>NC_135234.1:365627703-366876203 GCF_051348905.1 Ranitomeya variabilis | reverse complement strand
GGGCCGTGCTCATGTGGGCCGCCACGGCCTTGGTCAGCGCGTTCACCAAGAGAGCACGCACCATGGCCTGTGCAGAGGATTTAGAGGGCCAGCGGCCCATTTTGTAGCTCAGCGTGCTTAGGGGCCCCTTAGCACTCCGAGCCCCGCTGCAACCTCTGTAGTTCCGTCCCTGATAGTGGTATACCATAGGCACAGGTACACAATGTTATATACACTGGATGTATCAATCCTGCACCTGGCCCTGGCCATACATGCACTGTATATATACAGGGCCATGTGTATAGCATGTGATGTCCAGTCACCAGGTTCAGGCTCACTGATCACTCCAGTGCGGGATTCTGCAGACAGTCTCTGGTCACTATCAGTATAGGGAGATTTATTGCAGGAGATTGAACTTTCCTGCAGTCTGGTGACCCTGGAGCCGATTACCTGGCACTGACAGGGTGAAAGTTCAGACTCCTGCAATAAATCTGTGAGCATCAGCAGAGCGGCCGCTAATACTATACAGGGACCGGCCCCGGACTAATCAGGAGGTGAGCAGCAGCGTCCATCTCCTCTCCACACACAGAGCTGAAGGTACTCACTGGTCTGAGCCGTCCACATGCAGATCTCCAGCAGTTACATGCAGCAGTGTCCCCTCTCTACCTCAGCAGCTGCCGGCCGCACACAGGGGGCAGGGGGCGTGTCTGCTCCACTGTGAGGCCGCTGTCAGGACATAGAGAACACAGCGCCGGCCACCAGCAGCCCGAATCAGCTGCTTGGTGACCGGCCCGGGGGGCACATGCCCCTTTGCCACCCGGCCCAGTCCGCGCCTGGAGATAAAGTACGCCTGCGCCAGAGCCGCAGCGTGAAGACAAGAAGAGGACGTCACCGTAAGAAGATAGGAGGCCCCGGACCGGACTGCGACGCCCATCGGATCCGGACTGAACCGGGACCGACCGTGGGTGAGTATAATCTAACCTCTTTTTCTCATCTTTCAGGATACATTGGGGGCTTATCTACAGGATTACAGAATGCTGTAGATAAGCCCCTGATGCCGGTGGGCTTAGCTCACCTTCGATTTTGGGGGCGACAGGTTTCCTTTAATCCATTTTGGAAGTTGATTGTTTTTAACAATTCTTTAATGAAAATTTTTTACATTTCATCCTGGACACCCGTTTCCTATTTCTCTCTTATCAGACACAGTAGACTGCATTTTATTGTCCACCTCCAGTAGGCATAAATGCCTGAAAAGTATGTACGGCAGAACGCATTTTCGCTCTGCCAGCACCATTATAGTCTACTAGCTATTGAACCCATTCTGCACCCTTAGTTTCCCTTATGATTGTACTGCAGTGATCTTTCTTAAAAGTAGGGATTATCCAAAGTAAACCACCCATTCAAAGATCAGAAAATGAGAATGCTGGGATGATGAAGGTGTCAGAACACAAACATTTCAGACAAAGCTGAATTTTTCAATTTTGTTCCAAGTAACCCTCAGCGGTAGGATGGTACATTGGATTAAAATGACAATGTTCAACGTTTTTATAAATGATCTAGATAAGGGAACTGAGAGTAAACTGATCAAATTTATGCAAAACTAGGAGGGATAGCTAACACTAGAGAAGACAGAAAAGATTCAGAAGGCTCTAGATAAGCTTGAACATTGGGCAGCGACTAATAGAATGGTGTGTAACGGAGAAATACAAGATTCTACATCTGGGCAAGAAAAACGAAAATTACATCTACAGATTGGGAGGAATAGAGAATAGAACTAAGCAACAGCACGTAAGAAAAAGACCTCTATACAAACAGTGCACATTAGGCAACAGTGTGATGCAGCAACAAAAAAGGAAAACAGTTCTGGGATGTATTAAGAGAAGTATACAGTCTAGAGCACGTGAAGTTATTATTCCCCTCTGCTCCTTCTTGGTCAGGCCTCATCTGCAATACTATGTCCAGTTCTGGGCACCTCATTTTAAAAAAAGACATTGAAAAACTGGAGCAAGTTCAGAGAAGAGCTACCAGGATGGTGAGCGGACTGCAAAGTATGTGCTACGAGTAACGGTTAAAGTATGTGGGAATGTTTAGCTTGCAACAAAGAAAGCTAAGAGGAGACTTAATAGCTGTCTAGAAACATCTGAAGGGATGTCACAGTGTAGAAGGATCATCTTTATTCTGATTTGCACATGAAAACACGAGAAGCAATGGAATGAAACTGAAAGGGAGAAGATGCAGATTAGATACAGGAAAAATCTTTTTGACAGTGATGGTGATCAATGAGTGGAACAGGCTGCCACAAGAGGTGGTGAGTTCTCCTTCAATGGAAGTCTTCAAACAGAGGCTGGACAGACATCTGTCTGAGATGGTTAAGTGAATCCTGTATTGAGCAGGGGGTTGGACACGATGACCCTGGTGATCCCTTCCAGCTCTAACATTCTATGAGTCCCAGCACTGACCTTTTTTCCTTTCAGCAGTTTTTGGATTGGAGACAGCAGACTCGATATAACAGCCCCAGTGTGCAGACATTCACTGGCGCATTCTTTCCGGTCACACAGCATTTGGAGAACTTCCATAGCTAGATGTGCTGGGGCAAAGCTGCCTGGGAGTACAACAATGCATTTACAAAAAAAAATTAGAATAGAAATAATTTTAAATGGCAACAGTATAATGCATTATGTATTTTTGATCTTGTAGCATCCCAACCCGTGGATGTCCATTACAGAAAGGGAATTCTAGTCTAACATACTACATGGAGGAGCGATTCAGAATCCCTAAAACACACGGGTATCAGTACTATGAAATGTCTGAATCCCGCCTGCAATTTAGGAGATATTTGCCACTACAACTCTCAGACAGCAGTAAAATGATGGACTTTTCCATAGAGTAGCAACCCATCATTGTACGAAACAATCCATATAGACCACAGAAAAGTAGCAGTCGGACCAGTGCTCTATGCCTGTTCTGTCCAGCTATATAATTGCTGTCTAGAAAGTTTAGTCATTTTTTTTATGTCTCCGTGATTACATTGTATTTTTGTGTGTATTAATCCTTCCTATATTTCATATTGTAAGGTAACAGCACCATCTGCTGGCGATTTAATGCATAGATTCTACCGTAGTTTAATTTGCAATGTATTATGGGAAGTTCCTAGGGCATTGTGGGATTGTTCCTGTTGCATTGTGGTCTTATTATGACACTGTGAAGGGAACAGAAGCCATTGTTCCTCCATGGGTCTGAGGAGAAACCACACCATTCGTTTTCTTCATGCTCCTTACAAGCCACTATCTGTGTGTTACAGTCCTGTGTTTATCAATATAGTTACTGTACTAAGTAGGTAATCATCAGTTTGTATTACCTCATGTTACTGTGTATTGCAGACTATTTGTGTTTTTTGCTCTGTGCAGTTATATATTCTGAAATGCTCCTGTTATTGCATCCTATAGTTTCACCCTTTCCTGTCAAATCTACAATCAATAAAAGAAGGTTACAACTTTATAGCCTCTTTTTCTTAAAGAAGACGGGGTTTAGCTACATGTCTCATTGCACACCCTGCTAACGTGTATGAGGACAGTATAATGCCCCTCCAGATACTCTTTACGTAGATATTTCGACATTTGTTCAGACAGGCAACACAGCAAAAAAAAATCCCAGCAGCAAAACAAAATCTATTGCAAATATATCCACATTAATTTTCAAATTCATAAAAATAAATCCGGAGACCGCCTCGCTTTCCTAAGTGTTTAGACTGGGGTGTCCTTATTTGTGGCCCACATACAGTCAAGGAAATAATTATTTGATTCCTTGCTCATTTTGTAAGTTTGCCCACTGACAACGACATGAACAGTCCATAATTTTAAGGGTAGGTTGTTTTTAACATTGAGAGATAGAAAATCAAAAATAAAATCCAGAAAATCACATTGTATAAATTATATAAGTTAATTTGCATTTTGCAGTGAGAAATAATTATTAGATCCCCTACCAACCACTAATAGTTCTGGCTCCTACAGACCAGTTAGATGCTCCTAATCAACTCGTTACCTGCATTAACCCCTTCATGACCCAGCCTATTTTGGCCTTAATGACCTTGCCATTTTTTGCAATTCTGACCAGTGTCCCTTTATGAGGTAATAACTCAGGAACGCTTCAACGGATCCTTGCGGTTCTGAGATTGTTTTTTCGTGACATATTGGGCTTCATGTTAGTGGTAAATTTAGGTCGATAATTTCTGAGTTTATTTGTGAAAAAAACGGAAATTTGGCGAAAATTTTGAAAATTTCGCAATTTTCACATTTTGAATTTTTATTCTGTTAAACCAGAGAGTTATGTGACACAAAATAGTTAATAAATAACATTTCCCACATGTCTACTTTACATCAGCACAATTTTGGAAATAAATTTTTTTTTTGCTAGGAAGTTATAAGGGTTAAAATTTGACCAGTGATTTCTCATTTTTACAACAAAATTTACAAAACCATTTTTTTTAGGGACCACCTCACATTTGAAGTCAGTTTGAGGGTTCTATATGGCTGAAAATACCCAAAAGTGACACCATTCTAAAAACTGCACCCCTCAAGGTGCTCAAAACCACATTCAAGAAGTTTATTAACCCTTCAGGTGTTTCACAACAGCAGAAGCAACATGGAAGGAAAAAGTGAACATTTAACTTTTTAGTCACAAAAATGATCTTTTAGCAACAATTTTTTTATTTTCCCAAGGGTAAAAGGAGAAACTGGACCACAAAAGTTGTTGTCCAATTTGTCCTGAGTACGTTGATACCTCATATGTGGGGGTAAACCACTGTTTGTGGGCACGGCAGGGCTCGGAAGCGAAGGAGCGCCATTTGACTTTTTCAATGAAAAATTGGCTCCAATCTTTAGCGGACACCATGTCGCGTTTGGAGAGCCCCCGTGTGCCTAAACATTGGAGCTCCCCCACAAGTGACCCCATTTTGGAAACTAGACGCCCCAAGGAACTTATCTAGATGCATAGTGAGCACTTTAATCCCCCAGGTGCTTCACAAATTGATCCGTAAAAATGAAAAAGTACTTTTTTTTTCACAAAAAATTTTTTTAGCCTCAATTTTTTCATTTTCACATGGGCAACAGGATAAAATGGATCCTAAAATTTGTTGGGCAATTTCTCCTGAGTACGCCGATACCTCATATGTGGGGGTAAACCACTGTTTGGGTGCACGGCAAGGCTCGGAAGGGAAGGCGCGCCATTTGACTTTTTGAATGAAAAATTATCTCCATCGTTAGCGGACACCATGTCGCGTTTGGAGAGACCCTGTGTGCCTAAACATTGAAGCTCCCCCACATGTGACCCCATTTTGGAAACTAGACCCCCCAAGGAACTTATCTAGATGCATAGTGAGCACTTTAAACTCTCAGGTGCTTCACAAATTGATCCGTAAAAAATGAAAAAGTACTTTTTTTTCACAAAAAAATTTTTTTAGCCTCAATTTTTTCATTTTCACATGGGCAACAGGATAAAATGGATCCTAAAATTTGTTGGGCAATTTCTCTTGAGTACGCCGATACCTCATATGTGGGGGTAAACCACTGTTTGGGTGCACGGCAAGGCTTGGAAGGGAAGGCGCGCCATTTGACTTTTTCAATGGAAAATTAGCTCCAATCGTTAGTGGACACCATGTTGCGTTCGGAGAGCCCCTGTGTGCCTAAACATTAGAGCTCCCCTACAAGTGACCCCATTTTGGAAACTAGACCCCCCAAGGAACTAATCTAGATGTATAGTGAGCACTTAAAACCCCCAGGTGCTTCACAGAAGTTTATAACGCAGAGCCATGAAAATAAAAAAATATTTTTCTTTCCTCAAAAATGATTTTTAGCCCGGAGTTTTTTATTTTCCCAAGGATAATAGGTGAAATTGGACCCCAAATGTTGTTGTCCAGTTTGTCCTGAGTACGATGATACCCCATATGTGGGGGTAAACCACTGTTTGGGCGCACGGCAGGGCTCGGAAGGGAAGGCACGCCATTTGGCTTTTTGAATGGAAAATTAGCTCCAATCATTAGCGGACACCATGTCGCGTTTGGAGAGCCCCTGTGTGCCTAAACATTGGAGCTCCCACACAAGTGACCCCATTTTGGAAACTAGACCTCCCAAGGAACTAATCTAGATGTGTGGTGAGCACTTTGAACCCTCAAGTGCTTCACAGAAGTTTATAACGCAGAGCCATGAAAATATAAAATTATTTTTCTTTCCTCAAAAATGATTTTTTAACCCACAATTTTTTATTTTCCCAAGGGTAACAGGAGAAATTGGACCCCAAAAGTTGTTGTGCAGTTTCTCCTGAGTACGCTGATACCCCATATGTGGGGGTAAACCACTGTTTTGGCACACGTCGGGGAGCGGAAGGGAAGTAGTGACGTTTTGAAATGCAGACTTTAATGGAATGCTCTGCGGGCGTCACGTTGCGTTTGCAGAGCCCCTGATGTGCCTAAACAGTAGGAACTCCCCACAATTGACCCCACTTTGGAAACTAGACCCCCAAGGGAACTTATCTAGATGTGTGGTGAGCACTTTGAACCCCCAAGTGCTTCACAGAAGTTTATAACGCAGAGACGTGAAAATAAAAAAATGTGTTTTCTTTCCTCAAAAATATTTTTTTAGCCCAGAATTTTTTAATTTTCCCAAGGGTAACAGGAAAAATTTGACCCCAAAAGTTGTTGTCCAGTTTCTCCTGAGTATGCTGATACCCCATATGTGGGGGTAAACCACTGTTTGGGCACATGGCGGGGCTCGGAAGGGAAGTAGTGACGATTTGGAATGCAGACTTTGATGGAATGGTCTGCGGGAATCATGTTATGTTTGCAGAGCCCCTGATGTGCCTAAACAGTAGAAACCCCCCACAAGTGACCCCATTTTGGAAACTAGATCCCCCAAGGAACTTATCTAGATGTGTGGTGAGCACGTTCAACCCCCAAGTGCTTCACAGAAGTTTACAACGCAGAGCCGTGAAAATAAAAAATCATTTTTCTTTCCTCAAAAAAGATGTTTTAGCAAGCAATTGTTTATTTTCACAAGGGTAACAGGAGAAATTGGACCCCAATATTTGTTGCCCAGTTTGTTGTGAGTACGCTGGTACCCCATATGTGGGGGTAAACCACTGTTTGGGCGCACGTCAGGGCTCGGAAGGGAAGTAGTGACATTTGAAATGCAGACTTTGATGGAATGGTCTGCGGGCGTCACGTTGCATTTGCAGAGCCCCTGATGTGCCTAAACAGTAGAAACACCCCACAAGTGACCCCATTTTGGAAACTAGACCCCAAAAGGATCTTATCTAGATGTGTGGTGAGCACTTTCAACCCCCAAGTGTTTCACATAAGTTTATAACGTAGAGCCGTGAAAATAAAAAATAATTGTTCTTTCCTCAAAATTATGTTTTAGCAAGTATTTTTTTATTTTTGCAAGGGTAACAGGAGAAATTGGACCCCAATAGTTGTTGCCCAGTTTTCCTGAGTACGCTGGTATCCCATATGTGGGGGTAAACCACTGTTTGGGTGCACGTCGGGGCTTGGAAGGGAGGGCGCACCATTTGACTTTTTGAACGCAAGATTGGCTGGAATCATTGGTGGCGCCATGTTGCGTTTGGAGACCCCTGATGTGCCTAAACAGTGGAAACCCCTCAATTCTAACTTCAACACTAACCCCAACACACCCCTAACCCTAATCCCAACTGTAGCCATAACCCTAATCACAACCCTAACCCCAACACACCCCTAACCACAACCCTAACCCCAACACACCCGTAACCCTAAATCCAACCCTAATCCTAACCCTAATCCCAACCCTACCCACAACTGTAACCCCAACACAACCCTAACCCTATCCTTAACCCTAACCACAAGCCTAATCTTAACCCTTTTTCCAACCCTAGCCCTAATTCCAACCCTAAGGGTACCGTCTCACATAACGATTTACCAACGATCACGACCAGCGATACGACCTGGCCGTGATCGTTGGAAAGTCATTGTGTGGTCGCTGGGGAGCTGTCACACAGACCGCTCTCCAGCGACCAACGATACCAAGGTCCCGGGTAACCAGGGTAAACATCGGGTTACTAAGCGCAGGGCCGCGCTTAGTAACCCGATGTTTACCGTGGTTACCAGCGTAAAAGTAAAAAAAAAAAACGTACATACTCACATTTTAGTGTCCTTCAGGTCCCTTGCCGTCTGCTTCCCGCTCTGACTGAGTGCCGCCGTACAGTGAGAGCAGAGCGCAGCGGTGACGTCACTGCTGTGCTGTGCTCTCACTTTCCGGCCGGCAGACAGTCAGAGCGGGAAGCAGACGGCAAGGGACCTGAAGGACACCGAAATGTGAGTATGTACGTTTTTTTTTTTTTTTTTACTTTTACGCTGGTAACCACGGTAAACATCGGGTTACTAAGCGCGGCCCTGCGCTTAGTAACCCGATGTTTACCCTGGTTACAAGTGAACGCATCGCTGGATAGCTGTCACACACAACGATCCAGCGATGACAGCGGGAGATCCAGCGACGAAAGAAAGTTCCAAACGATCTGCTACGACGTACGATTCTCAGCAGGGTCCCTGATCGCTGCTGCGTGTCAGACACAGCGATATCGTATGGATATCCCTGGAACGTCACAGATCGTACCGTCGTAGCGATCAAAGTGCCACTGTGAGACGGTACCCTAACTCTAATTCCAACCCTAACCCTAAGGCTATGTGCCCACTTTGCGGATTCGTGTGAGATTTTTCCGCACCATTTTTGAAAAATCCGCAGGTAAAAGGCACTGCGTTTTACCTACGGATTTACAGCGGATTTCCAGTGTTTTTTTGTGCGGATTTCACCTGCGGATTCCTATTGAGGAACAGGTGTAAAACGCTGCGGAATCCGCACAAAATTGACATGCTGCGGAAAATACACAGCGTTTCCGCACGGTATTTTCCGCACCATGGGCACAGCAGATTTGGTTTTCCATAGGTGTACATGGTACTGTAAACCTGATGGAAAACTGCTACGAATTCGCAGCGGCCAATCCGCTGCGGATCCGCGGCGGATCCGCGGCAATCCGCTGCGGATTCGCAGCCAAATCCGCACTGTGTGCACATGCCCTAACCCTACCCCTAACCCTACCCCTACCCCTAATTCTAACCCTAATTCTAACCCTAGTTCTAACCCTAACCCTAGCAGAAAAAAAAAAAAATATTTTATTTATTTTTATTATTGTCCCTATGGGGGTGATAAAGGGGGTCATTTACTTTTTTTTCATTTTGATCACTGCGATAGGCTATATCGCAGTGATCAAAATACTTCTGAAATGAATCTGCCAGCCGGCAGACTCTGCGGGCGCAGTGCGCATGCGCCCGCCATATTGGAAGATGGCGGCGCCCATGGAGAAGCCAGACGGACATCGGGAGGCCCGGTAAGTATGAAGGGGGGGTGATCGGATCACGGGGGGGGGACCGGAGCACAGGGGGGGGGGGACCGGAGCACAGGGAGGGGGCACCGGAGCACGGGGGGAGCGGACAGGAGGACGGAGGAGCGGACAGAACGAATTAGGGGGGCGGACCGCGCACCGGAGCACTGGGGGGGCGATCGGTGGGGTGGGGTGGGGGCAGATTAGGTTTTCCAGCCATGGCCGATGATATTGCAGCATCGGCCATGGCTGGATTGTAATATTTCACTGTTTTTTTGGGTGAAATATTACAAATCGCTCTGATTGGCAGTTTCACTTTCAACAGCCAATCAGAGCGATCGTAGCCACGGGGGGGTGAAGCCACCCCCCCTGGGCTGAAGCACCACTCCCCCTGTCTCTGCAGATCGGGTGAAATCGGAGTTAACCCCTTCACCCGATCTGCAGGGACGCGATCATTCTGTGACACAGCATATGCGTCACAGGTCGGGAAGGCACCGACTTTCATGACGCATACGCTGTGTCACAGGTCGGGAAGGGGTTAAAGACAGCTGTCTTACATAGACAGCTTTATAAAAGACTCCGGTCCACAGACTCAATTAATCAGTCAGAGTCTAACCTCTATAACATGGGCAAGACCAAAGAGCTTTCTAAGGATGTCAGGGACAAGATCACAGACCTGCACAAAGCTGGAATTGGCTACAAAACCATAAGTAAGAGGCTGGGTGAGAAGGAGACAACTGTTGGTGCAATAGTAAGAAAACATGGATTTTTGTGTTATCGTAAAATCCTTTTCTCCGAGTCGTTCATTGGGGGACACAGGACTGTGGGGGTATACTACTGCCGCCAGGAGGCTGACACTAAGTAGATAAAAAAAAAGTTAGCTCCTCCTCCGACACATACACCCTGACACTGGCAGAGACAGCTCCAGTTTGGTGTAAAAGCAGTAGGAGAGAAAGTAAAACAGCATTAATATAGAGACAACATGTCTAGAATAACGCCACTGGCTGAAAAGAGATAATCAATAAAAATAAGGGTCGGGAGCTGTGTCCCCAATGAACGACTCGGAGAAAAGGATTTTACGGTGAGTAACACAAACATCCATGTTTCTCCTTCGTCTCACTGGGGACACAGGACTGTGGGATTTCCCAAAGCAGTCCCTGGGTGGGAAGAAAACCCAGCTGAATAAGCCCCTAGGCACTTACCACCTATAGGTGTGCTACCGCTGCCTGAAGAATCCTTCTACCCAGACTTGCATCTGCAGAGGCCTGAGTATGGATGTTATAATGCTTGGCAAGGTGTGCAGACTAGACCAGGTTGCGGCCTTGCAAACCTGTTCTGCTGATGCCTGGTGCCGAAGCGCCCAGGAAGCCCCCACTGCTCAAGTGGAGTGCGCCTTGATCCCAGCCGGGACGACCGTACCCTTGATACGGTAGGCTTCCTGAATAGTTGATCGTATCCATCTGGCTAAGGTAGATTTTGAGGCTGCGAGTCCCAACGACCCTGAGGAAGAACGAACAGAACATCTGTCTGACGAAAAGATGCAGTCCTTGAAACGTATCTCCTCAGAGCTCTCACTAGGTCTAACGTATGGAGAGCATTTTCCACACGATGCGCTGGTGTTGGACAAAAGGAAGGTAAGACAATATCCTCGTTAATGTGGAACAAGGAAACCACCTTTGGCAAGAACTAGCCTGAGCACAACCTTATCTTGATTAAACCTTAAATACGGAGCCTGGCAGGACAGGGCCGCCAGCTCTGAAACCCGCCTAATGGAGGTTATGGCCACCAAAAACACAACTTTCCAAGAGAGGTTCGATAAAGAGACTTATTGAAGAGGCTCAAAAGGAGCCTCCTGTAGTGCGCTTAAGACCAGATTAAGGTCCCAAGCTTCCAGGGGGGCCCTATAAGGCGGTACCTTGTGAGAAACTCCCTGTAAAAAAGTTTTTACCTGCAGATTTATAGCTATCTTACGCTGAAAGAGCACCGACAAAGCTGATATTTGTCTTCTGAGGGTACGAATCCAGGCCGGCCTGAAGAAATGCTAGGATGTTAGGAATGGAGAAACGAAGAGGGGGGAAGACTTTGCTTCCTGCACCATGAAAGGTAAACCTTCCAGGTGTGGTGATAAATTCGCACTGAGGTGGATTTCCGGGCGCTAATCATAGTATCAGCAACGTTCTGAGAAAACTCAGCCTGCGTCAGAAACCAAGATTCAACGGCCAAACCGTCAAACGCAGAGCCTCTAAGTTCTGGTGGAATATCGGGCCGTGTGACAGAAGATCCAGACGGGTTGGCAGCCGCCAAGGAGCTTCGGCGAGCAACTGCAGCAAGTCTGCGTACCATGACCGACGAGGTCAATCTGGGGCCACTAGAATTGCGGGAACTCCCTCTATCTTGACCTTCCTGACTACCTTCGGGAGTAGTCCCGGAGGGGGAAACAGATATGGGAGCCGAAACTGGTTCCAAGGTAGAACTAATGCATCCACCGCGATTGCCTGTGGATCTCGATACCGGGCGACGAACCTGGGTACCTTGGCATTCAATCCTGAGGCCATTAGATCCACGTCCGGAGTTCCCCAACGCTGGCATATCTGCAACAAAATTTCGGGATGGAGAGACCATTCCCCAGACGCAAGGCCCTGCCTGCTGAGAAAGTCCGCTGCCCAATTTTCCTTGCCCGGAATATGAACCACCGAGATAACAGAGTGGTTCCTCTCGGCCCAGCTTAGGACTTGTTTCACCTCATGCATGGCAGCCCTGCTGCGGGTGCCTCCCTGGTGATTTATGTATGCCACAGCCGTAGCATTGTCTGATTGGATCCTGACCGGGTGGCCTGCCAGAAAGGGATGAAAGTGCTGTAGAGCCAGCCGAATCGCCCGAATCTCCAACAGGTTGATCGGAAGGATTGACTCCCTTGAGGACCAGCGTCCTTGGGCTGTGTGGTGGCAAAATACTGCTCCCCAACTGAGCAGGCTGGCATCCGTTGTGACCACCAGCCAATGTGTTATGGACCTGGTGGTTAGGTGCACCAGGAATGACCTGATAGTTAAACACGGAATCAGGACGAGCTCTGGGGAAATGGGAACTCTGCTGACCGCAAACCCTACTCCTATCAACACAACTAGAAACAGCCGTGGAGCGTGCCTGACTCTGCCTAGACGCCTCTTCACAGCCTAAGAGCTAACTACCCCTAAAGAAAGGAAACAAAGCCTTACTTGCCTCAGGGAAATTTCCCCAAAGGTAAAAGCAGCCCCCCCACAAGTATTGACTGTGAGATAAGAGGAAATCACAAACACAGGATGAAATAGGTTTTAGCAAAGAGAGGCCAGTCTAACTAAACAGATTGAGGATAGAAAAGGGATCTTTGCGGTCAACACAAAAAGCTACAAAAACCACGCAGAGTGTGCAAAAAATACCCCCGCACCGACTCACGATGCGGTGGTGCCACTCTGCACCCCCAGAGCTTCCAGCTAGCCAGGTAGTTTCATGATAGCAAGCTGGACTAGAACTTAGCAAGAAAAACCATATGTAACAAATGAACAAGCAGGAACTTAGCTTGTGCTGGAGTAGACAGGTCCTCAGAAAGATCCAGGAGAGATCTGAACCAGTACTAAAACATTGACAGCTGGCATGGAGTAACGATCTGAGCGGAGTTAAATAGAGAATCAGCCTAGCCCTGTCATGATTCCCCAATGGCATGGGAACATCAGAAACACAAAAATAACAGACTAGCTCTCGGGTGATGGAAACTCAAGCTGACCGTGACCTAAATCTACCACACAACTAACAGTAGCCAGGGAGCATTCCTACGGCTGCCTAAATGCCACGCGCCAGCCGGAGAACTACCTACGCCTGGAAGAGGAAGGAACAGACCTGGCTTACCTCTAGAGAAATTCCCCAAAGATGATAGTAGCCCCCACATATATTAACGGTGAGTTCAGAGGAAAAGACATACACAGTATGAAGGTAGATTTAGCAAAGCGAGGTCCACTTACTAGATAGAGGAAGGATACAAAAGAGGACTTCACGGTCAGCTGAAAAACCCTTTCAAAAACCCATCCTGAAATTACTTTAAGACTCCTGTGTCAACTCATGACACAGGAGTGGCAATTTCAGTCCACAAGAGCTTCCAGTAACAGGAAATGACAAAACTGTAAACTGGACAAGAAATACAAAACAATAAGGACAAGAGTCCACTTAGCTGATCAGCAGACTAGTAGCAGGAACATGCAACTGAATGACTCAGGTTACAATGATGACCGGCAAGGAAGTGACTGGAGAGCAAGGCTAAATAGGGAACTCCCAAAACTGATGGAAGCAGGTGAGCTGAGGCAGAAAAGCACACACAAGTCTCCAGTACAACCAGCCACCACCAGGGGAGCCCAAAAAGCGGATCACAACAGTACCCCCCCCTTAAGGAGGGGGCACCGAACCCTCACAAGAACCGCCAGGGCGACCTGGATGAGCCCTATGAAAGGCACGAACCAAATCCGAGGCATGAACATCAGAGGCAGTTACCCAAGAATTATCTTCCTGACCATAGCCCTTCCATTTAACCAGATACTGGAGTCTCCGCCTGGAAATACGGGAGTCCAAGATCTTCTCTATAACGTACTCCAATTCACCCTCAACCAGCACAGGAGCAGGAGGCTCAGCAGAAGGAACCACCGGCACCTCGTATCTCCGCAACAACGACCGATGGAACACATTATGGATAGCGAAAGATGCCGGAAGGTCCAAACGAAAGGAAACAGGGTTAATAATCTCCAAAATCCTATAGGGACCGATGAACCGAGGCTTAAATTTAGGAGAAGAAACCCTCATTGGGACAAAACGGGAAGACAACCACACCAAGTCCCCAACACGAAGGCGAGGACCAACCCGACGCTGGCGGTTAGCAAACCGCTGAGTCCTCTCCTGGGACAAATTCAAATTGTCCACCACTTGTTCCCAAATCCGATACAACCGATCCACCACAGCATCTACTCCAGGACAATCCGAAGACTCCACCTGACCAGAAGAAAAACGGGGATGAAACCCCGAATTGCAAAAGAAAGGGGAAACCAAAGTGGCCGAACTAGCCCAATTATTAAGAGCAAACTCCGCCAACGGCAAAAAGGCAACCCAATCATCCTGATCCGCAGACACAAAACACCTCAAATACGTCTCCAAAGTTTGATTAGTTCGCTCCGTCTGGCCATTAGTCTGAGGATGGAAGGCAGACGAAAAAGACAAATCAATGCCCAACCTGGCACAGAATGCCCGCCAAAATCTAGAAACGAACTGGGTACCCCTATCAGAAACGATATTTTCAGGAATACCATGCAAGCGAACCACATTTTGAAAAAACAAAGGAACCAACTCAGACGAGGAAGGCAACTTAGGCAATGGCACCAAATGAACCATCTTAGAAAAACGGTCACACACCACCCAGATAACAGACATCCTCTGAGAGACAGGAAGATCAGAAATAAAGTCCATCGAGATGTGCGTCCAAGGCCTCTTCGGAATAGGCAAGGGCAACAACAACCCGCTAGCCCTAGAACAACAAGGCTTGGCCCGAGCACACACATCACAAGACTGCACAAAAACACGCACATCTCGAGACAGAGATGGCCACCAGAAGGATCTAGCCACCAAATCCCTGGTACCAAAAATTCCAGGATGACCCGCCAGCGTAGAAGAATGAACCTCCGAGATGACTCTACTGGTCCAATCATCAGGAACAAACAGTCTACCAGGTGGACAGCGATCAGGTCTATCCGCCTGAAACTCTTGCAAAGCACGTCGCAGATCTGGGGAAATAGCGGATAATATCACCCCATCCTTAAGGATACCTGTAGGTTCCGAATCACCAGGGGAATCAGGCTCAAAACTCCTAGAAAGGGCATCCGCCTTCACATTCTTAGAACCTGGTAGATATGAGACCACAAAATTAAACCGAGAGAAAAACAACGACCAGCGCGCCTGTCTAGGATTCAGGCGCCTGGCAGACTCAAGATAAATCAGATTCTTGTGATCAGTCAAAACCACCACCTGATGTCTAGCACCCTCAAGCCAATGACGCCACTCCTCAAATGCCCACTTCATGGCCAAAAGCTCCCGATTACCGACATCATAATTTCTTTCGGCGGCAGAAAATTTTCGAGAAAAGAACGCACAAGGTCTCATCACTGAGCAATCGGAACTTTTCTGCGACAAAACCGCCCCCGCTCCGATCTCGGAAGCATCGACCTCAACCTGAAAGGGGAGAGAGACATCGGGCTGGCGCAACACAGGGGCAGACGAAAAGCGGCGCTTAAGTTCCCGAAAGGCCTCCACAGCGGCAGAGGACCAATTGGCAACATCAGCACCCTTCTTAGTCAAATCCGTAAGAGGCTTAGCAACACCAGAAAAACCAGTTATAAATCGACGATAAAAATTAGCAAAGCCCAAGAACTTCTGAAGACCCTTTAGAGAAGTAGGCTGCGTCCAGTCACAAATAGCCCGAACCTTGACAGGGTCCATCTCAACAGAAGAAGGGGAAAAAATGTACCCCAAAAAGGAAATTTTCTGAACCCCAAAAACACACTTAGAACCCTTTACACACAGAGAATTCTCCCGCAAGACCTGAAAAACCCTCCTGACCTGCTGAACATGAGACTCCCAGTCCTCAGAAAAAATCAAAATATCGTCCAAATACACAATCATAAATTTATCCAGATATTCACGGAAAATATCATGCATAAAGGACTGAAAAACTGAAGGTGCATTAGAAAGGCCGAAAGGCATTACTAAATACTCAAAGTGGCCCTCAGGCGTATTAAATGCGGTTTTCCACTCATCCCCTTGCTTAATTCGCACCAAATTATACGCCCCACGGAGATCAATCTTGGAGAACCACTTAGCCCCCCTTATGCGAGCAAACAAATCAGTAAGCAGCGGCAACGGATACTGATATTTGACAGTAATTTTATTCAGGAGTCGATAATCAATACAAGGCCTCAGCGAGCCATCCTTTTTAGAGACAAAGAAAAACCCAGCTCCTAAAGGTGATGAAGAAGGACGAATATGTCCCTTTTCCAGGGACTCCTTAACATACTCTCGCATGGCAGCATGCTCAGGTACAGATAGGTTAAACAAACGACCCTTTGGAAATTTACTGCCTGGAATCAGATCTATGGCTCAATCACACTCTCTGTGGGGAGGGAGAGAACCAATTTTAGGCTCTTCAAAAATATCCCCAAAATCCGACAAAAATGCCGGAATCTCAGAGGGAATAGATGACGAGATAGGAACCAAAGGTATGTCCCCATGAGCCCCCCGACATCCCCAGCTTAACACAGACATAGTTTTCCAGTCCAGTACTGGGTTATGAGATTGTAACCATGGTAATCCAAGCACTAAAACATCATGTAAATTATGCAGCACGAGGAAGCGAATCATCTCCTGATGGTCTGGAGTCATACGCATAGTCACTTGCGTCCAGAACTGTGGTCTATTACAAGCCAGAGGTGTAGAATCAATACCCTTCAGAGGTATAGGAACTTCAAGAGGCTCCAAATCAAACCCACAGCGCCTGGCGAAGGACCAATCCATGAGACTCAGAGCGGCGCCAGAGTCCACATAGGCATCCACGGTAATAACTGATAATGAACAAATCAGAGTTACAGACAGAAGAAATTTAGACTGTAAAGTGCCAATAGAAACAGACTTGTCAACCTTCCTAGTACGTTTAGAGCATGCTGATATAACATGCGCGGAATCACCACAGTGATTGCTAATGGCAAGAAGGTCACCCAATCATCCTGATCCGCAGAAACAAAGCATCTCAGATAAGTTTCCAAAGTCTGATTGGTTCGTTCGGTTTGGCCATTTGTCTGAGGATGGAAAGCCGAAGAAAAAGACAAATCAATGCCCATCTTAGCACAAAAGGACCGCCAAAACCTTGAAACAAACTGGGAACCTCTGTCAGACACGATGTTCTCCGGAATGCCATGCAAACGAACCACATGTTGGAAAAATAATGGAGCCAAATCAGAGGAAGAAGGCAATTTAGGCAAGGGTACCAAATGGACCATTTTAGAGAAGCGATCGCAAACCAGCCAGATGACCGACATCTTTTGAGAAACAGGAAGATCTGAAATAAAATCCATGGAAACATGCGTCCAAGGCCTTTTCGGGACCGGCAAGGGCAAAAGTAACCCACTGGCACGAGAACAGCAGGGCTTAGCCCGAGCACAAGTCCCACAAGACTGCACAAAAGAACGCACATCCCGCGACAAGGAAGGCCACCAAAAGGACCTAGCCACCAAATCTCTGGTACCAAAAATCCCAGGATGACCAGCCAACACCGAACAATGAACCTCAGAGATAACTCTATTAGTCCATCTATCAGGGACAAACAGTTTCTCCGCTGGACAACGGTCAGGTCTATCAGCCTGGAACTCCTGCAGCACCCGCCGCAAATCAGGGGAGATGGCAGACAGAACTACCCCCTCTCTGAGAATACCAGCCGGCTCAGGAACCCCAGGAGAATCAGGCACAAAACTCCTTGAAAGGGCATCAGCCTTCACATTCTTAGAACCCGGAAGGTACGAAACCACAAAATTGAAACGGGAGAAAAACAGCGACCAACGAGCCTGTCTAGGATTCAACAGCTTGGCAGACTCGAGATAAGTCAGATTCTTGTGATCTGTCAAGACCACCACGCGATGCTTAGCTCCTTCAAGCCAATGTCGCCACTCCTCGAATGCCCACTTCATAGCCAACAACTCCCGATTGCCAACATCATAATTACGCTCAGCAGGCGAAAACTTTCTCGAAAAGAAAGCGCATGGCTTCATTACAGAGCAATCAGAACTTCTCTGAGACAAAACAGCCCCTGCTCCAATTTCAGAAGCATCAACCTCGACCTGAAAAGGGAGCGAAACATCTGGCTGACACAACACAGGAGCCGAAGAGAAACGACGTTTCAACTCCTGAAAAGCCTCAACGGCCGCAGAGGACCAATTCACCACATCAGCATCCTTCTTGGTCAAATCAGTCAATGGTTTAACAACACTAGAAAAATTAGCGATGAAGCGACGGTAAAAATTGGCAAAGCCCAGAAACAGGATCCATCTCGATAGTAGAAGGGGAAAAAATGAAGCCCAAAACGGAAACCTTCTGAACTCCAAAGAGACACTTAGATCCCTTTACAAACAAGAAATTAGCACGAAGGACCTGGAACACCATTCTGACCTGCTTCACATGGGACTCCCAATCATCCGAAAAGACCAAAATATCATCCAAATATACGATCATGAATCTATCCAGATACTTTCGGAAGATGTCATGCATAAAGGACTGAAACACAGAGGGAGCATTAGAAAGGCCGAATGGCATCACCAGGTACTCAAAATGGCCCTCGGGCGTATTAAATGCTGTTTTCCATTCATCGCCCTGTTTAATACGCATGAGATTATACGCCCCTCGAAGGTCTATCTTGGTGAACCAACTAGCCCCCTTAATCCGAGCAAATAAATCAGACAGTAGAGGCAAAGGGTACTGAAATTTGACCGTGATTTTATTAAGAAGGCGGTAATCTATACAAGGTCTCAGAGAACCATCCTTCTTGGCCACAAAAAAAGAACCCTGCTCCCAATGGTGACGACGACGGGCGAATATGCCCTTTCTCCAAAGACTCCTTTATATAACTCCGCATAGCGGCGTGTTCTGGCACAGACAAATTGAAAAGTCGTCCCTTAGGGAACTTGCTACCAGGAATCAAATTAATAGCACAATCACAATCCCTATGAGAAGGTAGGGTACTAGACTTGGGCTCATCAAATACATCCCGGTAATCCGACAAAAACTCAGGGACTTCAGAAGGAGTGGAGGAAGAAATTGACAATAATGAAACATCCCCATGTACCCCTTGACACCCCCAACTGGACACCGACATTGATTTCCAATCCAATACTGTTATGGACCTGATGGTTAGGTGCACCAGGAATGACCTGATAGTTAAACACGGAATCAGGACGAGCTCTGGGGAAATGGGAACTCTGCTGACCGCAAACCCTACTCCTATCAACACAACTAGAAACAGCCGTGGAGCGTGCCTGACTCTGCCTAGACGCCTCTTCACAGCCTAAGAGCTAACTACCCCTAAAGAAAGGAAACAAAGCCTTACTTGCCTCAGAGAAATTTCCCCAAAGGTAAAAGCAGCCCCCCCACAAGTATTGACTGTGAGATAAGAGGAAATCACAAACACAGGATGAAATAGGTTTTAGCAAAGAGAGGCCAGTCTAACTAAACAGATTGAGGATAGAAAAGGGATCTTTGCGGTCAACACAAAAAGCTACAAAAACCACGCAGAGTGTGCAAAAAATACCCCCGCACCGACTCACGATGCGGTGGTGCCACTCTGCACCCCCAGAGCTTCCAGCTAGCCAGGTAGTTTCATGATAGCAAGCTGGACTAGAACTTAGCAAGAAAAACCATATGTAACAAATGAACAAGCAGGAACTTAGCTTGTGCTGGAGTAGACAGGTCCTCAGAAAGATCCAGGAGAGATCTGAACCAGTACTAAAACATTGACAGCTGGCATGGAGTAACGATCTGAGTGGAGTTAAATAGAGAATCAGCCTAGCCCCAAACGAGGGCAGCTGGAGAAGGAATCTCAGAACCAGCAGCTCCACTCACAGCCACCAGAGGGAGTCCACGGACAGAACTCACCGAAGTACCATTCATGACCACAGGAGGAAGTTCGAGAACGGAATTCACAACACCAATGGGCTGGAGGAAAAGGCTTTCCCTGCTGCAGAGAGGGACTCACTGTCCACCATGTCAGAGCTTGTCTGACTTGGGGAGACAGACGACACCTGAGATTGAGAGAGGATGGACTTTTGTCCCAGGATGTTAAAAGCGCATGTTGGAGAGGGCGAAGATGGAGTTGCGCAAAAGGCACTGCCTCTATTGCTGCCACCATCTTTCCTAAGACCTTCATGCAAAACCTGATCGTGTGGGCGCCTGGTTGGCGAAGGACCCTCACTTCCTGCCGGAGGGTCAGGACCTTGTTCTGGGGAAGGACCGTCAGACCTTGGGAGGTGTCGAAGACCATCCCTAGAAAGGATATTTTTCGGGATGGCACCAGAGACGACTTCTTTAAATTCACTAGCCACCCTAGGCGAGACAGAGTATCCATAGTAATGTTGACATTCTCCTCGCATGCCCGAAAAGTTGAACCTTTTACCAAAAGGTCGTCTAAATATGGCATGATGACTATGCCCCGGGAATGCAGAATAGACACAACTGTTGCCATTACCTGTGTGAATATTCTGGGAGCTGTGGCAAGCCCGAAGGGCAAGGCTTTGAACTGAAAGTGCCGATCGCCTATGGAAAAGCTCAGGAACTTTTGATGTGAAGGAAATATGGGGATATGAAGATAGGCATCTTGAATATCTATGGAGGCTAGGAATTCTCCCTTTTCCATAGCCGCAATGACTGACCGGAGGGATTCCATTCGGAACCGACGAATGCAGACAAATTTGTTTAAACACTTTAGGTCCAAAATGGGCCTTACTGTTCCGTCCTTTTTGGGAACGATGAATAGGTTGGAATAAAACCCCTGAAACCTTTGTTCCCTTGGTACGGGAGAAATGACCCTGTTGTGCTGAAGGGATTCGACTGCTTTGACCAATGCAAATGGGTTTTTGAACTGGGGAGACGGGATGGAAAAAAACCGCTCGGTGGAAGAGAGAGAAACTCTATCTTGTACCCCGAAGACACCAGGTCTCTTACCCATCTGTCGGAAACGACGGTGAGCCAAGACTGATGAAACAAGAGCAGACGACCGCCTACTCTGTTGGAAATGAGCCGCGGATGCCTCCAGTCATTTGGCTGAGGACGATGGGATCTAGATCCCCTTGACCTTGGCCATTGGGACCGCATTCTCCCCAATGGGTTGGCTCTATACGAGACCTGATGGTCTCTGTCTTGGCTAGACCGACCTGGACCGACAGGGTTTGCCGCTGTGGTCCACCTGGAGTTACGAAAGGGCTTAAACCTCGCCTGAAATTGGCAACGAAATGGCTGTTTAACTTTTTGTTGTGGGAGAAAATTACTCTTTCCTGTAGTATTTGAAATGAGTTGATCCACCTTTTCGCCAAAAGGTTGGCCACTCTGATAGGGGAGACTTGTTAGAGATTTCTTTGAGGTAGAATCCACCCGCCAAGTTCTCAGCCATAGAGCCCTTCTAATGGATATTGCATTAGCAGCTGCTAATGCAGCACAATTTGCTGCATCCAAGGATGCATTGATCAGGTAACTTCCAGCTAAAGCTATCTGATTTGACATTTCCGTCACATCTATCGGTAATCCTCTATCCTGAAGAACCTTGGTTAAAGACTCTGACCAGGATATTATGGCTTTGGCTACCCAGGTCGCCGCAAAAGAGTGCGCGAGAGCTGAGCCAGAGGCCCAAAAACAGAACGAGCTAAACTCTCTATGAGCCGATCCGTTGGATCCCTAATAGAGGAACCATTGTGCAGGGATAAGAGAGCATTAGAGGCCAATCGAGAAACAGGTGGATCTACCGCAGGAGATTCTACCCACTTTTTACGTAACTCTGGGGAAAAAGGATATCTTGCACTTAGAGCTTTTTGACCCGAGGAGCGCCTGTCCGGCCTTTCCATGTGGCGCTGGACTAGGTCCTCAAATTCCGGATGAGCGGAAAAAACTCTATGAGGCTGCTTGAACCTCTTAAAAGACAACTTATGACCGGAAGTCAAGGTGGCTTCGTCCTCCACTCCCAAGGTTTGATTAACGGCCTCGATGAGGCTGTCTACTGACTCTTGGTAATCTTAGGAGCCTCTAAATCGAGAGAACCTTCGGAGTCATAGTCCGAACCATGTTCACTCACCTCTGAAGGAGAGGGAGAACGGGACACGGAACTCCAGGATGCAGATGCACCTGACGGACTGGGAGACGCTGTATGGGTTCATTTCCCCCGCGTCTGCCTAGAGGGAGTACGGCCCCTGCAGGCCGGAGGTTCCTGTGAACCAGAGGATTTTTCTAAGACAGATGAACCATCGTCCCTGGCCCCACCTGGGGTCTGGAGGGACTCGATCGCCTTAGTCAAGGACGACATACACTGTGTCAAGGATGCGACCCATTCGGGGGGGACACCGCGGTCTCAGATACAGGTGCACTGGACAGAGACACAGGGGAGGGCTCCTGAGCGCACTCGGAATCGCAGGCCTCACAGAGACGGTGGCTCTGGGCACGCGGAAAAGCAGACAGACAGGCAACACACGTGGTATATAAAACCGTGTGAGACTTTGTCCTTCTAGACATGGTGACTGCTGCTGTTGGTGCTGACAATCGCACCCTCAAAAAAAAATAACGCTGCTGAACCAAGTATTTCAGCTGTCAGGCTGGGGGGAGTAGCACTTACCCCAGTCCTGTGTCCTCGTGCCTGTAGTGAAGGCTGTCACCGGGAGAAGTGTTAGCGTCATCCTTATAACACAGTGTGCTCGATTGGATGGCGGATCCACTGCGAGAGGGAAGGGTTTTTCCAGCTGTGGCCTACTACAGGCAGAAGCCGGGGCCTAGATTTGCTCCTGGATCTTTCCCGGGGAGGGGGCGTGACCGCCGGAAGAAGACGCGGTAAAAAGGGGGCGGGACTTCCGCCCGCGGCCTAACATGTCGAGAGCCGGGGACTTGATGGGGAAGTACCCGGGATATAGTTTCCAGCAGCGCCACTGCTGCGAACAAAACCGCGCCATCCTGGCAGACAACATAACCCATAGCTCTGACGGAGCCCTCCAGCCCACCACTGCCAAAAAAACAAGGTCGAGGGGGGCTTAAGTATTAGACGGTGCAGGCACCCCTTCAGTAGGTGAAGAGAGGGACCGTCTGCCTCTCATAATCACCGCTGTCAGTGCATTGGTGATGAAGTGGAGGCTACACGGACAGACAATGTGTGCCTGTACAGCCTAGGGTTTCGTTACCTTAGGGTGGACATGGGCAAGTCCGGCAAGTGTTCCTACGTCGCGGGAGAGGATACGTGGAGGCGACACTCCACGTGCTCGCCCGTTGTAGGTTTGGGGAGATGGAACCCTTTCAAAAGGGTCCGTCGCCCCTGTCTCATCTTCATGGTTTTAAAGAAAAAGAATCTGGGAAAAAAAAACAGAGATGTGCCTCCTATGGACACTATGCATAAACTGGAGCTGTCTCGGCCAGTGTCAGGGTGTATATGTCGGAGGAGGAGCTAACTTTTTTTTATCTACTTAGTGTCAGCCTCCTGGCGGCAATAGCATACACCCACAGTCCTGTGTCCCCCAATGAGATGAAGGAGAAATGGAAGAAATACAAAATGGCTGTCAATCGACATCGATCTGGGGTACCATGCAAAATCTCACCCCGTGGGGTATCCTTGATCATGAGAAAGGTGAGAGATCAGCCTAAAACTACACGGGGGGAACTTGTTAATGATCTCAAGGCTGCTGAGACCACAGTCAACAAGAAAACCATTGGTAACACATTACGACGTAAAGGTTTAAAATTCTGCAGTGCCCGCAAGGTCCCCCTGCTCAAGAAGGCACATGTGCAGGCCCATCTGAAGCTTGCCAATGAACACCTGGATGATTCTGTGAGTGATTGGGAGAAGGTGCTGTGGTCAGCTGAGACAAAAATTGATCTCTTTGGCATTAACTCAACTTGCTGTGTTTGGAGGAAGGGAAATGCTGCCTATGACCCAAAGATCACTGTCCCCACTGTCAAGTATGAAGGCGGAAACATTATGTTTTGGGAGTGTTTCTCTGCTAAGGGCACAGGACTACTTCACGGCACCAATGGGAGAATGGATGGAGTCATGTACGGTAAAACATTCAGCCAAGGCAACGAGTGGCTCAAAAAGAAGCACATTAAGGTCATGGAGTGGCCTAGCCAGTATCCAGCCCTTAATCCCATAGAAAATGTTTGGAGGGAGTTGAAGCTCCAAGTTGTTAAACGACATCCTCATAATCTTAATGATTTAGAGATGATCTGCAAAGAGGAGTGGAGCAAAATTCCTCCTGACATGTGCGCAAACCTCATCATCAACTACAATAAACGTCTGACTGCTGTGCTTGCCAACAAGGGTTTTGTGATCAAGTATTAAGTCTTGCTTGCCAGAGGGATCAAATACTTATTTCTCACTGCAAAATGCAAATAAATTTGTATAATTTATACAATGTGATTTTCTGGATTTTATTTTTGATATTCTATCTCTCAATGTTAAAATTAACCTGCCCTTAAAATTATAGACTGTTCATGTCTGTCAGTGCACAAACTTACAAAATCAGCAAGGGATCAAATACTTATTTCATTCACTGTAAGAACATACAAGAACAAAACGCGTTGGATGGCAAGACGGAGTTTTAATCTTTTTCAATCATCATGAATGTTTTATTGAGAAAGTGGTTTTTCTCTGCAACTAGAGCGTTTTCCTTGATACAATGGAATATTCATATTTATACGCGAAATTAATATTTATACAGAATTTCCAATGATTGGTCCTAATTTATTCCTAATACAAGCCATGACTTGATGAAAGCTTGTGATCTGCATGCTCTTGCTAGCCATGCCCAGGATCTACGGATGTATTGTTGTCTCTTTTTTTTCTACTATTTTTTTTTAACAATTCTTTATTTAACTTTTTTTTTAAAAGTGAACAGTAAACATTTGAACAGATAACTTTTTCAACATAGGACCAAAGATGCAATATGTCGAACGCAAGTGATAATGTTGGTACTAGGTATTTGCATTACATCAAATGTCTACATAAAACAATTGGATAGTATAAACAGTGTAATCACTACACAGTAACTATGAACTACAGTCTGAAAAAAGGGAAAAAAAAAAGAGAAAAAAGAGGGGAATCAGGCAACAGGCGTTGGTAGCGAAAATAACTAGACTAGAGAATTTTGCAGTCAATAATCTGATCATACGAGAAGACAAATGGCAGGACCATCAAAGCTAGTAGTGTGTAACATAAAAGTATGTATCTATAGACCGTGTATGTAGACAGGAAAAATTAAATCACAACATTGGGTGACAGAAGGGGAAGCAGGAGCTACAAGGATGCAATAGAGGCGACGGGAAAGGCATAGCATAAAGGGCGTCAGGCTCGACCACTGCAGAAGGAAAGGTGGAAAAATTATAGATAACGGACACAATATGGGCTCATCAAAAGATGGGGAAGGGTTCAGTGGGGGATCGATGTTCCCAATGAAAGGGGAGTTCTCAGCCTCTGGGAATTTTTAGTCCAAGGATGCCAGATTTTGAAGAATTGAGAATGTGTATGAGTTTCCCAGCTAGATAACTCTTCTGGTCTCTGGATATCGTTAACTTTATTAACCTATTCGTTCAGAGTTGGACGGGAGGGTTGCTTCCAGTGTAGTGGTATCAAATGCTTAGCTACTCTCAATAGTAGCGGAACCAAGTTATGTTTTTTGGGGGTGTAGTCTTTAGATGGAAGAGAAAGTAAAATTTCTGTTGCTGACATATTTCTATTTATCAGCTCTAAGATTTGAAGGGCTTTGTTAATACCCTTCCAGTAGTTCTCTATTGCAGGGCACGACAAAAAGATATGTGTTAGAGTGCCCTTAAATTTTTGACATCTCCAGCACCGGGGAGATTCACTCAGGCCCAAGTGGTACAGGTTTTCTGGTGTTCGGTACCATCAAAAAGAACTTAGAAGCGTTTTATTGTAGAAGTACGCACAGGGAAAAGCTGTGCAAATTTTTTAAAATTGAGCGAACCTCCGTGAAGATAGAAATATTTTTAATTCAGCTTCCCAAGAGGAGATGTATAATGGTTTAAAATGCATTTTAGGATGAATGAGATTATTATTATTTATTATTATAGTGCCATTTATTCCATGGCGCTTTACATGTGAGGAGGGGTATACATAATAAAAACAAGTACAATAATCTTAAACGATACAAGTCACGACTGGTACAGGAGGAGAGAGGACCCTGCCCGCGAGGGCTCACAATCTACAAGGGATGGGTGAGAATACAGTAGGTGAGGATAGAGCTGGTCATGCAGCGGTTTGGTCGATCGGTGGTTACTGCAGGTTGTTGGCTTGTCGGAAGAGGTAGGTCTTCAGGTTCTTTTTGAAGGTTTCGATGGTAGGCGAGAGTCTGATATGTTGCGGTAGAGAGTTCCAGAGTAGGGGTGATGTGCGAGAGAAATCTTGTATGCGATTGTGGGAAGAGGAGATAAGAGGGGAGTAGAGAAGGAGATCTTGTGAGGATCGGAGGTTGCGTGCAGGTAAGTACCGGGAGACGAGGTCATAGATGTATGGAGGAGACAGGTTGTGGATGGCTTTGTATGTCATGGTTAGGGTTTTGTACTGGATTCTCTGGGCAATGGGGAGCCAGTGAAGGGATTGACAAAGGGGAGAGGCCGGGGAATAGCGGCGGGACAGGTGGATTAGTCGGGCAGCAGAGTTTAGAATAGATTGGAGGGATGCGAGAGTGTTCGAGGGGAGGCCACCGAGCAGGAGGTTGCAGTAGTCAAGGCGGGAGATGATGAGGGCATGGACTAGGGGTTTTGCAGATTCTTGGTTTAGGAATGTACGGATCTGTGAAATATTTATGAGTTAAAGGCGGCAGGAAGTGGAAAGGGCTTGGATATGTGGTTTGAAGGAGAGATCAGTGTCAAGGATTACCCAGAAGCAGCAAGCTTGTGGGACTGGGGAGAGTGGGCAGCCATTTACTGTAATGGATAGGTTTGTTGGGGGGGGTCGCGTGAAATGGGGAAAGATGATGAATTCTGTTTTGTCCATGCTAGGTTTTAGAAATCTAGCAGAGAAGGATGAAATAGCGGACAGACATTGAGGGATTCTAGTTAGTAGGGTGGTGATTTCTGTTCCAGAGATGTAGATCTGTGTGTTATCAGCATAGAGGTGATACTGAAAGCTGTAAGATTCTATGAGCTGTCCCAGGCCAAAGGTGTAAATGGAGAAGAGCAGGGGCCCTAGGACTGAACCTTGCGGGACTCCGACAGATAGGGGGCGGTGAGGAGGTTGTGTGTGAGTGGGAGATGCTGAATATTAGCTCAGATTAGCATATATCTTGGAGGTTATCTTAGGAATAGGAGATTGTAACTTTAACAGAAAGTACACCCATTTCCAGTCTGGCGTTGGTCTAGGAAGAAGTTTGGCTTTTGTAACGATATGTTGGAGGTGTTGCTTTTAGATAAAGTCAAGTGGGCGGCTTCTCACCAATGTTAAGCATTGTTCCGTAATCGAAGTCTGTTTGTTTACTAGATGCAAAATTGGGGTATCTGGAAAAGTCGTCTAGAGATCATAGTCATCCTGGTAGTTAGGATCTAATAACTACGGAAGAACCTTAATGGGAATATAATGGGAAGGAATTTTGTGGAATTATCCTTCCCCTCCCTCTCACGAAGCCTACTTGGTCAGGGTGTACTAGTTTCTCTGAACTATATTGACTCTAGATGCCAGTATTTTGGCCCATAGTTTCATGTCAGCGTTAAGCAATGAAATCAGGCGATAGTTGCAGCAATGGCTTTCGTCTTTACCTTCCTTTGGGATGATGGTAATGAATGCTTCTGGCACCTGTTGAGGGGGGGTGGCAACTGCAAGAAATGATTTGAAAAGGTCTACCAGGTGGGGAATTAGAAGATTAGAAAAATGTTTGTAATAGATTATCGAAAACCCGTAAGGGTCTGGAGCTTTCCCATTCGGGATAGATTATAAGGTATCTTTAATTTCTTTAGCTGTCACTTTAGAAAGAAGTGTCAATCAGTGGGGGTTATCGTCGGCAGGGCAAGAGGGGGTGAGAAAGGCTTGTATTCTATCAGAGGCATCCGCGCTATTTTTTCTAGGGTCAGGAAGATCTGGATTATACAACTCTTCATAATAGTGCTGAAAGGCCTCGGTGATCTCATCAGAACCAACTACTCTCCTATTCGAGCTAGTATAGATATGTTTTATGAAGCTTCTTTCCTTCTGTTTCTTTAGAAGCTGTGATGTGAGCTTGCTGCCCTTATTACCATGCAAGTAGAATCTATGCCTGCTCCACATGTACGTTTTGACAGAATTAACATTAAGCAGATCCTTTAATTTGTGACGGAGAGAGGCAAGTTCCTCAAGGTCCGACCGGGACCCTGTGTTCTTATGAAGGCATTCCATCGCATTGATTTGGTGGAAAACAGAGTGAATTTCTTTCTCTCTTTGTTTTTTTATATGGGAGCTTAATGCAATAAGTTTGCCTCGAAGGACGGCCTTGTGTGTTTCCCATATAATTGCTGTAACCCTATCAGCAGTAATGTTTTCACTAAAAGAATCTAGAGATGGAGACTTCCAGAGTCTCAATGTTCCTAGAGTTTTCAAGCAAGGATTCATTTAAACGCCACAACATGGCGGGACGGGGTAGTGTGGTGATGTTAACCTCCATATATATAGTGGCATGGTCCGAAATCATAATTGAGTCAATATGGGTAGCTTTTATTAAGGGAAGAGCTTGTGATAGAACAAGGAGATAATAAAATCTGTGGTATAATCTTTAGTTGTAGGATGAGCAATTCGATCCAGTAAGTTGAGAGAGTCTAATGTGTTCATAAGCCGCCGTCTGAGTTTCTGAGAGATGGGGGAGGATCCATTAGAGGCATCTATGCTAGGGTGGAACGTTAGGTGTAAATCTCCGCCACAATCAACAAACCTTCTCTAAACAGGCAGCAAGAGTTTAGGTAAGCCAGGCTAGTTGGTTCTGGTTAGGGGGATATAAATTCCCGAAGGTCACAAGAGTATTTGCCAAAAAACCCTTCACAAAGATATACCTCCCCTTTTGGTCAGCTAGACAATCTTTGTGCGTGAAAGGGGTACCCCTTTTGATGCAGAAGCACTGCAACTGTTGTACCAGGTGAGAAAAGAAGAAAAGGACATGTTTGGTACTCTACCTAGTTTAAAGTGGGTCTCCTGAATGAAGGCCACCTGTGTTTTTCTCTTCTTAAGCAGTGTTAAAATTTGGTTACGTTTTGAAGGAGCATTGATACCTTTCACGTTGAATGAAGCTACAGTGATCAAGCCCGAGTGGTCCTGTCTATTTTTCTACTATTTTTTAATTGGATTATGAACTTTTAATTATATTAATAAAAAAGCATTACTTTAACCATTTGAAGCTGAAACAATCTTTTTGGATTAACATTAGTTGGGACATGTATTATCTGAATACATTCACAAATGACCACGAGTTGGCAGCATTTCATGTGTTTATTGTTATGCCTAATGTCTATTTTCTGTACAAGTCCCCTCTAAAATGTAAAGCGCTGCAGAATATGTTGGAGCTATAGAAATCAAATTATTATTATCATTTCACTAAAAAATAATTAAAGAAAACATGTGTTCAATTCTAAAAATTCTATTTACTTATCTTATCTCTTTACTTATCTCTGCAAGCAGAGACTTTACTTACTGTGATCCAAAAGCAATAAATATGAATGTCTCTGTAATGGAGTGACGCAACTCAAAACGGAAAAAAGATGCAAGATGAAGGGGAGTTTTTTTTTTTTTTTAACAAGGTACTTAATTTTTTTTTATGAAGCGACAGGTCCTCTTTAAGTTATAATGCTCTTGAATTAAAATCACAAAACCTCAAACTTCTGCATAATATAAGCAAATTAACAAAAATACAAAATGTAAAAATGATTACCTGTGTAGGCTGTTTTCTGTCCATTTGGGCAATATAACATTATATGGGTAATCAGCACAATCAGGTCACACAGGGAGACTGATTCTGAAATATCAAGTATAGAAATACAGACAAATAAAACTGTTACAATGATGCAAAAAACATCAACGCTATCACTTTTTACTATTCAGAATTACTCTTTTTTCCAAACCAGAATGAATGAGAGGTTAGTAAAGGGTAGCCTAACATTGTTCACATAACTAAATGACAATAGAATCTTATTGCAAGGCCTAATGAAATTGCCCGATAAGGGTTAAGTAAGTTCCATCATTGCTTGTCGCGCATGTAATAAAAAATGACATTTGGAGCAACATCATCTAAAATCATTTTTAACAGCATCAGCATGGAGTTACACATATAATTATTGGCCAGTCAGTCATACATCAGATTGAAGGATCTGAATGACTACACTAGCAAATCAGGCACATATTCAAAGGGGTTGTCACACGAACAAAGTACATTTTAATCAATAGATCTAGAATAATAAATTCCACATTGAAATGTGTTAAAAAGTGTTATTGTGCTGACATAATATTATAAATGTGCCCCTGCTATGTATTGTTATTTGCGGTGTCTGACAATGTAGAGCTGTTCCAGTTCATGATTAGCACATACCACAGCTCCTGGTCAGAAAACATAATAATTAGTTGGCATTATTTGTGTGAGGGAACACATTTCCCTATCTGTCTGTTTTATCACAGGTGTGTTTCTGCTGTGTCAACAGTCCTGTGAGCTCATCATATATCAAGTTAGTGACATGTCATTTCAGTGGCCAATGGAGGTCCTATGTCACTGACTTGATTTATGATGAGCTCAGATGGTTGGAGATGCAGCAGAAAAACTCGCTCCTGTGATAAAGCAAGCAGAGAAATGTGTTATCTGAGATAGCAGTAGATGTGAGCCTCTGCTGTCTAATCTGTATACTTACTCATCATAAGTGACTTATGCTTCTTCCCCGGGCCACGAGCTGTGGTATGTGCTGACAATGAACTGGAGCAGCTCTGTATGGTGGGGGCACAGCAAATAACAGTATATTGTAGGGGCACATTTATAAGATTATCTCATCACAGGAACATTGTTGAACTTATTATTATTACAAGATCTATTGGTTAAAATTCACTTTGTGGACCAACTTCTTTTAAGAGTAAGACCGAATGGGCTTTCGGAAAGTAGCAAATAATGGGCAGTACATATACAAGAGTTTAGGCCGACGATGGCCAAAGAATCCAATATCACTGATCAAACTACTGTTTGACTTTAATTGTAAGTATATGGCCAGCTTTACTCACACTGCTGCACTATTCCATATCGAGGCAACAAGCAAAAAAAACAAAATTCCCTGTATGGTTATAGGTTGTAGGAAAACGTCTAAAAAATGCCATGCACATATCTTGTGAACACAAGATGAATTGACTCTTGTACTCCATGTACGGAAGAACCTAATGTATTCTGTACACTATCTTTCTGTACATTATCTAATTGCTGGTTACCTTTTCGGTTTTTCAGTTTTATGGGGAACAGTTTTCTGCCGTGTTTGTAGATCAGCAGCCTTCCGAGAACATTAAGTGAATGAACAAAGTACAAATATTGCAGCTCCTTCCTTGAGTAGAAAGTCTTCTGTTTAATGCCTGGAAATAAACAGAAACATATTAAAAAAGGGGAACTTTATGAGATAAAAGGAGAACAAAATAGTACCCCTTCTCGAATATTTATAGTCATGCTTGGCTCTGTAAGACAGTCAGGTTCTTCACTATTTAAACTGATGTGTGATATTTCCTATTACTGTGTGATGGAAGGCTGTATGCAGGATGTAGTGATGCTGGATGTCTAATCGGCCTGTAGAAACGATTGGTGGCACCTAGTAATTCTTTTGTTATTGTGGAGCTGTCAGTGACCGTAACGGGGTATATACAGTATATAAACATGTCAAGTTTTGGAATTAGAGGTGCCTATACCATACACTCATTGTTAGTTCCCAATAACCAGGCTAGTAGTGTGAGCAGACACGGCCTCATGGATCACTCGTCAGTCAATCGCGTAATTGTCCTGACAACTGGCAGCAGCGGAGTTGCATTCCTTTGACAAGCGGTGGCAGCAGTGGGATCTGTGTAATCTCTCCAATGTCATCCTTGACAAAGTGGTACCAGTGGTGGGTTCTGTTTGAACCTACCCCCCAGCTGTGTATCTTTGACAATGTCTTTACCTTTAATTAAAGTGGCAACATATGCAACATGCGAAGTACATGATAATTTTTTTTTTCTATAAACCTTATGTAAATAACTGGTATACAGTGGGGAAAATAAGTATTTGATACACTGCCGATTTTGCAAGTTTTCCCACCTACAAACAATGGAGAGGTCTGTAAATTTTATCGTAGGTACACTTCAAATGTGAGAGACAGAATCTAAAATTAAAAAAAAAAACAAAACAGAAAATCACATTGTATGATTTTTAAATAATTAAATTGCATTTTATTGTATAAAATAAGTATTTGTTCACATATTAACCAGCAAGAATTCTGGTTTTCATAGACCGGTTAGTTTTTCTTTAACAAGCCCTTCTACTCTGCACTCATTACCTGTTTTAATTGCATATGTTTCAACTTGTTACCTGTATAAAAAAGTCACCTGATCATACATTCAATCACACTCCAACCTCTCCACCATGGACAAGACCAAAGATCTTTCTAATGACATCAGGGACAAAATTGTAGACAAGGCTGGGATGGGTATAGAATAGGCAAGCAGCTTGATGCGAAGGCAACCAATGTTGGCACAATTATTAGAAAATAGAAGAAACACAAGATGACTGTCATTCTTTCCCAGTCTGGGGCTCCATGCAAGATCTCACCTCGTGTGGTAAGGATGATTCTGAGAGAGGTCAGGAATAGCAATAGGCGAACCCAAACAGTAAAGTTCGGGACCGCGGTCACAAGGTCCTGAGCACGGGTTTCCATGGGAAACACGTGTTACAGTTTGGGTCCAGGGTCCGTAAAAGAAAACATAAAACTAATAATAAACATTATAAAAATTATACTTAACCTGTCCAGCGAAGCGTCCTCCCGTCCCGCTGTCTCCCGGCTGCATCTGCTTCCGGGGACACTAATTACCTTATTCACTGCACTCTGCAATCTTCGGCTTTTTCCTACAGTGTTCGTGCGTTGACGTCACCGCACAAACACTGTCGGAAAAAAAACGAAGACTGCCGAGTGCAGTGAAAAACCGCCGGAAGGTAATGAGCGGCCCTGGAAGCAGATGCGGCCAGGAGACAGCGAGACGGGAGGATGTGTCGCTGGACAGGTAAGTATCATTTTAATGTTTATTATTAATGTTATGCTTTCTTTTACAGGCTCCCCCACCCCATCCCATATCTGTAAAGTCCGAGTTCGGGGTTCGGACGCAAGTTAGCGTCATCTTCGGCCCCGAACTTTACAGAAAAACTCGGGCGAACCTGCCGATCCTGAACATCAGGGGGTTCGCTCATCACTAGTCAAGAATCAGCCCAGAACTACATCGGAGAACCTGGTCAATGACCTGAAGAGAGCTAGGACCACATTCTCAAACATTACAGTTAGTAACACACTACGCCGTCATGGATTAAAATCCTGCAGAGCATGCAAGGTCCCCCTGCTCACGCCAGCACATGTTCAGGCCCGTTTGAAGTTCGCCAATGACCATCTGGATGATCCAGAGGAGCCATGGGAGAAGGTCAGATGAGCCAAAAATAACACTTTTTGGTATCAACTGCACTTTGTGTTTGGAGGAAGAAGGATGAGAACCCCAAGAACACCGTCCCAACCATGAGCATGGTGGGGGAAACATCATACTTTGGGGGTGTTTTATGCAACGGGGACAAGAGGACTGCCCCGTATTGAAGGGAGGATGGATAGGGTCATGTATCGCGAGATTCTAGCCAACAACGTCCTTCCCTCAGGAAGAGCAATGAAGATGGGTCATGGCTGGGTCTTCCAGAAGGACATTGATCTGAAACACACAGCTAGGGCAACTAAGGAGTGGCTCCGAAAGAAGCATTTCAAGGTCCTGGAGTGGCCTAGCCAATCTCCAGACCTGAACCCAATAGAAAATCTTTGAAGAGAGCTGAAACGCAATGTTGTCCAGGAAAACCTAAAAGATCTGGAGAAGATCTGTACGGAACAGTAGGTCAAAATCCCTGCTGCAGTGTGTGCACACTTGGTCAAGAACTCGAGGAAATATCTGACCTCTGTAATTATGCAAAAATCATATAATGTAATTTTCTGTTTTTTTATTTTTAGATTCTGTCTCTCACAGTTGAAGTGTACATACAATAAAAATTACAGATCTCTCCATTCTTTGTAGGAGAGAAAACTTGCAAAATAGTCAGTGTATCAAATACTTATTTTCCCCACTGAATATACTAAAACACACATTTATACATATATGTGAAAATTATTAGATAAATATAATTAGATAAATAAATAAAATATGTAGTATGATAGTAGTATAAACAAAAAGAGAAAGAAAAGAGTGACAAGAAAAACAAGAACCCTGAAATATATACAAAATTAATTAATTAAAACAACAGTGTGCAAATATCTGTGAATGTGCTAACTGTACCTACCCCAAAATGGTATTAGTTAAAACGTCAGCTCAGGGGCCAAAAAATAAGGCTTAACACAGTGCCACATCCTGAAAACTGAAAACGCTACAGATCCGGAAAATGGCGACAAACACAAAGAAATATTTTCATACAACTTTCAAAAAAAATTTCCACTACTTAAGTAACAAAAAAAGTATACATGTTTGGTATCGGTGTACTCATACTGACCTGGAGAATCATATTGCCAGGTAAGTTTTACCATATAATGAAAATGAGCGTACACTTTACACTAAGGGACTGTGCTATACATAATAAGTGAGTACACTTTATACTAAGGGACTGTGTTAGACATACTGTAATAATTGATAACGTCTTCCTCCACCTCCCCATGTTCCTAAATCCATTATAAATCCCTCTTCCTCCCATCCCGATCCCCCACACCCCTCATTATCCTCCTCCCCCCGCATGCCATTATTGCCCTCTCCCCCACCCCCATGATTGCCCTCTTCACCACCTTCATCATTGCCTTCTCCCCACCACCACCATCATTGTCCTTTCCACTGCCACCATCACTGCCTTCTCCCTCACCACCCCATCATTACCCATTCCAACACCTCCATCATTTCCTCCTCCCCCACCATCCCCATCATTGCCCTTTCCACCACCACCATCATTGCCTTTTCCCCCCACCAACCCCATCATTACCCATTCCACCACCTCCATCACCACCACCCCATCATTGTCCTTTCCAATGCCATCATCATTGCCTTCTCCCCCACCACCCACATCATTACCCATTCCACGACCTCCATCATTTCCTCCTCCCCCACCATCCCCATCATTGCCCTTTCCACCACAACCGTCATTGTCTTTTTCCCCACCACCCCCATCATTGCCCATTACACCACCTCTATCATTTCCTCCTCCCCACCACCCCTATTATTGCTCATTCACCACCTCCATCATTTCCTCCTCCCCACCACCCCCATCATTGCTTTCTCCCCCACCACCCACATCATTACCCATTCCAGACCTCCATCATTTCCTCCTCCCCCACCATCCCCATCATTGCCCTTTCCACCACCATCATCGTCTTTTTCCCCACCACCCCCATCACTGCCCATTACACCACCTCTATCATTTCCTCCTCCCCACCACCCCCATCACTGCTTTCTCCCCCACCACCCACATCATTACCCATTCCATGACCTCCATCATTTCCTCCTCCCCCCACCATCCCCATCATTGCCCTTTCCACCACCACCATCATTGTCTTTTTCCCCACCACCCCCATCATTGCCCATTACACCACCTCTATCATTTCCTCATTACCACCACCCCCATTATTGCCCATTCACCACCTCATCATTTCCTCTTCCCCCACCACCCCATCATTGCTTTCTCCCCCACCACCCCTATCATTGCCCTCTCCGTCAACCCAATCATTGCCTTCTGCCCCATCACCCCCATCATTGCCCTCTCCATCAACCCAATCATTGCCTTCTGCCCCATCACCCCCATCATTGCCCTCTCTGTCAACCCAATCATTGCCTTCTGCCCCATCATTGCCCTCTCCTCCACCCAAACACACACACAGACACACACAGCACCATTCACCTCTCTGCATACATACATACATACACACACATATACACACCTTGCCTCACCTCTGCGCACGGTATCCTGAAGCCGCCCCATCACCGGCAGCTTCCTGTCTCGCACAGCCGCGGCGCTGAATGACGATGTAATTCTGCTGTGTGAGACAGGAAGCGCGGGCAGGAAGCAGGACAGATCCATTCCCTGCAGCTCCGCTCCACTGCCATTTTCTCTAGCAGGCAGAGGAGCTGCAGGGATTGCTCCCTGCCTGTCGCACATGAGGGCAATCTGGCCAAGGGCCCCCCGAAGCCGGATAAACTGCTCAGATTGCCCTCATTATTAGCTGCCCTGCAGGGGCCCCCCAGAGCCTCCGGGCCCCAATGCAGCCGCACCAGTTGACCAGGTGGTATGTCCGCCCATGGTGCACTCTATAAAACTACGTCTTCAGATGCCCAGCAGATCCCTCAGGAGTGTTTACAACGTGAGGACACTGCTTGACAGAGAATCAGAATTTAGCTTCCCACCATCAGAAAATGACCTATTGTTTAAATCAAGTTGTTGTGTTACATGTTTGTTTTTTTTGTTTGTTTTTTTTACATTTCACAGCCTGTATTAAAAATAAAAAAATAGAAATGTTACAATCTTACAACTGACCCCTGGGGCATTTTTAGACTCTAACTTCCTATTGGTTCAGGAAATAGCACATGTACATTAGCCACAGTGTTCAGATCCCTGCTCTATCTCTTGCACTGAAGTGTCTAATGTGAGTGTAAAAAGGTCATAATGAAAGTAGGGGGAGCAAGGTCAGGTGTGACTGGTGCCTCTGATGAAATGCAGCCTTGCTTATTGAATGGACAGGAAATATAGGAGTCTAAAACAGCCTCAGTAGTCAGTGTGAAATCTGTAGAGGTTATTATCATGAGTGCCAAAAAGAAAAACATATATACATATTATACTGACCTGGATATGGCTGGGAAGATGATGTTTTAGTGTTTTCATCAGCTCCTGACTGTGATGACTCATAATATGCAAAACACTGTTCTATGGCTGCAATTATCTAGAAGACAGTATAACAAATACCAGGTTAAAGAAGCCCTCCTCCCATCAGAAATTTTATCCTCTTAATATATTGCAGCCATCAAATTATACAGCACTGTGTACTTACAATTGCTCATTTTGCCTTTCTATTCAGCTAATCGTTCTGTTTTCCATTAGGTCTATGACGTTGCATGATTAAAAACTGACTGGCTGAGTCCTTATAACCTCTATGGAGAAACAGGAGGTCAATTTTCCCTGTATGAGTCATCAGTCACTGCAAAAGTCACTGGCCGGGGGGCGGAGGGAGTAGCTGGGCCAGGAGTTGGAGAGGAGAATGATTTCTGCAGGGGCAAGAGACTTCCTGTTTCTACATACAGCAGAGAAAAGAGAAGACCCACCTCTTCCGACAAGCCTACAACCTGCAGTAACCACCGATCGACCAAACCGCTGCATGACCAGCTCTACCCTCACCTACTGTATTCTCACTAATCCCTTGTAGACTGTGAGCCTTCGCAGGCAGGGTCCTCTCTCCTCCTGTACCAGTTATGACTTGTATTGTTTAAGATTATTGTACTTGTTTTTATTATGTATACCCCTCCTCACATGTAAAGCGCCATGGAATAAATGGCGCTATAACAATAAATAATAATAAGAATAATAATTAACTGGATAGAAAGGCAAAATGAGCAATTGTAAGTACACAGTGCCATATAATATGATAATTGCAATATATTAAGAGGATAAAAACTTTCATTGGACTGCTTCTTTAAACTCTCTCTTCGTGGAGTGCACCACAAACAGGAGTTTTTCTTTCCTGAAGCATTTTTGCAGTCTTTTGATTTGAAAGAACCTAGGCTGGAACAGATTTCATCAGAATCCACTTCAAAGTAGCATGCAGTTTTTTTGAGCAGGCAGAAGCTCTTCGGAACAAACAATGGATATAGATAGGAAGAGTTTTCAAAGCCTTTTTGGAACAGAGAAAACTCATAAGGATATTTTCACATACCGTATATACTCGAGTATAAGCCGAATTTTTCAGCTTTGAAATTGCCCCTCTCGGCTTATACTCGAGTCATACCGGGGGTCGGCAGGGGAGGGGGAGCGGGGGCTGTCTAAAAATACTCACCTAGTCCAGGCGTGGTCCCTGCTTCCCCGGCGCCGGCAGCAGCAGCTTCAGCTTCTTCCTGTAATCAGCGGTCACATGGTCCCGCTCATTACAGTAAATGAATATTCGGCTCCACCTCCCATAGGGGTGGAGCCGCCTATTCATTACTGTAATCAGCGGGACCATGTGACCGCTGAGTACAGGATGAAGCGCTGCGGCGTCGGGGAAGCAGGGAATGGACCGCGGCAGGACCAGGTGAGTATACGGGGAGGGGAGCGCAGCGCTGCGCGATAGTCACCTGCTCCTCGTTCCGGGCGCCGATCTGTCTCCAGCAGTGACGCTGAGGTCAGAGGGCGCGGTGACGTGGTCAGTGCGCGCCCTCTGCTGAACGTCAGTGCTGGAGACAGAACGAGGAGAGGTGACTATTGAAAGTGCGGGGGCCTGAGCGACGGAGAGGTGAGTATGTGATTTATTTATTTTATCGCAGCAAATGGGGCAAGTGTCTGTATGGAGCATCTATGGGGCCATAACGTTCCTGCAGCACTATATGGGGCCATAACATTCCTGCAGCACTATATGTGGCCATAACATTCCTGCAGCACTATATGGGGCCATAACGTTCCTGGAGCACTATATGGGGCCATAACATTCCTGGAGCACTATATGGGGCCATAACGTTCCTGCAGCACTATATGGGGCCATAACGTTCCTGCGGCACTATATGGGGCCATAACATTCCTGCAGCACTATATGGGGCCATAACATTCCTGCAGCACTATATGGGGCCATAACATTCCTGCAGCACTATATGGGGCCATAACGTTCCTGCAGCACTATATGGGGTCATAACATTCCTGCGGCACTATATGGGGGCCATAACGTTCCTGCGGCACTATATGGGGCCATAACGTTCCTGCAGCACTATATGGGGCCATAACATTCCTGCAGCACTATATGGGGCCATAACATTCCTGCAGCACTATATGGGGCCATAACATTCCTGCAGCACTATATGGGGCCATAACATTCCTGCAGCACTATATGGGGCCATAACATTCCTGCAGCACTATATGGGGCCATAACATTCCTGCAGCACTATATGGGGCCATAACATTCCTGCAGCACTATATGGGGCCATAACATTCCTGCAGCACTATATGAGGCCATAACATTCCTGCAGCACTATATGGGGGCCATAACGTTCCTGCAGCACTATATGGGGCCATAACATTCCTGTAGCACTATATGGGGCCATAACATTCCTGCAGCACTATATGGGGCCATAACGTTCCTGGAGCACTATATGGGGCCATAACATTCCTGCAGCACTATATGGGGCCATAACATTCCTGCAGCACTATATGGGGCCACAACGTTTCTGCAGCACTATATGGGGCCATAACATTCCTGCAGCACTATATGGGGCCACAACGTTTCTGCAGCACTACATGGGGCCATAACGTTTGTGCAGCACTATATGGGGCAAGTGTCTGTATGGGGCCATAATTAACGTTTGTAGGGCACTACGGCATATGGGGCAAGTGTCTGTATGGAGCATCTTATAGGGCCATAACGTTTGTGCAGCACTTTAAGGGGCAAATATCTTTATAGAGCATCTTATGGGGCCATAATCAGCATTTGTGCAGCATTATATTGGGCAAATGTGTCTATGTAGCATCTTATGGGGCCTTTATTAACCTTTATGCAGGATTATATGGGGCATATTTTAATATGGAACATCTTATGGGGCCATAATGAACAGTATGGAGCATTATATGGGGCTCCTGATTCAATATGGATATTCAAAGACACTTAACCTACTGATGTCTCAATTAATTTTACTTTTATTGGTATCTATTATTACTTTTGACATTTACCGGTAGCTGCTGCATTTTCCCCCCTAGGCTTATACTCGAGTCAATAAGTTTTCCCAGTTTTTTTGTGGCAAAATTAGGGGGGTCGGCTTATACTCGGGTCGGCTTATACTCGAGTATATACGGTACATTTCTTTTGGGGTTTTGTTTTGTTTTTCAGCACATCTGTAAAATAAAAATCTATAAAATTCATATAAAAAAGTTCTATTTGAATATTCCCCAAGACTCCTAAGGGAACGTTCACACAGAACCTTTTAGGCTCCGGCCTATCCGCGTCGTTTTTGAAGCAGAAAATGCTTCACTAAAATGCTGTGAGTTCCCTGACGCGTCTTTCTCATCGAACATATTTTGTGGCCATTTAAAAAAAATAAAAATCATATATACATGTAAGGCTGGTTTCACATTTGCGTTTAAAAACGCAGCGTTTTAAAAAAAAAAACGCATGTGGTGAAAAAACGCATGTAAACGCGTGCAAACGCTGCGTTTTTTAGACGCATGCGTTTTTGCATGCAGAAAAAAAACGCGGCGTTTTGCCGCGTTTACATGCGTTTTTTCCTGCGTTTGCGTTTTTGAAACGCATGCTGAGAAGTGTGTGACAGCTGCCAATCATCAAAATCAACAAGAAAACCCACTATAAATAGAAATAGCTAGGGTTAGGGTTAGGGGTAGGGTTAGGATCCCTAGGGTTAGGGGTAGGGTTAGGATCCCTAGGGTTAGGGGTAGGGTTAGGATACCTAGGGTTAGGGTTAGGATCCCTAGGGTTAGGGGTAGGGTTAGGGGTAGGGTTAGGATACCTAGGGTTAGGGTTAGGGTTTGGATCCCTTTATCACCTTGATGGTGGGGGGTGGCTTATAAGTGTGTATTCTTGTTTTTTTCTATAAAAACGCATGCGTTTTTAATGCAAACAAACGCATGTGCTTAAAAACGCATGCGTTTACATAGACAGCAATACGTTTTTTTTCCGCGAAAAAACGCCGCAAAAAATTACTACAGGTTGCATTTCTGCAACAAAACGCAAGCATAAAAAAAACGCATGCGTTGTCAAAAGGCGGCAAAACGCATGCAAAAAAAGCATGCGTTTTTAATGTTAAGTATAGAAAAAAAAAGGCATGCGTTTTTTAGCGCTAAAACGCAGCGGCAAAAAACGCAAGTGTGAAACCAGCCTTACATAGTGGAAGCCACCAGAAGAGAGGTCAGGTCACTTGTTTTAGAGGTTTCCAAGAAGCTACATAATAATACTCACCAAAGATTTATATCTTTTCTCAAGAAGACGCAACACCACAGTCCTGCTGTAATAGGTGTGCTGGAGGGGAAACGGTAACGATCACGGCAGAAGATAAAACAAACGTATAGACAGGAGTAAGAAGTCTGCTAGTCATTCGTTTTCATCAGCTTGTTAAAAATTATATTCTGTCACTAGATAATGAGACTCGTTCAGCGTGTGCTCACTATACCTTTACCGTATACGGCACATAAAATAGTGTATTATTTGTATTGCCTTTTCACTTTTATTACTAAATTAAAATATTTTCTATTAGATTATATATAAAAATTATATAAAATATACAGTACAGACCAAAAGTTTGGACACACCTTCTCGTTTAAAGATTTTTCTGTATTTTCATGACTATGAAAATTGTAAAATCACACTGAAGGCATCAAAACTATGAATTAACACATGTGGAATTATATACTTAACAAAAAAGTGTAAAACAATTAAAAATATGTCTTATATTCTAGGTTCTTCAAAGTAGCCAACTTTTGCTTTGATGACTGCTTTGCACACTCTTGGCATTCTCTTGATGAGCTTCAAGAGGTAGTCACCGGAAATGGTCTTCCAACAATCTTGAAGGAGTTCCCAGAGATGCTTAGCACTTGTTGGGACTTTTGCCTTCACTCTGCGGTCCAGCTCACCCCAAACCATCTCGATTGGGTTCAGGTCTGGTGACTGTGGAGGCCAGGTCATCTGGCGTAGCACCCCATCACTCTCATTCTTGGTCAATAGCCCTTACAGTCTGGAGGTGTGTTTGGGGTCATTGTCCTGTTGAAATAGGGATTTTTGTGTTACTCACCGTAAAATCCTTTTCTCCGAGACGCTCATTGGGGGACACAGGACAGTGGGTGTATGCTTCTGCCGCCAGGAGGCTGACACTAAGTAAACATAAAAAAAGTTTAGCTCCTCCTCCGTTGTATACACCCCGACACTGGCTACCAGAGAATCCAGTTTGGTGCAAAAGCAGTAGAAGAACAAAAAACGAGGAACAGTATAGCAGCATAAATACAGAAAACTTATGTCTAGAAAAGACCTACTGCCTGATAAAATTCAGAATCAAAAGCAGCCATCAGGCTACCAGGGAGGGAGCTGTGTCCCCCAATGAGCGTCTCGGAGAAAAGGATTTTACGGTGATTAACACAAAAATCCCTATTTCTCCTTCGCCTCATTGGGGGATACAGGACAGTGGGATGTCCTAAAGCAGTCCCTGGGTGGGGAATTAACTCACAGGTTATAATTATCCAAGCAGCTGTCATCATAAGTGCGTTACTGCTGCCTGAAGAATCCTCCTACCCAGATTTGAATCTGCAGAGATCTGGGAATGGACATTGTAATGTTTGGCAAAGGTATGGAGACTAGACCAAGTCGCGGCTCTGCAAACCTGTTCTGCTGAGGCCTGGTGCCGAATCGCCCAGGAAGCCCCCACTGCTCTAGTGGAGTGGGCTTTGATTCCAGCCGGGACTGTCATGCCCTTGGCGCGGTAGGCCTCCTGAATAGCTGAACGTATCCACCTGGCCAAGGTAGATTTCGAGGCCGCGAATCCCTTCCTGCAACCCTCTGGGAGGACAAACAGAGCATCCATCTGTCGAAAGGGAGCTGTTCGAGAAATGTACCTCCTCAGTGCTCTCACTAGGTCCAACGTATAGAGAGCTTTTTCCACACGGTGCGTCGGTGCTGGACAAAAAGAGGGAAGAACTATATCCTCGTTAATGTGGAACGAAGAAACAACCTTCAGCAAAAAGGAGGGCGCTGGTCTGAGCACCACCTTATCCTGATTGAACCGTAAAAAAGGGGCACGACAGGAAAGGGCTGCCAGCTCTGATACCCGCCTTATGGAAGTTATGGCCACTAAGAATACGACCTTCCAGGAAAGGAAAGTTAAGGAAACCTCCTGAAGAGGTTCGAAAGGAACATCCTGTAAAGCCCTTAAGACCAAATTAAGGTCCCATGCTTCCAAAGGAGTTTGATAAGGAGGGACCTTATGAGCGACTCCCTGAAAAAAGGTCTTTACCTGTAGGTTAGTAGCAATCCTACGCTGAAAAAGGACCGATAAGGCTGAAATCTGCCTCTTAAGAGCACTTGGAGCCAGCCCTGGATTCAGGCCTGCCTGGAGAAAGGCAAGAATATTTGGAACGGAAAAAACGCAGAGGAGGCAACCCTCGCTCTCTGCACCATGAAAGAAAAACCTTCCAAGTGTGATAATAAATCCGAGCCGAAACGTTTTTTCGGGCACTGATCATGGTATCAGCCACCTCTTGGGAGAACCCGGCCTGAGTTAACACACAAGATTCAACGGCCAGGCCGTCAAATGTAGGACCCCTGAGTTCTGGTGGTAAATCGGCCCTTGAGATAGAAGATCTGGACGGTCGGGGAGCCGCCACGGAGCTCTGGCGAGAAGGCGTACCACGACCGCCGCGGCCAATCGCGGGCGACCAGAATAGCTGGCTGTTATGGGCCTGGTGGTTAGGTGCACCCAGAAAGACCTGATGGTTAAACTAGAAATCGGGACGAGCTCTGGGAAGTGGGAGCTCTGCTGACCGCATCACTAATCCTATCACACAAACACTAGAAATAGCCGTGGAGCGTACCTAACTCTCCCTAGACGCCTCTTCACAGCCTAAGAGCTAACTACCCCTAAAGATAGGAAAATAAGCCTTACCTTGCCTCAGAGAAATTCCCCAAAGGTAAAGGCAGACCCCCACATATATTGACGGTGAGTTAAGAGGAAAGTCACAAACACAGGAATGAAACAGGTTTTAGCAAAGGAGGCCAGATTTCACTAAACAGTCAGAGGATAGAAAAGGGATCTATGCGGTCAGCACAAAAGACTACAAAAAACCACGCAGAGTAAGCAAAAGGACTCCCCATACCGACTCACAGTGTGGAGGTGCCACTCTGCACCCCAGAGCTTCCAGCTAGCAAGGGAACATCATGATAGCAAGCTGGACAGAACTTAGCAAGTACTAAGCAATATATTCAGAACGCAATAAACAACAAATACGCTAGCAGGGACTTAGCTTCTGTTGGAACAGTCAGGTCATCAGAGAAATCCAAGAGAGATCTGAACCAGTACTGAAACATTGACAGCAGGCATGAGGCAACGATCTGAGTGGAGTTAAATAGAGAAGCCAGCCTAGCGATAACGAGGGCAGCTGGGAAAGCAACCTCAAGGATCAGCAGTACCACTCAAAGCCACCAGAGGGAGTCCAAAGACAGAACTCACTGAAGTACCATTCATGACCACAGGAGGGAGTCCAAGAACGGAATTCACAACAGCTGGCACTCTTTCTGACTTGATTTTCTTGATTACTTTTGGGAGCAGTGCCAGAGGGGGAAACAGATATGGGAGATGAAACTGGCTCCAGGTCAGAACTAGTGCATCCACGGCGATTGCCTGTGGATCTCGATACCGGGCGACGAATCTGGGTACCTTGGCATTCCACCCGGACGCCATTAGATCCACGTCCAGAGTCCCCCATAGATGGCATATTTGCTGAAACACCTCGAGATGGAGAGACCATTCCCCAGAAGCCAGACCCTGCCGACTGAGGAAGTCCACCGCCCAGTGCTCCTCGCCCGGAATGTGGACTGCCGAAATCACAGAGTGATTTCTCTCGGCCCAGCACAGAATTTGCTTTACTTCCTGCATGGCCACGTAGCTGCGGGTGCCCCCCTGATGATTTATGTATGCCAAGGCTGTGGCATTGTCCGATTGAATCCAGACAGGGCGACCCGCCAGAAGATGATGGAAATATTGTAAAGCCAATCGAACTGCCCGAATCTCCAAGAGATTGATAGGAAGAGCTGACTCTGGGGAGGACCAGCGCCCCTGAGCAGTGTGGTGAAAGAACACTGCTCCCCAACCTAGGAGACTGGCATCCGTTGTAACCACAAGCCAATTGGTTGGAGGGAAGGGTTTCCCGTTTAGAAGGGACGGGTTGTTTATCCACCATGAAAGAGCCTGCCTGACCTGGAGAGACAACCGGAACCGGAGGTTGAGGGAGGATGGATTCTTGTCCCATGCTGCTAAAAGTGCATGCTGGAGAGGCCAAAGATGAAGCTGAGCAAATGGTACTGCTTCTATTGTTGCCACCATCCTTCCTAAGACCCTCATGCAGGACCGGATTGTATGAAAGCACGGTTGCCGAAGGATCCTCACCTCTCGCCGAAGGGCTAGGACCTTGTCCTGAGGCAGGATCGAGAGGGCTTGAGAAGTGTCAAAAATTATCCCCAGAAATGAGATTCTCCGGGATGGTACCAGGGATGACTTTTTTAAATTCACTAGCCAACCTAGACGAGAGAGAGTGTCTAGAGAAATGCTGACATTCTCCTCGCAGGCCTGAAAGGTCGGCCCTTTGATGAGAAGGTCGTCTAAATATGGCAACACTACTATGCCTCGGGAGTGCAGAATGGACACCACGGTAGACATGACCTTTGTGAACACCCTGGGGGCGGAGGCCAGCCCGAAGGGTAAAGCCGTGAACTGGAAGTGTAAGTTGTTTATAGCAAACCGGAGAAACCTTTGATGAGCAGGAAAAATGGGAATATGCAGGTAGGCATCCTGAATGTCTACCGAGGCCAAGAACTCCCCCTTTTCCATTGATGCAATGACTGACCGGAGAGATTCCATTCGAAAGTGACGAATTTTGACGAACCTGTTTAAGTGTTTGAGATCTAGAATGGGCCTCACTGATCCGTCCTTTTTGGGTACTATAAATAGGTTGGAATAGAACCCCTGAATTCTCTCTTCCCTTGGAATAGGAGTGATGACCCCGCGGAGACGAAGGGAATCTATAGAATTGAACAGGGCTTGACGCCGGGACTCGGACCCGGGAAGACGGGATGGGAGGAACTGTTGTTGGGGTTGGCAAACCAGCTCTATTTTGTACCCTGCGGACACGAGCTCTCCCACCCACTTGTCGTGAATTGACTGGAGCCAGACCTGGTGAAACAAAAGTAGGCGCCCGCCTACTCTGTCGGTGGCAATCCGAGGATGCCTCCAGTCACTTGGCTGAGAACCTTTGAGCCCTGGACCCCCTGGATCTAGGCGGCTGGGAACGTATTCTTCCCCCCGGGTTGGCTCTATAGGAGATCCGATTGTCTCTGTCCAGATTGGGTCGAACCTGCGCAGCAGAACCTGACGTTGGGGTCCATCTGGTACTGCGAAAGGGCTTGAAACGGGCCTGAAATTGACGCCGAATTGGCTGTCTAACCCTCTGCTGTGGGAGAAAATTGCTCTTCCCCCCTGTGGTATCAGAAATAAGCTGATCCAGCTTCTCTCCGAATAAGCGACCCCCCTGATGAGGGTTGTGAGAGATTTCTTAGAGGTAGAGTCTGCCCGCCAAGTTCTTAACCAGAGAGCCCTTCTAATGGCAATTGCATTTGCCGCTGCAGAAGCAGCACAGTCTGCTGCATCTAAGGATGCATTAATCAGATAGCTTCCAGCAAGGGTTATCTGACTTGACATTTATGTCAACTCCGCTGGCAAGTCTCTCTCTTGCAGAGCCTTTGTCAGAGATTCTGACCAAGACATCATGGCTTTAGCAACCCAAGTTGCCCCAAAAGAGGGAAAAAGGGCTGAACTTGAAGACTCAAAGACAGAACGAGCCAAACTTTCTATAAGATGATCCGTGGGATCCTTAATAGAAGAGCCGTTGGGGAGGGATAACAGAGTATTAGAGGCTAAGCGGGACACCGGCGGATCTACAGAAGGAGATTCCGCCCACTTACTATGTAGCTCAGGAGAAAAAGGGTATCTTGCTTTCAAGGCCTTTTGCCCTGAAAAGCGTTTATCTGGGTGTTCCCGGTTTTGCTGAACCAGGTCCTCAAACTCGGGGTGAGAAGAGAACACCCTATGAGATAGTCTGGCCCGCTTAAAAGAAACCTTGTGATCCGAGGGTAAAATGGGTTCGTCCTCTATTCCCAGGGTCTGATTGACAGCCTCAATCAGGCTATCTACTGACTCCTGATATCCAGGAGACTCTAAATTAAGGGACCCCTCTGAATCATAGTCTGAATTGAGTTCCCCGCTTTCCGCTGGGGAAGGAGAGCGAGAGGCAGAACTCCAGGATGCTGATGCACCTGATGGCCCGGGAGACGCTGTGAGATTTCGCTTCTCCCGCGTCTGTCTAGAGTGAGCGCAGCCCCTGCAGGCCGCAGGCCCCTGAGAATCCGAAACTCTCTCTAAGACAGATGAACTGCTGTCTCGGACCCCAGCCGGAGCCTGAAGGGACTCGATTGCTTTGGTTAGGGATGCCATGGATTGTGATAATGACATGACCCATTCCGGTGGAACCAACCCAGTCTCTGCCGGAGGGGCAGGAGTAACCGCTGGGAAGATTGCTGGGGAACTTTCAGGGGGAGAGGAAAATCCATGACGGTGCAGGAACCCAAGCTCCATTTTCCGCTCTGGGATAAGGAGAGGGACCATCCACCACCCCTCTATCACCACAGCCAAAACATAGGTGTAGAAAAACACAGGGGGGTCACACGGACATCTAAGGGCACCTGTACAGCCTATGGTCTAAAATACCTTAGGGTGGTCAGGGCCAAGTCCGGCGCGCAATCCCACGTCGCGGGAAAGGATACGTGGAGGATACTCGCACGTGCCTGCCGGTTGCTGGTTTGGGGAGTTCGGACCCTCAAAAGGGTCTGTCGCCACCTCTCAATCCTCATGAAGTGAAATAAGGGTCCATAGGATCCGGGACCCAGAGGTGTGCCTCCTTCAGACACTAAGCATGAACTGGATTCTCTGGTAGCCAGTGTCGGGGTGTATACGACGGAGGAGGAGCTAAACCTTTTTTATGTTTACTTAGTCTCAGCCTCCTGGAGGCAGAAGCATACACCCACTGTCCTGTGTCCCCCAATGAGGCGAAGGAGAAAAATAAATGATGGTCCAACTAAACGCAAACCGGATGGAATAGCATGCCGCTGCAAGATGCTGTGGTAGCCATGCTGGTTCAGTATGCCTTCAATTTTGAATAAATCCCCAACAGTGTCACCAGCAAAGCACCCCCACACCATCACACCTCCTCCTCCATGCTTCACGGTGGGAACCAGGCATGTAGAGTCCCATCCGTTCACCTTTTCAGCGTCGCACAAAGACACGGTGGTTGGAACCAAAGATCTCAAATTTGGACTCATCAGACCAAAGCACAGATTTCCACTGGTCTAATGTCCATTCCTTGTGTTCTTTAGCCCAAACAAGTCTCTTCTGCTTGTTGCCTGTCCTTAGCAGTGGTTTCCTAGCAGCTATTTTACCATGAAGGCCTGCTGCACAAAGTCTCCTCTTAACAGTTGTTGTAGAGATGGGTCTGCTGCTAGAACTCTGTGTGGCATTGACCAGGTCTCTAATCTGAGCTGCTGTTAACCTGCAATTTCTGAGGCTGGTGACTCGGATAAACTTATCCTCAGAAGCAGAGATGACTCTTGTTCTTCCTTTCCTGGTGCGGTCCTGATGTGAGCCAGTTTCTTTGTAGCGCTTGATGGTTTTTGCCACTGCACTTGGAGACACTTTCAAAGTTTTCCCAATTTTTCGGACTGACTGACCTTCATTTCTTAAAGTAATGATGACCACTCATTTTTCTTTAGCATAATACTGCTTTTTTCTTGCCATAATACAAATTCTAACAGTATATTCAGTAGGACTATCAGCTGTGTATCCACCAGACTTCTGCACAACACAACTGGTGGTCCCAACCTCATTTATAAGGCAAGAAATCCCACTTACTAAACCTGACAAGGCACACCTGTGAAGTGAAAACCATTCCCGGTGACTACCTCTTTAAGCTCATCAAGAGAATGCCAAGAGTGTGCAAAGCAGTCATCAAAGCAAAAGGTGGCTACTTTGAAGAACCTAGAATATAAGACATATTTTCAGTTGTTTTACACTTTTTGTTAAGTATTTAATTCCACATGTGTTAATTCATAGTTTTAATGTCTTCAGTGTGAATTTACAATTTTCATAGTCATGAAAATACAGAAAAATCTTTAAATGAGAAGGTGTGTCCAAACTTTTGCTCTGTACTGTATATAAAAATAATATTATAATAATAAAAACAATAAAACAACAAGGATTTCTGATAGTTATTTTACTGAATACAGTTTTATGAAATATTTCTTTACAGTTCCTTCCATCTATGAGGGCATTATCTAGTTTGCCACAGGCAAGTGGGTGATGCTGGGCACAATCTACTTGATTTCTGTGAACGTGTATATGGTGCAAGGAAGAACTTTTTTGCATGGTGGCTCAGTGGTTAGCACTGCAGCCTTGCAGCGCTGGGATCCTGGGTTCAAATCCCACCAAGGACAACATCTGCAAGGAGTTTGTATGTTCTCCCCATGTTTGTGTAGGTTTCCTCCTACATTCCAAAAACATAGTGATAGGGAATTTAGGGTAGATTGTGAGCCTCATCGGGGACGGGGATGATAATGTATGTAAAGTGCTGCAGAATAAGATAGCGCTATATAACTAAATAATAATAAATACCAGGGTGCCAGAGTTGGGACTACGGAGACTACCTGACCAGTGCTAAATCCTTTCAGTGATGCAGAAAGTAGCCATCAGGCAGGCTACATTACTGGGTCCCACTAGTTACAGTATGTAGAGGCAGGTACCCTCCTGGGCCCTGTTTCTCCCCTGATGCCCCTGGTTGGTGTGTTACTGCCATTATATCACCTGGCCAGAAGCGACTGAATGGAGTAAAGTTAGTGATCACTGAAGCTTATCTCAGGTAATATGACCCCTTCCACATCGGCTTGGGCCACTGGTTATGAAGAATGGCTTGTTCGCAATATACAATGTGCTGGTAAGAGATAGAATACAATGGGGGCACATCATTATAAGTTACCATCCATTTCTTGAACCACACAGCCTTTGTATCGATCATTGACCAGTAGAAAACTGGATCTAGGAGCATTTGTGAGCTTGATTCCTGAGTGACTGACAACAGAGACAACGTGCTCTCTACAATTTCTTCCATGTACCTAATCACAAGGAAAAATGGCACTTAGTGTTTGGACATGGAAAGGCATATATGATCATATAGCGGGCGATGTTGGAGAGTCGCCAAGCAGTAACTTCTGCTAAGGACCACCAGAACCGACCACAACTGCAAATGGACAACTGAGATCTACATGTTTGGCATGGGAAGCCACTGTACAGACAGTGCAGTTTTAGCAAGTATTTTTTTAGGATTATTAGATGAATGTTTAGAGAATATTTTTAGTGTACATTCATATTAATTTGCTCATCTGACGGCTGCATATGGTGATGGACACTTTTAGGCTACAATAAATGCAAAAAGTGTATAGACAAGACTGAAGATACAGTATTCTGTAAGAGTGCCCCCTAAAGCTCTCTTCTTGAGAAAGGGTTTTTGTATTTATCGCAACATAAGGAGAACAGAACATACTTTTCAGGATGTCTGATCCAAAAAGATGGAGCTTCCTTCTGGTAATCAATCAAAAGGCGAATCTAGAGAAACAAGTTCTAATTGTGAATGCACTTAAAAAGGCAACGATGACTAAAACAGGGAAGAGAGCACATAACTTTACCTTTTTCAGTGTCCGCACAACTTCAGGATTGGTAATATCGATACCGGTTAATAATATCGGTTTGTGATTTAAAACAAAGGATGATTCTAAGTGTTTGGCTGAAAGAAACAAGAAAATGCATTCCGTAAAATAAATGTATTATTCATTATTAGTATATTTGTGCTACGTTTTTGGTAGTGACTTTTTCTTTATGCAACTATCTATATAAAAAAAGAACAGAAATCCTACAAAGTTTTCATACCAGCTACTGGAGTACACATGACCGACAAACCTTTTCATTTGTTGTAGCTTAATTTTTAATTTTACTGTGTAGACTAGGGTAGAATCAGAAGAGTCATCTCATAATAATAATAATAATAATAATAATTTTATTTATATAGCGCCAACATATTCCGCAGCGCTTTACAACTTATAGAGGGGACTTATACAGACAACAGACATTACAGCATAACAGAAATCACAGTTCAAAACAGATACCAGGAGGAATGAGGGCCCTGCTCGCAAGCTTACAAACTATGAGGAAAAGGGGAGACACGAGAGGTGGATGGTAACAATTGCTTTAGTTATTTGGACCAGCCATAGTGTAAGGCTCGGGTGTTCATGTAAAGCTGCATGAACCAGTTAACTGCCTAAGTATGTAACAGTACAGACACAGAGGCTATTAACTGCATAAAGTGTATGAGAACATGATGGAGGAACGTGATTATGTTGTTGTTTTTTATTAATAGGCCACACAGGGATAATTAGGTTAATGCGTTGAGGCGGTAGGCCAATCTGAACAAATGAGTTTTTAGTGCACGCTTAAAACTGTGGGGATTGGGGATTAATTGTATTAACCTAGGTAGTGCATTCCAAAGAATCGGCGCCGCACGTGTAAAGTCTTGGAGACGGGAGTGGGAGGTTCTGATTATTGAGGATGCTAACCTGAGGTCATTAGCAGAGCGGAGGGCACGGGTAGGTTGGTAGACTGAGACCAGAGAGGAGATGTAGGGTGGTGCTGAGCCATGGAGTGCTTTGTGGATGAGGGTAGTAGTTTTGTACTGGATTCTGGATTGGATGGGTAGCCAGTGTAATGACTGGCACAAGGTAGAGGCATCGGTGTAACGGTTGGCGAGGAATATGATCCTGGCAGCAGCATTCAGGACAGATTGGAGCGGGGAGAGTCTGGTAAAAGGTAGGCCAATTAGTAGAGAGTTACAATAGTCCAGACGAGAATGAATAAGTGAGACAGTAAGAGTTTTTGCAGAGTCGAAAGTAAGAAAAGGGCGAATTCTGGAAATGTTTTTGAGATGCAGATAAGAAGAGCGAGCCAGTGATCGGATGTGGGGGGTGAATGAAAGCTCGGAATCAAGGATGACTCCAAGGCAGCGGGCATGTTGCTTTGGAGTAATGGTGGAACCGCACACAGAGATGGCAATGTCGGGCAAAGGTAGGTTTGTAGAGGGAGAGAACACGAGGAGTTCAGTTTTTGACAGGTTCAGTTTCAGATAGAGGGAGGACATGATGTTAGAGACAGCGGTAAGACAATCACTGGTGTTTTCTAAAAAGGTCGGCGTGACAACAGGAGAAGAGGTATATAATTGGGTGTCGTCAGCATAGAGATGGTACTGGAAACCAAATCTACTGATTGTTTGTCCAATAGGGGCAGTATACAAAGAGAAGAGGAGGGGGCCTAGGACTGATCCTTGAGGAACCCCAACAGTAAGGGGAAGGTGAGAGGAGGAGGAACCAGCAAAACAAACAGTGAAGGATCGGCCAGAGAGATAGGAGGAGAACCAAGAGAGAACGGTGTCCTTGAGGCCGATGGAGCGGAGCATAGTGAGGAGGAGCTGATGATCCACAGTGTCGAATGCTGCGGAGAGATCCAAGAGAATTAGCATGGAATAGTGACCATTAGATTTAGCTGTTAGTAGGTCATTAGAGACTTTAGTGAGGGCAGTTTCAGTAGAGTGTAAAGAGCGGAAACCAGATTGAAGAGGGTCGAGAAGAGAATTATCTGAGAGATAGCGGGTAAGACGGGAGTGGACCAGGCGTTCCAGGAGTTTAGAGATGAAGGGAAGATTAGAGACAGGTCTATAATTAGCGGCACAATTTTGATCGAGGGAGGGCTTTTTAAGTCTCATCAAAGTGTGTGAAATTGAAAGGGGTAGTCAAAAACAAAACTTTATTTTAAACATAAATGACGTCTTCTTTGTTAATGCTTTGTTTGATAATCCAAGAGAATGCTGCAATAGTCAAACAAGTCATCATCAGGGAGCATAGGCTGATGAAGGCTTTTCCTGCATGCCTGATAATCTTCTTACAACAACCACTGACAGTGCGCTCTCTTGTCGGCTTGTCACTTCTCATCAAAGCTGGTGAGAAAGTGCACTGTCATTCTGCGTATTGCAGAGTGGCGAGAATCTACTAAGCATATGTTGGAATTGACAACCCACGTATGCTCAGTAGAGCAGGGACTAGCCCAGCCCCTGAAACAGAGGTCATTGACAACCCTTCTTTTCAGGGAAGGGGCATAGGGTGCGGCAGTGACCTCTGCCCTCTGATGATTAATTTGACTATTCTTGCATGCACTGATATTCTCAAACGGAGTCTCGTCAAAGAGGAAGTAGTAAAAAAAAATAGAGCAGTTAGATAGGGTAGTGAGGGAACGATAGGGACTTTCTAATTAAAGTATATTAGAAAAGAGATTAGATTATGACATTAAATACATAGGCATTTAGGATTAAAATAATTTTTAGTTTCCGATCACCCCTTTAAATGGGTTATCCACTACTACAACAACCCCTCTAAATCTGAATGTTTGGCCCCGTGAAAATAAAAACACCTTTGCACACCTCCCGTGCCAGTGACATTCCAGTGGTGTTGGTAGTCCAACTCTGTTGCCAGGGCCCATGTGAGGTTGTTACGTCACACGAGCCCTGCGCCCATTCAGCGGTAGTGTCACTTTGGATTTTTAATTTTGTTGTTTCTCGCTTTTTGCCTAGATTACCAGCCAACCCTGCAGTCTATCAGTGGTGGCTTTTCTCATAGGCAAGAAACACAGTGCCTACAAGCTCTTTAGAACAGAGCTAGTAGGCCATGCTCTGAAGATCTACACTGGATCTGGCCCGGCTTAGTGCGATGCTGTAAAGGCAAAACTGCGTTTGCTTGCAGAGTCCGGGAGCACACAGTTTAGGCAAGTGGCACACACTTTTAGATTGAGAACATGTTTATTACTGGTGGGCAATGATGAATATACAGTGTCATGGAGCATTCTACCCTATGTATTAAAATCAATAAATATGTATTATATAACCCGGACACATACCCAAGCTTGTGTAGACTTCTCGTGCCATATTCAAAGGAGACGAAGAGAATGTTTTAGCATAAAAGCGCAAAATTCTTTCCTGAAAACAATCAATTAAATATTTTATGTGTACAGTCATATCAATTGTTCATCTGTCAGCTGCATATAGCGATGGCTACTTAAGCTAAACAAAATGCAAAAAGTGTGGAAACAAAGCTGAACAGACAGTATTCTGTAATGCAGACACAGGGCCCCGTACAGCTCTCTTCTTGAAGTTTTTTATTTACTGCAACTTTTCACAATGTTTGATCCAAAAATATTCAGATTAGTCACTTGTAATAAATTACAGAGCAGGTACTTTAAATTATCAAACTCACAGAGACAACTAAGAAGCTGGGTTTGGTGTCGGTATAGATGAATGATCTACCAACAGTCCAGAGGACAAAGTGTGACACTGCTTTGAAAACAATATAGTGATAGGTCAATTAAAGTTAAGGAAAAGCCTGATCTATCGCCCTCGACTCCCCCATGCACAATCGGTTGGTCGAGTACCTAGCTGCAGCCAGAATCATCTAGCTTATGTCCCAGGGTAGGCAGTTGGAAATGCAATAGGCGAATGTAGGTAAATAGTCTACTGTGTATGGGGGCATCCAGACTGTCGGCTGATCCCGCTTATATTGAGTTTGTGAGTGAGTGAGTTTGGCCGACTTTAGTCTAATATGTATAGTAACCTTTCCACGGATGCAATAGTCTGATATACCACTATGATAGCTGCCCATTGCCTTTAATTGCTTTACATCCTTACTGTGAACGTTGAGTCCGGATCAGCCAGAGCCACGGTGAGATTTTTATGAAGAACATTCCAACACTCACAATTGAGGACGTCTGATGGGGGAGCAGAACACAACGTCTGCATGGCCTCTTTCCGTACCTTTAGAGAAAAAGTGGAATTGAACAAACCCTGAAATATCACTTTAGATATTATAGGAGAGAATGCTCAGAATGATCACCAGGGTGACAAAGAGTCAATGTCCATAAGAATTTGCTGCTGATCTTACTTCTTGGCTTCTTTTTTTACTGGCTGAGTACAAATCGAACTGGAGGTATAAATAGATTAAGGCAGTATTGTAGGCCAACGTCCACCATACTATTGGCCTAAACAGAATCTGCCATCTGGTTAAGGACACCCAACACAGAATACTGTGAATTCCGGTTTTCCACCCACCCGTTCACCAGTGCATGAAGACCATCATGTAACGAAGCAGATAAAACTCTCCACTACACATCACAGATTTCAGGTCAATAAATGGTTATTAACCCCTTCAAGATGGAGCCCTTTTTTGTTTTTGCCTTTCTATTTGTTCGCTCCCCTTCTTCCCGCAGCCATAACTTTTTTATTTTTATGTCAATATGGCCATATGAGGGCTTGTTTTTTGCGGGACGATAACATTGGTTTTACCATATCGTGTACTCAAAAATGGGGAAAAAATTCAAAGTGCGGTGAAATTGCAAAAAAAAGTGCAATTCCACAACTGTGTTTTGGATTTTTTGTTTTACCATGTTCACCAAATGCTAAAACTGACCTGCCATTATAATTCTCCAGGTCATTGGGAGTTCATAGATACCAAACATGTCTAGGTTCTTTTTTTTATATATATAAGTGGTAAAAAACAAAACAAAACAAAGTTTAAAGTAAAAAAAAAAAAAAAAGTGTAATTTTCTGAGACCCGTAGTGTCTCCTTTTTTCATGATCTCGGGTTGGGTGAGGGTTTAATTTTTGTGCGCAGAGCTGACGTTTTTAATGATACCAATTTGGTGCAGATACGATCTTTTGATCGCCCGTTATTGCATTTTAATTCAAATGTCGTTGCAACCAAAAAAACGTAATTTTGACTTATTTTCTCGCTACGCCGTTTAGCGATCAGGTTAATCCTTTTTTTACATTGATAGATCGGGAGATTCTGAACGTGGCGATACCAAATATGTGCTCATAGCAAGCCGGCAATGACAACCATAGAGGTCAGAAGGAGACCTCTGGTTGTCATGCCAACCTATCGGTGACCCATGATCACGTGACCGGGGTCACCGATGGGTGGATTTACTACAAGATTGCCGGAAGCGCATGTTAAATGCCGCTGTCAGCGTTTAACGGGTTATATAGCCGCGGGTGGATCGCGATTCCACCCGCGGCTATTCCAGGCACATGTCAGCTCTTCAAATCAGCTGACATGTGCCGGGAAAGATGTGAGCTCACCGCCGAAGCCCACATCAAAAGGGGGAGACACGAAATGCGCAGTACTAGTCGGCGCATGTCGTGAAAACTGCGCTTTAGGTTGGAAAATGAAAGTCTTGGAGTTTTGCAACTCAAAAGAATCAACTTGATCCGTCTAGAAGTTGAAGGACAATGTCCATATCAGTAAATGGCTTCTATAAAACAGTGTAAGAAAAGATAGGGTGTCATTTTCTCACACACACCCTGCCACCATGTGGCCTCCCTCCCACTAATTGCAGGGCACGCATATAATAAAGGCATTCGATAAAGAAAAGCATGTCAAGGACAAATTCAAGGATGGCACAATGTTATAAGAAAGTACAGAAGAACACTGTAGAGTAAAGTAGGCTTCTCTACATACACTGTAAGTTATGCTATGCTGGTAGATATTAGGTGTAAGGAAAACATGTTATCCTTGACAAATCGCATTTTTAACTACTTCACAAACATACTTGGGCAATCCTCGCATGTGTATGCATACCCGGGCACCCCGATGCTCACTCGAGTGGTGAGCACGCTCTCTCATCACTAATCACCAGTAATAACCGTCACATATACCCTGTACCTCCTCGGGCTGACTTGGATCCAGCTGCTCAGCAATTATCTGTAACTGTTCCTGATTCATGAACGTATAACTCTGAAAAATAAGATAAAATATACAGAAATTGTAATAAGGGTGAGGTTCTTGATATTCTTCTAGTCGGTGGCATTGGAAGCTCATTCTAGCCTTTCTATTGTGACTTTTAGTCTTTCTGAGGGAGACAGGACCATGGCTGTGCAATGTGTTTGTATGAGAACTGCATTATGTGCAATTTCCCAATGGGCTCAGTAGTTAGCACTGTTCATTTGCTGCATTGGGGTTCTAGGACAAAACCCACCAAGGGCACCATCTGCATATAGTTCCTATGTTCTACCCATATTCAGTAGGCCTCTTTTGAGTACTCCAGTTTTACCCAACTAACTCAAGGACATAGTGATCATCTAGCTTTCGCCATATTTGTCCTTAGTGCGTGTATGAGATTAAAGAAGCCCTCCGCCCATAAAAGTTTTTATCCTCTTAACTTATTTTAGTCATCATATGATATGCCACTGTGTACTTACAATTGCTTATTTTGCCTTTCTACCCAGCTAATTCTTCTCTTTTCTCTGCTCTGTGTAGAAACAGAAAGTCTCTTGCCCCTGCATAAATCCTTTGCTTCTTCAACTCCTGACCCAGCTGCTCTCTCCTCCCCATCAGGAACTTTTGCAGTGATGACTAGTGTTGAGCATTCCGATACCGCAAGTATCGGGTATCGGCCGATATTTGCGGGTATCGGAATTCCGATACCGAGATCCGATACTTTTGTGGTATCAGGTATCGGTATCGAAACAACATTAATGTGTAAAATAAAGAATTAAAATAAAAAATATTGCTATACTCACCTCTCCGACGCAGCCTGGACCTCACCGGGGGAACCGGCAGCGTTCTTTGCTTAAAATGCGCGCGTTTACTTCCTTCCGTGACGTCACAGCTTGTGATTGGTCGCGTGCCGCCCATGTGGCCGCGACGCGACCAATCACAGCAAGCCGTGACGTAATTTTCAGGTCCTCAATGACTAATTCTAGGCATTCAGGATTTTAAAATTACGATCCGGCTTGTGATTGGTCGCGTCGCGGTCACATGGGCGACGCGACCAATCACAAGCCGTGACGTCACGGGAGGCAGGAAACGCGCGCATTTTAAAATTACGTCACGGCTCGTGATTGGTTGCGTGCCGCCCATGTGACCGCGACGCGACCAATCACAGCAAGCCGTGACGTAATTTCAGGTCCTCAATGCAGAATTAGGCATACAGGACCTGAAAATTACGTCACGGCTTGCTGTGATTGGTCGCGTCGCGGCCACATGGGCGGAAGGAAGTAAACGCGCGCATTTTAAGCAAAGAACGCCAGGTCTCTCGGTGAGGTCCAGGCTGCGTCGGAGAGGTGAGTATAGCAATATTTTTTATTTTAATTCTTTATTTTACACATTAATATGGATCCCAGGGCCTGAAGGAGAGTTTCCTCTCCTTCAGACCCTGGGAACCATCAGGGATACCGTCCGATACTTGAGTCCCATTGACTTGTATTGGTATCGGGTATCGGTATCGGATTAGATCCGATACTTTGCCGGTATCGGCCGATACTTTCCGATACCGATACTTTCAAGTATCGGACGGTATCGCTCAACAATAGTGATGACTTATGCAGAGAAAATTGATCGCCTGTTTCTCTATAGAGCTTAGGAGTCAGCCAGTCAGTTTTTAATCATGTCAGGTAATAAACCTAATGGAAAAAGGAAGAATTATCTGGGTAGAAAGGCAAAATGAGCAATTGTAAGTACACAGTGCTATATAATATGAGGATTGTAATATATTAAGAGGATAAAAACTTTGTTGGGAGGAGGGTTTTTTAAAAATTGAATATATTCAGACAGGTATTCATTTCAATCTTTAACAACAGTCCAGTAAGTGACAGACAACTACTTGCGCTGCTCTCGGATTACATAGCAAAACTGCTAACATATTCAGTTTAAAGATGTCTGTTCTACAGGTGAGTGCCCTTTAAAGGGAACCTGTCACCCCCCCAGGCGTTTGCAACTAAAAGAGCCACCTTGTGCAGCACAAATGCTGCATTCTGACAAGTTGGCTCTTTTAGTTATGATGCCTGCACACGCTGAAATAAAACGTTTATAAAATGTGCCCCCTCATACCCTGAAACCGTCCCAAAGGCGGGACTTTCCTTCCTAATTAGACGCCGCACAGCTGTCACTCCGGGCCTGTGCGCGTCGGGGGCCGCCTCCTCTTGCAGCATTATCGTCCCCAGCGCCTGCGCGTTTTTTTTTTTTGGGCTTGCGCAGTTGCACTACCCTTCGTACTTACAGCGCAGGCGCCGGGGACGATAATGCAGCAAGAGGAGGTGGCGCCCGGCGCGCACAGGCCCGGAGTGACGGCTGTGCTGCGTCTGATTAGGAAGGAGAGTCCCACCCCCGGGACGGTTTCACGGTATTAGGGGGCACATTTTAAAAATCTTTATTTCAGCGTGTGCAGGGAGCATAACTTTAAGAGCCACCTTGTCAGAATGCAGCATTAGGCTGCACAAGGTGGCTCTTTTAGTTACAAACGCCTGAGGGGGGTGACAGGTTCCCTTTAATCATTCTGAATATTTTACACTTATGTCTTTTTTTACTACAGTTATGGATATGGTTTGACTACATAGGATCATTTTTTTAATTGACAGAATGTACTGTCTTCATTGGTCACATGAGGTGATTTATCAGAGGAGCATGGCTACTGCAGTGAATATATGAAAAATTAGTGGATATATAAGTGAATATTTGAAAGAGTGAAATAAAATGTACCTGATTGAAAGAAGAATCGCTGTCAGAGCAGTTATCCATGAATCTACTGCTATGCTGCTCATGCAAAGCTTTCCTCTGCATTCCTCGGTTCTTGGCCTGATCCTCTTCAAACTTATTGAGAAGAGTTTCCACTACGGCCATCATCACATTCTTTAGTGACAGCATCATCTCCGTGTACCTGAAGTAAAATCATTATTTTTATGAAAGCATTTGAAGCTAATTCATACTAGCAAGCTATTCAGAATTATTTTTGTACTTGGGGCAAAATTTCGAGAAGATTTAATTAAGCAGGTCTTCTAGCAATTAGCAGGTACTAGTAACACTGGTAATGAAACCTCAATGAGATGCCAGGTAACCTCTGACGTCTGTTGTTCACGTCACCTCTGCAGTAGAAGTTTCTAGGCACTCTATGAAAGGCTTGAATGGTGTCGGCAATCTTCTAAAATGATAACCCTTTTACTCCACCTTGACAAATAAGGAGAGGATTGCAATTCTTATTGGTGGAGCACTGTTAGTAGAGTAAATCAAGAGTCACTAGCTACAGTAGACTACCTCTTTAAAGGGGCTGTCCAGTGGATAAAAGCTAGACGTCTGAATGTTGTAGGCCATATTGCTAGGCCTTCATCTATGACTTAGAAAGAGGTTTTCCATGCTGAAATTAAAAGTCAGGAGTCATTCTATGTGACTGCCGAATTATGACAATTAAGACTCCAATTCTCTTCTATTGAGAGAACAGGATGAGACCAGTCACAAATCACATAAATGGGTTCACACGACTTATTCACACACTGAGGTCAACTCTGACACATGGTAAGGTTTTTAATGTTAGACCGTGTAGGACCATCCTGATCAGGGGCGCCTTGTCGACTGTGGGATGGCTTTTATGCTATTTTAGCTCAAAAACAATATTACTAAGAACACTGTGTTATCTAAATGCGCTTTTGCTTTTTACTTATTTAATTACAGGGTTTATGTTAATTTTGTTTCTTGTAGGGTTTGCAAGATCCACAGTAGTCTGTATATGCCCTGAGAAGCTCTTGCTTCTCCACAGTGAGCCATCTTATATCCCCTCTTGTGTAACTACACATAGTACGGCGATAACAGCATCTCCCCCTGTGTATAAAGCAAACAGCATCTTTCCTATGTTTAAATGCGGCACACACCCAATCTCTATCCACAGTCTCAATGAGAAGCAGGAAGTCTCCCACATCTGTTACCTAGTGAGACAGCAGAAAGCCTGAACTTCAACTTCTCTTTCTTATAGGGCCAGAGCTAATCACTACATTTAACAGCAATTTCTTAGTTTTCCTCATTAAACTAAAGATGGAAATCGCAACACCACGTAGGAAAAATAGTGGAACTATGGAAATCACAAGATCGAGAGACATTTTACTAAAATGCAAATGATAAAAAAATGGAAACAAATTTTTCAAAACATCTCAATAAATACTATACATATATGATATATATGTATTTACGCACACACAGAGAAAAATGTTATATTTTGGTTTCTTAATATCATGAAGTTAAGGATGTCATAGGCCCTCTTTAACATTTAATTTTATTTTGGTTAGGTGATAGCTGCCAAACCATAGGAGAATGAATAAAGAAGCGATGAGCCTAGGAGCAGTCACTTACAGAAACAGTCGAGCACAGCACACTTATCCTCCCTGTTTTAGAGAACTACAGGGTCTAGTACACTTGCAGATCACATCAATGTACAAACTCACTCTTTGGACTCTCGAGTCTGTTTGGTAACACGTTGTACGAGTGTATCATAACCAGATCCCTCTCCTTGTGTCTGAGCAAAAGTGCATCTCTCCGTTTCGTCATCAATCACTGATCCCAAGGAGCTCTTGATGTAATGTCTCAAGTACTTCACCAGCTCATAGCTGTGAAAATGGACAGAAAATAAATACATTGATTAGATGTAATAAAACATGGAGCATAAGATTACCTAGACTTTACACAAAGCTGGAACAATTACTTGTGGAAATGTTCATCAGTCTCCTCCAGATGCAGCAGGATCTCCTCCGCACAGTCTGCAGATGGTGCCACAGCCAGCTTTTCCTTCACACTCTGTAGCAATTGTCTAACCATGGACTGGAGGGAGACCTCATCCTCGGCTGAAAAGCTCGCCATTATACACACGTCCGTCAGTGCTACTGAGTAGCAAAGCTGTAGACTAAATGGAGAAAGCGATAAGTTACGCCACAACTTTTTTGAACTTCAGCTGGAAGTGATATAACCAGTGTAGAGCTGTGGAATACCAGTAATACCAGTACTGAGAGATCAAAATTGAGTACTGAAGGAGTTGACAAGATTTTTTCCTTGTCACGGGAGCCAGACTTGCACTTAGCCTTTTTTATTTTTTTAATAGTTAAGGCAATTATTTCACCTACACAAAGAGAAAAAAAACAAGAACTATATATATATATATATATATATATATATATATATATATATATATATATATACACCCTGTCATCTGCAGAACGTGCCGGAGTTTACATACACTATATAAAAAGACACATATGCATGTTTTGCTCATTATCTGACATGAAATCAGAATAAACCTTTCCCATTTTAGGTCAATTAAGATTACCATAATTATTAATATTTACCAAATGCCAAAACAATGCGAGAAAGAGAATGTTTTAAGGCATTTTTATTACTTACTGCAAAGTCAAAAGTTTACATACATTTCATTAGTATTTGGTACCATTTCCCTTAAACTGAATGACTTGGGTCAAACAATTGGGATATCCTTCCACAAGCTTGTCAAAATAGTTGGCCGGAATTTGGGCCCATTCCTCGTAACAAAACTAGTGTATCTCATCCAGGTTTGTAGGTCGCCTTGCTCGCACCTGCCTTTTCAGCTTTGCCCATACATTTTCAATTGGATTGTGATGGCCACGCCAAAACATTGACTTGTTTATCCTTAAGCTACTTTGTTACCATTTTGGCAGTATGCTTTGGGTTGTTGTTAGTGTTGAGCGATACCGTCCGACACTTGAAAGTATCGGTATCGGATAGTATCGGCCGATACCCGAAAAATATCGGATATTGCCGATACCGATACCCGATACCAATGCATTTCAATGGGGCGCAAAGTATCGGAATAGTTCCCAGGGTCTGAAGGAGAGGAAACTCTCCTTCAGGCCCTGGGATCCATATTCATGTGTAAAATAAAGAATTAAAATAAAAAATATGGATATACTCACCTCTCCGGTGGCCCCTGGATTTTACCGCTGTAACCGGGAGCCTCCGTTCCAAAGAATGAGCGCGTGAAGGGCCTTCGATGACGTCGCGGCTTCTGATTGGTCGCGTGACCGCTCACATGACCAATCAGAAGCCGCGACGTCAGCCGCGACGTCATCGAAGGTCCTTCACGGGCTCATTCTTAGGAACGGAGGCTCCCGGTTACAGCGGTAAGATCCAGGGGCCACCGGAGAGGTGAGTATATGGATATATATGGATATACTCACCTCTCCGGCGGCCCCTGGACCTTACTGCTGTAACCGGGAGCCTCCGTTCCTAAGAATGAGCACGTCATCGAAGGCCCTTCACGTGCTCATTCTTAGGAACGGAGGCTCCCGGTTACAGCGGTAAGATCCAGGGGCCACCCGAGAGGTGAGTATATCCATATTTTTTATTTTAATTCTTTATTTTACACATGAATATGGTTCCGATACCGATTCCCGATACCACAAAAGTATCGGAACTCGGTATCGGAATTCCGATACCGCAAGTATCGGCCGATACCCGATACTTGCGGTATCGGAATGCTCAACACTAGTTGTTGTCCATTTGGAAGACTCATTTCCGCCCAAGCTTCAACTTCATGGCTGATGTCTTGAGATGTTGCTTCAGTATTGCCACATAATCCTCTTTTCTCATGATGCCATCCATTTTGTGAAGTGCACCAGTCCCTCCTGCAGCAAAACAATCCCACAACATGATGCTGCCACCCCCGTGTTTCACAGTTGGTATGGTGTTCTTAGGCTTCCAAGCTTCTCCTTTTTTCTCCAAACGTAACGATGGTCATTATGCCCATACAGTTCAATTTTAGTTTCATCAGACCACAGGACATGTCTCCAAAAATTAAGATCTTTGTTCTTGTGTGCATCTGCGAACATTAATCTGGCTTTTTTTATGATTCTTTTGGAGTAATGTCTTCTTCCTGGCAGAGTGGCCTTTCAGCCCATGTTGATACGGTACTTCTCTCATTGTAGATATTGACACAATCTTACCAGCTTCCGCCATGATCTTCACAAGGTCTTTTGCGTTTGTCCTTGGGTTGATATGTACATGTCGGATTAAAGAACATTCATCTCTGGGGCACAGAACCCGTCTCCTTCCTGAGCGGTATGACGGCTGGACATTCCCATCTTGTTTGTACTTGCGTATAATTGTTTGTACAGATGAATGAGGCACCTTCAGGTATCTTGAAATTGTACGCAAGAATGAGCCAGGCTTGTGCAAGTCCACAATTCTCTTCCTGATTACTTGGCTGATTTCTTTAGACTTTCCCATGATGCTACACATAGAAACAGTGTGTTTCAGGTGTTCATTAAAATACATCCACAGGTGTGTCTCTAATTAACACAGATGTTGCAAAAAAAACTATCAGAACCTCCAAACACATGACGGCATCATATAGGCAGTCCAGAATTGTTTAATGGCATTGTAATCTTAGTGAATGTAAACTTTTGACTTAGCAATAAACAATAAAAATGTCTTAAAACATTCTCTATCTCTCTCATTATTCTGGCATTTGGCAAATAATAATTATGGCAATCCTAATTGACCTAAAACGGGAAAGGATTATTCTGATTTTATGTCCGATATTGAGGAAAAACATGCATGTGTGTCTTTTTATATAGTGTATATAAACTTCTGGTTTAAACTCTGTATACATATTGTTAGGTGTCGAGTTCCCACCACTGCACATGGGGAATCTCGAACCATGTCCGCTGCGGTCTCCCATTCTCCTTCAGCCGCAGTGGAGCCTGCTCAGCAGAGACGTCGGTCCATGGTCTGGCTCAAACAGATACTGTGCGTTTGGTTACAGCTGCCATTCCAGGCTCGGCCTTTGTGGCCAGCATTGATCAGCGGCGAGCAGACATTCCGAGGACTAAGTCCTGCTTTTCTTCTACTGAGCATGCCCACGGGACGACCTCTCATTGGTGGTCGGGGGTCACATGCTCAGGTCCTGTAGCAGCTCCGTTTGGAGCACTAGGAAGGTCCTGGAAGGCCACAGATACACTGTGTTCCAAATTATTATGCATATTGGATTTAAGTGTGATAAAGATTTAATTGTTTTGTTTTTCAAATAAACTCGTGGATGGTATTGTGTCTCAGGGCTCAATGCATCACTGAAATCAATCTTAAACACGTGATAATTGGTTTTCCAGATTATTCTAATTAAAGGAAAACTACTTAAAAATGATGTTCCACATTATTAAGCAGGTCACAGTTTTCAAGTAACATGGGAAAGAAAAAGGATCTCTCTGCTGCCGAAAAGCATCAAATAGTGCAATGCCTTGGTGAAGGGATGAAAACATTAGAAATTTCTCGAAAACTTAAGCGTGATCATCGTAGTGTTAAGAGATTTGTGGCTGAATCTGAGCACAGATGTGTTTATGCTGATAAAGGCATAATGAGGAAGATTTCTGCCAGGCAAGTTCATCAGATTAAGAGAGCAGCTGCTAAAAAGCCATTACAAAGCAGCAAACAGATATTTGAAGCTGCTGGTGCCTCTGGAGTCCCCCGAACCTCAAGGTGTAGGCTCCTTCAAAGGCTTGCTGTGGTGCATAAACCTACTATTCGGCCACCCTTAAACAGTGTTCACAAGCAGAAATGGTTGCATTGGGCCCACACATACATGAAGACTAATTTCCAAACAGTCTTGTTTACTGATAAGCGTTGAGCAACCCTAGATGGTCCAGATGGATGGAGTAGTGGATGGTTGGTGGATGGCACCATGTCCCAACAAGGCTGCAACGTCAGCAAGGAGGTGGAGGAGTCATGTTTTGGGCCGGAATCATGGAGAAACAGCTGGTAGGGTCCTTTAAGGTTCCTGAAGGTGTGAAAATGACCTCTGCAAAGTATACTGTATAGAGTTTCTGACTGACAACTTTCCTCCATGGTATAAAAAGCAGAAACGTGCCTTCAGGAGCAAAATCATCTTCATGCATGACAATGCACCATCTCATGCTGCAAAGAATACCTCATTGGCTGCTATGGGCATAAAAGGAGATAAACTCAACCATCTTCCCCTGACCTCAACCCTATAGAGAACCTTTGGAGTATCATCAAGCAAAAGATCTAGGAGTGTGGGAGGCAGTTCGCATCAAACCAGCAGCTCTGGGAGGCTATTCCAACTTCATGCAAAGAAATACAAGCAGAAACTCTCCAAAAACTCACAAGTTCAATGGATGCCAGAATTGTTAAGGTGACATCAAAGAAGGGTCCTATGTTAACATGCAACTTGGCCCGTTAGGATGTTTTAGAGTTAAATAGATTTTTTTATTCAGTTAATGTGACCTCCTAATGCTGCTAATTCCACAAATGAGCATTTTCAGTTCTTTAAAACATATCAAATGTTTAGAAACTCTGCTGTGCCTAATAATTTGGAACAGTGCATTTTAAGTTTTTATTCATTTTGGAGATTACCGTATTTTTCGGACTATAGGACGCACCGGACTATAAGGCGCACCCAGGTTTTAGAGGTGGAAAAAAATATTTGAAGCAAAAAAAATGTGGTAAAATATTTAATAACATAAATAACATACTATTATATGTGGTGTTATTATATATAATAGTATGTTATTATGTTGGAAGCTGCGGGACCAGTGTGGTGTCTGTATACTATATGAAGACACTGGAGGGTGAGTATAAGAATGGGGGCACAGGGCTTATAGTGAAAGCACCACTCCAGCACTGCAAAATAACACTGGAGTGCTGCTTTAAAATCCCATGGGAGAACTATAACTCCCAGCATGTCCTGCAGATCCTATGACATGCTGCGAGTTATAGTTCACCAAAGGAGTGGCAGAGTGCTTTATTGTGTTTTGTAAAGACTAACCTCTTAATTGTGGGAGCCAGCCTGTGGTGAGGTAAAAGCTGGAGCATCCCATGGCTGCACACACAGAGCCCTCTCTCTTGTTGCCTTTCCACAGCGCACGCGCAGCACATAGGAGGAAGCTGCAGATTCTAGGTGGGAGCCTGAAGGACCTATGATGATATCAGAAGAGGGAGGGCTCTGAGCTGCCATGTGAGGCTCCAGCCCGCCCACTTCTGACATCACACAGGTCCTCCTTGTGCACCACAGACAGCTCAGCGTCCAGCACAGGCAGGTATGCAGCGATCTCCTGGCCCCTGCTGCTGCTGCCTCCTCCCCCGGACACACAGATTCTCCCCAGAATCAGTGCTGGGGAAACTGTGTGTCGCTGCTTAAGTGCAGTATTCATTTGCTGCTCCCCGCTCACCGCTCAGCTGATCGGTGGGCGGGGAGCCGCTAATGAATATTCACTGCACTTTATCAGCGGGGCCATGTGGTTTCCCCAGCAGCTGATTCCGGCAGCGGGGACATCCTGAAGTGGGATATCATTGCGATCCCACTCGCTGCTGCCCCCCTCCCCACATGCTATATCCGTACTATAAGATGCACCCACACTTTCCTCCCAAATTTGGAGGAAAAAAAGTGCGTCTTATAGTCGGAAAAATACGGTATACTGTTATCATTGGGAGGTTTCTTCAATAAAATTTGATGTATACTCTAACGGGTGATTACTTTTATTAGACTGACTGTCATTTGCACCAACCATTTAGGAAAATCCGATAAAAATGTCAGTTGCATAATAATTTGGAACATAGTGTATAAAAGGTTTGCATGGCCGCTCGACCATGCGCTAGTATAAATCAGAAATCGTGTGTGTGGATGTGTGACTGAATCTGGTGAAAGCTCCTTAATCATACCCATCACTAGTGTTGTTGAATGTACTTGGGTGATTGAGCTACCTAGAGCCAGACTGTGCCATCCAGCACTAGGCATGAGTACACAGCGTCAATTAGCAGCGAACGCCAGTGCGGCGCCTTGAGCAACTAGTGCGCTTTCCTAGCCCTAGTTAGGGTGGTTAGTGGCATCCGCCAGAGCGGCGCTGTATGCACTCAGTGCGGTAAATCATTAGGTTTTTCCCTGGCACCGCAGTTGCGGCACCGAGTGCTAGTGGTCTAGAGGGACTCTAACCCCGAGTCCTTGGGGCAGAGTCCTGTGACCCAATACTAGCGTTCACTCTGCGATATTGCGGCCCTGTGACACAACAGGGTGCGCTTCCTTACATAGGGGGTGAAGCTAACCCGTGTGTGTTCACATTATACCGCCATATACTGTCCGCCATTACCGAGCAGCAGGTGTCATCTCTGCACGGTGGACCCCAGGCTGCGAACGCTCCTTATACCATCCTTATAATTATTTGGTGCGTTCTGCCAGCCCTAACATTATTCTAGCGCCAGGGTCTGGCTAGTAATGGCGGACAAACAGCGACTACAGCGGTACATCTAGCAGTTGGAGGGCAGGTTGGCGGCTCTCGAGCACACAACCTCAGCCTTGGATGTTACCGCAGTTGCTGCTCAGGCTGCTAGCGTGGCTGCAGATACTTTGTCCACTGCCACCCCTGCTCCAACATTATCCCGTCTCCCATTGAAAGACAAGTTTGCTGGTGACAGTAAACTGTGTCGGGGATTCGTGAGCCAGTGTGCTATACAGCTCCTGGCTGCACATTTTCCCACAGAGCGGGTTAAGGTGGGATTTATTATATCCCTCCTGTCGGACAGGGTGTTGGAGTGGGCAAACGCCGCTGTGGGAGCGCGACGATCATGTGGTGCAGAGTGCTCCGCGGTTCTTGGGCACTCTGAAACAGGTCTTTTTGGGACCTTGTGTCACCCATGATACGGCGCTCTAACTGCTGGCATTGACACGGTTCGTCCATGGTCAGCCATTTTGCTGTCAACTTCCGGACTTTGGCATCTGAGCTGGAGTGGCCGGATAAAGTCCTCATCCCTGTATTCTGGAGTGGACTGGCTGACCATGCGAAGGATGCCTTGGCCCCTAGGGAGATTCCTGCCACACTGGAGGAGCTAATAGGTCTATCTACCCGCATCAACCTTCGTTATAAAGAGCGAAGGTTGGAGCAAGACCAGTGTAGGCAGAGGTTTCGGCTGGCTTCCACATTCGCCAAACCTCTGGAATCTCCGGTCCAAGCGTCCGAGCCACATGAGGCCATGGACGTGTCACGAACGGGGTCTAAGTCCCGGACCGCTTGTGCACTCAAGGTCTGTCCTGTCTGCCAGCAGTCGGGACATTATGCCAGGAAATGTCCCCAGCGGTCGGGAAAACGTCTAGTAGTTGTAGGAGGAGGTACACTAGACACGGCGACGTTTTCCTCCAAATTGTCCTTCAGGGGGACAATTACCTTAGGCCCATTCACTCATACGGTAGAGATTTGCGTGGAATCCGGGGCGGAGGGCAACTTCATGTCATCTGCCTTCACCCAACGGCACACAATACCTCTGGTGATGCTCGCCAAACCAATGACCGTACGAATGGTGAATGGGTCGACACTGCCCTCACAGATAACACACCAGACCATCCCATTTACTTTTTCTATGTCGCCACCCCTTCAGGAAATTATCTCCCTGCTAGTCAGTCCCGAGGGAATTGATGAGGTCCTGTTAGGGATACCATGGCTACACTACCACTCTCCTCATATAGAGTGGTCCTCTGGGAGAATTCTGGGATGGAGTGAATCATGTGAGGGTAGATGTCTGAGGGAGTGCGTTCAGGTTGCTACTACTGAAGTACCCACAGACCTTTCCTCTCTCACCAAGCACTATTGGCCCTATGCGGACGTGTTCTCCAAGAGGGCTGCAGAGACCCTTCCGCCCCTATGACTATCCTATTGACCTCTTGCCTGGTGCAGAGCCTCCCCGGGGTCGAGTCTATCCCTTATCTCTCCCGGAGATGGAGGCGATGACCCAATACATCCAGGAGAATCTGGCAAGAGGATTCATTAGGAAGTCAGTGTCACCTGCAGGGGAAGGGTTCTTCTTCGTGCAGAAGAATGGTGAATTACGTCCATGCATAGATTACAGGAGTCTTAACGCCATCACCGTTAAGAACAAGTATCCTCTGCCCCTGATATCTGAGCTCTTCGATAGGTTGTGGGGAGCGAGGGTATTTACTAAGCTTGATCTGTGGGGAGCTTACAACCTGATTCACATCCGTGAGGGGGACGAATGGAAGACGGCATTTAACACCAGGGACGGGCACTATGAATACCTGGTGATGCCCTTTGGGCTTTGTAATGCTCCTGACGATTTCCAAGACTTTGTGAACGACATCTTCCGGGATCTGTTATCCACCTTGGTCGTAGTCTATCTGGATGATATTCTCATCTACTCTACAGATATAGACTCCCACCAGAGAGATGTTTGCAAAGTCTTTGACCTCCTACGGGCAAACTCCCTCTATGCCAAGTTGGAGAAATGTGTGTTTGAGCAGGAGTCCTTGGCTTTCTTGGGCTATATCATCTCCGCCCAGGGATTGGCTATGGATCCTGCCAAGCTACAGGCTGTGATGGACTGGCAAGAACCCCATTCTCTCAAAGCGGTGCAGCGCTTTATAGGGTTCATTAACTATTATCGCCAGTTCATTCCCCACTTCTCAACTTTGGTAGCTCCCTTGCTAGCCCTCACCAAGAAGGGAGCAAATCCCAAATTGTGGTCGGAGGAGGTCTCCAAGGCCTTCCTCTCTATTAAGTCCCACTTTGCTAGCGCTCCCATTCTACATCTCCCCGCTGTAGATAAACCTTTTATAATGGAGGTGGATGCCTCATCTGTCGGTGCTGGAGCAGTCCTATTCCAAAAGGATGCTCAAGGTCGGAATCATCCTTGCTTCTTTTTCTCTAAAACCTTCACAACGGCGGAGAGGAATTATACCATTGGGGACAGGGAGTTGCTAGCTATGAAGTTGGCCTTCTCGGAGTGGAGATACCTCCTGGAAGGGGCTCGTTTTCCCTTCCAAGTCTATACCGACCACAAAAATTTGGTTTACTTGCAGAATGCCCAGAGGCTAAATTCTCGCCAGGATAGATGGTCCTTGTTCTTCTCCTGTTTCCACTTCACTCTCCATTATCTTTCCGTGGAGAAGAACATCCATGCCGACGCTCTCTTCCGCTCCGTAGTATCATCAGTGGAGGAGGAGCCTCGGTTAATTGTCCCTTCGGAGAGTCTGAGGGCCGTGGCCCCCGTTTCGCTAGAGTCTGTGCCCCCGGGCAAGACTTTTGTGCCATTTGATTTGCGACCGGAGGTCCTCTCTTGAGCTCACTTGTCCAGGGTGGGTGGCTATTATGGGACTAAGAGGACATCTGAGCTTCTGGCGAGGACGTACTGGTGGCCGCATATGGCCCGTGACGTCGGAGACTATATTCAGGCATGTGTTTCCTGCACCAAGAATAAGTCTCCTCGACAACGGCCTGCTGGGTTACTTTACCCCCTGCCGGTGGCAGACAGGCCTTGGGAAATGGTCGGGATGGACTTCGTGGTGGGCTTACCCAAGTCCCGTAACTGCACCATTATTTGGGTAGTCACCGACCACTTTTCCAAAATGGTGCACTTGATGCCTCTTCCACGGCTACCTTCTGCACGGGCCTTGGCAGCGTTGTTTATCAAGCATATTTTCCGCTTACACGGTATGCCAGACAAAATTGTCAGTGACCGGGGTCCCCAGTTTACGTCTCGGTTCTGGAGAGAGCTGTCATCTACTCAGCATCGAGCTGAATCTCTCTTCAGCATACCATCCCGAGACGAATGGGTTGGTATAGAGGGCCAACCAGACCCTGGTCACATACCTGCGACATTTTGTTTCAGCCAGGCAGGATGACTGGGCATCCTTGCTACCATGGGCGGAGTTTGCACTGAACAACGCCGTAGCCGACTCCACTGGGCAGACGCCTTTCCTCCTTAACTACGGCCAGCATCCGTGGGTTCCTGTGCCCATGCCCGTGTCTTCCGCCGACTCCAGGGTGGCAGACTAGGCTGTGGAGGCACGTGACGTTTGGGACCGCACACACGATGCTATCCGGGCCTCCAAGGAGAGAATGAGGGTCTCCGCCGATGCACATCAGCGCCCCGCTCTGACCTTTGCTCCTGGTGACTTTGTGTGGCTCTCCGCCAGTAATATCAGGCAGTTGAGTCCACTAAGTTTGCGCCTCGCTACTTGGGTCCCTTCAAGGTCCTGGAACAGGTTAACCCTGTGGTCTACCGTCTGGCCCTTCCTCCTCGCCTAAGTATCACCGACACCTTTCATGTGTCCCTCCTAAAGCCCGTTCACATGTCCCGGTTTTCCGAGTCATCTGCAGGGACATCGGGTTCGTCCACAGACGACTACGGGGTGAACGCTATCATGGGGTGTAAGGTGGTAAGTGGCAAAAAATTCTATTTGGTGGATTGGAAGGGTTATGGCCCAGAGCAGTAGCGTAGCTACCGGGGGGGTAAAGGGTGCGGGCTCTGAGGGGGCCCACCTGGAGCTACGCTACTGTAACTGTAACTGCGCGCAACGATAGTTACATTCTGCGGCAGAGCAGGGAGAATCGATCTCCCTGCTCTGCCGCTATGGGGACCCTGAGCAGGCGGGGGGGCCCCCCGCCATCATCGGAAGATCAGAGGTACAGGCATTTAGCTGATACAGCTGATCGCATTGATGGGAGGAGCGCTGCGCTACTTCTCCCATCATCCCCCTGTCAGTGTCGGTGACTGACATAGCCGACACTGACAGCGGGCGCGATGACATCACTGCCCGGCGCCCGCTGTCAGGAGATCAGCGGGAGCAGAGCAGGAACCAGGAATAAGAGAGGTGAGTATTTATTTTTTTATGGGTGCTGCTGCCTTATTACAGGGTCTGCCTATGGGGATCTGCCGCCTTATTACAGGGTCTGCCTATGGGGGGCTGCCTTATTACAGGGTCTGACTATGGGGCTGCCTTATTACAGGGTCTGACTATAGGGGTGCTGCCTTATTATACGGTCTGACTATGGGGCTGCCTTATTACGGAGTCTGACTATGGAGCTGCCTTATTACAGGGTCTGACTATGGGGGCTGCCTCATTACAGGGTCTGACTATGGGGGTGCTGCCTTATTACAGGGTCTGCCTATAGGGATGCTGCCTTATTACAGGGTCTGACTATGGGTGCTGCCTTATTACAGGGTCTGCTGCCTATGGGGCTGCTGCCTTACTACAGGGTCTGCCTATGGGGGTGCTGCCTTATTATAGGGTCTGCCTTTGGGGATGCTGCTTTATACTACAGGGTCTGCCTATGGGGGCTGCCTTATGCTATAGAGTCTGCCTATAGGGAGTGCATTATACTATATTGTGGACTATTTGGTGCACTATGCTACTGTATATGGAGGCTATCTAGGGGGCCATCACACAGTATGGAGATTACAGTGTGGGGGTCATTATACATTGTTGGAGCCATCCGTTTGGGGGCTACAAAGGGGTTAGTATACTGTGTGGGTGGTACTATAGTGTGAGGGGGCATTATACTATGTATAAGAGAGCATCATACTGTGTATAGAGGAGCTGTACAGGGGGCAGACTCGGGACATTATTAAATGTAAAGTGGGCACTTATTGTTATAGGGGAACTCAGGTTACTGTGGCTATCAAAGGGGCACACAGGGCAATATTACTTTCTAGGAGGCAAAATATGGGCACTGTTTTCTAGGGCACTTGCACCCAGTATTACTATATTATAGAGAGTTGCTTTAGAATTTAGAGGGAAGAGAGAACCACACATCAGGTGCAGTAATAAGGACACATACAGCAGCAGCGGCTCAGTATTGGGGTATCAGGTGCAGTAATAGGGACACATACGGCAGCAGCGGCTCAGTATTGGGATATCAGGTGCAGTAATAGGGACACATACGGCAGCAGTGGCTCAGTATTGGGGTATCAGGTGCAGTAACAGAGACACATACAGCAGCGGCTCAGTATTGGGGTATCAGGGGTAGTAATAGGGACACATACGGCAGCAGCGGCTCAGTATTGGGGTATCAGGTGAAGTAATAGGGACACATATGGCAGCAGCGGCTCAGTATTGAGGTATCAGGTGGAGTAATAGGGACACATATGGCAGCAGTGGCTCAGTATTGGGGTATCAGGTGCAGTAATAAAGACACATACAGCAGCAGCGGCTCAGTATTGGGGTATCAGAGGCAGTAATAGGGACACTTACGGCAGCAGGGGCTCAGTATTGGGGTATCAGGTGAAGTAATAGGGACAAATACGGCAGCAGCAGCTCAGTATTAGGGTATCAGGTGCAGTAATAGGGACACATACGGCAGCAGCGGCTCAGTATTGGGATATCAGGTGCAGTAATAGGGACACATACGGCAGCAGCAGCTCAGTATTGGGGTATCAGGTGAAGTAATAGGGACACATACGGCAGCAGCAGCTCAGTATTGGGGTATCAGGGGCAGTAATAGGGACACATACGGCAGCAGCGGCTCAGTATTGGGATATCAGGGGCAGTAATAGGGACACATACGGCAGCAGCGGCTCAGTATTGGGCTATCAGGTGCAGTAATAGGGAAACATACGGCAGCAGCGGCGGCTCAGTATTGGGGTATCAGGTGCAGTAATAGGGACACATACGGCAGCAGCGGCTCAGTATTGGGATATCAGGGGCAGTAATAGGGACACATACGGCAGCAGCGGCTCAGTATTGGGGTATCAGGGGCAGTAATAAGGACACATACGGCAGCAGCGGCTCAGTATTGGGGTATTAGGGGCAGTAATAGGGACACATACGGCAGCAGCGGCTCAGTATTGGGGTATCAGGTGTAGTAATACGGACACATACGGCAGCAGTGGCTCAGTATTGGGGTATCAGGGGCAGTAATAAGGACACATAGCAGCAGCGGCTCAGTATTGAGGTATCAGGTACAGTAATAGGGTCACATACCCCAATGCTGAGCCGCTGCTGCCGTATGTGACCCTATTACTGTACCTGATACCCCAATGCTGAGCCGCTGCTGCCGTATCAGGTACAGTAATAGGGACACATACGGCAGCAGCGGCTCAGTATTGGGGTATTAGGGGCAGTAGTAGGGACACATACGGCAGCAGCGGCTCAGTATTGGGGTATCAGGTGTAGTAATAGGGACACATACGGCAGCAGCGGCTCAGTATTCGGGTATCAGGTGCATTAATAGGGACATATACGGCAGCAGCGGCTCAGTATTGGGGTATCAGGGGCAGTAATAAGGACACATGTGGCAGCAGTGGCTCAGTATTGGGGTATGAGGTGGAGTAATAGGGACACATACGGCAGCAGCAGCTCAGTATTGGGGTATCAGGTACAGTAATAGGGACACATACGGCAGCTGCGGCTCAGTATTGGGGTATCACCAGGATGAGGAGTTTGTGCAGGTTGGGAATAGATGGTGATGGGACTGGAACATGAGATGTAAAATGTGTCTTTGTTGTATTCTCTGCAGATGAGTTGTAGCTGGAAGAAGTTGCCATGTCGGTCTGGGCCAGATGGAAAAGACGGGAAAAATGAATGATTCCATCAGAGAACATCAGCGGTAAGTCATTATCTGTAACTGTGCAGTGATCTGTTATATGTTCTGTATGGCTGGTATCTACCACTGACCATATGGCGGTAATATTTAGGTTGGTCGTTATATCTTCGTCAGCAGATGACCGCGCTGTTACTGTTCTCCTACATCCAATATTAGGGCGCGTCACCGAGTTGTAATCAAGGTTACCTGGTTAGGGGCCCACTCAGAAGTTTCGCCCCCCCTGAACCAAAACCCTAGCTACGCCTCTGGCCCAGAGAACAGGTTCTAGGAGCCTGTAGAGCACATTCAGGCTCCGCAGCTCATTGTTGCCTTCGAGCGTAGCGAGGCCCAAGGAGGGGGGGTAATGTTAGGTGTCGAATTCCCACGCTGCACAGGGGGAATCTCGAATCATGTCCACTGCGGTCTCCCATTCTCCTTCAGCCACAGTGGAGCCTGCTCAGCAGAGACGTCGGTCCCAGCGTCTGGCTCAAGCAGATACTGTGCATTTGGTTACAGCTGCCATTCCAAGCTCGGCCTTTGTGGCCAGCGGCGAGCAGACGTACCGAGGACTAAGTCCTGCTTTTCTTCTACTGAGCATGCCCACGGGACGACCTCTCATTGGTGGTCGGGGGTCACATGCCTAGGTCCTGTATCAGCTCCTTTTGGAGCACTAGGAAGCTCCTGAAAGGCCACAGATATAAAAGGTTTGCATGGCCGCTCGACCATGCGCTAGTATAAATCAGAAATCGTGTGTGTGTGTGTGGATGTGTGACTGAATCTGGTAAAAGCTCCTTAATCATACCCATCCCTAGTGTTGTTGAATGTACTTGGGTGATTGAGCTAGCTAGCGCCAGACTGTGCCATCCAGCACTAGGCACGAGTACACAGCATCAATTAGCAGTGACCGCCAGTGCGGCGCCTTGCGCAACTGGTGCGCTTTCCTGGCCCTAGTTAGGGTGGTTAGTGGCGTCCGCCAGAGCGGCGCTGTATGCACTCAGTGCGGTAAATCATTAGGTTTTTCCCTGGCACCGCAGTTGCGGCGCCGAGCGCTAGTGGTCTAGAGGGACTCTAACCCTGTGTCCTTGGGGTAGAGTCCTGTGACCCAGTACTAGCATTCACTCTGCGGTATTGCGGCCCTGTGACACAACAGGGTTCGCTTCCTTACATAGGGGGTGAAGCTAACCCGTGTGTGTTCACATTATGCTGCCATATACTGTCCGCCATTACAGAGCAGCGGGGGTAATCTCTGCACGGTGGACCCCGGGCTGCGAATGCATCTTATGCCATCCTTATTATTTGGTGCGTTCCGCCAGCCCTAATATATATGTATATTATATAATATATATTTGGTATGTTCTGCTGATCACGTTATACTGTATACACAGTGGCATGTAAAAGTTTGAGCACCCCTGGCTAAAATTACTGTCATTATGAACAGTTAAGCAAGTTGAAGATGAAACGATCTCTAAAAAGCCTAAAGTTAAAGATGAAATTTCCTTTGTGTTTTAGGCAAATAAAAAAAATCTATATATATATATATATATATATATATATATATATATATATATATATATATATATATATATATATATATACACACTATGTTCCAAATTATTATGCAAATTACATTTTTATCAGATTTTCCTAAATGGTCTGTGCAAATGACAGTCAGTCTAATAAAAGTCATCACCCGTTAGATTATACATCGAATTTTATTGAAGAAACCTCCCAATGATAACAGTATAATCTCCAAAATGAATAAAAACTCAAAATGCACTGTTCCAAATTATTATGCACAGTAGAATTTCTAAACATTTGATATGTTTTAAAGAACTGAAAATGCTCATTTGTGGAATTTGCAGCATTAGGAGGTCACATTCACTGAACAAAAAAGCGATTTAACGCCAAAACATCCCAACAGGCCAAGTTACATGTTAACATAGGACCCTTCTTTGATGTCACCTTCACAATTCTTGCATCCATTGAACTTGTGAGTTTTTGGAGAGTTTCTGCTTGTATTTCTTTGCATGAAGTTGGAATAGCCTCCCAGAGCTGCTGTTTGGATGTTAACTGCCCGCCACCCTCATAGATCTTTTGTTTGATGATACTCCAAAGGTTCTCTATAGGGTTGAGGTCAGGGGAAGATGGTGGCCACACCATGAGTTTATCTCCTTTTATGCCCATAGCAGCCAATGACTCAGAGGTATTCTTTGCAGCATGAGATGGTGCATTGTCAGCATGAAGATGATTTTGCTCCTGAAGGCACGTTTCTGCTTTTTAGACCATAGAAGAAAGTTGTCAGTCAGAAACTCTATATACTTTGTAGAGGTCATTTTCACACCTTCAGGAACCTTAAAGTGCCTTACCAGTTGTTTCCCATGATTCTGGCCCAAAACATGACTCCTCCACCTCCTCGCTGACGTTGCAGCCTTGTTGGGACATGGTGGCCATCCACCAACCATCCACTACTCCATCCATCTGGACCATCCAGGGTTGCTCAATACTTATCAGTAAACAAGACTGTTTGGAAATTAGTCTTCATGCATGTGTGGGCCCAATGCAACCATTTCTGCTTGTGAACACTGTTTAAGGGTGGCCGAATAGTAGGTTTATGCACCACAGCAAGCCTTTGAAGGAGCCTACATCTTAAGGTTTGAGGGACTCCAGAGGCACCAGCAGCTTCAAATATCTGTTTGCTGCTTTGTAATGGCTTTTTAGCAGCTGCTCTCTTAATCCGATGAACTTGCCTGGCAGAAATCTTCCTCATTATGCCTTTATCAGCACAAACATTTGTGCTCAGATACAGCCACAAATCTCTTAACAGTACGACGATCAAGCTTATGTTTTTGGAAAATTTCTAATGTTTTCATCCCTTCACCAAGGCATTGCACTATTTGATGCTTTTCAGCAGCAGAGAGATTCTTTTTCTTTCCCATGTTACTTGAAAACTGTGACCTGCTTAATAATGTGGAACATCATTTTTAAGTAGTTTTCCTTTAATTAGAATCACCTGGAAAACCAATTATCACATGTGTTTAAGATTGATTTCAGTGATCCATTGAGCCCTGAGACACAATACCATCCACGAGTTTATTTGAAAAACAAAACAATTAAATCTTTATCACACTTAAATCCAATTTGCATAATAATTTGGAACACTGTATATATATATATATATATATATATATATATATATATATATATATATATATATATATATATATATATATATATATATATATACAGTGGGGCAAAAAAGTATTTAGTCAGTCAGCAATAGTGCAAGTTCCACCACTTAAAAAGATGAGAGGCGTCTGTAATTTACATCATAGGTAGACCTCAACTATGGGAGACAAACTGAGAAAAAAAAATCCAGAAAATCACATTGTCTGTTTTTTAATCATTTTATTTGCATTTTATGGTGGAAAATAAGTATTTGGTCAGAAACAAAATTTCATCTCAATACTTTGTAATCTATCCTTTGTTGGCAATGACAGAGGTCAAACGTTTTCTGTAAGTCTTCACAAGGTTGCCACACACTGTTGTTGGTATGTTGGCCCATTCCTCCATGCAGATCTCCTCTAGAGCAGTGATGTTTTTGGCTTTTCGCTTGGCAACACGGACTTTCAACTCCCTCCAAAGGTTTTCTATAGGGTTGAGATCTGGAGACTGGCTAGGCCACTCCAGGGCCTTGAAATGCTTCTTACGAAGCCACTCCTTCGTTGCCCTGGCGGTGTGCTTTGGATCATTGTCATGTTGAAAGACCCAGCCACGTTTCATCTTCAATGCCCTTGCTGATGGAAGGAGGTTTGCACTCAAAATCTCACGAAACATGGCCCCATTCATTCTTTCATGTACCCGGATCAGTCGTCCTGGCCCCTTTGCAGAGAAACAGCCCCAAAGCATGGTGTTTCCACCACCATGCTTTACAGTAGGTATGGTGTTTGATGGATGCAACTCAGTATTCTTTTTCCTCCAAACACGACAAGTTGTGTTTCTACCAAACAGTTCCAGTTTGGTTTCATCAGACCATAGGACATTCTCCCAAAACTCCTCTGGATCATCCAAATGCTCTCTAGCAAACTTCAGACGGGCCCGGACATGTACTGGCTTAAGCAGTGGGACACGTCTGGCACTGCAGGATCTGAGTCCATGGTGGCGTAGTGTGTTACTTATGGTAGGCCTTGTTACATTGGTCCCAGCTCTCTGCAGTTCATTCACTAGGTCCCCCCGCATGGTTCTGGGGTTTTTGCTCACCGTTCTTGTGATCATTCTGACCCCACGGGGTGGGATTTTGCGTGGAGCCCCAGATCGAGGGAGATTATCAGTGGTCTTGAATGTCTTCCATTTTCTAATTATTGCTCCCACTGTTGATTTCTTCACTCCAAGCTGGTTGGCTATTGCAGATTCAGTCTTCCCATCCTGGTGCAGGGCTACAATTTTGTTTCTGGTGTCCTTTGACAGCTCTTTGGTCTTCACCATAGTGGAGTTTGGAGTCAGACTGTTTGAGGGTGTGCACAGGTGTCTTTTTATACTGATAACAAGTTTAAACAGGTGCCATTACTACAGGTAATGAGTGGAGGAAAGAGGAGACTCTTAAAGAAGAAGTTACAGGTCTGTGAGAGCCAGAAATCTTGAATGTTTGTTTCTGACCAAATACTTATTTTCCACCATAAAATGCAAATAAAATGATAAAAAAACAGACAATGTGATTTTCTGGATTTTTTTTTCTCAGTTTGTCTCCCATAGTTGAGGTCTACCTATGATGTAAATTACAGACGCCTCTCATCTTTTTAAGTGGTGGAACTTGCACTATTGCTGACTGACTAAATACTTTTTTGCCCCACTGTATATATATTGTCTTTATTTTTTCATTTTAAAAATAACAAAAAGAAATTGGGCAGATACAAAAGTGTGAGCACCCTCGGAGATTTGCGTGCTTAGATAACTTTGACCAAGGTTTCGGACATTAATTAGCCTGTTAGGGTAATGGCTTGTTCACTATCATCGTTAGGTAATTCCAGGTGATGAAAACTTTCCAGCTTTATAAAAACCTAGCCTCCTCTAACCTTGTGCCAAAAAACTGCAGCCATGGGTTCTTCTAAGAAGCTGCCTAGAACTCTGAAAATGAAAATTGGTGGCAGCCCACAAAGCAAAAGAAGGCTATAAGAAGATAGAAAAGCGTTTTCAAGTTGCCCTTTCATCAATTCGAAATATAATAACAAAATGGCAGTTAACAGGAACAGTGGAGGTCAGGATAAGGAGTGGAAGACCAAGCAAAATTTCAGTGAGAGCTGCTCGTAGGATTGCAAGAGAGGCAAATCAGAACCCCCACTTGACCGCAAGAGACATTCAGAATGATTTAGCAGACTATGGACTTATGATACATTGTTCTACTGTTCAGAGATGCCTGCACAAATATGGCCTTCAAGGAAGAGTCATCAGAATAAAATCTGTCCTGCGTCTTCACCATAAAATGTAGCATTAGAAATATGCAAAAGAACATCTAAACCAGAATGTTGCATTTTGGAAACAAGTTCTGTGGATTGATGAGGTTAAAATAGAACTCTTTGGCCACATTGATCAAAGGTATGTGTGGAGAAAAAAGTGCACAGAATTTCAGGAAAAAAACATCTTGCCAGCCATTAACCCCTTTACCCCCAAGGGTGATTTGCACGTTAATGACCAGGCCAATTTTTACAATTCTGACCACTGTCCCTTTATGAGCTTAAAAACTCTGGAACGCTGCAACGGATCCCGGTGATTCTGACAATGTTTTCTCGAGATATATTGTACTTCATGATAGTGTTAAAATTTCTTTGATATTACTTGCGTTTATTTGTGAAAAAATTTCACAATTTTCCAACTTTGATTTGTCATGCCCTTAAATCACAGAGATATGTCACACAAAATACTTAATAAGTAACATTTCCCACATGTCTACTTTACATCAGCACAATTTTGGAACCACATTTTTTTTTGTTAGGGAGTTATAAGGGTTAAAAGTTGAACAGCGATTTCTCATTTTTACAACACCATTTTTATTTTAAGAACCACATCACATCTGAAGTCACTTTAAGGGGTCTATATGATAGAAAATACCAAAAAGTGGCACGATTCTAAAAACGTCACCCCTCAAGGTGCTCAAAACCACATTTAAGAAGTTTATTAACCCTTCAGGTGCTTCACAGGAACTTTTGGAATGTTTAAAAAAAATAAAAAAAAAAATGAACATTTAACTTTTTTTTCACAAAAAAATTACTTCAGATCCAATTTGTTTTATTTAACCAAGGGTAACAGGAGAAATTGGACCACAAAATTTGTAGTGCAATTTGTCCTGAGTACGCTGATACCCCATATGTGGGGGTAAACCACTGTTTGGGAGCATGGCAGAGCTCGGAAGGGAAAGAGCACCGTTTGACTTTTTCAACGCAGAATTGGCTGGAATTGAGATCAGACGCCAAGTCGCATTTGGAGAGACACTGATGTGCCTAAACAGTGGAAATCCCCCCAATTCTAACTCCAACCCTAACCCCAACACATGCCTAACCCTAATCCCAATCCTAACCACACCCCCAACCTCCCCACAAGTGACACCATTTTGGAAACTAGACCACCTAAGGAACGTATCTAGATGTGTGGTGGGCACTTTGAACCCCCAATTGTTTTACTAAAGTTTATAACGTAGAGTCGTGAAAATTACAAAATCCTTTTTTTTCCACAAAAATGATCTTTTAGCCCCCAATTTTGTATTTTCCCAAGGGTATCCGGAGAAATTGGACCCCAAAACTTTTTGTGCAATTTGTCCTGAGTACGCCGATACCCCATATGTGGGAGAAAACAACTGTTTGGGCACACGTTGGGGCGCGGAAGGGAAAAAGTGGTGTTTTGAAATGCAGACTTTGATGGAATGGTCTGCGGGCGTCACGTTGCATTTGCAGAGCCCCTGTTGTACCTAAACAGTAGAAACCCCCCAAAAGTGACCCCATATTGGAAACTAGACCCCCCAAGGAACTTATCTAGATGTGCTGTGAGGACTTTGAACCCCCAAGTGTTTTGCTAAACTTTATAACGCAGAGCCATGAAAATAAAAAATCTTTTTCTTCCACAAAAATGATTTTTAGCCCCCAGTTTCGTATTTTCCCAAAAGTAACAGGAGAAATTGGATCCCAAAAGTTGTTGTCCAATTTGTCCTCAGTATGCTGATACCCCATATGTGGGGGGGAACCACTGTTTGGGTGCATGGCAGAGCTCGGAAGGGAACAAACACCATTTTACTTTTTCAATGCAAAAGTAAAATGCATTTTACTTTTTCAAATGAGCGATACCTCATTTATATAATTTTAAATGTTTTGGCACTTTTATACAATAAAAACTATTTTATATAAAAAATAATTATTTTTGCATCGCTTTATTCTGAGGGCTATAACTTTTTTATTTTTCGCTGATGACGCTGTATGGCGGCGCTTTTTTTGCGGGACAAGATGACGCTTTCAGCGGTACCATGTTTATTTATATCCATCTTTTTGATCGCGTGTTATTCCACTTTTTGGTCGGCGGTATGATGATAAAGCATTGTTTTTTGCCTCTTTTTTTTTTTTACGGTGTTCACTTAAGGGGTTAACTAGTGGGACAGTTTTATAGGTCGGTTCGTTACGGATGCGGCGATACTAAATATGTGTACTTCTGTTTTTTTTTATTTACATAAAGAAATGTATTTATTGGAACAATATATATATTTTTTTTCTTTATTTAGGAATTTAAAAAAAAATATTTTTACACAGTGTAATATTTATTTTTTTTAACTTTTTTACATTGTCCCAGGGTGGGACATCACTATATAGTGTCAGATCGCTGAGCACTGTGCAGATCAGCAATCTGACAGGCAGTGCGGAAGGCTTGCTGGCGCCTGCTCTCAGCAGGCACTGACAAGCCACCTCCCTGCTGGATCCCGCGCCCATCTTGGATCCGGGGGCCTGCTGGGAGGAGACAGGAGGAGACCCTTGGAACAACGCGATCATATCGCGTTGTTCTGAGGGTCTCAGGGAAGCACGCAGGGAGCCCCCTCCCTGTGCGATACTTCCCTATGCCACCGGAACGCTGCGATCTTGTTTGATCACAGTGTTCCGGGGGTTAAAGTGCCGGGAGCAGTCCGTGACCGCTCCTGGCACATAGTGCCAGATATCAGCTGTGATAATCAGCTGACACCCGGCCGCGCTCCCCCGTGAGCGCGGCTGATCGCATATGACGTACTATCCCATTGATGGTCATATGGGCACAGGTCACCTCGACAAGATAGTACGTCTGATGTCAGAAAGGAGTTAAATATGAGGTGGATCAATCATGCTTTGGGGTTGTGTTGCAGCCAATGGCACGGGGAACATTTTGCAGGAAGAGGAAAGAATGGATTCAATTAAATTTCAACAAATTCTTGATGCAAACATAACACCATCTGCAAAAAAAAGCTGAAGTTGAAAAAAGGATGGCTTTTACAAATGGATAATGATCCTAAACACGTCAAAATCCACAATACACTACCTCAAAAATGCAATCTGAAGGTTTTACAATGCCCTCACAGTCCCCTGACCTGAACATCATTGAAAATCTGTGGATAGACTTCAAAATAGCAGTGCATACAAGACGACCCAGGAATCTCACAAAACGGAAAGAATTTTCCAAAGAAGAATGAATGAAAATCCCTCAAAGAAGAATTGAAAGACTATTGGCTGGCTACGAAAAGCGACAAGCTGTGATACTTGCAAAAAGGGGTGCTACTAGGTACTAACCATATTTAGAAAAGGAGAAAATACGGAGCATCGATGAACAAAATATCAAAATTTTATTTTATAAATAGTCCATAATAAAACGTGAAATTCAATAACATTATATAGTTACATGCACGAAAAATGACAAGAAATACTGAAGGCCCCACCCCCCCATACTGAAATGGTGCCCCCACAAAGGAGAGCATAAAAAAAAAAACCATAATCACATTTAGTCGAATGCTACGCAGCAATGGTCACAATGGACCTGGCCCTGGTCCCAAATACCAATACCCCACACAAATATCCCAAAATGTAACTCTATCCCATGACAAATAAATAGGGGATAGGTATAAGTCCAGGTCTTACCAATAACGGGGGCGAGGTGGAGGAACAGCCGGAGAATGGACCCCGACGCACGTTTCGCGGCAGCGCCGTGCCGCTTCCTCAAGGGGATGATCATTTGGTGGCAAAAGGACCTTAAAATAACCCGATGACCCCGGTCATGTGGTATTTGCCTGCGAATCACGGCGGCACTCTTGGCGCGTGCGCATTGCATCCGCCAGGTCTTAGCCGTGGAGCTCGGCGTCATGCCAAGTGCGCATGCGCCGGGAGCGAAAAAGCGCCGGGAGCGAAAAAGCACCCGGAGCGCACACACAGGGCCGAGAGACGCCAATACACACCAGGGCACAGCAAACCGCAACGCGACGCGCACGGCCACCACTAAAGAATACATTTTATAGCCTGCCATATTTTATACCCCAACACAAAAAAAAAAAACAGCATGACCCCTTCTACACTACAATAACAAAAAGAAAACACTTAAACATCATGTCCTGGTACAATGGATCCACACTGTAATAGGTACTAACCATGCAGGGTGCCCAACTTTTTGCATTGGCCCAGTTTCTTTTATGTCATTTTTAAAATTTAAAAGATGAAAATATATACTTTTTTGCCTAAAATACAAAGGAAATGTGTCATCTTCAACTTTAGGCCTTTTAGAGATGAAATTAAGGCACTGTATATATAACCCAGGGATCTTCAGAACATATATATACACAGTATATAACATGTAATCTACAGAACATACAAATTATATGTTATAGACATACACACTGCTCAAAAAATAAAGGTAACACTAAAATACCACATCCTAGATATCACTGAATGAAATAGTCCAGTTGCAAATCTTTATTCATTACATAGTGCAAAGCGTTGAGAACAATAAAACATAAAAATGATCACTGTAAATCAAAATTAATATCCCATGGAGGTCTGGACTTGGAATGATACTCAAAATCAAAGGAAAAAATCAAATTTCAGGCTGATGCAACTTCAGTGGAAATGATGCTCAGTAGTGTGTGTGGCCTCCACGTGCCTGTATGACATCCCTACGAAGCCTGGGCATGCTCTTGGTGAGGCGGTGGACATTCTCCTGAGGAATCTCCTCCCACACCTGGATTAAAGCATCAGTCAAATCTTGGACAGTCTGTGGTGCAACACAGCATTGGTCGATGGCACGAGACATCATGTCTCAGATGTGCTTGATTTGATTCAGATCAGGGGAACAGGCAGGCCAGTCCATAGCATCAATGCCCTCATCATGCAGGAACTGCTGACACACTTCAGCCACATGAGGTCTAGCATTGTCATGCATCAGAAGGAAACCAAGGCCCACTGCACCTGCATATGGTCTCACAACGGGTCTGAGGATCTCATCCCAGTACCTAATGGCAGTCAGGGTACCTCTGGCTAGCACATGAAAGGCTGGGTGCAGGACATATACACTGTGCGCAGTATATATTGTGCAGGACATATACACTGTGTGCCATATATATTGTGCAGGACATATACCCTGTGTACAGTATATATTGTGCGGGACATGTACCCTCTGTGCGGGACATATGCTCTGTGTGCGGGACACATACCCTGTGTGCAGGCCAAGTACCCTGTGTGCGGGACACGCACCCTGTGTGCGGGACACCTACCCTGTGTGCGGGACAAGTACACTGTGTGCGGGACAAGTACCCTATGTGTGGGCCATGTACCCTCTGCGCGGGACACGTACCCTGTGTGTGGGACACGTACCCTGTGTGCGGGACACGTACCCTGTGTGCGGGACAAGTACCCTGTGTGGGGGACAATTACCCTGTGTGCGGCCCACGTACCCTGTGTGCGGGCCATGTACCCTGTGTGCGGGCCATGTACCCTGTGTACGGGCCATGTACCCTGTGTGCGGGCCATGTACCCTGTGTGCGGGCCATATACCCTGTGTGCGGGACACGTATCCTGCGTGCGGACCATGTACCCTCTGTGCGGGACAAGTACCCTGCGTGCGGATCATGTACCCTCTGTACGGGACAAGTACCCTGTGTGCGGGACAATTACCCTGCGTGCGGATCATGTACCCTGTGTGTGGGACACGTACCTGTGTGCGGGCCATGTACCCTGTGTGCGGGACACGTATCCTGTGTGCGGGACACGTACCCTGTGTGCGGGCCATGTACCCTGTGTGCGGGCCATGTACCCTGTGTGCGGGCCAAATATCCTGTGTGCGGGATACGTATCCTGCATGCAGACCATGTACCCTGTGTGCGGGACACGTATCCTGCGTGCAGACCATGTACCCTGCGTGTGGACCATGTGCCCTGTGTATGGGACAAGTACCCTGTGTGCGGGACAAGTACCCTGTGTGCGGGACAAGTACCCTGTGTGCGGGACAAGTACCCTGTGTGCGGGACACGTATCCTGCGTGCGGACCATGTGCCCTGTGTCCGGGACACGTACCCTGTGTGCGGACCATGTGCCCTGTGTGTGGGACAAGTACCCTGTGTGCAGGACACGTACCCTGTGTGCGGACCATGTACCCTGTGTGCGGGACACGTATCCTGTGTGCAGACCATGTACCCTGCGTGCGGACCATGTGCCCTGTGTGCGGGACAAGTACCCTGTGTGCGGGACACGTATCCTGCGTGCGGGACACGTACCCTGTGTGCGGGACACGTACCCTGTGTGCGGGACACGTATCCTGCGTGCGGACCATGTACCCTGTGTGCGGGACACGTACCCTGTGTGCGGGACACGTACCCTGTGTGCGGACCATGTACCCTGTGTGCGGGACACGTATCCTGTGTGCGGACCATGTGTCCTGTGTGCGGGACACGTACCCTGTGTGCGGACCATGTACCCTGTGTGCGGGACACGTATCCTGTGTGCGGGACACGTACCCTGCGTGCGGGACACGTACCCTGTGTGCGGACCATGTACCCTGTGTGCGGGACACGTACCCTGTGTGCGGGACACGTATCCTGTGTGCGGGACACGTACCCTGTGTGCGGACCAGGTACCCTGTGTGCGGACCATGTACCCTGTGTGCGGGACACGTACCCTGTGTGCGGGACACGTACCCTGCGTGCGGGACACGTACCCTGTGTGCGGACCATGTGCCCTGTGTGTGGGACAAGTACCCTGTGTGCAGGACACGTACCCTGTGTGCGGACCATGTACCCTGTGTGCGGGACACGTATCCTGTGTGCAGACCATGTACCCTGCGTGCGGACCATGTGCCCTGTGTGCGGGACACGTACCCTGTGTGCGGGACACGTATCCTGCGTGCGGACCATGTACCCTGTGTGCGGGACACGTACCCTGTGTGCGGGACACGTACCCTGTGTGCGGACCATGTACCCTGTGTGCGGGACACGTATCCTGTGTGCAGTCCATGTACCCTGCGTGCGGACCATGTGTCCTGTGTGCAGGACACGTACCCTGTGTGCGGACCATGTACCCTGTGTGCGGGACACGTATCCTGTGTGCGGGACACGTACCCTGCGTGCGGGACACGTACCCTGTGTGCGGACCATGTACCCTGTGTGCGGGACACGTACCCTGTGTGCGGGACACGTATCCTGTGTGCGGGACACGTACCCTGTGTGCGGACCAGGTACCCTGTGTGCGGACCACGTACCCTGTGTGCGGGACACGTACCCTGTGTGCGGGACACGTACCCTGCGTGCGGGACACGTACCCTGTGTGCGGGACATGTACCCTGTGTGCGGGACACGTACCCTGTGTGCGGACCAGGTACCCTGTGTGCGGGACACGTACCCTGTGTGCGGGACACGTATCCTGTGTGCGGGACACGTACCCTGTGTGCGGACCAGGTACCCTGTGTGCGGACCATGTACCCTGTGTGCGGGACAAGTATCCTGCGTGCGGGACAAGTATCCTGCGTGCGGACCATGTACCCTGTGTGCGGGACAAGTACCCTGTGTGCAGGGGTTCTCCTGAATTCTGGGTGACAGCTGCAGAACAGTAGTGAATCGGGTTTCCTTTAGTCATATATCTGGCATGTAACCTGGATTAGACACCCAGTGTATCTGACAGGAGTCTATGGGTCACATCACAGGGCAGAGCCTGGAGGCCAGGGGGTTGCTATAGTAACAGTACAGCGTCAGCGGCTCGGCATTCCACCGGCCGGTAATCACACCCTTCTCGCCCATGGGAAGCCGGGCACCGCTCATCACTACTTGCAGATTATTAGCCACCGGTTAAACGGTCATTGTGACACGTGACGCAGAATGAAGCACACGACATTAATAACATGGGCGCACTCACCGGCCCCGGCTGCTCAGCTGCAGGTCACTGGATGCAGATCACATGACACCCAGCAGAACTGTCTATGAACACTCAGAAAGTCAAACAATCCGTATCTTAGGTACATCACAACGTCTCCCGGCGGCTCCGCGACGAGTGATCACCAGCGCTACGGAAGCCTGTCTGAGCCAAACTTAGCGGTATGCGTTTTCCAGCAGACACGTTGTAGTGATCCCGGACTGTGTGACTCATTATTGCCTGCTTTACATATTACATGTAATGTAAGGGATGTATTATTATTATTATTATTATTATTATTATTATTATTATTTAACCCCTTGCTGCTTGAAGCCAGTTTTGACCCTTATGACAAGATGATCTTTTTTTACATTTCCGTGCAATAGTTATTTATTTTTCTGAAAACATATCATTAACCATTTCAAGACCTCAAGACCGGGCCATTTACCCCCCTCTCCTGACCTGGCACGTTTGTGGGGGGAGGTAGTTTCCATACGTGCGGTTTTAAGAGCTAGGACATTGTTTCTAGTTCAAATATTGAAGTAATTGTTGCGTTTTTCCTCAAGATTCTAGGGGCGTCATTTCTATGTCACTGTCATGGTCTCCTTTTTATTTCTCTTCCTGATATCGGACAATATCGGTGGAGAGAAATGAAGTGTCTGTCTTTCCCATTTTTCTATGACCGCCCTGGACCACTAACAGCTATATTATAATATATATATATATATTATTATACATTTTTATAGCGCTATTTATTCCATGGCGCATTACATGTGAACGGGGCAAATATAGACCAGTACAATAGACATGAGTAAAACAAGGCACACACAGGTACAGAAGGAGACAGGACCCTGCCCGCGAAGGCTCACAGTCTGCATTTTACTCCTCTCCCTTCTGTAATAAATATTTCTATATATTGGACACAGGGTGGTACTAGTAACAGCAATTGGGATTGAAAGTGGCGTTTTTATTTATTTTGTTACCTTTTATTTATTTCTTTATTTTTCATTATTTTTTACATTGTTCCCCAGTGTAAGGTCATAAAAGACCTTTGGGGAGAAATTAAATATTGAAATATTGTTATTTTCATCCTATTTTCCCTGTAACTGGGGTTGGTGTATTATCCTCAGGCTACTTTCACACATCAGGTTTTTGCCGTCATGCCGATTCTGGCGTCGCGCCGGAGCGACGGATCCGGCATAAAGTGTGGAAAACTGATGATAATAATAATTTTATTTCTATAGCGCCAACATATTCCGCAGCGCTTTACAAATTATAGAGGGGACTTGTACAGACAATAGACATTACAGCATAACAGAAATCACAGTTCAAAACAGATACCAGGAGGAATGAGGGCCCTGCTCGCAAGCTTACAAACTATGAGGAAAAGGGGAGACACGAGAGGTGGATGGTAGCAATTGCTTTCGTTGTTCTTCCCAGCCATAGTGTAAGGATCGGGTGTTCATGTAATGCTGCAAGAACCAGTTTTCAGCCTAAGTATGTAAGTGCAGCGCCCCAGAGTCCTGGTCGTTGCAGTACTGATGCTCCGCCACTAAGGGGAGTGATGGTACATCTGATGGCACTGAAGGAGTTCACCTGACCAGGTATCACAGACACCAATACACTTCACAGTCTGGCCTCCAGGGGGAGCTAAGGGTGCTATGTATTAGGCCACTCCTCACAATCTGGTAAAACTGGGGGTTAGATAGGAAGTTAGATAGAAAGCTGACTGGGTTGGAACCAAGCAACAATCTGTGGCAGAGGGTGTTGCAGGGGAAGACTCAGGGGGGTCCCTGTCAGGGGTGGGATCCTGACAGTGGCCTAGCGAACAGAAAAGAACGTTAAGGAACCGCGCCTGCACTACATCGTGGCGGTATCTCAAGAAAGGACAAGAAGCGAGGTTTATTGTGGAGAGTGAGAAACGAGATCAAAGCAAAAAGGAGATAACACCAGTAGGAGTCATGCTGTAAGATCGAGGCAACATCCTACTGAGGCGCGTAGCCGGTGGCCAGAACGCCGAGGAAGTATTAGACTCCAAGCAATACTTCAAACAGAGGCAGGACAGTTGATTTTAGGTTGGCTGTCTCACTAAAATCACCTAAGAAGACATAGGGGGCAACTGTGGGAGAGGGGCGACACTAGGGTCCCGGAAGAACTCCAGGCCTTCCCGTCATACGGGTGCGTCCTATCCAAATCATCTGGGGGACGGAGAAGAAGATCAGAACAGACATAAGTTGTGGGAAATAACATCAGAAACAGACACAGCAGTTGTGAGGACTATCCCATGGTGCTCAGCAGGGAAGTACTACAACACACAGGCGCTAGAAGGTAGGCACAGATTTCCACCTGCAAAGGGAGCTCTGGAGGTGCCATCGGACCGGCCGGTCTCTTGCAGCCCTGTTAACCGTACTCTGGATTGAGGACCTTGAAGCCTTCAGTAAAGAGGTAAAGAGACTGCAAACCTGTGTCCTCGTTATGCATCGCGACTTGCACCACGCACCACCACTTACAACTTTCATTGGACGCCCCTTAGCAGGGTCACGGACCGGGTCTAGCCACCGTGACAACCCCAGAACTGAGACAGAGAGGCCCGGTACCGAGTGCCCCGCGGCCCTGCGTCTGGGGGTGCTCCAAACTTGGCGTCACGAACGGGATCTACTTAAGCCTGAAGAATCAGGTCATGTGTGCCTTGGAACTGTGATTTACTGTGCTTGAACTGTGACTTATTGTAAAGACTGTGTATTGCCACTTGCCGCCAAAAATTCCCGCCAAAACCGCCGCCATTGCTGCGCCGAAGAAGAAGAAGGGCGTGCCATGGGCGGAGACTATCAAAACGGCGCCAAAAGTGGTGACCGCCCCCTCCGACTCTTGCTGCGAGATGATGACCTGCCCAGAAATAGAGAGGAATCGCCCCCTGGCTTGCAACGGCAAGAACCGAGACCAGAGTGGGCCCGGCCTCGAAGAAATGGCGGAGTCAGGTGCATGCACGGCTGCCGATCTTGAGACAGCGAAGGTGACCAGCGAGTCCCTGAGCGGCGACGTAGCGATCCAGGATTGTCCCCACCAGCTGGAGGCGGGCCCGAACCCACAGCAGCTGAAGGACCCGAACTCCTTGGAGCCGCCGGTGGAGGAGCTGAGTCCACCTATCACGACCACAGAGCCAACCGATGCGAATCAATGGGGAGCGGAGCCATGCCAGGAGGCCGCCTTGGAGGAACCGCGGTCCGGGCTGCAGCCGATTCCAGTGTCCTCATCAACAGAACGGATCGACATCGGTGGAATCACATCAGACGCAGGTATGGAAAGCGCTCCTGCTCCCCCGACCGACCCTGCTCCCGTGACCGCTCCCCAGCCCAACAATAACCGAGTTTTCACCGCTGAGCTAGTGATACTGACCCCAGGCACTATGGAGAAGCTGGTGCCTCCGCTACCAACCACGATGGGGGAACCGCTAGATGTGAGCTCAGAGGGGGTGACCTTCCAATGGGACACCCCACGGGTCAGGCCAGACGGGCCAGGCAGGAGGGCCTCAGCATTGCTGCGCTCACCTGGGAACAGTATAAACAATGCTTAATTCGACAATGGCAAAACCGAAGGGAGACGGAACCAAATGACCCACCGAGAGTACAGAGATCAAAGACTGAACCCAACAGGAGGAACCCGGTCAGGCAGGGGACTGTACTAGCCTTTCACCCGAAGCGGGGTTGGGGCTCTATACAGGAACCGGGACTACCGACTGACATCTTCTTTACCAGCTACAATGTGAAGACTCCATCCCGCAATCGATATGACAATCAGCTACCATGTAAAGGGGACCAGGTGACCTACACCCGCCACCGGAGCGCGCAGGGGTGGTGCGCTCGAGACGTCCAACGGTGTGAGCCGGTAGTGGCGCCACCTGTTGTCCCGCTGATGACCAACCCTGATTTGACCAACACCACTACTGTTGCCACGGTGTGTATTTTTGCTGCCACTGAACTTGCAACCACAGCCGATATTCGAATCCAGATGCCGGGTGATCTGGCCGTGTCTAGGAGACCAACTAATCATACTGATACTGCATCCACCGAGGATAGAGGACCACAACCTCCCCGGTCGGCGAGTGTCCGTCACCAATTGATGCAGTGTAACCTTCTGTGAGGATAAACCTCGGAACCACGAGAATGTATATAGTTAACTGTTCGTCATTTTGTGTTTTTCTGCTGCTATAACCCGATCAGGGTTATCTCTTAAAGGGATCCCTTAGTTGACCCGGGATCCCTATTTTGCCTTTTTGATTGGTTCATCACTGTTTTAAAGACTACCGAATCATGGACAGTGAATGATTCACAAACTGTTTTGTAAATAGTTCGCACCCTCTTAAGGGTGCCCTCTACTGGTTTTACAACAAAGAGAACTCTTTGCGAAGAAACTGTTCCTGGGACAGCATTGGAGTTCCTACCTACACGGACTTGCAGCATGAGTAGCTGCACCACCTTAAAGAGACTTGGCTCCCTCTTAAAGGGAATGTTTGTTAGTTGTATTTAAGATACAATGTCGCCTTGAAAGAGAATAGATAGAAATAATGTTTTATATAGAAAAAGTTATATGTAATTAGTTAGTTGATTATAGAAAATGCTTAATAATGTGTTAGAGAACGAGGACAGGAGAGTGAACCCGTAGGGGTTAGTGAGTGAGTCATCCTAGGAGCCATAGAGAGATGGCTCAATGATACTGTACTAAGAAAAGAGGCAGTAGGCCTGGGCAGATAGACAGGCGGTCCTGCATGAGACAATCAGAGAGTAAAAAGAAAATATTGTACTTAGGAAAGAAAGATGAAGAAAGGTTAATTTATATTTTAGAAGTTTTATTATAGGCCTTTAGTGGATTCAGCTTACACGTCCTTAGAGGCAAAGTTAAAAAAATTATTGTTCAGAATTTGCACTCAGTAGAATACCCGCCTGGAAATAGAAGTTATTTATAGACTGTTATTTAAAAATAATAAACCATGTTTGTAACGTTCAAGAGTCCTCACCTCCCATAAAGGGAAGCATTGTTATTTTCACTTGTTATTGGTTTACTGCATTTCAAAATTTGTATGTCTTTTGCTGACATGTATTGTTGTTTTCTTCCCAGTCCGGGAGTACTGGATTTAACCGGGGGGGAGTGCAGCGCCCCAGAGTCCTGGTCGTTGCAGTACTGATGCTCCGCCGCTAAGGGGAGTGATGGTACGTCTGATGGCACTGAAGGAGTTCACCTGACCAGGTATCACAGACACCAATACACTTCACAGTCTGGCCTCCAGGGGGAGCTAAGGGCGCTATGTATTAGGCCACTCCTCACAATCTGGTAAAACTGGGGGTTAGGCAGAAAGTTAGAGAGAAAGCTGACTGGGTTGGAACCAAGCAACATCCTGTGGCAGAGGGTGTTGCAGGGGAAGATTCAGGGGGGTCCCTGTCAGGGGTGGGATCCTGACAGAGGCCTAGCAAACAGAAAAGAACGTTAAGGAACCGCGCCTGCACTACATCGCGGCGGTATCTCAAGAAAGGACAAGAAGCAAGGTTTATTGTGGAGAGTGAGAAACGAGATCAAAGCAAAAAGGAGATAACACCAGTAGGAGTCATGCTGTAAGATCGAGGCAACATCCTACTGAGGCGCGTAGCCGGTGGCCAGAACGCCGAGGAAGTATTAGACTCCAAGCAATACTTCAAACAGAGGCAGGACAGTTGATTTTAGGTTGGCTGTCTCACTAAAATCACCTAAGAAGACATAGGGGGCAACTGTGGGAGAGGGGCGACACTAGGGTCCCGGAAGAACTCCAGGCCTTCCCGTCATACGGGTGCGTCCTATCCAAATCATCTGGGGGATGGAGAAGAAGATCAGAACAGACATAAGTTGTGGGAAATAACATCAGAAACAGACACAGCAGTTGTGAGGACTATCCCATGGTGCTCAGCAGGGAAGTACTACAACACACAGGCGCTAGAAGGTAGGCACAGATTTCCACCTGCAAAGGGAACTCTGGAGGTGCCATCGGACCGGCCGGTCTCTTGCAGCCCTGTTAACCGTACTCTGGATTGAGGACCTTGAAGCCTTCAGTAAAGAGGTAAAGAGACTGCAAACCTGTGTCCTCGTTATTCATCGTGACTTGCACCACGCACCACCACTTACAACTTTCATTGGACGCCCCTTAGCAGGGTCACGGACTGGGTCTAGCCACAGTGACAACCCCAGAACTGAGACAGAGAGGCCCGGTACCGAGTGCCCCGCGGCCCTGCGTCTGGGGGCGCTCCATAACAGTACAGACACAGAGGCAATTAGCTGCATAAAGTGTATGAGAACATGATGTGAGGAACCTGATTATGGTTTAACTTATATGAATGGGCTACACAGGGATAATTAGGTTAATGCGTTGAGGCGGTAGGCCAGTCTGAGCTAATGCGTTTTTAGGGCACGCTTAAAACTGTGGGGATTAATCGTATTAACCTGGGTAGTGCATTCCAAAGAATTGGTGAAGCACGTGAAAAATCTTGGAGACGGGAGTGGGAGGTTCCGATTATTGAGGATGCTAACCTCAGGTCATTAGTAGTGTTGAGCGATACCTTCCGATACTTGAAAGTATCGGTATCGGATAGTATCGGCCGATACCCGAAAAATATCGGATATCGCCGATACCGATACCAGATACCAATACAAGTCAATGGGACACAAATATCGGAAGGTATCCTGGATGGTTCCCAGGGTCTGAAGGAGAGGAAACTCTCCTTCAGGCCCTGGGATCCATATTCATGTAAAAAATAAAGAATTAAAATAAAAAATATTGATATACTCACCCCTCCGGCGGCCCCTGCTCTTAGCAGTGCCTCCGTTCCTAAGAATGAGGAGTTTAGGACCTTCGATTACGTCGCGGCTTGTGATTGGTCGCGTGACCGCTCATGTGCCAACTCACGCGACCAATCACAAGCCGCGACGTCATCGCAGGTCCTAAACTCCTCATTCTTAGGAACGGAGGCTGCCGGTTACATCGGTAATGTCCAGGGGCCTCCGGAGGGGTGAGTATATCCATATTTTTTATTTTAATTCTTTATTTTTTACATGAATATGGATCCCAGGGCCTGAAGGAGAGTCTCCTCTCCTCCAGACCCTGGGAACCATACACTGGGAACTTCCGATTCCGATTTCCGATATCACAAAAATATCGCAACTCGGTATCGGAATTCCGATACCGCAAATATCGGCCGATACCTGATACTTGCGGTATCGGAATGCTCAACACTAGTCATTAGCAGAACGGAGAGCACGGGTAGGGTGGTAGGCTGAGACCAGGGAGGAGATGTAGGGTGGGGTAGAGCCATGGAGCGCTTTGTGAATGAGGGTAATAGTTTTGTACTGGATTCTGGAGGGGATGGGTAGCCAGTGTAATGACTGGCACAGGGTAGAGGCATCGGTGTAATGATTGGGGAGGAATATGATCCTGGCAGCAGCATTCAGGACAGACTGGAGGGGGGAGAGTTTGGTAAGAGGGAGGCCGATTAGTAGAGAGTTACAATAGTCCAGACGAGAATGAATAAGTGAAACAGTAAGAATTTTTGCTGAGTCGAAAGTAAGAAAAGGGCAAATTCTACAAATGTGTTTGAGATGCAGATAAGAAGAGAGAGCCAATGATCGGATGTGGGGGGTGAAGGAAAGCTCCAAATCAAGTATGACCCCAAGGCAGCGGGCATGTTGCTTGGGAGTAATGGTGGAACCACACACGGACATGGCAATGTCAGGCAAAGATAGGTTAGTAGAGGGAGAGAACATGAGTAGTTCAGTTTTTGACAGGTTCAGTTTCAGATAGAGGGAGGACATGATGTTAGAGACAGCGGTAAGACAATCACTCGTGTTTTCTAAAAAGGCAGGCGTGAGATCAGGAGAAGAAGTGTATAATTGTGTGTCATAAGCATAGAGATGGTACTGGAACCCAAATCTACTGATTGTTTGTCCAATAGGGGCAGTATACAAAGAGGAGAGGAGGGGGCTTAGGACTGATCCTTGAGGAACCCCAACAGTAAGGGGAAGGTGAGAGGAGGAGGAACCAGCAAAAGATACAGTGAAGGAGTGATCAGAGAGATAGGAGGAGAACCTGGAGAGAACGGTGTCCTTGAGGCTGATGGAGCGGAGCATAGTGAGGAGGGGCTGATGATCCACAGTATCGAATGCTGCGGAGAGATCCAAGAGAATTAGCATGGAGTAGTGACCAATAGATTTAGCTGTTAGTAGATCATTAGAGACTTTAGTGAGGGCAGTTTCAGTAGAGTGTAAAGAGCGGAAACCAGATTGAAGAGGGTCGAGAAGAGAGTTATCTGAGAGATAGCGGGTGAGACGGGAGTGGACCAGGCGTTCGAGGAGCTTAGAGATGAAAGGAAGATTAGAGACAGGTCTATAATTAGCGGCACAGTTTTGATCGAGGGATGGTTTTTAAGTAGTGGATGTATGATGGCATGCTTAAATGAGGAGGGAAAGATACCGGAAGAGAGAAAAAGGTTGAATATTTTTGTTAAATGAGAGGTGACAGCTGGGGAAAGGAACTGTAGGAGATGGGACGGAATGGGGTCACTGGTGCAAGTGGTCGGGCGGGAAGATGCAAGGAACCTGATTACTTCTTCTTCTGTAACTGGTTCAAAGTCAGAAAGTGAACTAGATGCTGTGGGGGAGGGAGGACAGTGCATGGTATGAAGGGGTTGAGATATAATTTCCTGTCGGATGTGGTCAATTTTTTCTTTGAAGTAATTGGCCAACTGATGAAACAGATCCATTTTTTCGCCGGATCTGACTAGGGGAACCGGCCAAAAACCCGATCCGTTTCATCAGTTTTTCATCCATTTCGTCCATTTTTTTAATCCGTTTTTTGACGGAACCGGTTTTTAGAAACGCCCATGGGAGGCTCCTAAACGTGATTGGCTACTGAAAACCTATACATACAGTGTTCCTAAAGCCCCTCTTTGACAGGTTGTAGAGGAGCAAGTGGTGCAGATGGAAGGCGTGAAGATTTCTCTGGATTTCACTGTTGAGGCGAATCGTTTGAAAGCGATTGTTCTGGAGAAGGAGCGAGAGAGACAGCAGCGCATTATGCGTCATCGGCGACGGAGTTTGTGGATCCACCCCATCACAGCACAGAGAATGACACGTGACGTGTATTCTACATTATACATGGAGCTACGAGGAAACCCTGAGAAGTTTTTCAGCTACGTGCGGATGAAAGCTGAGAACTTCGACGTGTTGGTGGAACGGATTGGACACCTCATCGCAAGAAGTGATACTTATTGCCACTTCTCAGTTTCACCTGCTGAGCGTCTGATGGTAACTCTACGGTAAGCCATTTTTATTGTATCTCCTCCTGTTAAACCACATTTATAACTGTAATATTGTTGCTGGTAGTTTTTAATAATTATTTTTATTGTATCTCCAACTGTTAAAGCTGACTTATAACTGTAATGTAATTTCTGGTATTTTGTACTCATTTTTCCCTTTTTTTTTCACAGATTCCTTGCAACTGGAGAATCCCTATCGTCACTCCACTTCCAGTTCAGACTTGGGATTTCCACCATCTCCGGAATTGTGAAGCACACCTGCAATGCATTGTGGGACTCTACATGGCGAGTTTATACCACATCCCACAATGGAGAGTTGGCTGGAAATAGCGGAAAAATTTCAACAAATCTGTTAGTTTCCTGATTGCTTGGGTGCAGTGGACAGGAAACATATCCACATCGTAAAACCTGCTGGATCTGGATCGGAATATTTTAACTATAAAAAAATATTTCTCCATTGTGCTCATGGCTATCGCTGACTCTGAATACAAATTTATAGCGGTCAATATTGGGGCCTATGGCCGCTCCAACGATTCACAAGTTTTCAAATTGTCTGCAATGGGGCGTCATCTCTATGTAAACACCTTCCAATTTCCACCCCCAAGACCGCTGCCTCAAACCTCTGGGCCACCAATGCCATTTGTTTGTGTTGGGGATGAAGCCTTCCAACTCTTGGAACACCTGCTGAAACCATACTCAAGTAGTGGATTGACGCCAACTAAAAGAATTTTTAATTACTGCCTCACACGAGCATGGAGAATGGTGGAGTGCGCTTTTGGTATTCTGACAGCCAAATGGCGAGTTCTATTGACTGCTATCAACCTGAAGACTGACACTGTTGACGAGGTGGTGAAAGCTTGTGTGGTCCTGCAGAATTTTGTGATATGCAAGAAACATATTTCCATTAATGACCACTCTGAAGAAACCACCTTGCATGATAACCGGAACATTAAGTATAGACTTTCTGTGTCAGTTTCCAGAATGAGGGACAAATTTGCTGAATACTTTATTTCACCTCAAGAAAGCGTAAACTGGCAGGATGAGAGAGTTTGAAAAATTTCTCTTGGACCTTGTAACCAAAAGTCATTGACCTTCTTTACCCAAAGTATTTTACCTTCTTTACCCAAAGTTGTGTACCTGGTTGGGTTTTACCCAAAGTATTTTACCTTCTTTACCCAAAGTTGTGTACCTGGTTGGGTTTTACCCAAAGTATTTTACCTTCTTTACCCAAAGTTGTGTACTTGGTTGGGTATTACCCAAAGTATTTAAACTTCTTTACCCACAGTATTTTACCTTGTTTTAACCAATGTATTTAACCTTAAATGTTTAACCAATAAACTGTTTTTTTATTAACAAATTATTAAACCAGAATAAAGTTATACATTTAAATAGTGTGGGTGGAGATAATGCTGGAGGGGCTGTCAGATTGGGACACTTCGACATTGGGAGTGTGGAGAGAGAAATGTGATGGTGGTGGTGAAGGATCAGTAAGTAAAACAGGTGAAGGGGTGGAGAAAGAAATAGAACTGGTGGACATGAAACCGGTAGTAGTATTGGGAATTTGGACGGTTTGAGGGGTGGAGTGGATGGATTGGGAGGCAGAAGAGGTGGTGGGAGGAGAAGAGGGTTGTGTTTGGGGCATGATGGGTGTTGAAGGAGACTGTTGGTAGTGGGCAGGGAGTGGAGGCGCGGATGATGTGGTTGGGAACTGGTACAGGGCGGGATGTTGGTACGGTGCAGGATGCTCGCATGGCGCATGATGTTGGTATTGTATAGGAGGGGGAGGAGAGACAGTGGCTGGAGGGGGGGCAGGTGCAGGAGGAACTACCGGGTTGGGTGGAGGGGCTTGGGAGCTAACATGAGCTAGAGCAGACTGGGACAATTGCATTATATGCATCTGCTGGTCAGGAGATAGCTTATCCATGCACTCGTGTACTGACTGGAAAAATGTGTGGTTTGGAAATTTACTTGCATCTGAATGCATCCTATCCAGGCGTGTGTGCAACTCAAGAATACTGTTGCCGAGTAAATTAAAACCTGCAGTCATTTGCTCAGACAACAGTTTGAGACAGTTCTGGAAGGCTGCATTCAGATGCAAGAACTGGGGCGCATAGCTCTTTTCCTGACCCCTCTGACGCTGCCGCCCAGAACCCACAGGTGTTCTAGAGGTGGCAGCATCAGAGGGGTGGGGTAAAGGAAAAGCTATATCCTCACCCGCAGATTCATGCAACGCAGTCGGCCACGATGCTCCAGCGCTGGTGGATGGGACAGAGGGATCAGATGTGAGGGAAGGCTGGGAAGGTGCAGAGGGGCCGGGACTGTCGAAATGTCCCTCGGTGGCGGACTCCTGAGGGATCGCACCAGAAGGGTTCAACACTGCAGGCTCCCAAGTGCTGCAGACAGTGCTGTGGAATAAAGAGAAAAAAATATATAATTAATATATTGATATTGCATGGCCCTGGCTGAAACCCCAAAAAAGTGTTAGACATGTAAACATTTTTAATTAAATGGAGTGGGTACTATTTACCTTCGGCTCACCATCGTTGACGGGAGGAACGTCAGGGCCCTTGCATGTTTGTACTTGCTCCTGCGTCCTCCCGATCCACTCGGCGTCTGCATCTCCTTGTTAAACTCCTTCTTGAAGCAATCCCTGATTGACCATCACTGCTTGACAATTCTCTCGCCTGAAAAGTGAAAGCACAAATTGGTTAGTATACAACACTTTAAATAGAGCAACATAACTCAACTGTGTATACTTATGTGCTTGATTCTGGGCCCGAACATCGAGGTCCTCCCAGTTGTCCACAAGTTGTTGGCATACTTGCTCCCAGAGCCGACGGGTCACAACGATATCGGCGTGGCAGCGTTCCCCCATGTTCCACAGCGGCTCCCGCACTCAGATCAGATCGATGAGGAGGTCGATATCTTGCCCGGCCTCCTCACCGTCCGAGTCAGGAGCACGCTGTGAAGCCTGTTGAAAAAACCAAAAACATTAGACTCAAAACAACAACATAAAGTAGAAAAAAAAAAGGTACTTACTCGATGGCGACCGCCCTGCCGCTCATGCCGACGACCCTGGGAGGCGCTTTGTGGACCTCTGGATTGAGCACCGAATCAGAAGACTATAAAAAATAAAACATTTAAAATTATGTGCTTGGATGTAGGCTTATGTGTTGTGTGCAGTGTGATGTCTGTAATGATCAGTTTTTATGTTTGGTGTGCAGTACGATGTCTGTAATGATCAGTTTCTATGTGTTGTGTGCAGTGTGATTTCTGTAATGATCAGTTTTTATGTGTTGTGTGCAGTGTGATGTCTGTAATGATCATTTTCTAATAGAAACTGATCATTACAGACATCATATTGCACACCAAACATAGAAACTGATCATTAAAGACATCACACTGCACACAACACATAAAAACTGATCATTACAGACATCACACGGCATACAACACATGGAAACTGATCATTACAGGCATCACACTGCACACAACACATAGAAACTTTCTATGTGTAGTGTGCAGTGTGATGTCTGTAATGATCAGTTTTTATGTGTTGTGTGCAGTGTGATGTCTGTAATGATCAGTTTCTATGTGTTGTGTGCAGTGTGATGCCTGTAATGATCAGTTTTTATGTGTTGTGTGCAGTGTGATGCCTGTAATGATCAGTTTTTATGTGTTGTGTGCAGTGTGATGTCTGTAATGATCAGTTTTTATGTGTTGTGTGCAGTGTGATGTCTGTTATGATCAGTTTCTATGTGTTGTGTGCAGTGTGATGCCTGTAATGATCAGTTTTTATGTGTTGTGTGCAGTGTGATGTCTGTAATGATCAGTTTCTATGTGTTGTGTGCAGTGTGATGTCTGTAATGATCAGTTTCTATGTGTTGTGTGCAGTGTGATGTCTGTAATGATCAGTTTCTATGTGTTGTGTGCAGTGTGATGTCTGTAATGATCAGTTTCTATGTGTTGTGTGCAGTGTGATGTCGGTAATTATCAGTTTTTATGTGTTGTGTGCAGTGTGATGTCTGTAATGATCTGTTTTTTATTTGTTGTGTGCAGTGTGATGTCTGTAATGATCTGTTTTTTATGCATTGTGTGTAGCGTGATGACGTGGCTCTGCGATGCATGCAAGAAACTATATATACATATATATATAAAAATAAATAAATATATATATATATATATATATATATATATATATATATTACGTAAACATGGCCAAAAAAAAAAGAGGGAACATCATTAAAAACGAAAATATTTATTTGCCTCACAGCTCTGACGACGTGGGGGAGGGCTCACAGAAGAAGACATGTCTACCGGTGGCTGGCTGTAGCTGTCTGGCTGGCCTGGCTCTGTGGCTGGTAGCCTGGCTTCCGCTGGCTGGCTGGCTGCCCTGGCTCTGTGGTTGGCAGGTTTTATCTCTGTGGTTGCTCTGTGGCTGGTAGATTTTAGCTCTGTGGCTGCTCTGTGGCTGGCAGGTTTGCTCTGTGGCTGCTTTGTGGCAGGCAGGTTTGCTCTGTGGCTAGCAGGTTTGCTCTGTGGCTGGAAGGTTTTAGCTCTGTGGCTAGCTGTCTTGCTGGCTGGTAAATGGATGAGGGCCTCACTGGCATTGTTTATATCTGTTTCCTGGGGGCTGGCCAATTGGATCTGAGCATGCTCAGAGAGCGGACGTAATGTTGGAGACTGCGGACAGACAGTCACTGGCGTTCTGTAGTACAGCAGGGGTAAGGTCAGGGGATGACGTGTATAGTTGTGTGTAATCAGCATAAAGATGGTGCTGAAAGCCAAATCTGCTGATGGTCTGTCCAATTGGGGCAGTGTAGAGAGAGAAGAGAAGGGGGCCAAGGACTGAGCCTTAGGTACCCCGACAGCGAGAGGAAGAGGAGATGAAGTGGAGCCAGCAAACAAAACACTGAAGGAGCGGTCAGAAAGGTAGGAAGAGAACCAGGAAAGAGCAGTGTCCTTAATGCCTAGTGACTGGAGCCTAGAGAGTAGGAGAGGGTGGTCAACAGTGTCGAAAGCTGCAGAAAGGTCGAGAAGAATGAGCAGAGAGTGGTCACCATTACATTTTGCTGTCAGAAGGTCATTGGTCACTTTGATGAGTGCAGTTTCTGTTGAATGTAGTGGACAGAAACCGGACTGTGAAGGGTCTAGGAGGGAATGAGTAGAGAGGTAACGGGTAAGGAGGGAGTAGACCAGGTGCTCCAAGAGTTTAGAGATGAAGGGGAGATTGGAGACTGGTCTGTAGTTATTTGTGCAGGATGGGTTGAGGGCGGGTTTCTTTAGTAATGGAGTAATGATAGAGTGTTTGAAGGAGGAAGGGAAAATGTGCCTGAGGAGAGGGAGAGATTAAAGATTGTTAGGTGAGTTGTGACAACTGGAGAGAGAGACTGGAGGAGATGAGAGGGAATGGGGTCAGTAGTGCATGTAGTCAGACGAGAAGAAGAGAGGAGCTTGAAGACTTCTTCTGTGATGTGATCGAATGTGGAGAGTGAGCCAAGCGAAATGCAAGGAGGGATGGGAGTGACTGCACTTAGTGTCTGGGAGCGGATTTCCTGACGGATGTTATCTATTTTCTCTATAAAGTGGGAGGCCAGGTCATCAGCACAAATGTCTGTGATACGGGTTTGTGCTTTTGGCCTGAGGAGGGAGTGAAAGGTGTCAAAAAGTTTCTTGGGGTTGTTGAATAGTGAGGAGATCAGGGTGGTGAAGTAGGTCTGTTAGGCGAGGTGAAGGGCAGAGTTATAGGTTTTTAACATAAATTTGAAGTGGATGAAGTCTTCTGGTGTGCGAGTTTTCCTCCATAAGAGTTCAGCACTCCTAGAGCATCGCTGGAGAAATCGAGTTTGCAATGTGAGACAGGGCTGTTTCACTCTGTGTTTTGAGGTTCTGAGGGTGAGAGGCGCTACTTGGTCCAGGGTGCTTCTGAGAGTGTCATTGTGGTGGTGTACAGCCAGATCAGGACAGGAAAAAGAGGAGATTGGGGACAGTGATGAGTGTAGGGAGTCTGAGAGTGTATGAGTGTTAATGGCGTGTAGATTTCTGACTGAATGGTAGGTAGGAGTGTGCTGGGGTGGGCAAGGATTTGTGAGCGTGATGGAGAGAATGTTGTGGTCAGAGAGGGGAAGCAGTGAGTTATTTAGGTAGGAGATTGAACAAAGCCAGACAAAGACCAAGTCAAGGGTGTTACTGTCCTTGTGTGTCTCAGGTTGAGAGCTGTGAGAGACCGAGAGAAGTGGTTAGTGACGCTGGGACGCAGATGTGGAAGTGGGGCTGTTGATGGGGATGCTGAAGTCTCCTAGGATAAGGGTTGGGAGTTCTGAGGACATAAAGTGCGGCGACCAGGCTGAGAAATAGTCCAGGAAGTGGGTGGGCGAGCCTGAGGGCCGGTATATCACCGCTACTCTGAGGGAGAGTAAAATGTAAATTGTTCACTTCTATATATATAATTGTCTAAGGTCCACTTCTGTCTGTTTGTCTGTCTGTCGTGGAAATCACACGTCTCTGATTGGTCGCTGCTAGCTGGGCGCAACCAATCAGCGACAGGCACATTCCGGCCGCGAATTGTCCCCTCCCTACTCCCCTCAGTGGCCCCTCCATACTCCCCTCCAGTCAGCACCTACATAGCGTTAGCAGTCCATTAAACGGCCTGCATTACACCGCGGCATAACGCGGTGTAACGCAGTCCGTTAACGCTGCCATTACCCCTGTAAGTGTGACCAACTTTTTACTATTGATGCTGCCTATGCAGCATCAATAGTATAAAAATAATTTAAAAAAAAATTATTATATTCTCACCTTCTGGCATCCGCGGCAGCCTTTCCCGCTCCTCGCGACGCTCCGGTCCCAAGAATGCATTGCGGCAATGACGCCAGATGACGTAGCAGTCTCGCAAGACCGCTACATCATCACGTGTTATTGCCGCAAGGCATTACTGGGAACAGAGCGTCGCGACGAGCATCACTAAAGACCTGGCTGGATCTGGGGGCCACCGGAAGGTGAGTATATAACTTTTTTATTTTAATTCTTTTTTTAACAGGGATATGGTGCCCACATTGCTATATACTACGTGGGCTGTGCTATATACTACGTGGCTGTGCAATATACTACGTGGCTGTGCTATACACTACGTGATTGTGTTATATACTACGTGGGCTGTGATATATACTGCGTGGGCAGTGCTATATACTACATGGGCTGTGCTATATACTACGTGGGCTGTGTTATATACTGCGTGGGCTGTGTTATATATGGCATGGGCTGTGCCATATACTATGTGGGCTGTGCTATATACTACGTGAGCTGTGTTATATACTGTGTGGGCTGTGCTATATACTACGTGGCTGTGCAATATACTATGTGGCTTTGCAATATACTACGTGGCTGTGCAACATACTACGTGGCTATGCAATATACTACATGGCTGTGTTATATACTGCATGGGCTGCGCTATATACTGCATGGGCTGTGTTATATACTGCATGGGCTGTGTTATGTACTACATCGCTGTGCTATAAACTACGTGAGCTGTGCTATATACTACGTGGGCTGTGCAATATACTACGTGGGTTGTGCTATATACTACGTGGCTGTGCAATATACTACATGGGCTGTGTTATATATTGCATGGCTGTGTTATATACTACGTGGGCTGTGTTATATACTATGTGACCTGTGTTATATACTGCATGGCCTGTGTTATATACTGCGTGGGCTGTGTTATATACTGCGTGGGCTGTGTTATATACTATGTCGCTATGCTATATACTATGTGGCTGTGCAATATACTACATAGCTGTGCTATATACTATGTGGCTGTGTTATATTCAACATGGGCTGTGCTATATACTGCGTGGGCGGTGCTATATACTACGTGGCTGTGCTATATACTACGTGGCTGTGCAATATACTATGTGGCTGTATTATATACTGCGTGGGCTGTGTTATATACTGCTTGGGCTGTGTTATATACTACATCGCTATGCTATATACTATGTGGCTGTGCAATATACTACGTAGCTGTGCTATATACTACGTGGCTGTGTTATATACAACATGGGCTGTGCTATATACTGCGTGGGCGGTGCTATATACTATGTGGGCTGTGCTATATACTACGTGGGCTGTGTTATACTGCATGGGCTGTGTTATATACTGCGTGGTCTGTGCTATATACTGCGTGGGCTGTTCTACATACTACGTGGCTGTGTAATATACTACGTGGGCTGTGCTATATACTACGTGGCTGTGTTATATACAATGTGGGCTGTGTTATATACTGCATGGGCTGCGTTATATCCTGCGTGGGCTGTGCTATATACTACGTGGGTTGTGTTATATACTGCATGGGCTGTGCTATATACTACGTGGCTGTGCTATATACTACGTGGGCTGTGCTATATACTACGTAGGCTGTGTTATATACTACGTGGCTGTGCAATATACTACGTGGCTGTGCTATATACTACGTAGCTGTATTATATACAACGTGGGTTGTGTTATATACTGCGTGGGCGGTGCTATATACTACGTGGGCTGTGCTATATACTACGTGGGCTGTTATATACTGCATGGGTTGTGTTATATACTGCATGGGCTGTGCTATATACTACATGGGCTGTGCTATATACTATGTGGGCTGTGTTATATACTACGTGGCCTGTGTTATATACTGCATTGTCTGTGTTATATACTGCATGGGTTGTGTTATATACTGCGTGGGCTGTGTTATATACTATTTCGCTATGCTATACACTACGTGGGCTGTGCTATATACTACGTGGCTGTGCTATATACTACGTGGCTGTTATATACAACGTGGGCTGTGTTATATACTGCGTGGGCGGTGCTATATACTATGTGGGCTGTGTTATATACTGCTTGGGCTGTGCTTTATACTACGTGGCTGTGCAATATACTACGTGGCTGTGCTATATACTACGTGGCTGTGCAATATACTATGTGGCTTTGCAATATACTACGTGGCTGTGCAACATACTACGTGGCTGTGCAATATACTACATGGCTGTGTTATATACTGCATGGGCTGCGCTTTATACTGCATGGGCTGTGTTATGTACTGCATGGGCTGTGTTATGTATTACATTGCTGTGCTATAAACTATGTGGGCTGTGCTATATACTACGTGGGCTGTGCAATATACTACGTGGGCTGTGCTATATACTACGTGGCTGTGCAATATACTACATGGGCTGTGTTATATACTGCGTGGCTGTGTAATATACTACGTGGGCTGTGCTATATACTATGTGGCTGTCTTATATACAATGTGGGCTGTGTTATATACTGCAAGGGCTGCGTTATATACTGCGTGGGCTGTGCTATATACTACATGGGCTGTGCTATATACTACATGGGTTGTGTTATATACTGCATGGGCTGTGCTATATACTACGTGGCTGTGCTATATACTACTTGGGCTGTGCTATATACTACGTAGGCTGTGTTATATACTACGTGTCTGTGCAATATACTATGTGGCTGTGCTATATACTATGTGGCTGTGCAATATAGTACGTGGCTGTGCTATATACTACGTGGCTGTGTTATATACAACGTGGGCTGTGTTATATACTGTGTGGGCGGTGCTATATACTACGTGGGCTGTGCATTATACTACGTGGCTGTGCTATATACTACGTGGCTGTGTTATATACAACGTGGGCTGTGTTATATACTGCGTGGGCGGTGCTATATACTACATGGGCTGTGCTATATACTACGTGGGCTGTGTTATATACTGCATGGGCTGTGTTATATACTGCGTGGGCTGTGCTATATACTACATGGGCTGTGTTACATACTATGTGGCCTGTGTTATATACAGCATTTTCTGTGTTATATACTGCGTGGGCTGTGTTATATACTGCGTGGGCTGTGTTATATACTATTTCGCCATGCTATACACTACGTGGGCTGTGCTATATACTACGTGGCTGTGCAATATAATACGTGGCTGTGCTATATACTACATGGCTGTGTTATATACAAAGTGGGCTGTGTTATATACTGCGTGGGCGGTGCTATATACTACGTCGGCTGTGCTATATACTATGTGGGCAGTACTATATACTACGTGGGCTGTGTTATATACTGCATGGGCTGTGCTTTATACTACGTGGCTGTGCAATATACTACGTGGCTGTGCTATATACTACGTGGCTGTGTTATATACAATGTGGGCGGTGTTATATACTACGTGGGCTGTGCTATATACTACATGGGCAATGCTATATACTACGTGGGCTGTTTTATATACTGCATGGGCTGTGCTTTATACTATGTGGCTGTGCAATATACTACGTGGGCTGTGCAATATACTACGTGGCTGTGTTATATACTGCGTGGGCTGTGTTACATACTGCATGGGCTGTGTTATGTACTACATCGCTGTGCTATAAACTACGTTGGCTGTGCTATATAGTACATGGCTGTGCAATATACTACGTGGGCTGTGTAATATACTGCGTGCCTGTGTTATATACTTTGTGGGCTGTGTTATATACTATGTGGCCTGTGTTATATACTGCATGGCCTTTGTTATATACTGCATGGGCTGTGTTATATACTACATCGCTATGCTATATACTACGTGGGCTGTGATATATACTACGTGGCTGTGCAATATACTACATGGCTGTTTTATATACTGCGTGGCCTGTGCTATATACTACGTGGGCTGTGCTATATACTACGTAGGCTGTGCTATATACTATGTGGATGTGCAATATACTACGTGGCTGTGCTATATACTACGTGGCTGTGCTATATACTTCGTGGGCTGTGTTATATACTGTGTGGGTGGTGCTATATACTACATGGGCTGTGCTATATACTATATGGGCTGTGTTATATACTGCATGGGATGTGCTATATACTACATTGGCTGTGCTATATACTACGTGGGCTGTGTTATATACTGCGTGGGCTGTGCTATATACTATTTGGCTGTGTTATATACTACGTGGGTTGTGTTATATACTGAGTGGCATGTGCTATATACTACGTGGGCTGTGCTATATACTACGTAGGCTGTGTTATATACTGCATAAATCTTCATAAATAAACTACATACATATTCTAGAATACACGATGCATTAGAATCGGGCCACCATCTAGTATTCTATAAACGTCTGAAAACATGTCCTTGAATTTCCAAGGAACAAATTTTTTATTTTTTTTCTGACAAAGAAAAATAGTCAAAATAAAAAAAATACAGAAATTCAGACCTCAAATAATGCAAAGAAAATAAGTTCATAATCATTTAGAAACACTAATACTAAAGTTTTAACTCAGGAAGAGTTCAGAAATCTATATTTTGTGGAATAACCATGATTTTTAATCACAGCTTTCATGCATTTTGGCATGCTTTCCACCAGTCTTTCACACTGCTTCTGGCGAAAAATTTCAGCAGTTCTTTGTTTAATGGCTTGTGACTATCCATCATCCTCTTGATTACTTTCCAGAGATTTGCAATAGGATTCTGGTCTGGAGATTGGGCTGCCATGACAGGGTTTTGATGTGGTGGTCTCTTAATTTTTGCCAGAGCTGTATTATGCTCCAGTGTATGATGGTCTCATATATGATGCTCCAATGTATGATGGGCCCATATATAATGCTCCAGTGTATGGTGGTCCCCATATATAATGCTCCAAACATGAAAAAAATGAAATACTCACCTCTCGTTGCTGGCCATTGCTCTGCTCAGTACTCCTCAGCGTTGCTCTCTGCACTGTGACAGCTCAGACCGAGGGCGCACAGACCTAACGTCATTGTGCCCTATGACCTCAATGTCACAGTCAGAAGATGCCGCAGCAGTGGAGTGGGGAGAGGTAAGTATTGCAAGTGCCGGGGCCCCCAACAGCGAGTGGACCATCCTGCCTGCTCAGGTCCCCGGTTCTTGACCGGGTGCTGACATCGTCCCTGCTCCTGTGTATAATGTCACTTGTGATCCCTGTATTACCTGTACACTGACACTATATACCGAGCTTCTTTGTATAATGTCACTAGTGAGTCACTGTATTACCTGTACACTATACACTATGTGAGATAGCGCTACCTGAGAGGGTTAGGGGACACTTGCTTGGCAGCGGGATTAAAGCACTCAGGCACATTTTCTCACAAAAACAGTCTATTCGGTTTATTAAACATAATAAACCGCACCACTATCAGTTCATTATTTACTTTAACGGAACATCATAAGCCCTGACAGTCTGTTCCAATGGCAGATAATTCTCTGCCCGTAACCTCCTTTATCTGGAGTTACCTTACAGGAGCTCCTGCTCCACGCACTGACTCCTGTCAGTCCTGGTTCCCAGGGAACCTGCCAAACTGGGATCACCATTCTTGTGACCAGGGCACTTCAGATAGTTCAGACCCACAGACGGTACTGTAGCTTGCCCAACACAATAGCCATTAGAGGCTCTGCAGATACTGCCTCTCCGTGCGCTATTCTGGAAGTCCAGTCCCAGGCACTTCCAACACACAGACCCTCAGTCCATGGCCTCACCATGTGCTTCCAGGAAACCAGTCCACTCCAGGACATTCCAACACAGACCATCCAGGACTTTACACACTTACCATTCCGGTCCATACACTCTGAATATGTGACCCTGGACACATTATGTACCTGTAACCACCCCCATAGGTGGGAGGTGTGTGTGGTTAGCCTGTCCCGCCCAGCTCTCCGACTAACTCTGCAAGCCTCTCTTTTAACTATACAAGAACTTATGGGACTACATGTCCCAGGACAACAATACTACAGACTTACAGCGCAGATTCCCTCTGCGACACATACCGGCCATTTACAATCATGCCGGACACTGTTTCATTATCACCATTACAGATGCATCTCCATGCGTATCCTGAGGAGCACATACAGTGCCCTCTGTCTGTAACATCGGTCACTGCATTACATACCCTCTCCCTCTGTTCAAACTTGCGGGGCTAAACACTTGACATAAACCAGGGGTCCCGAGACCGACCACCCAAGTCACCTTGCCCTGCAAGTCAAGAGGATCATCTCAGTCGGTTTTGGGTGTCATTCAGCATCACACCTTTGTTAGGCCTCCCCCGCCCCCAGCGGTCAGTTTGTCGGCTTTGGGCTTCAACCCTTGAGTCACCATCTGTCTGTGTCACCAGACCCTTTTTAGTCAGTCCACTTTCCAAGTGTGCCCCTTCTCGTGACCTTTCTTTCCATGGCCGCCACCCACAGTTGTTGCGGTCATAAGTCCACCATCCAGTCGAGCCTAGTGACTGAACTGAGTCTGACTCTTCGCTACTATGTCTGCTACCGGGTCTCCCACCTGGGTCACTCAGCCCTGAGCTAGCAGAGGAGTCACTACTGTGAGCTATTCTATTCTTTAGGGTATCTTTTCGTATCTCCAGACCCCGGATTGAAAGTGGTCGCCATCTTATATTCTGCAGCTGTTTATTAATCTGCAGAGGGTCCAGTCTTAGCTGCTATATCTCCTTAAGATATGTCACCCGGTATTCAAAAAGCATTCAAATGTTTCTAGGGCTTTCTACGGAGCCAGTTATGACAAATGGAACTATCCCATCTTCACCAGCTACATGGACTTCACCATCATCTGGAGTCCTCACTCTCGCCACACCGGATCTATTCACCAAGTCTTGCATCACTTTTCCAAATCTTCCGACTTTCCCCACCAGATTTCTGGGTACTTGAACGATGTCTTCCACGAAACCCAGCCGACTTTGAGCTTTCCTGGCATACTCCAAACATCGAGCGGCTTCCTTATTCCTCAACAAGATCATCTGTTTCGTGCAGAGACATTGTAGGAGCATATCCTTCAGGATAGCCACCCGCTTCACTGTGACTTCCCTAGTCAACAGTATCACCAACTGTTTCGTCTCTGGTGCCCAGTTCACACTACACGCTTCTATTGCCTTTTTAAAGGCCTCATTCACATCCTCACAGGTGCATGCATTTCGCACGTCTTTGGGTACATCTATCATGGTCTTTAAGAGCAGAGCCTCATTCTCTTCATGGATGGACGGCTTCTGCTTTGCCATGGACCTTTCCATCAAGACACCTGCCACGACCAGGTGACTGTCTTGTTGAGCTCTTAGCTCAAACTCTTCCTCCGCTTTACACTGTGTGCAGAAATATTAGGCAAGTTGTATTTTAGAGGATTATTTTTATTATTGATCAACAACTATGTTCTCAATCAACCCAAAAGACTCATAAATATCAAAGCTTAATATTTTTGGAATTGGAGTGGTTTTTTTTAGATTTTGCTATCTTAGGAGGATATCTGCTTGTGCAAGTAGCTATTACTCTGCAGAATTATTAGGCAACTTAATAAAAAACAAATATATTCCCATCTCACTTGTTTATTTTCACCAGCTAAACCAATATAACTGCACAAAATTTAGAAATTAACATTTCTGACATGCAAAAACAAAACCCAAAAAAATTAGTGACCAATAAAGCCACCTTTCTTTATGATGACACTTAACAGCCTTCCATCCATAGATTCTGTCAGTTGCTTGATCTGTTTACGATCAACATTGCGTGCAGCAACCACCACAGCCTCCCACACACTGTTCCGAGAGGTGTACTTTTTTCCCACCCTGTAAATCTCACATTTTATGAGGGACCACAGGTTCTCTATGGGGTTCAGATCAAGTGAACAAGGGGGCCATGTCATTATTTTTTCTTCTTTGAGACGTTTACTGGCCAACCATGTTGTGGAGTAGTTGGAGGCATGTGATGGAGCATTGTCCTGCATGAAAATCATGTTTTTCTTGAACGATACCAACTTCTTCCTGTACCACTGCTTGAAGAAGTTGTCTTCCAGAAACTGGCAGTAGGTCTGGGAGTTGAGCTTCACTCCATCCTCAACCCAAAAAGGTCCCACAAGTTAATCTTTGATGATACCAGCCCATACCAGTACCTGTTGTGGATTCTGTTTGTGGGCTCCCTCTGGTGGTTACTGCTGGTACTGGGTGACTTTGGTGGGTTGCGGCCTTTGGTTTCCACCTGTCCATCAGAGGCTGGGTGTTTCCTATTTTACCTGGCCTTTCTGTCATTTCCTTGCCGGCTATCAATGTATTCAGATGTGCTCTGTTTGGTTCCTGCCTACCTGCTCCCAGATCTTTCAGGATAAGCTAAGTGCTGATTTTCAGTTGTTTGGTTTTTCTGTCCAGCTTGCTTATTATGTCTCTATGCTAGCTGGTAGCTCTAGTGGACTGAGGTTCTCCCCATGTGCCATGAGTTGGCACATGGGTTCTTGTAATCTCAGGATGGTTTTTTGATTAGGGTTTTTTGCTGACCGCTCAGTCCCCTTTTGTATCGTTCTGCTTTCTAGTTTACAGCGGGCCTCAATTTGCTAAATCTATATATATCATCTCTATGTGTGTGCCTTCCTCTCATTTCACCGTCAATACATGTGAGGGGGCAACTATATCTTTTGGGGTTCATTCCTCTGGAGGCAAGTGAGGTCTTTATTTTCTCTGCAGTACTAGTTAGCTCTTAGGCTGGTGCGTGGCGTCTAGAACCAACGTAGGCACGCTCCCTGGCTATCTCTAGTTGCGTTTGTCAGGCGTAGGGCAGCGGTCAGCCCAGGTTCCATCACCCTAGAGCTCGTCCGTTATTTATTTGTACTTTGCTTGTCCTGTGCTATCCCTAGCCATTGGGGATTCATGACAGTATAGCCGGCCCACAAAGTGTTAATTGTTTGGGCTGAAGCAGGAGAAAAAGAAGTGTTTAAGGGAAATTTTTTTTTTTTTTTTTTTTCCCTTCAGAGTTTTGCTGCCTAGCCCTTAATTGCTGTCTAGCTGCTTCTTACCTCCTCTTAACCCTTGAATGGCTCTGATCTTAGCTGTTTAACATGGATGTCCAGAGTTTGGCTTCCAGCCTGAGTAATCTCGCGGCAAAAGTTCAAAACATACAGGATTTTGTTGTTCACACTCCCATGTCTGAACCTAGAATTCCTATTCCAGAGTTCTTCTCTGGAGATAGATCTACCTTCCTGAATTTCAGGAACAATTGTAAATTGTTTCTTTCTTTAAAATCTCGCTCCTCTGGAGACCCTGCTCAACAGGTCAGGATTGTAATATCTTTCCTGCGGGGCGACCCTCAGAATTGGGCATTTGCATTGGCACCAGGGGATCCTGCATTGCTCAGTGTGGATGCGTTTTTTCTGGCATTGGGATTGCTCTATGAGGAACCCAACCTGGAGATTCAGGCTGAAAAGGCTTTATTAGCCCTCTCTCAGGGGCATGATGAAGCGGAAATATATTGTCAAAAATTTCGGAAATGGTCGGTGCTTACTCAGTGGAATGAGTGCGCCCTGGCTGCAAACTTCAGAAATGGTCTTGCTGAGGCCATTAAGGATATTATGGTGGGGTTCCCTACGCCTACAGGTCTGAATGAGTCTATGGCTATGGCCATTCAGATTGATCGGCGTTTACGGGAGCGCAAACCCGTGCACCAGTTGGCGGTGTCTTCTGAACAGGCACCTGAGACTATGCAATGTGATAGAATTCAGTCCAGAAGTGAACGGCAAAATTATAGGCGGAAAAATGGATTGTGTTTTTATTGTGGTGATTTGGCTCATGTTATATCAGCATGCTCTGAACGCACAAAAAAGCTTGATAAATCTTTTGCCATTGGTACTCTGCAGCCTAAGTTCATTTTGTCTGTGACTCTGATTTTTTCACTGTCTTCCATTTCCGTTGATGCCTATGTGGATTCGGGCGCTGCCCTGAGTCTTATGGATTGGTCATTTGCTAAACGCTGCCGTTTTAGTCTGGAGCCTCTGGAAGTCCCTATTCCTCTGAAGGGAATTGACTCTACACCATTGGCTATGAATAAACCGCAGTATTGGACACAAGTGACCATGCGCATGACTCCCGTTCATCAGGAGGTGATTCGCTTCCTTGTACTGTATAATTTACATGATGTACTAGTGCTGGGTCTGCCATGGTTACAAACTCATAATCCTGTCCTGGACTGGAAAACAATGTCTGTGTTAAGCTGGGGATGTCAGGGGGTTCATGATGATGCACCTCCGATTTCTATCGCTTCATCTACTCCTTCTGAGATCCCTGAGTTTTTGTCTGACTATAGGGATGTTTTTGAGGAGCCTAAGCTCAATTCGCTCCCTCCTCATATAGAGTGTGACTGTGCTATAGATTTGATTCCTGGCAGTAAGTTCCCTAAGGGTCGTTTATTTAATCTGTCACTGCCAGAGCATACTGCTATGCGGAATTATATTAAGGAGTCCTTGGAAAAGGGACATATTCGTCCATCTTCGTCCCCTCTGGGAGCAGGGTTTTTTTTCGTGGCAAAAAAAGATGGTTCCCTGAGGCCTTGTATAGATTATCGCCTTCTGAATAAGATTACAGTCAAATATCAGTATCCATTGCCATTATTGACTGACTTGTTTGCTCGCATTAAGGGGGCTAGGTGGTTCACTAAGATAGATCTTCGCGGTACGTATAATCTGGTGCGGATAAAACAAGGTGATGAGTGGAAAACCGCATTTAATACGCCTGAGGGCCATTTTGAGTATTTGGTAATGCCTTTTGGACTCTCCAATGCTCCGTCAGTCTTTCAGTCCTTTATGCACAATATTTTCCGTGAATATCTGGATAAGTTTATGATTGTGTATTTGGATGATATTTTGGTGTTTTCTGATGACTGGGAGTCTCATGTTCTACAGGTCAGGAAGGTGTTTCAGGTTCTGCGGGCCAATTCTCTGTTTGTGAAGGGCTCAAAGTGTCTCTTCGGAGTCCAGAAGATTTCTTTTTTGGGGTACATTTTTTCTCCTTCTACTATTGAGATGGATCCCGTTAAGGTTCAGGCAATTTGTGACTGGACACAACCTACATCTGTTAAGAGCCTACAGAAGTTCTTGGGGTTTGCTAATTTTTATCGTCGGTTCATTGCAAATTTTTCCAGTATTGTTAAACCTTTGACTGATTTAACTAAAAAGGGTGCTGATGTTGCTAATTGGTCTCCTGCGGCTGTGGGGGCCTTTCAGGAACTTAAGCGCCGGGTTTTCTTCTGCTCCTGTGTTGTGTCAACCAGATGTTTCACTTCCTTTTCAGGTTGAGGTTGATGCTTCCGAGATTGGAGCGGGGGCGGTTTTGTCACAGAGAAGTTCTGATGGCTCGGTGATGAAGCCATGTGCATTCTTCTCTAGAAAATTCTCGCCCGCCGAGCGCAATTATGATGTGGGTAATCGGGAGCTTTTGGCCATGAAGTGGGCATTTGAGGAGTGGCGTCATTGGCTTGAGGGTGCTAAACATCGTGTGGTGGTCTTGACTGATCACAAGAATCTCATTTACCTTGAGTCTGCCAGGCGTTTGAATCCTAGACAGGCTCGTTGGTCGTTGTTTTTTTCTCGTTTCAATTTCATGGTGTCATACCTGCCAGGTTCAAAGAATGTGAAGGCAGATGCTCTTTCCAGGAGTTTTGTGCCTGACTCTCCTGGAGACTCTGGGCCTACTGGTATCCTTAGGGATGGGGTAATATTGTCCGCCGTATCCCCAGACTTGCGACGTGCATTGCAGGAGTTTCAGGTGGATAAACCGGATCGTTGTCCACCAGAAAGACTGATTGTTCCGGATGATTGGACCAGTAGAGTCATCTCCGAGGTCCATTCTTCTGTGTTCGCTGGTCATCCTGGAATATTTGGTACTAGAGACTTGGTGGCCAGGTCTTTTTGGTGGCCTTCCTTGTCTAGGGATGTGCGTACCTTTGTGCAGTCTTGTGAAGTGTGTGCTCGAGCTAAGCCTTGCTGTTCTCGGGCCAGTGGGTTGTTGTTATCCTTGCCCATCCCGAAGAGGCCTTGGACGCACATTTCCATGAATTTTATTTCTGATCTCCCGGTTTCACAGAAAATGTCCGTTATCTGGGTTGTGTGTGACCGCTTTTCTAAGATGGTTCATTTGGTGCCCTTGCCTAAGTTGCCTTCCTCCTCTGAGTTGGTCCCTTTATTTTTTCAGAACGTGGTTCGTTTGCATGGGATTCCGGAGAATATCGTTTCTGACAGGGGATCCCAGTTTGTGTCTAGATTTTGGCGGACGTTTTGTGCCAAGATGGGCATTGATTTGTCTTTCTCGTCTGCATTCCATCCTCAGACGAATGGCCAGACGGAGCGAACTAATCAGACCTTGGAAACTTATTTGAGGTGTTTTGTTTCTGCTGACCAAGATGACTGGGTTGCTTTTTTGCCACTGGCCGAATTTGCTCTTAATAATCGGGCTAGTTCTGCCACGTTGGTCTCTCCTTTTTTTTGTAATTCGGGGTTTCATCCTCGTTTTTCCTCTGGTCAGGTGGAGTCTTCGGATTGTCCTGGAGTGGACATGGTGGTGGACAGGCTACATCAGATTTGGAATCAGGTGGTGGACAATTTGAAGTTATCTCAGGAGAAGACTCAGCAGTTTGCTAATCGCCGTCGCCGCGTGGGTCCCCGACTTCTTGTTGGGGATTTGGTGTGGTTGTCTTCTCGTTTTGTCCCTATGAAGGTCTCTTCTCCTAAGTTCAAGCCTCGGTTCATCGGTCCTTATAGGATCTCGGAGATTCTTAACCCTGTATCTTTTCGTTTGGATCTCCCAGCATCGTTTGCTATTCATAATGTGTTCCATCGGTCGTTGTTGCGGAGGTATGAGGTGCCCGTTGTTCCTTCGGTTGAGCCTCCTGCTCCGGTGCTGGTGGAGGGAGAATTGGAGTATGTTGTTGAGAAGATCTTGGATTCTCGTGTTTCCAGACGCAAACTCCAGTATTTGGTTAAGTGGAAGGGTTATGGTCAGGAGGATAATTCCTGGGTGATCGCCTCCGATGTTCATGCGACTGATTTGGTTCGCGCCTTCCATAGAGCTCACCCTGATCGCCCTGGGGGTTCTCGTGAGGGTTCGGTGACCCCTCCTCAAGGGGGGGGTACTGTTGTGGATTCTGTTTGTGGGCTCCCTCTGGTGGTTACTGCTGGTACTGGGTGACTTTGGTGGGTTGCGGCCTTTGGTTTCCACCTATCCATCAGAGGCTGGGTGTTTCCTATTTTACCTGGCCTTTCTGTCATTTCCTTGCCGGCTATCAATGTATTCAGATGTGCTCTGTTTGGTTCCTGCCTACCTGCTCCCAGATCTTTCAGGATAAGCTAAGTGCTGATTTTCAGTTGTTTGGTTTTTTGTCCAGCTTGCTTATTATGTCTCTATGCTAGCTGGTAGCTCTAGTGGACTGAGGTTCTCCCCATGTGCCATGAGTTGGCACATGGGTTCTTGTAATCTCAGGATGGTTTTTTGATTAGGGTTTTTTGCTGACCGCTCAGTCCCCTTTTGTATCGTTCTGCTTTCTAGTTTACAGCGGGCCTCAATTTGCTAAATCTATATATATCATCTCTATGTGTGTGCCTTCCTCTCATTTCACCGTCAATACATGTGAGGGGGCAACTATATCTTTTGGGGTTCATTCCTCTGGAGGCAAGTGAGGTCTTTATTTTCTCTGCAGTACTAGTTAGCTCTTAGGCTGGTGCGTGGCGTCTAGAACCAACGTAGGCACGCTCCCTGGCTATCTCTAGTTGCGTTTGTCAGGCGTAGGGCAGCGGTCAGCCCAGGTTCCATCACCCTAGAGCTCGTCCGTTATTTATTTGTACTTTGCTTGTCCTGTGCTATCCCTAGCCATTGGGGATTCATGACAGTATAGCCGGCCCACAAAGTGTTAATTGTTTGGGCTGAAGCAGGAGAAAAAGAAGTGTTTAAGGGAAAATTTTTTTTTTTTTTTTTTCCCCTTCAGAGTTTTGCTGCCTAGCCCTTAATTGCTGTCTAGCTGCTTCTTACCTCCTCTTAACCCTTGAATGGCTCTGATCTTAGCTGTTTAACATGGATGTCCAGAGTTTGGCTTCCAGCCTGAGTAATCTCGCGGCAAAAGTTCAAAACATACAGGATTTTGTTGTTCACACTCCCATGTCTGAACCTAGAATTCCTATTCCAGAGTTCTTCTCTGGAGATAGATCTACCTTCCTGAATTTCAGGAACAATTGTAAATTGTTTCTTTCTTTAAAATCTCGCTCCTCTGGAGACCCTGCTCAACAGGTCAGGATTGTAATATCTTTCCTGCGGGGCGACCCTCAGAATTGGGCATTTGCATTGGCACCAGGGGATCCTGCATTGCTCAGTGTGGATGCGTTTTTTCTGGCATTGGGATTGCTCTATGAGGAACCCAACCTGGAGATTCAGGCTGAAAAGGCTTTATTAGCCCTCTCTCAGGGGCATGATGAAGCGGAAATATATTGTCAAAAATTTCGGAAATGGTCGGTGCTTACTCAGTGGAATGAGTGCGCCCTGGCTGCAAACTTCAGAAATGGTCTTGCTGAGGCCATTAAGGATATTATGGTGGGGTTCCCTACGCCTACAGGTCTGAATGAGTCTATGGCTATGGCCATTCAGATTGATCGGCGTTTGCGGGAGCGCAAACCCGTGCACCAGTTGGCGGTGTCTTCTGAACAGGCACCTGAGACTATGCAATGTGATAGAATTCAGTCCAGAAGTGAACGGCAAAATTATAGGCGGAAAAATGGATTGTGTTTTTATTGTGGTGATTCGGCTCATGTTATATCAGCATGCTCTGAACGCACAAAAAAGCTTGATAAATCTTTTGCCATTGGTACTCTGCAGCCTAAGTTCATTTTGTCTGTGACTCTGATTTTTTCACTGTCTTCCATTTCCGTTGATGCCTATGTGGATTCGGGCGCTGCCCTGAGTCTTATGGATTGGTCATTTGCTAAACGCTGCGGTTTTAGTCTGGAGCCTCTGGAAGTCCCTATTCCTCTGAAGGGAATTGACTCTACACCATTGGCTATGAATAAACCGCAGTATTGGACACAAGTGACCATGCGCATGACTCCCGTTCATCAGGAGGTGATTCGCTTCCTTGTACTGTATAATTTACATGATGTACTAGTGCTGGGTCTGCCATGGTTACAAACTCATAATCCTGTCCTGGACTGGAAAACAATGTCTGTGTTAAGCTGGGGATGTCAGGGGGTTCATGATGATGCACCTCTGATTTCTATCGCTTCATCTACTCCTTCTGAGATCCCTGAGTTTTTGTCTGACTATAGGGATGTTTTTGAGGAGCCTAAGCTCAATTCGCTCCCTCCTCATATAGAGTGTGACTGTGCTATAGAATTGATTCCTGGCAGTAAGTTCCCTAAGGGTCGTTTATTTAATCTGTCACTGCCAGAGCATACTGCTATGCGGAATTATATTAAGGAGTCCTTGGAAAAGGGACATATTCGTCCATCTTCGTCCCCTCTGGGAGCAGGTTTTTTTTTCGTGGCAAAAAAAGATGGTTCCCTGAGGCCTTGTATAGATTATCGCCTTCTGAATAAGATTACAGTCAAATATCAGTATCCATTGCCATTATTGACTGACTTGTTTGCTCGCATTAAGGGGGCTAGGTGGTTCACTAAGATAGATCTTCGCGGTGCGTATAATCTGGTGCGGATAAAACAAGGTGATGAGTGGAAAACCGCATTTAATACGCCTGAGGGCCATTTTGAGTATTTGGTAATGCCTTTTGGACTCTCCAATGCTCCGTCAGTCTTTCAGTCCTTTATGCACAATATTTTCCGTGAATATCAGGATAAGTTTATGATTGTGTATTTGGATGATATTTTGGTGTTTTCTGATGACTGGGAGTCTCATGTTCTACAGGTCAGGAAGGTGTTTCAGGTTCTGCGGGCCAATTCTCTGTTTGTGAAGGGCTCAAAGTGTCTCTTCGGAGTCCAGAAGATTTCTTTTTTGGGGTACATTTTTTCTCCTTCTACTATTGAGATGGATCCCGTTAAGGTTCAGGCAATTTGTGACTGGACACAACCTACATCTGTTAAGAGCCTACAGAAGTTCTTGGGGTTTGCTAATTTTTATCGTCGGTTCATTGCAAATTTTTCCAGTATTGTTAAACCTTTGACTGATTTAACTAAAAAGGGTGCTGATGTTGCTAATTGGTCTCCTGCGGCTGTGGGGGCCTTTCAGGAACTTAAGCGCCGGGTTTTCTTCTGCTCCTGTGTTGTGTCAACCAGATGTTTCACTTCCTTTTCAGGTTGAGGTTGATGCTTCCGAGATTGGAGCGGGGGCGGTTTTGTCACAGAGAAGTTCTGATGGCTCGGTGATGAAGCCATGTGCATTCTTCTCTAGAAAATTCTCGCCCGCCGAGCGCAATTATGATGTGGGTAATCGGGAGCTTTTGGCCATGAAGTGGGCATTTGAGGAGTGGCGTCATTGGCTTGAGGGTGCTAAACATCGTGTGGTGGTCTTGACTGATCACAAGAATCTCATTTACCTTGAGTCTGCCAGGCGTTTGAATCCTAGACAGGCTCGTTGGTCGTTGTTTTTTTCTCGTTTCAATTTCATGGTGTCATACCTGCCAGGTTCAAAGAATGTGAAGGCAGATGCTCTTTCCAGGAGTTTTGTGCCTGACTCTCCTGGAGACTCTGGGCCTACTGGTATCCTTAGGGATGGGGTAATATTGTCCGCCGTATCCCCAGACTTGCGACGTGCATTGCAGGAGTTTCAGGTGGATAAACCGGATCGTTGTCCACCAGAAAGACTGATTGTTCCGGATGATTGGACCAGTAGAGTCATCTCCGAGGTCCATTCTTCTGTGTTCGCTGGTCATCCTGGAATATTTGGTACTAGAGACTTGGTGGCCAGGTCTTTTTGGTGGCCTTCCTTGTCTAGGGATGTGCGTACCTTTGTGCAGTCTTGTGAAGTGTGTGCTCGAGCTAAGCCTTGCTGTTCTCGGGCCAGTGGGTTGTTGTTATCCTTGCCCATCCCGAAGAGGCCTTGGACGCACATTTCCATGAATTTTATTTCTGATCTCCCGGTTTCACAGAAAATGTCCGTTATCTGGGTTGTGTGTGACCGCTTTTCTAAGATGGTTCATTTGGTGCCCTTGCCTAAGTTGCCTTCCTCCTCTGAGTTGGTCCCTTTATTTTTTCAGAACGTGGTTCGTTTGCATGGGATTCCGGAGAATATCGTTTCTGACAGGGGATCCCAGTTTGTGTCTAGATTTTGGCGGACGTTTTGTGCCAAGATGGGCATTGATTTGTCTTTCTCGTCTGCATTCCATCCTCAGACGAATGGCCAGACGGAGCGAACTAATCAGACCTTGGAAACTTATTTGAGGTGTTTTGTTTCTGCTGACCAAGATGACTGGGTTGCTTTTTTGCCACTGGCCGAATTTGCTCTTAATAATCGGGCTAGTTCTGCCACGTTGGTCTCTCCTTTTTTTTGTAATTCGGGGTTTCATCCTCGTTTTTCCTCTGGTCAGGTGGAGTCTTCGGATTGTCCTGGAGTGGACATGGTGGTGGACAGGCTACATCAGATTTGGAATCAGGTGGTGGACAATTTGAAGTTATCTCAGGAGAAGACTCAGCAGTTTGCTAATCGCCGTCGCCGCGTGGGTCCCCGACTTCTTGTTGGGGATTTGGTGTGGTTGTCTTCTCGTTTTGTCCCTATGAAGGTCTCTTCTCCTAAGTTCAAGCCTCGGTTCATCGGTCCTTATAGGATCTCGGAGATTCTTAACCCTGTATCTTTTCGTTTGGATCTCCCAGCATCGTTTGCTATTCATAATGTGTTCCATCGGTCGTTGTTGCGGAGGTATGAGGTGCCCGTTGTTCCTTCGGTTGAGCCTCCTGCTCCGGTGCTGGTGGAGGGAGAATTGGAGTATGTTGTTGAGAAGATCTTGGATTCTCGTGTTTCCAGACGCAAACTCCAGTATTTGGTTAAGTGGAAGGGTTATGGTCAGGAGGATAATTCCTGGGTGATCGCCTCCGATGTTCATGCGACTGATTTGGTTCGCGCCTTCCATAGAGCTCACCCTGATCGCCCTGGGGGTTCTCGTGAGGGTTCGGTGACCCCTCCTCAAGGGGGGGGTACTGTTGTGGATTCTGTTTGTGGGCTCCCTCTGGTGGTTACTGCTGGTACTGGGTGACTTTGGTGGGTTGCGGCCTTTGGTTTCCACCTATCCATCAGAGGCTGGGTGTTTCCTATTTTACCTGGCCTTTCTGTCATTTCCTTGCCGGCTATCAATGTATTCAGATGTGCTCTGTTTGGTTCCTGCCTACCTGCTCCCAGATCTTTCAGGATAAGCTAAGTGCTGATTTTCAGTTGTTTGGTTTTTTGTCCAGCTTGCTTATTATGTCTCTATGCTAGCTGGTAGCTCTAGTGGACTGAGGTTCTCCCCATGTGCCATGAGTTGGCACATGGGTTCTTGTAATCTCAGGATGGTTTTTTGATTAGGGTTTTTTGCTGACCGCTCAGTCCCCTTTTGTATCGTTCTGCTTTCTAGTTTACAGCGGGCCTCAATTTGCTAAATCTATATATATCATCTCTATGTGTGTGCCTTCCTCTCATTTCACCGTCAATACATGTGAGGGGGCAACTATATCTTTTGGGGTTCATTCCTCTGGAGGCAAGTGAGGTCTTTATTTTCTCTGCAGTACTAGTTAGCTCTTAGGCTGGTGCGTGGCGTCTAGAACCAACGTAGGCACGCTCCCTGGCTATCTCTAGTTGCGTTTGTCAGGCGTAGGGCAGCGGTCAGCCCAGGTTCCATCACCCTAGAGCTCGTCCGTTATTTATTTGTACTTTGCTTGTCCTGTGCTATCCCTAGCCATTGGGGATTCATGACAGTATAGCCGGCCCACAAAGTGTTAATTGTTTGGGCTGAAGCAGGAGAAAAAGAAGTGTTTAAGGGAAAATTTTTTTTTTTTTTTTTTCCCCTTCAGAGTTTTGCTGCCTAGCCCTTAATTGCTGTCTAGCTGCTTCTTACCTCCTCTTAACCCTTGAATGGCTCTGATCTTAGCTGTTTAACATGGATGTCCAGAGTTTGGCTTCCAGCCTGAGTAATCTCGCGGCAAAAGTTCAAAACATACAGGATTTTGTTGTTCACACTCCCATGTCTGAACCTAGAATTCCTATTCCAGAGTTCTTCTCTGGAGATAGATCTACCTTCCTGAATTTCAGGAACAATTGTAAATTGTTTCTTTCTTTAAAATCTCGCTCCTCTGGAGACCCTGCTCAACAGGTCAGGATTGTAATATCTTTCCTGCGGGGCGACCCTCAGAATTGGGCATTTGCATTGGCACCAGGGGATCCTGCATTGCTCAGTGTGGATGCGTTTTTTCTGGCATTGGGATTGCTCTATGAGGAACCCAACCTGGAGATTCAGGCTGAAAAGGCTTTATTAGCCCTCTCTCAGGGGCATGATGAAGCGGAAATATATTGTCAAAAATTTCGGAAATGGTCGGTGCTTACTCAGTGGAATGAGTGCGCCCTGGCTGCAAACTTCAGAAATGGTCTTGCTGAGGCCATTAAGGATATTATGGTGGGGTTCCCTACGCCTACAGGTCTGAATGAGTCTATGGCTATGGCCATTCAGATTGATCGGCGTTTGCGGGAGCGCAAACCCGTGCACCAGTTGGCGGTGTCTTCTGAACAGGCACCTGAGACTATGCAATGTGATAGAATTCAGTCCAGAAGTGAACGGCAAAATTATAGGCGGAAAAATGGATTGTGTTTTTATTGTGGTGATTCGGCTCATGTTATATCAGCATGCTCTGAACGCACAAAAAAGCTTGATAAATCTTTTGCCATTGGTACTCTGCAGCCTAAGTTCATTTTGTCTGTGACTCTGATTTTTTCACTGTCTTCCATTTCCGTTGATGCCTATGTGGATTCGGGCGCTGCCCTGAGTCTTATGGATTGGTCATTTGCTAAACGCTGCGGTTTTAGTCTGGAGCCTCTGGAAGTCCCTATTCCTCTGAAGGGAATTGACTCTACACCATTGGCTATGAATAAACCGCAGTATTGGACACAAGTGACCATGCGCATGACTCCCGTTCATCAGGAGGTGATTCGCTTCCTTGTACTGTATAATTTACATGATGTACTAGTGCTGGGTCTGCCATGGTTACAAACTCATAATCCTGTCCTGGACTGGAAAACAATGTCTGTGTTAAGCTGGGGATGTCAGGGGGTTCATGATGATGCACCTCCGATTTCTATCGCTTCATCTACTCCTTCTGAGATCCCTGAGTTTTTGTCTGACTATAGGGATGTTTTTGAGGAGCCTAAGCTCAATTCGCTCCCTCCTCATATAGAGTGTGACTGTGCTATAGAATTGATTCCTGGCAGTAAGTTCCCTAAGGGTCGTTTATTTAATCTGTCACTGCCAGAGCATACTGCTATGCGGAATTATATTAAGGAGTCCTTGGAAAAGGGACATATTCGTCCATCTTCGTCCCCTCTGGGAGCAGGTTTTTTTTTCGTGGCAAAAAAAGATGGTTCCCTGAGGCCTTGTATAGATTATCGCCTTCTGAATAAGATTACAGTCAAATATCAGTATCCATTGCCATTATTGACTGACTTGTTTGCTCGCATTAAGGGGGCTAGGTGGTTCACTAAGATAGATCTTCGCGGTGCGTATAATCTGGTGCGGATAAAACAAGGTGATGAGTGGAAAACCGCATTTAATACGCCTGAGGGCCATTTTGAGTATTTGGTAATGCCTTTTGGACTCTCCAATGCTCCGTCAGTCTTTCAGTCCTTTATGCACAATATTTTCCGTGAATATCAGGATAAGTTTATGATTGTGTATTTGGATGATATTTTGGTGTTTTCTGATGACTGGGAGTCTCATGTTCTACAGGTCAGGAAGGTGTTTCAGGTTCTGCGGGCCAATTCTCTGTTTGTGAAGGGCTCAAAGTGTCTCTTCGGAGTCCAGAAGATTTCTTTTTTGGGGTACATTTTTTCTCCTTCTACTATTGAGATGGATCCCGTTAAGGTTCAGGCAATTTGTGACTGGACACAACCTACATCTGTTAAGAGCCTACAGAAGTTCTTGGGGTTTGCTAATTTTTATCGTCGGTTCATTGCAAATTTTTCCAGTATTGTTAAACCTTTGACTGATTTAACTAAAAAGGGTGCTGATGTTGCTAATTGGTCTCCTGCGGCTGTGGGGGCCTTTCAGGAACTTAAGCGCCGGGTTTTCTTCTGCTCCTGTGTTGTGTCAACCAGATGTTTCACTTCCTTTTCAGGTTGAGGTTGATGCTTCCGAGATTGGAGCGGGGGCGGTTTTGTCACAGAGAAGTTCTGATGGCTCGGTGATGAAGCCATGTGCATTCTTCTCTAGAAAATTCTCGCCCGCCGAGCGCAATTATGATGTGGGTAATCGGGAGCTTTTGGCCATGAAGTGGGCATTTGAGGAGTGGCGTCATTGGCTTGAGGGTGCTAAACATCGTGTGGTGGTCTTGACTGATCACAAGAATCTCATTTACCTTGAGTCTGCCAGGCGTTTGAATCCTAGACAGGCTCGTTGGTCGTTGTTTTTTTCTCGTTTCAATTTCATGGTGTCATACCTGCCAGGTTCAAAGAATGTGAAGGCAGATGCTCTTTCCAGGAGTTTTGTGCCTGACTCTCCTGGAGACTCTGGGCCTACTGGTATCCTTAGGGATGGGGTAATATTGTCCGCCGTATCCCCAGACTTGCGACGTGCATTGCAGGAGTTTCAGGTGGATAAACCGGATCGTTGTCCACCAGAAAGACTGATTGTTCCGGATGATTGGACCAGTAGAGTCATCTCCGAGGTCCATTCTTCTGTGTTCGCTGGTCATCCTGGAATATTTGGTACTAGAGACTTGGTGGCCAGGTCTTTTTGGTGGCCTTCCTTGTCTAGGGATGTGCGTACCTTTGTGCAGTCTTGTGAAGTGTGTGCTCGAGCTAAGCCTTGCTGTTCTCGGGCCAGTGGGTTGTTGTTATCCTTGCCCATCCCGAAGAGGCCTTGGACGCACATTTCCATGGATTTTATTTCTGATCTCCCGGTTTCACAGAAAATGTCCGTTATCTGGGTTGTGTGTGACCGCTTTTCTAAGATGGTTCATTTAGTGCCCTTGCCTAAGTTGCCTTCCTCCTCTGAGTTGGTCCCTTTATTTTTTCAGAACGTGGTTCGTTTGCATGGGATTCCGGAGAATATCGTTTCTGACAGGGGATCCCAGTTTGTGTCTAGATTTTGGCGGACGTTTTGTGCCAAGATGGGCATTGATTTGTCTTTCTCGTCTGCATTCCATCCTCAGACGAATGGCCAGACGGAGCGAACTAATCAGACCTTGGAAACTTATTTGAGGTGTTTTGTTTCTGCTGACCAAGATGACTGGGTTGCTTTTTTGCCACTGGCCGAATTTGCTCTTAATAATCGGGCTAGTTCTGCCACGTTGGTCTCTCCTTTTTTTTGTAATTCGGGGTTTCATCCTCGTTTTTCCTCTGGTCAGGTGGAGTCTTCGGATTGTCCTGGAGTGGACATGGTGGTGGACAGGCTACATCAGATTTGGAATCAGGTGGTGGACAATTTGAAGTTATCTCAGGAGAAGACTCAGCAGTTTGCTAATCGCTGTCGCCGCGTGGGTCCCCGACTTCTTGTTGGGGATTTGGTGTGGTTGTCTTCTCGTTTTGTCCCTATGAAGGTCTCTTCTCCTAAGTTCAAGCCTCGGTTCATCGGTCCTTATAGGATCTCGGAGATTCTTAACCCTGTATCTTTTCGTTTGGATCTCCCAGCATCGTTTGCTATTCATAATGTGTTCCATCGGTCGTTGTTGCGGAGGTATGAGGTGCCCGTTGTTCCTTCGGTTGAGCCTCCTGCTCCGGTGCTGGTGGAGGGAGAATTGGAGTATGTTGTTGAGAAGATCTTGGATTCTCGTGTTTCCAGACGCAAACTCCAGTATTTGGTTAAGTGGAAGGGTTATGGTCAGGAGGATAATTCCTGGGTGATCGCCTCCGATGTTCATGCGACTGATTTGGTTCGCGCCTTCCATAGAGCTCACCCTGATCGCCCTGGGGGTTCTCGTGAGGGTTCGGTGACCCCTCCTCAAGGGGGGGGTACTGTTGTGGATTCTGTTTGTGGGCTCCCTCTGGTGGTTACTGCTGGTACTGGGTGACTTTGGTGGGTTGCGGCCTTTGGTTTCCACCTATCCATCAGAGGCTGGGTGTTTCCTATTTTACCTGGCCTTTCTGTCATTTCCTTGCCGGCTATCAATGTATTCAGATGTGCTCTGTTTGGTTCCTGCCTACCTGCTCCCAGATCTTTCAGGATAAGCTAAGTGCTGATTTTCAGTTGTTTGGTTTTTTGTCCAGCTTGCTTATTATGTCTCTATGCTAGCTGGTAGCTCTAGTGGACTGAGGTTCTCCCCATGTGCCATGAGTTGGCACATGGGTTCTTGTAATCTCAGGATGGTTTTTGATTAGGGTTTTTTGCTGACCGCTCAGTCCCCTTTTGTATCGTTCTGCTTTCTAGTTTACAGCGGGCCTCAATTTGCTAAATCTATATATATCATCTCTATGTGTGTGCCTTCCTCTCATTTCACCGTCAATACATGTGAGGGGGCAACTATATCTTTTGGGGTTCATTCCTCTGGAGGCAAGTGAGGTCTTTATTTTCTCTGCAGTACTAGTTAGCTCTTAGGCTGGTGCGTGGCGTCTAGAACCAACGTAGGCACGCTCCCTGGCTATCTCTAGTTGCGTTTGTCAGGCGTAGGGCAGCGGTCAGCCCAGGTTCCATCACCCTAGAGCTCGTCCGTTATTTATTTGTACTTTGCTTGTCCTGTGCTATCCCTAGCCATTGGGGATTCATGACAAGTACCCCACCTCCACCTTGCTGGCTTCTGAGTTGGAGTGGAGCTCTCTGCCCTTTACTGATCCAGCCTCTGACCCATCCATCTGGCCCATTAAGAGTCACTCTCATTTCATAAGTCCATAAAACCTTTGAAAAGTCAGTCTTAAGATATTTCTTGGCCCAGTCTTGACGTTTTATCTTATGTTTCTTATTCAAAGGTCATCGTTTTTCAGCCTTCCTTACCTTGGCCATGTCCCTGAGTATTGCACACCTTGTTCTTTTTGTTACTCCAGTAACGCTGCAGCTCTGAAATCTGGCAAAACTGGTGGCAAATGGCATCTTGGCAGCTTCACGCTTGATTTTCCTCAATTCATGAGCAGTTATTTTGTGCCTTTTTTTCCCAACACGATTCTTGCAACCCTGTTGGCTATTTGCTTGATTGTTCGGTGATCACGCTTCAAAAGTTTGGCAATTTCAAGACTGCTGCATCCCTCTGCAAGACATCTCACAATTTTGGACTTTTCAGAGCCTGTCAAATCTCTCTTCTGACCCATTTTGCCAAAGGAAAGGAAGTTGCCTAATAATTAAGCACACCTTATATAGGGTTTTGATGTCATTAGTAGTGTTGAGCGATACCGTCCGATACTTGAAAGTATCGGTATCGGAAAGTATCGGCCGATACCGGCAAAGTATCGGATCCAATCCGATACCGATACCCGATACCAATACAAGTCAATGGGACTCATGTATCGGACGGTATCCCTGATGGTTCCCAGGGTCTGAAGGAGAGGAAACTCTCCTTCAGGCCCTGGGAACCATATTAATGTGTAAAAGAAAGAATTAAAATAAAAAATATTGCTATACTCACCTCTCCGACGCAGCCTGCACCTTACCGAGGGAAGCGGCAGCGTTCTTTGTTTAAAATTCGCGCTTTTCTTTCCTTTACGTGAAGTCCCGGCTTGTGATTGGTCGCGTGCCGCCCATGTGGCCGGGACGCAACCAATCACAGCAAGCCGTGACGTAATTTCAGGTCCTTCAGGATTTTAAAATTACATTCTGGCGTTGTGATTGGTTGCGTCGCAGTCACATGGGCGACGCAACCAATCACAGCAAGCCGTGACGTAATTTCAGGTCCTTCAGGATTTTAAAATTACGTCCCGGCTTTGTGATTGGTTGCGTCGCGGTCAACCAATCACAAGCCGGGAGGCTGGACACGCGCGCATTTTAAAATGCGCGCTTGTCCAACCTCCCGTGACGTCCCGGCTTGTGATTGGTTGCTTCGCGGTCAACCAATCACAAGCCGGGAGGCTGGACACGCGCGCATTTTAAAATGCGCGCTTGTCCAACCTCCCGTGACGTCCCGGCTTGTGATTGGTTGCTTCGCGGTCAACCAATCACAAGCCGGGAGGCTGGACACGCGCGCATTTTAAAATGCGTGCTTGTCCAACCTCCCGTGACGTCCCGGCTTGTGATTGGTTGCTTCGGGGTCAACCAATCACAAGCCGGGAGGCTGGACACGCGCGCATTTTAAAATGCGCGCTTGTCCAGCCTCCCGGCTTGTGATTGGTTGATCGCGACGCAACCAATCACAAGCCGGGACGTCACAGGAGGCTGGACAAGCACGCATTATAAAATGCGCGCGTGTCCAGCCTCCCGGCTTGTGATTGGTTGATCGCGACGCAACCAATCACAAGCCGGGACGTCACGGGAGGCTGGACAAGCGTGCATTTTAAAATGCGCGCGTGTCCAGCCTCCCGTGACGTCACGGCTTGTGATTGGTTGCGTCGCCCATGTGACTGCGACGCAACCAATCACAAAGCCGGGACGTAATTTTAAAATCCTTAAGGACCTGAAATTACGTCACGGCTTGCTGTGATTGGTTGCGTCATGTGACTGCGACGCAACCAATCACAAAGCCGGGACTTCACGTAAGGAAAGAAAAGCGCGAATTTTAAACAAAGAACGCTGCCGCTTCCCTCGGTAAGGTGCAGGCTGCGTCGGAGAGGTGAGTATAGCAATATTTTTTATTTTAATTCTCTCTTTTACACATTTTTACATTAATGTTGTTTCCATACCGATACCCGATACCACAAAAGTATCGGATCTCGGTATCGGAATTCCGATACAGCAAATATCGGCCGATACCCGATACTTGCGGTATCGGAATGCTCAACACTAGTCATTAGACAACACCCCTCCTCATTACAGAGATGCACATCACCTGATTTACTTAATTGGTAGCTGGCTCTCAAGCCTGAACAGCTTGTAGTAGGACAACATGTATAAAAAAAAGTATCATGTGGTCAAAATACAACTTGCCTAATAATTCTGCACACAGTGTATATTCCTTATGAGCCTTCGCCAAGATGGGCATTGGCAGCTCTGCCACTTTACCACTCTGGCACTGCCACGGTAAGTCTGCTACCACCACCTCTTTCTCTTGTAGAGGGCCTCTAAATGCTTCTCTGAGCACTTCCACATCTTCCCTTAGGGCCTTGGTCACAGTTTGCCATGTTGACAGGTGACCTCAGAGCTCAGACACCACTTTCTCCAAGGCACCCACTCGGCACTCAGCAGCCTGTCTCCGAAGCTCCTCTTGCTTCAACCGGGCTTCTACTGCCTCCAGGATCCTCCTTAACTCGCTTCTCCCATCCTTTGGATCCTTGACTACCGAGAGCTCAGACTTCAGGTGATGCACCTGATCCAACTGAGCGGAGTTGGCTGCTTCCATATTCGACACCTTCAACCTCTCATTCGCCAGCTGTTGACAGACCTCTTCTAGTTGTCGGGTGACAGCGGTCGAATTCTCCTCTTTATCAATCTTCTCAAAGGGTGCAATTTGTTTAGCCCCTTTGCCTCTTTTATGTCTCTGGTGACGGGAAGAAGACTTCCCACTTGTACCCTAGTCAGCTTTACTGCATTCTTTTCCGTTTTCTTCACTGTCTGAATGGGAGTCACCACCACCCGATCGGTCATCCTGGAACCAGCCGTCCCATTTCTAACTGTGTCAGACCCCAATCCTGGAGCTTCCCCGTTTTCAACAGTCACACCTTTGGTCACCTCTGCCAAGTCCCAGAGTTGGTCAGACCCACGCTTCCGTCCGGTCAAAGGTTCTGGTATGGCTACCACCTTCACCCTGACTTCACCTTGTGGAGCACTGTCGTTCCACCGTGTCAGTGCTTCTGTCAGCACACCATTGTACTCAGCCCTAGCAGATGCTACTGGCAATGACACATCACAGTCATCCCCAGAGTCTGTGTCACACCCCACAGTATGGAGAACCCTCAAGTTCCTCTCTATCTGGGTGTCAGCTCCGCTCTTTATAACTACCACATCATTATCTGTCATGTTGTGGTACACGTCAGATGACATCATGTCCGTAACTTGGGCAGACGCACCCTTCCCACTGGTCAACCCGACATTTGACCCATTAATTTTGGGAGGTATTACTGCCTTAATGTATGCCACCGCAACAGTAGAGAAACCTCCATCCTCCTGCTGTAAAGGAACGCCCTCTTCCCACAAGACTGAGAACAGCCTAGAGTCCCGGCCCACTACCACCGGACAGGCTAAGTTTGGGACTATGGCGGCCTCAAGATTTGTATAGCCCCTGACCATCTTGAGGTGTACCCGGGCCTCTGAATAAACCTTAGTGTCCCCATGGATGCAGGTGACCTCGATCTTTTCGGACCTTACAAATTGATCTTACGCAGACCTTACCAGGGTCACTGAGGTCCCCGAGTTGACCAGACCAAATACATCCTCTACCTCTGCGTTCAACTCCAGAACACACCCACATAGCCTCTTGCAAGGAGTGTAGTTCTTAAGGCAGACTGGGGACACATAGTACCATTATCCCTCGCAACAGTCCATCTGTGCCACCCCTTCAACTTCAGGAGACTCCTCCTCTTTTTGGGTAACTACCACTTCCCAGGATTCCTTATTGACTGAGCAATCCACAGCACAGCATGGACCTACATAGCATGAACTACGTTTTTCCCGGTACAGTCCAATGATGCATTCGCCGCCTCTTTTTTGCCACCATCCCTATTTGGGTTAATGCCCTTTTGGGACTCCGCCCCTTTAGGGTCACCACCCCTTTTGGGCAACTACTCCCTTTTAGGATACTGCCCCCTTTTGGGACTTCACCCCTTTTTTGGCAACCATCCCTGTTTGGGTTACCGCCCTCCTTTTTTGGGACACCACCCCTTTTAGGGGCACCACCCCTTCCCTGGGGTACACCCCGTGGACTCCCCACGGTACTCTCAGGTACCAGTTCAGACAGTACAAAAAAATGTCTCTTTGGGTCTGCACTGGCCCTTCAAGAGTCTGCACAATCTGGACCAATGTCCTCTCAAGACACCTCACCAGCTCCTGCTGGTGCTAACACAGCTCCTGCTGCAGTTACAAACCGCCAACACCTCCGGGTGCTGATCACAAGCCACAGCTTCTGCTCCTGCAGCTCCTGCTGCTGCAGAACCTCTTGTTGCAACTGCAGCTCCTGCAATGCTCTGCACAGCTCCACACCGCAGATTTCGTGGACCCGCCGATCCACAGCAAATCTTCATAACCCCGCCGAGTTACAGCAATCACGTCCACACGTGCTTCCTGGACTGTTGTCTGCATTCTCCACCATATGTGAGATAGCGCTACCTGAGTGGGTTGGGGAACACTCGCTTGGCAACAGGACTAAAGCACTCAGGCACGTTTTATCACAAAAACAGTCTATTCGGTTTATTAAAAATCATAAACCGCACCACGGTCAGTTCATTATTTACATCAACGGAACATCATAAGCACTGACAGTCTGTTCCAATGGCAGATACTTCCCTGCCTGTAACCCCCTTTATCTGGAGTTACCTTACAGGAGCTCCTGCTCCATGCACTGACTCCTGTCAGTCCTGGTTCCAAGGAACCTGCCGAACTGGGATCACCATCCTTGTGACCAGGGCACTTCAGATAGTCCAGACCCGCAGACGGAACTGTAGCTTGCCCAACACAGTAGCCATCACAGGCTCTGCAGATACAGCCTCTCCATGCGCTATTCAGGAAGTCCAGTCCCAGGCACTTCCAACACACAGACCCTCAGTCCATGGCCTCACCATGTGCTTCCAGGAATCCAGTCAACTCCAGGACATTCCAACACAGACCATCCAGTACTTTACATACTGACCATTCCGGTCCATACACTCTGAACATGTGACCCAAACCCTGGTCACATTATGTACCTGTAACCACCCTCATGGGTGGGAGGTGTGTTTGGTTAGCCAGTCCCGCCCAGCTCTCCGACTAACCTTGCAAGCCTCCCTTTTAACTATACAAATACTTGTGGGACTACAGGTCCCAGAACAACAATACTACAGGCTTACAGCGCAGACTGCCTCTGCGACACATACCGGCCATTTACCAACATGCCGGACACTGTTCCATTATCACCATTACAGATGTGCCTCCATACGTATCCTGAGGAGCACATACAGTGCCCCCTGGCTGTAACATGGGTCACTGCATCACAACTATTATAATGTCACTGGTTGTCCCTATATTACCTATATATTGTATAGAGAGCTCCTTTGTATAATGTTACTGGTGATCATGTATTTCCTGTACATAGAATCATAGAATGTTAGAGTTGGAAGGGACCTCAAGAGTCATTGTGCCCAATCCCCAGCTCAATGCAGCACAGGATTTCACTGTCACTATAAAAAGATCCCTTGTGTATAATGTCACTGGTGAGTCACTGTAATACCTGGTAATATGTGGTCCTGCCATGGTGTGGTGGTATTTGTCCTTTGTATGTGATATTATTCGACATTTTAAAAAATGTAAGTGACTCATTCTCATAAAGAAACATAAATAAAAGTTTAAGAGGGGTATTCATTAAAAAATTTCCCTGACCCACTTCCTGTGGACTGATAGTCTCAACATCTGGAAAATGCTTGCCCTTCAAAAATAACTTCAATGTTGGAAAGAGGTGGAAGTCTGATGGTGCAAGGTCAGGTGAATAAGGGGGATGCAGTAGAATTTCAAAGCCACATGAGCATGCTTCCATTTGGGCAACATGTGAGTTGTGAACTGGTGCATTGTCTTGGAGAAGGCGCACACTATTGGTGGGCATGCCACATCTCTTGGTTTTGACGGCCCCCCGCAATTACCGCAGCAGTGAAGTATAGTATGCTTCAGTGATCATGGTACCCTTTGCTAGGAAAACCATGAGTACTACTCCGTGCTGGTGCCAAAATACTGTGAGCATGACCTTGCCTGCCAAGGGTTGGGCACATGCCTTTGGAGGCGGTGAGTCATGATGCTTCCATTGCGCCGACTGGATTTTAGTCTCAGAATCATAGTGATGGACCCAGCTTTCATCCTGTGTGATCAGTCTGTTGCAAAAGTCCTCCTGGTTTCCATAGCACATCATCAATAGAGCCTGAGAGCATTTTACTCGTTCCTGCTTCTGTAAAGGTGTGTGCAGCCAGGGAACCCAGTGAGCGAATACCTTATGCATGTGAAAATGGTCTTGGATGATTTTTTTTTAAACGGACTCCACACTAATCTCAACATTTTGGGCTAGGTGGTGAATTGTTACTCAGCGATTTTCCAAAATGGAGACCTCCACTGGATGGTGTGTTCATAAATATCAGAGTGGGGTTGCCCTGGAAGTGGAGCTCTTTGCACCGAAGTCCCACCACATTTGAATTGACGATGCTAGTTCTTGACTACAACATATAATGGGGAATTGTCGCCATAAACCTCTTCCATCTCATCGAACGTCTAATTGGTGAGCGGCCATTCAAGTAAAGTAACTTGATGACTGCTCTGTATTCCACTGGGTCCATTATCAAACCTCACACCACTTCAGCACCTGTAAAATCAAGACCGTTATCAATTCTGAGTTGCAAATTGGCACGTAACCTACAGAGACTTATATCATACACATGTGCAGTTTCAGCGTTCTATGATAAATAGAAGTGGGTCAGGGGAAATCTTTAATGAACGCCCCTCGTACCTAAAAAGAGTACTGGATATTTTAACACATTTTTAATAAGTACAGTACAGTATGGCCCTGCCAAAAGAGTCTACCTTGTCATTGTGGCAAGCCTAAAAAATCTTTTAGTCACAACAAAAGCTAATGGCCTTGTATGTTATTTGGTGTTCAATAGAAACTGTTAATGTGTGATTGGTGAGGACAAGGAAAAAAAAGTCTACTCACCTTTCAGGGCATGGAGCATGCATGAAGTACCTCGCACAAATAAAGCCAGAGCAGCTGTAGCAGTTACATCAAAGGTAAGGACCATGATTAAGACTTTTATCGAAACGCATAGGTCATAGTCCTCTCTTCTGCACTGCATTATTGCCAAGATGTTTCTGGAGTATTTTTTACATGGCTAATAAAAGCTAAGGCTGGTTTCACACTTGCGTTTTGATCTGCAGCGTTTTTACAGAAAAAAACGCATGCGTTTTTTTTCCCTATGTTTATCATTAAAAACGCATGCGGTTTTTTTTGTACGCGTTTGGCCGCGTTTAACAACGCTGCATGCGTTCAGTCGCAGAAATGCAACATGTAGTAATTTCTAGAGGCGTTTTTTTGCCACAAAAAAACGTATTGCTGTCTATGTAAACGCATGCGTTTTTAAGCACATGCGTTTGCTTGCGTTAAAAACGCATGCGTTTTTATAGAAAAAAACAAGAATACACACTGACAAGCCACCCCCCACCATCAAGGTGATAAAGGGATCCAAACCCTAACCATAACCCTAACCCTGACAAGCCACCCCCCACCATCAAGGTGATAAAGGGATCCAAACCCTAACCCTACCCCTAACCCTACCCCTAACCCTAACCCTGACAAGCCACCCCCCACCATCAAGGTGATAAAAGGATCCAAACCCTAACCCTAACCCTAACCCTGACAAGCCACCCCCCACCATCAAGGTGATAAAGGGATCCAAACCCTAACCCTAACCCTAACCCTGACAAGCCACCCCCCACCATCAAGGTGATAAAGGGATCCAAACCCTAACCCTAACCCTGACAAGCCACCCCCCACCATCAAGGTGATAAAGGGATCCAAACCCTAACCCTAACCCTGACAAGCCACCCCCCACCATCAAGGTGATAAAGGGATCCAAACCCTAACCCTAACCCTGACAAGCCACCCCCCACCATCAAGGTGATAAAGGGATCCAAACCCTAACCCTAACCCTGACAAGCCACCCCCCACCATCAAGGTGATAAAGGGATCCAAACCCTAACCCTACCCCTAACCCTACCCCTAACCCTACCCCTAACCCTAACCCTAACACTATGACAGTCAATAATCTACGAGTTTATATTTTTAGTACTCTATAGCAATACCGTATATCTTGGGGTGTCCACATTGAACAAAGCTTTTTATTAGAAGAATGTCCAGGTCAACATAATAGCCAATTCCTATAGATCCCTAGGATCCCTAGGGTTAGGGGTAGGGTTAGGGTTAGGAGTAGGGTTAGGGGTAGGGGTAGGGTCACGGTTAGGATCCCTTTATCACCTTGATGGGGGGTTGGCTTGTCAGGGTTAGGGTTAGGCTTAGGTTTTGGATCCCTTTATCACCATGATGGTGGGGGGTTGCTTGTCAGGGTTAGGGGGTAGGGTTAGGGGTAGGGTTAGGGTTAGGGTTAGGGTTAAGGTTTGTATCCCTTTATCACCTTGATGGTGGGGGGTGGCTTGTCAGGGTTAGGGGTAGGGTTAGGGGTAGGGTTAGGGGTAGGGTTAGGATCCCTTTATCACCTTGATGGTGGGGGGTGGCTTGTCAGGGTTAGGGGTAGGGTTAGGGGTAGGGTTAGGGGTAGGGTTAGGATCCCTTTATCACCTTGATGGTGGGGGGTGGCTTGTCAGGGTTAGGGGTAGGGTTAGGGGTAGGGTTAGGGGTAGGGTTAGGATCCCTTTATCACCTTGATGGTGGGGGGTGGCTTGTCAGGGTTAGGGGTAGGGTTAGGATTTGGATCCCTTTATCACCTTGATGGTGGGGGGTGGCTTATCAGTGACCTGGTGACCAGGACATTCTTCTAATAAAAAGCTACCCCTAACCCTAACCCTAGGGATCCAAACCCTAACCCTACCCCTAACACTAACCGTAACCTTAGGGATCCTAACCCTAACTGTTATGATCTGGTGGCCTAAGAGCAGCATGAGACGTACTCTGGAGAAGGTGGTACCTGTACTGACCGCAGACCCTGAACTTAACACCGCAACTAGAAGTAGCCGTGGAATGTACCTAGCACTCCCTGGACATCTCGACACAGCCGGAGGACTAATTACCCCTAGAGATAGAAAAGGGAAAACTATCTTGCCTCAGAGAAAATTCCCAAAGGATAGACAGCTCCCCACAAATATTGACTGTGAGAGGAGAGGGAAAAAACATACACAGACTGAAATCAGAATTTAGCAAAGGAGGCCACTTCTAGCTAAATAGAAAGGATAGGACAGAGTACTATGCGGTCAGTATTAAAACACTAGAAAATATCCACCACAGAAAATACAAAAACTCCACAGCTAACTAAAGATATGGAGGGTATATCTGCATCTCCAGAAATACCAGCTTGGCTAAACAAATCCTTATACAGATCAAGCTGGACAAGACAAAAAAACATGGAAAAGAACTGAACAATAGGCCACAGCATGTGGACAGCAAAAAATCAAGGCCAGAACTTATCTTTGTTGAAAAGAACTGCAAAGCAGGAGAGATCAGGCAGAGATGTGAATCCTCCAGGAACAATGGACAACTGGCACTGACTAAAGGGTGAAGCAAGACTAAATAGCCCAGTCAGATTTGCAAAAAGTGAACACACCTGACAAATGCTGCGACTCAGAGACAGCAGCGCTACCACTTACAACCACCGGAGGGAGCCCAAGAGCAGAATTCACAACAGTACCTCCCCCCTTGAGGAGGGGTCACCGAACCCTCACCAGAGCCCCCAGGCCGATCTGGACGAGCCAAATGAAAGGCATGAACCAAATCATCAGCATGAACATCGGAGGCAACAACCCAAGAATTATCCTCCTGGCCATAACCCTTCCATTTGACAAGATACTGAAGCTTCCGCCTCGAAAAACGAGAATCCAAAATCTTCTCAACCACATACTCCAACTCCCCATCAATCAACACCGGGGCCGGAGGATCAACAGAGGGAAAAACGGGCACCACATATTTCCGCAACAAAGATCTATGAAAAACATTATGGATGGAAAAAGAGGCTGGAAGGGCCAAACGAAAGGACACTGGATTGATAATCTCAGAAATCCTATAAGGGCCAATAAACCGAGGCTTAAACTTAGGGGAAGAAACCTTCATAGGGACATGACGGGAAGACAACCAGACCAAATCCCCAACCCGAAGCCGGGAACCAACACACCGACGACGGTTAGCAAAACGCTGAGCCCCCTCCTGAGACAACACCAAATTGTCAACAACATGAGCCCAAATTTGCTGCAACCTGTCAGCCACAGAGTCCACCCCAGGACAATCAGAAGGCTCAACCTGCCCCGAAGAAAAACGAGGATGAAAACCAGAGTTACAAAAGAAGGGTGAAACCAAGGTAGCAGAACTAGCCCGATTATTAAGGGCAAACTCGGCCAATGGCAAGAAAGCCACCCAATCATCCTGATCAGCAGACACAAAGCATCTCAAATAAGTTTCCAAAGTCTGATTAGTTCGCTCGGTTTGGCCATTTGTCTGAGGATGAAATGCGGAAGAAAAAGACAAATCAATGCCCAGTCTAGCACAAAAGGCCCGCCAAAACCTAGAAACAAACTGGGAACCTCTATCGGACACAATATTCTCCGGAATGCCATGCAAACGAACCGCATGCTGAAAAAACAACGGAACCAAATCAGAAGAGGAAGACTACTTAGGCAAAGGTACCAAATGAACCATCTTAGAAAACCGGTCACAAACCACCCAGATAACTGACATCCTCTGGGAAACCGGAAGATCCAAAATAAAATCCATAGAAATATGCGTCCAAGGCCTCTCAGGGACCGGCAAAGGCAAAAGCAACCCACTAGCGCGGGAACAGCAAGGCTTGGCCCGCGCACAAGTCCCACAGGACTGCACAAAAGAGCGCATATCCCGTGACAAAGAAGGCCACCAAAAGGACCTACCAACCAAATCTCTGGTACCAAAAATCCCCGGATGACCAGCTAACACAGAACAATGAACCTCCGAAATCACTTTACTAGTCCATCTGTCAAGAACAAACAATTTCCCCACTGGACAGCGGTCAGGTTTATCAGCCTGAAATTCCTGAAGAACCCGTCGTAAATCAGGGGAGATGGCAGAAAGAATCACCCCTTCCTTCAGAATACCGACTGGCTCAAGGACCCCAGGAGAATCAGGCAAAAAGCTCCTAGAGAGGGCATCAGCCTTAACATTCTTAGAACCCGGAAGATACAAGACCACAAAATCAAAACGGGAGAAAAACAGGGACCATCGGGCCTGTCTAGGATTCAGCCGTTTGGCAGACTCGAGATAAATCAGATTCTTATGATCGGTCAAGACCACAATACGGTGCTTGGCCCCGTCAAGCCAATGTCGCCACTCCTCAAATGCCCACTTCATAGCCAACAACTCACGATTGCCGACATCATAATTGCGTTCCGCAGGCGAAAACTTTCGAGAAAAGAAGGCACACGGTTTCATCAAGGAACCATCAGAATTCCTCTGAGACAAAACGGCCCCTGCCCCAATCTCAGAAGCGTCAACCTCAACCTGAAAAGGAAGAGAAACATCCGGCTGACGCAACACAGGGGCAGAAGTAAATCGGCGTTTAAGCTCCTGAAAGGCAGAAACAGCCGCAGAGGACCAATTCGTCACATCAGCGCCTTTCTTCGTCAAATCGGTCAGGGGTTTAACCACACTGGAGAAGTTGGCAATGAAACGGCGATAATCAATACAGGGTCTCAAGGAGCCATCTTTTTTGGCAACAAAAAAAAAAACCTCCCAATGGTGAAGAAGATGGCCGAATATGCCCCTTCTCCAAGGACTCCTTAACATAGCTCCGCATGGCGGTATGTTCTGGCACAGACAGGTTGAAAAGTCGGCCCTTAGGGAACTTACAACCTGGAATCAAGTCAATAGCACAATCACAGTCCCTATGCGGTGGAAGGGAACTGGACTTGGGCTCATTGAATACATCCTGGAAATCTGACAAAAACTCAGGAATTTCAGAAGAGGGGGAGGAGGCAATTGACATCAAAGGAACGTCACCATGAACCCCCTGACAACCCCAACTAGTCACAGACATAGATTTCCAATCTAATACCGGATTATGCACCTGTAACCATGGGAAACCCAGCACAATAGCATCATGCAAATTATGCAACACCAGAAAACTACAATCTTCCTGATGGGCTGGCGCCATGCACATGGTCAGCTGTGTCCAAAACTGAGGTTTATTTTTAGCCAACGGAGTAGCATCAATGCCCCTCAAAGGAATAGGACTCTGCAAAGGCTGCAAGGGGAAACCACAACGTCTGGCAAATTCTAAGTCCATTAAGTTTAGAGCAGCGCCTGAATCCACAAATGCCATGACAGAAAATGACGATAATGAGCAGATCAGGGTCACAGATAACAGAAATTTAGGTTGTACAGTACTGATGGTAACAGAACCAGCGATTCTCTTGGTACGCTTAGGGCAATCAGAAATAACATGAGCAGAATCGCCGCAGCAAAAACACAACCTATTCTGACGTCTGAATCCTTGTCGTTCAGCTCTAGACACAATCCTATCACACTGCATAGGCTCAGGACTGCACTCGGAAGACAATGCCATAGTGTGCACAACTCTGCGCTCACGCAAGCGCCGATCAATCTGAATGGCCAGAGACATAGAATCACTCAGACCAGCAGGCGTGGGGAACCCGACCATAACATCTTTAATGGATTCAGAAAGACCCTTTCTGAAGATTGCCGCCAAGGCATCCTCATTCCATTTAGTCAGTACAGACCATTTTCTAAACTTCTGGCAATATGATTCTGCCGCTTCTTGACCTTGAGACAGGGCCAACAAGGTCTTCTCAGCATGATCCACTGAATTAGGTTCGTCATACAATAACCCAAGCGCCTGAAAAAAGGTGTCTACATTAAGCAACGCCGGATTCCCAGGTTCCAGGGCAAATGCCCAATCCTGGGGGTCACCATGCAGCAGAGATATAACAATTTTAACCTGCTGGATGGGATCACCAGAGGAACCGGGTTTCAGAGCAAAAAACAGTTTACAGTTATTTTTAAAGCTCAGAAATTTGGACCTATTCCCAAAAAACAAATCAGGAGTTGGAATTGTAGGCTCTAAAACCGGAGTCTGAACACTATAATCGGAAATACCCTGTACTCTAGGAACAAGTTGATCCACACGAGAAGCCAATCCCTGAACATCCATACCAGCGCTGAACTCCTGAGCCACCCAGAGGTAAAGAGGGAAGAAAAAAAAACACAACAGACTACAGAAAAAAAAATGGCTCAGCACTTTCCTTCCCTTCTTCTGAGATGCAGTTAACTCATTGTTGGCCAGTTGTACTGTTATGATCTGGTGGCCTAAGAGCAGCATGAGACGTACTCTGGAGAAGGTGGTACCTGTACTGACCGCAGACCCTGAACTTAACACCGCAACTAGAAGTAGCTGTGGAATGTACCTAGCACTCCCTGGACATCTCGACACAGCCGGAGGACTAATTACCCCTAGAGATAGAAAAGGGAAAACTATCTTGCCTCAGAGAAAATTCCCAAAGGATAGACAGCTCCCCACAAATATTGACTGTGAGAGGAGAGGGAAAAAACATACACAGACTGAAATCAGAATTTAGCAAAGGAGGCCACTTCTAGCTAAATAGAAAGGATAGGACAGAGTACTATGCGGTCAGTATTAAAACACTAGAAAATATCCACCACAGAAAATACAAAAACTCCACAGCTAACTAAAGATATGGAGGGTATATCTGCATCTCCAGAGATACCAGCTTGGATAAACAAATGCTTATACAGACCAAGCTGGACAAGAAAAAAAAAACATGGAAAAGAACTGAACAATAGGCCACAGCATGTGGACAGCAAAAAATCAAGGCCAGAACTTATCTTTGTTGAAAAGAACTGCAAAGCAGGAGAGACCAGGCAGAGATGTGAATCCTCCAGGAACAATGGACAACTGGCACTGACTAAAGGGTGAAGCAAGACTAAATAGCCCAGTCAGATTTGCAAACAGTGAACACACCTGACAAATGCTGCGACTCAGAGACAGCAGCGCTACCACTTACAACCACCGGAGGGAGCCCAAGAGCAGAATTCACAACAGTACCCCCCCCTTGAGGAGGGGTCACCGAACCCTCACCAGAGCCCCCAGGCCGATCCGGATGAGCCAAATGAAAGGCACGAACCAAATCATCAGCATGAACATCGGAGGCAACAACCCAAGAATTATCCTCCTGGCCATAACCCTTCCATTTGACAAGATACTGAAGCTTCCGCCTCGAAAAACGAGAATCCAAAATCTTCTCAACCACATACTCCAACTCCCCATCAATCAACACCGGGGCAGGAGGATCAACAGAGGGAACAGCGGGCACCACATATTTCCGCAACAAAGATCTATGAAAAACATTATGGATGGAAAAAGAGGCTGGAAGGGCCAAACGAAAGGACACTGGATTGATAATCTCAGAAATCCTATAAGGGCCAATAAACCGAGGCTTAAACTTAGGGGAAGAAACCTTCATAGGGACATGACGGGAAGACAACCAGACCAAATCCCCAACCCGAAGCCGGGAACCAACACACCGACGACGGTTAGCAAAACGCTGAGCCCCCTCCTGAGACAACACCAAATTGTCAACAACATGAGCCCAAATTTGCTGCAACCTGTCAACCACAGAGTCCACCCCAGGACAATCAGAAGGCTCAACCTGCCCTGAAGAAAAACGAGGATGAAAACCAGAGTTACAAAAGAAGGATGAAACCAAGGTAGCAGAACTAGCCCGATTATTAAGGGCAAACTCGGCCAATGGCAAGAAAGCCACCCAATCATCCTGATCAGCAGACACAAAGCATCTCAAATAAGTTTAGAAAACCGGTCACAAACCACCCAGATAACTGACATCCTCTGGAAAACTGGAAGATCCGAAATAAAATCCATAGAAATATGCGTCCAAGGCCTCTCAGGGACCGGCAAAGGCAAAAGCAACCCACTAGCGCGGGAACAGCAAGGCTTGGCCCGCACACAAGTGTTGTGAATTCCGTTCTCGGACTCCCTCCTGTTGTCATGAATGGTACTTCGGTGAGTTCTGTCCTTGGACTCCCTCTGGTGGCTGTGAGTGGAGATGCTGGTTCTGAGATTCCTTCCCCAGCTGCCCTCGTTTAGGGCTAGGCTAGGATTCTCTATTTAACTCCACTCAGATCGTTATTCCATGCCAGCTGTCAATGTTCTTGTACTGGTTCAGATCTCTCCTGGATCTTTCTGAGGACCTGTCTACTCCAGCAAAAGCTAAGTTCCTGCTTGTTCATTTATTACTTATGGTTTTTCTTGCTAAGTTCTAGTCCAGCTTGCTATCATGAAACTGCCTGGCTAGCTGGAAGCTCTGGGGGTGCAGAGTGGCACCACCGCACCGTGAGTCGGTGTGGGGGTATTTTTTGCACACTCTGCGTGGTTTTTGTAGTTTGTTGTGTTGACCGCAAAGATCCCTTTTCTATCCTCAATCTGTTTAGTTAGACTGGCCTCTCTTTGCTAAAGCCTATTTCATCCTGTGTTTGTGATTTCCTCTTAACTCACAGTCAATACTTGTGGGGGGCTGCTTTTACCTTTGGGGAAATTTCTCTGAGGCAAGTGAGGCTTTGTTTCCTTTCTTTAGGGGTAGTTAGCTCTTAGGCTGTGAAGAGGCGTCTAGGCAGAGTCAGGCACGCTCCACGGCTATTTCTAGTTGTGTTGATAGGAGTAGGGTTTGCGGTCAGCAGAGTTCCCATTTCCCCAGAGCTCGTCCCGATTCCGTGTTTAACTATCAGGTCATTCCTGGTGCACCTAACCACCAGGTCCATAACAGTACAGCTGGCCCACAAAGTGTTAATGCATCTCAATAGAGGGAAAAGAGAAGTTCTGAGACCATTTTTTTTTTCTCTGCAGTGTGTTTTGCCTTTCTTTTCCCCTTAAACTCTGGGTGGTTCAGAACTCAGGTGTGGATATGGACATTCAAGGTCTGTCCTCTAGTGTAGATCTACTCGCTGCAAGGGTACAAAACATTCAAGATTATGTAGTTCAGAATCCTATGTTGGAGCCTAGAATTCCAATTCCTGATTTGTTTTCTGGGGATAGATCTAAATTTCTGAATTTCAAAAACAATTGTAAACTGTTTCTTGCTCTGAAACCCCGTTCTTCTGGTGACCCTATTCAGCAAGTGAGAATCATTATTTTTTTGTTGCGTGGTGACCCTCAAGACTGGGCATTCGCCCTGGCGCCAGGAGATCCTGCATTGCGTAATGTAGATGCATTTTTTCTGGCGCTGGGATTGCTTTATGATGAACCGAATTGTGTGGATCAGGCAGAGAAAAATTTGCTGGCTTTGTGTCAGGGTCAGGATGAAGCGGAGGTATATTGCCAGAAGTTCAGAAAGTGGTCTGTGCTTACTCAGTGGAATGAGTGTGCCCTGGCAGCAATTTTCAGAAAGGGTCTTTCTGAAGCCCTTAAGGATGTTATTGTGGGGTTCCCCACGCCTGCTGGTCTGAATGAATCAATGTCCTTGGCCATACAGATCGATCGGCGCTTACGTGAGCGCAAAACAGTGCACCATTTGGCGGTATCCTCTGAGCAGAGGCCTGAGCCTATGCAATGTGATAGGACTTTGACCAGAGCTGAACGGCAAGAACATAGACGTCAGAAGGGGCTGTGTTTTTACTGTGGTGACTCCACTCATGCTATCTCTGATTGTCCTAAGCGCACTAAGCGGTTCGCTAGGTCTGTCACCATTGGTACTGTACAGCCTAAATTTCTTTTGTCCGTTACTCTGATTTGCTCTTTGTCATCCTATTCTGTTATGGCATTTGTGGCTTCAGGCGCTGCCCTGAATTTGATGGACTTAGAGTTTGCCAGGCGCTGTGGTTTTTTCTTGGAGCCCTTGCAGCATCCCATTCCTTTGAGGGGAATTGATGCTACGCCTTTGGCCAAGAATAAGCCTCAGTACTGGACCCAGTTGACCATGTGCATGGCTCCTGCGCATCAGGAGGATATTCGCTTTTTGGTGTTGCATAATCTGCATGATGTGGTCGTGTTGGGTTTGCCATGGCTGCAGGTCCATAATCCAGTATTGGATTGGAAATCAATGTCGGTGTCCAGTTGGGGTTGTCAAGGGGTACATGCGGATGTTTCATTGTTGTCAATTTCTTCCTCCACTCCTTCTGAAGTCCCTGAGTTTTTGTCGGATTACCGGGATGTATTTGATGAGCCAAGTCTAGTGCCCTACCTCCTCATAGGGATTGTGATTGTGCTATTAATTTGATTCCTGGTAGCAAGTTCCCTAAGGGACGACTTTTCAATTTGTCTGTGCCAGAACACGCCGCTATGCAGAGTTATATAAAGGAGTCCTTGGAGAAAGGGCAGGGTTCTTTTTTGTGGCCAAGAAGGATGGTTCTCTGAGACCTTGTATAGATTACCGCCTTCTTAATAAAATCACGGTCAAATTTCAGTACCCTTTGCCTCTACTGTCTGATTTCTTTGCTCGGATTAAGGGGGCTAGTTGGTTCACCAAGATAGACCTTCGAGGGGCGTATAATCTCGTGCGTATTAAACAGGGCGATGAATGGAAAACAGCATTTAATACGCCCGAGGGCCATTTTGAGTACTTGGTGATGCCATTCGGCCTTTCTAATGCTCCCTCTGTGTTTCAGTCCTTTATGCATGATATCTTCCGAAAGTATCTGGATGGATTCATGATCGTATATTTGGATGATATTTTGGTCTTTTCGGATGATTGGGAGTCCCATGTGAAGCAGGTCAGAATGGTGTTCCAGGTTCTTCGTGCTAATTCCTTGTTTGTGAAGGGATCTAAGTGTCTCTTTGGAGTTCAGAAGGTTTCCTTTTTGGGCTTCATTTTTTCCCCTTCTACTATCGAGATGGATCCTGTTAAAGTCCAAGCTATTTATGATTGGACTCGGCCTACATCTGTGAAGAGCCTTCAGAAATTTCTGGGCTTTGCCAATTTTTACCGTCGCTTCATCGCTAATTTTTCTAGTGTTGTTAAACCGTTGACTGATTTGACCAAGAAGGGTGCTGATGTGGTGAATTGGTCCTCTGCGGCCGTTGAGGCTTTTCAGGAGTTGAAACGTTGTTTCTCTTCGGCTCCTGTGTTGTGTCAGCCAGATGTTTCGCTCCCTTTTCAGGTCGAGGTTGATGCTTCTGAAATTGGAGCAGGGGCTTTTTTGTCTCAGAGAAGTTCTGATTGCTCTGTAATGAAGCCATGCGCTTTCTTTTCGAGAAAGTTTTCGCCTGCTTAGCGTAATTATGATGTTGGCAATCGGGAGTTGTTGGCTATGAAGTGAGCATTCGAGCAGTGGCGACATTGGCTTGAAGGAGCCAAGCATCGCGTGGTGGTCTTGACAGATCACAAGAATCTGACTTATCTCGAGTCTGCCAAGCGGTTGAATCCTAGACAAGCTCGTTGGTCGCTGTTTTTCTCCCGTTTCAATTTTGTGGTTTCGTACCTTCCGGGTTCTAAGAATGTGAAGGCTGATGCCCTTTCTAGGAGTTTTGTGCCTGATTCTCCTGGGGTTTCTGGACCGGCTGGTATTCTCAGAGAGGGGGTAGTTCTGTCTGCCATCTCCCCTGATTTGAGGCGGGTGCTGCAGGAGTTCCAGGCTGATAGACCTGACCGTTGTCCAGCGGAGAAACTGTTTGTCCCTGATAGATGGACTAATAGAGTTATCTCTGAGGTTCATTGTTCGGTGTTGGCTGGTCATCCTGGGATTTTTGGTACCAGAGATTTGGTGGCTAGGTTTTTTTGGTGGCCTTCCTTGTCGCGGGATGTGCGTTCTTTTGTGCAGTCTTGTGGGACTTGTGCTCGGGCTAAGCCCTGCTGTTCTTGTGCCAGTGGGATACTTTTGCCCTTGCCGGTCCCGAAAAGGCCATGGACGCATGTTTCCATGGATTTTATTTCAGATCTTCCTGTTTCTCAAAGGATGTCGGTCATCTGGGTGGTTTGTGATCGCTTCTCTAAAATGGTCCATTTGGTACCCTTGCCTAAATTGCCTTCTTCCTCTGATTTGGTTCCATTATCTTTCCAACATGTGGTTCGTTTGCATGGCATTCCGGAGAACATCGTGTCTGTGTTTTGGCGGTCCTTTTGTGCTAAGATGGGCATTGATTTGTCTTTTTCTTCGGCTTTCCATCCTCAGACAAATGGCCAAACCGAACGAACCAATCAGACTTTGGAAACTTATCTGAGATGCTTTGTTTCTGCGGATCAGGATGATTGGGTGACCTTCTTGCCATTGGCTGAGTTCGCCCTTAATAATCGGGCCAGTTCGGCTACTTTGGTTTCGCCTTTTTTTTGTAATTCTGGTTTTCATCCTCGTTTTTCTTCAGGGCAGGTTGAGCCTTCGGACTGTCCTGGTGTGGATTCTGTGGTGGACAGGTTGCAACAAATTTGGACTAATGTGGTGGACAATTTGACCTTGTCCCAAGAGAAGGCTCAACGTTTCGCTAACCGCCGTCGCCGTGTTGGTCCCCGACTTCGTGTTGTTGGGGATTTGGTTTGGTTATCATCCGTTATGTTCCTATGAAGGTTTCTTCTCCTAAGTTTAAGCCTCGTTTCATTGGTCCTTATAAGATTTCTGAAATTCTTAATCCTGTATCATTTCGTTTGGCCCTTCCTGCTTCTTTTGCCATCCATAATGTGTTCCATAGGTCGTTGCTGCAGAGATATGTGGCGCCTATGGTTCCCTCCGTTGATCCTCCTGCTCCGGTGTTGGTCGAGGGGGAGTTGGAGTATATGGTGGAGAAGATTTTGGATTCTCGTATTTCGAGATGAAAACTTCAGTACTTGGTCAAATGGAAGGGCTATGGTCAGGAGGATAATTCCTGGGTTGTTGCCTCTGATGTCCATGCTGCCGATTTAGTTCGTGCCTTTCATTTGGCTCGTCCTGATCGGCCTGGGGGCTCTGGTGAGGGTTCGTGACCCCTCCTCAAGGGGGGGGGGTACTGTTGTGAATTCCGTTCTCGGACTCCCTCCTGTGGTTATGAATGGTACTTCGGTGAGTTCTGTCCTTGGACTCCCTCTGGTGGCTGTGAGTGGAGCTGCTGGTTCTGAGATTCCTTCCCCAGCTGCCCTCGTTTAGGGCTAGGCTAGGATTCTCTATTTAACTCCACTCAGATCGTTATTCCATGCCAGCTGTCAATGTTCTTGTACTGGTTCAGATCTCTCCTGGATCTTTCTGAGGACCTGTCTACTCCAGCAAAAGCTAAGTTCCTGCTTGTTCATTTGTTACTTATGGTTTTTCTTGCTAAGTTCTAGTCCAGCTTTCTATCATGAAACTGCCTGGCTAGCTGGAAGCTCTGGGGGTGCAGAGTGGCACCACCGCACCGTGAGTCGGTGTGGGGGTATTTTTTGCACACTCTGCGTGGTTTTTGTAGTTTGTTGTGTTGACCGCAAAGATCCCTTTTCTATCCTCAATCTGTTTAGTTAGACTGGCCTCTCTTTGCTAAAGCCTATTTCATCCTGTGTTTGTGATTTCCTCTTAACTCACAGTCAATACTTGTGGGGGGCTGCTTTTACCTTTGGGGAAATTTCTCTGAGGCAAGTGAGGCTTTGTTTCCTTTCTTTAGGGGTAGTTAGCTCTTAGGCTGTGAAGAGGCGTCTAGGCAGAGTCAGGCACGCTCCACGGCTATTTCTAGTTGTGTTGATAGGAGTAGGGTTTGCGGTCAGCAGAGTTCCCATTTCCCCAGAGCTCGTCCCGATTCCGTGTTTAACTATCAGGTCATTCCTGGTGCACCTAACCACCAGGTCCATAACACACAAGTCCCACAGGACTGCACAAAAGAACACACAACCCGTGACAAAGAAGGCCACCAAAAGGACCTACCAACCAAATCTCTGGTACCAAAAATCCCCGGATGACCAGCTAACACAGAACAATGAACCTCCGAAATCACTTTACTAGTCCATCTGTCAGGAACAAACAATTTCCCCACTGGACAGCGGTCAGGTTTATCAGCCTGAAATTCCTGAAGAACCCGTCGTAAATCAGGGGAGATGGCAGAAAGAATCACCCCTTCCTTCAGAATACCGACCGGCTCAAGGACCCCAGGAGAATCAGGCAAAAAGCTCCTAGAGAGGGCATCAGCCTTAACATTCTTAGAACCCGGAAGATACGAGACCACAAAATCAAAACGGGAGAAAAACAGGGACCATCGGGCCTGTCTAGGATTCAGCCGTTTGGCAGACTCGAGATAAATCAGATTCTTATGATCGGTCAAGACCACAATACGGTGCTTGGCCCCGTCAAGCCAATGTCGCCACTCCTCAAATGTCCACTTCATAGCCAACAACTCACGATTGCCGACATCATAATTGCGTTCCGCAGGCGAAAACTTTCGAGAAAAGAAGGCACACGGTTTCATCAAGGAACCATCAGAATTCCTCTGAGACAAAACAGCCCCTGCCCCAATCTCAGAAGCGTCAACCTCAACCTGAAAAGGAAGAGAAACATCCGGCTGACGCAACACAGAGGCAGAAGTAAATCGCCGTTTAAGCTCCTGAAAGGCAGAAACAGCCGCAGAGGACCAATTCGTCACATCAGCGCCTTTCTTCGTCAAATCAGTCAGGGGTTTAACCACACTGGAGAAGTTGGCAATGAAACGGCGATAATCAATACAGGGTCTCAAGGAGCCATCTTTTTTGGCAACAAAAAAAAAAACCTGCTCCCAATGGTGAAGAAGATGGCCGAATATGCCCCTTCTCCAAGGACTCCTTAACATAGCTCCGCATGGCGGTATGTTCTGGCACAGACAGGTTGAAAAGTCGGCCCTTAGGGAACTTACAACCTGGAATCAAGTCAGTAGCACAATCACAGTCCCTATGCGGTGGAAGGGAACTGGACTTGGGCTCATTGAATACATCCTGGAAATCTGACAAAAAACTCAGGAATTTCAGAAGAGGGGGAGGAGGCAATTGACATCAAAGGAACGTCACCATGAACCCCCTGACAACCCCAACTAGTCACAGACATAGATTTCCAATCTAATACCGGATTATGCACCTGTAACCATGGGAAACCCAGCACAATAGCATCATGCAAATTATGCAACACCAGAAAACTACAATCTTCCTGATGGGCTGGCGCCATGCACATGGTCAGCTGTGTCCAAAACTGAGGTTTATTTTTAGCCAACGGAGTAGCATCAATGCCCCTCAAAGGAATAGGACTCTGCAAAGGCTGCAAGGGGAAACCACAACGTCTGGCAAATTCTAAGTCCATTAAGTTTAGAGCGGCGCCTGAATCCACAAATGCCATGACAGAAAATGACGTTAATGAGCAGATCAGGGTCACAGATAACAGAAATTTAGGTTGTACAGTGCTGATGGTAACAGAACCAGCGATTCTCTTGGTACGCTTAGGGCAATCAGAAATAACATGAGCAGAATCGCCGCAGCAAAAACACAACCTATTCTGACGTCTGAATCCTTGTCGTTCAGCTCTAGACACAATCCTATCACACTGCATAGGCTCAGGACTGCGCTCGGAAGACAATGCCATAGTGTGCACAACTCTGCGCTCGCGCAAGCGCCGATCAATCTGAATGGCCAGAGACATAGAATCACTCAGACCAGCAGGCGTGGGGAACCCCACCATAACATCTTTAACGGATTCAGAAAGACCCTTTCTGAAGATTGCCGCCAAGGCATCCTCATTCCATTTAGTCAGTACAGACCATTTTCTAAACTTCTGGCAATATGATTCTGCCGCTTCTTGACCTTGAGACAGGGCCAACAAGGTCTTCTCAGCATGATCCACTGAATTAGGTTCGTCATACAATAACCCAAGCGCCTGAAAAAAGGTGTCTACATTAAGCAACGCCGGATTCCCAGGTTCCAGGGCAAATGCCCAATCCTGGGGGTCACCACGCAGCAGAGATATAACAATTTTAACCTGCTGGATGGGATCACCAGAGGAACGGGGTTTCAGAGCAAAAAACAGTTTACAGTTATTTTTAAAGCTCAGAAATTTGGACCTATTCCCAAAAAACAAATCAGGAGTTGGAATTCTAGGCTCTAAAACCGGAGTCTGAACTGTTGTGGATTCTGTTTGCGGGCTCCCTCTGGTGGTTACTGCTGGTACTGGGTGACTTTGGTGGGTTGCGGCCTTTGGTTTCCATCTGTCCATCAGAGGCTGGGTGTTTCCTATTTTACCTGGCCTTTCTGTCATTTCCCTTGCCGGCTATCAATGTGTTCAGATGTGCTCTGTTTGGTTCCTGCCTACCTGCTCCCAGATCTTTCAGGATAAGCTAAGTGCTGATTTTCAGTTGTTTGGTTTTTTGTCCAGCTTGCTTAGAATGTCTCTTTGTTAGCTGGTTGCTCTAGTGGACTGAGGTTCTCCCCATGTGCCATGAGTTGGCACATGGGTTCTTGTAATCTCAGGATGGTTTTTTTGATTAGGGTTTTTTGCTGACCGCTCAGTCCCCTTTTGTGTCATTCTGCTTTCTAGTTTTCAGCGGGCCTCTATTTGCTAAAGCTATATACATCATCTCTATGTGTGTGCCTTCCTCTCATTTCACCGTCAATACATGTGGGGGGCAACTATACCTTTGGGGTTAATTCCTCTGGAGGCAAGTGAGGTCTTTGTTTTCTCTGCAGTACTAGTTAGTAGTGTTGAGCATTCCGATACCGCAAGTATCGGGTATCGGCCGATACTTGCGGTATCGGAATTCCGATACCGGGATTCCGATACTTGCCGCGTATCGGATACCGGAATCGGAAGTTCCAAGATTCAAAATGCAGAAATTCAGCCAATGAGAATGATTCCAAGTGTGGGCACATCCTGTTTAGCATGGAGGGCATGAAAGTACTGGCAAGGCTGTGATTGGCTGCTGAAATGATGTCATGCTGCAGTTTAAAAGTCGCTGGCGCCATTTTGCGATCACTCTGCTGTGAATTCAGTTAGTGACAGGACGCTGTTTGCTGACTGAGGGACAGTTTAGAGATAGCGATTTGCTTCTTTGTGCTTTCCAAAGGCTAATTTAGCAACCGCTGTGTTCACCTACTATTCACCTTGCTTTTGCCTTGTAGCGCTGTTTTCACAGCGATCTGCAAGGTCTGTGTGTGTGTGTGTGTGAGTGCAGCCCACTCTCTAGTCTGAGTGCAGCCACATAGGCCATCCATAGCTGGTTGTATTCAGTTCAGGGAGGGTGGTTCATTGCCTCATACTGTTCTTTTTTTTTTTTTTTTTTCCAAGTAGTGTAGTCTGCTGCTAATTTATTCAAAAAAATCCTATTAGTGTCTTTCCACCCGTCTCCAGCTAATTTGTGGAAAAACACTACATAGGATAAAGTAGAGGAGGGTTTTTGGGCCTTGCAGCGCCGTTTACGGCTGTCTGCACGGTCTCCGTGTGACTGCAGCTCGCCCTGTAGTCTGTGAGCAGCCGTAGCCTGGTTGTCTCCAGCTCAGGGTTGTTCACTGCGTCATACCGCCAAATCAATTTTAATTTTTTTTCAAGTAGTGTAGTCTGCTGCTAATTTATTTAAAAAAATCCTATTAGTGTCTTTCCACCCGTCTCCAGCTAATTTGTGGAAAAACACTACATAGGATAAAGTAGAGGAGGGTTTTTGGGCCTTGCAGCGCCGTTTACGGCTGTCTGCACGGTCTCCGTGTGACTGCAGCTCGCCCTGTAGTCTGTGAGCAGCCGTAGCCTGGTTGTCTCCAGCTCAGGGTTGTTCACTGCGTCATACCGCCAAATCAATTTTAATTTTTTTTCAAGTAGTGTAGTCTGCTGCTAATTTATTTAAAAAAATCCTATTAGTGTCTTTCCACCCGTCTCCAGCTAATTTGTGGAAAAACACTACATAGGATAAAGTAGAGGAGGGTTTTTGGGCCTTGCAGCGCCGTTTACGGCTGTCTGCACGGTCTCCGTGTGACTGCAGCTCGCCCTGTAGTCTGTGAGCAGCCGTAGCCTGGTTGTCTCCAGCTCAGGGTTGTTCACTGCGTCATACCGCCAAATCAATTTTAATTTTTTTTCAAGTAGTGTAGTCTGCTGCTAATTTATTTAAAAAAATCCTATTAGTGTCTTTCCACCCGTCTCCAGCTAATTTGTGGAAAAACACTACATAGGATAAAGTAGAGGAGGGTTTTTGGGCCTTGCAGCGCCGTTTACGGCTGTCTGCACGGTCTCCGTGTGATTGCAGCTCGCCCTGTAGTCTGTGAGCAGCCATAGCCTGGTTGTCTCCAGCTCAGGGTTGTTCACTGCGTCATACCGCCAAATCAATTTTCTTTTTTTTTCAAGTAGTGTAGGTTGCTGCTAATTTATTTAAAAAAATCCTATTAGTGTCTTTCCACCCGTCTCCAGCTAACTTGTGGAAAAACACTACATAGGATAACGTAGAGGAGGGTTTTTGGGCCTTGCAGCGCCGTTTACGTCTGTCTGCACGGTCTCCGTGTGACTGCAGCTCTATCTGTTGTCAGTTCAGCCCCCCAAAAAGAAATAAATAATAAAGTTCACCAAACACACCAGTGACACCACTTTACATTTGTGTAGGCCACATTAGCTCATATTAAAGTCTAGTCCACACTTTAGAAAATTAGTGTTTCTTATACCTGTTAGGAGGAGTTGCTCAGGAATAAGCACACAAATCCGTTAGTACTTTTCTGCTTATCTTTATCAGTCAACCAAGATGAAGAAGGCAGTGAGTAAGGCACGTGGGCGTGGGCGTGGGCGCGGAGCAGGGAGGGGACGTGGGGATTCTGTGCCTGCTGCGGGCACCGGTGACTCATCAGCACCCACTTTCACCAGGCAACAGTCGTTCATGCGCAGCTTTGTGTCAGAGCGCCGTACACCGCTGCTGCGTCAAGACCAAATTGAAGCTGTTGTCGGATGGATGGCAGCTAATGCATCAACTTCCATTAGTGCCACATCCTCTCAGACACAGAGCACTGGAGAGCAGCCATCTGTCTCTTCACCACCTGCCAAATTGCCCAGGCAGACAGAGAGCCCAGGACAGGAGCTGTCTCTACTTCTGTTCTCTGAATCTCTTGGCTTGGAAACAGGGGGCCAGCCAAGCAGCATTGGAGAAATGGAAGAAGAGGCAGGGTGCAGTGATGCCCAACAGCTTTTTCTGTCTTCCTCTGAAGAGGCGGGTGGGCCAGTGGCTCCGGTCACCACATCGCAGGCCGCATCAGCTGATGATGACACTCAGGTGCCACTTACTGGTGCGTGCTCTGCTGCTGAGACTACCCAGGAGGAGCAGTTGGGGGCAGAGGGTAGTGTAGATGATGAGGTCCTCGACCCATCTTGGCGTGAGGGACAGGAAGGTGGTGGGAGCAGCTCTGAGGAAGAGATTCCCCGTACGGCCCAAAGAGGGAGAGGGAGGGGGAAGACTGCGGATCCTGCAGCCTCCGCTTTGGCACCCGTTAGGAGCATGTCTCTTCCAAAAGCCAAAAAGGGCGCTCCCAAGACTTGCAGTGCCTGGTCCTTTTTTGACACAGTTGCAGATGACATTTGCTATGTCAGATGCAACGTGTGTCATCAAAAAGTCAAAAGAGGTCGAAATGTCAGCAACCTCAATACCTCCAACATGTGGAAACATGTGCGCAACAGGCACCCGGCGGAGTTAGAAAAACACACTGAAGAGGTAGGCCAACCAACAGCGGCAGCTACCACCTCTTCAGCTCGTGTTGCCTCTTCCTCTAGCTCACACGCAGCTGGTTCGGCTTCCTCCCAGGATCGCCGTGGAAGAACCTCTGGCCCTGTTGTCCAGAGACCCGCTGTAATTCCACCCGCAGCGCCACTTTCCCAGTCATCCACACACTCCCAGCCCAGTCTACAGCCATCGGTAGTACAGGCATGGGAGAAAAGGCGGCCTTTCTCGTCAAACCACCCACGAGCACAGGCTCTGACTGCAGGCATTGCCAAACTTCTGTCACTGGAAATGCTGTCATTCAGGCTGGTGGAGACTGACAGCTTCCGTGACTTGATGTCATTGGCAGTCCCACAGTACAATGTGCCTAGCCGCTTTTACTTCAGCAGGCAAGCCGTCCCTGCCCTGCACAAGCATGTGGAGGGACACATAAAACACGCGCTACTGAACGCCGTCAGTAGCAAGGTCCACCTCACCACCGATGCGTGGACCAGTCAACATGGACAGGGGCGATACCTTTCCCTCACTGCCCATTGGGTTAATGTCGTTGAGCCGGGTACAGACCGTGCGAGTGGCGCAGGACGTGTCCTGCCCACTCCAAGGATTGCAGGAATCCATTCTGTACGCATTGACTCCTCCTCTTACACCAGTTCCTCAGAATCATCGCTGCAGGAGCCGTCACAGTCCACCTCCACATGGACCCGTGATGAACGTGTACCTGTTACGACCGACATGAGCACAGCCGTGGCCAAACGTCAACAGGCCGTGTTGAAATTAATTTTTTTGGGGAATTGTAGCCACACAGCGCAGGAGCTCTGGAATGCCATCAAGCAGGAGAGCGATGTGTGGTTTGTGCCAGCGAATCTCGAGCCAGGCATGGTAGTGTGTGATAATGGCCGAAATCTGGTGGCAGCTCTGGGCCTCGGCAACCTCACTCACATCCCATGTCTGGCACATGTGCTCAATTTGGTCGTGCAGAGCTTTTTGAGGGACTATCCGGATCTTGATGCACTGCTGCACAAGGTCCGCCTAGAGTGTGCTCACTTGCGGCGTTCCAGCACGGCAAAAGCGCGCATTGCGGCTCTGCAGCGCCGACACCGCCTGCCGGAACATCGCATCATATGTGACCTACCTACCAGGTGGAATTCCACGTTACATATGTTGGAGCGGTTGTGTGAGCAGCAGCAAGCTGTAATGGAGTACCAGCTGCTTCAGGCGCAAAAAAGTCGCAGTCAGCGCCGTACAGACTTCACAACCACAGAGTGGGCCACTATGAATGACGTCTGCCAGGTTTTGCGTCCCTTTGATTATTCCACGCGGATGGCGAGTGCAGATGATGCACTAGTCAGCATGACTGTCCCCCTTATCTGCCTGCTTGAAAAATCACTGCAAGCGCTAAGGGATGATGTTGTGGAAGAGGTGGAGGATGAGGATTCACCATTTCCATCATCTTCTGGACAGTCAGCGCCACGTGGTTCCTCACAAACGCGTAGGCAGGGGACAGTTTGTGAGGAGGATGAGGAGGAGTCAATGGAGGAGGAAGACATCCGTCCAGAGGAGGGAGTTACACAATTGTCCAGTACTCAGTGTGTACAGCGAGGGTGGGGTGATGACGAGCGGGCAGAGATCACGCCTCCAGCAGGGGACAGCGTTTCTTGGGCAGTTGGCAGTCTGCAGCACATGGTGGATTACATGCTGCAGTGCCTGAGAAACGACCGCCGCATCGCCTACATTCTCAACATGTCTGATTATTGGGTGTTCACCCTCCTCGATCCTCGCTACCGGGACAACGTAGAAAGCCTCATCACACCGTTGAACCGGGAGCGAAAAATGCGGGAGTACCAAGACACACTGGTCAATTCCATCATCTTCTCCATTCCAACTGAGAGAAGTGCTGCTAGTGCATTCCAAAGCAGCTCAGTGCGTCCAGGCAGTGGTGGAGGCTCTGCACAAAGAGGGAGCAGAAGCAGTGCCTCTGCCCAAGGCAAGACCAGTATGGCCCAACTGTGGCACAGTTTTCTGTGCCCCCCACAAAAGTCTACACCATCACAGACGGCTCCAGTCAGCAGGAGGCAACGGTTCCGTCAGATGGTGACAGACTACATGTCTTGCCCTCTTGCTGTACTCCCAGACGGCTCTTCCCCTTTCAAGTTTTGGGTCTCAAAGCTGGATACATGGCCAGAGCTAAGCCAGTATGCATTGGAGGTGCTGTCTTGCCCTGCGGCCAGTGTATTATCGGAACGTGTCTTTAGTGCTGCAGGTGGTGTACTAACTGACCGTCGCATGCGACTATCCTCCGATAACGTTGACCGGCTTACTTTCCTGAAAATGAACAAGGCCTGGATCTCGCAGGAATTTGCCACTCCTCCTCCTGATTAAATAATTAGGTCACTGTATACGTTATCCAGGTCTCCTGTTGTGTTCATCTTTCTACCACCTGAATTTAAATTCCTGGGCTCCAACACCGCCAGTTGAGGCTCAGAAGTGCCGTCTGCACAGTCAAAACATACGACCCAGTGTTATTGGGTTTCAGTAACGTCAGCTGATCCCCAGCTGTGTAGCCGGCAATGTGTCATGCGACCGCCACGCTGACACAACAACTGAAATGTAAGGGAATCTGTCCCCCCCCCCAAGGCGTTTGTTACTGAAAGAGCCTCCTTGTGCAGCAGTAATGCTGCACAAGGAAAAGGTAGCTATTTTTGTTTAGCACCTTGCACACGCAGAACTTAACACTTATAAAATGTGTCCACTGATACCGTAACACCGTCCCGGAGGTGGGACTTTCCTTCGTAATGTGATGCAGCACAGCCGTCATTCCTACCCCCCCGGCGCCGCGCACCGGCTCCTCAGCGTTGTTTGATTCCGTCCCGGAGCCTGCGCTGTTATGTTATCCCGTGGCCAGGCACACTTAGCGCTGCCCGTCTTCTGGCATCATTTGGTGTCAGGATGGCTGCGCCTGTGCGGCCGCGCTGGCAGAGAGCCCGCCTCGCAGTGTCTTCTGATTTAATCCCACTGGGGGCCTGGGATCCATGGACATGCGCAGTGCATATCTGAACCTCCACCTCTCACTCATCTCCCTATGGCTTCTTCAGACTGTTCGGTGTCAGCTGGTCCCTAATAGCATGCCACGGCCGTGACACCGCACAGTCTTAAGAAGCCGTAGGGAGGTGAGTGAGAGGCGAGGATATGCACTGCGCATGTCCATGGATCCCAGGCCCCCAGTGGGATTAAATCAGAAGACACTGCGAGGCGGGCTCTCGGCCAGCGCGGCCGCACAGGCGCAGCCATCCTGACACCAAATGATGCCAGAAGACGGGCAGCGCTAAGTGTGCCTGGCCACGGGATAACATGACAGCGCAGGCTCCGGGACGGAATCAAACAACGCTGAGGACCCGGTGCGCGGCGCCGGGGGGGTAGGAATGACGGCTGTGCTGTGTCATATTACGAAGGAAAGTCCCACCTCCAGGACGGTTTTACGGTTGCAGGGGACACATTTTATAAGTGTTTAGTTCTGTGTTTGCAAGGAGCATGATGAAAAGAGCCACCTTTTCCTTTTGCATCTTTTGTGCTGCACAAGCTGGCTCTTTCAGCTACAAACACCTTGGGGGGGGGGTTAAAGGTTCCCTTTCGACTTTCTCAGGCTTCGGCCTACATTGTGTTCCTCTGCTTTTCCACCTGTCCCTGGGCTCCAACACCGCCAGTTGCCGTCCAGAAGTGCTGTACGCACAGTCAACAGTCGCTCCTCTGTTATTGGGGTTCAGTAACGTCAGCTGTTCCCCTGCTGTGTGTGTGGCAATCCCTCCTACCTCCTCCAACCTCCTCCAACCTCCTCCTCCTCCACCTGTCCCTGGGCTCCAACACCGCCAGTTGCCGTCCAGAAGTGCTGTCCGCACAGTCCCGACAGTCCCTCCTCTGTTATTGGGGTTCAGTAACGTCAGCTGTTCCCCTGCTGTGTGTGTGGCAATCCCTCCTACCTCCTCCTACCTCCTCCAACCTCCTCCTCCTCCACCTGTCCCTGGGCTCCAACACCGCCAGTTGCCGTCCAGAAGTGCTGTCCGCACAGTCCCGACAGTCCCTCCTCTGTTATTGGGGTTCAGTAACGTCAGCTGTTCCCCTGCTGTGTGTGTGGCAATCCCTCCTACCTCCTCCTACCTCCTCCAACCTCCTCCTCCTCCACCTGTCCCTGGGCTCCAACACCGCCAGTTGCCGTCCAGAAGTGCTGTCCGCACAGTCCCGACAGTCCCTCCTCTGTTATTGGGGTTCAGTAACGTCAGCTGTTCCCCTGCTGTGTGTGTGGCAATCCCTCCTACCTCCTCCTACCTCCTCCAACCTCCTCCTCCTCCTCCACCTGTCCCTGGGCTCCAACACCGCCAGTTGCCGTCCAGAAGTGCTGTCCGCACAGTCCCGACAGTCCCTCCTCTGTTATTGGGGTTCAGTAACGTCAGCTGTTCCCCTGCTGTGTGTGTGGCAATCCCTCCTACCTCCTCCAACCTCCTCCAACCTCCTCCTCCTCCACCTGTCCCTGGGCTCCAACACCGCCAGTTGCCGTCCAGAAGTGCTGTCCGCACAGTCCCGACAGTCCCTCCTCTGTTATTGGGGTTCAGTAACGTCAGCTGTTCCCCTGCTGTGTGTGTGGCAATCCCTCCTACCTCCTCCTACCTCCTCCAACCTCCTCCTCCTCCACCTGTCCCTGGGCTCCAACACCGCCAGTTGCCGTCCAGAAGTGCTGTCCGCACAGTCCCGACAGTCCCTCCTCTGTTATTGGGGTTCAGTAACGTCAGCTGTTCCCCTGCTGTGTGTGTGGCAATCCCTCCTACCTCCTCCAACCTCCTCCAACCTCCTCCTCCTCCACCTGTCCCTGGGCTCCAACACCGCCAGTTGCCGTCCAGAAGTGCTGTCCGCACAGTCCCGACAGTCCCTCCTCTGTTATTGGGGTTCAGTAACGTCAGCTGTTCCCCTGCTGTGTGTGTGGCAATCCCTCCTACCTCCTCCAACCTCCTCCAACCTCCTCCTCCTCCACCTGTCCCTGGGCTCCAACACCGCCAGTTGCCGTCCAGAAGTGCTGTACGCACAGTCCCGACAGTCCCTCCTCTGTTATTGGGGTTCAGTAACGTCAGCTGTTCCCCTGCTGTGTGTGTGGCAATCCCTCCTACCTCCTCCTACCTCCTCCAACCTCCTCCTCCTCCACCTGTCCCTGGGCTCCAACACCGCCAGTTGCCGTCCAGAAGTGCTGTCCGCACAGTCCCGACAGTCCCTCCTCTGTTATTGGGGTTCAGTAACGTCAGCTGTTCCCCTGCTGTGTGTGTGGCAATCCCTCCTACCTCCTCCAACCTCCTCCAACCTCCTCCTCCTCCACCTGTCCCTGGGCTCCAACACCGCCAGTTGCCGTCCAGAAGTGCTGTACGCACAGTCCCGACAGTCCCTCCTCTGTTATTGGGGTTCAGTAACGTCAGCTGTTCCCCTGCTGTGTGTGTGGCAATCCCTCCTACCTCCTCCTACCTCCTCCAACCTTCTCCTCCTCCACCTGTCCCTGGGCTCCAACACCGCCAGTTGCCGTCCAGAAGTGCTGTCCGCACAGTCCCGACAGTCCCTCCTCTGTTATTGGGGTTCAGTAACGTCAGCTGTTCCCCTGCTGTGTGTGTGGCAATCCCTCCTACCTCCTCCAACCTCCTCCAACCTCCTCCTCCTCCACCTGTCCCTGGGCTCCAACACCGCCAGTTGCCGTCCAGAAGTGCTGTCCGCACAGAGCCAAACACCTCGCCAATGTGTTAGTGGGGTTCAGCACCGCCAGCTGTTCCCCTGCTGTGCAGCCGGCAGCGTGTACTGCGACCGCCACGCAGGCACAACAAGTTAAATTTAAGGGAACCTGCCCCCCCCCCCCAGGCGTTTGTTACTGAAGGAGCCACCTTGTGCAGCAGTAATGATGCAAAGGGAAAAAGTGCCTCTTTTCGTGGTGCTCCTTGCACATGCTGATCCTAACACTTATGAAAAGTGCCCCCTCCTACCGTGATACCGTACGGTTGGTGGAACTTTCCTTTGTGATGTGACGCAGCACAGCCGTCATTCTTACCCCCTTGGCGCCGTGCGCCGCCTCCTCAGCGTTGTTTGAATCAGTCCCGAAGCCTGCGCTGTTAGGTTAGCCCTTGGCCATGCACACATTTTGCGCTGCCCGTCTTCTGACATCATTTGGTGTCAGGCTGGCTGCGCCTGTGCGAGATCCCGCCTCGTACTGTCTTCTGATTTCATCCCACTGGGGGCCTGAGATCCATGGACATGCGCAGTGCATATCTGAACCTCCACCTCTCACTCATCTCCCTATGGCTTCTTCAGACTGTTCGGTGTCAGCTGGTCCCTAATAGCATGCCACGGCCGTGACACCGCACAGTCTGAAGAAGCCGTAGGGAGGGGAGTGAGAGGCGAGGATATGCACTGCGCATGGCCATGTATCTCAGGCCCCCAGTGGGATGAAATCAGAAGACAGTACGAGGCGGGATCTCGGCCAGCGCGGCCGCACAGGCGCAGCCAGCCTGACACCAAATGATGTCAGAAGACGGGCAGCGCAAAATGTGTGCATGGCCAAGGTATCACGGTAGGAGGGGACACTTTTCATAAGTGTTAGGTTCAGCATGTGCAAGGACCATAATTAAAAGAGCTAAGTTTACCTTTTCCAGCATTAGTGCTGTACACGATGGCTCTTTCAGCTACAAACGCCTGGGGGGGGGGGTTAAAGTTTCCCTTTCAACTTGCTCCAGTGCAGGCTTCGGCCTACACTCTGCTCCCTCTCCTCCTCCTGCTGACCCTGGGCTCCAACACCGCCAGTTAGGGCCCGGTACTGCTAGCTGCACAGAGAAAAACACCAGCCAATGTGTCAGTGGGGTTCAGCACCGCCAGCTGTTCCCCTGCTGTGCAGCCGGCATCGTGTCCTGCAAAAGCCACGCAGACACAAGAACTGAAATTGAAGGGAACCTGTCCCCCCTCCCCCAGGCGTTTGTACGTTTTAAAGGCCACCTTGTACAGCGGTAATGCTGCATGTGTGCAAGGTGGCTCATAAACGTATTCTCCTCGCACATGTGGAACTGAAAACACGTCTAAAATGTGTCCTCTGTGTGACCATTTAACCGTCCCGGTGGTGTGACTTTCCTTTGTAATGACACGCTGCAACCCCCTTGGTAGCGCTGCCCGTCTTCTGGCATCATGGTTTGGCTGCCTGCGCCTCTGCGGCCGCCCTGACCCACACAACGCCCCTCGTTGTCTTAGTTATTGGGACTGCGAGGGTGTGATTGATGGGCATGATCAGTGCATCAGTTCGCCTGTCCCTCATCTCCTTCCGCCTTCTGCGGACTGTGCGGCTTCATGGCCGTGGCATGCGATAAGGGATCAGATGACGCCGCACAGTCTGAAGCGGGTGTAAGGACCCGAGTGTGAGAGGCGAACATATGTGCTGCGCCAGGCCCTGAATCCCAGCCCCGCAGTGTTTTAACAATGTTAAGACACTGCGGGGCTGGGATTCATGGTCATCGCGAAACGCACCGGCCGACATTAAATGATGCCAGAACATGGGCAGCGCTAACAGCGCTAGGCCAGGGGATAACACGACAGCGCAGACTCCTGTACAGCAAATAACAACGCTCAGGAGGCTGCACCCAGCACCAAGGTGGGATTCTTGACATCTGTGCTGCGTCTCATTACAAAGGGAACTCGCGCCTCCAACACAGTTTGACTGTATAAAGGGCTAAATGTTATACGTGTTTCACTCAGCGTGTGCAAGGAGCGAAATTAAAAGAGCAACCTTTGACTTGTGCAGCACTACTGCTGCATAAGCTGTGGCTCTTCTACTTTGTAACCCCTGAGGGGGGGGTTAAAGGTTACCTTTGAAATTGGTTCAATTAGGCTTCGGCCTACACTCTGCTCCCCCTGCAGAGCCCTGGGCTCCAACACCGCCAGTTGGGGCCCGGTACTGCTAGCTGCACAGAGAAAAACACCAGCCAATGTGTCAGTGGGGTTCAGCACCGCCAGCTGTTCCCCTGCTGTGCAGCCGGCAACGTGTCCTGCAACTGCCACGCAGGCACAACAGACCCAAAAGCTGCCGCCAGTGCAGGCTTCGGCCTACACTCTGCTCCCTCTCCTCCTCCTGCTGACCCCGGGCTCCAACACCGCCAGTTGGGGCCCGGTACTGCTAGCTGCACAGAGAAAAACACCAGCCAATGTGTCAGTGGGGTTCAGCACCGCCAGCTGTTCCCCTGCTGTGCAGCCGGCATCGTGTCCTGCAAAAGCCACGCAGACACAAGAACTGAAATTGAAGGGAACCTGTCCCCCCTCCCCCAGGCGTTTGTACGTTTTAAAGGCCACCTTGTACAGCGGTAATGCTGCATGTGTGCAAGGTGGCTCATAAACGTATTCTCCTCGCACATGTGGAACTGAAAACACGTCTAAAATGTGTCCTCTGTGTGACCATTTAACCGTCCCGGTGGTGTGACTTTCCTTTGTAATGACACGCTGCAACCCCCTTGGTAGCGCTGCCCATCTTCTGGCATCATGGTTTGGCTGCCTGCGCCTCTGCGGCCGCCCTGACCCACACAACGCCCCTCGTTGTCTTAGTTATTGGGACTGCGAGGGTGTGATTGATGGGCATGATCAGTGCATCAGTTCGCCTGTCCCTCATCTCCTTCCGCCTTCTGCGGACTGTGCGGCTTCATGGCCGTGGCATGCGATAAGGGATCAGATGACGCCGCACAGTCTGAAGCGGGTGTAAGGACCCGAGTGTGAGAGGCGAACATATGTGCTGCGCCAGGCCCTGAATCCCAGCCCCGCAGTGTTTTAACAATGTTAAGACACTGCGGGGCTGGGATTCATGGTCATCGCGAAACGCACCGGCCGACATTAAATGATGCCAGAACATGGGCAGCGCTAACAGCGCTAGGCCAGGGGATAACACGACAGCGCAGACTCCTGTACAGCAAATAACAACGCTCAGGAGGCTGCACCCAGCACCAAGGTGGGATTCTTGACATCTGTGCTGCGTCTCATTACAAAGGGAACTCGCGCCTCCAACACAGTTTGACTGTATAAAGGGCTAAATGTTATACGTGTTTCACTCAGCGTGTGCAAGGAGCGAAATTAAAAGAGCAACCTTTGACTTGTGCAGCACTACTGCTGCATAAGCTGTGGCTCTTCTACTTTGTAACCCCTGAGGGGGGGGTTAAAGGTTACCTTTGAAATTGGTTCAATTAGGCTTCGGCCTACACTCTGCTCCCCCTGCAGAGCCCTGGGCTCCAACACCGCCAGTTGGGGCCCGGTACTGCTAGCTGCACAGAGAAAAACACCAGCCAATGTGTCAGTGGGGTTCAGCACCGCCAGCTGTTCCCCTGCTGTGCAGCCGGCAACGTGTCCTGCAACTGCCACGCAGGCACAACAGACCCAAAAGCTGCCGCCAGTGCAGGCTTCGGCCTACACTCTGCTCCCTCTCCTCCTCCTGCTGACCCCGGGCTCCAACACCGCCAGTTGGGGCCCGGTACTGCTAGCTGCACAGAGAAAAACACCAGCCAATGTGTCAGTGGGGTTCAGCACCGCCAGCTGTTCCCCTGCTGTGCAGCCGGCATCGTGTCCTGCAAAAGCCACGCAGACACAAGAACTGAAATTGAAGGGAACCTGTCCCCCCTCCCCCAGGCGTTTGTACGTTTTAAAGGCCACCTTGTACAGCGGTAATGCTGCATGTGTGCAAGGTGGCTCATAAACGTATTCTCCTCGCACATGTGGAACTGAAAACACGTCTAAAATGTGTCCTCTGTGTGACCATTTAACCGTCCCGGTGGTGTGACTTTCCTTTGTAATGACACGCTGCAACCCCCTTGGTAGCGCTGCCCGTCTTCTGGCATCATGGTTTGGCTGCCTGCGCCTCTGCGGCCGCCCTGACCCACACAACGCCCCTCGTTGTCTTAGTTATTGGGACTGCGAGGGTGTGATTGATGGGCATGATCAGTGCATCAGTTCGCCTGTCCCTCATCTCCTTCCGCCTTCTGCGGACTGTGCGGCTTCATGGCCGTGGCATGCGATAAGGGATCAGATGACGCCGCACAGTCTGAAGCGGGTGTAAGGACCCGAGTGTGAGAGGCGAACATATGTGCTGCGCCAGGCCCTGAATCCCAGCCCCGCAGTGTTTTAACAATGTTAAGACACTGCGGGGCTGGGATTCATGGTCATCGCGAAACGCACCGGCCGACATTAAATGATGCCAGAACATGGGCAGCGCTAACAGCGCTAGGCCAGGGGATAACACGACAGCGCAGACTCCTGTACAGCAAATAACAACGCTCAGGAGGCTGCACCCAGCACCAAGGTGGGATTCTTGACATCTGTGCTGCGTCTCATTACAAAGGGAACTCGCGCCTCCAACACAGTTTGACTGTATAAAGGGCTAAATGTTATACGTGTTTCACTCAGCGTGTGCAAGGAGCGAAATTAAAAGAGCAACCTTTGACTTGTGCAGCACTACTGCTGCATAAGCTGTGGCTCTTCTACTTTGTAACCCCTGAGGGGGGGGTTAAAGGTTACCTTTGAAATTGGTTCAATTAGGCTTCGGCCTACACTCTGCTCCCCCTGCAGAGCCCTGGGCTCCAACACCGCCAGTTGGGGCCCGGTACTGCTAGCTGCACAGAGAAAAACACCAGCCAATGTGTCAGTGGGGTTCAGCACCGCCAGCTGTTCCCCTGCTGTGCAGCCGGCAACGTGTCCTGCAACTGCCACGCAGGCACAACAGACCCAAAAGCTGCCGCCAGTGCAGGCTTCGGCCTACACTCTGCTCCCTCTCCTCCTCCTGCTGACCCCGGGCTCCAACACCGCCAGTTGGGGCCCGGTACTGCTAGCTGCACAGAGAAAAACACCAGCCAATGTGTCAGTGGGGTTCAGCACCGCCAGCTGTTCCCCTGCTGTGCAGCCGGCATCGTGTCCTGCAAAAGCCACGCAGACACAAGAACTGAAATTGAAGGGAACCTGTCCCCCCTCCCCCAGGCGTTTGTACGTTTTAAAGGCCACCTTGTACAGCGGTAATGCTGCATGTGTGCAAGGTGGCTCATAAACGTATTCTCCTCGCACATGTGGAACTGAAAACACGTCTAAAATGTGTCCTCTGTGTGACCATTTAACCGTCCCGGTGGTGTGACTTTCCTTTGTAATGACACGCTGCAACCCCCTTGGTAGCGCTGCCCGTCTTCTGGCATCATGGTTTGGCTGCCTGCGCCTCTGCGGCCGCCCTGACCCACACAACGCCCCTCGTTGTCTTAGTTATTGGGACTGCGAGGGTGTGATTGATGGGCATGATCAGTGCATCAGTTCGCCTGTCCCTCATCTCCTTCCGCCTTCTGCGGACTGTGCGGCTTCATGGCCGTGGCATGCGATAAGGGATCAGATGACGCCGCACAGTCTGAAGCGGGTGTAAGGACCCGAGTGTGAGAGGCGAACATATGTGCTGCGCCAGGCCCTGAATCCCAGCCCCGCAGTGTTTTAACAATGTTAAGACACTGCGGGGCTGGGATTCATGGTCATCGCGAAACGCACCGGCCGACATTAAATGATGCCAGAACATGGGCAGCGCTAACAGCGCTAGGCCAGGGGATAACACGACAGCGCAGACTCCTGTACAGCAAATAACAACGCTCAGGAGGCTGCACCCAGCACCAAGGTGGGATTCTTGACATCTGTGCTGCGTCTCATTACAAAGGGAACTCGCGCCTCCAACACAGTTTGACTGTATAAAGGGCTAAATGTTATACGTGTTTCACTCAGCGTGTGCAAGGAGCGAAATTAAAAGAGCAACCTTTGACTTGTGCAGCACTACTGCTGCATAAGCTGTGGCTCTTCTACTTTGTAACCCCTGAGGGGGGGGTTAAAGGTTACCTTTGAAATTGGTTCAATTAGGCTTCGGCCTACACTCTGCTCCCCCTGCAGAGCCCTGGGCTCCAACACCGCCAGTTGGGGCCCGGTACTGCTAGCTGCACAGAGAAAAACACCAGCCAATGTGTCAGTGGGGTTCAGCACCGCCAGCTGTTCCCCTGCTGTGCAGCCGGCAACGTGTCCTGCAACTGCCACGCAGGCACAACAGACCCAAAAGCTGCCGCCAGTGCAGGCTTCGGCCTACACTCTGCTCCCTCTCCTCCTCCTGCTGACCCCGGGCTCCAACACCGCCAGTTGGGGCCCGGTACTGCTAGCTGCACAGAGAAAAACACCAGCCAATGTGTCAGTGGGGTTCAGCACCGCCAGCTGTTCCCCTGCTGTGCAGCCGGCATCGTGTCCTGCAAAAGCCACGCAGACACTTGCTCTTGTACCTTCTGCTCCCCATCCTGGTTCCAGTACCGTCAGCTGGTTCCGGGCAGAGCCTTTGGCTTAGGTGCCTCCCTCTGGGTATCCGAGTTCCACCAACGTCAGGTGGTCCTTGGTAGTGCTTTCAGGCACGGGTACCTCCTGCTTAGTAACCGGGTTCCAGTAACGTCAGCTGGTCCTCGGTAGTTCCATTGGCTCTTGGACCTTCGGCTACCCATCCGGGTTCCAGCACCGTCAGCTGGTTCTCGGCAGTGTCTTTTGCTCTTGTACCTTCTGCTCCCCATCCTGGTTCCAGTACCGTCAGCTGGTTCCGGGCAGAGCCTTTGGCTTAGGTGCCTCCCTCTGGGTATCCGAGTTCCACCAACGTCAGGTGGTCCTTGGTAGTGCTTTCAGGCACGGGTACCTCCTGCTTAGTAACCGTATTCCAGTAACGTCAGCTGGTCCTCGGTAGTTCCATTGGCTCTTGGACCTTCGGGTAGCCATCCGAGTTCCAGTTCCATCAGCTGGTTCTCGGCATTTTCTCAGCCTTCTTGTACCTTCTGCTACATTTCCAAGTTCAAGAGACTAAACACGATGACCCGGAAGAACACCCCTAAGATGACGACGACACCAGAGACGACAACCACCGTGATGACGACGACCCTGGAGACGATGACCCTGAAGACCACCGTGATGACGACGACCCCGGAGACGACGACCCTGAAGACCACCCCGATGACGACGACCCCGGAGACGACAACCCTGGAGACGACGACGACCTGGAAGACCGAGAAGCAGAAGAACAAGAGGCTGCAGAACAAAGAGCAGAAGAACATTAAGCATAACACTAAATATCAGAGCCAAAAATATTATCTAAATTGTAAGCAGAAGAAGACTAAGCAGTGTATGGGGGTGAGTCCGTTCCTCCTCGTGGTGCCCCTGGATAAAGCCTGATGCTGCAGGCCAAACTGAACGCGGACAAATTTAACTCTTTTGTGACAGGCAGAACGGAAGGTGTAATCTTCAAACTTTTATAGATAACAACTACGGGAATGCCTGTCACAAATAAGAATATGATGAAGAAGTAGAATATGATGAAGATAATAGTAAAATAAAAAGAATATGAACAATGTAACCCAAAAAATAATAGGTAGAAGATGAAGAAGAAGATGAATAAGGTGAAGAAGTTGATGTCAAAGAAGCTGATGATGAGGATAATGAAGAAGAAAGCGTGGGAGAAGTAAAAAAGAAGGTGAAGGGCGTTGAAGTAGTGATAGTGAAACATCAATATGTGACATAAAAAAAAAAAAAAATAACATAGTCAAATTCTTTCTAAAGCCGAACGTCATAAAAAAAAAAAAAAAATCCTGCTATTCTATTACATTGGGCTAAACCTCTGTGCCTTTAATGTCTCCGCCACGTCCCCCAATACATCCTACATTATTCTTAGTTGTTTTCCTTCATGTAGAATGAACCTACAAGTGTATAAAGGGTTTATTTTAATTCCGATATTTTCGTCCCATTGACTTGCATTGGGATCGGGTATCGGTATCGGATTGGATCCGATATTTTGACGGTATCGGCCGATACTTTCCGATACCGATACTTTCCGATATCGGAAAGTATCGCTCAACACTACTAGTTAGCTCTTAGGCTGGTGCGTGGCGTCTAGAACCAACGTAGGCACGCTCCCTGGCTATCTCTAGTTGCGTTTGTCAGGCGTAGGGCAGCGGTCAGCCCAGGTTCCATCACCCTAGAGCTCGTCCGATATTTATTATACTTTGCTTATCCTGTGCTATCCCTAGCCATTGGGGATTCATGACAGTATAGCCGGCCCACAAAGTGTTAATTGTTTGGGCTGAAGCAGGAGGAAAAGAAGTGTTCAAGGGAAATTTTTTTTTTTTTTCCTTCAGAGTTTTGCTGCCTAGCCCTTAATTGCTGTCTAGCTGCTTCTTACCTCCTCTTAACCCTTGAATGGCTCTGATCTTAGCTGTGTATCATGGATGTCCAGAGTTTGGCTTCCAGCCTGAGTAATCTCGCGGCAAAGGTTCAAAACATACAGGATTTCGTTGTTCACACTCCCATGTCTGAACCTAGAATTCCTATTCCAGAGTTTTTTTCTGGAGATAGATCTACCTTCCTGAATTTCAGGAACAATTGTAAATTGTTTCTCTCTTTGAAATCTCGCTCCTCTGGAGACCCTGCTCAACAGGTCAAGATTGTTATATCGTTCCTACGGGGCGACCCTCAGAATTGGGCATTTGCATTGGCACCAGGGGATCCTGCATTGCTCAGTGTGGATGCGTTTTTTCTGGCATTGGGATTGCTCTATGAGGAACCTAACCTAGAGATTCAGGCTGAAAAGGCTTTATTAGCCCTCTCTCAGGGGCATGATGAAGCGGAAATATATTGTCAGAAATTTCGGAAATGGTCGGTGCTTACTCAGTGGAATGAGTGCGCCCTGGCTGCAAACTTCAGAAATGGTCTTTCTGAGGCCATTAAGGATATTATGGTGGGGTTCCCTGCGCCTACAGGTCTGAATGAGTCTATGGCTATGGCCATTCAGATTGATCGGCGTTTACGGGAGCGCAAACCCGTGCACCAGTTGGCGGTGTCTTCTGAACAGGCACCTGAGACTGCAATGTGATAGAATTCAGTCCAGAAGTGAACGGCAAAATTATAGGCGGAAAAATGGTTTGTGTTTTTATTGTGGTGATTCAGCTCATGTTATATCAGCATGCTCTAGACGCACAAAAAGGGTTGATAAATCTTTTGCCATTGATACTCTGCAGTCTAAGTTCATTTTGTCTGTGACTCTGATTTTTTCACTGTCTTCCATTTCCGTCGATGCCTATGTGGATTCAGGCTCTGCCCTGAGTCTTATGGATTGGTCATTTGCTAAACGCTGCGGTTTTAGTCTAGAGCCTCTGGAAGTTCCTATTCCTCTGAAGGGAATTGATTCTACACCATTGGCTATGAATAAACCGCAGTATTGGACACAAGTGACCATGCGCATGACTCCCGTTCATCAGGAAGTGATTCGCTTCCTTGTACTGTATAATTTACATGATGTACTAGTGCTTGGTCTGCCATGGTTACAAACTCATAATCCTGTCCTGGACTGGAAAACAATGTCTGTGCTAAGCTGGGGATGTCAGGGGGTTCATGATGATGCACCTCCGATTTCTATCGCTTCATCTACTCCTTCGGAGATCCCTGCGTTTTTGTCGGATTATAGGGATGTTTTTGAGGAGCCTAAGCTCAATTCGCTCCCTCCTCATAGAGAGTGTGACTGTGCTATAGAATTGATTCCTGGCAGTAAGTTCCCTAAGGGTCGTTTATTTAATCTGTCACTGCCAGAGCATACTGCTATGCGGAATTATATTAAGGAGTCCTTGGAAAAGGGACATATTCGTCCATCTTCGTCCCCTCTGGGAGCAGGTTTTTTTTTCGTGGCAAAAAAAGATGGTTCCCTGAGGCCTTGTATAGATTATCGCCTTCTGAATAAGATTACAGTCAAATACCAGTATCCATTGCCATTATTTACTGATTTGTTTGCTCGCATTAAGGGGGCTAGGTGGTTCACTAAAATACATCTTCGTGGTGCGTATAATCTGGTGCGGATAAAACAGGGTGATGAGTGGAAAACCGCATTTAATACGCCTGAGGGCCATTTTGAGTATTTGGTAATGCCTTTTGGACTCTCCAATGCTCCGTCAGTCTTTCAGTCCTTTATGCACAATATTTTCCATGAATATCTGGATAAGTTTATGATTGTGTATTTGGATGATATTTTGGTGTTTTCTGATGACTGGGAGTCTCATGTTCTACAGGTCAGGAAGGTGTTTCAGGTTTTGCGGGCCAATTCTCTGTTTGTGAAGGGCTCAAAGTGTCTCTTCGGAGTCCAGAAGATTTCTTTTTTGGGGTACATTTTTTCTCCTTCTACTATTGAGATGGATCCCGCTAAGGTTCAGGCTATTTGTGACTGGACACAACCTACATCTGTTAAGAGCCTTCAGAAGTTCTTGGGGTTTGCTAATTTTTATCGTCGGTTCATTGCTAATTTTTCCAGTATTGTTAAACCTTTGACTGATTTGACTAAAAAGGGTGCTGATGTTGCTGATTGGTCTCCTGCGGCCGTGGAGGCCTTTCGGGAACTTAAGCGCTGGTTTTCTTCTGCTCCTGTGTTGTGTCAACCAGATGTTTCACTTCCTTTTCAGGTGGAGGTTGATGCTTCCGAGATTGGAGCGGGGGTGGTTTTGTCACAGAGAAGTTCTAATGGCTCGGTGATGAAGCCATGTGCTTTCTTCTCTAGAAAATTCTCGCCCGCCGAGCGCAATTATGATGTAGGTAATCGGGAGCTTTTGGCCATGAAGTGGGCATTTGAGGAGTGGTGTCATTGGCTTGAGGGTGCTAAACATCGCGTGGTGGTCTTGACTGATCACAAGAATCTCATTTACCTTGAGTCTGCCAGGCGTTTGAATCCTAGACAGGCCCGTTGGTCGTTATTTTTTTCTCGTTTCAATTTCGTGGTTTCATACCTGCCAGGTTCAAAGAATGTGAAGGCAGATGCTCTTTCCAGGAGTTTTGTGCCTGACTCTCCTGGAGACACTGGGCCTGCTGGTATCCTTAGGGATGGGGTAATATTGTCCGCCGTATCCCCAGACTTGCGACGCGCATTGCAGGAGTTTCAGGTGGATAAACCGGATCGATGTCCACCAGAAAGACTGTTTGTTCCGGATGATTGGACCAGTAGAGTCATCTCCGAGGTCCATTCTTCTGTGTTGGCTGGTCATCCTGGAATATTTGGTACAAGAGACTTGGTGGCCAGGTCTTTTTGGTGGCCTTCCTTGTCTAGGGATGTGCGTACCTTTGTGCAGTCTTGTGAAGTGTGTGCTCGAGCTAAGCCTTGCTGTTCACGGGCTAGTGGGTTGTTGTTATCCTTGCCCATCCCGAAGAGGCCTTGGACGCACATTTCCATGGATTTTATTTCTGATCTTCCGGTTTCACAGAAAATGTCCGTTATCTGGGTTGTGTGTGACCGCTTTTCTAAGATGGTTCATTTGGTGCCCTTGCCTAAGTTGCCCTCCTCCTCTGAGTTGGTTCCTTTGTTTTTTCAGAACGTGGTTCGTTTGCATGGGATTCCGGAGAATATCGTTTCTGACAGGGGATCCCAGTTTGTGTCTAGATTTTGGCGGACGTTTTGTGCCAAGATGGGCATTGATTTGTCTTTCTCGTCTGCATTCCATCCTCAGACGAATGGCCAGACGGAGCGAACTAATCAGACCTTGGAAACTTATTTGAGGTGTTTTGTTTCTGCTGATCAGGATGACTGGGTTGCTTTTTTGCCACTGGCCGAATTTGCTCTTAATAATCGGGCTAGTTCGGCCACGTTGGTCTCTCCTTTTTTTTGTAATTCGGGGTTTCATCCTCGTTTTTCCTCTGGTCAGGTGGAGTCTTCGGATTGTCCTGGAGTGGACGTGGTGGTGGACAGGCTACATCACATTTGGAATCAGGTGGTGGACAATTTGAAGTTATCTCAGGAGAAGACTCAGCAGTTTGCTAATCGCCGTCGCCGCGTGGGTCCCCGACTTCTTGTTGGGGACTTGGTGTGGTTGTCTTCTCGTTTTGTCCCTATGAAGGTCTCTTCTCCTAAGTTCAAGCCTCGGTTCATCGGTCCTTATAGGATCTCGGAGATTCTTAACCCTGTATCTTTCCGTTTGGATCTCCCAGCATCGTTCGCTATTCATAATGTGTTCCATCGGTCATTGTTGCGGAGGTATGAGGTGCCTGTTGTTCCTTCGGTCGAGCCTCCTGCTCCGGTGCTGGTGGAGGGAGAATTGGAGTATGTGGTTGAAAAGATCTTGGATTCTCGTGTTTCCAGACGCAAACTCCAGTATTTGGTTAAGTGGAAGGGTTATGGTCAGGAGGACAATTCCTGGGTGGTCGCCTCCGATGTTCATGCGACTGATTTGGTCCGCGCCTTCCATAGAGCTCACCCTGATCGCCCTGGGGGTTCTCGTGAGGGTTCGGTGACCCCTCCTCAAGGGGGGGGTACTGTTGTGGATTCTGTTTGCGGGCTCCCTCTGGTGGTTACTGCTGGTACTGGGTGACTTTGGTGGGTTGCGGCCTTTGGTTTCCATCTGTCCATCAGAGGCTGGGTGTTTCCTATTTTACCTGGCCTTTCTGTCATTTCCCTTGCCGGCTATCAATGTGTTCAGATGTGCTCTGTTTGGTTCCTGCCTACCTGCTCCCAGATCTTTCAGGATAAGCTAAGTGCTGATTTTCAGTTGTTTGGTTTTTTGTCCAGCTTGCTTAGAATGTCTCTTTGTTAGCTGGTTGCTCTAGTGGACTGAGGTTCTCCCCATGTGCCATGAGTTGGCACATGGGTTCTTGTAATCTCAGGATGGTTTTTTTGATTAGGGTTTTTTGCTGACCGCTCAGTCCCCTTTTGTGTCATTCTGCTTTCTAGTTTTCAGCGGGCCTCTATTTGCTAAAGCTATATACATCATCTCTATGTGTGTGCCTTCCTCTCATTTCACCGTCAATACATGTGGGGGGCAACTATACCTTTGGGGTTAATTCCTCTGGAGGCAAGTGAGGTCTTTGTTTTCTCTGCAGTACTAGTTAGCTCTTAGGCTGGTGCGTGGCGTCTAGAACCAACGTAGGCACGCTCCCTGGCTATCTCTAGTTGCGTTTGTCAGGCGTAGGGCAGCGGTCAGCCCAGGTTCCATCACCCTAGAGCTCGTCCGATATTTATTATACTTTGCTTATCCTGTGCTATCCCTAGCCATTGGGGATTCATGACACTGAACAATATAATCGGAAATACCCTGTACTCTATCAGCAAGTTGATCCACACGAGAAGCCAATCCCTGAACATCCATACCAGCGCTGAACTCCTGAGCCACCCAGAGGTAAAGAGGGAAGAAAAAAAAACACAACAGACTACAGAAAAAAAAATGGCTCAGCACTTTCCTTCCCTTCTTCTGAGATGCAGTTAACTCATTGTTGGCCAGTTGTACTGTTATGATCTGGTGGCCTAAGAGCAGCATGAGACGTACTCTGGAGAAGGTGGTACCTGTACTGACCGCAGACCCTGAACTTAACACCGCAACTAGAAGTAGCCGTGGAATGTACCTAGCACTCCCTGGACATCTTGACACAGCCGGAGGACTAATTACCCCTAGAGATAGAAAAGGGAAAACTATCTTGCCTCAGAGAAAATTCCCAAAGGATAGACAGCTCCCCACAAATATTGACTGTGAGAGGAGAGGGAAAAAACATACACAGACTGAAATCAGAATTTAGCAAAGGAGGCCACTTCTAGCTAAATAGAAAGGATAGGACAGAGTACTATGCGGTCAGTATTAAAACACTAGAAAATATCCACCACAGAAAATACAAAAACTCCACAGCTAACTAAAGATATGGAGGGTATATCTGCATCTCCAGAGATACCAGCTTGGCTAAACAAATCCTTATACAGACCAAGCTGGACAAGACAAAAAAAACATGGAAAAGAACTGAACAATAGGCCACAGCATGTGGACAGCAAAAAATCAAGGCCAGAACTTATCTTTGTTGAAAAGAACTGCAAAGCAGGAGAGACCAGGCAGAGATGTGAATCCTCCAGGAACAATGGACAACTGGCACTGACTAAAGGGTGAAGCAAGACTAAATAGCCCAGTCAGATTTGCAAAAAGTGAACACACCTGACAAATGCTGCGACTCAGAGACAGCAGCGCTACCACTTACAACCACCGGAGGGAGCCCAAGAGCAGAATTCACAACAGTACCCCCCCCTTGAGGAGGGGTCACCGAACCCTCACCAGAGCCCCCAGGCCGATCCGGACGAGCCAAATGAAAGGCACGAACCAAATCATCAGCATGAACATCGGAGGCAACAACCCAAGAATTATCCTCCTTTCCATAACCCTTCCATTTGACAAGATACTGAAGCTTCCGCCTCGAAAAATGAGAATCCAAAATCTTCTCAACCACATACTCCAACTCCCCATCAATCAACACCGGGGCAGGAGGATCAACAGAGGGAACAACGGGCACCACATATTTTTTCTGCAACAAAGATCTATGAAAAACATTATGGATGGAAAAAGAGGCTGGAAGGGCCAAACGAAAGGACACTGGATTGATAATCTCAGAAATCCTATAAGGGCCAATAAACCGAGGCTTAAACTTAGGGGAAGAAACCTTCATAGGGACATGACGGGAAGACAACCAGACCAAATCCCCAACCCGAAGCCGGGAACCAACACACCGACGACGGTTAGGAAAACGCTGAGCCCCCTCCTGAGACAACACCAAATTGTCAACAACATGAGCCCAAATTTGCTGCAACCTGTCAACCACAGAGTCCACCCCAGGACAATCAGAAGGCTCAACCTGCCCCGAAGAAAAACGAGGATGAAAACCAGAGTTACAAAAGAAGGGTGAAACCAAGGTAGCAGAACTAGCCCGATTATTAAGGGCAAACTCGGCCAATGGCAAGAAAGCCACCCAATCATCCTGATCAGCAGACACAAAGCATCTCAAATAAGTTTCCAAAGTCTGATTAGTTCGCTCGGTTTGGCCATTTGTCTGAGGATGAAATGCGGAAGAAAAAGACAAATCAATGCCCAGTCTAGCACAAAAGGCCCGCCAAAACCTAGAAACAAACTGGGAACCTCTATCGGACACAATATTCTCCGGAATGCCATGCAAACGAACCGCATGCTGAAAAAACAACGGAACCAAATCAGAAGAGGAAGGCAACTTAGGCAAAGGTACCAAATGAACCATCTTAGAAAACCGGTCACAAACCACCCAGATAACTGACATCCTCTGGGAAACCGGAAGATCCAAAATAAAATCCATAGAAATATGCGTCCAAGGCCTCTCAGGGACCGGCAAAGGCAAAAGCAACCCACTAGCGCGGGAACAGCAAGGCTTGGCCCGCGCACAAGTCCCACAGGACTGCACAAAAGAACGCACATCCCGCGACAAAGAAGGCCACCAAAAGGACCTACCAACCAAATCTCTGGTACCAAAAATCCCCAGATGACCAGCTAACACAGAACAATGAACCTCCGAAATCACTTTACTAGTCCATCTGTCAGGAACAAACAATTTCCCCACTGGACAGCGGTCAGGTTTATCAGCCTGAAATTCCTGAAGAACCCGTCGTAAATCAGGGGAGATGGCAGAAAGAATCACCCCTTCCTTCAGAATACCGACCGGCTCAAGGACCCCAGGAGAATCAGGCAAAAAGCTCCTAGAAAGGGCATCAGCCTTAACATTCTTAGAACCCGGAAGATACGAGACCACAAAATCAAAACAGGAGAAAAACAGGGACCATCGGGCCTGTCTAGGATTCAGCCGTTTGGCAGACTCGAGATAAATCAGATTCTTATGATCGGTCAAGACCACAATACGGTGCTTGGCCCCCTAAAGCCAATGTCGCCACTCCTCAAATGCCCACTTCATAGCCAACAACTCACAATTGCCGACATCATAATTGCGTTCCGCAGGCGAAAACTTTCGAGAAAAGAAGGCACACGGTTTCATCAAGGAACCATCAGAATTCCTCTGAGACAAAACGGCCCCTGCCTCAATCTCAGAAGCATCAACCTCAACCTGAAAAGGAAGAGAAACATCCGGCTGACACAACACAGGGGCAGAAGTAAATCGGCGTTTCAGCTCCTGAAAGGCAGAAACAGCCGCAGAGGACCAATTCGTCACATCAGCGCCTTTCTTCGTCAAATCGGTCAGGGGTTTAACCACACTGGAGAAGTTGGCAATGAAACGGCGATAATCAATACAGGGTCTCAAGGAGCCATCTTTTTTGGCAACAAAAAAAAAACCCTGCTCCCAATGGTGAAGAAGATGGCCGAATATGCCCCTTCTCCAAGGACTCCTTAACATAGCTCCGCATGGCGGTATGTTCTGGCTCAGACAGGTTGAAAAGTCGGCCCTTAGGGAACTTACAACCTGGAATCAAGTCAATAGCACAATCACAGTCCCTATGCAGTGGAAGGGAACTGGACTTGGGCTCATTGAATACATCCTGGAAATCTGACAAAAACTCAGGAATTTCAGAAGAGGGGGAGGAGGCAATTGACATCAAAGGAACGTCACCATGAACCCCCTGACAACCCCAACTAGTCACAGACATAGATTTCCAATCTAATACCGGATTATGCACCTGTAACTATGAGAAACTGATATGATCCTCAGTGGCTTAGGATCACAAATCTAACCAGCAAGTAGAAGATAATAGGACGAGCTCTGGGAATGTAGTAACTGGACTGACCGCAAAACCTGATCCTAACCGCACACACTAAAGGTAGCCGTGGAACGTTTCCTGAAATCCTAGACGTCTCTTCACGGCCTGAGAAACTGACTACCCCTAAAGAGAAAGTAAAGACCTCACTTGCCTCAGAGAAATATCCCCTGAGATATAGAAGCCCCCCACAAATAATAACGGTGAGTTAAGAGGAAAAGACAAACGCAGAGATGAAACAGGTTAAGCAAATGAGGCCCGCTAATGCTAGATAGCAGAAAATAGCAAGGGATCTGTGCGGTCAGTAAAAAACCCTATGCAAAAATATCCACGCAGAGAATGCGAGAACCCCCACACCAACTAACGATGTGGGGGGAGCAACTCAGCACCCCAGAGCACCAGCAAGCAAGGAAATCACATATTAGCAAGCTGGACAAAACCCATCATATACTAGGAAACATCTTGAACACAGATGAGCAAAAATAAGCAAACAAAACTTAGCTTCTCTTGGAGAGACTGATAACGGATGTAGACAGGAACAATCAGAATAGCACTGAATACAACGACAACAGGCAAGGAATGAAGGACCAGGTGGATTAAATAGGAAACCTAACTAGCAGATGACGAGACAGCTGATCCCAGCCAGAACCTGCAAAATAACAAAAAGAGCCACCAGGGGGAGCCCAAAGAGAGAACTCACACAGTACCACTCACGACCACAGGAGGGAGCCCGGAAACAGAGTTCACAACAGTACCCCCCCCTTGAGGAGGGGTCACCGAAACCTCACCAGAACCCCCAGGGCAATCAGGGTGAGCCACATGGAAGGCACGAACCAAATCGGCCGCATGAACATCAGAGGCGACAACCCAGGAATTATCCTCCTGACCATAGCCCTTCCACTTAACCAAATACTGAAGCCTCCATCTTGAAATACGAGAATCCAAGATCTTCTCCACCACGTATTCCAATTCTCCCTCAACCAGCACCGGATCAGGAGGCTCAACAGAAGGAACCACAGGCACCACATACCTCCGCAACAAAGACCTATGGAACACATTATGGATGGTAAACGATGCCGGGAGGTCCAAACAAAATGACACAGGGTTTAGGATTTCCAAAATTTTATAAGGACCGATAAAACGAGGTTTAAACTTAGGAGAAGAAACCCTCATAGGAACATAACGAGAAGACAACCACACCAAAGCCCCCACACGAAGTCGGGGACCCACACAGCGACGACGGTTAGCAAAGCGCTGAGCCTTCTCTTGTGACAACGTCAAATTGTCCACCACATGGTTCCAAATCTGCTGCAACCTATCCACCACAGAATCCACCCCAGGACAGTCAGAAGACTCAACCTGACCCGAGGAAAAACGAGGATGAAAACCAGAATTACAAAAAAAAGGCGAAACCAAAGTAGCCGAACTAGCCCGATTATTAAGGGCAAACTCGGCCAATGGCAAAAAAGTCACCCAATCATCCTGGTCAGCAGAAACAAAACATCTCAAATAAGTTTCCAAGGTCTGGTTAGTTCGCTCGGTTTGGCCATTCGTCTGAGGATGGAAGGCCGACGAAAAAGACAAATCAATGCCCATCTTAGCACAAAAGGACCGCCAAAATCTGGACACAAACTGGGATCCTCTGTCAGACACAATGTTTTTAGGGATGCCGTGCAGACGAACCACATTCTGAAAAAATAACGGAACCAAATCGGAGGAAGAAGGCAACTTAGGCAAGGGCACCAAATGGACCATTTTAGAAAAACGATCACAAACCACCCAGATGACAGACATTCTCTGAGAGACCGGAAGATCCGAAATAAAATCCATGGAAATATGCGTCCAAGGCCTCTTAGGAACCGGCAAAGGCAAAAGCAAACCACTGGCACGAGAACAGCAAGGCTTAGCCCGAGCACAAATCCCACAGGACTGCACAAAGGAACGCACATCCCGCGACAAGGAAGGCCACCAGAAGGATCTAGCCACCAAATCTCTGGTACCAAAAATCCCAGGATGACTTGCCAACACTGAAGAATGGACCTCGGAAATAACTCTGCTGGTCCATCTATCTGGGACAAAGTCTCTCTGATGGACAACGGTCAGGTCTATCCGCCTGAAATTCCTGTAACACCCGTCGCAAATCTGGGGAAATGGCAGACAAAATTACCCCCTCTTTGAGGATACCAACCGGCTCAGAAACTCCAGGGGAGTCAGGCACAAAACTCCTAGAAAGAGCATCAGCCTTCACGTTCTTTGAACCAGGAAGGTACGAGACCACGAAATCGAAACGTGAGAAAAACAACGACCAACGAGCCTGTCTAGGATTCAACCGCTTGGCCGACTCAAGATAAATCAAATTTTTATGATCAGTCAAGACCACCACACGATGCTTAGCTCCCTCTAGCCAGTGTCGCCACTCCTCAAATGCCCACTTCATTGCCAACAACTCCCGATAACCAACATCATAATTTCGCTCAGCCGGCGAAAATTTTCTTGAAAAGAAGGCACATGGCTTCATCACAGAGCAATCAGAGCTTCTCTGTGACAAAACAGCCCCTGCTCCAATTTCAGAAGCATCAACCTCGAACTGGAAGGGAAGAGAGACATCTGGCTGACATAAAACTGGAGCCGAAGAAAACCGGCGCTTCAGCTCCTGAAAGGCCTCAACGGCCGCAGGAGACCAGTTAGTCACATCACAACCCTTCTTGGTCAAATCAGTCAAAGGCCACACCAGAAAAATTAGCAATGAAGCGACGGTAAAAATTAGCAAAACCCAAGAACTTCTGAAGACTCTTAACCGATGTAGGTTGAGTCCAATCATGAATAGCCTGGACCTTGACTGGGTCCATCTCAATAGAAGAAGGAGAAAAAATAAAGCCCAAAAAGGAAACTTTCTGGACTCCGAAGAGCCATTTGGAACCCTTCACAAATAAGGCATTGGCACGCAGGACCTGAAATACCATCCTGACCTGCTTCACATGGGATTCCCAATCATCTGAAAAGACCAAAATATCATCCAGATACACAATCATAAATTTATCCAGATATTCTCGGAAGATATCGTGCATGAAGGACTGAAACACAGAAGGGGCATTAGAAAGTCCAAAAGGCATCACCAAGTACTCAAAATGGCCTTCGGACGTATTAAATGCTGTTTTCCATTCATCGCCCTGTTTTATACACACAAGATTATACGCACAGCGAAGATCTATCTTGGTGAACCAACTAGACTCCCTAATCCGAGCAAACAGATCAGACAACAATGGTAAGGGATACTGGAATTTGACCGTGATTTTATTTAGAAGGCGATAATCTATACAGGGTCTCAATGAACCATCCTTCTTGGCCACAAAAAAGAATCCCGCACCAAGAGGGGACGAGGAGGGGCGAATATGTCCCTTCTCCAAAGACTCTTTTACATAGCTCCGCATAGCTCCGCATAGCGGCATGCTCTGGTACAGACAAATTAAACAGTCGTCCCTTAGGGAACTTACTACCAGGAATCAAATTTATAGCACAATCACAATCCCTATGAGGAGGTAGGGCACTGGATTTGGGCTTATCAAATACATCCTGGTAGTCCGACAAAAACTCAGGGACTTCAGAAGGAGTAGAGGAAGCAATAGATACCAAGGGAGCATCGCCATGAATTCCCTGGCAACCCCAACTCAACACAGACATTGCTTTCCAATCCAGGACTGGATTATGAGCCTGCAACCATGGCAGACCCAACACGACAACGTCATGCAAATTATACAACACAAGAAAGCGAATCACCTCCTGATGTGCAGGAGTCATACACATGGTCACTTGAGTCCAGTATTGAGGTTTATTCTTGGCCAATGGTGTAGCATCAATTCCCTTCAATGGAATAGGGAACTGTAATGGCTCAAGGATAAAACCACAGCGCTTGGCAAATGACAAATCCATCAGATTCAGGGCGGCACCTGAATCTACAAAAGCCATAACTGAGTAGGATGACAGAGAGCAAATCAAAGTAACAGACAAAATGAATTTAGGCTGTACAGTACCAATGGTGGCAGATCTAGCGAAGTTTTTTGTGCGCTTAGAGCATGCTGAGATAACATGAGCAGAATCACCACAGTAAAAGCACAACCCATTCTGACGTCTATGATTTTGCCGTTCAATTCTGGTCAGAATCCTATCACATTGCATAGATTCAGGTTTCTGTTCAGAAAACACCGCCAGATGGTGCGCAGGTTTGCGCTCCCGCAAACGCCGATCAATCTGAATGGCCAAAGCCATTGACTCATTCAGACTCGCAGGCGTGGGGAACCCCACCATAACATTCTTAATGGCTTCAGAAAGACCTTCTCTGAAATTTGCAGCCAGGGCACACTCATTCCATTGAGTAAGCACCAACCATTTCCGAAATTTTTGATAATACACCTCAGCTTCATCCTGACCCTGAGAGAGAGCCAGCAAGGCCTTTTCTGCCTGGTTCTCAAGATTTGGTTCCTCATAAAGCAATCCAAGCGCCAGAAAAAACGCATCCACATTCAGCAATGCAGGATCTCCTGGCGCCAGGGAGAAAGCCCAATCTTGAGGGTCGCCACGTAACAGGGAGATAACAATTCTAACTTGCTGAGAGGAATCACCAGAGGAACGAGGTCTCAAAGAAAGAAATAATTTACAATTATTCTTAAAATTCAGAAACCTAGATCTATCTCCAGAAAAAAACTCAGGAATAGGTACTTTTGGCTCAGACATAGGACTGTGAACAACAAAATCCTGAATGCTTTGCACCCTTGCAGCAAGATGATCCACACTAGAAGTCAGACTCTGAATATCCATGTCTGCAGCTGAACTCAAAGCCACCCAGAGATTAAGGGGAGGAGAGAAGAAGGACACACTGCAGAGCAGAAAAAAAATAAATAAATTGAACTCAGGATTTCTCTTATCCCACTTTTGCGATGCATTTAACACTTTAGGCCTGTTGTACTGTTATGATCCTCAGTGGCTTAGGATCACAAATCTAACCAGCAAGTAGAAGATAATAGGACGAGCTCTGGGGATGTGGTAACTGGACTGACCGCAAAACCTGATCCTAACCGCACACACTAAAGGTAGCCGTGGAACGTTTCCTGAAATCCTAGACGTCTCTTCACGGCCTGAGAAACTGACTACCCCTAAAGAGAAAGTAAAGACCTCACTTGCCTCAGAGAAATATCCCCTGAGATATAGAAGCCCCCCACAAATAATAACGGTGAGTTAAGAGGAAAAGACAAACGCAGAGATGAAACAGGTTAAGCAAATGAGGCCCGCTAACGCTAGATAGCAGAAAATAGCAAGGGATCTGTGCGGTCAGTAAAAAACCCTATGCAAAAATATCCACGCAGAGAATGCGAGAACCCCCACACCAACTAACGATGTGGGGGGAGCAACTCAGCACCCCAGAGCACCAGCAAGCAGGGAAATCACATATTAGCAAGCTGGACAAAACCCATCATATACTAGGAAACATCTTGAACACAGATGAGCAAAAATAAGCAAACAAAACTTAGCTTCTCTTGGAGAGACTGATAACGGATGTAGACAGGAGCAATCAGAATAGCACTGAATACAACGACAACAGGCAAGGAATGAAGGACCAGGTGGATTAAATAGGAAACCTAACTAGCAGATGACGAGACAGCTGATCCCAGCCAGAACCTGCAAAATAACAAAAAGAGCCACCAGGGGGAGCCCAAAGAGAGATCTCACACAGTACCACTCACGACCACAGGAGGGAGCCCGGAAACAGAGTTCACAACAGGAAACCCAGCACAATAGCATCATGCAAATTATGCAACACCAGAAAACTACAATCTTCCTGATGGGCTGGCGCCATGCACATGGTCAGCTGTGTCCAAAACTGAGGTTTATTTTTAGCCAACGGAGTAGCATCAATGCCCCTCAAAGGAATAGGACTCTGCAAAGGCTGCAAGGGGAAACCACAACGTCTGGCAAATTCTAAGTCCATTAAGTTTAGAGCGGCGCCTGAATCCACAAATGCCATGACAGAAAATGACGATAATGAGCAGATCAGGGTCACAGATAACAGAAATTTAGGTTGTACAGTACTGATGGTAACAGAACCAGCGATTCTCTTGGTACGCTTAGGGCAATCAGAAATAACATGAGCAGAATCGCCGCAGCAAAAACACAACCTATTCTGACGTCTGAATCCTTGTCGTTCAGCTCTAGACACAATCCTATCACAATGTATAGGCTCAGGACTGCGCTCGGAAGACAATGCCATAGTGTGCACAACTCTGCGCTCGCGCAAGCGCCGATCAATCTGAATGGCCAGAGACATAGAATCACTCAGACCAGCAGGCGTGGGGAACCCCACCATAACATCTTTAACGGATTCAGAAAGACCCTTTCTGAAGATTGACGCCAAGGCATCCTCATTCCATTTAGTCAGTACAGACCATTTTCTAAACTTCTGGCAACATGATTCTGCCACTTCTTGACCCTGAGACAGGGCTAACAAGGTCTTCTCAGCATGATCCACTGAATTAGGTTCGTCATACAATAACCCAAGCGCCTGAAAAAAAGGTGTCTACATTAAGCAACACCGGATTCCCAGGTTCCAGGGCAAATGCCCAATCCTAGGGGTCCCACGCAGCAGAGATATAACAATTTTAACCTGCTGGATAGGATCACCAGAGGAACGGGGTTTCAGAGCAAAAAAACAGTTTACAGTTATTTTTAAAGCTCAGAAATTTGGACCTATTCCCAAAAAACAAATCAGGAGTTGGAATTCTAGGCTCTAAAACCGGAGTCTGAACAATATAATCGGAAATACCCTGTACTCTAGCAGCAAGTTGATCCACACGAGAAGCCAATCCCTGAACATCCATACCAGCGCTGAACTCCTGAGCCACCCAGAGGTAAAGAGGGAAGAAAAAAAAACACAACAGACTACAGAAAAAAAATGGCTCAGCACTTTCCTTCCCTTCTTCTGAGATGCAGTTAAAGGGCCACTGTCACCCCCCTCCAGCCGTTATAAACTAAAAGAGAGCCTCCTTGTGCAGCAGTAATGCTGCAGTGTAACAAGGTGGCTCTTTTAGTTTTTGATTCAGTTATTCCCTCAATAAAGCGTTTTAAAGTTTGTACAAAATAACCTGTCCTCAGACCTGGAGGCGGTCCGAAGCTTCCTCGGTGAATCTCCCAACGGCCGTCACTCTTCTCTTCTGGGGATGTGGTCGCCGCCCCCTGAGCGCTGTTTCTTCTTAAATCCGGCGCCTGCGCTGTGCGTGCCTGCCTGGGGCAGGCGCAGTCTTCATTGTCCTTCATCGCTCAGATCCAGGGTGCCTGACTGCGCCTGTGCGGGCAGTGCGGCCACCCTGTTGCTGAATCCCCGCCCCGCGGTGACAGTGGCCCTTTAACTCATTGTTGGCCAGTTGTACTGTTATGATCTGGTGGCCTAAGAGCAGCATGAGACATACTCTGGAGAAGGTGGTACCTGTACTGACCGCAGACCCTGAACTTAACACCGCAACTAGAAGTAGCCGTGGAATGTACCTAGCACTCCCTGGACATCTCGACACAGCCGGAGGACTAATTACCCCTAGAGATAGAAAAGGGAAAACTATCTTGCCTCAGAGAAAATTCCCAAAGGATAGACAGCTCCCCACAAATATTGACTGTGAGAGGAGAGGGAAAAAACATACACAGACTGAAATCAGAATTTAGCAAAGGAGGCCACTTCTAGCTAAATAGAAAGGATAGGACAGAGTACTATGCGGTCAGTATTAAAACACTAGAAAATATCCACCACAGAAAATACAAAAACTCCACAGCTAACTAAGGATATGGAGGGTATATCTGCATCTCCAGAGATACCAGCTTGGCTAAACAAATCCTTATACAGACCAAGCTGGACAAGACAAAAAAAACATGGAAAAGAACTGAACAATAGGCCACAGCATGTGGACAGCAAAAAATCAAGGCCAGAACTTATCTTTGTTGAAAAGAACTGCAAAGCAGGAGAGACCAGGCAGAGATGTGAATCCTCCAGGAACAATGGACAACTGGCACTGACTAAAGGGTGAAGCAAGACTAAATAGCCCAGTCAGATTTGCAAAAAGTGAACACACCTGACAAATGCTGCGACTCAGAGACAGCAGCGCTACCACTTACAACCACCGGAGGGAGCCCAAGAGCAGAATTCACAACACCTAACCCTATCCCTAACCCTAACCCTAGCTATTTCTATTTATAGTGGGTTTTCTAGTTGATTTTGATGATTGGCAGCTGTCACACACTTCTCAGCATGCGTTTCAAAAACGCAAACGCATGAAAAAACGCATGTAAACGCGTCAAAACGCCGCGTTTTTTTTACCCAATGCAAAAACGCATGCGTCTAAAAAATGCAGCGTTTAAACGCGTTTACATGCGTTTTTTCACCACCTGCGTTTTTTTTTAAAACGCTGCAGATCAAAACGCAAGTGTGAAACCAGCCTAAGTTTTATATCAATGCATTTATATCCACTTTGCTGAATCTTCCTTACCATTGGTGAGGACGTGGTGAAGAAGTGGAGTTTTTCCAAGAGTGAAGGGTGGGACTGTGGAAGGTTCGAAGGGTGGAGGTGAGCTAAGGTGGAACTTAGAAGAAGTCACAAGGGGACCCCCAAATTTTACCAGTGTGAGGCCCTGTTCATCTCTTTAGGTTTTTGTTATGATACCCACTGCTCATGTTCCCATGTGTTGGAGCCACTTTCTATATGTCCAAAATAGCTGCTAAAGTCTTATAGAGAGCACAGTGAAAGGTGTGAACCTCTGCTGCCCTTTTACTGTCATTAATAGCGGGGATAAGAGTCACTGTAACACAGGAATCCATGTAATAGATACCTATTAGTAACTAACTACCTTTGGGTCAGTTTCTCACAAGCAGAATGCAGGTTCATTGTCAATACCTGTTTTTAGATGTTTCTTTATGCATGTATAATTTTATTTGCCAGGTTCCAGCCATCATCCTGTTTGTTAATCTAGGAAATTACTAAAACTAAGGTTTTATACCAAAAATTTGAAGCAAGTTCCATACTTGACTGTGGCAATGCAATAGTGCCACATATTACAACTCATGTACTGCAGGTAGAGACAAAATGCATTATTACACGTGGAGTGGTAACATTTCCAATCCCAGTTTCACATAGGTGTATTTGTGAGTCTATATTATGGCTTAGTGGAACAACCATGGTATTATGCTAGAATCATACTGGCCTCAGTAGTATTCTCATGGCTCCAATGCAAGGCTTCCGTCTGAATCCCTGAAAAAATGGAATTCATACATGCTCCTGCAGAGCCAATCAGTACAATGGGGCAAATACAGTTCAAATGGACTTCATCCAGGCTTCTTTGTGGCAGTGTCCATCTTTTCAAAAGGGTCACAAAAACAAAATATATTCTTGTGCCCCTCTGAAAAGACACACATACATTGTAAAGAGCAAATAGAGTTCATTTGAACTCTTTTCGCACCATTGTAAAGATAGGCTCCATCAGATGAACCATGTTTGTCAGGGATTCAGATAGAACCCCCAATGGAAGCCATGAAAATACTGCTGAACGAAGGCCTAGTTCTCTAGGTGATCATTTCTACATTCTCCCAAAAAAATTTTTTAACAGAATGTCCCTTGGAGCTATTCAGCATAATTTGGCAAACAGAGTCACTTTTGATTGAGTTTGGCTTCTGTCTCAGTGGTGTATGTCTTTTCTAGATGAACACAAAGCATAGTCTACCACGCGTTTGTGTAAAAAGATGACAAATTAATTTTAACTATATGGGTTCCAAGAAGTATCGTTTCTACTTGCGGAGAGTGACATGTTAAAGCATGTCGAGGTGACAAGACTTAAAGCTGCAATGCTCCTCTGGGAAATATGCAAATTGTCTCTTCAGAGAGGAAGAGGACTAGAACTCTAGTGCCACCTATTGGAAGTAGCAATCCCAACAGTCAATGTCGACCCTATAACGAGCCTTGTCACATGACTTAGGATAAAAGCCAAACGAGAATCTCAATTTGCAGACACTGTGTTTCGGGGTACTGCCCCTCATCAGTGCAAAGTGGTGATCTGGTTTGGCTGATTGAGAGGCGTTTGACCGGGATCAGGTGGCACTAGAAAGGTGGCACTAGAGTTCTAGTCCTCTTCCTCTCTGATCCTCTTGTATCCTGATCAGACGCCTCTCAATCAGCCAATCAGTCAATCAGATCTCCACTTTGCACTGACGAGGGGCAGTACCCTGAAACACAGTGTCTGCAAATTGAGATTTGGTTTGGCTCTTATCCTGTCATGTGACAAGGCTCGTTAAAGGGTCGACATTGACTGTTAGGATTGCTACTTCCAATAGGTGGCACAAGAGTTCTAGTCCTCTTGCTCTCTGAAGAGACAATTTGCAACTATATGGGTTGTAAGTTTTAGCAGTATTTTGTTGCCTTGGTCAAGTAGAATGAAACATTCTTTTTGAATGAAACCTTCCAAAATTTTAGGAGGTTGGTTAAAACCAAGTAAAGAAGGCGATTGATATATACAGTATATATATGATTGATAGATATATATGTTCACATTTCAAGTATTGCAATCTCAACTAGTTACTGAGAATATAAATTAGTTAAAGGATGATTTTCTGGGTCTGCTCCTGGTGCATTTGCTAACCATTGTAAATCAAACGAATGCTAAACCTCTGTCCCCATTACTGTCTCTGGCTCCAAGGTATATGAGAGCTTCGTGACGCTTCCATTACACAACAGAAAGCAAATTCCAAAATATTAAATTTATTCTTTTCAGGCCTATACAGTGTTCATTGAATGTTTGAAACAAGGATTACAAAAATTTCGGTCCACAAGATACCATCTTTAGAACCATAAAAAAAAGTAAAAAGAAAGAATTTGATTGTAGTAGGTACAAATAGGTTTTTCATGTTTATTAGTGTATAATATACCAGTCATACAGCATTTCACAAATGTGCTCACTGAAAATAATGTCTTTGTTTTATTGTCTTTGCTGGTGCTTGTTGGTTTGAAGTGCCCTTTGCAAATAATTTTGCCATAATGCATTGCTTTTACTAATTTTCTCTCCGTTAGTGAGTACAACTGCAAGACAGAAATCTTTCGGATATAAATGTACAGAAAAATCTAAGTATAACTGTTCAAAGGCACACTATACTTCTTACATCCACTGCTCACAAGCAACCTTAACTGTAAAATGACTCTAGTCTGCCTGGAAATAGTCAGAAAATATGCATATATTTCCAAAATTACTCGTAATACCCAGTTCCACTGCAGTGAATTAATAAGGGTAACACATGTGAAATCATTGCTTACATCTGATAAACAAGAAGAACTTGAGGCAAGCAGTGTGAGAATGGAATAGGGTAATTTGTTGTTTTTTTTAAGTGTAGGCCTATCCCAACATATCAATGGCTTATGTCAAGGATAGGCTATATCCTTGACATAAGCTTTGCTTTTACACCTCCTATGCCGACAATGGGTCTAAATGGTAACAGATACAAACATATTGTATGTACAGTATGTTTTTCTATTTCTCTGCTTAATGCTAAAGGCCCATTTAGATGGACCCTCATTCCCAACTATAACATGTCTAAACAGGCCACGAATACCCAATGAATGAGCAAAATGTCCTTACGTCAGGTATGATTATTTTTATGGAAGCTTAAAAATCACTAATTTTGGCAGCACATAATCCTGTGTACTTTACAGCCCAGAATAAATGCATTGTTGACCTTCAGTATGCAAAGTATTGTAGTCAGACTATCTAAAAAGACCATTAAACAACTGCAAATTAGTTTGCATTTAGCCGATTGGCAGTCGTTGAATGGCCGCAATTGTGTATCCTCCTAAGATACGTTATGAAGGTTAACAACAAGTAAAGAACAGGAAGGAGAGGGTATGATTAAAAGATCAGTCAATTCAGGGTTTGTTACCAATGAGACAACAGTAGGAAATGTTTAGTAATTTCTTACTACTGGATTGCTTTATTTTTATTTTAAAATTGGTAAAACAAAACTAATTTTGCTTATCATAATTATTTTACTCTATCCACACCATTTGTCCCTAATACTTTTTATTTAGAAATTGTAAGCAATGACATTAGTTTACATGAAGGTGAAGGCCAATCAAGGCCAATCAATGCTGACCGTCAACATGCATCAGTAATTGGTTGTCAAAGTCATATGATTGTGACATCACATGGACATCACATTGCATATATTGGTAGCCAAGAAGGACTACAAACTGGCTTAGGCACATTAATCATAAGAGGACAATAGTTCTGTAATTTTTCAGTTCTAGAGGTGGATTGGCAGATTTCTGTCCGTAACGAGGCGTTCAACAGTATAACACGTTGATCAATGCTTGTTTAAGGCCTTTTCATATGGGCTGATGCAAGCTGTATGGAGACAGAAGGATCATTAATAAGATTGCTCAGTTCCCATACATTTTACATACTGTTGGCAGCATATCCTGTTTAGTCAGGGAGATGGGCTGCTGACAACAATGATAACAGGGCTGACATATAAATTCATCCAGCCAATAAGTGTTTTGCTCATTCATTGACTGATCGGTAGCAGTTATTGAATACTTTGGTGGCATAAAGTTGGCATAGTCCTGGATGATGGATGTCAGTGAGCCAGATAGGGTTAAGGACTTTAAGAAGTCTATAGCTGTATGGAGAGAAGTCTTCTCCAGGTAGGGTCAGTATGATCTGTAACATATCAGTCTCTATGCATGGCATATGAAACAGGGCAACCACACTGACTTGGCTTTGTGTAATATGGACCCATGGGTATGCTACCTCATATATTGATAGAGGAAAATCATATCTAAGCAAAATATTTGCATAAGAGCTTGACAGGGGAAAACTGAACTAATGTTTTTTTAAATAAATTACATCTTGACTGGATCTGTCATGAATTTTGCTGTCATCAAACTGATTACATTGCTATGCGGGGTACACATTTTCAACCATACATTCCTGGCAGCAAATGAGTTACTACATTGTTGAGAAAATCAATGTTGAATCTTTATATAAATCAGCCTACAAGTGTCCCAAGGGCACTCCAATTCTTGGCTAGCACTTCGACCTTCTGCTTAGCGCCAACTTCAAAAGCTAGATGTGACTTAGCACCACTGAACAGACAGGAATCATGTACTATCTGGTAATTGGCCCACCCTCAGTGCACTTGCAGTCTCATTTACGTGAGAATTTAAAGCTAATATTCTCAGTGATAGAAAATCATACTAGGAAGGTATTTGAAGATCTCCTAGTGCCAATGTGATGATTGACAACACGTCATCAATATCAGTTAGGTGGTGGTCTGACACTTAGAACCCCACACATTAACTGTTAAAAGCTCCAACGATGGGGAGATTTAAATGCATTAAACAGAGTTGTAACACACAGATCCTTTCAATAAGTAGCAGTCACTGCTAGTTACTGCAGAACAGAGCAGCTGCTGATTGCCTGCAGCAGTCACGTGACATAGCAATGTCACATGACCACTGGTGCACCAATCATTATAACCAGAGGAATGGTGCCACTTGTGAAAGTATGTATGCAGTGTTTTTATTGTACGATGAGTAGTATATCTATTATTGATGGTTTATCCAGCAGTAGACAACCCCTTTGATATTTTAATACATCTAGTATTGTCCACCTCACCCAATACATCTAAGTGTCAGATCTATTGGATAAAGCAACCATTTGATGAGCCATTTTCCATGCAATGTATGGTTGGTGAGATTTATGGACTGAGAAGAGACTGCATTGTTCTAATGCTGTGAGAAAAGGAGCCTGAACATGTTAATAAGGCAGCAAAATTTTTAATTCCAGTAGATCAGAAAGTTACTTTTTTATTATCATCTTGGTCATGTAAAACCAATACTAAAAAAATTATTCATGGACATCCATGGAGAGCCACATTGATCCATGGTGCTGTTTGCGAAGCCCAAGCTTTTCTGTCATGTGTGTCTGCAGTACAAAAGTGAAGGGTACACTGTAGTCACTACTGAAATGGTCTGATCATTCAAGTTTGAAACAGTTGACTGCATTATCTTTATTTTAACAAATGTGTTTTGGACATGATTTTGTGGGAGTTACTAATATATAAGTATGACAAGTTTTCTTGCAGACATTGGTGCAGTTTTCCTCACAGCCTGACTTCTGTTCTCAAAATGGTTGATGATGGAGGAGCATCTGTCCAGAATAGTCCACCAAACCTCCTCTAACCAAAAACAGCTTTCTTATATGCAGCGTTTTTCAATTGGATCAGGTTGATGGACAGGTCTGGTAACACGCTCCTCCATCAATAGCCACTTTGTGGACAGGAGAGTTGTGCAGTGTGTGAGTAAGGCTGTACTGACAAGTGAGGAGGAGACCCTGTTGTTACTATTAAATAATAAGTGCCACAAAATCATGTCCTCAACACATCTGTTAAAATGCAGAAAAAGTGGACAATCCCATTTAAGCCTCACTTGTTCCTTAACCACTTATTTGTTAGGAAATTGAGTTTGATGGTGACCAAATTATTTCCTCCATATTTGTTCAGACAGTATAGGGACACCTAGGTCAGTCATTTAGTGCAAGAATTAAGCATTAGACAATTCAACTCAAACTCAGTAACTAGAGGCTTAAACCAAATCCTTGAATATACTTCTGATAGTAAAGAAGAAGATGTCCATATGCAACTGTAGTTTTAAAGGTTTAGACAATGGCATATGTCACCAATATTTCTTTGTGTGTAAAGTGTAGGTTAAGTGACTGCTAAATTTGGAGATCAGTGGGAACACGTCTACTGCTGGCATTACTTGCTAGTGACATCTTTCGATCTGGAGAGAAAGTTATAGGGCCATCACACTCTTTATACTGCTGGTGTTCTGGACTTTGTTCGCCGATAGTATCTGGCGTGCTTGGCCGGCTGCTTTGCTTAAGGTCAGACCATGGTCTACCAGAAATAAAGCTGTAACGTCCTCTGGTGCTGCATATTGAGTCCTGTGTGAATGAACTCCTCTCACCCGCTCTAGAACAGTGCCATGGAGCACTGATTCTTCTACTCTTCCGGATGGCATTGCTAGTTGAAGAATACATAAAATTTGTGTTGCAGAAATCCTCATTGTCTTCAGAAGGTATCTCAGTCATTGTTCCCATTGGTATACTTGGCGTACTTTCGGAACTTGGATGAGTGCATCTTATGAAACCACTTTTTCTCTGTGGATGTTTTTTAGCTGGCTTGTTGTCAGACGCAAGAGTTTTACTTATCTTTTCATTATTATTAGAACTGCTGTTGTTAAGATGGCTTTCTGCTGTATTTGTAGAGTTTACCTCATTAGCAGATTTGGTTTCCTGCTCATCAAGTATACAAGTATTACTATTAGACGTGTGTAAATCTACAATCGGTTGAAATCCACAAGGAGGATTTAATATTGGATACACAGTTGGGTCACTTTGTTTTTCCATCAGCAATGTGTAGTTGCTGGGAGCTGAAGGAAGTGTCTTTTGTGGGCTAGCAGATGCACCAACACATGTATGAGTAGCTGTGGAATGTTTCTTAGATTTATTTGCATAAAATTCATCAAATTCGTCTTTCAGTTTATATCTTACTAAATAACCTTTCCTGATTTTTTTCACCCCAAGGTGTCCTATTTCCAAAATGTTGAGAAATAGAGAAACCCCTGCTATGCTCTGCATAAACAGCATGAATACTGTCTTCTCAGTTGGTCTTGGGACAAAGCAGTCAACCACATTGGGACAAGGTTCTCTTTGGCATTTGTAAAGAGGATTTAATTTAACTCCATAAAGTAAATGCTGACCAACCATAAAACCAACCTCAACAGCAGATCTGGTTAATATATGTATGATATATGTGAAGAGGAGTGAACCACGGAGTGGAGCCTTATTGAGTTTTCTTTGGTCAAGTTGTCTTAGTTCACGCTCCAATCTCTTGCGATCCTCCATCAACTCATAGTCTACACCTTCAAGTTCGCCTTTCAAATGAGCTTTCTTTTTGTGCCTTTCTTTCTCAAGAACTCGTAGTCTATAAATAGCATGGCCCATATATACCAATGATGGCGAAGACACAAATATAACTTGAAGAACCCAATATCTAATCAAAGATATAGGAAATGCTTGGTCATAGCAAACAGTTTTACATCCAGGCTGGTCTGTGTTGCATACAAACTGTGATTGTTCATCATTCCAAACTTCTTCAGCTGCTACACCCAAAACCAGCATACGAAATATAAAAAGAATGGTAAGCCAGATTTTTCCAACTATTGTCGAGTGAATATGAACTTCCTCCAGGATGACCCCAAGGAAATTCCAGTCTCCCATCTTTAGTCCACCATCTCAACACTGTTGGACAAGGAAAACAATTCTATTTTTATAAATGATTATAAAAACATCAACTAAAATAGCACAGTGATACTGTCCTCATGTTAGGTGTGTGTTTATCTCTGTACTTTTTTCATTATTTTCATACTTTTTCTCATTTTAATATGTTCATGTAATCTGACTTATAGATTGGCTTTATATAAATATACATATATATGTATTTACATCAGTTAACTTATAACTAGAGATAGACCGGTAGATCCAATAGTCATAATTCCATAATTTCTAATTGCATAATTAATGTACAATTTGTAATTGTATATTGTTACTTACCAATTTCAGCCCGGCAATGTACCTTAACGAGCACTGATTGACTCTATAACAAGGCGTACGACATTCATTTACCAGCTTGTTTACACAAGCCAATGAACAATGATGGGGAAAGAACTGTCGCTAATACAATAGTTCTGTCCACATCCTGTATCGTGTTATCATCAGCACATCCCCTGATTATAGAAGGCAATGTGTTGCTGAGAATAATATTTTTTGCTGGCATAAACACCCGACAAATGAACTTTTTGCTAGTTTGTTGGGAGATTTCCATCATGTTTATACGAAGAGGAAAATTGGAAGAGAAAGTTCCTACAAAAGCTCATTCAACAATTATCCAGCAGTCTAAGACGTTCACACTAAAAATTTTTGCAGCTTTTTTTTACGCATTTTTCATGCAAATTTTCAGCTACGTTTTACAGTACCAGCAAAGTCTATGAGATTTCAGAAATCTCATGCACACACCTTGTTTTTTTTGTCATCAGGATTTTATGCTTTGCATAGTTTTTTTGTACAATGGAGCATGTCACTTCTTTCAGCATTTTTCCAGCGTTTTTCACCCATTTGGTGGTGAAAAAATGCCAAATCTGGCATGCCAAAATGCACAAAAAAAGTAAGAAAAAACTATGAAAACATGTTTTTTTCTGCAGCTTTTTCCTACCATGAGATTAGGTTTAGTTGAAGAAAAAAAGCTTCAAAAATGCCTAGTGTGAACTTATCCTAACTGTAGCAGAAATAATCATTATTAGGATTAGTTAAATACATGTAGAAATCTGTCTAATTTAGTGTAGAGATGTACTGTAATTGTATAAAATTGTTTCTCTGGTAAAATATGGTTGGTCACTGTTAATATTCCTAAAATTGTTGACATATCCCTATGAAGCTAGTCAATGGAACGTGGTAAACTATCAGACCACAGATGAATATATTTCTATCTGACTTGCAGTTACAATTTGAAGCATGTAAATAACAAGAATCGAGCTGATATTCTCTACCCAATCTTACCATGAATATCATAATGTTTATCTTGATGAGAAGTTTATTTCTAACTTAATAGAAATGATGTCCAATCAGATAACGTAGGATATTCTTAACACAAGCACAGGGCATATCGATATCAGTTCTTGATATTACATAGAGGTCACTGGATATTATATACCGTAGATCTTATCCAGCAGCTAAATAGAATAGCTGGAACATAACGTTTTGCAAATCAGACGACATGACATTTACTGCTAAAAGATATGCCGAAACCTCTCCATGTTCCATACCGTGTCTCAGTATTCCACACCTTTTCCATCCAATGACTTTAATAGCTTTCTCTATGATGATATGCACTAAATTTCAACAAACCTCTCTAACTTACTAATGGTATAGGCTAGAAGACATGGTCCAGACTATTGCAGCTACGTGTTACTGTAGAGGGGTATACATGTAAAGCAGTTATTAATATACAAGTTAAACTGTTTCCTATATAGTAAGGTTTATACCATACCTTTTAGTTTTGCTCAGCCTCAGGTAGGATTCCATGGAGCAAAGCTTGCTCTGTCCTGTAACGCTATCATTGCGATGGGAACAGGAGGGAAGGATAGTACTGTGTTCATCTTATACTCTGCATATAAAAATCAATGTGTGTGCAGCCTGACATTGCTTCCAGCAACATTAAAATGGTTTAGGTAACCCACTCCATCCCAGAGGCTTGTCCATTGCACGTAGAAGCACAGTGACTTCCGAACTCGGAATCTTATTATCCTGGTAAATTACAAATGGAAAATGCAAATCGGAAAGTATTTCTCCATTTGTCTTATTTAGTGTTAATTTGTATTGATATTAGAAAATGTTAAAAGTATGTCCCTATGTCTTAGAAATAGAATCCATATTAACATTATGTTCCTATGTATTAGAAATAGAATCCATATTTCCATGTTTATTGATCCATTCTCTAAATCTAGAGTATCGCTTATTAAACATTTCTGTACATTCAACTATCTCCCTACTAAGTTAATTAATTTAAGCGTGCCGGTGCCCGTACATGTAGATGATGTGCCTTTAAAGGGACTGTCTCACGACAGCCCATTTTGTCATAATGGCATAGTAACATAGCAAGGTTGAATAGTTCAAGCTATTCTGGTACAATGTTGATATGGAGGAATGCAGGGACAGACGTCAATTAAATTAAAATGAATGACTCAATACATAATATGTGGATTGCATGTGCAGCGCTCCCACTGCCGCAGGGCCGAGGGGTACCCGGTACCGGGCCTCTCTGTCTCAGTCCTGGGGTTGTCACGGTGGCTAGACCCGGTCCGTGACCCTGCTGAGGGGCGCCCAATGAAAGAGTGTGGATGGTGATGATGTTATGGTGAGGTGCAGGTCGCAGTAAATAACGAGGACACCAGGTTGCAGTCTCTTTACCTCTTTACTGAAGGCTTCAGGATCCTCAGTCCGGAATACGGTTAACCGGGCTACGCAAGTCCAGCCGGTCCGATGGCACTTCCAGAGTTCCCTTTGCAGGTGGAAATCTGTGCCTACCTTCTAGCGCTTGTGTGTTGTGGTCCTCCCCTGCTGTGCTTACGGAATAGTCCCCACAACTGTTGTGTCTGTTTCTGAAGTTCCCTCACAACTCGATTCTGAAGTTCTTCAGCACGACTCCTACTGGTGTTTCTCCTTGTTGCATTGATCTCGTTTCTCACTCAGCACAATAAACCTCGCTTCTTGTCCTTTCTTGGGGTACCACCGCGATGAAGTGCAGGCGCGGTCCCGTAACATTCTTTCTGTTCGCTAGGCCTCTGTCAGGATCCCACCCCTGACAGGGACCCCCCTGAATCTTCCCCTGCAACACCCTCTGCCACAGGATGTTGCCTGGTTCCAACCCAGTCAGCTTCTCCCTAACTTCCTCTCTAACCCCCAGTTTTACCAGATTGTGAGGAGTGGCCTAATACATAGTACCCTGTCATGATTCCCCAATGGCATGGGAACATCAGAGACACAAAATAACAGACTAGCTCTCGGGTGATGGAAACTCAAGCTGACCGTGACCTAAATCTACCACACAACTAACAGTAGCCAGGGAGCATTCCTACGGCTGCCTAAATGCCACGCGCCAGCCGGAGAACTAACTACGCCTGGAAGAGGAAGGAACAGACCTGGCTTACCTCTAGTGAAATTCCCCAAGATGATAGTAGCCCCCACATATATTAACGGTGAGTTCAGAGGAAAAGACATACACAGTATGAAGGTAGATTTAGCAAAGCGAGGTCCACTTACTAGATAGAGGAAGGATACAAAAGAGGACTTCACGGTCAGCTGAAAAACTCTTTCAAAAACCCATCCTGAAATTACTTTAAGACTCCTGTGTCAACTCATGACACAGGAGTGGCAATTACAGTCCACAAGAGCTTCCAGTAACAGGAAAAGACAAAACTGTAAACTGGACAAAAATACAAAACAAAACGGACAAGAGTCCACTTAGCTGATCAGCAGACTAGTAGCAGGAACATGCAACTGAATTACTCAGGTTACAATGATGACCGGCAAGGAAGTGACTGGAGAGCAAGGCTAAATAGGGAACTCCCAAAACTGATGGAAGCAGGTGAGCTGAGGCAGAAAAGTAAACACAAGTCTCCAGTACCACCAGCCACCACCGGGGGAGCCCAAAAAGCGGATCACAACAGTACCCCCCCCTTAAGGAGGGGGCACCGAACCCTCAAGAGAACCGCCAGGGCGACCTGGATGAGCCCTATGAAAGGCACGAACCAAATCCGAGGCATGAACATCAGAGGCAGTTACCCAAGAATTATCTTCCTGACCATAGCCCTTCCACTTAACCAGATACTGGAGTCTCCGCCTGGAAATACGGGAGTCCAAGATCTTCTCTATAACGTACTCCAATTCACCCTCAACCAGCACAGGAGCAGGAGGCTCAGCAGAAGGAACCACCGGCACCTCGTATCTCCGCAACAACGACCGATGGAACACATTATGGATAGCGAAAGATGCCGGGAGGTCCAAACGAAAGGAAACAGGGTTAATAATCTCCAAAATCCTATAGGGACCGATGAACCGAGGCTTAAATTTAGGAGAAGAAACCCTCATTGGGACAAAACGGGAAGACAACCACACCAAGTCCCCAACACGAAGGCGAGGACCAACCCGACGCTGGCGGTTAGCAAACCGCTGAGTCTTCTCCTGGGACAAATTCAAATTGTCCACCACTTGTCCCCAAATCCGATACAACCGATCCACCACAGCATCTACTCCAGGACAATCCGAAGACTCCACCTGACCAGAAGAAAAACGGGGATGAAACCCCGAATTGCAAAAGAAAGGGGAAACCAAAGTGGCAGAACTAGCCCGATTATTAAGAGCAAACTCCGCCAACGGCAAAAAGGCAACCCAATCATCCTGATCCGCAGACACAAAACACCTCAAATACGTCTCCAAAGTTTGATTAGTTCGCTCCGTCTGGCCATTAGTCTGAGGATGGAAGGCAGACGAAAAAGACAAATCAATGCCCAACCTGGCACAGAATGCCCGCCAAAATCTAGAAACGAACTGGGTACCCCTATCAGAAACGATATTTTCAGGAATACCATGCAAGCGAACCACATTTTGAAAAAACAAAGGAACCAACTCAGACGAGGAAGGCAACTTCGGTAATGGCACCAAATGAACCATCTTAGAAAAACGGTCACACACCACCCAGATAACAGACATCCTCTGAGAGACAGGAAGATCAGAAATAAAGTCCATAGAGATGTGCGTCCAAGGCCTCTTCGGAATAGGCAAGGGCAACAACAACCCACTAGCCCTAGAACAACAAGGCTTGGCCCGAGCACACACATCACAAGACTGCACAAAAACACGCACATCTCGAGACAGAGATGGCCACCAGAAGGATCTAGCCACCAAATCCCTGGTACCAAAAATTCCAGGATGACCCGCCAGCGTAGAAGAATGAACCTCCGAGATGACTCTACTGGTCCAATCATCAGGAACAAACAGTCTACCAGGTGGACAGCGATCAGGTCTATCAGCCTGAAACTCTTGCAAAGCACGTCGCAGATCTGGGGAAATAGCGGATAATATCACCCCATCCTTAAGGATACCTGTAGGTTCCGAATCACCAGGGGAATCAGGCTCAAAACTCCTAGAAAGGGCATCCGCCTTCACATTCTTAGAACCTGGTAGATATGAGACCACAAAATTAAACCGAGAGAAAAACAACGACCAGCGCGCCTGTCTAGGATTCAGGCACCTGGCAGACTCAAGGTAAATCAGATTCTTGTGTTCAGTCAAAACCACCACCTGATGTCTAGCACCCTCAAGCCAATGACGCCACTCCTCAAATGCCCACTTCATGGCCAAAAGCTCCCGATTACCGACATCATAATTTCTTTCGGCGGCAGAAAATTTTCGAGAAAAGAACGCACAAGGTCTCATCACTGAGCAATCGGAACTTTTCTGCGACAAAACCGCCCCCGCTCCGATCTCGGAAGCATCGACCTCAACCTGAAAGGGGAGAGAGACATCGGGCTGGCGCAACACAGGGGCAGACGAAAAGCGGCGCTTAAGTTCCCGAAAGGCCTCCACAGCGGCAGAGGACCAATTGGCAACATCAGCACCCTTCTTAGTCAAATCCGTAAGAGGCTTAGCAACACCAGAAAAACCAGTTATAAATCGACGATAAAAATTCGCAAAGCCCAAGAATTTCTGAAGACCCTTTAGAGAAGTAGGCTGCGTCCAGTCACAAATAGCCCGAACCTTGACAGGGTCCATCTCAACAGAAGAAGGGGAAAAAATGTACCCCAAAAAAGAAATCTTTTGAACCCCAAAAACACACTTAGAACCCTTTACACACAGAGAATTCTCCCGCAAGACCTGAAAAACCCTCCTGACCTGCTGAACATGAGACTCCCAGTCCTCAGAAAAAATCAAAATATCGTCCAAATACACAATCATAAATTTATCCAGATAGTCACGGAAAATATCATGCATAAAGGACTGAAAAACTGAAGGTGCATTAGAAAGGCCGAAAGGCATTACTAAATACTCAAAGTGGCCCTCAGGCGTATTAAATGCGGTTTTCCACTCATCCCCTTGCTTAATTCGCACCAAATTATACGCCCCACGGAGATCAATCTTGGAGAACCACTTAGCCCCCCTTATGCGAGCAAACAAATCAGTAAGCAGCGGCAACGGATACTGATATTTGACTGTAATTTTATTCAGGAGTCGATAATCAATACAAGGCCTCAGCGAGCCATCCTTTTTAGAGACAAAGTAAAACCCAGCTCCTAAAGGTGACGAAGAAGGACGAATATGTCCCTTTTCCAGGGACTCCTTAACATACTCTCGCATGGCAGCATGCTCAGGTACAGATAGGTTAAACAAACAACCCTTTGGAAATTTACTGCCTGGAATCAGATCTATGGCGCAATCACACTCTCTGTGGGGAGGGAGAGAACCAATTTTAGGCTCTTCAAAAATATCCCCAAAATCCGACAAAAATGCCGGAATCTCAGAGGGAATAGATGACGAGATAGAAACCAAAGGTATGTCCCCATGAGCCCCCCGACATCCCCAGCTTAACACAGACATAGTTTTCCAGTCCAGTACTGGGTTATGAGATTGTAACCATGGTAATCCAAGCACTAACACATCATGTAAATTATGCAACACGAGGAAGCGAATCATCTCCTGATGGTCTGGAGTCATACGCATAGTCACTTGCGTCCAGAACTGTGGTCTATTACAAGCCAGAGGTGTAGAATCTATACCCTTCAGAGGTATAGGAACTTCCAGAGGCTCCAAATCAAACCCACAGCGCCTGGCGAAGGACCAATCCATGAGACTCAGAGCGGCGCCAGAGTCCACATAGGCATCCACGGTAATAACTGATAATGAACAAATCAGAGTTACAGACAGAAGAAATTTAGACTGTAAAGTGCAAATAGAAACAGACTTGTCAACCTTCCTAGTACGTTTAGAGCATGCTGATATAACATGCGCGGAATCACCACAGTAGAAGCACAAGCCATTTTTGCGCCTATAATTCTGCCGCTCGCTTCTTGACAGAATTCTGTCACATTGCATTTTCTCTGGCGTCCCTTCAGAAGATACCGCCAAATGGTGCACAGGTTTGCGCTCCCGCAAACGCCGATCAATCTGAATCGCCATTGTCATGGACTCATTCAGACCTGTGGGCGTAGGAAACCCCACCATGACATCCTTAACGGCATCAGAAAGGCCCTCTCTGAAATTTGCCGCTAGGGCACACTCATTCCACTGAGTAAGCACAGACCATTTACGAAATTTTTGGCAGTATATCTCAGCTTCATCTTGCCCTTGAGACAGGGCTATTAAAGCTTTTTCAGCTTGAATCTCCAAATTAGGTTCCTCATACAGCAACCCTAAAGCCAGAAAAAACGCATCCACATTGAGCAACGCAGGATCCCCTGGTGTCAATGAAAATGCCCAATTTTGAGGGTCACCTCGCAGCAAAGAAATCACAATCTTAACCTGCTGAACAGGATCTCCAGAGGAGTGAGGTCTGAGAGAAAAGAATAATTTACAATTACATTTGAAATTCAGAAACCGAGATCTATCTCCGGAAAATACCTCTGGTGTAGGAATCTTAGGTTCAGAAATAGGAGTACGTATAACATAATCTTGTAAATCCTGAACCTTCGTAGCAAGACTATTAAAACCTGCAGCCAAACTCTGAGGGTCCATCCTTAAACCGGAGAGATCAGAGCCATTCAAGGATTAGAAGGAGAGAATGGCAAGGCTGTAAATAGAGCAGAAATACAACTGAGCCAACTAAGTAGCAAACATGAGAGGAAAAAAAAAAAAAAAAAAATCTACAGACTTCTTTTACTCTCCTTTCTTCTGCCAATTACTTTAACGTTGGCCGGTCATACTGTCATGATTCCCCAATGGCATGGGAACATCAGAGACACAAAATAACAGACTAGCTCTCGGGTGATGGAAACTCAAGCTGACCGTGACCTAAATCTACCACACAACTAACAGTAGCCAGGGAGCATTCCTACGGCTGCCTAAATGCCACGCGCCAGCCGGAGAACTAACTACGCCTGGAAGAGGAAGGAACAGACCTGGCTTACCTCTAGTGAAATTCCCCAAGATGATAGTAGCCCCCACATATATTAACGGTGAGTTCAGAGGAAAAGACATACACAGTATGAAGGTAGATTTAGCAAAGCGAGGTCCACTTACTAGATAGAGGAAGGATACAAAAGAGGACTTCACGGTCAGCTGAAAAACCCTTTCAAAAACCCATCCTGAAATTACTTTAAGACTCCTGTGTCAACTCATGACACAGGAGTGGCAATTACAGTCCACAAGAGCTTCCAGTAACAGGAAAAGACAAAACTGTAAACTGGACAAAAATACAAAACAAAACGGACAAGAGTCCACTTAGCTGATCAGCAGACTAGTAGCAGGAACATGCAACTGAATTACTCAGGTTACAATAATGACCGGCAAGGAAGTGACTGGAGAGCAAGGCTAAATAGGGAACTCCCAAAACTGATGGAAGCAGGTGAGCTGAGGCAGAAAAGTAAACACAAGTCTCCAATACCACCAGCCACCACCGGGGGAGCCCAAAAAGCGGATCACAACAGTACCCTTAGCTCCCCCTGGAGGCCAGACTGTGAAATGTATTGGTGTCTGTGATATCTGGTCAGGTGAACTCCTTCAGTGCCATCAGACGTACCATAGCCCCCCTTAGCGGCGGAGCATCAGTACTGCAACGACCAGGACTCTGGATCGCTGCACTCCCCCCCCCCCCGGTTAAATCCAGTACTCCTGGACTGGGAAGAAAACAACAATACATGTCAGCAAAAAGACATACAATTTTGAAATGCAATAACAAGTAAACTTTAACAAGGCTTCCCTTTATGGGAGGTGAGGACACTTGAACGTTACAAACATGGTTAAATATTTTAAATAACATACTATAAATAACTTCTCTTACCCAACCGGGTATTCTACTAAGTGCAAATTTCAGAACAATAATTTAACGTTGCCTTTAAGGACGTACACGCTGAATCCACTAAAGACCTTCTTATAAAACATTATAAGGCTAATTAACTTTTCTTCATTTTCCACCTTTACATCTGCAGGACCGCCTGTCTATCTGCCCCAGGCCTACTGCCTCTTGCTCTGTTACAGGACCGCCCCTTTCCGCCCGGGCCTACTGCCTTTCTGCTACTATACACAGTATAGAACTTATCTTCCTTCTCTCAGTTCAGGATCACCGAGCCATCTCTGTATGGCTCCTAGGAGGACTCACCGACTAACCCCATTCGGGCTCACTTCCTGTCCTCATTCTTCTAGCAACATCATTAAACATTTCTCACAATTAACTAGCTCACTACATATAACTTTCATATGTAAGCATTATTAGTACTTCCTTTTAAAGCATCATCATTCCTTAAGTGCTATGGATGAACGTCCCCTTTAAGAAGGGACCAAGTCTCTATGAGGTAGTGCAACTTCTCAAGCTGCAAGTCCGTATGCAGCAAGGACTCCGATATGGCTTCCAGGAACAGTTTCTTCGCAAAGAGTCCTTTTCTTTGTAAAGCCAGTAGAGGGCACCTTTAAGAAGGTGCAAACTATTTACAATGAGTTTGTAATCATGCAGTGTTCATGATCCAGCAGTTCTTTTCAACAATGATAAAATAAGAAACAAAAAGCCAAAGCACAAAAATAGGGATCCCGGGTAAACTAAGGGATCCCTTTAAGAGTTAACCCTAATCGGGTTATAGCAGCAAAACAGCAAAAAGACAAACAGTTAACTATTTACATGTGATGAAGCATTCTTGCTTACTCAGTTTCTGGCTGAGCGGGAGGCGGCCTCCTTCCGGGCCTCACCTGGCAGACGGGTCGTGGTGGCATGACAAGGACCGGTCCTGGATTCAGCAACGACAGGATTCCTCGTTGGGACACCCTCCTCGCTCGTGGGTGAGCACGACCCGTAGCTACACGGTGGGCCCGAATTCCCTGGGGTTCCGCGGGGGCAGGTTCCTGCATCTTCCCTGCAGGAGGCTCGTCCTCCGACGTTCCGGCAGCGGCCTGGAGTGCGACGCACCGCTGGACACCCCGAGCTATCCAGCCAACCTCCCTCCTCCACCGGGTGTAAGTTACCGCATCTCCGGGCTCCAGGTCGTGACTGTACCTTCTCCCGCAGGGTTCCACCTCTTCCCGATCCACACGGACCCGCAGTGGCTCTCCAATTTCTTGTATAACTCCCCGTCCTTCCCGGGAGTTGAAGAACACCACCACACCCCAGTGTGACGGGGGAACTTCCTCAGCTTCCGTCAGGTCAATCTGGACCGCAGGTTGGGGCCTATTCCTCCACGCCGTCATCAGGCGCTGTTGATGTTCTGCCTCCGGCAGGATCCTCAGGTCCTGTGCCTGCAGCTCGCACTCTGCCGCGGCCGGGATGGAGGAAATAGGGGACACCGGAGTTAGGCGGACTTCCGTAGGCTGGCCCAGCCGAGCGGTCACACGGGCATCGGCCTCCCGACAGCGTGCCATCTGCCGGGCCTCAGTTGCGGCCACACACTCCTCAGACGGCGGCCAGTTGGGTCTGCCTGTCGGTAACTCCGTAAGGGCCAGTCCCTGCAACGATGGCGCATCTGGGGCTGTGTCGGGTGGTGCAGCCTCATGCTGGGTCGGGTCGTCCCCACGCGGTACTCCCGGCGTCGCCATCTTTGCTTCCTCTCCAGTGTCTTCTTCCCGCGGTCTCTTTCATGGGCGGCCCCGTCTCCATGGTCTCCACCCTCCAAAGAGGATGAGAAGGCGGACCTCGGCTGCTGACGGGCACGTCCTCAGGATGCAAAAATATTTAGACTGGGCGGCCATTGTCTTTCGCGCTCTTCAGCTTGCTAACGCCCACTTCACGCCCCTCTTCTTCTCCTGCGCTCCTCAGGGCGCTGTAATGGCGGATTTTGGCGGCAAATGGCGATACACAGTCTTTGCAATAAGTCACAGTCCAAGTACAATAAATCACAGTTCCAAGGCACACATGACCCGATTCTTCAGGCTTAAGTAGATCCTGTTCGTGACGCCAAGTTTGCAGCGCCCCCACTGCCGCAGGGCCGAGGGGTACCTGGTACCGGGCCTATCTGTCTCAGTCCTGGGGTTGTCACGGTGGCTAGACCCGGTCCGTGACCCTGCTGAGGGGCGCCCAATGAAAGAGTGTGGATGGTGATGATGTTATGGTGAGGTGCAGGTCGCAGTAAATAACGAGGACACCAGGTTGCAGTCTCTTTACCTCTTTACTGAAGGCTTCAGGATCCTCAGTCCGGAATACGGTTAACCGGGCTGCACAAGTCCAGCCGGTCCGATGGCACTTCCAGAGTTCCCTTTGCAGGTGGAAATCTGTGCCTACCTTCTAGCGCTTGTGTGTTGTGGTCCTCCCCTGCTGTGCTTACGGAATAGTCCCCACAACTGTTGGGTCTGTTTCTGAAGTTCCCTCACAACTCGATTCTGATGTTCTTCTTCGTCCCCCAGATGATATGGCTAGGACGCACCCGTATGACGGGTAGGCTCAGAGGTCTTCCGGGACCCTAGTGTCGCCCCTCTCCAACTGTTGCCCCCTATGTCTTCTTAGGTGATTTGAGTGAGACAGCCCGCCTATAACTAACTGTCCTGCCGTAGGTTTGAAGTAAGGCCTGGAGCTCAATACTTCCTCGGCGTTCCGGCCACCGGCTACGCGCCTCAGTAGGATGTTGCCTCGTCTTACAGCACGACTCCTACTGGTGTTTCTCCTTGTTGCGTTGATCTCGTTTCTCACTCAGCACAATAAACCTCGCTTCTTGTCCTTTCTTGGGGTACCGCCGCGATGAAGTGCAGGCGCGGTCCCGTAACGTTCTTTCTGTTCGCTAGGGCTCTGTCAGGATCCCACCCCTGACAGGGACCCCCCTGATTCTTCCCCTGCAACACCCTCTGCCACAGGATGTTGCCTGGTTCCAACCCAGTCAGCTTCTCCCTAACTTCCTCTCTAACCCCCAGTTTTACCAGATTGTGAGGAGTGGCCTAATACATAGCACCCTTAGCTCCCCCTGGAGGCCAGACAGTGAAATGTATTGGTGTCTGTGATACCTGGTCAGGCGAACTCCTTCAGTGCCATCAGACGTACCATAGCCCCCCTTAGCGGCGGAGCATCAGTACTGCAACGACCAGGACTCTGGGGCGCTGCACATGGATTATGAAGTTAGTATGATGACTAGTGTTGAGCATTCCGATACTGCAAGTATCGGGTATCGGCCGATACTTGCTGTATCGGAATTCCGATACCGAGATCCGATATTTTTGTGATATCGGGTATCGGTATCGAAACAACATTAATGTAAAAATGTGTAAAAGAGAGAATTAAAATAAAAAATATTGCTATACTCACCTCTCCGACGCAGCCTGCACCTTACCGAGGGAAGCGGCAGCGTTCTTTGTTTAAAATTCGCGCTTTTCTTTCCTTTACGTGAGTCCCGGCTTGTGATTGGTTGCGTGCCGCCCATGTGACCGGGACGCAACCAATCACAGCAAACCGTGACGTAATTTCAGGTCCTTCAGGATTTTAAAATTACGTTCCGGCGTTGTGATTGGTTGCGTCGCAGTCACATGGGCGACGCAACCAATCACAGCAAGCCGTGACGTAATTTCAGGTCCTTAAGGATTTTAAAATTACGTCCCGGCTTTGTGATTGGTTGCGTCGCAGTCACATGGGAGACGCAACCAATCACAAGCCGTGACGTCACGGGAGGCTGGACACGCGCGCATTTTAAAATGGACGCGTGTCCAGCCTCCCGTGACGTCCCGGCTTGTGATTGGTTGCGCCGCGGTCAACCAATCACAAGCCGGGAGGCTGGACACGTGCCCATTTTAAAATTTTAAAATGCGCGCGTGTCCAGCCTCCCGGCTTGTGATTGGTTGACCGCGGCGCAACCAATCACAAGCCGGGACGTCACGGGAGGCTGGACACGCGCCCATTTTAAAAAGCGCGCGTGTCCAGCCTCCCGTGACGTCACGGCTTGTGATTGGTTAATGGCGGCCATGTTGCCGGGACGCGGACCAATCACAGCAAGCCGTGACGTAATTTCGTCACGGCTTGCTGTGATTGGTCCGCGTCCCGGCAACATGGCCGCCCTGACCAATCACAAGCCGGGACTTCACGTAACCAAGTAAAAGCGCGAATTTTAAACAAACAACGCTGCCGGTTCCCTCGCTGAGGTCCAGGCTGCGTCGGAGAGGTGAGTATAGCGATATTTTTTATTTTAATTCTTTCTTTTACACATTTATATGGATCCCAGGGCCTGAAGGAGAGTTTCCTCTCCTTCAGACCCTGGGAACCATCAGGAATACCGTCCGATACTTGAGTCCCATTGACTTGTATTGGTATCAGGTATCGGTATCGAATTGGATCCGATACTTTGCCGGTATCGGCCGATACTTTCCGATACCGATACTTTCAAGTATCGGACGGTATCGCTCAACACTAATGATGACTGAAAAGGAAATTTAAGATGAAATGATATCCGGCACTCCATGAGTGGAGTAAAATCTTCAAATTTATTTCAGTAATATGATTTTATACATGATAGCTCAATAAGCAAAACCAATGCGTTTCGACCAGAATATCTTAATCATGATCTTTTCACCATTTACATCTGACAAGCTCTTGTGCCCATGCACCCGTGGTAGGATTATAGACTGATTAGCTGGAATCTCCATTCTCTACAAAAAGGACATACGGTATGTTATAATCGGTGTGGTGAACAACTCACTTATATCGATGTTCCATAGACTGAAAAATGTTGAGGCTCCGGTTGTTTGGTCAGAACGTCGTTATTGTTTGAATACATATGCAGCGCCCCAGAGTCCTGGTCGTTGCAGTACTGTGGCTCCGCCACTAAGGGGAGCCATGGTGCGTTCGATGGCACTGAAGGAGTTCCTCCAATCAGGTATCACAGACACCAATATGTTTCACAGCAGGGCCTCCGGGGGGAGCTAAGGGTGCTATTCATTAGGCCACTCCCCACCATAGTGGGTAAACTGGGGGTCAGGCAGGAAGTTAGGAGAGAACGCTGACTGGATTGAACGAAGCAACACCTAGTGAGAGAGGGTGTTGTGGAGGAAGAGACAGTAGGGTCTCTGCCAGGGGTGGGATCCTGGCAGAGGCTTGGCATTGGAAAGAACGTAACGGGACCGTGCCTGCTCAGCATAGCGGCGGTGCCCAAGAAAGGACTAGAAGCGAGATAGATTGTGCTGAGTGAGAAACGAGATCAAGCAGACGGAGAATACCAGCAGGGGTTTTGTTGAAAGAGGCAGCACCTTGCTGAGGCGCATTACCGGTGGCCGGAACGCCGAGGGAGTGGAATAATATACAGCTTTAAGCCATACTCCAAACAGCGGCAGGACAGTCAGTCTCAGGCGGGCTGTCTACCACATATCACCTATGAAGTCTTGGGGGGCAATTGCGGGAGAGGGGCATCTCTAGGGTCCCGGAAGAACTCCAGGCCTACCTGACAAACGGGTGCCGTTCTTACTGTAACATCAGGAAGGGACGGAAGATTAGCAGAAGATCAGTTAATCGAGTTGTGAGGGAACTTAAGAAACAGACACAACAGTTGTGGGGTACTTTCCGTAAGCACAGCAGGGAAGGACTACAACACAAAGCGCTAAGAAGGAAGGCACTGATTTCCACCTGTGAGGAGAACTCTGGAGGTGCCATTGGACCGGCCGGACTTGCGCAGCCTGGTGGGCCAGATTCCGGACTGAGGACCAAGAGATCTCCAGTAAAGAGGTAAAGAGACTGCAACCTGGTGTCCTCGTTATTTACCGCGACCTGCACCCCACAACTGCACCGCTACACCACCGTTAACAGCACCTACTTCACCGGACGTCCCTCCACTGACGGACAGGGCCACGGACCGGGTCTAGCCACCGTGACAACCCCAGGACTGAAACTCAGAGGCCCGGCTCCGGGTACCCCTCGGCCCTGCGGCGGTGTGGGGGCGCGCCGCAACTTGGCGTCACGAACAGGATCTACTTAAGCCTGAAGAATCAGGTCATGTGTGCCTAGAGACTGTGATTTATTGTGCTTGAACTGTACTTTATTGAAAAGACTGTGCCGTGCCAGTTGCCGCCAAAATCCGCCGCCATTGCAGCGCTAAGGAGAGCGCAGGAAGAGAAGAGGGGCGTGGAGTGGGCGTAGGCAAGCTGGAGAGCGCGAACAGCAATGGCCGCCCAGTCTAAGTATTTCTGTGTCCTGAGGACGTGCCCGTCAACAGCCGAAGTCCGCCTCCTGATCCTGGTCGGAGGGTGGAGACCATGGGGACGGGGCCGCCCACGAAAGAGACCGCGAAAAGAGGACATTGGAGGACAAATAAAGATGGCGACACCAGGAGCACCACGCGGAGCTGACCCGGTCCGGCCCGAGGCTGCGCAACCCGAGACAGCCTCCGAGACGCCAACGCTGCGGGGCCTGACCCTCGCAGAGCTACCAATGGGTCGACCTCCTTTGCCGCTGTCTGCAGAACGTGTGGCTGCGGCCGAGGCCCGACAGCTAGCCCGCCGGCTGAGGGCCGATGCCCACGTACTTACACGGCTAGGCCAGCCCACAGAGATCCGTCTGTCCCCAGTGTCCCCTGTCGCCACCCACCCGGCCGTGGCTGGAGGCATGTCACCGACGCCGGACTTGAAGATTTTACCAGATGCTGAACATCTGCGGCGTCTGATGGCCGCATGGAGGAGCCGACCCCAGCCTGCGGAACAGGTTGACTTGACCAGCGCTCCAGAGATCCCGTCCTCACACTGGGGTGTAGTGGTGGCCTTTAACCCCCGGTATGGAAGAGGGGTGATTCAGGAAATTGGAGAGCCGCTGCAGGTCCGCGTGGATCGGGAGGAGGTGGAGCCTTGCAGCGGGAGGCTCGATCGTGACCTGGAGCCGGGAGATGCCGTCACTTACACGAGGTGGAGGAGGGACACTGGCGAGACAGGCTGGTTTGCCCGAGGTGTCCAACGATGCGTTGCCCTCCAGGCTGCTGGAACACCAGAAGGAGCTGATTCAGTGGGGAAGGCAGCAGAGCCCGGCCCTGCGGAACCCCGAGAAGCCCAGCCTTGCCGTGCCCCGGAGGGACGGGTGCACCTGCCGACAAGGAGGACCTCCCGGCGAGGGATTTTATCATTACTGGGACCGGAACGGCGTCCTGGCTCACCGGTGCGATCTGTTGGCCTGGTGAGGCCGGATAAGAGGTCGCCTTCCGCAGAACCCCAGTAAGATTTTATTGCTTTATGAAAATGTAAATAGTTACTGTTTGTTCTTTTGTTCCTGTTGCTGCTAAACCCGTCCAGGGTAAACTTTAAAAGGTGACCCCTTTGTTGACCCGGGGTCACTATTGTTGTTTTCCAGAAGTTTTGCACAAAGTTACACAAACTGCAGTAATCATGGACTGTGCATGATTTAAACTTTCCTGTAAATAGTTTGCACCTTCTTAAAGGTGCTTCCTACTGGTTTTAGTTAAAGACACTTTGCGAAGATGCCATTCCGGAGCTCTGGTATGGGCTGGTAGGCTGAGAAGAAGAGCTACCTCAGAAAGACTTGATCTCCTCTTAAAGGGGAGGTTAGAATTGAACTTGGAAAGTGATACTGTTTCTGAACAGTAATGTTATGATGATGCTTTGCAAGAAATGTAACCGTTTTACATGAAAAGTTATATGTGTTTAATATGTTTGAAATGTGAAGCTTGAATAATGTTCTTCAAAAGGAAAGATGCAGAAAGCCTGTTGAGGTAGACTAGAGTTCTGCATGGATAGAAACGTAAGAAAGTAATAATGAAGGTGAGGATAGAAGGTAAACCCTGCGTCCCCATAGAAAGTTAGTTCGTTACTAAGGACAGAAAGTAGACCCGTAGGGGGTAGTGAGTGAGTCCTTATAGGAGCCAGGCAGAGTGGGCTCCATGTTCTCAAACTGAAAGGAATGTTATGTCTATACTATGTATAGTAGAGAAAGGCAGTAGGCCCTGACTGAACGGGGCGGTCCTGTAAAAGAAAGGAGAGGCAGTAGGTCTGGTGCCATAGGGACAGGCGGTCCTGCAGGTTCAAAAGTAGGAGAATGAAGAGTTACCTTGCCCTGTAATGTGATTATAGGAAGGCCTTTGATAAACTAAGAGTGTATGTTTCTTAAAGGCAATGTTAATTTATTGTTCCAGCATTTGCACTTAGTAGAATACCCGGTTGGGTAATGAGAGTTAATTGTAGCCTGTTGCTATGATATTTGATTATGTTTTGTAACGTTAAAGTGTCCTCACCTCCCATAAAGGGAAGCCTGTTCAAGTATGCTTATTGTTTTGCACTCAACAAATTTGTATGTCTTTTTGCTAACCTGTATTGTTGTTTTCTTCCCAGTCCCGGAGTACTGTGTTTAACCAGGGGGGAGTGCAGCGCCCCAGAGTCCTGGTCGTTGCAGTACTGTGGCTCCGCCACTAAGGGGAGCCATGGTGCGTTCGATGGCACTGAAGGAGTTCCTCCAATCAGGTATCACAGACACCAATATGTTTCACAGCAGGGCCTCCGGGGGGAGCTAAGGGTGCTATTCATTAGGCCACTCCCCACCATAGTGGGTAAACTGGGGGTCAGGCAGGAAGTTAGGAGAGAACGCTGACTGGATTGAACGAAGCAACACCTAGTGAGAGAGGGTGTTGTGGAGGAAGAGACAGTAGGGTCTCTGCCAGGGGTGGGATCCTGGCAGAGGCTTGGCATTGGAAAGAACGTAACGGGACCGTGCCTGCTCAGCATAGCGGCGGTGCCCAAGAAAGGACTAGAAGCGAGATAGATTGTGCTGAGTGAGAAACGAGATCAAGCAGACGGAGAATACCAGCAGGGGTTTTGTTGAAAGAGGCAGCACCTTGCTGAGGCGCATTACCGGTGGCCGGAACGCCGAGGGAGTGGAATAATATACAGCTTTAAGCCATACTCCAAACAGCGGCAGGACAGTCAGTCTCAGGCGGGCTGTCTACCACATATCACCTATGAAGTCTTGGGGGGCAATTGCGGGAGAGGGGCATCTCTAGGGTCCCGGAAGAACTCCAGGCCTACCTGACAAACGGGTGCCGTTCTTACTGTAACATCAGGAAGGGACGGAAGATTAGCAGAAGATCAGTTAATCGAGTTGTGAGGGAACTTAAGAAACAGACACAACAGTTGTGGGGTACTTTCCGTAAGCACAGCAGGGAAGGACTACAACACAAAGCGCTAAGAAGGAAGGCACTGATTTCCACCTGTGAGGAGAACTCTGGAGGTGCCATTGGACCGGCCGGACTTGCGCAGCCTGGTGGGCCAGATTCCGGACTGAGGACCAAGAGATCTCCAGTAAAGAGGTAAAGAGACTGCAACCTGGTGTCCTCGTTATTTACCGCGACCTGCACCCCACAACTGCACCGCTACACCACCGTTAACAGCACCTACTTCACCGGACGTCCCCCCACTGACGGACAGGGCCACGGACCGGGTCTAGCCACCGTGACAACCCCAGGACTGAAACTCAGAGGCCCGGCTCCGGGTACCCCTCGGCCCTGCGGCGGTGTGGGGGCGCGCCGCACATACAATGAGTTTTAGTCTGGCAATTGAGCCTTCTTCAGGTGACTAATGAAACACACCAGAGAGGTTCATGTACACCGGTGACTGGGTGGCATTCTCCATTTAAAATTGATCATCTGCTAGTTTGTGGAGTATGTAGAGCATGTCAGATCATATATGTACAGCTCGGAAAATATATGGAAAGATATGTATATCAGACTTACATATTAATTTTCATTGATAACACAGGTCAACAAAAAAAAATTTTTTTTCTGGTGTCCAAAATATTTTAATGAATTTGGGGTATTTTTGGGGTGCTGATTCTGAATATGCTATCAGTTTTGCCAGATTGGCTCAAGTTTTTGAGATTTTTGGTATCTTATTTATAGCACTTGTTGGTAAATGCGACGCATCATCTCATTAATTTCTTTGGATTAGTACTTGAACTGAGCAGTTCTCAATATAGTTTTGTGTTAATTAGTGTTCTAAAAGTTTGTTCATAGCTTGATTTTTGCACTAACTTTATGTTGTTGTCTGTTTTCCAGTGAAAAGCATGAACTCATCAAGAAGAAGTTGTCTTAACGATCCAGACTCATTCTGTTACATTTGTGGTGAATACACACTGCCAAAACATAGAAGAAACATAACAGACTTCGTAAAAAAAAGTGTATTTTGCCTATTTTGGGGTTATGCTTGGGGACCAAGACAAGTTTTGGGCACCACACATAGTGTGCAAAGCATGTATCGAATTATTACGAAAATGGAGCAAAGGACAAAGAAAAAGCTTCAAATTTGGTGTTCCAATGGTGTGGAGAGAGCCAAAAAATCATCATGATGACTGTTATTTCTGTGCAGTGCAAGTGCAAGGATTCAATAAGCATAAGAAACGAAAATGGGAGTAACATGGAATCTGCAAGAAGGCCTGTCCCTCATTGTGAAGATGTGCCTGTACCTGTGTTTACCATAAATAACAGTCATCATGATGATTTTTTGGCTCTCTCCACACCATTGGAACACCAAATTTGAAGCTTTTTCTTTGTCCTTTGCTCCATTTTCGTAATAATTCGATACATGCTTTGCACACTATGTGTGGTGCCCAAAACTTGTCTTGGTCCCCAAGCATAACCCCAAAATAGGCAAAATACACTTTTTTTTACGAAGTCTGTTATGTTTCTTCTATGTTTTGGCAGTGTGTATTCACCACAAATGTAACAGAATGAGTCTGGATCGTTAAGACAACTTCTTCTTGATGAGTTCATGCTTTTCACTGGAAAACAGACAACAACATAAAGTTAGTGCAAAAATCAAGCTATGAACAAACTTTTAGAACACTAATTAACACAAAACTATATTGAGAACTGCTCAGTTCAAGTACTAATCCAAAGAAATTAATGAGATGATGCGTCGCATTTACCAACAAGTGCTATAAATAAGATACCAAAAATTTCAAAAACTTGAGCCAATCTGGCAAAACTGATGACATATTCAGAATCAGCACCCCAAAAATACCCTAAATTCGATGAAATATCTTTGGCACCAAAAATGCTGTTGACCAGTGTAATTATTTAGATTCCTTTGGACTGACTATTTCAGATTAAATGGCATAGTTTATACGCTGATTACGAAACAACAGATACAATTGGAGATATACAGTAGCATGTTAAAGTTTGGGCACCCCTGGCCAAAATGACTGTTATTATGAACAGTTAAGCAAGTTGAAGATTTAATGATGTCTAAAAGTCCTAAAGTTAAACATGACACATTTCCTTTGTATTTTAGGCCAAAAAAATAAATTGTAATTTTTTTTACATTTTTAAAATTACAAAAAGGAAAATGGGTCGATGCAAAGTTTGGACACCCTTGAAGTTTTTTGTGCTCAGATGACTTTGACCAAGATTTTAGACCCTAAAGGAGTTTTCCTACAAACAAAAGTTCATTTTATTCACTAGATTTTGGAATAAAAATAAGATTTACAATTGAATGTGATTAAAAAAATGTTCCTGTGCTGAGATAATCTTGTAAATGTACCCCTGCTGTGTACTGTGTAACGGTGTGTCTGACGGTGCAAGAACATGCTCTGATCATAGCACAGTTCCTGGGCAGGGAAAGATGCAAAAGAATATACAGACAATACAGCATGGCATCACAGCTGATTGTTTCTATGAGATTAAATATTGCTTAAAAAAGGCAGGGAAATGTTTTGCCTCACAAAAACAATCAGCAATGATCCCATGCTGTAATGTTTGTATACTCTTTTACATCTTTTTCTGCTCAGGAACTGTGCTATGATCAGAGCATGTTCTTGCACCGTCAGACACAGCCATTACACAGTACACAGCAGGGATACATTTACAATATTATCTCAGCACAGGAACATTTTTTTTACCATCTAATTGTGGGTCTTATTTTTAGTCCAAGATCTAGTGAATAAAATTAACTTTTGTTCGTGGTTTGCACGTAAATGACTAGGCCAAATTTTACAATTCTGACCACTGTCACTTTATGAGGTAATAACTCTGGAACGCTTCAATGGATCCCGGTGATTCTGAGAATGTTTTTTCGTTACATATCATACTTCATGATAGTAATAAAAAAAATTCGGTATGACGTGTTTATTTGTGAAAAAACAGGAATTTTGCAAAAATGTTGCAATTTTTCAAATTTGAATTTTCATGCCCTTAAATCACAGAGATATGTCACACAAAATAGTTAATAAGTAACATTTCCCGCAAGTCTACTTTACATCAGCACAATTTTGGAACCAAACAATTTTTTTTGTTAGGAAGTTATAAGGGTTAAAAGTTGACCAGGGATTTTTCACTTTTCCAACAAAATGTACAAAACCATTTTCTTTAAGGACCATATCACATTTGAAGTCACTTTGTGGGGTATATATGATAGAAGATACTCAAAAGGGACACCATTCTAAAACTGCACCCCTCAAGGTGCTGAAAACCACATTCATTTTTGGAATGTGAAGTGAACATTTAACTAATCTTCAAATAAAATTTTATTCAATTTAATTAATTTTTTTTTATTGTGACAAGGGTAACAGGAAAAAATGGAACCCACAATTTGTGTAATTTCTTCTGAGCATGCCAATACCCCATATGAGGGAGAAAACCAATGTTTGAGTGCACTGCAGGGCTGGAAAGGTCAGAAGGGAAGGAGCGTCATTTGACTTTTTGAATGTAAAATTTCCTGGAATCATTAGCGGACATCATGTCCCATTTGGGGAGCCCCTGATAGGTCTAAACAGTGGAAACCCCCCACAAGTAACCCTATTTTAGAAACTAGATCCCTCAAGGAATGTATTTAGATGTGTGGTGCTTCACAGAAGTTTATAACGTTGAGCCGTGAAAATAATAAATCACAGTTCCCTAACAAATATGTTATTTTAGCCCCACATTTGGCATTTTCATAAGGATAACAGGCGAAATTGCACAATACAATTTGTAGCGCAAATTCCCCTTGATATGGAAATTTGGTTTGGATAAATTTATCCCTGTGTGTGCTGCGGCCGCTCCTAATAAGACTGAGTATTTTGAGCGCTCAAGGAATGAGACTGCAACACCATTGTGTCAATAACATTCCATCAATACTGATACTTTATTGTACATACATAGTTTTATATTTTCATATAGAAAGGAGTGGTTAGGGGTGGTTAGTTAATTACCATATTGTCTTGCTCCTCTGTCATTGGTTTATCTAAGCATATATGGAATATTATGATTAATGCACATATGGGTGCTGATTAAGCAACTAAAATGTAGCTCTGCATCTAGGACAAAGTTGAGACATCTGATCAGCACTTAATACATCTGGCGTTGTTCCGCTTTTGAGATGGAAAACCCCATACAATCTGTCTGGCTTATATCAGTTTATATCAGCCATTTTAAGCCATTGATTATAATGTATATATTAGCTGTGAGTATATATAATTATAGAGGAATATACATGCAAGTGAGATCTACATGATATATATATTTCTATCACAAGCCCCCCTTAGATATCACTTGCCCTATTCCTAGCCTCCTGTCCCAAAGCGCTGCAACTCTTTTGTGCTGCCGGTAAACTGACACAAGCCTAACGCCTGCGCCCCACTCCGTACAGACTTTTCGCAAATGGGCGGTCAGGAGATCTGTCCCTAACGGGGGTTCGTTGCAATCAGTCTCTTAGTCAACAGCATGTGTAGTGTATTCTTTATCAGGTAGGTCATCTATTCGGTCAGGCAGGGCATCCACAACATCATTCTGGCTTGGGTGTCATCTTCTGGTAGGGGAGCTTTCTTGCAATGCGATGAGTGGATCCAAGTGGGTCTTGCCTCCAGTTTCACAGAGTTTGGTGTCATCAGCAGCACTTGAACAGGACCATCAAATCTGGGATCGAGTGGTGTTCTCCTTACAAACTTTTTTCACCAACTCCCAGTCTCCTGGCTTCTAGGAGTGCATACCGGACACTGAATCTGGATCTGGCAATGAAGAAAAAACCTCGAGAATGGATGTTAGCAAGTTTCTTGGTGAGTTCAATTACATAAGCAGACAAAGTATCATATTACATAGTCAGCTGCTGAGGGAAAGGATACCCCTAACCTGGGACTAGACCCAAACAAAATTTCATATGGTGAAAGCTTTTCTGGGTCTCTGGAAGTATGCCTTACACTAAGTAGTGTGATTGGGACTGTGTAGGCCTAAGTCTGACCCTACTGCTGACTAGATCTCTCCGTGTGAGATTTGCTGTGAATGCGGGTCCCTGGTCACTCTCTATCACTTCTGGGACACCATAGCTGCATATCTCGTCTCTGAGAGTGGCTTCTTTGCAGTAGTCTTTGCTGACTGGTTCCTCACTGGGAAAGCTTCTGGCCATCCTGAGAACACGTCCACGACCACAAGGGCATATTCGAATCCTCCACTTGGCGGCATTTGGATGTGGTCTATCTGGATCCTCTGGGAGGGGTACAGTGGTCTGGCAAGACGATGTGTGGGAACTCTCTCCATTCTTCCAGGGTTGCATTTGCCGCAGGTCAAACAGCTGCTAGTGAACTTGGCTGTTAGGGTGGGGATCCCTGGAGAGAACCAGTAAGCACCAATCGGATCATTCATCTGTGTCTTTAATCTGTGTGTGGGCCCATGTGCCCACTGGACCACCATAGGGTACATGCTTCGGGGTAAACAGGGTTTGTAGTCCATTCAGTATACCCTTCCTTCTTCATGTGTTGCTCCCTTCCGCATCCAGCATTCCTTCTTGTCCTTTGGGGCTTGCTTTTGCAGCTTTTTTAGCTGATCCCAGGACGCTATTTGGTCAGGTTTCTTGTCTTCAGTCATCATGTAGTAGCCGTCCGGCTCTACGACCTCTCCCACTTTTCCATATTGTCTTCCCTTGACTGCTTCTTTGGCTGCCATATCCGCCATGTTGTTGCCTCATGCCTCTACTGTGTTTAATTTTCCATGCGCTTTGACTTTTAGTACTGCCACCATTTTTGGAAGTTGAAGTGCGTTCAGCAGGTCCTTAATGGCTCCATGATGCTTCACGGCTGTTACGCTTGCTGTGATGAAGTCCCTTGCAGCCCAGATGGGTCCAAAGTCGTGTGCTATGCCATGCGAGTACCTCGAATCAGTATATATTTTCGCAGTCTTGTCTTCTGCCATCTGGTAGGCCTTCGTCAGCGCTATCAGTTCTGCTTCCTGGGCTGACAGACTAGGCGGCAGACTTCTGGACCACAGGATCTCTTGATTGCTGGTCACTGCACATCCCATGTGGAATCTTCCTTCATCATCTGCAAATCTGGAGCCATCGACATAGAGGATCAACTCTGGTTTGGTCAGTGGCTCTTCTGCCACCTTGGGTAATCCTGCTGTTTCCTGTTGCATGATGCTGAAGCAATCATGGTCATCCGGAGCAAATCCAGATCCCTGCAGAAGGTATCATGCAGATTTTGATCAGACTTTTTATCTGAGGGTCCATATCTGTATCCCCCCTTGGGAGTGGGAGTAGAGTGGACGGGTTGAGGACTGTGCATCTGGAGATGGTGACATTGTTGGGCAGGAGTAGAGAGCACTGGAGGCGAAGATGCCTGGGGGTGGAGAGATGTTTTGGCTGGGTTTGGTTGAGGATTGCTGAGATGTCGTGCGGAGCCAGGATTTCCAATGGTTTTTCCAATGATGTCAGCAGTCCTGTCCAGGAGGGCGTGTGCTGCAACTGCTGCTCTCATGTGGGAGGAAGAGGCTCCCCTTGCAACTGGATCCAGGCGAGCTGAAAAGTAGTCCAAAAGTCTCTGCTTTCCCCCCTGAAGCTGCGTCGGGACTCCAGTAGCAAGGCCTTCTTTTCTCATCAAGTAGAGACGGAATGGCTTCTCATAGTCAGATAGGCCTAGTGCTGGCGCTGAGACTACTGCGCCTTTTAACTTCTTGAACAAGCTGAAGGCTGCATCTGTCAGGAGGAACGGGGTCACGCTGACGTATTCACACAGAGGCTGCATTAGAACTGAGGCATCAGGGATCCAGGCTCTGCAATACGAAACTAGACCAAGGAAGGCCTGTAGCACCTTTTGAGTTGTTGGAGGAACCATCTTCTCCACTGTGGTCTTCCGGTCATCTGTCAGGTGTTTCGCCTGGTGAGCAATACAGTGTCTCTGGAACGTAACTCGCTTCAGACACCACTGGACTTTGTTCTTTGAGATCTTGCAGTGCTGCTCCGCCAGGTAGAGTAGGAGATACAAGGAATGGGCTTTACACGTGTCAAAGTCAATTGCACAAAGGAGTAGATTGTCCATGTATTGTAGCAGGGTTACTTCTGCATGTTCTGTGACCCAGTTGGTGAGGACTGTGGACATTGCTTTGGTGAACTGCTGTTCTGGGCCCACTGTGGCATCACTGTCCATGTGTGGTGTCCCCCCTGGTGCATTAAGGCAAACAGGAACTGGTCTTCCGGATGAAGGGGAACACTGGAGAAAACATTAGCCAGGTCGGTCACTGTGAACACTTTTGCTGTGGCAGGCACATTTGAGAGCAGAGTGTGCGGATTCGGCACAATTGGAGTCTCAAACACCGTGACGTCATTCACAGCTCTCAGGTCATGTACCATTCTGAACTTGGCTGGCTCTCCTTTTACAGTCTTTTTCCTGACGGGGAAAGCAGAGGATTGCAAGGCGATGTGCAAGGAACAATGATTCCTATTTCCAGGTAGACCTTCAGTTGGTCAGAGGCAGCTTGACTCTAGGCCTGGCCTGGGCCTTACGAGGGTACGGGGTACATGGCTTGAGTGACACCCATACTAGGGCAACTTGAGGTTTTCTCACGTCCTGGGGTCCCTTAGACCATAGACTTTCTGGTACTACATCCAGTACCTCCTTGGGTAGGCCTCATCGGTTGTTTAATGTTCTTGTAGGGCCGCTATCATGACTCTTCTTGGGTCAGGGATGAAGAAAGTGTCACTGTCCCATCTTCCTGGAACACTGTGGTTGCCTTCAGCTTCTGCAGTAGGTTCACTCCCAGCAGGTTGAGTGGAAGGTCCTTGACACCACAAACTGGGACAGGATAGATTGTCCTGGCTGAGTGCACACGCTCAGTGGCTTTGTAAGCTGAGAATGTCTGACTTGACCATCAATGCCCATGCGAGGCACAGAGGATTCTGATAGGCAGGTGGGATCAGTGAGTTCCACTGGTCTCATCACACTTGCACCGGTGTGCAGAAGTAAAGATCTGACAACGCCATCCATTTTAAGGGTAATTTGCAGTATTGGTCTTGCAGATGAAGTTTTACATGTCAGGAGCGTAGTGTCTTGCGGACCTGGCTTGCTTGCCTCTGTCCTATGGACGGGGTACTTCACTGCTTTCTGCACTTCTTCCTTGACCTGTTTCTCTGGACCAACTCTTGGGTTGCATGGCTCCAGTCTCTTCGAGGGCGTGGGTGCTTTGCACTGGTTCTGGTATTGGCCAAACTTGCCACAGATGTAACACTTGACACTTCTTCTGTCTTTGTAGGGTGGTTGCGCTTCCAGGTTAGTAGTCACCATGAGAGGGACCGTCCTCTGCACTCCTGGTTGGGACTCGGTCCCTTTGGCTACTGTGGACAATGGCATGATGGGCACTGTAGCGGCAGCGGGGTCCGGCCTGCTGATTGAAGCTGCGGTGGTAAGATGGGGCCTGCAGGTGCGTCAGTTACAAGGCCCGGGGGTGCCATGAGACCGGCGGCTGCATCCAACCCAAGGTCTTGGGGCATTACAGGGGCTGCAGCTGCATCTGCCATCACTTCTTACCCCTGGTCTGACATAGCTTCTCCCCTTTGCTAACCTTATTGAGGTCGGTGTCTCCTCTCTGGAGTCTGCAGCGGTTCTTCCGGTGTGTCGCTCGGCACTTTGCAGCATCTTCACCTCTGGCTCCCCTTCTGGCGTTCTCAGCAGCACGGCACCTGTTTCCTTCTTCGCGCTCTTTGTGGTGCTATAATGGCGGCAGTTTTGGTGACAATCGGCAATAAACAGTCTCCTAGGCGCACATAAACCATTTTGCTGGGTCAGTCCACTGCTATTGACCTGTTCTCAGGCCTAGCCACTATCAGTGGTTTCCTGATTGGCTGTCTCAGTCCATGCACAAAGGCCTGTGCCAACATTTGCCTGTGTATCTGGTCATGAATGGTGAAGCCCAAGTCTTGGAATACTTGCATTACTCCATTACTCTGCCATGAAACTTCTTTACAGACTCTGTCTTGTCTTGGCTCATGTCATGTAAGCTGAGAGCTTGTCCTGCCAATCTGCCTTTGGCCCACTCTCTGAGCTGTTCAATTAGCTGTGGCCCTGACTCCCAAGCGTGTACATCTAATTCTGCTGGAAGTTTGAATTGTTCCTTCATGATTGGCCAGAGTGCATCGCCTGCTTCTATTTCCATTTATGGCCGAGATCATTCCAGGTGGCTGCATATGTTCACTGGTTCTGCTACATTCTTCGGTAAAATGGCATGGGATGCCTCCCTGGGTCTGGAAGATTGTCACCTGACTTGAAGTGCAGTGCACTGTCATGATTCTCAATGGCGAGAGAACATAGCCCAGCATATATGAGAACTAGCTCTTGGAAGATGGAAACTATACTGACCATGAACTAAACCTGCCGCACAACTAGAAGTGGCCGGGTAGCATGCCTACGTTTTTTTATCCCTAGATGCCCAGCGCCAGCCGGAGAACTACCTAATCCTAGCAGAGGAAAAGACAGTCCTGGCTCACCTCTAGAGAAATTTTCCCAAAAGGCAGACAGAGGCCCCCACATATATTGGCGGTGATTTAAGATGAAATGACAAACGTAGTATGAAAATAGGTTTAGCAAAATCGAGGTCCGCTTACTAGATAGCATGAAGACAGAAAGGGCACTTTCATGGTCAGCAGAAAACCCTGTCAAAACACCATCCAGAAATTACTTTAAGACTCTAGCATTAACTCATAACACCAGAGTGGCAATTTCCGCTCACAAGAGCTTTCCAGACACAGTAACGAAACAGCAGCTGTGAACAGGAAAAAAATGCAAAAACACACAAGGACAAAAGTCCAACTTAGCTGGGAGTTGTCTAGTAGCAGGAACATGCACAGAAAGGCTACTGATTACATTGATGACCGGCATGAAACTGACAGAGGAGCAAGGTTATATAGCGACTCCCACATCCTGATAGGAGCAGGTGAACAGAGGGGATGATGCACACAAGTTAAATTCCACAAGTGGCCACCGGGGGAGCCCAGAATCCAATTTCACAACAGTACCCCCCCCTCAAGGAGGGGGCACCGAACCCTCACCAGAACCACCAGGGCGATCAGGATGAGCCCTATGAAAGGCACGGACAAGATCGGAGGCATGAACATCAGAGGCAGTGACCCAAGAATTATCCTCCTGACCGTATCCCTTCCATTTGTCCAGATACTGGAGTTTCCGTCTGGAAACACGAGAGTCCAAGATCTTTTCCACAACGTACTCCAACTCACCCTCAACCAACACCGGAGCAGGAGGCTCAACGGAAGGCACAGCTGGTACCTCATACCTGCGCAACAATGACCGATGAAAAACATTATGAATCGAAAAGGATGCAGGGAGGTCCAAACGGAAGGACACAGGGTTAAGAATCTCCAATATCTTGTACGGGCCGATGAACCGAGGCTTAAACTTAGGAGAAGAAACCCTCATAGGGACAAAACGAGAAGACAACCACACCAAGTCCCCAACACAAAGCCGAGGACCAACACGACGACGGCGGTTGGCAAAAAGCTGAGTCTTCTCCTGGGACAACTTCAAATTGTCCACCACCTGCCCCCAAATCTGATGCAACCTCTCCACCACAGCATCCACTCCAGGACAATCCGAAGATTCCACTTGACCGGAGGAAAATCGAGGATGAAACCCCGAATTACAGAAAAACGGGGACACCAAGGTGGCAGAGCTGGCCCGATTATTGAGGGCGAACTCCGCCAAAGGCAAAAAAGCAACCCAATCATCCTGATCCGCAGACACAAAACACCTCAAATATGTCTCCAAGGTCTGATTAGTCCGCTCGGTCTGGCCATTAGTCTGAGGATGGAAAGCAGACAAAAATGACAAATCTATGCCCATCCTAGCACAGAATGCCCGCCAAAATCTAGACACGAATTGGGTCCCTCTGTCAGAAACGATATTCTCCGGAATACCATGCAAACGAACAACATTTTGAAAAAACAGAGGAACCAACTCGGAAGAAGAAGGCAACTTAGGCAAGGGAACCAGATGGACCATCTTAGAGAAACGGTCACCCACCACCCAGATGACAGACATCTTCTGAGAAACAGGCAGATCCGAAATAAAATCCATCGAGATGTGCGTCCAAGGCCTCTTCGGGATAGGCAAGGGTAACAACAATCCACTAGCCCGAGAACAACAAGGCTTGGCCCAAGCACAAACGTCACAAGACTGCACAAAGCCTCGCACATCTCGTGACAGGGAAGGCCACCAGAAGGACCTTGCCACCAAATCCCTGGTACCAAAGATTCCAGGATGACCTGCCAACGCAGAAGAATGAACCTCAGAGATGACTCTACTGGTCCAATCATCAGGAACAAACAGTCTACCAGGTGGGCAACGATCAGGTCTATCCGCCTGAAACTCCTGCAAGGCCCGCCGCAGGTCTGGAGAAACGGCAGACAATATCACTCCATCTTTAAGGATACCTGTGGGCTCAGAATTACCAGGGGAGTCAGGCTCAAAACTCCTAGAAAGGGCATCCGCCTTAACATTCTTAGAACCCGGTAGGTAAGACACCACAAAATTAAACCGACAGAAAAACAACGACCAGCGCGCTTGTCTAGGATTCAGGCGCCTGGCAGACTCAAGGTAAATTAAATTTTTGTGGTCAGTCAATACCACCACCTGATGTCTGGCCCCCTCAAGCCAGTGACGCCACTCCTCAAAAGCCCACTTCATGGCCAAAAGCTCCCGATTCCCAATATCATAATTCCGCTCGGCGGGCGAAAATTTACGGGAAAAAAAAGCACAAGGTCTCATCACGGAGCAGTCGGAACTTCTCTGCGACAACACCGCCCCAGCTCCGATTTCAGAAGCGTCGACCTCAACCTGAAAAGGAAGAGCAACATCAGGCTGACGCAACACTGGGGCGGAAGAAAAGCGGCGCTTGAGCTCCCGAAAGGCCTCCACAGCATCAGGGGACCAATCAGCAACATCAGCACCCTTCTTAGTCAAATCAGTCAATGGTTTTACAACATCAGAAAAACCAGCAATAAATCGACGATAAAAGTTAGCAAAGCCCAAAAATTTCTGAAGACCCCTAAGAGAAGAGGGTTGCGTCCAATCACCAATAGCCTGAACCTTGACAGGATCCATCTCGATGGAAGAGGGGGAAAAAATGTATCCCAAGAAGGAAATCTTCTGAACCCCAAAAACACACTTAGAACCCTTCACACACAAGGAATTAGACCGCAAAACCTGAAAAACCCTCCTGACCTGCTGGACATGAGAGTCCCAGTCATCCGAAAAAAATCAGAATATCATCCAGATACACAATCATAAATTTATCCAAATAATCGCGGAAAATGTCATGCATAAAGGACTGGAAGACTGAAGGGGCATTTGAAAGACCAAAAGGCATCACCAAATACTCAAAATGGCCCTCGGGCGTATTAAATGCGGTTTTCCACTCATCCCCCTGCTTGATTCGCACCAAATTATACGCCCCACGGAGATCAATCTTAGAGAACCACTTGGCCCCCTTTATACGAGCAAACAAATCAGTAAGCAGTGGTAACGGATATTGATATTTAACCGTGATTTTATTCAAAAGTCGATAATCAATACACGGCCTCAAAGAGCCGTCTTTCTTAGACACAAAGAAAAAACCGGCTCCTAAGGGAGATGACGAAGGACGAATATGTCCCTTTTCCAAGGACTCCTTTATATATTCTCGCATAGCAGCGTGTTCAGGCACAGACAGATTAAATAAACGACCCTTAGGGTATTTACTACCCGGGATCAAGTCTATGGCACAATCGCACTCCCGGTGCGGAGGTAGTGAACCAACCTTGGGTTCTTCAAAAACGTCACGAAAGTCAGACAAGAATTCAGGAATCTCAGAGGGAATAGATGATGAAATGGAAACCAAAGGTACGTCCCCATGAGTTCCTTTACATCCCCAGCTTAACACAGAAATAGCTCTCCAGTCGAGGACTGGGTTATGAGATTGCAGCCATGGCAATCCCAGCACCAAAACATCATGTAGATTATACAGCACCAGAAAGCGAATAATCTCCTGGTGATCCGGATTAATACGCATAGTTACTTGTGTCCAGTATTGTGGTTTATTACTAGCCAATGGGGTGGAGTCAATCCCTTTCAGAGGTATCGGAGCCTCCAATGGCTCCAAATCATACCCACAGCGTTTGGCAAAGGACCAATCCATAAGACTCAAAGCAGCGCCAGAGTCGACATAGGCGTCCGCGGTAATAGATGACAAAGAACAAATCAGGGTCACAGATAGAATAAACTTAGACTGTAAAGTGCTAATTGAAACAGACTTGTCAGGCTTCTTAGTACGCTTAAAGCATGCTGATATAACATGAGTTGAATCACCACAATAGAAGCACAACCCATTTTTTCGTCTAAAATTCTGCCGCTCGCTTCTGGACAGAATTCTATCACATTGCATATTTTCTGGCGTTTTCTCAGTAGACACCGCCAAATGGTGCACAGGTTTGCGCTCCCGCAGACGCCTATCGATCTGAATAGCCATCGTCATGGACTCATTCAGACTCGCAGGCACAGGGAACCCCACCATAACATCCTTAATGGCATCAGAGAGACCTTCTCTGAAAATCGCCGCTAGGGCGCACTCATTCCACTGAGTAAGCACAGACCATTTGCGGAATTTTTGGCAGTATATTTCAGCTTCATCTTGCCCCTGAGACAAGGACATCAAGGCCTTTTCCGCCTGAAGCTCTAAATGAGGTTCCTCATAAAGCAACCCCAAGGCCAGAAAAAACGCATCCACATTGAGCAACGCAGGATCCCCTGGTGCCAATGCAAAAGCCCAGTCTTGAGGGTCGCCCCGGAGCAAGGAAATTACAATCCTGACTGTTGTGAATTTGGATTCTGGGCTCCCCCGGTGGCCGCTTGTGGAATTGGACTTGTCATCCTCTTTCCTGTTTCACCTGATTCCATCAGTAGTGGGTGTCGCTATTTAAGCTCATTTCTCTGGTGGTTTCTTGCCGGTCAACAATGTTATCTGATGCCTCTCAGTGCTTGTTCCTGCTTCTAGACTACTACTAGATAAGTTGGACTTTTGTCCATGTTTTGTTTTGCCTATTTGTTCCAGTTCACAGCTGAAGTTTTGTTACTGTGTCTGGAAAGCTCTCGTTGATCAGGGATTGCTACTCTGGCGTTATGAGTTAATGCCAGAGTTTAAGGTAATCTCTGGATGGTGTTTTGTTAGTGTTTTTCTGCTGACCATGAAAGTATACTATCTGTCTTCTGCTATCTAGTAAGCGGACCTCAAATTTGCTAAGACTATTTTCCTGCTGCGTTTGTTGTTTCATCTGAACTCACCGTCATTATATGTGGGGGGCTACTGTCTTCTTTGGAATATTTCTCTAGAGGTGAGCCAGGTCTTATATTTCCCTCTGCTAGCTATTTAGGTCTTAGGCCAGAGCTGGGCATCTAGCGATAAATAGGAAATGCTACCTGGCTATTTCTAGTTGCGCGGCAGGCTTAGTTCATGGTCAGTATAGTTCCATCTTCCGAGAGCTTGTCCCTCTATAGGCTTGCTATGATCTCTGCCTGCAGAGATCATGACAGTTTGACCGGCCAATAAAGTGTTAAAGACCCAGGTTGAGAAAGGAGAGTTATAAGAAGTCTGCTGAAATTTTTTTTTTTTTTTTTTTTTTCCTCCAGTCTGCCTTGCTGCAGTCTTTTCTCTCTCTCTCCTCCTAATCTCTGTATGCTCTGTGTGCACCTGACAATAATGGATCTCCAGAGTGTAACTGCGGGTTTGAATAATCTCATCACGAAAGTACAAAATTTACAAGATTTTGTGGTACATGCTCCGGTATCTGAGCCGAGAATTCCTTTGCCGGAGTTCTTCACAGGGAATAGAGCTAGCTTCCAGAATTTCCGAAATAATTGTAAGCTTTATTTGTCCCTGAGGTCTCGTTCAGCTGGAGACCCTGCTCAGCAGGTTAGGATTGTGATTTCCTTGCTCAGGGGTGACCCTCAAGATTGGGCCTTCTCATTGCCAGCAGGGGATCCTGCGTTACGCGATGTGGATGCGTTTTTTCTGGCCTTGGGCTTGCTTTATGAGGAACCTCATTTGGAACTTCAGGCAGAAAAAACTTTGATGGCACTATCTCAGGGGCAAGATGAAGCTGAAGTTTTCTGCCAAAAATTCCGTAAATGGTCTGTGCTTACTCAGTGGAATGAGTGCGCCTTGGCGGCGACTTTCAGAGAAGGTCTCTCTGATGCCGTTAAGGATGTTATGGTGGGGTTCCCTTTGCCTGCAGGTCTGAATGAGTCCATGACAATGGCTATTCAGATTGATAGGCGTCTGCGGGAGCGCAAACCGGTGCACCATCTGGCGGTGTCTATGGAAAAGACGCCAGAAAGTATGCAGTGTGATAGAATTCTGTCCAGGAGCGAGCGACAGAATTTTAGACGGAAGAATGGATTGTGTTTCTATTGTGGGGATTCTACTCATGTTATATCGGCATGCTCTAGGCGTACAAAGAAGCTTGATAAGTCTGTTTCCATTAGCACCATTCAGTCTAAGTTTATTTTGTCTGTAACCCTGATTTGCTCTTTGTCATCCATTGCCACGGACGCCTATGTTGACTCTGGCGCCGCTCTGAGTCTTATGGATTGGTCCTTTGCCAATCGTTGTGGTTTTGATTTAGAGCCTTTGGAGACTCTTATTCCTCTGAAGGGGATTGACTCCACCCCATTGGCTAATAATAAACCACAATACTGGACACAAGTAACCATGCGTATCAATCCGGATCACCAGGAGATTATTCGTTTCCTGGTGCTGTATAATTTACATGACGATTTGGTACTGGGATTGCCATGGTTGCAGTCTCACAACCCAGTCTTGGACTGGAGAGCAATGTCTGTGTTGAGCTGGGGATGTAAGGGTATTCATGGGGACGTACCTTTGGTTTCTATTTCGTCGTCCATTCCCTCTGAAGTCCCTGAGTTCCTCTCTGATTATCAAGACGTCTTTGACGAACCCAAGCTTGGGTCGTTACCTCCGCACCGTGAGTGCGATTGTGCCATAGATTTGATACCGGGTTGTAAATATCCAAAGGGTCGTTTGTTTAATTTGTCTGTGCCGGAACATGCTGCTATGCGGGAATATATAAAGGAGTCTTTGGAAAAGGGACATATTCGTCCATCTTCTTCTCCCTTGGGAGCTGGGTTTTTCTTTGTCTCAAAAAAAGACGGCTCTTTGAGACCATGTATTGATTATCGGCTTCTGAATAAGATCACTGTTAAGTATCAATACCCATTGCCATTGCTTACTGATTTGTTTGCTCGTATAGAGGGTGCTAAGTGGTTCTCTAAAATTGATCTTCGTGGGGCGTATAATTTGGTGCGGATCAGGCAGGGGGATGAGTGGAAGACCGCATTTAATACGCCCGAGGGCCACTTTGAGTATTTGGTCATGCCTTTTGGTCTTTCTAATGCCCCTTCAGTTTTCCAGTCTTTTATGCATGATATTTTCCGCGATTTTCTGGATAAATTTATGATAATATATCTGGATGATATTCTGATTTTTTCTGATGACTGGGACTCTCATGTCCAGCAGGTCAGGAGGGTTTTTCAGGTTCTGCGGTCTAATTCTTTATGTGTGAAGGGGTCTAAGTGCGTTTTTGGGGTCCAGAAAATTTCCTTTTTGGGGTATATTTTTTCTCCCTCTTCCATTGAGATGGATCCCGTCAAGGTGCAAGCTATTTGTGACTGGACTCAGCCCTCCTCTCTTAAGGGTCTTCAGAGATTTTTGGGCTTTGCCAACTTTTACCGCCGATTTATTGCTGGTTTTTCGGATGTCGTTAAACCACTGACTGATTTGACCAGACAAGGCGCTGATGTTGCTAATTGGTCCCCTCATGCTGTAGAGGCCTTTCAGGAGCTTAAGCGCCGTTTTGCCTCTGCCCCTGTGTTGCGTCAGCCTGATGTGAATCTGCCTTTTCAGGTTGAGGTTGACGCTTCGGAGATCGGAGCTGGGGCAGTGTTGTCGCAGAAAGGTTCCGACTGCTCCGTCATTAGGCCTTGTGCCTTCTTTTCTCGCAAATTTTCGCCCGCAGAGCGGAATTATGATGTTGGGAATCGGGAGCTTTTGGCCATGAAGTGGGCGTTTGAGGAGTGGCGCCATTGGCTCGAGGGGGCTAGACATCAGGTGGTGGTATTGACTGACCACAAAAATTTGATTTATCTTGAGACTGCCAGACGCCTGAATCCTAGACAGGCGCGCTGGTCTTTATTTTTTTCTCGCTTTAATTTTGTGGTGTCATACCTACCGGGTTCTAAGAATGTTAAGGCAGATGCCCTTTCTAGGAGTTTTGACCCGGACTCTCCTGGTAATTCTGAACCCACAGGTATCCTTAGGGAGGGAGTAATTTTGTCGGCCGTTTCTCCTGATCTGCGGCGGTCCTTGCAAGAGTTTCAGGCGGATAGACCGGATCGTTGTCCGCCTGATAGACTGTTTGTTCCGGATGATTGGACCAGCAGAGTCATCTCTGAGGTACATTCTTCTGCATTGGCAGGTCATCCCGGAATTTTTGGTACCAGGGATTTGGTGGCAAGATCCTTCTGGTGGCCTTCTCTGTCACGAGATGTGCGAGTCTTTGTGCAGTCATGTGACGTTTGTGCTCGGGCCAAGTCTTGTAGTTCTCGGGCTAGCGGACTGCTGTTGCCCTTGCCTATTCCTAAGAGGCCTTGGACACACATCTCGATGGATTTTATTTCAGATCTGCCTGTTTCCCAGAAGATGTCTGTCATCTGGGTGGTCTGTGACCGTTTCTCTAAAATGGTCCATTTGGTTCCTCTGCCCAAGTTGCCTTCTTCTTCTGAGTTGGTTCCTCTGTTTTTTCAGAATGTTGTCCGATTGCACGGTATTCCTGAGAATATTGTTTCTGACAGAGGTACCCAATTTGTGTCTAGATTTTGGCGGGCATTCTGTGCTAGGATGGGCATAGATTTGTCTTTTTCATCTGCTTTTCACCCTCAGACTAATGGCCAGACCGAGCGGACTAATCAGACCCTGGAGACATATCTGAGGTGTTTTGTCTCTGCTGACCAGGATGATTGGGTTGCTTTTTTGCCATTGGCAGAGTTCGCCCTCAATAATCGGGCCAGTTCTTCCACCTTGGTGTCCCCGTTTTTCTGTAATTCGGGGTTTCACCCTCGATTTTCCTCCGGTCAGGTGGAATCCTCGGATTGTCCTGGAGTGGATGCGGTGGTAGAGAGATTGCATCACATTTGGGGGCAGGTTATGGACAATTTGAAGTTGTCCCAGGAGAAGACTCAGCGTTTTGCCAACCGTCATCGTCGTGTTGGTTCTCGGCTTTGTGTTGGAGATTTAGTGTGGTTGTCTTCTCGTTTTGTCCCTATGAGGGTCTCTTCTCCTAAGTTTAAACCTCGGTTCATCGGCCCTTATAGAATATTGGAGATTCTTAATCCTGTTTCTTTCCGTTTGGACCTCCCTGCGTCCTTTTCCATTCATAACGTTTTTCATCGGTCGTTATTGCGCAGGTATGAGGTACCTGTTGTACCTTCAGTTGAGCCTCCTGCTCCGGTGTTGGTTGAGGGTGAGTTGGAGTACGTTGTGGAGAAAATTTTGGACTCTCGTGTTTCCAGACGGAAACTCCAGTATCTGGTCAACTGGAAGGGTTACGGCCAGGAGGATAATTCTTGGGTCAATGCATCTGATGTTCATGCTTCTGATCTTGTTCGTGCCTTCCATAGGGCTCATCCTGGTCGCCCTGGTGGATCTGGTGAGGGTTCGGTGCCCCCTCCTTGAGGGGGGGGTACTGTTGTGAATTTGGATTCTGGGCTCCCCCGGTGGCCGCTTGTGGAATTGGACTTGTCATCCTCTTTCCTGTTTCACCTGATTCCATCAGTAGTGGGTGTCGCTATTTAAGCTCATTTCTCTGGTGGTTTCTTGCCGGTCAACAATGTTATCTGATGCCTCTCAGTGCTTGTTCCTGCTTCTAGACTACTACTAGATAAGTTGGACTTTTGTCCATGTTTTGTTTTGCCTATTTGTTCCAGTTCACAGCTGAAGTTTTGTTACTGTGTCTGGAAAGCTCTCGTTGATCAGGGATTGCTACTCTGGCGTTATGAGTTAATGCCAGAGTTTAAGGTAATCTCTGGATGGTGTTTTGTTAGTGTTTTTCTGCTGACCATGAAAGTATACTATCTGTCTTCTGCTATCTAGTAAGCGGACCTCAAATTTGCTAAGACTATTTTCCTGCTGCGTTTGTTGTTTCATCTGAACTCACCGTCATTATATGTGGGGGGCTACTGTCTTCTTTGGAATATTTCTCTAGAGGTGAGCCAGGTCTTATATTTCCCTCTGCTAGCTATTTAGGTCTTAGGCCAGAGCTGGGCATCTAGCGATAAATAGGAAATGCTACCTGGCTATTTCTAGTTGCGCGGCAGGCTTAGTTCATGGTCAGTATAGTTCCATCTTCCGAGAGCTTGTCCCTCTATAGGCTTGCTATGATCTCTGCCTGCAGAGATCATGACACCTGACCTGCTGTGCAGGGTCTCCGGCAGAGCGAGACTTCAGGGACAAAAACAATTTGCAATTATTTTTAAAATTTTGAAAGTGAGATCTATTCCCCGAGAAGAATTCAGGCAAAGGAATTCTAGGCTCAGACATAGGTGCATGAACAACAAAATCTTGCAAATTTTGTACCTTTGTGGCGAGATTATTCAAACCTGTAGCTACACTCTGAAGATCCATTTGAAACAGGTGAACACAGAGCCATTCAAGGATTAGAAGGAGAGGAAGAGAGGAAGGCTGCAGTATAGGCAGACTAGCAAGTGATTCAATTAAGAGCACACTCAGAACTAGAGGGAAAAAAAAAAAAAAAATTGTAGCAGACTTCTTTTTTCTCTCCTTTCTCAGCCAGTAATTTAACCCTTTTTTGGGCCGGTCAAACTGTCATGATTCTCAATGGCGAGAGAACATAGCCCAGCATATATGAGAACTAGCTCTTGGAAGATGGAAACTATACTGACCATGAACTAAACCTGCCGCACAACTAGAAGTGGCCGGGTAGCATGCCTACGTTTTTTTATCCCTAGATGCCCAGCGCCAGCCGGAGAACTACCTAATCCTAGCAGAGGAAAAGACAGTCCTGGCTCACCTCTAGAGAAATTTTCCCAAAAGGCAGACAGAGGCCCCCACATATATTGGCGGTGATTTAAGATGAAATGACAAACGTAGTATGAAAATAGGTTTAGCAAAATCGAGGTCCGCTTACTAGATAGCATGAAGACAGAAAGGGCACTTTCATGGTCAGCAGAAAACCCTGTCAAAACACCATCCAGAAATTACTTTAAGACTCTAGCATTAACTCATAACACCAGAGTGGCAATTTCCGCTCACAAGAGCTTTCCAGACACAGTAACGAAACAGCAGCTGTGAACAGGAAAAAAATGCAAAAACACACAAGGACAAAAGTCCAACTTAGCTGGGAGTTGTCTAGTAGCAGGAACATGCACAGAAAGGCTACTGATTACATTGATGACCGGCATGAAACTGACAGAGGAGCAAGGTTATATAGCGACTCCCACATCCTGATAGGAGCAGGTGAACAGAGGGGATGATGCACACAAGTTAAATTCCACAAGTGGCCACCGGGGGAGCCCAGAATCCAATTTCACAACAGTGCACATAGTGTAATGGTGATGCCTCTATCTGCCCCTGCATTCTTGGTGCCTGTGGGTTTCTTTTCCTAGTACTGGACAGCATGTATGATGTTCCCTCTTCATCTTCATCAGAGGAATAGTTGTGATAGCGTGAACTGGGGTCATACACTGGCTGATATTGGACTTAGAAGTTGCCTTTTTTTTTGTGAGGATGTCTCCCCCCTTGCTGAAGCTGTGATGGATTAGGCTTATAATTCTATGTTGGTGTGAATATAGGCAGCTCTGACCGGTGCTGAAATTGTACATTATCAGCAGATGTAGATGATGATGTCAGCACTCCCCCCTCTGCACCCAGGGCTGAGCTGTCCGCTGCTATGTCTGGGGGCTGCTCACTGCATTGTGTGTAGGGGGATTTTCACTTTCTTTCCCCGATATCACAACTGGCAGTGGCTGGATTGTGCCAGGGACATAGAAGGGGAACCTTGTGCTGTATGCACCATATTGTTTGAATTGGGTGTTGGCCCAGCAAAAGAAGAAAAAGAAGAAGAAGAAGAAGGAGGGGTTGATTGAAGAAGGAGGAAAGAGGTGTGGAGGAGAAGATAGAGTAGAAAGGTGTGGTAGGGGAGTGGAGAAGGAGGAGAGAAAGAGAGTGAGGAGAAGAGGGAGGAAAGATGGGTGTGGAGAAGGAAGAGAAGGAGGAGATAGGTGTGGTGAGGGAGTGGAGAAGGAGGAGAAGAGGGAGGAGAAGATGGGAGGTGTGAGAGAGAGAGATAGAGAGAGGAAGAGAGAGAGAGAGAAAAGTGTGGAGAAAGAGAAGAGGAAAGGAGAGTGAGAGAGAAGAATGAGGAGAGCAAGAGTGACAGAGAAAAAGTAGGATAGAGAAGAACGAGAACAATAGAGAGGAGCAATGATGCCTTCTCCCTGTAGGGAGGGACGGGGCGCGCCACATACTGTGCAAAAATAACTCCCTATACCATGGATTCTGCTAAGAGCAGACTGCGCAGATCCAATATTTCCCATCTTATACACACAAAAAAACACTTCCTGGTTTGCTCACATAACTTTCTGGACCAACTAAACGATGTAAGCTCTGCTGCTACTTCATACCATGTATTAGTATTCAGCAATTTAACATCAGCTAACTTCCCTTATTTTCCTTTTTACGTCATGCCATTCCGCAGCTTGAAATCTTCCATTCTTATGAATTTCACATACTTTATACCTTCCAAAATTCTTCACATACTTAACACCTTCGTGTTCTGCCACTATCACTATCTGGGGGGGCCGTTTTCTCTCCAGGAAGTAAAAGGCTTTCCTGTTGCTTGGCCACCTTATTCCCCATGGCAAAAGCAAAAAAATGAAAAACACACAAAAAGGAAAAAAAAAGAAAACAACACCAAAAAACTACAAAAAAAGACCAAAACGATAAAACCGTCAAAAACTTAGTTCACAACCAAAAACTCAAAATTTTGATACAAAAGAAAAAACTTTAAAAAAAAAAAAAAAAAACATAAAGAGACAGAAAGGATAACTTTGGAAAACTTAAAAAACTTAAAAAAATATATTAAAAAAACAGAATAAAGACTTTCAAAAGAGTTAAAAACTATATCTTTTTCTCTCCTTCTCACTGCGCTCAACGCAGTCAGAGACACACACTTCCCCTTTTCTTATGCTATTGTATCCAATGTCACTAAAATCACGTATCCGAAAACACGTATGTCGCATCAAAAATGATAGATACAATTTGTTTCACTTCTTCACAAATAGCTACACATAGCCAGCATTGCAGAAACAGCCAGAAAAAAAACAGATGTGACAGTGTGATTTACAATGCATATATCTCTGCTTGCAGCTGGCAAAGAGAAAGTTCAGGAGAGAGAGAGAAAAAAAAAAATTCTTTTACAATTGTATGCTCTTAAAGCAGCGATACATGAATCGAACCAAACAGAAACAGATACAGATAGACGTCCGGGAGATGGCCCTTTTTATTCTGTGACACGTGCAGATTGCGCTGGGAACAGGCTACTGCCAATCGCACTGGGCACACCTGTGCCCGGGCCGCCTGTGTGAGAACCACAACGAGCGGGAAATCTACCACCCTGGGCCGGTCGTCCTGACTGGATCGCCGGCCCTACGGGAATCTGCAGTAGCCCTCTAAGTTATCACTACCCGTGCCTGGAGCCTGGGACTACCTGCCCTGGGACTACCTGTCCCTCCTATGCACGGGAATCCTGCAATAACTTATCGAGCGATTTGCCCTCCTGCGGTCTGTTACCCAGCCACCACAAACAAAACAGTCACTTCCTTACTTCTCCCGGATTTTACACAAACATGGAACACATACACGGCACACAGCAGACACCTTGACTTATATCCCAGTGTTTGTTGGATACAGGCTTTACAGGCTTTGGACTTTTTACACTACCTGGGAATGCGGTGGTGACCACACCTGACCGGCAAGAGGTATAGACCCAGACTGGGCACTGGGGACTTTCAGGTAAGATGATAACATTTTCTTACCTTACTTATGGAGCTGCGCAGTCTCCGTCCCGTGAACCAAGGCCGTGGCCAACACCTCCGTCTCTCCAGTCAGCAGGGTCCCCGTGTGCGTTTCGTCCATGCCTCACAGTTGGGGGCCATTTGATATGGAAATTTGGTTTGGATAAATTTATCCCTGTGTGTGCTGCGGCCGCTCCTAATAAGACTGAGTATTTTGAGCGCTCAAGGAATGAGACTGCAACACCATTGGGTCAATAACATTCCATCAATACTGATACTTTATTGTACATACATAGTTTTATATTTTCATATAGAAAGGAGTGGTTAGGGTTTGTTAGGGGTGGTTAGTTAATTACCATATTGTCTAGCTCCTCTGTCATTGGTTATCTAAACATATATGGAATATTATGATTAATGCACATATGGGTGCTGATTAAGCAACTAAAATGTAGCTCTGCATCTAGGACAAAGTTGAGACATCTGATCAGCACTTAATACATCTGGCGTTGTTCCGCTTTTGAGATGGAAAACCCCATACAATCTGTCTGGCTTATATCAGTTTATATCAGCCATTTTAAGCCATTGATTATAATGTATATATTAGCTGTGAGTATATGAGTATATATAATTATAGAGGAATATACATGCAAGTGAGATCTACATGATATATATATATATATATTTCTATTACACCCTGAGTATAGCGATTCCTCATATTTGGGGGAATACTACTTTTGAGGCACAGTGCAAAGCTCAAAAGAGAAGAGGCGCCATATTGGAGTTCAGATTTTGTTTGCAGGTGCCATGTCACATTGGCAGAGGTGCCAGAACAAGAGAGTGGGTATGGAAAGTATTCAGACCCCTTTAAATTTTTCACACTTTGTTTCATTGCAGCCTTTTGGTAAATTCAAAAAAGTTAATTTTTTTCTCACTAATGTACAATCTGCACCCCATCTTGACTAAAAAAAAGACAGAAATGTAGAAATTTTTGCAAATTTATTAAAAAGAAAAACTGAAATATCACATGTTCATAAGTAAGACTCTTTGCTCAGACACTCATATTTAAGTCACATGCTGTACATTTCCTTGTGATCCTCCTTGAGATGGTTCTATTCCTTCATTGGAGTCCAGCTGTATTTAATTAAACTGATAGGACTTGATTTGGAAAGGCACACACCTGTCTATATAAGACCTCATAGCTCACAGTGCATGTCAGACCAAATGAGAATCATGAGGTCAAAGGAACTGGGCAAGGAGCACAGAGACAGAATTGCGGCAAGGCACAGATCTGGCCAAGGTTACAAAAGAATTTCTGCAGTACTCAAGGTTCCTAAGAGCCCAGCGGCCTCCGTAATTCTTAAATGGAAGAAGTTTGGGATCACCAGAACTTTCCCTAGACTTTGCTCTAACACCCCAGGTAACTGGTTGTTACAGTGATGTTGCCCTCCTTTTGGGGAGGGCAATATCATACTTGGAGGCAAGGAGGATTCTCTTTTCCAGGTAACTCACCCACACTCAACACATTCCGAATCCAGGCCAGAAGGGGGAGCTCTGAACCCGGATTCAGGGGAGCTTCCCCAGCTTTAAGTGTTCTGGTCTGGAGAAGGAGTTAGTTGGTCCAGGGAGACCAAAGAGTTCAGTCTGGAGCAGACAGTGAAGGGAGAGGAGTGGAGAGCAGATGGCGGAGCCGTGCAGCCAGGACTGAGCTGCAGCTCCAGGGAAAGGAAGTGAACCCAAGGACTTGAAAGTGGTGGAGCTACTGATGGAGTAAGCAACAGGAGAAGGAAAAGGGCTCAGAGGGGAACTGTAACTGGGCACCCTCAGAGCTGAAGCGCAGGAACCGGGCACCAGGAGCCTGAGCCTGTGGCATACGCCATGACACATGGCAGAGCCGGAGGGCATAGGACTGTATTTGATTTGCCCACACCTCACCTGAAGGTGAAGCAGCACCTGAAGAGCCCAGGTCATGATAGAGACCCTATAAAACGGCTCAAGTTGCCCACCATACAGGTAACTGTCCCAGGACAGGAGAGAGAGGACTTTGCCAGCAGCTACAGGCAACAGGGACCTCGCACACTAGCGCGAGTAGGAAGGCTTACGGACCTCACCTGGGAGAGGGATTCACTATTGCCTCCAGGCCGGCCGGGCCATGCTATCACCTGTTCCTGGTACCTTGGACTGTGGACTGCAACTGTCAGTAAACCAGGTAAAGACTTTACAGCTTTGTGTCCTCCACTTATTTGCCAACATGCACCATCCTTGCCCATACACCTTGGGAGCCCTGGGGACCCCACTTCACCTGTGGGAAGCGTCAGCATCTTGCTGCAATAGCATCACCCCAGAGGTCCCCTCTGACCGAGAACCACAGGTGGCGTCACGAACACAAACTTTCATACAAAACCTTTTAACCCCTTCACGCCGCGGCCCTTTTTCATTTTTGCGTTTTCGTTTTTTGCTCCCCTCCTTCCCAGAGCCATAACTTTTTGTATTTTTTCGTCAATATGGTCATGTGAGGGCTTATTTTTTGCGGAGTGAGTTGTACTTTTGAACGACACCATTGGTTTTACCATGTCCTGAACTAGAAAATGGGAAAAAAATTCCAAGTGTGGTGAAATGGTTTTTGTTTGGCTTTTTTGCTAGGTTCACTAAATGCCAAAACGCATCCATATTCATTACTTTAATGAGCGGTACCACGTGACCGCTGAACACAGGAAGAGCTGCCCGCAACCAGAGACCATCTGTCAGTGAGAAGTAGAGACGCGCCGGGAGCAGGTGAGTATGATGTGACAGCTGCCGCTCCCCCTCACCCGCTTACCCCCTGAGACAAAGACTCGAGTATAAGCCGATAGGGGCACTTTCAGGCTAAAAAAATGGGCTGAAAATCTCGGCTTATACTCGAGTATATACGGTACATTTTTACCATCAAAATTTTGTTTCAGCTCCAGACTTTACATTTTTACACAAGAAGTTGGTAAAAATGGCATTATAATGTGTCCCACAATTTCTACTTAAAGTGGCAATATCCCATATGTGGCTATACAGTAATATTTAGCCATACTAGGAGACTCGGGACAGACGGAGCTCTATTTGCCTCCCAGAACGCAGATTTTCCTAGAATAACTTGCGGATTCCATATACAGAAGAACAGAATCCCCCCTCAAGTAACCCTTTTTGGAAATTGTACCCCTTTTGCAATTTATCTACAGGTGTAGTGACGATTTTGACTCCATGGGTGTTTTCCAGAAACAACCAGCAATAAATGTTGCCAAGTGAAAATTGCAAACTGCCGTTGTAGTGACCAATATCCAGTACGCTGTACAGACCAGTATGTTGCAGTCACCAGTACATTATGCCCAGCCCGTGCTTCTGGAAACATGCACCCGTAAGTTGGGTGAGCTCTCATCGCTTCAAAAATGCCAAACTGTGGACGCTATATGTGGTTTAGGTACACTGTGGGGCTCAGGATGGGAGGGGGCATTTGGATTCTGGAAAGCATAATTTGCTGCATTTCTTTTGGAGGGTTATAAAGCCATTTTACTTTTCCAGAGCCTTTGTGCTACCAGTAACGTGGAAACCCCTTATATTTAAGTTAACAGATGACAGATCTTAGTGGGGACTTACTTTTTTGTGGATTGAGTTGAAGCTTTTATTGAGAACATGTTACATAATGTTAAGGATCACAGTTATCCGGCACTCTACGCTCTATCACTTACTTTGGGGTTTCCAACTAAATATCTGAGTGACGTGATTCAGATGAAACCCACAAGGGATCCATTCACTATAATGAGGCAGCAGAGTTACTCTGGACTCCGTATAGTCTCTGTTCAGCAGGATAAATATGTGCCAAGACTTACTGCAATCTTTGGGAGACTGAATGAAAAAATCAACAAGGGAAAAATTGATTTTATTTCTTTTTTTATGCCATTTCTCGTGCGGCATAAATGATTATTCTTTGGGTCGGTGCGATTACAGTGATACCAGATTTATATAGTGTTTTTATGTTTGGCTGCTGTCACACACTAAAAGACACTTTTTAGTGCCAAAAGCATTACTATATTTTGAGAGCTATAATTTTTCCATATTTTGGCCCCACAGAGTCATGTGAGGGCTTATTTTTTTTGCGGGATGAGTTGACGTTTTTATTGGTACCATTTTCTGGACAATACTTTTTTTTAATTACTTTCTATTTTGATTTTTGGGAGGCAGAATTAACAAAAAAATAGCAATTCAGTAATTTTTTTTTGGAAGGAGTTTATGCCATTCCATGTGTGGTAAAATTGATAAGGCAGTTTTATTATTTGGGTCAGATTGATTATGTACATGTAATCCCTTTAAAACATAGCTTTTAATATTATAGATATAAAACCCTGACCCAAAAAAACAAAACCTGGTTAAATACCATATATGATAAAAAATACCACCAAATGGGTCACCTGTTAAGGTACTACACTATAACCTACTGCTCACGCCTGCCTTGCTGTGGAGGTTGGCACCCTAAGAAACGATTTATTGGCGCCCCCACTCAACGCAGGCTGTCCCTCTCTTCCCTACGATATCCCTCTCATATCTTGCTACTCATCTATATAGCATCCGGCAGTATCGATGACCACATTATTTCCTCCTGATGAACCGTGTTAATGGGGAAACGCGTCGGGGCGACACCAGCACACGCTAAGTTATCTTTCATCATTATCCATCATAATATTCTGGTCGTTTGTGTTGGTCCCTATTGGACTATGGTTTGTATTGATTGTATGTCCATGATGGACATGGGACAAATACAGCTATTTTCAGACTGAATATTGCTTAATTATCTGATCTGCTATTTGGTGATGTGTTGGATTATCACAATGGTACTGGGGGGCGCCTGTTGAGGCTTTTTGGGTACTTATGCATTTTGTGTACTTTTTTTCACCACTGCTCTTTACTATATTGTTTTCCCACCTACACTGAGAGGGATATCGTAGGGAAGAGAGGGACAGCCTGCGTTGAGTGGGGGCGCCAATAAATCGTTTCTTAGGGTGCCAACCTCCACAGCAAGGCAGGCGTGAGCAGTAGGTTATAGTGTAGTACCTTAACAGGTGACCCATTTGGTGGTATTTTTATCATATATGGTATTTAACCAGGTTTTGTTTTTTTGGGTCAGGGTTTTATATCTATAATATTAAAAGCTATGTTTTAAAGGGATTACATGTACATAACGAGTCTGATTAGTCCCTATTCCATTTAATTCTTGATTTTTTTTGGTCAGATTGATTACAACGATACCTCATTTATATCTTTCTTTACGTTTTGGCACTTTTACACAATGCAAACTATTTAATAGAATAAAAATATTATTTTTGTATTGCTTTATTTTGAGAGCTATAAGTTTTTTTATTTTTTCAGCTGATGGAGCTGTATGGCAGCTTGTTTTCTGTGGAACGAGATTATGTTTTCAGCAATGCCACGTTTATTTATATCCGTCTTTTTGATCTCGCTTTATTCCACTTTTTGTTTGGCAGTATGATGATAAAGCATTGCTTTTTATCTTTTTTTTTATTTTTTTATGGTGTTTACTAAAGGGTTTAACTAGGGGAACAGTTTTATAGCTAGGGTCATACACCAAATATGTGTACTTTATTTTCATACAAATATTTATTTTTAGATACAATATCTTGATTTTTTTTTATTATTATTTTTGAAAAAATATTTTTACAATTATTAAAAAAATATATTATTTTTTTAACTTTTTTACTTTGTCCCACTATGGGACTATCATTTTTTGCAGGCTGATCACTTGTATAGTAAGGGGATGCAGCAGCATCCCCATTCTATGCAAACTGTCAGCTCTGCACTGACAGGGAAAGTTGTTGATCATGCACTGCGCAGGATCAAGCAACTTTCCTAGCTCTGGCGACCAGGATGACGACATCAGGTAACCATGGCAACATTAGGGACCCTGCTTCACGCCGCGGGGTCTCCGATACAAAGGAAGAGGGACTATCATCCCTCTGACGGCTCCCAGAATGCTGCGATTGCAATTGATCACAGCATTCATGGGGTTAAAGTGCCGGGAGCGGTGTGTGACCGATCCTGGCACTTAGTGTCAGGTCAAAGCGAAAAAGAAGGATTGTTCCAGCCTCCAAATAGTCCAAAAAGAGTAATTGATTTGCCTGCATATAAAACAAAGAACACCCAGTGTGTTTGAAATGCGTAGCTGCTATATGCTGCTATTTTGTCATGTGAACTTGCCTTTACAAGTCTGGTTTTTATATGCAAGCAAATAAATTACTTTTTTTGGACTATTTGGAAGCTGGAACAATCCTTCTGTTTCACTTTGATCATATCAGCGTGCAATTACACGTGCTCTGTGCTTCCCCACACCACAAGCCACATCAGGTGAGTAGGTTTCTTGCTTTGCCTTCTACTTTGTGCCAAGTGTCAGCTGTCAGAATCAGCTGACACATGGCGCCTGTTAGCAGCGGGTTAATCAGCGTGATGTCCACAACGAGCAACAGAGAATGTTCATTTATTAAGAACTAAGAACATTCAGCATACAACATGAGAACAGGATCAATCTGGTTTCTGAGAGAGAGATATGCTGTTACTTTCAGTTTCAATTGCAGACACAAGAAATGTGCTCACAGGGAAGGAGGAGGAGGAGCATCCTGTCTGTACATGAGGACTCTCTTTTTTTTTTTTTTTAACTTTGTTAACAGATGAACAATATGCATGCAGACATAAAAATCACATCATATTAAACAAACAATAGTTGTTGCAATACATACAGATCAATATGCATTAGGCCAACACCCCCACTCAACAACTACTTATTCTGTCAGTCCCATAGTGGTTCTCAATTCTTGGAACCTAGGTATGGGCAATGGCTTGGTCAAAATATCAGCTAACATTTTATCAGTTTCACAATAAACAAACTGAATTATGCCACGATTAGTGTTGAGCGATACCGTCCGATACTTGAAAGTATCGGTATCAGAAAGTATCGGCCGATACCGGCAAAGTATCGGATCCAATCCGATACCGATACCCGATACCAATACAAGTCAATGGGACTCAAGTATCGGACGGTATCCCTGATGGTTCCCAGGGTCTGAAGGAGAGGAAACTCTCCTTCAGGCCCTGGGATCCATATTAATGTGTAAAAGAAAGAATTAAAATAAAAAATATTGCTATACTCACCTCTCCGACGCAGCCTGGACCTCACCGAGGGAACCGGCAGCGTTGTTTGCTTAAAATTCGCGCGTTTACTTCCTTACGTGAAGTCCCGGCTTGTGATTGGTCGCGTGCCGCCCATGTGGCCGCGACGCGACCAATCACAGCAAGCCGTGATGTAATTTTAGGTCCTTCAGGATTTTAAAATTACGTTCTGGCTTATGATTGGTCGCGTCGCGGTCACATGGGCGACGCGACCAATCACAAGCCGTGACGTCACGGAAGGCTGGACACGCGCGCATTTTAAAATGCGCGCGTGTCCTGCCTCCCGTGACGTCCCGGCTTGTGATTGGTCGCGTCGCCCATGTGGCCGCGACGCGACCAATCACAGCAAGCCGTGACGTAATTTTAGGTCCTTCAGGATTTTAAAATTACGTTCTGGCTTGTGATTGGTCGCGTCGCGGTCACATGGGCGACGCGACCAATCACAAGCCAGAACGTAATTTAAAATCCTGAAGGACCTAAAATTACGTCACGGCTTGCTGTGATTGGTCGCGTCGCGGCCACATGGGCGGCACGCAACCAATCACAAGCCGCGACGTAATTTTAAAAATGCTCGCGTTTCCTGCCTCCCGTGACGTCACGGCTTGTGATTGGTCGCGTCGCCCATGTGACCGCGACGCGACCAATCACAAAGCCGGAACGTAATTTTAAAATACTGAATGCCTAGAAGGACCTGAAAATTACGTCACGGCTTGCTGTGATTGGTCGCGTCGCGGCCACATGGGCGGCACGCGACCAATCAGAAGCCGTGACGTCACGGAAGGAAGGAAAAGCGCGCATTTTAAGCAAAGAACGCTGCCGGTTCCCTCGGTGAGGTCCAGGCTGCGTCAGAGAGGTGAGTATAGCAATATTTTTTATTTTAATTCTTTATTTTACACATTAATGTTGTATTTTACACATTAATGTTGTTTCGATACCGATACCCGATACCACAAAAGTATCGGATCTCGGTATCGGAATTCCGATACAGCAAATATCGGCCGATACCCGATACTTGCGGTATCGGAATGCTCAACACTGGCCACGATCTATTAAGTCACGTAGATGGTGACATCTGATGTCGATGTGCTTAGTTCTAGCACTGATCTTTTCACTGCATGCAAGTTTAATGCATCCTTGGTTGTCCTCATACATCACTGTTGGCTGAGTTAATGGTTTACCAAGATCATCCATCAGTTGTCTTTGCCAAATGATCTCCTGACTTGCATAGGCTGCGGACACATACTCAGCTTCTGTAGATGACAAAGCAACAGATTCCTGTTTTCTATTAGACCAGGAGATTGAACTTTCTCCAAGTTTAAATACGTATCCGCTTGTGGATTTACGATCTTGCAAATCACCAGCCCAATCTGAGTCAACATAGCCGGTGAGTTTTAGATTTCCTGCTGCAGATATTTTAAAATTTACACCTTGTGTCCCTTTTAAATATTGGAGAACTCTTTTAACGGCATTCCAGTCCTTTTGGCGCGGTTTCTCCACATATCTGCACAATATTCCAACTGCTGTTGTAATATCCGGTCGAGTCATAGTTGAGATATATAGAAGTGCCCCCACTGCCTGTCGATATTTCTCATTGTTAGGCAACAGGTCACCTTCTTCCAGTTTCAGGTAGGATGATTCCATTGGCGTTGATACACCTTTGGCCTCCGTCATTCCGAACTGATCCAAAATTGAATTAATCTTTTCACTTTGATTTAAAAGAAAACTTCCATCTTCCTCTCTCTGGATGTGGATTCCTAGATAATATATCACATTTCCTAGGTCTTTCGTTTCAAAATGCTGGTTCAAAATTTTAGTAATTTTCCCAATTTCAGCTTCTTCTTGATGAACTACAATTACATCGTCCACATATAAGAGAATATACATCCATTTTCCATCTGTATATCTCGTGTACAGGCATGGATCCGCTTGACCTCTTTTAAATCCTTCTTCTAACAAGACTTTGTTCATTTTAGTATTCCATGCTCTCGCTGATTGCTTAAGACCATAAAGAGATTTTTGTAGTTTGCAAACAAGGTTCTGTTCACCTTCCTTTATATAACCTTCAGGTTGAGTCATGTATAAGTCCTCCTCAATGTCACCATTTAAAAATGCGGTTTTGATATCCAAATGTCTGACAAACATCCTTTGTACTGCAGCTACCGCCAACAATGCTCTAAATGTTGTCTGCTTAGCGACCAGGGAAAAAGTAGCATCATAGTCTTCGCCATATTTTTGCGAATATCCTTTTGCGACCAACCTTGCTTTAAATCTGTGGACTTTACCTTCACAATCATATTTGGTTTTAAATACCCACTTGCACTTAATTGCCTTTTTACCTTGTGGTAACTCAGTGAGTTTCCAAGTTTGAAGTTGATGAAGCGAGTTCATTTCTTCATTCGCGGCATTGATCCACTTTGTTCTTTCATGGGCGGGTAGTTTCTGCATTTCATCCCATGACTGTGGCTCTGACTCAGGCAGTGTCTTCACAACGTAGGATAAATGTTTAGCTGGTATTCCTTTGTTTGATCTTGACGACCGTCTGATTTCAGGTTCACTTAGGCCTTTTGTTGTTCCTTCAGTGGTTGAAGAGTCCAGCCAGACTTCTACATTCTTTTATTCATTGTCTTGTAATTGTGACTGAGATTGTTCTTGTTGCTTCATCTGGACTACTGGCATAATGTCATAAAACTTGGGGGACACGAAGTTTTCATCAAACACTACATCTTTACTTATTGTGACCTTGTTTGTCTCTGGGTGTAGAATTCTATAACCTTTCTGGGTTTCACTGTAGCCTACCAGGATGCCTTCCTTGGCATGAGATTCCCACTTAGTTCGTTTTTCTTTGGGAACATGTGCAAATGCTTTACTTCTGAAAATCCTTATGTGTTGTAGTTTTGGTTTTGTACCATTCCATTGCTCAAATGGAGTTTTCTCTGTCGCTTTACTTGGTAGTCTGTTCTGAAGATAACAAGCCGTCATAATAGCTTCGCCCCAATATACTGTAGGCAAATTTGCATCAAATAACATACTCCTTGCGCTTTCACAGAGTGTCCGGTTTCTTCTTTCTGCTACACCATTTTGCTCAGGGTTGTATGGTACAGTAGTTTGAAATATGATTCCATTTTTCTTTAAAATGCTCTGTGTTTCATTACTTGTATACTCAGTCCCATTATCTGCACGTAAAATTCTTGCCATTCTTCCAAACTTGTTATGTACTTCAGCTAGATATATTCCAAGTTTCTCTGGAACTTCATTTTTGCTGTGAAGTAAATAGACAACTGTATATCTTGAATTGTCATCAATAAATGTAAGAAAATATCTCTTCTTTCCAGGGGTCTGAGTGCGCATTGGACCACAGATATCCGTGTGTACTAAATCTAGGGGTTGTTCTGTTCTTGTAGTACTTTTCTTAGGAAAGGCCTTTCTGGACATTTTCCCTTTAATACAGCTGGAACACTTCATTGTCTGATTACATAATTGCTAATTGTTCTTTAAATAACTTTCTTATTGCTTCTGGGTCTCTATGCGCAAGCCGCCTGTGCCATACATGAATACAGTTCTTGTGCAGTTCTTGCTTAGCTGTGCATGCACACTCTTTACATTTCAACTGATACAGTTCATCTCTGATTTTTCCTTTTGCTAATGTGTGACCCTCCTTTGAGATGATGCAGCTATCTTCCTTAAATGTAACTACATTACCCTGTTTTGTGAGCTTTTTCACAGATAACAGATTACTTTCAAGACTAGGCACATACAGTATAGTACATCTTTTACATGAATCCTTCTACTTTGTGTTGCAGAGATGTTACAATCAATATAACCGTCTCCTATGCCTTCTGAGTTCATGCACTGACCGTTCGCCATTATCACGTTCTCTGGCTTATTTTGGTTAAGCTTAGTAAAGAAGTCTCTGTCATTGGTCATGTGACTGGTTGCACCAGAATCTATACACCACGCATGCTTTGATTTAAATGCATTGACTGATGTGAATGCAGCTTCAGTATTCACTGAATCATTGCTTTCAGATACAGCACTCTTAACTCTCTGTTGACTGTTTTGCTTTTTCAGCTGATTCATTTTAGCTTTCCAGACTCTGCATTCAGCTTTTAAATGACCTGGCTTCTTGCATACAAAACATTCACGTGTCTCTTTAGGGTAATTTCTGCTGGTGAGTATATCATGTGTTTGTAAAGCAGTTTCCTTGTTACATGTTTTGCTGCTCACATTTTCAGCTTTTCTCTTAAATTCATCTACAAGCTTTCCTCTGACGTACTCCAATGTAAGCTCATCATCTGGGCGTGCATCTAATGCAGTTACAAGCATATCATAGCTTTCTGGGAGACCACTAAGTAATAGTGCTGCTACATGGAAGTCCTTCATATCTTCCCCAATGCCCCGCAGGCGCTCTACAGTCTCTAGAGTATTTCTAATGTAGTCCTGCATGTCCTGGTCATTGTGTAGCTTAGACTGATACAGCTTTCTCATTAGATAGATTTTATTACTTAAATTTATTCTCTCATGTACTTTCTGCAGCTGCTCCCACATTTCCTTTGCAGATTCACACTTGCACACATGCACAATCTGATCATCCTCTATACTGAGTGATATGGTGCTCTGTGCTTTCTGATCCATTTCTAGCCATTCCTGTGGTACTGGGTCAGGCTTAGGCTCCTGAGTGTATTTCCACGTACCTTCTCTTATCAGCAGCATCTTCACCTTGAATTTCCAGGATTGGTAGTTCTGGTTATTCAGGCTTGGCACTGTAAACTTTGTTGAGTTGCTGCTGGCGGCCATTTTACTTCTTCTCAGTTTGCTGTTGTCTTTCTATCTCTGTGCTCTGCAGGTTTGGGATTGCCTTGACTTCTGGGCCCATAACCTGTTAGCAGCGGGTTAATCAGCGTGATGTCCACAACGAGCAACAGAGAATGTTCATTTATTAAGAACTAAGAACATTCAGCATACAACATGAGAACAGGATCAATCTGGTTTCTGAGAGAGAGATATGCTTTTACTTTCAGTTTCAATTGCAGACACAAGAAATGTGCTCACAGGGAAGGAGGAGGAGGAGCATCCTGTCTGTACATGAGGACTCTTTTTTTTTTTTAACTTTGTTAACAGATGAACAATATGCATGCAGACATAAAAATCACATCATATTAAACAAACAATAGTTGTTGCAATACATACAGATCAATATGCATTAGGCCAACAGCGCCAATCGCCCGCACACCGTCCATGTGCGCGAGCGATCACGATGATGTAATAATCTGTCTCTGGTCAAATTGGCCCAGGGCACATGGGCGGATTATTAAGTCAGATGTCAGAAAGGGGTTAATTAGCCTTTTGGGATTATGGCTTGTTCCCTATCATCGTTTGGAAATGCAAATTTCCCAGCTTTATAAAAACCCAGCTTCCTCTATCCTTGTGCCAAAAAACAGCAGACATGGGTTCTTCTAAGCAGCTGCCTAGGACTCTGAAAATGAAAATGGTGGAGGCCAACAAAGCAGGGGTAGGCCATAAGAAGGTAGCAAAGCGTTTTCAAGTTGTCCTTTCCTTAGTTTGAAATGTAATTAAGAAATGGCAGTTAACAGGAACAGTGGCGGGCAAGATAAGGTCTGGAAGACAAAGCAAAATATCAGCAAGAGTTGCTTGTAGGATTGTTAGAGAGGCAAATTAGAACCCCTGCTTGACTGCAAAAGACCTTCAGAAAGACTTTGCAGACTCTGGAGTTGTGGTATATTGTTCTACTGTTCAGAGACTCATGCACAAATATGGCCTTCATGGAAGAATCATCAGGTGAAAACCTCTCCTGCATCCTCACCAAAAAATTCAGCTTCAGAAGTATGCAAAGGAACATCTAAACAAGCCTGATGCATTTTGGAAACAAGTCCTGTGGACCAATGAGATTATAAAAGAACTCTTTGGCCACAATGATCAAAGACATACAGTATGTGGAGAAAAAAAAGGCACTGAAATTCAGGAAAAGAACATTTCCCCAACCATTAAGCATGGGGGTAATTTTTTTTTCATTCCACTTTGCATTAATTCCTGCATAGCACCTGAAGGGTTAAAAAATTTCCAGACAACAGTTTTGAAGGGGTGCGGTTTTTAAAATGGTATCACTATTGGGGAGTTTCCAATATATAGGCCCTTCAAAGTTCATTTAAATCTTTACAGGTAACTAAACGAGCAGGTTTTGTAATTTTTTTTTTTTTTAAATCTGACATTTCTGACAAATGTTTAACCTCCCTAGCATCCTAACTGAAAAATGATGTTTAAAAAATGATGCAGATGTAAATTAGACATATGGGAAATATTATTTATTAATTATTTTGTGTGGTATAGCGATCTCAAATGTTTGATATTTTCATAAATATACATAAATCAAATCGACCAAAATGTACTGCAAACATGAAATACATCATGTCACAAAAAGAAGTCTCTTGCTCACTGGAATACGTTGAAGCGTTCCAGAGTTATTACCAGATAAAGTGACACTTGTCAGATTTTTATATTTTTGCCTGGTCATTTAGGTCATAATCGTCTCCATCACTAAGGACTAAGGTATTAAAGAAAACTCCCCAAAAACACAGGAAGAAAACCTAAAATTGGAAACAATTGTTTTTGTCCCTTTTACCCAGATATTTGAACTGCTGATAAAGACCACTATGTTCTTGGAATATATTAATTTAGCATTGCTGAAAACAATTTTGAAATAACGGATATAACTTCAGCAAGAAAATCCGGAGTTTTTATTTTCCCAATATCGTTCCCTCCATTATAAATTATAATGTATAATTATTGTCAGATCCAAGCTAGGATACAAGAAATGCTCTAAAACAATTGCCTTTGAACATCTTTCTATACAATGATATTTTCACATATTTTCCAGTGTTTTTAAGCAGCTTTGCTCTGTAAAATGCTGGAAAAAGCACTCACAAAACACTCAAAAGAATATTTTCATTCATTTCTATGGAAAAATGACTTGCTATTCATTAGTACTGGCTTTGCAGTGTATTTTAAATGCTTCAGGCTTTCAAAATGACCAAACATTAAACACAACAGCCTATTTTCATCTTTCCTACCAGGTCAAATTTTTCAAACCTGAGTTTGACTAGTGTCGCGTTATGTGACTAGCATAATTTAACATCTGTCCTGAGACTGCAGGCCTCACAGGGGTCACAGCATATGTTATGCTGAGAAGGCAGTCTCCTGTCTCCAATCTTGCCAGGGGGTCTTGCTAAGAACCAGGAAGGGGAAACGTTTCACACCTTCTGGCTCTTTTGAAGAGAGATGCCAATTACAGCCTGACACTATCTGTGAGAAACTTTACACAAAGAGTTTCAGAGGAAATAATATATTCATTGGTGGAGTGGCCATGGTCCAGTCACAAACCAGCAATTATAATATTAACCTGAGAGGCTGGTCTAGAAATTCGACCTCCAGGTTGACTCTATAAAATAGGCCTACACACAAAGAAAAGATGTTCGCATCTGGCGGCAGCCTGGAAGCTGATGAGATCCATTCCATGTTTCTCCCTCCCCCAGGGACAGAGAATCAGAATGCAAAGTTTGATATTTCTGTAAGTTACCCCTTTATTTTATTACTGTTTTTGCGTATTTGTTTGTCACTTTTTATTCCCATATTTTTATACCCCTTTTATTGTAAGCACTGTACCTTTTCTATTAAAGCTTAAAAGTTTAATAAGTCTGAACCTCATGTGTTCTAAAGAATCCATAGCCTTAAAGTGTGTGATCCTTATGATTGGCAGGCAGTATTAGTAATATTTCCTGGACTCATCACCCGTGTGTTTGGTGAGTGGTGGCAGCGTGTGTGAGCGGGGTGTGTGGACTGTGTCGGGGGTGTGATTTATGCTCCCATTACAGCATAAGACAGAGGTTGAATGCTTGAATGCTGGACTGAGATAGAGGAGGTAGATTAACCCTTGCAGGGGCAACCCCAAGTCACGTGGTGAGAAGCAGGTAAGTGACAAGTCAATACAAACAGAATGATTTATTACAAGTGTTTATTTCTGTTAATGTTGATAATTATGGCTTACAGCCAATGAAAACCCAAAAGTCATTGTCTCAGTAAATTAGAATACTTTATAACATCAGCTTGAAATGTGGGCCTATTGAAATGTATGTTCAGTAGAAGCACTCAAAACTTGGTCAGGGTTCCGTTTGCATCAATTACTGCGTCAATGCGGTGTGGCATGGAGGCGATCAGCCTGTGGCACTGCTGAGGTGTTATGGAAGCCCAGGTTGCTTTAATAGCAGCCTTCAGCTCGTCTGCATTGTTGGGTCTGATTTCTCTCATCTTCCTGTTGACAATGACCCCATAGAATCTCTATGGGGATAAGGTCAGGCGAGTTTGCTGGCCAATCAAGCACACTGATAGTGTTGTTTTTAAACCAGGTATTGGTACTTTTAGCAGAGTTGACAGGTGCCAAGTCCTGCTGAAGAATGAAATTTCCATCTCCAAAAAGCTTGTCGGCAGAGGGAAGCATGAAGTGCTCTCAAATTTTCTGGTAGATGGCTATGCTGACATTGGTCTTGATAAAACACAGTGGACCTACACCAGCAGATTGCATGGCTTCCAAAACATCACTGATTGTGGAAACTTCACACTAGACCTCAAGCAGCTTGGATTGTGTGCCTCTCCACTCTTTCTCCAGGCTCTGGGACATCTGGGACAAATGAAATGTAAAATTTATTTTCATCTGAAAACAACACCTTAGACCACTAAGCAACAGTCGAGTTCTTTTTCTCCTTGGCCCAGGTAAGACACTTCTGGAGTTGACTATTGGTCATGTGTGGCTTGACACAAGGAATGCGACATTTGTAGTCCATGCCCTGGATACATCTGTGTGTGGTGGCGCTTGAAGCAATGACTCCAGCAGAAGTCCACTCTTTCTGAATCTCCCCCCAAATTTTTGAATGGCCTTTTCTTAACAATCCTTTCAAGGCTTTGGTTATCCTGGTTGCTTGTGTTTCTTTTTTTACCACACTTTTTCCTTCCATTCAACTTTACATTAATATGCTAGGATACAGCACTCTGTGAACAGCCAGCTTCTTTAGCTATGACCTTTTGTGGCTTACCCTCCTTGTGGAGTATGTCAATGTTTGCCTTCTAGACAGCTGTCAAGTCAGCAGTCTTCCCCATGATTGTGGAGCCTACTGAAACAAACTAAGGGACCTTTTTATATGGTTAGGAAGCTTTTGTGTTTTTTTCTTTTAATTATTCTAATTTACTGAGATAATGACTTTTGAGTTTTCATTGGCTGTAAGCCATAATTATCAACATTAACAGAAGTAAACACTGGAAATAGATCACTCTATTTGTAATGACTCCTTCATGACCTTGGGCGTATCCATAAGTTTAGATAGGTACTTACTGACCTTGGATGTATGGATACGTCCAGGCGATTTTGCGTGCACAGAGGCTGTGTGCTCGATCACCGCCGGATATCAGCTGATTCTGACAGTGGACACCCAGCACTCAGCGCCAGGAACGGTGCCCGCACCGCTCCCGACACTTTAACACCTTGTCGATCACACCATTTAAACTGTAGGCAGAGGTAGGGCCCTCTGATCGGCACCCCCACGACCCTATTGCGGGGGACCGATCATTGCCATGGTGACCCGATGTCATCATGATGACATCCGGGTCACCATGCTCTAGCAAGATAGTTAGATCATGCACAGTGCATAATCTAACTTCTGTATGCAGGGACATCAACTCGACCCTCAAAAAACAAGCCCTCACAAGCCCTCTGTCAGAAGAATTATGGAAAAATTATAGCTCTCAAAATATGGCGATGAGATTTTGCAATAAAAAGTGTTTTTTAGTGTGTGAGAGCAGCCAAACAGAAAAAAAAATATAAATCTGGTATCGCTGGAATCGCACCAACCCGAAGAATAAAGTCATCTAATCACTTATACCGCAGAAGGAACGACATAAAAAAAATAATTAAAACCAATTCTTCACCTGCTGTCGATTTTTTTCCATTCTGCCTCCAAAAAGATCTTAGTAAGGCTCGGCTCACATTTATCCTGTGCTCTATGCTGAGCGCTTACACTGGGGTTTCCATTTAAATCTCTGAAATATGTGATTCGGGCAAAACCCCAGGTGGAAGATTCCTTATTATGAGGCAGATTTAGGCACTGTGGACGCCATCTGTCCGCCTTTGATCCAGTGGTGTCCGTCTTTTTAGTCATTCATAAAAACTCGGTCTGCCACAGTTTTGTGCACTCCTGAAAAGAAGGACCACTCTGAACAGAGGTCAGTCAAAGTCCAGAGTAACTCTGCTGCCTCACTATAGTTTATAGATCCCTTGGCGGTTTCATCTGAATCATATCACTTGGAGATTTAGATGAAAACCTAAAAGTAAGTGCTAAGCGTAGAGCGCAAGATTAATGTGATCCCAAATATTATGTAAAATGTTCTCAAACAAAGCTTCAAATCAATCCACACAAAAACAAGTGCTCACTCAGGTCTGTCATCTGTTATTGGAAATATAGGGGCTTCCACGTTACTGGTAGTGCAAAGGTTCTGGAAAAGTAAAATGGTTCCTCACCCCGCCAAAAGAAATTCAGCAAATTCTGCACTCCCAAATCCAAATGCCCCCTCCCTTCTTAGCCCCAGTGTGCCTAAACCACATTTAGCATCCACATGTTTGGCATTTCTGAGCGATGAGAGCCTGCCTAATTTTTGGGTGCATTTCTCCAGAAGCATAAGTTGGTATCTACAATGTCCTGGTCACTACAATGTACTGGGGACTACCTACAACATACTGGGGACTACAATGGCAGTGTGCAATTTTCACTCAGCAAAATCCACTGCATTTTGTTTCTGGAAAACACCCATGGAGTCAAAATCACTACACCTGTAGATAAAATCACAAAGGGGTCTAATTTCCAAAATCAGATCACTTGAAGGGGGATTCTGCTTTTCTAGCACTTAGGGGCTCTGTATATGGAGTCCATAAACTATTCTAGGAAAATCTGCGGTCCAGGAGGCAAATAACTCTTCATCCCTTCCAAGTCTCACCATATGGCTATGCAGTACTGTATAGCCACATATGGGGCATTTCTATATTCAACAGAAATTGTGGGACAAATTTTGGTGCCATTTTTGCCCATTTTCCCTAGTGAAAATGTAAGATATGGTGCTAAAGCTAAATTTTGGTTGTAAAAATGTAATTAATTTTTATTGACTGCCTAATGGTATAAAATTCTGTGACACACATGTGGTGTCAATATGATCACTGCACCCCTAGATGAATTAATTGACAAGGGTAGTTTGTAAAAAGGGGTCACTTATGAGGATTCTGCTGTTCTGGCACCTCAAGGGCTCTGCCAATGTGACATGGTACCCTCAAACCAGTTGTAACATCCCTGCTGGCATCACTGCATGGCTTCCCATCTCCCATCTTACTCACCACTCCAAGCCATGCTGTGAGTTCTCTCCTCTGCTGGCTCCTTGCTCTGGGCCTCATATCCTTGCTTGCTGCATCCTTCCTGGCTGTATGCTTAGGGCGACAGCCCCGGCACTTCCTGAATCTTAGGCCGGAGTCACACTTAGCACATGAAAAATTGGTCTGATTCTCTCACCCGAGAATCACACAAATGTTCTCCATATGATGATTCGTGTGTAATCTGTTTGCAATGCGAGGATGCGATTTTCTCGCACCTATGTATCCGTATGACATCCATATGACATGCGTATGGCTTTACATTTCTCACTGCTTTTCCTCATTGAATTTAATTGCTTAATGTGCTGAAATGAGAAAAATATGTGCGTATGTCTCGCAAGTCACACTGATGGTTTGTATGGTGTGCAATTTTTTCTCGCAACACATAGACTTGCATTGGCGAGACTCAGCCGATATACGCTTAAAATCGCAGCATGCTGCGATTTTACTCGCACGCTGAATACGCCTGAGAAAAAAAACGGTGATCTAAGTTTCCCCATAGATTAATACTGGTCTGAGTTCTATGCAATGTTTTATCGCATAGCACTCATCCCTATTATACGCTAGTGTGACTCCGGCCTTATAGAGACAATGTGCACCTTCCTAAGGTGTCCCCAGCCAATTGCTAAGAGGCATCAGGTATTTAAGGCATCTCCACCCATAGGGAGAGGCCTGAGCAACAATTTTTCTCAGTCTGTATTCTAATACTGAGTTGCCAGGCCCTGTCCTGTTTTCTGCCTCCCTGGGGGCTGCATACCCAGGCCTGTTTCTGTGCTCTTTGTGTACTGTTTTCCACCTCCCTGGGGGCTGCATACCCAGACCGATTTCTGTGCTCTTCGTGTCTAGTTTCCATCACCCTGGGGGCTGTATACCCAGGCCTGAACCTGTTTGTATCCTTGTCTGTTGCCCTCCCTACTCAGTTGTGTGTATCCTTGTGTCCACTCCTGCTCTGCTCACTGCATCCTGTGGTTCTGCTCTGCTCTGCTCTCCGCCTCCTGCGGTTCTGCTCTGCTCTCTGCCTTCTGCAGTTCTGCTCTGCTCTCCTCCTCCTACTGTTCTCCCCTGCTCTCTGCCTCCTGCATTTCTGCTCTGCTCTCCGCCTCCTTGCAGTTCTGCTCGGCGCATGCTGCGGCTCTGCTCTGCTCTCCGCATCCTGCAGTTCCCCTCTGCTCTGCTCGCCGCATCCTGCGGCTCTGCTCTGCTTGCCGCCTTCTGTGGCTCTGCTCTGCTCTCCGCAACCTGCGGTTCTTCTCCCATCCCACCTCCCGCGGCTCTGCTCCTGTCACGCCTCCTGAGGCTCTGCACTCCGCATCCTGCAGCTTTGTTCTGCTCCCGCTCTGCACCCTGTGTGTCTTTGTCCTTCTAGTCTGAACTGGTTCCTTACAGTCTGTACTGGTTCCTACCTGCTCCCTTATCCGACTCATACCTGCCTGTGTTCCTGCCCTACCCATTACAGTCCCAATTCCTCCAGTCTGTTCCGTGCCTGCCTGCCTGTCAGAGTGCCAGCCATACCCACCTGCCTGTCAGAATGCCAGCCGTGCCCGCCTAACTGACAGTACCAGCCTGCCTGCCAGAGTGCCAGCCATGCCCGCCTGCCTGCCAGAGCGCCAGCTGTGCCCGCCTGCCTGCCAGAGTGCCAGGCATGCCTGCCTGCCTGCCAAAGTGCCAGCCGTGCCCGCCAGCATATCAGTCGTGCCCATCTGTACTTGCCTGCACTTGTCCCTAGAGTTTTGTCCCTCAGTGGGATCAGCTGCTACAGTCAGACACCGCCCTGGAGTGGTACCTGGTAGCTACTTGCCGCACAAGCCTGACCTCACCACTAGATGCTCCAGTGAACACCAAGGTAGCTGCTTATTCATGCCCCTCCAGGGTAGTCTGGTTTGTGGCACAGTGGGGTCACAATCCTTGCTCGTGCTACCCAGTCAGGGGGCGAGCGTTACACCAGTCCAGCAACATCTGAACCCCAATATGGTGTTTTTTACCTTCTGACTTTTGCACTGTACCAGAAAAGTACTTTTCAACCACATATGTGCTAGTAGTACTTAGGAGAAATTGAATAACAATTTTTGGAGTCCATTTTGTCCTGTTACCATTGTGAAAATAAAAAAATTGGGGTTAAAATAACATTTTTGTGTGAAAAATGGGATTTTTTAAATTTCCACAGCTCTATGTTATAAACGTCTGTGAAGCATCTGGGGGTTCAAGGTGCTCACCACACATCAAGATAAATTAATTGAGGGGACTAGCTTCCAAAATGGGTTCACTTCTGAAGGCAGGTCCCGCTGCTTGGGCACATTAGGGACTCTCCAAACGCAACATGGAGTCTGCTATTTATTCCAGCAAATTTTGCATTCAAAAAGTAAAATATCACTTTCCCTTCTGAGCCCTGTTGTGCACACAAACAGTAGATTTCCCACACATATAGGGTATCAGTGTACTCAAGAGAAATTGCACAAAAAATTGTACAGTGCTATTTTTCCTGTAACCCTTGCAAAAATAAAAAATTTGGAGTTAAACTAAAATGTTTGTGGGAAAAGTACGTTTTTCTAAAATTTTTATTTCTCTATGTTATAAACTTCTGTGAAGCAACTGTGGGGTTCACTACACATCTAGATAAGTTCCCTGAGGGGTCTAGTTTCCAAAATGGTGCTACTTGTGGATGGTTTTCACTGTTTAGGAACATCAGGGGCTCTCAAAATGCAGCATACCGTCTGCTAATAATTCCAGCAAATTTTACATTCAAAAAGTCAAATGGCGCTCTTTCCCTTCCGAGCCCTGCCGTGCACCCAATCAGTAGTTTTTCCCCATATATGGGGTATCAGCGTATTCAGGAGAAATTGCACAACAAATTGTCCATCTTGAGGTACTATACTTTCCCTATCTACACAACTTATAAATATATGTACATAGCAGCATCAGAAACATATATATATAATTATATACAATCGTACATTTAGCAGAATTAAGAAACATACAGTGAAATACAGTCAACATTTACCAACGTTTGAACGGGATGTGCTTGGGGCATAAAACAGTCTCTGTGACCCCCTTACACTTGTGCAACACATTTTTTGTTTCTTTTTTTCCTATTACCCTTGCATAGTAAAAATTGGGGTCTAAAGTAAAATTATTGTGAAACAATGTTAAATGTTCATTTTTTCCTCCCACATTCCATTAATTCCTGTAAAGCACCTTAAGGGTTATTGAACTTCTTGAATGTGGTTTTGAATACTTTGAGGGGTGCAGTTTTTAGAATGTTGTCAATTTTGGGTATTTCCTGTCATATAGGCCCCTCAAAGTCACTTCAAATGTAATGTGGTCTCTAAAAATGGAGTTAGCAATATGATACATAAAACCTAGTATTATACAGCGACAAGAGGAAATCACACATCATCTCTCATGTCCCTGCAACCTGTCAGCTCCCCGCATGGTTAAATTGAGAGTCTGGAGCTTTCTCTTTAACTGACATCTTGGGCTGTGTGGTGAACAACTTGAAATTAACCCTGAATCACTGCTGTGGCTGAGATCCAGGGTGTGATATTTTTTTCATAACCAAGATGTATCTTGCAGATTTTTTAATTTTATTTTTATTCTATTCTGGTGTACGTAATCAGGCAGGCAGCCTTTTTTTTCTAAGATATGCTCCCAGGCAGCTACATGGAAGTAAGGGAAAAATAGTCAAGAGATATTAATTGACTATTATTGGAAAGTTTTCTAGGCCTATTCTGTGATCTATGCAGATATCCATTTGCAGGGAGGGGTGTATAGGAGCTGTATTCATCACCTTGTGCGAATAATTGTTCATGTAATATATGTGTAAGTGATACCTTTTATTGTAATCCTGTCTGGGGTGATAATGAGATGACTTCTGAAAAGGGATCTTTACAGAACAGGAACAGAAAGTGGACTACTGGTGGCCTGAGTAAAAAATGAAAGTGACCTTCTGTCTTCATTATTGTGACATCAGTATATGCAGCAATTCGTTCCTTTGACTTCAAAGTGTACTGTGATATCAGTGAGTTTGTTATTTCTGTACCTGCATACACCATCCTTGAATCATTTCAATCATGAACTTGATTTAGGATTTTATGCTTCTATTGCTTGGTTTAAGCTTATTTAATTAAATGCATATTTTTATTTGTCTGTAGCAATCCTACACAACTTGATAAATAATTAAAAATAAAATATATAAAACTTGAACAAAAAAAAGAGAAAAAAATGAAAATGTATCAAGTGAAAACAATCATACTGTAGTTTCTATACAATAAAAAAAAGGTTGCTTTGTGGCACTCAAATGTCAGCACACTGCCCATGGGTTCTAATCTATACAATATTGATTTTTATGTATGAACATCCTGTCTTCTCAAATCGTATGTCTGAAGTTTAGTTTATTCTATATGTCTGGCTCTATAAAAAGAGCTAAATCATTGTGCAATCATTACAGTAAATTGGGAGCTCTGACATATTGGCAGGCCTTTTACCATAAACACAAATACCTAAAAACGCTTGAATATGTATATACATTCTGGAGTCATAAAATGATTTTTTTTTTTTTTACATTTTGACGACTTATACTTAAAGATGTTGTCCAATAGTAGATCAGTGGTTAGCACTGTTGTTTTGCAGTGCTGGGATCCTCAATTTAAATCCCACCAAGGATTGCAATCATGACAGGTCTTAAATGTTTGGGGATAATTTTGAGTGTAGTCAAATCCATCTCCCCTTGGGCTGCCAAAATGTTTGTTACAAGCTCACAAGTGCGTATACACAATTCCCGGGATGTAAGGCCCACAAATGTCAGTTTACACGTCCAGGTGATGTAATAGATGACATGGGTGGTGCTACTAGAAATATAATCCGTCATTTGAAATTCCTTTGCGCCATGGCTGATGTAAATTATGTGGCTGGCTGCAGATTATTACATGCCAGACAATCTTCACATGGGTAGCATCCCCATTTGCATCTGCCTGCGTTAAAGATATTTGGCAATTTTATCACATAGTGGCTCCTCATCATAATATCCCTGAGATTTCTAGCAATCCTGGCAGTCACCAGGGGGAAATCAGGAAGCACCCTAGATAACGTGGTTAGAGTTTTTAATGTTGTCTAATGTTTATTAAATGGTTTGCATGGTCTCCCACATTGATGATTGAATGCAGAGATATAACGTATTGCATGTTCATTGCATTATTTATATTTGATGAAGTTTAACAGATCATGACAGGACATATTCTTAGCATGATGGTAATCCTTCTTAATACTTGTCCTGCTATATCCACGTGCCAAAAATCTTTCTTTTAGATCTGCTGCTTGGCTGTCAAAATGTTCGTCAGATGAGCATATTCACCTCATCCTCAGAAATTGTCAACAGCATGGATCATTGATCCCATATGGACTAAGGAGGCATGTAAGTTAACAGTGAATTAAAAGATGTTTCCTTCCAGAAAACATCCCAATGTCTTAATCCATCACTCTGGAATATTAATTTGATGTCAAAGAAGCTGATTTCACTATGATGGTAAACATAGGAGAGCCTGACGTTGGAGTCATTACAATGCAGACCTGACATGAATGTCGACAGATCATGAGCGGAGCCTTTCCAGATGATCAGAAGGTCATCAATATAGCAAAACCATCCCAGCACATGGCAAAAGGAATGTGAGTCATTGGAGCGCCCGCTAGGACCTTGGGGTGCTCGGTACCGGGTCAGTCCTTAAAGGGATGTGTCACAGTAGCAGTGACCCGGTCCGTGGCTCTGGGAGTCCAATAAAATGGGGAAAAGATGAAATGGGAAATAAAGTCTAAGAGCAGTGTTTGCATGTAGAAAAGCCGCGGAGACACCATCACGTGTTTCTCAATGCAAGCAATGAATAGCCAGGTCTTTCACCAGGAAGGAACAACCACGGGAAGGGCAGCATCCAATAAAGGAAAACCACCTATGCCAAAACATGGTATCCATCCACAGACAGCTGTTTCGGGGTATTTGCCCCTCATCAGTGTGGAGTAGGAAAATGGCTATTAGGAGCAGTGCCTAGTGAAAAGGCTATGAACATAAGAGCAGTGTTTGTGACGCCACCTGTGGTCCTCTGGGGATGATGGTATTGCAGCGGAGATGGTATAGTTCCCAACAGGTAGAACTTAGTCCCCAGGGCTCCTGGTGTAGTTGGTACAGAAGAAAGATGGTGAAGTGCAGGAAAGAATTGGAGGACACAAGGTTGCAGTCTCTTAACCTTTTACTGGTGCAGTTCAGGTACACAGATTACAGGTGATCTTTGGAATCTGGGCAGCCTGGAAGCGATTTGGAATCCCCCTAGCCAGGTGTGGGTTGGAAGCCTTCCTTACTGTGCTGTGTTTTAAGTTCCTTGCTGTCTGAGACTTCACACAAGGTCCTCTCTTTCTCTCTGTCCCTTTTAGGTGGACACTACCCGCACAGCAGGCAACTCAAGCCTTTTTACAGGTGTCCCTTCTTGTAGCGACTCCGGGCTCTATTTGCTGCTGTGCCTTCGGGTGTAATGGTGGCCAGGTGACTTGGAATCTCCTGCCCGCCAGTTTTTGCTGTGGGGCATACAGTTACCCCCACAAACTCGGAATTCTGGCCTCCGGTTTCTGCGCTTGATCCTGGAGTGAGCTCAATCGCAGCTCCACTCCAGTTTCTCTCTCTCTTCCTTTGCTTCTTCTCCCCTCACAGTCTCCTACAGACTGCTCTGTCAGGAGCTGCAAAACCGCATGTCTGCTCGGCTCCAGCTCTCCTCTTGACTGACTAGCCAACACCTCCTCCAGCCAGAATATATCTAGGGAAGCTACCCTGAAACCGGGTTCAGAGCTCACCCTTCTGGCCTGGAGTCAGAACAGTGTTGTATGTGCATGTTACCTGTTAAAGAGATCCTCCTCACTTCCAGGCATGGCATTACCCTCCCCGTGAGGAAGGCAAAACCAACTGTAACAACAAGCTTCCTGGGGTGTTACATCATCATGGAATATGCCCCTCTCCCAGTGGCCCAGGAGGAGGATAGCATAAGATGGCGCACACGTTGCTCCATTGCGGTGCACTCTTTCTGTAGAAAATATCTATCTTTGAAAATAAAAAAAATATGAGTCAGGATGAATCGTAACAATTCCAACACAAGGCTCTGCGTGTCCAGATCAAGGTTGCTCACCTCAAGCTAAAAACAAGAAGTTTTTAGTCCATCTCTATGCCTTATGTTCGTATATAAGGATTCAACATCTGTAGTTACAAGAAGTGTTCCCTGGTCTAGATGGAGTCCAGATGGAGTCCAGTGTGAAGTTTCAGGACATTACTTGTGTCCCTGACATAAAAGGGCAAGGTTTTTACAAGTAGTAGTAAGTAATATTCAATTAATTTCAATACTAGATCTCATAGCCCTCCAATGCCAGACACAATTGGACATCCCAGGGGATAAGAGGTGTTGGTTTCCTCTAGGTACTTCAGTTTCCTCCCACACTGGAAAGACATAGTGATATGGAATGTATATTGTGAGCCCCACACGATGTCTGTAAAGCACTGTTGAATTAATAGCGCTATTTATGTGAGTAAAATAAATAAAAATAGTAACTGTTATAAAACAAAAAATAAACCACAATTACCTCTTCTTTCCCCTGGCAAACCATTGCTCTGATGTTCCTGTAGGTCTTTGTCTATTGGGGTGTGAGCGATTAAACTCACCTCATGGGGTTGTGCAAGCAGGCACATCTCTGAAAGGAACGTGTCTCCAATATGGATCCCTGATGGTGGTTTGTTGCCAGAGTGGTTGCCATGGACAATTCGTGAGAATGGTTCCAACATGAGGGTTAGAGCAAAAAAACAGAAGGTCAGGCTTTAAAGCGCTTCCACTCGGATGCATCGAGGATTCAGCGGTATGGATGGATTGAAATTTTAATTTTAAAAATCTTGCAAAGGGTTGCTAGATAACGTATGACAAAATTTAAAAATGTAATAAAACAAATACAACGCGTTTCAGCTGTCTAGCCTTCATCAGATGTGTATCTGTTATGATCCATGCAGCCTATTTATACCCTTTCATTAGTATTAGTGTTTTTTTAATTAAAAATTTCAATCCATTATGTAAAATGTTCCCAACAAAAGCTACAAATTAATCCACAAAAAAAGCAAGTCCCCATTCAGGTCAGTCATCTGCTAACGGAAATATAGGGGGCTTCCACGTTACTGGTTGTACAAAGGCTCTGGAAAAGCAAAATGGCTCCTTGACCCCCAAAAGAAATCCAGTGAATTCTGCACTCTTAAATCCAAATGCCCCTCTTTCTTTCTTAGCTCCAGTGTGCCTAAACAACATTTAGTGCCCACATGTTTGACATTTCTGTAGTGATGAGTGCCTGCCTAATTTATGGGTGCATATCTCCAAAAGCACAAGCTGGGCATAACGTACTGGGCACGACAACATACTGGGGACTACAACGGCAGTTTCCAATTTTCACACAGCAACATACGCTACTGCTTATTTCTGGAAAACACCCATGGAATCAAAATCGTCACTACACCTGTAGATAAATTCCCAAAGGGATGCTATTTGCAAAATGGACCACTTGAGGGTAGACCCTGCTCTTCTAGGACTTAAGGGCTCTGTATGTGGCATCTGCAAACTATTCTATGACAATATGTGCTTCAGTAGGCAAATAGCACTCAGTCCCTCCCGAGTCTCTCCGTATGGTTCAGCAATACTGTACAGCCACATATGGGGTATTTCTACATTCAGCATAACCTGTGGGACAAGTTTTGGTGTCAATTTTACCAATTTCCAAGCATGAAAATGTAAAATCTGGGGCCAATACTAAATTTTGGTGGTAAAAATGTAATTATTTTTTCTTCACTGCCCAATGGTATAAAATTCTGTGACACACCTGTGGTGTCAATATGATCACTGCACCCCTTGATGAATTCATTGAAAAGTGTAGTTTGTAAAATGGGTCAATTATGAAGGGTTCTGCTGCTCTGGCATCTCTGGGGCTCTCCCAGTGGGTTATGGCATCCGCAAACCATAACAGGAAAATGTGCACTATTATATGGTGCTCCTTCCCTTCTGAGCTTTGCACTGTGCCTGAAAAATATTTTCCGATTACATAAAGGGTATTGGCACAATCAGGAGAATTTTTTACAACAAACTGTGAGGTTCATTTATTCCTATTATACCTTAAAAACATAAAAAAATTGGAGCTAAATCAACATTTTAGAGGTAAAAATATAATTATTGTTTCTTCATGGACCAATGGTATAACATTTTTTGAGGCACATGTGGTGTCAACATGATCACTGTACCTCTAGATTAATTCATTTTGTGGTGTAGTTTGTAAAATGAGGTCACATATGGGGGGTTCTGCTGTTCTGGCACCTCAGGGTCTCTGCCAATGCGACAGGGCATCCTCAAACCATTCCAGCAACATCTGACCTTCAATATAGCTCTTCTTCTCTTTTGAGCTTTGCATTGTGCTTCAATAGTAATTTCCCCCCACATATAACGTACTCAGGAGAAATTGCACAACACATTTTGGAGTTTATTTTCTCCTGCTATCCTTGTGAAAACTAAACAAATTGGGCTAAAACAACACATTTGTGGGAAAAATACATTTTTTCATTTTCACAGATCAACATTGTAAAAATCTGTGAAGCACTTACATTTTTTAAAGTGCTCACTACTCATCTAGATACATTTATTGAGGTCACTTTTGGGGGATTTCCACTGTTTAGGCACATCATGGGCTCTCCAAATGCAACATGACACCCTCAGATCATTCCATCAAAATCTGCATTCCAAAATGTAACTTCTTCCATTCTGAGCCCTGTCGGTGCACCCAAACAGTAGCATTCCCCTACATATGGGGTATCTATGTAATCAGGAGAAATTGCACAGCATATACTGGGGTCCATTTTCTTCTGTAACCCTTATGAAAATAAAAAATTGGGGTCTAAATACATTTTTCGTAAAAAAAAGTGAAATGTCATTTTCTCCTTCCACATTCCATTAATTCCTGTGAAGCACCTGAAGGGTTAATAAACATCTTGAATGTGCATTTGAGTACTTTGAGGGGTGCAGTTTTAGAATGGTGTCACTTTGGGGTATTTTCCGTCATATAGGCTCCTCAAAGTCACTTCAAATGTGAGGTGGTCCCTAAAAAATATGATTTAGTAAATTTTGTTGAAAAATCGCTGGTTAACTTTTAACCCTTCTAACTTCATAAGAAAAAAAAAATTATAATTCAAAAATTGTGCTGCTTTGAAGTAGACATGGGGGAAATGTTATTTGTTTACTATTTTGAGTGACCATTTGCAAAGATTTCGCCAAATGTCTTATTTTTTCACAAACAAACGAGAGTCATATCAAACAAATTTTAACACTATCTTAAGCACGGCATGTCACGAAAAAACAGACTCGGAATCAGTGGGATCCATTGAGTTATTATCACATAAAGTGACGCTGGTCAGAATTGTAAAATTTGGCCTGGTCATGAAAGTGAAAACAGGCTTGGGAGATGAAGGGGTTAAAACACGTGGGTTTCCAGTTAATAGAAAATTTCACGTATACAGCACAAAACAGATTGGCATATTTCCTGTGTATTTCTTTGCATAGAGTTTGCCGAATACAAAATCGAACATGTTGGTTCTTAACACAATAAAACTCAAGCAGCTATTTGTCCTGACGCTGAAGCTTTGTTTACCGCCTGATGCTTCATTAAACTGGGGCAGGGTTTTCATTTAACTATGAAATCGGACATGACCGATTGATTGACTCTTTACAGCTCAGTGCCAGACTACGCAGCTATTGATTCTGCTCGGCCCTGTACATTGTGAATGCTGTGAGTTAAGTAGAACTACTGTACAAGCTTCATTACTGCAGAGTGTCGGTGTACTGATTGTGCTATGATGTGATGACCATGCAATTTATAAGTCAATTAATGACACATTCATGACATGAAACAAGTCTCAGGGTCCTCATTTGTAAGCACTACAAAAATAGCTGATGATCTGAAAAATGAGCTTGACTTTCCCCATTTGCCTTCTTTATGCACTCGCCCTGTATTTAGATCACCCATTTATCTAAATTTATTAAAGCAACTTTCTATTATGATATTTACCATTTTTACTTCTTTGTTTTTTTGTATATCATTCAGGGCTGACTTAAATTAAGTGTGTCTATTAATACTTTATCTTTTCACTATTCGGGATCGTGCATACGACCATATTTTCAATCCGAGTGCTATCCATTATAAAAACTCGCCCTCAGACCAATGTTATTCAATAGGGCAGTGTAGATAAATATTTATTTTTATTAACCAAATCGGTGTATGAAAAAAATTGCAGCATGAATGATTTTCCTCCATAAATTGGATGATATTCACCCATTCTAGTCTTTGGGTGCTGAAAAAAAAAAATTGGATGACACAGTATAGCATCTGATTTTTATGGATGCATTGCAATTTTGCAACATAGGAGACTGTTATAGTCCTGTAAATGATTAAAAGCTGCTGCTGCTGCTGCTAAAAAAAAAGGATTGCAACAAGTGAGAAAAATATTGTCCCACTTTTCTAGATGTAATTCTAACAATTTTTTTATATGATCGTGTTAACCTACCCTAATGAGGTTAAAGGTAGAAATCAGTCACAGGAACGCTGAAAGGAGACACTGACACTGGATACAGTTTAGCCACAACGTGTTTCAACAGACATGCCTCCTTCATCAGGTGGGAGTTTATTGATGGTAGTAGGGAGGCAGTATTTAATTAAATGAAAGACAGCCAATCACGTAAGAGTTGACATTGTCAGTTCAAATTTAAAGGAACAGTTACATATAATGCAAGTGGTCACCTAATATGGCTATGGACTAGTAATAAACAATAACATAACAGTAAGGAACCTTTTAATAAATATAATAATATCAATTAGAACAATTAAAACAATAAAAAGAGAATAAAAAGTAAATAATACTTGATAAAAAAAACTTGGATGAAAAAGTCAGACCTATAATACTAAAAATATGGATATTTATCTGGTTGCTTTCTCTATCATTAAGTTCAGTCCTTCGGGGTCCAGCATGCAAAGCTTAAATATTCAAAAGCTCTCTCTATTTATCAAGCTACTAAGATGATCTGCCACGGTGTCGGGTATGTGATCAATGATCGTTAATTTTAAAGTTTTTATATTTTTCTGGTGTACCATTAGGAAATGCTTGGAGAGACTATGAAGAAGAAACTCATTTTGAATGTTCTGGCGATGTTTGTTAAGCCTAGTGTTGTTAGGGTTTGAGTTCCCGTCTCTGCACAGGGGGAATCTCAGGCCATTTCCGCTGCAGTCTCCCATTCTTCTCCTGCCACAGTGGAGTATGCTCAGCGGAGACGTCGGTCCCAGCGTCTCGCTCAGTCTGACTCTGTACAGAGAGTTACTGCTGCTTTTCCTGCTTCTGCCATTGAAGTCAGTGCTGGGCAGCGGCGAGCAGACGCTTCTGGGACTAAGTCCTGCTTTTCTCGTTCTGAGCATGCCCAGAGTAAGATCTCTCAGTGGAGATCAAGGGTCACATGATCAGACACTGCAGCTAAGGTCCTGTAGGTGCTCACGCTCTGTAGCAGCCTCTCATTGGTCCTTCCTGGAAGGTCCTGTACGTGCTGCAACTATTTAAGGCTCGCATGGCCGCACGGCCATGCGCTAGTATTGCTCTTTATTTATGAACTTTGCGCCAGTGTGGTCTTGTATGAGTGAGTTCAGGGACCCGGCTGAAATAAGCCCCTAGAATGCTGGCACCTCCGGCGAGGAGTTTGTATGCTTGGGTATTCAGGGACCTGGCCGAAATAAGCCCCTAGAATGCTGGCACCTCCGGTGAGGAGTTTCTTGTGCATGCATGACCACTGACTGCTCTTGTTTAGGCAGTTAGCCTGTGCCTCTGTGGAGTCTAATAGGGCGCAGTGCTTTGAGTTCACGGCTGCTCTGTGAAGTAACACCGCCATTTAGTTCCGCTATTTGCTAGAAGCAGGTTCTCCTGCACGGTGGACCCCGAGCTGCGAACGCATCTATCATAATAAAATCTATATATTCATTTGGGGCGTTCCGCTAGCCCTAACAGCGTGCATGGCTTGTATGGTACCACCTACATATTGTAGACTGCAACCAAATACGATCAAATAAACCACATAAGTGGATTGACAGTTGACATGGAAGTTAATCCTAAGGCTGTGTGCACACGTAGCAGATTTTTCGCATTTTTTTTGCAGTTTTTCACTATAAAACCACGAAAAAAAAGCTCACATTAAGCATCCTATTTAATAGAATGCAATCCGCATTTTTTGTGCACATGCTGGGTTGTTTTCCTGAGCGGTATCGCATTCCAGAAAAAAAAGTAACATGTTCATTAAATTTGCGGAATCGCGGGGATTCCGCACACCTAGGAATGCATTGATCTGCTTACCATGCGGGAAGTAAGCAGATCATGTGCGGTTGGTACTCAGGGTGGAGGAGAGGAGACTCTTCTCCACGGACTGGGCACCATATAATTGTTAAAAAAAATAATGATATACTCACCTTCTGATGGCCCCAGAGTCTTCCTGCCTCTCAGCGGTGTACGCTACCGCTTCCGTTCCCAGGGATGCTGTGTGTGAAGGACCTGCGATGACGTCTCCGTCACGGAAGCCACTGAGGAGATCGTCTGCCTTCAGAAGGTGAGAATAACCATTTTTTTAATTTTTTTTTTATTATTTTTAAAATTCTATCTTTTACTATTGATGCTGCATAGGCAGCAGCAATAGTAAAAAATTGGTCACACTTGTCAAACACTATGTTTGACAAATGTGACCAACCTGTCAGTTTTCCAAGCGATGCTACAGATCGCTTGGAAAACGCTAGCATTCTGCAAGCTAATTATGCTTGCAAAATGCTAGTTTTTAGCAGGAATTTGCATGCCAATTCCACATGCGATATACAGGAGTTGCAGAATTGCCGACATGTGCACTTAGCCTAAAAGTAGTACTTGTGGTGTTTGATTTAAATTCTCGTGCCCCATTCAGAATAGAAGTGCAACAGAGACATTTAGAGGATCTACATGAGAAACAGCCAGGGTTCACAGACGTTTGATAAACTGAAGAAGAGGCTGGGATTAATGTGGTATTACTAGGTGCAACAAGATTCCGTAGCGTACGTTTTCTATGAAATATCGTGCTGAGATGGGCGGGGATATGTCTCGAAAGTATAGGGTCCCCTTTAAGGATGAACCAGTACTTGGAGAGAAGCTTCCTAATCAATCCAGAGGATTGATTATAGGTTGTGACAAAGCTCCATCTCCCAAATGCCATTTCCTGCAAAGGTGAATCCGTATTTCTGATATTAATTCTGTTAATGCAATCCTTTTGGGTGAGAGTTTTAGCTTTTAGGAAGGCATTTTGAACCAGTTTTTATGTATTCACCAGAACTGCCCATACGGGACATTTTTAATCCACCTTGGCAGATGGCCGCTGTTGAAACTTAATTAACTGTTTACGTCAACTTTCTTAAAATGCGTGGTTGTAGAGAAACAACCAGATCTGTCAACATGTATCAGAAGATTCAAAAATTGAAGAGATAAATTAGAAATATTAGCTGTAAAACATTGACCCCAAGGATTCTTATTGAGATTAGAGATGAACTCAAGTGCTTCCCTTTCTGTGCCAGTCCAAACGATAAATAAATCATCTATAAAGCGTCAATAGAATCCCACAGAATTTCTTCCATTATAGAGGCATTAGGTGCCTCTGCAAATTTTATAACATCTAAAGATGAGCTTCCCTCTCAGAAATTAAATGATTTTGAAAAAAGGGACATGAATAAACTGTTCTTTGAGTATGAAGATTGTAGCAAAACCGAAATTACTAACTATTTAGATGTTCTTTTTTTGAAACAATATGCAGTATTTTAGAAGGCCTTATACCTAAAGGCCTAATTATAGCTCAACATTCATCCTTTCCTAATGATGATCAGTTTTCTAAATCATGTGTTCCCTGCACATGATGAACCTTCTTATCTCCAAACATAATTCTCTTGCTGATTCTGCTCTATCTCAGCTTAATTCAATTAAGGAGAAACTCAATGTATTTTTCTCCTCTGCTGATTTTTTAGAATCCAATACCAAATCACACCGCAAATTAAGTAAGTTTGAAGGGCATATAATAAAGAAGAAGGCGTCCAAATGTTTGAGGGACAAGAAAACCAAATCACTAAATAACATAACTGCCCCAATGGATACAGAAGTATTATCTCAACTAGCTGATAATGTAGTCCCTTCAACTAATTCGGCTCCCTCTCGGCTAAATAAGTCTATCAGCTCCTTGTCAACTCTCTGTAATAAGCAACAGAAAATGTTCTATAAACAACATAGCGATAGTCTGAAGGGTAGCATTCCCTTGCATTTAACAGCCCTGGCCACTTCTAACAAGCCAGCTGAAACAATGATTCCCCCTTTTGCTTTAAACCACAATTTGACCTTCCCCTCCCCTCATTGGAGGATACACCAGTGTTGAATACTAACTTGAGAATATGTCCGGAGGGCTCTTCCAAAAATGTGGCCGACCCCACTTCAAGTGGACAAGATACTTTTGATAACCTTTCCCAATTATCGGTTTACGAGAATTTTTCTACTTCACAATCTTCCACCCAATCTTCAATTCCAATTTTCCCAGCAATTAGGTTGAATTCCCCCTCCACGAGTTTAAGCACCCCCACTTTGCTACTAGTGATCAAAACTGTAGAATCTAACATCATGGTGAGGAACAACATGGTTGGTTCACTTCACAAAGAGTCCTTCGCCTTGGGCTATGTGCACACGTCAGGATTTCTTGCAGAAAATCCCTTAGAAAAACCTGAAGTTTTCTGCAAGAAATCTGCAAGAAATCTGCATGCGTTTTTGCCGCGGTTTTGACGCATTTTTGGTGCGTTTTTTTCCAGACATTTCCCAATGCATTTTATAGTGGGAAATCCGCAAAAAAAACGCAAAATTAATGAACATGCTGCGTTTTTTACCGCGATGCGTTTTTTTCCGCATCATGTGCATAAAAATTGCGGAATTCATTCTAAATGATGGGATGCAAATTGTATGCTTTTTTTTGTGGTTTTATAGCATTTTTATCGGGAAAAAAAGCGAAAAAAACGCAAAAAATCAGCAATGTGTGCACACAGCCTCCTCTTCGTCTCCTCTTAAAATTGATTCACAAAACACTAAAATCACTCATTTTTTCAGGTGGTACCAGGCCACCATTCAAAGACAAAAAGAAAAAGGGAACACGAGGATCTAGTGGCAAAGGCAAAAACAAAAATATTAGTTGGTCCTTCTTAGGAGGAACCAAAAACTATCCGCATAATTCTAATATACAGTCCAGTATTTTTAATCTATCAGATCATCATCTAAGTGATGACGAAAGATCTCTTTTGGAATGAGGCTTGTCATTTTGTCCAGATTCAACATTAAATGTGTTTAATCTATACCTTGACCTGAATGATTTTATACAGAGACTCACGGTGCAACGTCATTTTCTTATTGAAGGTAATAAGAGTGTCCCTAACCCTTCAACAGTGAATCCCCCTGTCGAGTCTGATACATTTCTACATGTTGCTCCAAAAAATAGCCATAACCAGTTTTATCCCCTTCAGCATAAAGGGTCACATTTAGAAACATTCCAGCAACTTATTTTTAAGGAAATTCGCTCATTATCCCCATTAGCAAACTAAACATGAATCTGAGTGTTAGGTGTCGAGATCCCGCCTCTGCACAGGGGGAATCTTGGGCCATCTCCGCTGCGGTCTCTCATTCTTCTCCAGTGGAGTCTGCTCAGCAGAGATGTCGGTCCCAGCATCTAGCACAGGCTGATACTGGACGACTGGTTACTGCTGCCTTTCCAGCTTCTGCCATTGTAGCCAGTACTGGGCAGCGGCGAGCAGACGTCTTTAGGACTAAGTCCTGCTCTTCCCTTTCTGAGCATGCCCAGGGCAAGATTTCTTGTTGGAGATCAAGGGTCACATGCTTAGATACTGCAGTAAATCCCATTGGTCCTTTTGGAAGGTCCTGAAGGTGTTCTTCTTCTGTGGCTGACTCCCATTGGTCCTTCTGGGAAGGTCCTGTTCTTGCTGCAGCTGTAAAAGGTTCACATGGCCGCACATGTGTGTTGATGAGTGCAAGTCGTTCTTTAAAATCCCCTCCCTTGTGTTCGCAAAAGGTGGATGCTTGCTGTCTAGCGCCCGACTTAGCTGTCAACATAAAGACACACGATACAGCATCTACTGCTGTAACTGGCAGTGCGGCGCCGTGCGCTTATAGAGCGCTTTCCTATCCCAAGTCTGGGTGGTTAGTGGCGTCCGCCAAAGCAGCACAGCATGCACTCTTGTGCTTTAAGTTATATTTTATGTTACTTTGACACCCCAGTTGCGGTGTCGAGCGCAAGTGGTCTGAACGTACTCTAATCCTGTGTCTTGGGATAGAGTCCTGAGACTCCTTGCTTGCGCTCTTGATGCGGTACCGCGGCCCTGTGATGCAACAGGGTTTGCTTCCTTCACACAGGGTGAAGTTAACCCATGTGTGTATCCACATTGTACTACCATATAGACCGCCATTACTCAGTAGCAGGTTCCATCTCTGCACGGTGGACCCTGGGCTGCGTACGCACCTTATACCATCTCTCTTATAATTTGGTGTGTTCCGCTAGCCCTAACATTACACTAGCACCAGGGTCTGGCTAGTAATGACGGACAAACAGCAATCCTTGCTGTACATCCAGCAGCTGGAGGGTAGGTTGGCGGCTCTCGAGAACACAACCTCAGCTGTGGATGTAACCGCAGTTGCTGTTCAGGCTGCTAGCGTGGCTGCAGCAACCTTGTCCACTGCCACCCCTACCCCTGTTCCGACTATATCTCGCCTCCCGCTGCCAGAAACATTTTCTGGTGATAGTAAGTCTTGTAGGGTTTTCATGAGTCAGTGCTCTATACATCTCGAGCTTCTGGCCACACGTTTCCCCACAGAGTGGGCTAAGGTGGGATTTATTGTGTCTCTCCTGTCGGACAGGGCGTTGGAGTGGGCTACGCCGCTGTGGGAGCTGTCATGTTCTCAATGGCAAGAGAACATAGCATCAGCCTATATAGGAACTAGCTCTTGGAAGATGGGAACTGAGCTGACCATGAACTAAACCTAACGCACAACTAGCAGTGGCCGGGTAGCATGCCTACGTTGATTCTAGATGCCCAGCACCAGCCGGAGGACTGAATAATGCTAGCAGAGGAAAATATAAGTCCTAGCTCACCTCTAGAGAAATACCCCGAAAGGAGACAGAGGCCCCCCACATGTATTGACGGTGAATTAAGACGAAATAACAAACGTAGTATGAAAATAGGTTTAGCAAATTTGAGGTCCACTTACTACATAGCAGAAGACAGAAAGGACACTTTCATGGTCAGCTGAAAACCCTATCAAAACACCATCCAGAAATTACTTTAAAACTCTGGCATTAACTCATAACACCAGAGTGGCAATTCCTGTTCACAAGAGCTTTCCAGACACAGTAACGAAACTACAGCTGTGAACTGGAGCAAAAATGCAAAAACAAACATGGACAAGAGTCCAACTTATCTAGTAGTTGTCTAGGAGCAGGAACAAGCACAGAGAGGCTTCTGATAACATTGTTGACCGGCAAGCAACTAACAGAGCAGCAAGGTTATATAGCGACTCCCACATCTTGATGGGAACAGGTGAACAGAGAAGATGAAGACACCAGTTCAATTCCACCAGTAGCCACCGGGGGAGCCCAGAATCCAAATTCACAACAGTACCCCCCCCTCAAGGAGGGGGCACCGAACCCTCACCAGAACCACCAGGGCGATCAGGATGGGCCCTATGAAAGGCACGAACCAGATCAGAGGCATGAACATCAGATGCATTCACCCAAGAATTATCCTCCTGGCCGTATCCCTTCCACTTGACCAGATACTGGAGTCTCCGTCTGGAAACACGAGAGTCTAAGATTTTCTCCACAACGTACTCCAACTCACCCTCAACCAACACCGGAGCAGGAGGCTCAACGGAAGGCACAACCGGTACCTCATACCTGCGCAATAATGACCGATGAAAAACGTTATGAATAGAAAAGGATGCAGGGAGGTCCAAACGGAAGGAAACAGGGTTAAGAATCTCCAATATCTTATACGGGCCGATGAACCGAGGCTTAAACTTAGGAGAAGAGACCCTCATAGGGACAAAACGAGAAGACAACCACACCAAATCCCCAACACAAAGCCGAGGACCAACACGACGGTGGCGGTTGGCAAAAAGCTGAGTCTTCTCCTGGGACAACCTCAAATTGTCCACCACCTGCCCCCAGATCTGATGCAATCTCTCCACCACAGCATCCACTCCAGGACAATCCGAAGATTCCACCTGACCAGAGGAAAATCGAGGATGAAACCCCGAATTACAGAAAAACGGGGACACCAAAGTGGCAGAGCTGGCCCGATTATTGAGAGCGAACTCCGCCAATGGCAAAAAAGCAACCCAATCATCCTGGTCAGCAGACACAAAACACCTCAGATATGTCTCCAGGGTCTGATTAATCCGCTCGGTCTGGCCATTCGTCTGAGGATGGAAAGCGGACGAAAAAGATAAATCTATGCCCATCCTAGCACAGAATGCCCGCCAAAATCTAGACACGAATTGGGTCCCTCTGTCAGAAACGATATTCTCAGGAATACCATGCAAACGAACAACATTTTGAAAAAACAGAGGAACCAACTCGGAAGAAGAAGGCAACTTGGGCAGAGGAACCAAATGGACCATCTTAGAGAAACGGTCACACACCACCCAGATGACAGACATCTTCTGAGAAACAGGCAGATCTGAAATAAAATCCATCGAGATGTGCGTCCAAGGCCTCTTAGGAATAGGCAAGGGCAACAATAATCCACTAGCCCGAGAACAACAAGGCTTGGCCCGAGCACAAACGTCACAAGACTGCACAAAGCCTCGCACATCTCGTGACAGGGAAGGCCACCAGAAGGACCTTGCCACCAAATCCCTGGTACCAAAAATGCCAGGATGACCTGCCAACGCAGAAGAATGAACCTCAGAGATGACTCTACTGGTCCAATCATCAGGAACAAACAGTTTATCAGGTGGGCAACGATCAGGTCTATCCGCCTGAAACTCCTGCAAGGCCCGCCGCAGGTCTGGAGAAACGGCTGACAATACCACTCCATCCTTAAGGATACCTGTGGGCTCAGAGTTACCAGGCGAGTCAGGCTCAAAACTCCTAGAAAGGGCATCCGCCCTAACATTCTTAGAACCCGGTAGGTATGACACCACAAAATTAAACCGAGAGAAAAATAATGACCAGCGCGCCTGTCTAGGATTCAGGCGCCTGGCGGTCTCAAGATAAATCAAATTTTTGTGGTCAGTCAATACCACCACCTGATGTCTGGCCCCCTCAAGCCAATGGCGCCACTCCTCAAAAGCCCACTTCATGGCCAAAAGCTCCCGATTCCCAACATCATAATTCCGCTCAGCGGGCGAAAATTTACGGGAAAAGAAGGCACAAGGCCTCATCACGGAGCAGTCAGAACTTTTCTGCGACAACACTGCTCCAGCTCCGATCTCAGAAGCGTCGACCTCAACCTGAAAAGGTAGAGCAACATCAGGCTGACGCAACACAGGGGCAGAGGAAAAACGGCGCTTAAGCTCCCGAAAGGCCTCCACAGCATCAGGGGACCAATCAGCAACATCAGCACCCTTCTTAGTCAAATCGGTCAATGGCTTAGCAATATCCGAAAAACCAGCAATAAATCGACGATAAAAGTTAGCAAAGCCCAAAAATTTCTGAAGACTCTTAAGAGAAGAGGGCTGCGTCCAATCACAAATAGCTTGAACCTTGACAGGATCCATTTCAATGGAAGAGGGGGAAAAAATATATCCCAAAAAGGAAATCCTCTGTACCCCAAAAACACACTTAGAACCCTTCACACACAAAGAATTAGACCGCAAAACCTGAAAAACCCTCCTGACTTGCTGGACATGAGAGTCCCAGTCATCCGAAAAAATCAGAATATCATCCAGATACACAATCATAAATTTATCCAAATAATCGCGAAAAATATCATGCATAAAGGACTGGAAAACTGACGGAGCATTTGAAAGACCAAAAGGCATCACCAAATACTCAAAGTGGCCCTCGGGCGTATTAAATGCGGTTTTCCACTCATCCCCCTGCCTGATTCGCACCAAATTATACGCCCCACGAAGGTCAATTTTAGAGAACCACTTGGCCCCCTTTATGCGAGCAAACAAATCAGTCAGCAACGGCAATGGGTATTGATATTTAACAGTGATTTTATTCAAAAGCCGATAATCAATACATGGTCTCAAAGAGCCGTCTTTTTTTGACACAAAGAAAAAACCGGCTCCTAAGGGAGATGACGATGGACGAATATGTCCCTTTTCCAAGGACTCCTTTATATATTCTCGCATAGCAGCATGTTCAGGCACAGACAGATTAAATAAACGACCCTTTGGGTATTTACTACCCGGGATTAAATCTATGGCACAATCGCACTCTCGGTGCGGAGGTAACGAACCAAGCTTGGATTCTTCAAAGACGTCACGATAGTCAGACAGGAACTCAGGAATTTCAGAGGGAATAGATGATGAAATGGAAACCACAGGTACATCCCCATGAACCCCCTTACATCCCCAGCTCAACACAGACATAGCTCTCCAGTCGAGGACTGGGTTGTGAGATTGCAGCCAAGGCAATCCTAACACCAAATCATCATGTAGATTATACAGCACCAGAAAGCGAATAATCTCCTGGTGATCCGGATTAATACGCATAGTTGCTTGTGTCCAGTATTGTGGTTTATTATTAGCCAATGGGGTGGAGTCAATCCCCTTCAGAGGAATAGGAGTCTCCAAAGGCTCTAAATCATACCCACAGCGTTTGGCAAAGGACCAATCCATAAGACTCAAAGCGGCGCCAGAGTCGACATAGGCGTCCGTGGTAATAGATGACAAAGAGCAAATCAGGGTCACAGATAGAATAAACTTAGACGGTAAGGTGCAAATGGAAACAGATTTACCAAGCTTTTTAGTGCGCTTAGAGCATGCTGATATAACATGAGTAGAATCACCACAATAGAAACACAACCCATTTTTCCGTCTAAAATTCTGCCGCTCGCTTCGGGACAGAATTCTATCACACTGCATACTCTCTGGCGACTTCTCAGTGGAAACCGCCAGATGGTGCACTGGTTTGCGCTCCCGCAAACGCCTATCGATCTGAATAGCCATTGTCATGGACTCATTCAGACCCGCAGGCACAGGGAACCCCACCATAACATCCTTAATGGCATCAGAGAGACCCTCTCTGAAAGTCGCCGCCAGGGCGCACTCATTCCACTGAGTAAGCACAGACCATTTACGGAATCTTTGGCAGTAAATTTCCGCTTCATCTTGCCCCTGAGATAGGGACATCAAAGTTTTTTCTGCCTGAAGCTCCAAATGAGGTTCGTCATAAAGCAACCCCAAGGCCAGAAAAAACGCATCCACATTGAGCAACGCAGGATCCCCTGGTGTCAATGAAAAAGCCCAGTCTTGAGGGTCGCCCCGGAGCAAGGAAATCACAATCCTGACCTGCTGTGCAGGGTCTCCGGCAGAGCGAGATTTCAGGGACAAAAATAATTTGCAATTATTTCGAAAATTCTGAAACCCAGATCTATTCCCCGAGAAAAATTCCGGCAAAGGAATTCTCGGCTCAGATACAGGTGCATGACAAACAAAATCTTGCAAATTTTGTACCTTCGTGGCGAGATTATTCAAACCTGCAGTTACACTCTGAAGATCCATTACAAACAGGTGGACACAGAGCCATTCAGAGAAAAAAAAAAAAAAAAAAAATTTCAGCAGACTACTTATTTCTCTCCTTTCTCAGCCAAGGATTTTAACCCTTTAGTGGGCCGGTCAAACTGTCATGTTCTCAATGGCAAGAGAACATAGCATCAGCCTATATTGGAACTAGCTCTTGGAAGATGGGAACTGAGCTGACCATGAACTAAACCTAACGCACAACTAGCAGTGGCCGGGTAGCATGCCTACGTTGATTCTAGATGCCCAGCACCAGCCGGAGGACTAAATAATGCTAGCAGAGGAAAATATAAGTCCTAGCTCACCTCTAGAGAAATACCCCGAAAGGAGACAGAGGCCCCCCACATGTATTGGCGGTGAATTAAGACGAAATAACAAACGTAGTATGAAAATAGGTTTAGCAAATTTGAGGTCCACTTACTACATAGCAGAAGACAGAAAGGACACTTTCATGGTCAGCTGAAAACCCTATCAAAACACCATCCAGAAATTACTTTAAAACTCTGGCATTAACTCATAACACCAGAGTGGCAATTCCTGTTCACAAGAGCTTTCCAGACACAGTAACGAAACTACAGCTGTGAACTGGAACAAAAATGCAAAAACAAACATGGACAAGAGTCCAACTTATCTAGTAGTTGTCTAGGAGCAGGAACAAGCACAGAGAGGCTTCTGATAACATTGTTGACCGGCAAGCAACTAACAGAGCAGCAAGGTTATATAGCGACTCCCACATCTTGATGGGAACAGGTGAACAGAGAAGATGAAGACACCAGTTCAATTCCACCAGTAGCCACCGGGGGAGCCCAGAATCCAAATTCACAACAGGGAGCATGGCGATCATGTGGTGCAGAGTGCTTCATTGTTCCTGAGCACTCTGAAACAGGTTTTTTTAGGACCTTGTGTCACCCATGATATGGCGCTCCATTTGTTGGCATTGACTCAGGGCTCGTCCTTGGTCAGTCATTTTGCCATCCACTTTCGCACCCTAGCATCTTAGCTGGAGTGGTCGGATAAAGCCCTTATTCCGATATTTTGGAGGGGGCTGGCTGACCACGTGAAGGACACTCTGGCCACTAGGGAGATTCCCGCCACACTGGAGGAGTTAATAAGCAGTGTCCACTCGTATTGACCTCTGTTTTCACGAGCGGAGGTTAGAGCGAGCCCAGTGTAGGCAGAGGTTTCGGCTGGCTCTCACCTTCGCCAAACCTTTGGAATCTCCAGTCGAGGCCTCTGAGTCACATGAAGCCATGGAAGTGTCACGAGCTGGATCTAAGTCCCGGACCGCTCGTGCACCCCAGGTTTGTCATGTTTTCCAGCAGTCAGGACATCTTGCCACCAGATGTTCCCAGTGGTCGAGGAAAAGTCAGCGTCTAGTGGTAGTAGGCAGAGGTACACTAGACACGGCGACGTTTGCCTCCAAAGTGTCCTTTAAGGGGACAATTACTATAGGCCCATATTCGCACTCGGTAGAGCTCTGTGTGGATTCTGGGGCGGAGGGCAATTTTATGTAATCTGCCTTCGCCCAACATCACGCAATTCCCCTGGTAATGTTAGCTCAACCAGTGACCGTACGAGTGGTAAATGGGTCGACACTGCCATCACATATAACACACCAGACCAGCCCTTTCACTCTGTCCATGTTGCCATCTCATCAGATGATATCTCTGCTCGTCATTCCTGAGGGAATTGACGAGGATCTGTTAGGGATGCCTTGGCTACGGTACCATTCTCCTCATATTGAGTGGTCCACAGGCAGAATTTTGGAATGGGGTGAATCTTGTGGGGGTAGATGTCAGAGGGAATGTGTTCAGGTTGCTACTACTGAGGTACCGCAGATCTATCCTCTCTCCCCAAGCAATATTGGCCTATGCGGACATGTTCTCCAAAAGAGCTGCGGAGACCCTTCTGCCTCACCGCCCCTATGACTGTCCTATTGACCTATTACCTGGTGCTGAGCCTCCCCGGGGTCGAGTCTATCCATTATCTCTCCCGGAGACGGAGGCAATGTCACAGTACATCCAGAAAAATCTGGCAAGAGGATTCATTAGGAAGTCAGTGTCACCTGCAGGGGCTGGGTTCTTCTTCGTGCAGAAGAAGAACGGGATACTACGTCCATGCATAGATTACAGGGGTCTGAATGCCATCACCATTAAGAATAAGTATCCTTTGCCCCTGATATCTGACTCTTTGATAGGCTTCGGGGAGCAAGGGTATTTACAAAATTAGATCTGCGGGGTGCTTACAACCTGATTTGCATCCGTGAGGGGGACGAATGGAAGATGGCGTTTAACACCAGGGATGGGCACTATGAGTATCTGGTGATGCCCTTCGGGCTCTGTAATGCCCCAGTCATTTTCCAAGACTTTGTGAACGACATCTTCTGGGATATGCTCTCCACCTCAGTCGTAGTCTATCTGGATGATATTCTCATCTATTCTCCAGATATTTACTCCCACCGGAGAGATGTTTGCAGAGTCTTCGACCTCTTACGGGCAAATTCCCTCTACTCAAAGTTGGAGAAATATGTGTTTGAGCAGGAGTCCTTACCTTTCCTGGGCTATATCAACTCCGCCCAGGGATTGGCTATGGATCCTGCCAAACTACAGGCTGTGATGGTCTGGCATGAACCACATTCTCTTAAAGCGGTGCAGCGCTTTATGGGGTTCATTAATTACTATCGCCAGTTCATTCCACACTTCTCAACTTTGGTAGCTCCCTTGGTTGCCCTCACCAAGAAGGGAGCAAATCCTAAATTGTGGTCTGAGGAGGTCTCCAAGGCCTGTCTCTCCATTAAATCACACTTCGCTAGCGCTCCCATCCTACATCGCCCCGATGTAGATAAGCCATTTCTAGGTCGGAAGCATCCTTGCTTCTTCTTTTCTAAGACCTTCTCACCAGCAGAGAGGAATTATTCCATCGGGGACAGGGAGTTGCTAGCCATGAAGTTGGCCTTCTCGGAGTGGAGATATCTCTTGGAGGGAGCTCGTTTTCCCTTCCAAGTCTTCACAGATCACAAGAATTTGGTATACCTGCAGACACCCCAGTATTAGGGGTCGAGTTCGCGCCTCTGCACAGGGGGAATCTCGGGCCATCTCCGCTGCGGTCTCCCATTCTTCTCCTGCGTAAGTGGCGTCTCGCTCAATCTGACTCTGTGCAAAGGGTTACTGCTGCTTTTCCAGCTTCTGCCATTGAAGCCAGTGCTGTTCAGCGGTGAGCAGACGCCTTTGGGAAATTATTATTTTTAAGGAAATTTGCTCATTATCCCCCATTAGGAAACTAAACATGAATCTGAGTGTTAGGTGTCGAGATCCCGCCTCTGCACAGGGGGAATCTCGAACCATCTCCGATGCGGTCTCCCATTCTTCTCCAGTGGAGTCTGCTCAGCGGAGATGCCGGTCCCAGCGTCTAGCTCAGGCTGATACTGGACGACTGGTTACTGCTGCCTTTCCAGCTTCTGCCATTGTTGCCAGTACTGGGCAGCGGCGAGCAGACATGTTTGGGACTAAGTCCTGCTTTTCCCCTTCTGAGCATGCCCAGGGTAAGATCTCTCATTGGAGATCGAGGGTCACATGCTTAGCTACTGCAGCAAAACCCATTGGTTCTCCAGAAAGGTCCAGAAGGTGCTCAGGCTCTGTGGCAGCCTCTCATTGGTCCTTCCAGGAAGGTCCTGTACTTGCTGCAGCTATAAAAGGTTCACATGGCCGCACGGCCATGCGCTAGTATCAAATCTAAGTTATGTGCTTTGCGCCCATGTGGTTACGTTTGTATGTGTTCAGTGCCACGGCTGAAATAAGCCCCTAGATTACCGGCTCCTCCGGTGAGGAGATTGTAAGATTGCGTAACCACCAACTGCTATCTGCTCAGCAGTCACTGTGTACTCCTGTGAGGTTAACAGGACACAGTGCTTTCTTTAGGTGACTCTGTGAAGTAACAGAGTTCCCTTCTACCGCCATATAGGGCTGCCATTTGCCAGCAGCAGGTTCTCTCCTGCACGGTGGACCCCGGGCTGCGAACGCACCAAATAACATCTCTCTATTTACTCGGTGCCTTCCGCCAGCCCTAACAGAATACTAGCGCCAGGGTCTGGCTAGTAAATGGCAGACGATCAGCATTTACAGCGGTACATCCAGCAGCTGGAGGGAAGGTTGGCAGCTCTTGAGCGCACAACCTCAGCTGTGGATGTTACCGCAGTCGCTGTTCAGGCTGCAAGTGTAGCTGCAGCCAGTTTGTCTTCTGCCACCCCTACTCCGACTTTATCCCATCTCCCGCTTCCAGACAAGTTTGCTGGTGACAGTAAGCTATGTTGGGGATTCGTGAGTCAGTGCTCCATACCTCTAGAGCTCCTGGCTGCATGTTTTCCTATGGAATGGGCAAAAGTGGGATTTATTTTATCCCTTTTGTTGGGCAGGGCGTTGGAGTGAGTAACGCAGCTATGGGAGCGTAATGATCATGTGGTGCAGAGTGCTCCTCTCTTCCTTGACGCTCTGAAACAGGTCTTTTTGGGACCTCGTGTCACCCATGATACCGCTCTCCAATTGTTAGCAATAACACAGGGTTTGTCGATGGTCAGCCAGTTCGCCGTCCAATTCTGGACTCTGGTCTCTGAGCTGGAGTGGCTGGATAAAGTCCTTATTCCGGTGTTCTGGAAAGGACTGGCAGACCATGTGAAGGACGCCTTGGCCACTAGGGAGATTCCCGCCACACTGGAGGAGCTCATTTCTATATCTACCCGCATTGACCTCCATTTTAACGAGCGGAGGTTAGAGCGGACCCAGTGTAGGCAGAGGTTTCGGCTGGCTCCCACCTTTGCCAGACCTCTAGAATCTTCCATTCAGGCGTCCGACTCCCATGAGGCCATGAAGGTTTCTCAAGCGGGACCTAAGTCCCGGGCCGCTTAAGTACCCGTGGTTTGTAATATTTGTCAACAGTTAGGACATTATGCTAATAAATGTCCACAGCGGTCGGGAAAACGATCGCGTCTAGTAACCATTGGAGGTGGTTCACTAGACACAGCGGTGTTTTCCTCCAAGCTGTCCTTCAAAGGGACAATCATGTTAAGCTCATCCTCTCTAACAGTCGAGCTTTGTGTGGATTCTGGAGCAGAGGGGAATTTCATGTCCTCTGCTTTTGCTCTGCGCCATGCAATACATCTGGTGATGCTCGCAAAAACGGTGACTGTTAGAGTAGTGAATGGGTCGACACTTCCTTCACAAATCACACACCAGACTGTCCCTTTCACGCTATCCATGTCCCCTTCCCACCAGGAGATTATTTCCCTTCTTGTCCTTCCCGAGGGAATGGACGAGATTCTGCTGGGAATACCCTGGCTCCGTTTCCACTCCCCAGATATTGAGTGGACCTCTGGGAGGATATTGGGTTGGAGTGAATCATGTAAGGGCAGATGTGTGAGAGAGTGCGTTCAGGTTTCCACCACCGAAGTACCCGCAGATCTTTCTTCCCTTCCCAAATGCTATTGGTCCTATGCAGACGTCTTCTCCAAAAAGGCTGCGGAGAACCTTCCGCCTCACCGTCCCTATGACTGTCCTATTGATCTCTTGCCTGGAGCAGAACCTCCTCGGTGACGGGTCTATCCCCTCTCTCTCCCGGAAATGAAGGCTATGTCCCAATACATCCAGGAGAATTTGGCAAGAGGGTTCATTAGGAAGTCAGTGTCACCTGCAGGGGCTGGGTTCTTCTTCGTGCAGAAGAAGAACGGAGAATTACGTCCTTGCATAGATTACAGGGGTCTTAACGCCATCACCGTTAAGAATAAGTACCCGCTGCCCCTGGTTTCTGAGCTCTTTGATAGGCTAAGGGGAGCAAGGGTATTTACCAAATTAAATCTGCGGGGTGCTTATAACCTGATTCGCATCCATGAGGGGGACAAATGGAAGACGGTGTTTAATACCAGAGATGGGCACTATGAGTATCTGGTGATGCCCTTCGGGCTCTGTAATGCCCCAGCCGTTTTCCAAGACTTTATCAACGACATCTTTCGGGATATGCTCTCCACCTCAGTCGTAGTCTATCTGGATGATATTCTCATCTTCTCTCCAGATATTGACTCCCAACGGAGAGATGTTGGCAGAGTCTTCGACCTCTTATGGGCAAATTCCCTCTACGCAAAGTTGGAGAAGTGTATGTTTGAGCAGGAGTCTTTACCTTTCCTGGGCTATATCATCTCCGCCCAGGGATTGGCTATGGATCCTGCCAAACTACAGGCTGTGATGGACTGGCAAGAACCCCATTCTCTTAAAGCGGTGCAGCGCTTTATGGGGTTCATTAATTACTATCGCCAGTTCATTCCCCACTTCTCAACTTTGGGAGCTCCCTTGGTAGCCCTCACCAAGAAGGGAGCAAATCCCAAATTGTGGTCTGAAAAGGTCTCCAGGACCTTCTCTTCTATTAAGTCTGATTTTGCTAGCGCTCCCATCCTACATCGTCCCGATGTTGATAAGCCGTTTATAATGGAGGTGGATGCCTCATCCGTTTGTGCAGGAGCAGTCCTCTTCCAAAAGAATGCTCAAGGTCGGGAGCATCCTTGCTTCTTCTTCTCCAAGACCTTCACACCAGCGGAGAGGAATTATTCCATCAGGGACAGGGAGTTGCTAGCAATGAAGTTGGCTTTCTCGGAGTGGAGACATCTTTTAGAGGGGGCTCGCTTTCCCTTTCAAGTCTTCACGGACCACAAAAATTTGGTATATTTACAAACAGCCCAGCGGCTAAATTCTTGTCAGGCCAGATTGTCCTTGTTCTTCTCCCGGTTCCACTTCACTCTCCATTATCTCGCTGGGGAGAAGAACATTCGTGCTGACACCCTCTCTCGCTCCGTTGTGTCATCTGAGGAGGAGGTAGGGGAGCCTCGGCTTATTGTCCCTTCTGAGAGCCTGAGAACCATAGCTCCGGTTTCGCTAGAGTCTGTGCTTCCGGGCAAGACTTTTGTACCCATTAATTTGTGACCGGAGGTTCTCTCTTGGGCTCATTCGTCCAGGGTGGGTGGAAACTTTGGGACAAAGAGGACATCTGAGCTGCTGGCGAGGACGTACTGGTGGCCACATATGGTCCGTGACGTCAGAGATTATATTCGGGCGTGTGCCTCCTGCGCCAAAAATAAGTCTCCTCGACAACGGCCAGCTGGGTTACTCTATCCCTTGCCGGTGGCAGACAGGCCCTGGGAGATGGTCGGGATGGACTTCGTGGTGGGTTTGCCAGAGTCTCGTGGCTGTACCATCATTTGGGTTATCACTGATCATTTTTCTAAAATGGTGCATTTGGTGCCTCTTCCATGGCTACCTTCTGCATGGGCCTTGGCAGCGTTGTTCATAAAACAAATTTTCTGCCTACACGGTATGCCGGACATAATTGTCAGTGACCGGGATCCCCAGTTTGCATCTCGGTTCTGGAGAGAGCTTTGTCGTCTTCTCAGCATTGAGTTAAATCTCTCTTCCGCATATCATCCTGAGACGAATGGGTTGGTAGAGAGGGACAACCAGACCTTGGTCACATATCTGTGACATTTTGTCTCAACCAGGCAGGATGACTGGGCATCCTTGCTATCGTGGGTGAAGTTTGTGCTGGACAACGCCGTAGCTGACTCCACTGGACAAACCCCATTCCTCCTTAACTATGGTCAGCATCCGCGGGTACCTGTGCCCATGCCCATGTCATCTGCCGACTCCAGGGTGTCAGACTGGGCTGTGGAGGTACGGGATATTTGGGATCGCACTTAGGATGCCATTCAGGCCTCCAAGGAGAGAATGGAGTCTTCCGCCGATGCACATCGGTGCCCCGCTCTGACCTTTGCTCCTGGCGACTTGGTGTAGCTCTCCGCCCGTAACATCAGGATGCGAGTTGACTCCACTAAGTTTGCACCTCGCTACTTGGGCCCTTTCAAGGTCCTCGAACAGGTTAACCCTGTGGTCTACCATTTATCCCTTCCACCATGCCTGGATATCACCGACACCTTTCATGTGTCCCTCTTGAAACCCTGTACATGTCCCGATTTTCTGAGTCATCTGCCAGAACATCGGGTTCATCTACGGACAATTACAAAGTGAATGCTATTTTGGGGTGCAAGGTGGTACGTGGCAAAAAATTTTATTTGGTGGACTGGAAGGGTTATGGTCCTGAGGACAGGCCCTGGGAGCCTGCTGAGCCCATTCGGGCTCTGCAGCTCATTGCTGCCTTCGAGCATAGCGAGGTCCAAGGAGGGGGCCCTAGGAGGGGGGTAATGTTAGGGGTCGAGTTCCCGCCTCTGCACAGGGGGAATCTCGGGCCATCTCCGCTGCGGTCTCCCATTCTTCTCCTGCCGCAGTGGAGCCTGTTCAGCGGAGACGTCGGTCCAAGCATCTAGCTCAGGCTGATACTGGACGACTGGTTACTGCTGCCTTTCCAGCTTCTGCCATTGTAGCCAGTACTAGGCAAGGGCGAGCAGACGTGTGAGTCCTGCTCTTCCCTTTCTGAGCATGCCCAAGGCAAGATCTCTCATTGGAGATCAAGGGTCACATGCTTAGATACTGCAGCAAATCCCATTGGTCCTTTAGGAAGGTCCTGAAGGTTTTCTTCTTCTGTGGCTGACTCCCATTGGTCCTTCTGGGAAGGTCCTGTTCTTGCTGCAGCTATAAAAGGTTCGCATGGCCGCACGGCCATGCGCTAGTGTACATTTGGAATAGTGTGTGTTGATGAGTGCAAGTCGTTCTTTAAAATCCTCTCCCTTGTGTATGTCTGTTCGCAAAAGGTGGATCTATTGCTGTAACTGGCAGTGCAGCGCCGTGCGCTTATAGAGCACTTTCCTATCCCATGTCTGGGTGGTTAGTGGTGTCCGCCAAAGCAGCACAGCACGCACTTTTGTGCTTTAAGTTATATTTTCTGTTACTTTGACACCCCAGTTGCGGTGTCGAGCGCAAGTGGTCTGAACGTACTCTGTGTCTTGGGATAGAGTCCTGAGACTCCTTGCTTGCGCTCTTGGTGCGGTACTGCAGCCCTGTGATGCAACAGGGTTTGCTTCCTTCACACAGGGTGAAGTTAACCCATGTGTGTATCCACATTGTACCGCCATATAGTCTGTCATTACTCAGCAGCAGGTTCCATCTCTGCACAGTGGACCCTGGGCTGTGAACACACCTTATACTATCTCTCTTATAATTTGGTGCGTTCCGCTAGCCCTAACACTGAGTAATGGTGAAAAAGCAGCCATTAAATCTTTACGGGATAATACAGGTATTATTATAAAGAATGCCGATAAAGGGGGTGGGGTGGTCATAATGAATAAGGGTTCTTACATCCAAGAAGCTCTTAGACTCCTCAGTGACTCTGATTATTACTCTAGATTGAATTAGGATAATTCCATTGATATATTCACTGAATATATCACTGTCATCAAGACGGCTCACTCGTCAGGCATTCTGAATAAAAAGTAGTTTAAGTTTCTCAACATTTCACGCTTCAAGACCCCATTCTTCTATTTTTTACCAAAAATTCATAAAAATCCGCTTAATCCTCCTCCCATCATTTTTGGCATTGGTTCAATCACGAGTAACCTTTCTCATTATGTAGATCTCTTTCTCCAAAAATATGTCTTGAGTTTAGATTCATTTACTCCATTCTCAAATTACCACCTATTCCAGGTTGTTTTTTAATCACAATGGATGTTCAAGCCCTTTACACAAACATCCAACATGAGAGGGGTTCCTTTAAATTTGAACTGACAATGTCAACTCTTACGTGATTGGCTGTCTTTCATTTAAATACTGCCTCCTTACTACTATCAATAAACTCCCACCTGATGAAGATGGCATGTCCGTTGAAACGCGTTGTGGCTAAACTGTATCTAGTGTCAGTATTTAGCGACGTCATCGCAGGTCCTTCACACACACCATCTATTGTAGATTGTAAGCTCTCACGAGCAGGGTCGTCTTATTTCATCTTATTTTGTCTTATTTTGCTTTATTACTGTATTGTTAACATTTATACAAGTTGCACACGGCACTCAAGGCTCCTGGGTGGTGCTCAAGTAAGGTTTCCAACCTGTCAATGAATGAATAATAACTTGGCACTCAGAAGTTCTTTTTGCAAGATGAAAATAACTTCCCTGCGGGAAGTAAGCAGATCAGTGCATTCCTAGGTGTGCGGAATCCCCGCGATTCCGCAAATTTAATGAACATGCTGCATTTTTTTCCGGAATGCGATTCCGCTCAGGAAAAATATGCAGCATGTGCACGAAAAATGCGGATTGCATTCTATTAAATAGGATGCTTAATGTGAGAGGTTTTTTTGCGGTTTTATAGCGTTTTTATAGCGAAAAAACTTGAAAAATCTGCTACGTGTGCACACAGCCTTACTCTGGACTCTGTCTGGCCTCTATTCAGCTTTGTCCATCTTTTCAGAAGTGCCCAAAACTGTGGCGGACCGTGCTTTTATGCACGTCTAAAAAGACTGACATGCTGAATCATAGGCCAGATGGCATCCAGAGTGTCTACATCTGCCTCATTATAGGGAATAATTCGCCGGGGTTCCTTCTGAATCATGTATTTCAGAGATTTACAGAGACACCTTGGTGTAAGCGCTCCGCGTAGAGTGCAGGATAAATGTAAGCTGAGCCTTACAGTAATCTTTCGGATGCAGAATGAACAAATCAACAGCAGGTGAAGAATTGCTTCTATTTATTTTTTACACCGTTCTCTATGGATATAAGTGTCTAGACGACTTTATTCTTCGGGTTGGTGTGGTTACAGCAATACCAGATTTATATAGTGTTTGGCTGCTGTCACACACTAAAAGACACTTTTATTTTTACAAAGACAAGATTTTGCATCGCCATATTTAGAGAGCTATCATTTTTTCATATTTCTGTCAACAGAGTCATTTGAGGGGCTGGTTTTTGGCGGGATGAGTCGATTTTTTTTTGTACCATTTTTGAGCACAGGACTTATCACTTTCTATTCCAATTTTTAAGAGGTAGAATAAACTGAATACAGCAATTCAGAAATTGATTTTTTTTTTTAAGAGTGGTAAAATTGATAAGGCAGCTTTACTCTTCGGGTCAGTACGTTTACAGCAATACCACATTTATATCTTTTTCATGTCTTGGTGCTTTTACACAATAAAAACTATTTTATAAAAAAATATATATATTTTTGCATCGCTTTATTCTGTGAGCTATAACTTTTTTATTTTTCCACCGATGGAGCTGTATTGTGGCTTGGTTTTTGTGGGACAAGTTGACTTTTTCAGGAATACCATTTTTACTTACATTCATCTTTTTGATCTCGTTTTATTCCACATTTTGTTCAGAGGTATGATGAAAAGCATAGTTTTTTGCCCCCTTTATTTTTGTTTTATGGTGTTCATTGAAGGTGTTAACTAGTTTGACAGTTTTATTGTACAGGTTGTTCTTGACGTAGAGATACCAAATATATGCACGTTTTGTTTTGTTTTTTTGCATAAAAGTAGAAATTTATCTGTAAAATATATTTTTTACTATTTTTTTTATTACTTTCTGATTTTTTTTTCATATTTTCACAAATTGTTTTTTACTTTCTTACTTTGTCCCACTATGGCACTTTCACTTTTACAGCTCTGATCGCTGTCATAAACCATTGCAATGCACGACCATTTCAATTGCTTATAACTGACAGTGCAACCTTGACAAAAGTTAGTTAGATCATGCACTGCACATGATCAAACTTACTGGAGCCTGGTGACCTGGATGTCGTCATGATGACATTATGTCACCATGGCAACGATTGGAGGGCAGAGGGGGTCCCTCCATCTACCTGTCTTCTTGTCATGCCCTCAGCCGCAGGCCCAGTCTCCGCTGTGCAGGGAGACCGGCGCCTATCACACACCCTTACTCACCCTGTCCGTGGCTCCAGACGATCAGCGGCTTCTTTCTCTGCTAGGAACCTGCATCCTCTTGGCAGGTCTCCTGGAAATGCTCTTAGGAGCCGCGCCCTGCTTCCTGCACATACTTGAAACAGCAGGACACCTGTTCGTTATTAGGGCTGTCTGTGTTGTGATGCTCTGTGTATAAAAAGCACCCTCCCCTTAAGGGAGGTGCTTGGGCAATGTGTTCATTCCATTGTTTGTGGCCTTCTGCTCAGGCCACACTCTGCTGTGCTCTGCTCTGTATAGTTTTAATTTTGGTTGCTAATCCCTCTGTCTCCTCAGTATCCTCCGCTGGCAGTTCTCTATTCTGGATCCTCCTGGACTCTCCGGTTTCCACTTCAGGCTGGCTAAGCTGCTCCTCACTGAACCATCCAGATTTGGCTGCCGGCTGGATCAGCCTTTCCAAAAACTTCACAGAGCTTCCAGGATCCTCTTCATTGACTGAGCCTGAGTTCCACCATCTTGTTTATACGGTCTGTACGGGTCGTCCCTCTGGTCCGGGTACTGCGGCATTTTGGCCATCTGGTGTTGTGACGGGGGAATCCCTGTATAGGGGTACACCTTGCCCGGTGCTCCACTACATGGTTCTGTGTTGTGGTCCAGAGGGTTCTTCTCTCAGGCACCTCTTTCTGTTTGTTTTTCATTTAAATAAATACCTTTGCTTTTTGGAAGCACATTCTCCTGTCTCTTGTGTACCGGGTATACAGCTACCACTGCTTCATCAGTGGTCTAGTGAGTCCACTATATTTCCCTACGCCCTGTGGGCGTTACACTTCTAAACGCTGCGATCGATATCGATTGCAGCAGTTAGGGGGCTAAACTGCCAGGAGCTGTGTGGGCACCACTCCTGGCAGTGAGAGTTGGGATTCAGCTATAATATCAGCTGATAACCTGTCGGTGATTGCAAAATCACCTGGACGTACCCAGTAAGTCCAAAGTCAGGAAGCACTTCCCAACTATGATATACTGGGTACGTCCAAGGTTGGAAAGGGGTTGAAGAGATCTTTCACCTGATTACCCACATTACTTTGTTTAAAAGAATGTGTGATCATTAATGGACCCTGCCTTTAGAGATTTCCCTATGTAATTAATGCCATGGCAGTACAGTGTGTTATAATATGTTTTTAAGATTGTCCCTGGAAATCAGACAATTTACTAAAACGTGAAACCTAAACGATATGTAAGTCATATCACGCGCAAATATATGATAATTGTGGACCAAACTAGTGCTACTATTTCACACCCTACAAAAAAAAAGTTCCATCTCAGGCATTTCAGAATATTTTCTTGAGAAACATCAGAGCGATACATCATTGCTAATTGTATACAGCATTAAAAGAGTTAACAGTTACACAATAGGGGTAGACTGGATTATATTTCTCTTAGTCCATGAAGTGTATTGGATACAATGCCTTAATACCCACCCTCCTAATCGTCTTAATTTTTTTTTTAAAAAGATCTTATACAGTTGAAACCTGTAGTTTACATACACCATATAAAAAGACACATATGCATTTTTTTCTCAATATCTGAGATTAAATCAGAATAAACCTTTAACATCTTAGGTTAATTAGGATTACCATAATTATTAACATTTGCCAAATGACAGAATAACGAGGGACAATGTTTTAGGCATTTTTATTACTTACTGCAAAGTCGAAAGTTTACATACATTTCATTAGTATTGAGTACCATTGTCCTTAAACTGAATGATTTAGGTCAAACCTTTGGGATATCCTTCCACAAGCTTCTCACAATAGGGGGTCAGAATTTAGGTCCATTCTTCCTGACAAAACTGGTGTACAGTAACTGATCCAGGTTTGTAGGTCGCCTTGCTCACATCTGCCTTTTCAGCTTTGCCCATAAATTTTCAATAGGATTGAGGTCAGGGCTTTGTGATGGCCACTCCAAAACATTGACTTTGTTAACCTTAAGCCACTTTTTTACCATTTTGCCAGTATGCTTTGGGTCATTGTCCATTTGGAAGACCCATTTCCGCCCAAGCTTTAACTTCCTGGCTGATGTCTTGAGATGTTGCTTCACATAATCTTCTTTTCCAGGTCACCACCTGACAGCACACTGGAGGACGTCCTTCTTATCCATGATGGGACAGGAAACACGAGAGGTTAAAAGGACCCTCCCCCTACCACCCTTCAGTGTTTTTCCTGTCCCATTATGGATAGGAACGGACGAGAGGAAGCTACCGTTCTGTGCGGGGGGATGTGGATTGGGGGGGCTTTGCCTCACCCTTCCCTCCATGAGGCACCCGCTGGCCGACACCCGACCGAGGGTCCCTCTGCCTACCAGTGTAGCGCTGCTCCTGGTATGAGGATCGCTTCCCTCTGCCGGGGGCTCTCGATCCTTCCGTCGCGCCCCCTGGTGCATGCGATCCCAGCGGCGGCCTCTGCTGATGTCGGCGTCTCCATGCGGCCGGCATGGGGAAGGAAATCCTCGCTGCACCATCCTCTCTATCCGGCCGCGCGTCACTTCCAGTTTGCAGCTGAGGGGGGCGGGCGGCGTCTCTGCAAGCGGTAGTGAGCGCGGGAGCGCTGTACAGATGAACAGAGGAACAGAAATATAAAGGTATGTGCGGGGGCAGTAAGCGATCTCCAGTGCATCATGGAGGACGCAGCTAGAGCAGAGGGGCAGGAGTCCACGGCGCTAGTAAGTAGAGCAGGGGCCCTGTATTATGGATATCTTTAAAAAAAAATAAAAAAAAAATGGGGCATTATCCTAGAGTTTGTTATTTCCTATAGGCTGCCTCATTACCTGAAAAACCGTTAAAGAAGCCTGGCAAAAGCAAAAAGTGTCCTATTTGTGCAGCCAAACTGAAAGATACCTGGCAGAAACCCCTATGTGAAGCGTGCACCTGCAGAATCATAGGAGAGGAGCAGGCTTCTCTTATGTCAAATATGAGAGCCATGATAAGAGAGGAGGTTCAGGCTTCCGTATCAGGTCTGGCACTACCTCAAGCCTCACCTTCGGAGAGACCGAGCAAAAGGCAGAGGGTCGATTACTCTTCAGGAGACCCGTCATCTTCTGTGTCCGATATAGAGGAGGAAGAGGAGAGCAGAGACCCTCCGGAGAAAGGGAGAAGATACTTATTCTCCGCGGCGGACACAGGAGAACTGTTGGAGGCTGTTCGGCATACTATGCAAATTGAGGAACCACAACCATCTTGTTCGGTTCAGGATGAAATGTTTGGTGGCTTGCGCTCACAGACTGCGAAGGTGTTTCCGGTAAATTCCCATATCAGATCCATGATTCTGGATGAATGGGAGGAGGCGGAGAAGAGACTGACTATCCCTAAAGATTTCCGACTCCGCTTGCCGTTTGACCCGGATGAAGTTAAAGAATGAGTCGATATTCCTAAAATAGACATTCCATTGGCTAAAGTATCCAGAAGAACCTCAATCCATTTTGAGGACTCTTCCAATCTGAAAGAGCCCATGGATAGGAAAGCAGATGGCCTTTTAAAAAGGGCCTGGGAGAGTTCTTCGGCAGTTATTGGAGCAAATATTGCAGCGACATCAGTGGCTCGCTCCATGGACCTGTGGCTAAATGATCTTCAGAATCAATTAATAGCCAAAACTCCTAGGGATACTATCCTGAAATCCCTGCCTCTGTTAAAATTGGCGACCAACTTTTTGGCAGACGCCAGATTACAGGGGTAAAGGGAAACAAGGTAGATGGAGCTACCAGAAAGGGGGGGATAGTAGACCCAAAACCAAAGACTCGAGTTACTCAGTTCCGAGGTCTAGCTACCATAGAAAATGACGCCATCAGAGTAGGGGGTCGTCTAGCCGGATTCCTAGAAGGTTGGAGGGAAATAACAACAAGTCCTTGGGTGTTACAAGTGGTGTCCCAGGGATACAAGATCGAATTTACCTCCCTTCCGCCCGAAAGGTTTCTGGTGTCCAGCTCACATCTAAAATCTTCATCCCCCATGTGGTCGGATATACAGGACCTCCTAAAAATGGCGGCAATTGTTCCGGTCCCCTCTCAAGAAGAGTACAGAGGTCATTACTCGAATCTCTTCTCGATAACAAAACCGTCGGGAGAATCGAGAACAATAATAAATCTGAAGCACCTAAACAATTGGGTGGTATACAAAAGATTCAAAATGGAGTCAATTCGATCTACCATTCCTCTGTTGGGAAAGGGTATGGTGATGTGCACTCTAGATCTAAAGAGTGCATATTACCATGTTCCCATTTACTTAAACCACCAAAAGTTCCTGCGGTTCGCGGTAAACATGGAAGGGAAGATCTACCACTTTCAATTTCGCTGTCTCCCCTTCGGCCTGGCGTCGGCTCCCAGGGTTTTTACAAAACTTATGGTAGAGGTGGTCGCATATCTGAGAAATCAGGATTTGATGGTAATCCCTTATTTAGACGACTTTTTAGTAGCGGCAGAGTCAGTAGACCAGCTCAGGATCAACTGTCAATCCCTCATTTCCACACTAGAGAGTCTCGGATGGATTATAAATTGGAAGAAATCAGATCTAATACCGAAATCCAGAATAAAATTCCTAGGAGTCATGCTCGATTCAGAAACATGAATGTCCTATCTTCCGGAAGACAGGCTAAAGGGTATAGTAAAAAAGGTCCATCACTTCTCCCGAGGCCGAAATACGATCAGAGACGGGATGATAATACTGGGGTTAATGACGGCCTGCATCCCTTGTGTGAGATGGAGCCAGTTTCATTCCCAGCAGCTTCAGCAGGGAGTTCTGAGGAGCTGGAACAGAAGACAGAACTCTCTAAATCAAAGACTGAATCGTTCATTTCAGATCAAGAGATCTCTGGTGTGGTGGACTCTCTCCAAAAATCTGCGGCTGGGGGTACCATGGCTTCAAACCCCGAGTGTGTCAGTCACAACAGACGCAAGTCAGCAAGGTTGGGGAGGTCATGTCCTAGGAAGATATTTCCAAGGTCGTTGGGAAAGAAAGGACAGCAAGAAGTCATCAAACCACAGAGAGTTGCATGCGGTTTGGAAGGTCTTAACGGCGGCACAACATTTGCTGAAGAACAAGCATGTAAAAGTCTTTTCGGACAATACGACGACTGTAGCCTTCCTTCGACATCAGGGGGGCCCAAGACATTTGGCATTACAAGATCTGGCGGAACAGATCTTCAAGTGGGCAGAGAAGTCGGTACTGTCAATCTCGGCTGTACATCTGGAGGGATCCAAGAACCAGTTGGCGGATTTCCTGAGCAGGAAAAGTGTATCTCCTACAGAGTGGGAACTGAGCAGCGAAGTATTCAGGGGTCTTTGTCATTGTTGGGGGAAACCGACTGTGGATCTATTTGCTACAAAGCAAAATGCAAAGGTCAAAACCTATTACTCCCTAAACCCCTGGGAAAGCCCAGCTGCGATCGATGCCCTGTCACAACCCTGGAACAACGGTCTTCTGTATGCGTTTCCGCCTCTGGCAATGATTCCAAGAATACTCAGGAAAATCTGCGAGGACGGGGCCAAAGTCATTCTCATAGCTCCTCACTGGCCGAAACGAAGTTGGTTTCCATTGTTAAAAAAATTATCAGTGGAAGAACCCCTCCTGTTACCAGAAAGAGAGGATCTTCTTCTACAGGGTCCAGTTCTACACCAGAACCCAGGAGCACTTCAGTTGGCAGCCTGGATCCTGAACGGAAGGTCTTGAGGGCAAATGGTCTTTCAGATGACGTCATTTCTACCCTTCAAGCCAGCAGAAAGCCGGTGACATCTGCTATCTACACAAAAATATGGAAACGATTTTGTGGATTCTGCGGGGAGATGATAGTTGATACTGACCATCCAGATATCCCAAAAATTCTCGACTTCTTGCAGTCAGGATTTCAAAAAGGTCTTAGACCAAGTACATTAAGAGTCCAGATAGCGGCCCTGAGTGTATTTTTTTATTTTTCTCTATCTACCCACCCCTGGATTAGTCGATTCTCTAGAGCAGTCCAGAGGCTAAGGCCATTAATTAGAAAATCAGTCCCGCCGTGGGATCTTAATCTGGTCCTGAATTTTCTGTGCGATCAGTCCTGGGATATATCGGGAGACATAGATATTAACAAACTCTCTCTTAAAACCGCGTTTTTAGTTGTGATCACATCGGCAAAAAGATTGGGGGAACTACAGGCTCTTTCGGTACAGAACCCGTATTTACAGATCTTTGAGGATAAAATAGTACTAAGGCTTGATCCGGCCTTTCTCCCTAAGGTCGTCTCAGATACTAATATGAATCAGGAGATTGTTTTACCGTCATTTTGCCAATTCCCTAAAAACCAAAAAGAAAGATTTTACCATAACCTTGATGTAAGAGAGTCAGTACTCAGGTACCTTGATTTATCTAGACCCTGGAGATGGGACAATAACTTGTTTGTTCAGTTCAGGGGTCCAAATAAGGGGAAAAAAGCGTCTAAAGCGACTATCGCACGGTGGATAAAATCTACAATTAATTTAGCCTACAAAGCTAAAGGTCTGAATTCCCCAGTTAATCTTAAAGCCCACTCATCTAGGGCCATGGCCACATCATGGGCAGAGAAAGGGGGGGCTACGGCAGACCAGATCTGTAGAGCTGCATCATGGTCTAATCTTAGTACCTTTTCTAAACACTATAAGTTAGATGTAGTTTCGCCTCAGTTGGCCTTTGGTAGAAAGGTACTTCAAGCAGTGGTCCCACCCTAAATACCATTCTCCTTTGGTATTTCTCCAGTGTGCCGTCAGGTGGTGACCTGGAAAACAGTAATTAGACTTACTGGTAATTGTATTTCCAGGAATCCATCCTGACAGCACTGTTAGTTCCCTCCCTATTGTTTGATCTTTATACTTATGTGATGTAACATTTGTATGATTGATTATTTTCTTGGAATAAAACTTGTTTTTTTGCATCCATCCAGATGTGTTACTTTGGAAAAACACTGAAGGGTGGCAGGGGGAGGGTCCTTTTAACCTCTCGTGTTTCCTGTCCCATCATGGATAAGAAGGACGTCCTCCAGTGTGCTGTCAGGATGGATTCCTGGAAATACAATTACCAGTAAGTCTAATTACTGTTTTCTCATGATGCCATCTATTAAGTGAAGTGCACCAGTCCCTCCTGCAGCAAAACAAGCCCACAACATGATGCTGCCACCTCTGTGTTTCACAGTTGGGATGGTATTCTAAGGCTTCCAAGCTTCTCCCATTTTCCTCCAAACGTAATCATTGTCATTACGCTCAAAAAGTTCAATTTTTCATCAGACCGCAGGACATGTCTCCAAAAATTAAGGTCTTTGTTCCTGTGTGCATTTGCAAACATTAATCTGTTTTTTTATATTTATTTTGGAGTAATGGCTTCGTCCTTGCAGAGTGGCCTTTGAGCCCATGTTGATACAGTACTTGTTTCACTGTGGATAATGACACAATCTTTCCAGCTTCCGCCATCATAGTCACAAGGTCTTTTGCTTTTGTCTTTGGGTTCATATGCACATCAGACCAAAGCATGTTCATCTCTGGGACACAGAACCGTTCTCCTTCCTGAGCGGTATGATGACTGGACAATCTCATCTTGTTTGTACTTGTGAATAATTGTTTGTACAGATGAACGAGGCACCTTCAGGTATTTTGAAATTGTAACCAAGGATGAGCCAGACTTGTGCAAGTCCACAATTCTCTTCCTGATATCTTGGCTGATTTCTTGAGACTTTCCCATGTTACTACACAAAGAAGCAGTGTGTTTCAGGTGTGCATTAAAATACACCCACAGCTGTGTCTCTAATTAACTCAGACGTTGCCAAACGACCTATCAGAAGCTTCCAAACACATGACATCATCATATGGGCAGTCCAGAATTGTTTAATGGCATATAGTAATCTTAGTGTATGTAAACCTTTGACTTTGCAGTAAGTAATAAAAATGCCTTAAAACATTCTCTCTCTCATTATTCTGGCATTTGGCAAATATTAATAATTATGGTAATCCTATTTGACCTAAAACAGGAAAGGTTTATTCTGATTTCATGTCAGATATTGAGAAAAACATGCATATGTGTCTTTTTATATGGTTTATGTAAACGTCTGGTTTCAATTGTATATCTATATTGAACTACAGTTGAATAATACATTACAGTTAAGTATTTGTCATTTTTTACTACACTCCGTACGATAGAATTTGTCATTTGGGATTCTTTGTTGGTGATGTGTCTGCATATTCTCACCAATATCAGAATTTTTTTTCCTTTATAATCTTCTTTTTTCACCAAATATATTGTCATGATTAAAAGTCCCCTTTTAGAGTTTGATACCCGTAGTAGCATTATATTTTGATATATGCTATCATGTTTTTTATGCACATCTCATTTTTATTGTTTTCACAATGAATGCAAAATTTTATTTTGGAGATGCGGATGCTGGATTACCCGTTTTCCTTACCACCTATGTTGAACCAGCAACCTGCCTGGAGTTTATCCGTGGACCACATATATTATATCATGTTATTCCACACCGGTCAGCTGAATAAACATTTTTTCCTTTTTAATTTATTTACTAAAAACAAGAAAATTAACTTGCACAAATTATGGCTGTTACTTTGGATAATATGTTTGGCGTTAACAAACAATGATACAAAACATGTTGGTTTCACAATATCGCAGTTATTAAATATATACTGAAAATACAGCAAAACTTTGCCCTATGTTTGAAAGTTTGTCATTGTACATGATTGTGACAGCCCTATCCAGGTGATGCCAATGCCATACCATGTATAGTTCTTATACCTATGTAGAATCCTTATGATACCTAAATACTAAATTAAAACACAGATTTATATTACACTAATTTTCCTGCTTTTTATTGGCCATAGGATATGTATACTTTTTTGGCATCTTACTGGACCTTGGTCTAAAAGAAGTAAACAATGGACAACTTCTCTGACTTGCAAACTTTTGCACCAGTTTACACAATATGATGCTTGTCTTCGTAGGTCAAGAAACTGTGAAAAACTGCAAGATAGTACAACTGTCCCAATAGGGCTACTTGGGAAGGATGCCTTACTAGTTTTATAGCCAATGTTATTCACTGTCCATGCATCTATATGGTGCTATCATTTGCTGTAGTTCCTAATTTCTAGAGTAAAATCAAGGCTTTGAGTGTGGTTATTTGACCTACTTCAACAATCACAAAACTGTTGACCAAGTGGATAAACCTACGTATGGTGCTCATGATTTAACCACCACTGTCAGATGAGTTAGGGGAATAACTATAGAGGTGCAGGGATTGCAACCTTTCCTGGGCTTTGGAGCCAAAGGGGACCTCAAAGCTTTCTTTGGCCTAAATGAGAAGGCCAATGCTATTAAAGAACCATAATATTTGTGGGCCGTGTTTAAGATTTTCAATTGGGACCCATGAGCTTCAAGTTAGGCAAATGGATGAAGTCACTCTATTCCCTCTGATGCTGACTACAATGGTTCCTGGTTGGTGTTGGGTGGCATGTGAATGCAACCAATGGCCCCTTAAATAAAGGGCATCTATCTCCCTGTGCAGAGGTGAAAAGGGTGAGTATGTGGAAGAACCTGGGAAATGCTAAATAGAGTGGCTTGCACAAAGTCTAACCATGGATGGCTATTTTGACTTGACAGATATCTGAATATCCTGGTTTAAATTAAAATCATATAGAAAATCAAATAATAAAATAAATATGTAAAATAAATTAAATACATGTAACCCATTTTCTATGCACTGTGACAAAAGTGCAAGCTGTAATCAACTATAATGGAAAATTTGTCAAAATTATATTTCATAAATTGTCCCTTACAGAAATAACCTTTATCCTAATTTTTTATTTTCAGAAAAAGCATAGAATATTTTTTATGGAAAATTGCTTCAAATCTCATCTGCTAAACTGAATGAAATATGGCTGTATACATTCTACTTTTCTGACAATATGATACACATTAGTAAACATGATTTTAATACTAACAGCAACTTATTGACCTCATCCTACCGAAGCATAGGGTACGTGTAATTTTACTGAAAGCCTGTTTTTGAGATAGTTGGGAGTAATAGCGGGTTAAATGCCACAGCTATTTGAAGTGCATGGACATCCTAAAGGGATTGACCTGTTGTCTAAATCAAGTTTTCATGTTCAAGATATTTTTTAATCATTGCTGGATATCTTTTACTTCATTATCTATGTCACTATCTATATCAGAGGGTTATTCCCACAAGTGCATTATGTTTTTGACAAAGCAGAATAAATGCATACTTATTGTTTATATACAGATTAACCCCAACATACAGTTTCTTTCTTGTACCTTTGTGCCTTTTTTATCTCTACCAGCAACTGTGTGCATCCAGTTTCACATATCTGAAAGGACAGGCCTATTCTTTCACTGCTTAGCTATATTTTCTAGCAACATCTTGCTTCTTAGTACTGCAGATCGCTTACACCTCACCCAAGTACTCTGACAAGCCCCAACTCTCCGAATTGTCATAAAGATAATCTAAGTGTAGAATGAACCTTATGCTTCTGTTTACTCTCTGTTCCTGTACAGTATCTTTCCTGGCTGGCTTTATCTTTGGCCATGATGGGTGATTAATGTTTACTTTAGCATTTAGAGTCAATGGGATTATTTATAATAATTGCTTAAAAACTGGATAACCTCTTTAATTTTTAAGAAGTGACTTGTAGTTGTAGTGATGAGCGAACATGCTTGGATAACGTTTTATCCGACCATGCTCTGGTGTTATCCGTGTATCTTGAGAGTGCTTGTAGACAGCCTGAACACATCCAGGGATTGCGTTTTTGTTAGGGAATCCCCACATGTGTTCCGGCTGTCTAACAGCCACAATTCATGCAGCCGCAGGGACTTGAACATAATATGCGAGCACTCTCAAGATACACGGATAACACCCGAGCTTGGTTGGATAAGACGTTATTCGAGCACGTGCGCTCATCACTAGTAACTTGGAAGAAACAAACAAGATTAAAAAAAATAGGGAAAGTGCACCCTTCTATTGGTGACAAATGGAAGGTATGAAACTAAATGTTAAGCATGAGCTGAAATAGGATTATTAACTTCATATATGCAATGAATATTAGTAAAAGAGCTTCAACAAAAGTCTTCGATATACCAGCTGGGGCTCAAAGATGTAAAAGATATGGAGATGTCAGGATGGTGGCACCCGGGACAGGTACAATATTATTGATCATTAGATCTCCTAAACATTTTTGTACATATTACATTTAAATTAGCGGTATAAAAAAGGGTGAACTATATATTTGTTATAAGATCCATCAAGTAATAACCATAGCATATCAAGGCACGTCATGAGTGTTCAACCACAGAATACTGTCTAATTCCAATATTTCAAATATACAGCTATAAATCAAAACTTTTTCTTCCCAAGTAAACGTTGTGCTGAGGTATAACATAGGATTGCTGAAGCTTGTGAACTTCATTCAGGTGAAGTTGCATCATGGCACGCTGGTCAGTGATCACCGTATTCACTTTTTCTGCTGAAATTATCTAGTTGTATCCAAATTCTGAGCATTGTTCAAAGAGTTAATTAGAGCAATAATGTTGATATATCCATGGTCCAGGACAAGAGCTATAATGGGTGCAGAGGTAGTAGTTGCTCCCTAGATCGAAGTCCCCTATTTAAAAAAGACACCCATATAAGTAGCACTTGGTGGCTAAAAGCTCTTTTTGCATTTTGGTTATGAAGCTCCAATTTCCCATAAATTAGATATTAAAGGTTGTATATGTTGTGGTTTTTCCATTAGTATGTAATAAAGGTTAGGGCGCTGGAGACAAGAATATATTGAAGAGTACAGCGAAAACCAGGAAAGCGACATATGCAGCTATGCAGATCCAGAACCTCGGGTCCTTTATCAGGTTTTTGTCAAAGCAGCTGAAAACTGTGTAACCTATAGACATTCCTGCAAGTCCTCCTGCAAAGTGAGCAACGAATGAGACCTAGATGTGAAAGCGAGGAAAACAATGGTTAATGCCTAAAAAAAAACATTTTTTAATTAACCGTTGCTACAAATACAACTATGATGCTGTACTTCATTTTTTTTAAAAAAAGCATGTATGTCATATTTTGCCAATTCAGAATAAATTGTCTACAAAAATGCCTTGTCCACGTTTACTGTACTTCCTTCCATACATTGGACTTTCTGCTGTAGCTTTCTATTTTTTTGCATTCAGTAGAACATTTTTTTTTCCCTTAAAAATACAAATTAGTGATGATCGAATAGTGTAATATTAGGATTCGGGAAAATTGTCACAAATAATTTCTAATATCCCTGTATTCATACCAAATAACAAATCCAATGCAAGTCAATGGGAAAGATGAATATTTTTCGGCTGGACCCAAGAAACCGGTCTGGGGGCATGAGAAAAAAGCTGAAATGGATGGGAAAGAGCTAAAACTAAATGGGAACAATATGGAGAAGCTGCCTGCATGCCTTTCTGACTCACATATGGTATCTGGAAATAATGTTGTCAGACTATTTCGCCGGTTTTACGGATTTATAAAAAGACCTACCAAACCAAACCTACATTTTTTTTAAAGAGAAAAATGCTAAGAAACTTTTTTTCCCTTTGGGTCATTCCACATCAAGTGGACCAGTTTTAACCCCTTCACCCCCAAGGGTGGTTTGCACGTTATGGACCGGGCCAATTTTTACAATTCTGACCACTGTCCCTTTATGAGGTTATAACTCTGGAACGCTTCAACGGATCCTGGTGATTCTGACACTGTTTTCTTGTCTCGTGACATATTGTACTCCATGATAGTGGTAAAATTTCTTTGATATTACCTGCGTTTATTTGTGAAAAAAACGGAAATTTGGCAAAAATTTTGAAAATTTTGCAATTTTCCAACTTTGAATTTTTATGCAATTAAATCACAGTGATATGTCACACAAAATACTTAATAAGTAACATTTCCCACATGTCTACTTTACATCAGCACAATTTTGGAACCAAAATTTTTTTTTGTTAGGGAGTTATAAGGGTTAAAATTTGACCAGCAATTTCTCATTTTCACAACACCATTTTTTTTTAGGGACCACATCTCATTTGAAGTCATTTTGAGGGGTCTATATGATAGAAAATACCCAAGTGTGACACCATTCTAAAAACTGCACCCCTCAAGGTGCTCAAAACCACATTCAAGAAGTTTATTAACCCTTAATGTGTTTCACAGGAATTTTTGGAATGTTTAAATAAAAATGAGTATTTAACTTTTTTTTCACACAAAATTTACTTCAGCTCCAATTTGTTTTATTTTACCAAGGATAACAGGAGAAAATGGACCCCAAAAGATGTTGTACAATTTGTCCTGAGTACGCCGATACCCCATATGTGGGGGTAAACCACTGTTTGGGCGCATGACAGAGCTCGGAAGCGAAGGAGCGCCATTTAACTTTTTAATGCAAAATTGACTGGAATTGAGATGGGACGCCATGTTGCGTTTTGTGGAGCCCCTGATATGCCTAAACATTGAAACCCCCCACAAGTGACACCATTTTGTAAAGTAGACCCCCTAAGGAGCTTATCTAGAGGTGTGGTGAGCACTTTGACTCACCAAGTGCTTCACAGAAGTTTATCATGCAGAACCATAAAAATAAAAAATCATATTTTTTCACAAAAATGATATTTTCGCCCCCAATTTTTTATTTTCCCAAGGGTAAGAGAAAAAATTGGACCCCAAAAGTTGTTGTACAATTTGTCCTGAGTACGCTCATACCCCATATGTGGGGGTAAACCACTGTTTGGGCGCATGGGAGAGCTCGGAAGGGAAGGAGCGCCGTTTGACTTTTCAATGCAAAATTGACAGGAATTGAGGTGGGATGCCATGTTGCGTTTGGAGAGCCACTAATGTGTCTAAACATTGAAACCCCCCACAAGTGACACCATTTTGGAAAGTAGACCCCCTAAGGAACTTATCTAGAGGTGTGGTGAGCACTGTGGCCCACCAAGTGCTTCACATAAGTTTATAATGCAGAGCCGTAAAAATAAAACAAACATTTTTTTCCCACAAAAATTATTTTTCAGCCCCCAGTTTTGTATTTTCCCGAGGGTAACAGGAGAAAGTGGACCCCAAAAGTTGTTGTCCAATTTGTCCTGAGTACGCTGATACCCCATATGTGGGGGGGAACCACTGTTTGGGCGCATGGGAGGGCTCAGAAAGGGATGAGCGCCATTTTGAATGCAGACTTAGATGGAATGGTCTGCAGGCGTCACATTGCGTTTGCAGAGCCCTAATGTACCTAAACAGTAAAAAAAAACACAAGTGACACCATTTTGGAAAGTAGACCCCCTAAGCAACTCATCTGGATGTGTTGTGAGAGTTTTGAACCCTCAAGTGTTTCACTACAGTTTATAACGCATAGCCGTGAAAATAAAAAAAAAAAATTTTCCCCCCAAAATTATTTTTTAGCCCCCAGTTTTGTATTTTCCCAAGGGTAACAGGAGAAAGTGGACCCCAAAAGTTGTTGTCCAATTTGTCCTGAGTACGCTGATACCCCATATGTGGGGGGGAACCACTGTTTGGGCGCATGGGAGGGCTCAGAAAGGGATGAGCGCCATTTTGAATGCAGACTTAGATGGAATGGTCTGCAGGCGTCACATTGCGTTTGCAGAGCCCTAATGTACCTAAACAGTAAAAAAAACCACAAGTGACACCATTTTGGAAAGTAGACCCCCTAAGGAACTCATCTAGATGTGTTGTGAGAGCTTTGAACCCCCAATTGTTTCACTAAAGTTTATAACGCAGAGCCATGCAAATTAAAAAAAAAAAAAATTTTCCACCAAAATTATTTTTTAGCCCCCAGTTTTGTATTTTCCCAAGGGTAACAGGAGAAATTGGACCCCAAAAGTTGTTCTCCAATGTGTTCCGAGTACGCTGATACCCCATATGTTGGGGTAAACCCCTGTTTGGGCGCACGGGAGAGCTCGGAAGGGGAAGGAGCATTGTTTTACTTTTTCAACGCAGAATTGGCTGAAATTGAGATCGGACGCCATGTCGTGTTTGGAGAGCCCCTGATGTGCCTAAACAGTGGAAACCCCCCAATTATGACTGAAACCCTAATCCAAACACACCCCTAACCCTAATCCCAACGGTAACCCTAACCACACCTCTAACCCAGACACACCCCTATCCCTAATCCCAACCCTATTCCCAACCGTAGATGTAATCCAAACCCTAACTTTAGCCCCAACCCTAACCCTAACTTTATCCCCAACCCTAACTGTAGCCTTAACACTAACCCTAGCCCCAACCCTAACCCTAGCCCCAACCTAACCCTAGCCCCAACCCTAGCCCCAACCCTAACCCTAGCCCCAACCCTAGCCCTAACCCTAGCCCTAACCCTAGCCCCAACCCTAACCCTAGCCCTAACCCTAGCCCTAACCCTAGCCCTAACCCTAGCTCTAGCCCTAACCCTAATGGTAAAATGGAAATAATTACATTTTATTAATTTTTTTATTTTTCCCTTACTAAGGGGGTGATGAAGGGGGGTTTGATTTACTTTTATAGTGGGTTTTTTAGCGGATTTTTATGATTGGCAGCTGTCACACACTGAAAGAAGCTATTCATTGCAAAAAATATTTTTTGCGTTACCACATTTTGAGAGCTATAATTTTTCCATATTTGAGTCCACAGAGTCATGTGAGGTCTTGTTTTTTGCGGAACGAGTTGACGTTTTTATTGGTAACATGCTCGGGCACGGGAGATTTTTTGATCGCTTTTTATTCCGATTTTTGTGAGGCAGAATGATCAAAAAACAGCTATTCATGAATTTCTTTTGGGGGAGGCGTTTATACCGTTCCGCGTTTGGTAAAATTGATAAAGCAGTTTTATTCTTCAGGTCAGTACGATTACAGCGATACCTCATTTCTATCTTTTTTTTATGTTTTGGCGCTTTTATACGATAAAAACTATTTTATAGAAAAAATAATTATTTTGGCATCGCTTTATTCTGAGGACTATAACTTTTTTATTTTTTCGCTGATGATGCTTTATGGCGGCTCGTTTTTTGTGGGACAAGATGACATTTGCAGCGGTACCATGGTTATTTATATCTGTCTTTTTGATCGCATGTTATTCTACTTTTTGTTTGGCGGTATGAGAATAAAGCGTTGTTTTTAGCATTGTTTTTTTTTTTTTTTACGGTGTTCACTGAAGGGGTTAACTAGTGATATAGTTTTATAGGTGGGGTTGTTACGGACGCGGCGATACTAAATATGTGTACTTTTATTGTTTGATTTTTTTATTTAGATAAAGGAATGTATTTATGGGAATAATATATATATTTTTTTCTTTATTTAGGATTTTTTTTTTCTTTTTTTTTTTTACACATGTGGGAATTTTTTTTTTAACTTTTTTACTTTGTCCCAGGGGGGGACATTACAGATCGGTGATCTGACAGTGTGCACAGCACTCTGTCAGATCACCGATCTCACTTACAGCCGTGCAAGCTTACAAGCACCTGCACGGCACCCGGAAGTAATCCCTGCAGGACCCAGATGCAGCCTATTTTGGATCCGGGGCCTGCAGGGATAGGAGGTAGGAGACCCTCGCAGCAACGCGATCACATCGCGTTGCTCCGGGGGTCTCAGGGAAGCCCGCAGGGAGCCCCCTCCCTGCGCGATGCTTCCCTGTACCGCCGGCACACCGCGATCATGTTTGATCGCGGTGTGCCGGGGGTTAATGTGCCGGGGGCGGTCCGTGATCGCTCCTGGCACATAGTGCCGGATGTCAGCTGCGATAGGCAGCTGACACCCGGCCGCGATCGGCCGCGCTCCCCCCGTGAGCGCGGCCGATCGTGCTGGACGTACTATTCCGTCCTTGGGAATTAGGGCCCACCCCACATGGACGGAATAGTACGTCCAATGGCAGAAAGGGGTTCAAAATCATCCCCACTCGATCTTCTTCGATTTTGCTGAAAATTTATAAGGATGTACATGTATGTTTGAAAAGAGGTTCTGTAAATTTTTAGGGCCAGATCTCAAATACATTGGGCACTGTTGACCTTTCACTGGAGGTTCCACCAAGCCTGCGGCTTCAGCTAAGAGGATTTTGCAAACTTTGGCACATAGCCATTAGAGTTCTATACTGGCTATGATGCTGAAATTTGGCATACTAGCTCAACTTTTGCTGCTAAACACGATAAAATTATTACCGGCTATGACAAAACAATATTTCGGCCGCAATTTTGTGTCAAAGTAGCTTGAAAAACGCGTCGCATAAAATTTATGCCAAACTTTGCCCATATATAATTCAAGACCAAAAACCAATAGTAACTGGTGCTTTGCCCTGTACACCAAACATCTACATGACTTTACATTGCTGCAATATCACGGTCAAAACATATGTGTTTGTGGAAATATTCACACCCACATATGATGAAAAACTTTAAAAAAACAAATTTTACCTATTTTTAGGTCAAATTTCTCAAAAAGGGTACCCCTAAAATATATTAATTCTGATATCATTAGAAAGAGCACATTTTTCTCTACAAGGATCATTGGTTTTTTTTTGGAGTCTCTCAGTTTAAGAAATGAAAAATGCCACTGATCATGGTGTTATTTATTAATATGCAATGAATGGTAACTGCACTATTCAAACCCTTGCGTTGGTCCATGGTGGTTATACCACAACCAATTCCCTAAGAATTGGTATTATAATCCTATTAAGAATTGTAGTAATGCTGTCTTTCGAGAATTGGCAGCCCCATCGCCTAGGAGCCATGGCCGATAGCCGTGCAAGGCGAGCCTCGGGCGGTCTCTTTATCGACTTGACATGGAATGACCCCTTTATAAGTACATGTATATAATGCAAAATAAAAACAAAAATTATACCTCTCCTTTAGCGTATGTTCACACGGAGCATTTTGGCTTTAGTTTTTCCTTTTACATTTGTGAGGGCTCTCACTCCTACATTTGGGAGGTCCCTCCCTCATTCCAAATAGTTAGCTAGATAGTGGAATACATATTCCCCATCCCTTTATTTGTTTCTTTTTGGATACCTTTTTACCTAGTTTACACTCACACCTGGGATTTTTTGCTAAATATTGTTCTGAAGTTATAGAGGGTGCACCTATGATCATAGGAGTATCAAAATAAATTAGAACTTTGAAATTGGATAAAGGCTCCAGTGTGTTGACAAGCAGCACCACGAAGTCTTCCACATGGTCCAGTCTCAGTAGCCAAGAGGCTGGGCCTCTGAATCCTCAACCTGGTCCTCCCCACCATCAAGAGTCCCAGGAGACATATGAACCCAATGCTGGCCACTGTGAGGAACTGTTTACATTCCCTTGTAATTTGGCAGGCCTCTCATGCACCATTAAAGAGGGTCATGAGGAGGTGGAGTGCAGTGATGCCCAAACATCTGAGCACCCACAACCAGGAGAAAGCCATGTTGGGGAAGGTCAATTCATGTCTGAAGAGGTGGAGGATAATCATTAAGCAGAGTTGCTTTAAGGTCAGCCTAAAATCGCAACTCAGAAGGAGGATCAGATTGAGGAATTGGAAGATGACGTGGCTGATGATGAAGCCACTGATCCAACCTGGCACGGTGGCACGCCTTGCGAGCACAGCAATGCAGACCGGGATGAATCCATAGCAAAAAACAGGCAAGAAGAGGTAGTGGTTTGACCAGAGGGTTAGATAACATGCCAAGGGTGCGTTGTTTCCCTGTATGGCAGTTTTTTCTGAAATTCCTTCAGACAAAACAACTGTAATTTGCATCATCTGCTAAAAAGTAAGTACAGACAAGAACACTGCCAACCTGAGCACCACCAGAATGCAAAAGCACATGGCAGCAAAGCACCCCAGTAGGTGGGCGGAATGCCTAGGTACAAAATCTTTGTCTGATGGTGAAAACAATGCCCCTTCCCCTGTGTTATGTCCATGAAGCAGGTGCTGATGCCTGCTGCTCACAACCTGCAGTTGCACAGACACAACAGTCAGCAATCACCTCCAGTTCATTGTCACTGCGCAGAATTCACTTGTCCCTGCCCCAGACATTTAACAAAAAGCAGAAATATCCATCCCCCCACCCACCCACAGGCAAAAACTATAAACACCCACATTGGCTGACTGGTAGCCCTGGAAATGCTGCCGTTTCGACTTGTGGGAACTGAGTCTTTCCGCTTACCTCTTGGCGGTGGTAGCACCATGGTACTCAATTCCCATCTGACACTATTTTTCACGGTGTGCCGTCAACATGTTACATAAACAAGCATGTGTTACACAATATCAGCCATGCTGTGGCCAATGCAGTCACATGGAAGGTCTACTTTAGTTGCCATATTTACTTGGGTCCGCTGCACCCTGATGCATTTGTTTGGAGGCCTAGACAAGTAAGCATCTTTGCCTGTGTTTTGGTGTTTTTTTAATAATAGTGGAGGATTTTTCCTCTTTTGGTTATTTTTATTGTTAGAGTAGGACTGGCAAGTGTGACGACCCTTGACGTGGGTTGCCAGCTTAGGTATTATGGCCATAATATCAACTAATACCTTACATATACATATATTGTTATGTGTTTTTGTGCACTTTATTTTTCGAGGTGCAGCTGGGCCCAGATGGCTCTGTAAACTGTGGCCTCTGTTCACACGGGATGCATTATAGGTACGACTGGTCAGCCCGCCATAGGGCGTCATTAATAGGCTGTGAGCCAGATGCTCTGCACTTTCTGTGTGAAAATCGCCGCATACAAATTATTTTATGCTTGCACTGGTGTGCCAAGCGGCCAATCGCTGATTGTAGGCTGGCTGCCTCATCGGTATTACTGCACCTGTGTAGTTCCCATCTTTACTTGGGTCCGTTGCACCCTGTTAGTGCATTTGTTTGAAGGTCTACTTTACCACAGACATGAGGACAAGTTCTTGTGGACAGGGACGCTACATTTCTCTTATGGCACACTGGCTGAACCTGGTGGATTTTGGTAGAGTCAGAAGCTGGGACATCACACATCTTACCCACACCACGAATAGTGGTCCCAACTTCCATCAGGGTTTTAGTCTCCTCATATTACAGTTCTGTCTCTTCTCCTCCTCCTCACTGAAAGTAGCCTTACCATCACTCCCCTGCCTTGGCAAAGTGGCAGCACGCTCTACTGAAGCTCATCTGTTTAGGTAATAAAGCTCATAATGCAGCTGAGCTGTTGAAGGTGATAAAAGAACAGACCAATCAGCGGCTCTCCCTGCTGAACCTCCAACCAGGTCTGTTTGTGTGCGATAATGGGTGTAACTCGGTTGCGGCTTTAAAGCTCAGCAAGCTAGTAAACAGGTTCCATGCATGGCCCACATGCTGAAATTGGTTGTACAGCATTTTTTAAAAACATACCCTGACTTGCCGGACCTACTTGCCAAGGTATGGCATGTCAGCGCACATTTCCGAAAGTCATCTCAGGCTTTTGCCGGACTAGCTTTGCTGCAGCAGCGCTTTAGTTTGCTTTGTTACCGACTGATTTGTAACCTGCCCACACGCTATAATTCGACCTTTATTAATAATAATAATAATAATAATTTTATTTCTATAGCACCAACATATTCAGCAGCACTTTACATTTTTTAGGAGATATGTACAGACAATAAAAGATAGTACAGAACACCAATAATTGCATAAACAACAGATACCAACAGGGCCCTGCTCGCAAGCTTACAATCTATGAGGAAATAGGGGAGACATGAAAGGTGGATGGTAACAATTGCTTTCATTGTTCTGACCAGCCATAATGTAAGAAATCGGGTGTTTGTGTAATGCTGCATGAACCGGTTACCGACCACTATGTGCAAAAGTACTGACACTGACTATTAAATGCATAAAGCGTGTGAGAACAAGATACTAGGATTATGAACAGAATTTTTAATGGGCAACACAGGGGTCGTCAGATAAATGTGTTGAGGTAATAGGCGGTTCATATGTTGGCAAGGCTTTGTGAGCAGCAGAGAGCAGTGTCTGAATTCCAGCTTCTCAATGCCCGTCAGAGTAACACTAAGCCCCCACACATAACAACTGCCGAGTGGGTGTGGATCGATGACATTTGTGAGGTTCTTCAAAACTTTGAATACTGCACTAAGATGGTGAGCGCTGATGAAGCTATTGTCAGAGTAACCATCCTGCTGCTCTGTCTATTAAAATGTTTGCTGCAGAATCTCAAAGAGGAAACTTTGAATGCTGAGCAGTTGGCTGTGGAGCAAGATTTTGCAGTGGCTGATACCACACAGTCCAGCCTCACAAAATACTCTCAAGTCACGTTGGGTGATGACGAGGAAAAAGAGGAGGAGGATGAGGAGAGACAGGAGTTTTTGGTCTGTGCTACAGATGAGACTCCCAATCCCAGCTTCATGCCTGTCTAGCATGAATGGCTTGAAGAGGAGGAGGAGGCTATGCATCATGAGGAGGAGAGGATGGTTAGTGTTCTTCCTGGTGAGGAAACTGAACGTCTGACTCTTTGTAGTCTGCAACACATGGCAAAGTTTATGTCCAGATGCCTTTCCCAAGACCCTTGTGTGAACGACATTTTGTCCATCATGAAATACTGGCTGGGCACCTTTCTTGACTCACCGCACAAGGAGAAATTTGCTTCTCTCATGTCGGAGGCAGACGGAACATTTTCAGTGCATGCATGCCAGCGGGCCCTTGTGGAAGACTTGCTAAAAAGATTACCCTCGGACAACACTGCTGGTAGAGATACCGTCTCTTTTCACCCACAAGGATTACAGGGGAGGGTCACGCACACCAGGTGCAACTCAGGGGGTAAATGTCCACCAACTGGGCCACTTTCATGAGAATGTCACATCAGCAAGGTCTATCTCTGGGTGTAACTATGAGGAAGAGGGAGAAGTTGACCAAGATGGTGAAGGACTAAGTTACCATACCAGCATCCTTCCTTATTCTCCAGTGTTCTTTAACTATTGTGTTATGATCTGGTGACCTTGGAGCCGCATGAAAACTTTCTCTGGAGTCGGTGGAACCTGTACTGACCGCAAATCCTGAACTAACACCGCAACTAGAAGTAGCCGTGGGGTGTGCCTAACAAACCCTAGACACCTCGACACAGCCGGAGGACTAAATACCCCTATAGATGGAAATAGGAATGCTATCTTGCCTCAGAGCAGACCCCCAAAGGATAGGCAGCCCCCCACGAATAATGACTGTGAGTAGGAGAAGAATAGACACACGCAGGTAGAAAACAGGATTTAGCAAAAGAGGCCACTCTAGCTAAATAGGAAAGGATAGGATAGATTACTAGGCGGTCAGTATTAAAACCCTTCCAAAAATATCCACAACAGATAATACAAAAAGTTCCACAATCTAACTAAAGACATGGAATGTATATCTGCCACTCCAGAGAATCCAACAAGACTGAGAAAATACTGACACAATCTAAGCTGTACAAGAAAACACAAAGAATAGCACTGAATTGTGAAGCACACAGCATGTGTGCCACAGGAAAAAAAACCAGACACTTATCTTTGCTGATTTGGCAGGAGGAACCAGGCAGAGGTCCTACACCTCCGAACAACAATTGACAACTGGCAAGGACTAATGAATCCTGCACACCTAAATACCCCAGTCAGAACTGCAATCAGCAGACACACCTGACCAGGTCTGCAACCCAGGGACAACTGCATTACCACCTACTACCACCGGAGGGAACCCAAAAGCAGAATTCACAACACTATTGGTTGTCCAAGCTCCACATTTGGATCTACCTCTCCTTCTACACCTTGGAGGTGTTGCCATGCCCTCCTGCAATTGTGTTGTCTGAGTGGGGTTTTAGTTTGGCTGGGGCAATCATATCGGATAGGCGCTCATGCCTGTCAATGGAAAATGCAGACAGGCTGACTCTTCTAAAATTGAACAAGAGCTGGATATACTGTGATTTTGTAAGCCCTTTAGATGACAGCAACGTAATGTAAAAGCAGCCCAAATATTTTTTGGAGGAAGTTGCCTTAACATCCATCCCTTACCATTCAAACCTGTTTTGCTTATAAAATCACCTCCTATTCCTCCTGCTTCTGTAACAAGTAGTAAGTGGTCATATATGTATACCCCACGGGGCTAATCTTTTGTACTTTGTGAAACTTGGCACATTGTACAATGGTGAAACTTGTACTCCTTATCGATTGCCTTGCTGACACACTCCAACAGTGGAGTAATGAAGATTATTGCCCCTGCTAAATTGTCACATAAGATTTTCTCTACCCAGATTGTGCCAGTTGCACAACTGCTAGATAAAGAAACGCTATTTTTAAACAAATATTTTATTGGGGGGATTTTTTTAAGTCGTCTTTATGAGGCACGCCAACAGCAGACTCAGGGAAATTTATTGGAAATAGTGACGTTTCCGTAGCTCAAGAGGTTTTGCGCCAGCCACACAACTGTTAGATAAATATTATGTATTTAAGCAATAGAAGAGGAATAATATTTATCAATTAGATTAAACAATGGATGTTACTATATGCTGGCACTGATGAGTATTATTTTGCGTAAAAGAAAATAGGCTTCTAGACAGAAGTAGCTCCCCCAAAAATTGTTTTGTATATGCTGTTACTACCTAATATTTATTTCCCTCTACAAATAGCTGATTTGTATATTTTGGTAGTGGATGAAACCCTGCCTATTTCACCCTAATAGCACAGTCTGTTCCTAATAATAACTACTATGCAACACAGTGGAAAATAGCAGAGATCTGTAGAATGTACTTGCAATGGTCAGAACACCCACCCAGATGCCTGCCTTTCACCCACCCTCCCTCCTATTGAATCTCTCACTACTACTGAAATCCCCACCTAACAAACAAGTAATCTAATCTCTTCAAAATCTTCACCTCTTAAAGGTACCTTCACATGAAGCGACGCTGCAGCGATAGCGACAACGATGCCGATCGCTGCAGCGTCGCTGTTTGATCGCTGGAGAGCTGTCACACAGACCGCTCTCCAGCGACCAACGATGCCGAGGTCCCCGGGTAACCAGGGTAAACATCTGGTTGCTAAGCGCAGGGCCGCGCTTAGTAACCCGATGTTTACCCTGGTTACCAGCGTAAAAGTAAAAAAAACAAACAGTACATGCTCACCTGCACGTCCCCCGGCGTCCGCTTCCTGACACTGACTGAGCTCCGGCCCTAACAGCACAGCGGTGACGTCACCGCTGTGCTTTCACTTTCACTTTAGGGCCGGCGCTCAGTAAGTGTCAGGAAGCAGACGCTGGGGGACGCGCAGGTGAGCATGTACTGTTTGTTTTTTTTACTTTTACGCTGGTAACCAGGGTAAACATCGGGTTACTAAGCGCGGCCCTGCGCTTGGTAACCCGATGTTTACCCTGGTTACCAGTGTAAAATATCGCTGGTATCGTTGCTTTTGCTTTCAAACACAACGATACACGGCGATCGGACGACCAAATAAAGTTCTGGACTTTATTCAGCGACCAGCGACATCACAGCAGGATCCTGATCGCTGCTGCGTGTCAAACGAAACGATATCGCTAGCGAGGACGCTGCAACGTCACGGATCGCTAGCGATATCGTTACAAAGTCGTTTCGTGTGAAGGTACCTTAACCCCCAAGGGTGGTTTGCATGTTAATGACCGGACCAATTTTTACAATTCTGACCACTGTCCCTTTATGAGGTTATAACTCTGGAACGCTTGCATGGATCTCAGTGATTCTGACAATTTTTTCTAATGACATACTGTACTTCTTGTTAGTGGTAAAATTTCCTCGATATTACTTGCGTTTATTTATGGAAAAAAAATGGAAATTTGGCGAAAATATTAAAAATTTCGCAATTTTCCAACTTTGAATTTTCATGCCCTTAAATCACAGAGATATATCACAAAAAATACTTAATAAGTAACATTTCCCACATGTCTACTTTACATCAGCACAATTTTAAAACCAAAATTTTTTTTATTAGGAAGTTATAAGGGTTAAAAGTTGAACAGCGATTTCTCATTTTTACAACACCATTTTCAAGTCACTTTGAGGGGTCTATATGATAGAAAATACCCAAAAGTGACACCATTCTAAAAACTGCACCCCCCCCCAAGGTGCTCAAAGCCACATTCAAAAAGTTTATTAACCCTTCAGGTGCTTCAGAGAAATTTTTGGAATGTTTTAAAAAAATGAACATTTAGCTTTTTTTCACAAAAAATTTTCTTCAGATCCAATTTGTTTTATTTTACCAAGGGCAACAGGAGAAATTGGACCCCAAAAGTGGGGGGAACCACTGTTTGGGCACATGGCAGAGCTCAGAAGGGAAGGAGCACCGTTTGACTTTTCAATGCAAAATTGGCTGGAATTGAAATAGGACACCATGTCACGTTTTCAGAGCCCCTAATGTGCCTAAACAGTGAAAACCCCCTACAAGTGACACAATTTTGGAAAGTAGACCCCCTAAGGAACTTATTTAGATGTGTGGTGAGCACTTTGAACCCCCAAGTGCTTCACAGAAGTTTAAAATGTAGAGCCGTAAAAATGAAAAAAATCATATTTTTTTTCACAAAAATGATCTTTTTGCCCCCAATATTTTGTTTTCCCAAAGGTAATAGGAGAAATTGAACCCCAAGAGTTGTTGTGCAATTTGTCCTGAGTATGCTGATACCCAATATGTGGGGGGAACCACCGTTTGGGCGCATGGCAGAGCTCGGAAGGGAAGGAGCGCCGTTTTGGAATGCAGACTTAGATGGAATGGTCTACGGGCATCACGTTGCGTTTGCAGAGTCCCTGATGTACCTAAACAGTAGAAACCCCCATAAGTGACCCCATATTGGAAACGACCCCCCAAGGAACTTATATAGATGTGTTGTGAGAACTTTGAACCCCCAAGTGTTTCACTATAGTTTATAACAGAGCCGTGAAAATAAAACATTTTTTTTCCACAAAAATTTTTTTTTAGCCCCCAGTTTTGTATTTTCCCAAGGGTAACAGGAGAAATTGGACCCCAAAAGTTGTTGTCCAATTTGTTCTGAGTGCGCTGATGCCCGATATGTGGCGGGGAACCACTGTTTGGGTGCATGGCAGAGCTTGGAAGGGAAGGAGCACTGTTGTACTTTTTCAACGCAGAATTGGCTGGAATTGAGATCGGATGCCATGTTGTGTTTGGAGAGCCCCTGATGTGCCTAAACAGTGGAAACCCCCCAAATCTAACTCCAACCCTAACCCGAACACACCCCTAACCCTAATCCCAACCCTAACCATAACCCTAACCACACCCCTAACCTGAACACACCCCTAACCCTAATCCCAACCCTAACCACACCCCTAACCCCAACACACCTCTAACTCTAATCCCAACCCTAACCATAACCCTAACCACACCCCTGACCCTGACACACCCCTAACCCTAATCCCAAACCTAATCCCAACAGTAAATCCAAACTCTAACCCGATCTCTAGCCCCAACCCTAACAGTAACTGTAGCCCCAACCCTAACTTTAGCCCTAACTCTAACCCTAATGGGAAAATAGAAATAAATCAATTTTTTTATTTTATTATTTTTCCCTAACTAAGGGGGTGATGAAGAGGGGTTTGATTTACTATTTATAGCGGGATTTTTATAGCGGGTTTTTGTTTGGCAGCTGTCACATGCTAAAAGACACTTTTTATTGCAAAAAATAGTTTTTGCATCACCACATTTTGAGAGCTATAATTTTTACATACCATATATACTCGAGTATAAGCCAGGATTTTCAGCCCATTTTTGGGGGTTGAAAGTCCCCCTCTCGGCTTATACTCGAGTCATACCCAGGAGTCGGCAGGGGAGGGGGAGCGGGGGCTGTCTAATTATACTCACCTACGCCTGGCACGGTTCCTGCCGGTCCCTGCTTCCCCAGCACTGCAGCTTCTTCTTGTACTGAGCGGTCATATGGTACCACTCATTACAGTAATGAATATGCGGCTCCACCTCCCATAGGGGTGAAGCTGTATATTTATTATTATAATGAACGGTAACAGTGACCGCTCAATACAGGAAGAAGCTGCGGCACCAGGGAAGCAGGGACTTCACCGCGCCAGGAGCAGGTGAGTATAACAGGAGGGGAGCGCAGCGCTGTGTGATATTCACCTGCTCCTCGTTCCGGCGCCGCTCCGTCTTCAGCGTCTTCTGCAGTGACGCTCAGGTCAGAGGGCGCAATGACATGGTTAGTGCGTGCCCCTCTGCCTGAATGTCAGTGCAGAAGACGCTGAAGATGGAGCGGCACGAAGTCAGGTGAATATTGAAAGTGCAGGGGGCCTGAGCGACGGAGAGGTGAGTATGTGATTTATTTATTTTTATTGCAGCAACAGCAAATGGGGCAAGTGTCTGTATGGAGCATCTTATGGGCCATAATCAACGTTTGTGCAGGATTATATGGGTAAATATCTTTATGGAGCATCTTATTAGGCCATAATCAACATTTGTGCAGCACTATATGGCGCAAATATCTTTATGGAGTATCTTATGGGGCCATAGTCAACGTTTGTGCAGCACTATATGGCACAAATATCTTTATGGAGCATCTTATGGGGCCATAATTAACGTTTGTGGAGCACTATATGGGGCAAATATCTTTATGGAGCATCTTATGGGGCCATAATCAACATTTGTGCGGCATTATATTGGGCAAATCTGTCTATGGAGCATCTTATGGGGCCATTATTAACCTTTATGCAGGATTATATGGGGCATATTTTAATATGGAGCATCTTATGGGGCCATCATAAACTTTATGGAGCATTATATGGGGCTCCTTATTCAATATGGATATTCAAAAACACACTGATCTCAATTAATTTTACTTTTATTGGTATCTATTTTTACTTTTGACATTTACCAGTAGCTGCTGCATTTTCCACCTTAGGCTTATACTCGAGTCATTAAGTTTTCCCAGTTTTTTGTGGCAAAATTAGAGGGGTTGGCTTATACTTGGGTCGGCTTATACTCGAGTATATACGGTATTTTGGGCCACAGAGTCATGTCAGATCTTGTTTTTTGCGGGACAATTTACGTTTTTATTGGTACCATTTTCGGGCCCATGACATTTATTGATCACTTTTATTGTGATTTGTGGGAAGCAGAATGAACAAAAAACAGCAAATCATGAATTTCTTTTGTGTGGGGCGTTTATACCATTCCGGTGGTAAAATTGATAAAGCAGTTTTATTCTTCGGGATAGTACGATTAGAGCGATATCTCATTTATATAATTTTTTTATGTTTTGGCGCTTTGATACAATAAAAACTATTTTATATAAAAAATAATTATTTTTGCATCGCTTTATCTGAGGGCTATAACTTTTTTTGTTTTTTGCTGGTGGTCACATGGATGGGATAGTGCGTCCGATGGCAGAAAGGAGTGAAAAGAGCTTTTTTGAATGAATAAACGCTCAGTATAAACCCCTATCATTCTCCTCACACTAATGTCACTTTCCCTATGCTCTAACTATACACTCCCTACGCCGTTACTGGCTGCAATGTGCGCAAGATGGTGCTGGCAGCCTTTCAATATTCCCTATGACGCTGGAAGGCCAGCCATTTAAAATAATGCCACACCAAAGATGGTGACGGCATTACTGTGATTGGCAAGCCAGCCCAGCATGTTCATTGGCTGCAAATAAAGCACAAAACCTGCTGGGAAGGTCACTTTAATACACTGAGGCAAATTACTCGCCAAGTAACGAATAGCCCGAATACTGTACTATTCATGAGAGTTACGAATAGTGCCAAATGTACTCACTCATCACTAAAGGTAATAGATGAGCCCAAAATATTACTGAGTGAAAGTACCTACCTGTGGACCAGACACTTTAGAAATATATCTTCTGTAGAGGGCAAAGCCAACATCAGTCCCAACTGTACAACAGAGAAGAAGTCATTTTAGGATTTCAAAAAAGTGACAAGTAGTAACAAAAGGTTATTTTCTTTTAAGTGGTTCTGGCCACAGTTATGTTAAATAAAATTATCTTCTGACTCATTCTGCTATTTTTCTTTCTGCTTTATTGTATCATACAGACATATGCTTTCCGAATAAAAATCAAACGTCACACTGACCAACAAACAGTAAATCAATAGTCCTGTTCACATGACAGTTTTCTACATAGATCAATGCAAACAAAATCGCAGCATGCACTATTCTCTTTTGTGTATTGGATGAGACTTGCCTATTCAAGTCTATGTGTGCGCAAACAATAATTGGATCATCTGTATTGCATCCATTTTTTATGGATACATTGTATTAATAACCCCTTCACAACACGGCCAATTTGCGTTTTTGCGTTTTCTTTTTCCTTCCTTCTTCTTTTTCCTTCCTTCTTCCGAGAGTCATAACTAGCGTTACACACACCCCAATAACCCTTTGAACCAATGTACTGGATGGCCACCATGAAACCAAAGTTCCCACTATTATGATTTTTTTACTCCCAGAAAGTTTGCCCATGAAGTGAATGCAAGGCCTGTTCAAAATTTGGATGCACACCCCAATATCCTTTGGAAGAGATGTGGAGGGTGGCCTCCTAAAAATCTTTTTCCAATTTAAAGGAGCAGGTCTCCTATACTTGTAATGCACATGCAGGAAGTGGATTCGATGACAAACATTTCCCCCTTGGGGGTTGCACATCATCAATTTTTTTTTCACGGGCATCATAAACACCCTTGAAAACAATAACGTGGCTGTTGCATCACAGAACACGTTCACCCTGGTGATCTAGTGGTGGTGTCGAAAGAGACGTGGAAGATGGCGTCCTAAAAATGTGTTCTCAATTTAAAGGAGTGGGTCTCCTATACTTGTAATGCCCATACACTAAGTGTATGGGCTGACAAACATTTCCCCCTGGGGTGTACACATCCACATACTGCGTAACCTTTTTTTACGGACATCATAAACACCCTTTAACACAATAAAGTGGCTGTTGCCTCACGGACCACGGTCACCATGGTGATCTAGTAGTGGTGGATGATGAGGATGAGGAGAGGAGGAGGATAACAGCAAATAGCCAAAATCAGGAAGCGTATACCCATGTGTTGGTGTGAAGAGGTGCATGGGAATATACCTCCAAAAAAATAACACTGGATTTGAGGTTATGTTTTGCTGTTATCATTCAGTGGTTTTGAGAAGTCTGGCCCAATCCAGCCCTTGTTCATTTTTATAAGAGTCAGCCTGTCAGCATTTTGAGTTGACAGGTGGATGCGCTTATCAGTTATAATTCCACTAGCGGCACTAAAAATCCGCTCTGACAAAACGCTAGCGGCAGGGCAGGCCAGGATCTCCAAGGCGTAGAGTGTTGTGAACTCTGTTTTTGGGCTCCCTCTTGTGGTCACAAGTGGTACTGTGTGAGTGCTGTCTTTGGGCTCCCTCTGGTGGCTCTTTGTGTCATTCTGCAGGTCTGAGGCAGGATCAGCTGTCTCGTTATCTGTTAGCTGGTTTCCTATTTAGCTCACCTGGACTTTCAGTGTTTGCCTGCTGTCGATGTATTCAGTGCTATTTTGATCTCTCCTGAATTCCTTCACTATCAGTCTCTCCAAGAGAAGCTAAGTTTTCTGTTTGGTTATTTTTTGCTCATTAGTGTTCAATATGTTTTTTGGTTATTTACTATTCCTTGTCCAGCTTGCTAATATGTGATTTCCTTGCTTGCTGGTAGCTCTAGGGGGCTGAGTTTCTCCCCTCACACCTTTAGTTGGTGTGGGGGTTCTTGAATTCTCAGCGTGGATATTTTGTATAGGGTTTTTTACTGACCGCACAGTTCCCTGCCTGTCTTCTGCTATCTAGTATTAGTGGGCCTCATTTGCTGAATCTGTTTTCATTTCTACGTTTTGTATTTTCCCCTTACCTCACCGTTATTATTTGTTGGGGGCTTCCTATATCTTTGGGGTCATTTCTCTGAGGCAAGTGAGGTCTTATTTTCTCTATAGGGGTAGCAAGTTTCTCAGGCTGCGTCGAGACGTCCAGGAATTTAGGCACGTTCACCGGCTACCCTTAGTGTGTTTGTTAGGATCAGGTTGCGGTCAGTCCAGTTACCACCTCCCTAGAGCTTGTTCTATGTTCAGTAACTTAGCTAGTCCATTCTGTGATCCTCAACCACTAAGGATCATAACAGTAGAGAGCCAGTTTATGCTACGTGTCCAGCTTGGATACCCAATAATTATAAGGCACAGAGGATTCACGGAGGGCGTTGGTACAGTCACCAAGGTACTCCCTCAGCATCTTCCAAAACTTTGCACTCCTTGAGAGAGAGTACCCTGTGTCTCAGGGCCTGTGCGATGGGAGGGTCTGAGAAAACTCTCCCAGAACTTTGACAGTGTTCCCCTGCCTCAGCTGGATTGGAGTTGTCTCTCTCTTGCCTGTACTCCTTGGTTGTCCAATGAACTGTGACCTCTGCTGCCAGTGTTTTCAGATGGGAATTTTTTTAATAATTCCGCAACAAGGGCCTTCTCGTACTGCCCCATTTTAGTAGACCTGTCAGCCTCTGGAAGAAGAGATTGAAAGTTCTCCTTGTAGCTTGGGTCTAGAAGTGTCACCAACCAGTAATGACTGTCACCCAAAATTTTGAAAATACGAGGGCCATGGGAAAGGCAGTGCGACATAAAGTCAGCCATGCTTTCCAGACTGCTAACAGGCAAGACTTCCGTGTCCTCACCAAGAGGATGATTGACCATGCTCTCCTCCACCTCCCTGTCCTCAGGCCATCCACGCTGAATAGATGGTATGACAGTTGTGCTTGTAGTACCATCTATAGCGCATGAAAGTAGCTCCTGTTCTTCCTCCTCCACCTCCTCTTCCTCATTGTCAACCAATCCATGTTGGGATGACATCAGGCTGGGCTGTGTGTATTCACCCTGTATGGTTCCTTGCTCCATCTCATCGCCTGCAATGCATCCTCTTTGATTGTGAGCAGAGAGTGTTTCAGAACACAGAGAAGCGTGATGGTGATGCTAATTATGGCGTCATCGCCGCTCACACCTTGGTGGACTCCTCTAAGTTTTGGAGGATGGCACATATATATGTCTGACATCCATGTCCACTCCTGAGGTCTTATGTGTGGAGTCTGAACTGAATACCGATGGCCTTGTTGATGCTCGAAGTGAACAGCTGCCCTCTTCTGCTCACAAATCCTTTCCCACATATGCAGTGTAGAGTTCCAATGCATGGGAACATCACACACCAGTCAGTAAGCTGGAAGCTGCAAACGCTGCTGAATCACGGCAAGGGTGTCGGAAGCTGCAGTTGATTTTCTAAAATGGTGACACAAGCGGTGTACTTTCACAAGCAGATCTAGCAGCTCCGGGTAGCTTTTGAGAAACCATTGAACGAGATTAAGAACATGGGCCAGGCATGGTATGTGTTTGATCTCGCCTCACCTCAGAGCTGCCACCAGGTTCCGGCCATTGTCACACACGATAATGCCTGGCTAAAGGTTCAGCGGTGTCAACCACAGATATGCCTGCTTTTTCAGAGCTTTCCACAACTCTTCAGCATTGTGCAGTTTGTCACCTAAGCAGATTAGCTTCAGTGCAGTGCTTCCAGCTTGTGACTGATGTGGTCATTTTGGAGATGGAGGCTGAAGAGGAGGAGGATGTGTAGGAGCTGTAGACTGTGGGGGCAACCCTGATTGACATATGGCCCGCAACCCTCGGCGTCGGGAAGACATGTTCCATGCCAAGGTCTGACTGGATCCCGGCTTCCACTATGTTAACCCAGTGTGCGAGATGTACCGTCCCTGCCCACAAGCACTTGTCTACGTGTCCGTGGTTAGGTGGACTTTCCCTGTAACAGCATTGTTGAGGGCACGGCTAAAGTTGTGGGACACGTGCTTGTGCAATGCGGGGACAGCACACCAGGAGAAATAGTGGCGGCTGGGGACCGAGTACCTTGAGATGGCCACCGCCATCAGGTTGCGGAAAGATTCTGTCATCATGAGCCTAAAAGGGAACATTTCCAGCGCAAACATACGAGAAATGTGTGAATTTAGTACTGTGGCCTATGGGGCGTTGGCTGCGTATTTCCGCTTGTGTTCCAATGACTGCGGTATGGACAACTGAAGACTGTGCTGGGACAAGCATGTGGACGTGCTTGATGATTGTGCTATTTGAGTTTGGGCAACGGCAGGTGCAGGGCAGGAAGCATCTTTGCATGCACCGTGGACAGGGGATTGGCTGTTGTGAACTCTGTTTCCGGGCTCCCTCCTGTGGTCATGAGTGGTACTGTGTGAGTTCTCTCTTTGGGCTCCTCCTGGTGGCTCTTTTTGTTATTTTGCAGGTTTCTGGCAGGATCAGCTGTCTCGTCATCTGCTAGTTAGGTTTCCAATTTAATCCACCTGGTCCTTCATTCCTTGTCTGTTGCCGTTGTATTCAGTGCTATTCTGATTGCTCCTGTCTACATCCGTTATCAGTCTGTTGTGAATTAGACTTTTTTGGCTCCCTCTAGTGGTTACTAGTGATATGACTCTGGGATTTTCTTCCCTCTGTCTGCACCCAGCTAGGTCGTTACTTCAGGGGTGTTGCTATATAACCTCCTGGAACCTTAGTCCAGTGCCTGGCATCGGTGTTATCAGACACATTCTGTTTGCTCCTGTTTGCTAGTCCTGGTTCGTGTTAAATTAAGCTAAGTCTTGCTTCTTTGTTTTTTGGGTTATTTGTTTGCTATCATTTTTGTCCAGCTTGTACTAAATGTGATTCCTGACCTTGCTGGAAGCTCTAGGGGGCTGGTGTTCTCCCCCCGAGCCGTTAGACGGTTCGGGGGTTCTTGAATTTCCAGTGTGGATATTTTTGATAGGATTTTTTGCTGACCATATAAGTTATCTTTCTATATTCTGCTATTAGCTAGTGGGCCTCTCTTTGCTAAATTCCTAGCTCATTCTTATGTTTGTCTTTTCCTCTTACCTCACCGTTATTATTTGTGGGGGGCTTCTATCCAACTTTTTGGGGTATTTCCTCTGGAGGCAAGAAAGGTCTTTCTTTTCCCTTCTAGGGGTAGTTAGCTCTCCGGCTGGCGCGAGACGTCTAGGATCAACGTAGGAACGTTCCCCGGCTGCTGGTATTTGTGGTGCTAGGATTAGTTATATGGTCAGCCCAGTTACCACTGCCCTATGAGCTGGTTTTCTGTATTTACTGACTTAGCATTATTCCTGAGACCCTCTGCCATTGGGGTCATAACAGTATGCCAGGCCAATATTGAATGTTTAAAGCATTGCAGAAGTGGGATAATAAGAAAGGAAATTCTGAGTTTTTTTTTTCCTTCCTTCTCTTCCTCCCCTTTACACCTTTGAGTGGCGTGTGCTTGCTGCAGACATGAATGTGCAGACCTTGATTACAAGTGTTGACCAGCTGGCAGCTCGTGTGCAGGGTATACAAGATTTTGTTACCAGTAGTCCTATGTCTGAACCTAAAATACCTATTCCGGAATTGTTTTCTGGAGATCGATTTAGGTTTAGGAATTTCAAGAATAATTGTAAATTGTTTCTTTCTCTGAGACCCCGTTCATCTGGAGATTCTGCTCAGCAAGTTAAAATTGTTATTTCTTTTTTACGGGGCGACCCTCAGGATTGGGCTTTCTCGCTAGCGCCAGGAGATCCGGCATTGGCGAATATTGATGCGTTTTTTCTGGCGCTCGGATTGCTTTACGAGGAACCCAATCTTGAAATTCAGGCAGAAAAAGCCTTGCTGGCTATTTCTCAGGGTCAGGATGAAGCTGAAGTGTATTGCCAAAAATTTCGGAAATGGTCCGTGCTTACTCAGTGGAATGAGTGTGCTCTGGCCGCAAACTTCAGAAATGGCCTTTCTGAAGCCATTAAGAATGTGATGGTGGGTTTCCCCATTCCTACAAGTCTGAATGATTCTATGGCGCTTGCTATTCAAATTGACCGGCGTTTGCGGGAGCGCAAAACCGCTAATCCTCTGGTGGTGTTGTCTGAACAAACACCTGATTTAATGCAATGTGATAGAATTCAGACTAGAAATGAACGGAAAAATCATAGACGTCAGAATGGGTTGTGTTTTTACTGTGGTGATTCTACACATGTTATATCAGCATGCTCTAAACGCCTAACAAGGGTTGTTAGTCCTGTCGCCATTGGTAATTTGCAACCTAAATTTACTTTGTCTGTGACTTTAATTTGCTCTTTGTCTTCTTACCCTTGCCTGTCCCGAAGAGGCCTTGGACACATATTTCCATGGATTTCATTTCTGATCTCCCGGTGTCTCGGGGTATGTCTGTCATCTGGGTGGTATGTGATCGCTTTTCAAAAATGGTCCATTTGGTGCCTTTGCCTAAGCTGCCTTCCTCTTCCGATCTGGTTCCTGTGTTCCTTCAGAATGTGGTTCGTTTACACGGCATTCCTGAGAATATTGTGTCTGACAGAGGATCCCAGTTTGTTTCCAGGTTCTGGCGATCCTTTTGTGCTAGGATGGGCATTGATTTATCGTTCTCGTCTGCCTTTCATCCTCAGACTAATGGACAAACTGAGCGAACTAATCAGACTCTGGAAGCTTACTTGAGGTGTTTTGTTTCGGCAGATCAGGATGATTGGGTGACCTTCTTGCCGTTGGCTGAGTTTGCCCTAAATAATCGGGCTAGTTCCGCTACTTTGGTTTCGCCATTTTTCTGCAACTCTGGTTTCCATCCTCGTTTTTCCTCGGGACATGTGGAGCCTTCTGACTGTCCTGGAGTAGATTCTGTTGTGGATAGGTTGCAGCAGATCTGGAATCACGTGGTGGACAACTTGAAGTTGTCACAGGAGAAGGCTCAGCGTTTTGCCAACCGCCGCCGCGGTGTGGGTCCCCGACTTCGTGTTGGGGATTTGGTGTGGCTGTCTTCTCGATTTGTTCCTATGAAGGTCTCCTCTCCTAAATTTAAGCCTCGCTTCATCGGTCCTTACAAGATATTGGAAATCCTTAATCCTGTGTCCTTTCGCTTGGATCTTCCGGTTTCGTTTGCCATTCACAACGTGTTCCATAGGTCTTTGTTACGACGCTACGTTGTGCCTGTGGTTCCTTCTGCTGAGCCTCCTGCTCCGGTGTTGGTTGAGGGCGAGTTGGAGTACGTGGTGGAGAAGATCTTGGATTCTCGTCTCTCCAGGCGGAGGCTTCAGTATTTGGTCAAGTGGAAGGGTTATGGTCAGGAGGATAATTCCTGGGTGGTTGCCTCTGATGTGCATGCGGCCGATTTGGTTCGTGCCTTTCACGCTGCTCATCCTGATCGCCCTGGTGGTCTTGGTGAGGGTTCGGTGACCCCTCCTTAAGGGGGGGGTACTGTTGTGAATTAGACTTTTTTGGCTCCCTCTAGTGGTTACTAGTGATATGACTCTGGGATTTCCTTCCCTCTGTCTGCACCCAGCTAGGTCGTTACTTCAGGGATGTTGCTATATAACCTCCTGGAACCTTAGTCTAGTGCCTGGCATCGGTGTTATCAGACACATTCTGTTTGCTCCTGTTTGCTGGTCCTGGTTCGTGTTAAATTAAGCTAAGTCTTGCTTCTTTGTTTTTTGGGTTATTTGTTTGCTATCATTTTTGTCCAGCTTGTACTAAATGTGATTCCTGACCTTGCTGGAAGCTCTAGGGGACTGGTGTTCTCCCCCCGGGCCGTTAGACAGTTCGGGGGTTCTTGAATTTCCAGTGTGGATATTTTTGATAGGATTTTTTGCTGACCATATAAGTTATCTTTCTATATTCTGCTATTAGCTAGTGGGCCTCTCTTTGCTAAATTCCTAGCTCATTCTTATGTTTGTCTTTTCCTCTTACCTCACCGTTATTATTTGTGGGGGGCTTCTATCCAACTTTTTGGGGTATTTCCTCTGGAGGCAAGAAAGGTCTTTCTTTTCCCTTCTAGGGGTAGTTAGCTCTCCGGCTGGCGCGAGACGTCTAGGATCAACGTAGGAACGTTCCCCGGCTGCTGGTATTTGTGGTGCTAGGATTAGTTATATGGTCAGCCCAGTTACCACTGCCCTATGAGCTGGTTTTCTGTATTTACTGACTTAGCATTATTCCTAAGACCCTCTGCCATTGGGGTCATAACATCAGTCTCTCCAAGAGAAGCTAAGTTCTGTTTGCTTATTTCTGCTCATCTGTGTTCAAGATGTTTCCTAGTATATGATGAGTTTTTGTCCAGCTTGCTAATATGTGATTTCCCTGCTTGCTGGTGCTCTGGGGTGCTGAGTTGCTCCCCCCACATCGTTAGTTGGTGTGGGGGTTCTCGCATTCTCTGCGTGGATATTTTTGCATAGGGTTTTTTACTGACCGCACTGATCCCTTGCTATTATCTGCTATCTAGCGTTAGCGGGCCTCATTTGCTTAACCTGTTTCATCTCTGCGTTTGTCTTTTCCTCTTAACTCACCGTTATTATTTGTGGGGGGCATCTATATCTCTGGGGGATTTCTCTGAGGCAAGTGAGGTCTTTACTTTCTCTTTAGGGGTAGTCAGTTTCTCAGGCTGTGAAGAGACGTCTAGGATTTCAGGAAACGTTCCACGGCTGCCTATAGTGTGTGCGGTTAGGATCAGGTTTGCGGTTAGTCCAGTTACCACATCCCCAGAGCTCGTCCTATTATTTTCTACTTAGCTGGTTAGATTTGTGATCCTAAGCCACTAGGATCATAACAGTGCAACAGGCCAAAAGTGTTAAATGCATCGCAAAAGTGGGATAAGAGAAATCCTGAGTTCAATATTTTTTTTTCTGCTCTGCAGTCTGTCCTGCTTCTCTCCTCCCCTTAATCTCTGGGTGGCTTTGAGTTCTGCTGCAGACATGGATATTCAGAGTCTGACTTCTAGTGTGGATCATCTTGCTGCAAGGGTGCAAAGCATTCAAGATTTTGTTGTTCACAGTCCTATGTCTGAGCCAAAAGTACCTATTCCTGAGTTTTTTTCTGGAGATAGATCTAGGTTTCAGAATTTTCCTCTGGTGATTCCGCTCAGCAAGTTAGAATTGTTATCTCTCTGTTACGCGGCGACCCTCAAGATTGGGCCTTCTCCCTGGCGTCAGGAGATCCTGCATTGCTGAATGTGGATGCATTTTTTCTGGTGCTTGGATTGCTTTATGAGGAACCTAATCTGGAGAACCAGGCAGAAAAGGCCTTGCTGGCTCTCTCTCAGGGTCAGGATGAAGCTGAGGTGTATTGTCAAAAATTTCGGAAATGGTCGGTGCTTACTCAATGGAATGAGTGTGCCCTGGCTGCAAATTTCAGAGAAGGTCTTTCTGAAGCCAATAAGAATGTTATGGTGGGGTTCCCCACGCCTGCGAGTCTGAATGAGTCAATGGCTTTGGCCATTCAGATTGATCGGCGTTTGCGGGAGCGCAAACCTGCGCACCATCTGGCGGTGTTTTCTGAACAGAAACCTGAGTCTATGCAATGTGATAGGATTCTGACCAGAATTGAACGGCAAAATCATAGACGTCAGAATGGGTTGTGCTTTTACTGTGGTGATTCAGCTCATGTTATCTCAGCATGCTCTAAGCGCACAAAAAACTTTGCTAGATCTGTCACCATTGGTACTGTACAGCCTAAATTCATTTTGTCTGTTACTTTGATTTGCTCTCTGTCATCCTACTCAGTTATGGCTTTTGTAGATTCAGGTGCCGCCCTGAATCTGATGGATTTGTCATTTGCCAAGCGCTGTGGTTTTATCCTTGAGCCATTACAGTTCCCTATTCCATTGAAGGGAATTGATGCTGCACCATTGGCCAAGAATAAACCTCAATACTGGACTCAAGTGACCATGTGTATGACTCCTGCACATCAGGAGGTGATTCGCTTTCTTGTGTTATATAATTTGCATGACGTTGTCGTGTTGGGTCTGCCATGGTTGCAGGCTCATAATCCAGTCCTGGATTGGAAAGCTATGTCTGTGTTGAGTTGGGGTTGCCAGGGATTTCATGGCGATGCTCCCTTGGTATCAATTGCTTCCTCTACTCCTTCTGAAGTCCCTGAGTTTTTGTCGGACTACCAGGATGTATTTGATGAGCCCAAATCCAGTGCCCTACCTCCTCATAGGGATTGTGATTGTGCTATAAATTTGATTCCTGGTAGTAAGTTCCCTAAGGGATGACTGTTTAATTTGTCTGTACCAGAGCATGCCGCTATGCGGAGCTATGTAAAGTAGTCTTTGGAGAAGGGACATATTCGCCCGTCCTCCTCCCCTCTTGGTGCAGGATTCTTTTTTGTGGCCAAAAAGGATGGTTCTCTGAGACCTTGTATAGATTATCGTCTTCTAAATAAAATCACGGTCAAATTCCAGTATCCCTTGCCATTGTTGTCTGATCTGTTTGCTCGGATTAGGGGGTCTAGTTGGTTCACCAAGATAGATCTTTGCGGTGCATATAATCTTGTGCGTATAAAACAGGGCGATGAATGGAAAACAGCATTTAATACGCCCGAAGGCCATTTTGCGTACTTGGTGATGCCTTTTGGACTTTCTAATGCCCCTTCTGTGTTTCAGTCCTTCATGCACGATATCTTCCGAGAATATCTGGATAAATTTATGATTGTGTATCTGGATGATATTTTGGTCTTTTCAGATGATTGGGAATCCCATGTGAAGCAGGTCAGGATGGTATTTCAGGTCCTGCGTGCCAATGCCTTGTTTGTGAAGGGTTCCAAATGTCTCTTCGGAGTCCAGAAAGTTTCCTTTTTGGGCTTTATTTTTTCTCCTTCTTCTATTGAGATGGACCCAGTCAAGGTCCAGGCTATTCATGATTGGACTCAACCTACATCGGTTAAGAGTCTTCAGAAGTTCTTGGGTTTTGCTAATTTTTACCGTCGCTTCATTGCTAATTTTTCTGGTGTGGTTAAACCTTTGACGGATTTGACCAAGAAGGGTTCTGATGTGACTAACTGGTCTCCTGCGGCTGTTGAGGCCTTTCAGGAGCTGAAGCGCCGGTTTTCTTCGGCTCCAGTTTTATGTCAGCCAGATGTCTCTCTTCCCTTCCAGGTCGAGGTTGATGCTTCTGAAATTGGAGCAGGGGCTGTTTTGTCACAGAGAAGCTCTGATTGCTCTGTGATGAAGCCATGTGCCTTCTTTTCAAGAAAATTTTCGCCGGCTGAACGAAATTATGATGTTGGTAATCGGGAGTTGTTGGCAATGAAGTGGGCATTTGAGGAGTGGCAACACTGGCTAGAGGGAGCTAAGCATCGTGTGGTGGTCTTGACTGATCATAAAAATTTGATTTATCTTGAGTAGGCCAAGCGGTTGAATCCTAGACAGGCTCGTTGGTCGTTGTTTTTCTCACGTTTCGATTTCGTGGTCTCGTACCTTCCTGGTTCGAAGAACGTGAAGGCTGATGCTCTTTCTAGGAGTTTTGTGCCTGACTCCCCTGGAGTTTCTGAGCCGGTTGGTATCCTCAAAGAGGGGGTAATTTTGTCTGCCATTTCCCCAGGTTTGCGACGGGTGTTACAGGAATTTCAGGCGGATAGACCTGACCGTTGTCCATCAGAGAGACTGTTTGTCCCAGATAGATGGACCAGCAGAGTTATTTCCGAGGTCCATTCTTCAGTGTTGGCGGGTCATCCTGGGATTTTTGGTACCAGAGATTTGGTGGCTAGATCCTTCTGGTGGCCTTCCTTGTCGCGGGATGTGCGTTCCTTTGTGCAGTCCTGTGGGATTTGTGCTCGGGCTAAGCCTTGCTGTTCTCGTGCCAGTGGTTTGCTTTTGCCTTTGCCGGTTCCTAAGAGGCCTTGGACGCATATTTCCATGGATTTTATTTCGGATCTTCCGGTCTCTCAGAGAATGTCTGTCATCTGGGTGGTTTGTGATCGTTTTTCTAAAATGGTCCATTTGGTGCCCTTGCCTAAGTTGCCTTCTTCCTCCGATTTGGTTCCGTTATTTTTTCAGAATGTGGTTCGTCTGCACGGCATCCCTGAAAACATTGTGTCTGACAGAGGATCCCAGTTTGTGTCCAGATTTTGGCGGTCCTTTTGTGCTAAGATGGGCATTGATTTGTCTTTTTCGTCGGCCTTCCATCCTCAGACGAATGGCCAAACCAAGCGAACTAACCAGACCTTGGAAACTTATTTGAGATGTTTTGTTTCTGCTGACCAGGATGATTGGGTGGCTTTTTTGCCATTGGCCGAGTTTGCCCTTAATAATCGGGCTAGTTCGGCTACTTTGGTTTCGCCTTTTTTTTGTAATTCTGGTTTTCATCCTTGTTTTTCCTCGGGTCAGGTTGAGTCTTCTGACTGTCCTGGGGTGGATTCTGTGGTGGATAGGTTGCAGCAGATTTGGAACCATGTGGTGGACAATTTGATGTTGTCACAAGAGAAGGCTCAGCGCTTTGCTAACCGTCGTTGCTGTGTGGGTCCCCGACTTCGTGTGGGGGATTTGGTGTGGTTGTCTTCTCGTTATGTTCCTATGAAGGTTTCTTCTCCTAAGTTTAAACCTCGTTTTATCGGTCCTTATAAAATTTTGGAAATTTTCAACCCTGTGTCATTTTGCTTGGACCTCCCGGCATCGTTTACCATCCATAATGTGTTCCATAGGTCTTTGTTGCAGAGGTATGTGGTGCCTGTGGTTCCTTCTGTTGAGCCTCCTGCTCCGGTGCTGGTTGAGGGAGAATTGGAATACGTGGTGGAGAAGATCTTGGATTCTCGTATTTCAAGACGGAGGCTTCAGTATTTGGTTAAGTGGAAGGGCTATGGTCAGGAGGATAATTCCTGGGTTGTCGCCTCTGATGTTCATGCGGCCGATTTGGTTCGTGCCTTCCATGTGGCTCACCCTGATCGCCCTGGGGGTTCTGGTGAGGGTTCGGTGACCCCTCCTCAAGGGGGGGGTACTGTTGTGAACTCTGTTTCCGGGCTCCCTCCTGTGGTCATGAGTGGTACTGTGTGAGTTCTCTCTTTGGGCTCCTCCTGGTGGCTCTTTTTGTTATTTTGCAGGTTTCTGGCAGGATCAGCTGTCTCGTCATCTGCTAGTTAGGTTTCCTATTTAATCCACCTGGTCCTTCATTCCTTGCCTGTTGCCGTTGTATTCAGTGCTATTCTGATTGCTCCTGTCTACATCCGTTATCAGTCTCTCCAAGAGAAGCTAAGTTCTGTTTGCTTATTTCTGCTCATCTGTGTTCAAGATGTTTCCTAGTATATGATGAGTTTTTGTCCAGCTTGCTAATATGTGATTTCCCTGCTTGCTGGTGCTCTGGGGTGCTGAGTTGCTCCCCCCACATCGTTAGTTGGTGTGGGGGTTCTCGCATTCTCTGCGTGGATATTTTTGCATAGGGTTTTTTACTGACCGCACTGATCCCTTGCTATTTTCTGCTATCTAGCGTTAGCGGGCCTCATTTGCTTAACCTGTTTCATCTCTGCGTTTGTCTTTTCCTCTTAACTCACCGTTATTATTTGTGGGGGGCATCTATATCTCTGGGGGATTTCTCTGAGGCAAGTGAGGTCTTTACTTTCTCTTTAGGGGTAGTCAGTTTCTCAGGCCGTGAAGAGACGTCTAGGATTTCAGGAAACGTTCCACGGCTGCCTATAGTGTGTGCGGTTAGGATCAGGTTTGCGGTTAGTCCAGTTACCACATCCCCAGAGCTCGTCCTATTATTTTCTACTTAGCTGGTTAGATTTGTGATCCTACGCCACTAGGATCATAACAATTGGCTTCCGTGCACAACAGCGGAAGAAGCAGTGGTGTCACCCGCAAACAGTGTTCCTGGACCCTGGGGATCGGCCCACAAAGTCGGGTGCTTTGCTGCCATGTGCCTAATCATGCTGGTGGTGGTCTGGCTAATAGTTTTGCTACCCATGCTGATGCAGGCATGGCAGGTGGTGCAAATGGCCTGTTTGGAGTTATCGGCAGAGTCTTTAAAAAGCAATCAGACTCAGGAAGACCTAACACTTGTACTGGCAACTTCCGTCGTGTTGGTGATACAGGGAACAGTTGCCCATCTTCTGTCTGTGGCCACCACACTGCTTCTTCCTGCCTGCTTGGGTGCTATGCCTCCTTCCCATGTGTGCTGCTGTCCTCACTCTGCATGTCTTCCTGCCAGCTTGGGTCAGTTACTATACCATCCACCACCTCCTCTTCCACTTCCACACCCTGGTCCTCCTCCTGACTTTCTGGCAATTGTGTCTAATTATCGTCCACCTCTTGTAACACGATCCCACCGTCGCCTTTCTGTGAACATGACTGCTCAAATATTTGGGCATCGCTATCTCCTCTTGCCGCTCTTCAAGTGCACCTGGAGAGAGGCCCGAATCTCTAAATGGAAAAGTGAACAGCTCTTCTGAGTGTCCAAGTGTGGGATCAGTTGTCTCCAGGTGCTCTGCATTGGATGATGGAGGATCAGGGTGAGGAATATGCGGTCCAGACTCACGACTACTGAGACTTCACTGTGTGGAAGACAGGGTGGTGGCAGCAAAGTGACTGGAAGCATTATTCGCTATCCAACCAACAACCTTTTGACACTGGTCTGGGTTCAATAGTGGTGTGCTGCTGCAGTCACCTAGTAATTGTGACAGGAAGGTCTGGCAAGAAGATGTGGGTGTTTGTTGTGGCCCAATTTCAGCTTGCCCACATCCTCGGCCTCGCCCTCTGCATGCACCATCACCATCACGTCCACTTCCCCATCCCTTGGCACGTGCCTTGTCCATTTTAAATGGACTACAATATTTTGCACGTTCACTAAAAATGACTGACTTCGGAGCGAATTTATATGTGATCCGTGTGCGGGAAAATCACAGTTTAAAATATCTGGCCTGTAGGTAACACCTTTTATTTGTAAGCAAACTGGTGTCAATAACTAGACTAAGACACATCGAAAAACAGTTCAATTGAGCCTAAACACTGCCCCAATTTTTAGCCCATATGTAGGTGAGGCCTGTGATGGAGATCCCCCACTTTTAATTATCTGGCCTGTATTTTTTTCTAAACAGCAAAATTGTGTCAATAACTAGGCTAAGGCCTCTTTCACACTTCCATTTTTTACAATCAGTCACAATCCGTCAAAATGTTGAAAAGATGGATCCTGTGCAGATTGTAAAAAATGGATGCACTGGATCCGCTTTTTGACAGATCCATCGAGGCAGTTATTGCCAGAATTTAAGGCTATGTACACAATTTGTGTATCCGTCTGCGGCGCGTTTTTTCGCTGCAAAAACGCATACACAACACAACCCATCTTAAAAATAATTTAAAAAAATAAAAAATTGTGATATTTTTACCTTCCGGGGGCCCCTGCAGCCTTCCCGATGCTCGCGATGCTCCTGGCAGCTCCTGTTCCCAGTGATGCCTTGCGAAATGACCCGGGGGCCGCTGGAAGGCTGCGGGGGATGCCGGAAGGTAAGAATATCACAATTGTTTTCTATTTTTTTTATTATATTTAACATTATATCTTTTTTACTATTGATGCTGCATAGGCAGCATCAATAATAAAAAGAGAGAGAGAGAAAGCGAGCGAGAATTTCCCTGACTGGAAATTCTTCTGCGCATGCTCAGTTTCAAAAGACAGCATCCGTCGCTGGATTCCTTCTTTTGACGGTCAGCGACCATAGGATTCTGCGTCCATAGGCTTCCATTATAGCCAACGACGGACAGCGCAGGATCCGTCGCTGGGCGATTTTCCGACGTACACAAAAAACATTTCTATGTGCGTTGTCTCTGCCCGATGGACAGCAATTTTACTATGGATCCAGTGCACGACGGATGAAACGTGTAGCCATCCGTCACAATCCGCCGCTAATACAAGTCTATGAGAAAAAAACGGATCCAGCAGAAACATCTTTGCTGGATCCGTTTTTTTCACAAAACATCGGATTTTGACAGAAACAAAAAGACTGAAGTGTGAAAGAGGCCTAAGACACAGCAACAACAGTTCAATTGAGCCCCAAAAATGCCCAAATTTTTACCCCACAGATAGGTGAGGCCTGTGACGGAGATCCCCCACTTTCAATTATCTGGCCTGGATTTTTTTTTTTAACAGCAAAATTGTGTCAATAACTAGGCTGCGACCCAGCAAAAAAAGTTCAATGGAGCACAAAAAATGCCCCAATTTTTAGCCCACAGATGATGATGGTGATGTGTGTGACAGAGATAGCAGACTTTAACCCCTTCACCCCAAAGCCTGTTTTCACCTAAGTGACACGGCCAATTTTTACAATTCTGACCACTGTCACTTTATGAGGTCATAACTCTGAAACGCTTCAACGGATCCTGGTGATTCTGAGATTGTTTTCTCGTGACATATTGTACTTTATGATAGTGGTAAAACTTCTTCGATATGACTTGCATTTATTTGTGAAAAAAACAGAAATTTGTCGAAAATTATGAAAATTTAGCAATTTTCAAATTTTTCGTTTTTATGCCCTTAAATTAGAGAGTTATATCACATAATATAGTTAATAAACAACATTTCCCACATGTCTGCTTTACATCAGCACAATTTTGGAAACATAATTTTTTTTTGTTAGGGAGTTATAAGGGTTAAAAGTTGACCAGCGATTTCTCATTTTTGCAACAAAATTTGCGAAACCATTTTTTTTATGGACCACCTCACACTTGAAGTGACTTTGAGGGGTCTATATGACAGAAAATGTCCAAAAGTGACACCATTCTAAAAACTGCACCCCTCAAGGTACTCTAAACCACATTCAAAAAGTTTATTAACCCTTCAGGTGCTTCACAGGAATTTTTGGAATGTTTAAAAAAAATTGAACATTTAACTTTTTTTTCACAAAATTTTTACTTCAGATCCAATTTGTTTTATTTTACCAAGGGTAACAGGAGAAATTGGACCAAAAAAGTTGTTGTACAATTTGTCCTGAGTACGCCGATACCCCACATGTTGGGGTAAACCATTGATTGGGCACATGGCAGAGCTCGGAAGGGAAGGAGCGCCATTTGACTTTTCAATGCAAAATTGGCTGGAATTGAGATCGGAACCCATGTCGTGTTTGGAGAGCCCCTGACGTGCCTAAACAGTGGAAACCCCCACAAGTGACACCATTTTGGAAAGTAGACCCTCTAAGGAACTAATCTAGATGTGTGGTGAGCACTTTGAACCTCCAAGTGCTTCACAGAAGTTTATAATGTAGAGCCGTAAAAAAAATTAATATTAATTTTCACAAAAAATGATCTTTTTGCCCCAAATTTTTTATTTTCCCAAGGGTAGCAGGATAAATTGGACCCCAAAAGTTGTTGTGCAATTTGTCCTGAGTACGCTGATACTTCATATATGGGGATAAACCACTGTTTGGGCGCATGGCAGAGCTCGGAAGGGAAGGAGCGCCATTTGACTTTTCAATGCAAAATTGGCTGGAATTGAGATCGGAACCCATGTCGTGTTTGGAGAGCCCCTGACGTGCCTAAACAGTGGAAACCCCCACAAGTGACACCATTTTGGAAAATAGACCCTCTAAGGAACTAATCTAGATGTGTGGTGAGCACTTTTAACCTCCAAGTGCTTCACAGAAGTTTATAATGTGGAGCCGTAAAAAAAAATTAATATTAATTTTCACAAAAAATGATCTTTTTGCCCCAAATTTTTTATTTTCCCAAGGGTAGCAGGATAAATTGGACCCCGAAAGTTGTTGTGCAATTTGTCCTGAGTACGCTGATACTTCATATATGGGGATAAACCACTGTTTGGGTGCATGGCAGAGCTCGGAAGGGAAGGAGCGCCATTTGACTTTTCAATGCAAAATTGGCTGGAATTGAGATCGGAACCCATGTCGTGTTTGGAGAGCCCCTGACGTGCCTAAACAGTGGAAACCCCCACAAGTGACACCATTTTGGAAAGAAGACTCCCTAAGGAACTTATTTAGATGTGTGGTGAGCACTTTTAACCCCCAGTTGTTTCACTAAAGTTTAGAATGTAGCGCTGTGAAAATCAAAAAATCATTTTTTCTTTCCACAAAATGATGTTTTAGCCCGCAATTTTTTTTCCCCCAAGGGTAACAGGAGAAATTGGACAACAAAAGTTATTGTCCAATTTGTCCTGAGTACGCTGATACCCCATACATTGGGGGGAACCACTGTTTGGGCGCACGGCAGAGCTCGGAAGGGAAGGAGCGCCATTTGAAATGCAGACTTAGATGGATTGGTCTGCAGGTGTCATGTTGCATTTGCAGAGCCCCTGATGTACCTAAACAGTAGAAACCCCCCACAAGTGACCCCATATTGGAAACTAGACCCCCCACGGAACTTATCTAGATGTGTTGTGAGAACTTTGAACCAACAAGTGTTTCACTACAGTTTATCACGCAGAGCCGTGAAAATAAAAAATATTTTTTTTTCCACGAAAATTATATTTTAGCCCCCACATTTTTATTTTCCCAAGGGTAACAGGAGAAATTGGACAACAAAAGTTGTTGTCCAATTTGTCCTGAGTACGCTGATACCCCATATATTGGGGGGAACCACTGTTTGGGCGCACGGCAGAGCTCGGAAGGGAAGGAGCGCCGTTTGAAATGCAGACTTAGATGGATTGGTCTGCAGGTGTCATGTTGCATTTGCAGAGCCCCTGATGTACCTAAACAGTAGAAACCCCCCACAAGTGACCCCATATTGGAAACTAGACCCCCCACGGAACTTATCTAGATGTGTTGTGAGAACTTTGAACCCCCAAGTGCTTCACTACAGTTTATAACGCAGAGCCTTGAAAATAAAAAATATATTTTTTTCCACGAAAATTATATTTTAGCCCCCATGTTTTTATTTTCCCAAGGGTAAGGCTGGTTTCACACTTGCGTTTTTATCTGCATGCGTTTTTTTTAAAAACGCATGTGTGAAAAAACGCATGTAAACGCGGTAAAACGCATGCGTTTTTATAGAAAAACACAAGAAAACAAGAAAAAAACAAAAAACCCTAACCCTACCCCTAACCCTACCCCTACCCCTAACCCTAACCTGAAATACGTGGCACTGAAATACGTGGCACTGAAATACGTTTATATACGTATATACGTATATACGTATATAAGTGCCACGATATTTCAGTGGCCACGTATATAAGTGCCACGTATATAAGTGCCACGTATATAAGTGCCACGTATATAAGTGCCACGTATTTCATGTACATGCCACGATATTTAAGTGCCACGTATATAAGTGCCACATATATAAGTGCCACGTATTTAAGTGCCACGTATTTAAGTGCCATGTATTTCACGTAAATGCCACGATATTTCAGTGCCACGTATTTCACTGAAATATCGTGGCACTTAAATACGTGGCACTGAAATATCGTGGCACTGAAATATCGTGGCACTGAAAGACGTGGCACTGAAATATTGTGGCACTGAAAGACGTGGCACTGAAAGACGTGGCACTGAAATACGTGGCACTGAAATACGTGGCACTGAAATACGTGGCACTATGACTGTCAGAAAATGTTCATTAAACGGTTAGGGATGAGTTTAGGGGTAGGGTTAGGGTTAGGGTTTGGATCCCTTTATCACCTTGATGGTGGTGGGTGACTTTTCAGTGTGTGTTCTGTTTTTTTTCTATAAAAACGCATGCGTTTTTAACGCAAACAAACGCGTTGAGATCGGACGCCATGTCGCGTTTGGAGAGCCCCTGATGTGCCTAAACAGTGAAAACTCCCCAATTCTAACTGAAACCCTAACCCCAACCCTAACCCTAGTCCTAACCCTAGCGCTACTTTCACACTAGCGTTTTTTTGCATACGTCGCAATGCGTCGTTTTGGCGAAAAAACGCATCCTGCAAAGTCATCTGCAGGATGTGTTTTTTCCCCATAGACTAACATTAGCGACGTATTGACACACGTCGCAAGCGTCGTGCGACGGTTGCGTCGTGTTGTGGCGGACCGCCGGCAGCAAAAAACGTTACATGTAACTTTTTTTGTGCTGACGGTCCACCATTTCCGACCGCGCATGCGTGGCTGGAACTCCGCCCCCACCTCCCCGCACCTCACAATGGGGCAGCGGATGCGTGGAAAAACAGCATCCGCTGCCCCCGTTGTGCGGCGCTTGCACAGTATGCATCGGTATGTCGGGCCGACGCAGCGCGACGGCCCCGTACCGACGCTAGTGTGAAAGTAGCCTAACGGGAAAATGGAAATAAATATATTTTTTAAAATTTTATTATTTTTCCCTAACTAAGGGGGTGATGAAGGGGGATTTGATTTACTTTTATAGCGTTTTTTGGGCGGATTTTTATGGTTGGCAGCCATCACACACTAAAAGACGCTTTTTATTGCAAAAAATAGTTTTTGCATCACCACATTTTGAGAGCTATAATTTTTCCATATTTTGGTCCACAGAGTCATGTGAGATCTTGTTTTTTGCAGGACGAGTTGACGTTTTTACTGGTACCATTTTCGGGTACATGACATTTTTTGATCGCTTTTTATTCCGATTTTTGGGAGGCAGAATGAACAAAAACCAGTAATTCCTGAAATTCTTTTAGGGGGTGCGTTTATACCGTTCCGCGTTTGGTAAAAAGGATAAAGCAGTTTTATTCTTCGGGTCAGTACGATTACAGCGATACCTCATTTATGTAATTTTTTAATGTTTTGGCGCTTTTACACAATAAAAACTATTTTATATAAAAAAATAATTGTTTTTGCATCGCTTTATTCTGAGAGCTATAACTTTTTTATTTTTCTGCTGATGATGCTGTATGGTGGCTTTTTTTTTTGCGGGACAAGATGACGTTTTCAGCCGTACCATGGTTATTTATATCCGTCTTTTTGATCGCGTGTTATTCCACTTTTTGTTTGGCGGTATGAGAATAAAGCGTTGTTTTTTGCCTCGTTTTTTTTTTTTTTTTTTTTACGGTGTTCACTGAAGGGGTTAACTAGTGATATAGTTTTATAGGTGGGGTCGTTACGGACGCGGCGATACTAAATATGTGTACTTTTATTGTGTGGTTTTTTTTTATTTAGATAAAGAAATGTATTTATGGGAATATATTTATTTTTTTTTTCTTTATTTAGGAATTTTTTATTTTATTTTTTTTTACACGTGTGGAAAAAAATTTTTTTTAACTTTTTTACTTTGTCCCAGGGGGGGACATCACAGATCGGTGATCTGACAGTGTGCACAGCACTCTGTCAGATCACCGATGTGACAGGCACGTTCCACAGGCTTGCCGGCACCTGCTATGAGGAATTCTCAGCAGACGCCGGCAAGCAGGGTCATCTTATGACCCGGAAGGAGTCCCGCGGCCATCTTGGATCTGGGGACTCCTTCCAGGTCACCGGAGCAGCGCGATCTCATCGCGCTGCTCCGGTGGGAGAGCGCAGGGAGCCCCCGTCCCTGCGCGATCCCCCTCTATGCCGCTGTCACTATTGACAGCGGCATCAGAGGGGTTAAATGCCCGCGATCGGCGACAGCGCCGATCGTGGGCATTGCTGCGGGGTGTCAGCTGTCATATACAGCTGACACCCGCACCCGATCACCGCGGCGCTCAGCGTGAGACCGCGGTGATCGGGGCGCCGTACTAGTACTGCGGCTGGCACTAATGCAGTGCCGGCAGCGCAGTACTAGTACGACGCATGGCGCGAAGGGGTTAAATTATCTGGCCTGTATTTTTTTTTTACAGCAAGATTGTGTCAATAAGTTGGCTAAGACACAGTAAAAAATGTTCAATGGAGCCCTAAAATGGCACAATTTTGAGCACAATGATAGGCGATTCGTGTGGCGGACAAAACACAGTGTAAAATATCTGCCCTGTAGGTAAAGATTTTTTTTTTAAACCAACTGGTGTCAAGAACTTGCAAAAGACACTCCAAACATTTTTTACAGTACCACAAAAATGGCAGAATTTTATGCGCACTGAGATGTGATCGCTGTGATGGCCAAACCCCTGTTTAAAATAGCTGTGTTTTAACGCTGTACTATGGAAAGGATCTGGCTGTATTCTGCAGTGCCAACAAGCAAATGGAGAAAAAGAAAGTGTGCTCTGGATTGCTTTTAAATAAAATAATCAGGATAAAGAGATACAAAAAAAAATATCTGTAATAGGCAGCAGCAGACAGTAATGGAATGGAATGCCACATACACTGCCTGCCTACCTATCACTGCAATCTATATACCTCGTAATTAGTCCTTAAAAGGACTGTTGGTTTAGCTGGATTTGTGGATTAACAATGGTATACCCACACTGATACCCCACCTATTCTGTCCCTATCACTGCAGCAACTCTCCCTACACTGGTGATTCCGGAGCTGACTGGGATGAGCAGGGCTGCGCCAGGTCTGATATAGACCTGATGACGTTGCGCGGCCAGCCAATCACTGTAATGCCACAACCAACATGGCTGCGGCATTACAGTGCATGGCAGACAATCTCTGCATGTCGATTGGCACTCTAAAGCAGAGGTGTCAAACTGCATTCCTCGAGGGCCGCCAACAGGTCATGTTTTCAGGATTTCCTTGTGTTGCACAGGTGACAATTTAATCACCTGCACCGAATGATTCCAGCAACTTGTGGAATGCTAAGGAAATCCTGAAAACATGACCTGTTGGCGGCCCTCGAGGAATGCAGTTTGACACCTCTGTTCTAAAGAGCACCAAACATGCAGGGCTGGAACCCGAGGTCCCGCCAAGCAAACCCGGAAATGCTCAGTGAGTACCGAGCATTACCGAGCATGCTCGCTCATCACTAGTGCTTACCGATAAGATTAATAGATTGGACTTTTCTGAATGTGGCAATACCACATATGTTTATTTTTTATACCTTTTATCTCTTTTATTTTTAATGGGGTAAAAGAGTAGTGATTTGAACAATCTTTTTTTTTTTTGAACTACGTTTGACTCTTCTTTTTAGCCATGTTGGGCAACCTTGTGCTATATACAGCAATGCCACAGACACCCTGCTGCCATAGCAACCCATCAAGCACCTGCAATTATATAATAGGCGGGCCGATGGACACTTAGAATAACGCGCCCCCATGCTGGTGCACTGTTAATGCCGCTGTCAGAGTTTGACAGCTGCATTTATCAGATTTACAATCGTGGGTAGCGCTTCATGCAACCCGTGATTGTTAGAGGCAGGTCCTGGCTGTAACACACAGCCATTACCTGCCGAGTATAGGATGGGCTCATCACGGAAGATTGTTCTATACACCTGCTTCTGACTAGCGCTTCTGATGGATGTCATATGGGTGAATAATACGGACACACTGATGACAATTGTCCAAGTTTTCTGGATGAAAGTCAAATGATTTTTCATACACTCATCCGATCCTGGCCTTACACTGCAGCTTAGCTTGCTAACATGGCCTAATTTGTATCGGTAGGAGCTGACCACAAGTTTGAAAGGACAAGGGCCGTAGGACTTTAATTTTCACTACAGGTAGGCGAGAATGATTGTAATCAACTATAATGTACCATAGTGATATGTTCGATTTATCCGAAGGTGGGGAAAGTGATACGAGGGCTGATGAGCACCGGCGTCACGTGTCACAAAAACAGCATGAGAGCCCCGGAAGAGCGAGTGCTGACACCATGGGAACGGCGCCAGCATGGGAGGTGAGTAAAAGCTTTATTATTTTATGGGGGCCAAGTGAGGGGTATGACAAGAAGTTAACTAAGTAGTGGACAACTTCTTTAATGTCTACAGGAAAAACAAAATAGTTGTTAATCACATAAAAGAGTAACAGCTGTAACTTCAAAATAAGATATGAAGAAAAATAACAAAAGCAGCTGTGGCTCCCCTGACTGTCCAGTTGCCACAGAGGTACTGCACCTCATCCAGAGGTGTGGATCCCACTCTCGGGTAAGGAGGGGGCACTATCCGGTACCCGCATACTAGCATCCACCACCACACCACTCCAGGCCGGGGGTCTGGGCGGACTCTATTTTGGGAGGGCCCCATCTCAGGCTGGAGGGGGAACTAGGTAGAGGGTGTGGGTGGATGAGGTAGAGTGACAGTGAAGTGTTGTCATGGAAATGGGAGGAGGAGTCAGTTAGTGAGGAGAGAGGAGTACGGAGGTGTCTGAGAGGAGCTCCAGAGAGAAGAGGTCCTAGGGGCCAGGGAAGTGATGACCCTTGGCACCCGAATCCACACTGACCATAGCCGGGTGGAGGGACCAGGTTGTAGTGGGGGACCGGCCCCAGACTAGTGGAGAGACTGCAGGACTCAGCTAGCAAACCGAAGGCTGTAGTATCTGTATGTGCCACAGCCAAATCTACATACATTTGCTAAAAAGGCAGGCACATAGGGTCATGGGGACCAAGAAGACGTCACCTGACAGGACCTAAGGCTGCTGGCTTGATACACTGTGTGTAAAGTGCAGGGCAGGAAGATAAGGGCCAGCGCAGAGAGATGAACTGGAAAGGTACACATGAAGGGGGTCCCAGAAAAATGCACCCAAACTACCCGAGAGCTGGCTGGACCACAGACCCAGAGGACACAGCACCCGGCTGCTGATTGTAACCAAGAGACTGTGAGTAAAGTGTGAAGACTGCACCCTGCTGTGTCCTCAGAATTATTTACTGCTTCACCTGCCCAGTACTACAACAGTTACCATCAGCAAATTCTGCTCTGGGGCCCCACTCTATCCGTGGAGAGCTGTAGCATCTTTGCTGTGTCACAATCAGCACCAGTGGACCTGAACCGCAGCGTCGGCCATCCCTTGCCGAACACCACGGGTGGCATCACGAATCAATCCCATATAACTTTTCCCCTTTTCATCATTTTTGTTTTTATTGCACGGCCCTGTGACTTCCCCAAAGAACTGTCTCACCTGGTTCCAAGTACCCTGGTGGGCGTCGCACAGCCAATAATGGAAAATAATATGGCAAATCAGTCATTCAATATGGACATTTTAAGGAGGACTTACCTATTAAAGCAATGCAAAAAATCCTAAAAATTCCAAACAATGGTACCATTTCTTTGAAATTCTGTGGAATGAAACAAAAGATTTTTTTCATTCTGCTTGCCCTTCCAGCAATTATTCATGTTATACAGTAAGTCATCAAAGACAAACATTCTTCTGATATTTCATTGGACCTTCTGCTTGAAAAACAGTTTAGATTCATCTGAAGTTTCCCAGGGCAGAATTAAAAATGAAAGCAATGGTTTGATTGTGATAGATAGTCAGGACTATACATGAAAAGGGAACCCACATCTCCGAATGCTACTAACCTGCAGATATGGGGTTAATAAGCAGGTTAACAGAGTTACTATGCTGTCTAGCCACACTACTGAAAGACCGTCTTCCAGGAGGACATGAAATTTGTTCCTCCCAAGAGCTGGCTTTAAGTCATGGAAGCATGAAAGAAGCAGCTTCATTAACTGCTCAGTACAACACTGTAAGTGGCAGCACGCCCCAACACTTTGATTGACAGCTCTGCACAGATGTAAGCACTTCAGGCATGCCTTGATGGCTGAAAGCTGGTGGCCCCAGGAATAATAAAGTTTTCTCCAAGTACTCTCTTATTACCCTGCAGATCAACCCTATATCTGCAGTGTTTGTGAACATGATCCTTTTCCTTTAAAGGTATCTGTTAGCAGGATTTTGCTATGTAATCTGAAGACAGCAGGAGATAGAGGCTGACACACAGATTTCAGGGATGTGTCACTTGTCAAAAATGCGTGCCGTTGTTTACTAACTGTGAAGGATTTATCACTGAGAGATTAATATTGCTGGACTAGTCCAGCCACTAAGCCCCTCACTGTCTATGAACTTTGTACATGGAGAATCTGCTGTTGGCGGGATTGTCTTTCTCAGCTCTGCTTCATTCTAAATTTAAAGAGCTCTGATTGTGTCAAAACAGCTATACTCAGTAATCTAACGTATTTTTGGGACTATAAGATGCACTTTTTCCTCCAAAAATGTGTAGGAAAATGCAGGGTGCGTCTTATAGTTCGGATGTACCTGCTCTGGCTGTGGTAGGGAGGTGAGGCAGCGAGCGGCAGAGCAGCGGGTCACAGGAGGCAGGAGCCGGCGGCTGAGGCCAACTCCTGTGCATGCTGCTAAACAGAAATGAATATTCGCTGCGTTCCATGCCCAATCATACCAGGATAAAGATTGCGCCTTCTTAATCCTTCTGGCTTTTGGACCCAGTGGCAACCTCCCTCCGGCTCTAACTGACACACCTGTAACTGGGTGTTTATAGACACCCAGTTTGCTTCAGGGAGCCATCCGTGGTATTCACATTTTCCCCTTTTGAAGACTTGGAGCTATAGCAGTCAGCTTGCTTCCTCTCTGGTGCTGTTGGAGGATGATTGGTGTTACCTATCTGAGTCTACTCAACATAAGTTTCTTCCCCGTGTTTGTCTCCCTTCTTCACTTTAGAGTACAGTGGGGACTGACCAGTGCACATCACCCCCTTCCCTATTCAGGACCTAGCTCTAGGAATATACAGGGCTTAGGTTCCTGTTCAGCGATTGGTGTGAAACCAATATGGGAATGGTAGGAGAGGCAGGGTTCTATTAGATCTATTAGACTCCCCCTTTCCCTAGCATTTGGGCTTCCTTTCCTCTTCCTCTCATGTTGCACTTAGTCTTCCCACACTATGCATAACATTATCACCGGCCATGCATATTTAGGAGAAAAAAAAACTGACATGTGGTTTTATTTTTGTGTGTTTTTATCCCTTGGGCTTGTTTTGTTTCCTTTTTTCCTTTGGTTATGGATCCAGCTACAGGGCTTGCATAGCAGCTTCACTATCTGTCTCTGGAGGTGAATGACTTCTGCTATGTGGTTCAGCAGCAGCAATAGCGGCTGCACGTCGCTGATCTTGGGGTCTCTGCAGGTAGGCCAGACCAGCTGGAACCCTAGGTTGCCCTCCTGGACAGGTTTTCCAGAGGTGTAGTCAAGTTTTTTGTATTCAAGGAAGCTTGCAAACTGTAATTTAAACTCGGTCCTCAATCCTCTGGAAATGAGGAGCAACGAGTTGGTATTGTCATCTCTCTGCTGCAAGGAGATCCTCAATCCTGGGCTTTCTCTTTGCCCTAGGAATTGGTTTGTCTCCAGTCTGTGGAGGGATTTTTTTGGGCTCTATCCCTTATCTATGATGATCCTGACCAATTCTCCTTGGCTGAGTCCAGGATGCGTCACCTTCAGCAGGGGAATCGGTCAGTGGAGACGCTATTTTGGTTTACTCACCAGATATTGAGACACATCAGGGGCATCTTAAACAGGTGTTGCAAATATTAAGGGATAACAAACTATGCCAAACTAGACAAATGTGTTTTCAACATCCGTCCAGGAGGTACAGTTCTGTCATCTTCGGGTTTTCGAATGGATCCGGACAAGGTTCATGCTGTTCGTGATTGGGACCGTCCCGAGAACCTGAGGGCTCTACAACATTTTCTGGGCTGTACTAATTGTTACCGGAAATTCATCCAAAATTATTCTGTAGTTGTGAAACCCCTTGCTGACATGACAAGGAAGGGGTCTAATTTTTCCAAATGGTCGGATGCCGCCCTGCAGGCTTTTTCCTCCATAAAGAGCTTGCATGCTCTCCCCACTATTTGTCTCCCTTATTCTCTTTAGAGTAATAATAATAATAATAATAATAATTTTTATTTATATAGCGCCAACATATTCCGCAGCGCTTTACAACTTATAGAGGGGACTTGTACAGACAATAGACCTTACAGCATAACAGAAATCACAGTTCAAAACAGATACCAGGAGGAATGAGGGCCCTGCTCGCAAGCTTACAAACTATGAGGAAAAGGGGAGACACAAGAGGTGGATGGTAACAATTGCTTTAGTTATTTGGACCAGCCATAGTGTAAGGCTCGGGTGTTCATGTAAAGCTGCATGAACCAGTTAACTGCCTAAGTATGTAGCAGTACAGACACAGAGGGCTATTAACTGCATAAAGTGTATGAGAACACGATGCAAGGAACCTGATTATGTGTTTTGTTTTTTTTTCTATTTTTAATAGGCCACACAGGGATAGTTAGGTTAATGCGTTGAGGCGGTAGGCCAGTCTGAACAAATGCGTTTTTAGGGCACGCTTAAAACTGTGGGGATTGGGGATTAATCGTATTAACCTAGGTAGTGCATTCCAAAGAATCGGCGCAGCACGTGTAAAGTCTTGGAGACGGGAGTGGGAGGTTCTGATTATTGAGGATGCTAACCTGAGGTCATTAGAGTACAATGGGGACTGACCAGTGCTTATCTCTCCCTTCCCTTTTCAGGGCCTAGCTCTAGGAATATACAGGGCTTAGGTTCCTGCTTGACGATTGGTGTGGAACCAATATGAGAACGGTAGGAGAGGCAGGGTGCTATTAGATCTGCCTAATTGTCTCCACTTCTCCTTTCCCTAGTGTTTAGGCTTCCTTCTCCTCTTCCTCTCGTGTTGCACTTAGTCTTCCCACACTGTACCAGGATAGGGATGAGGGGGCCATGCATACCAGGATAGAGATGAGGGGGGCCATGCAAACCAGGATAGGGATGAGGGGGCCATGCATACCAGGGTAGGGATGAGGAGGCCATGCATGCCAGGATAGGGATGAGGGGGCCATGCATACCAGGGTAGGTATGGGGGGGCCATGCATGCCAGGATAGGGATGAGGGGGCCATATATACCAGGATAGGGATGAGGGGGCCATGCATACCAGGGTAGGGATGAGGAGGCCATGCATGCCAGGATAGGGATGAGGGGGCCATGCATACCAGGGTAGGTATGGGGGGGCCATGCATGCCAGGATAGGGATGAGGGGGCCATATATACCAGGATAGGGATGAGGGGGCCATGCATACCAGGGTAGGGATGAGGAGGCCATGCATGCCAGGATAGGGATGAGGGGGCCATGCATACCAGGGTAGGTATGAGGGGGCCATGCATGCCAGGATAGGGATGAGGGGGCCATATATACCAGGATAGGGATGAGGGGGCCATGCATACCAGGGTAGGTATGAGGGGGCCATGCATACACCAGGGTAGGTATGAGGGGGCCATGCATACCAGGATGGGGATGAGGAGATCATATATACCAGGATAGGGGATATTAGTGCAGAATTGACCACATTTTTTGCTTCAATTTTCTTTTTCTAATTTCCTGCTATATAACCTAGGTGTGTCTTATGGTCCAGTGTGTCTTATAGTCCAAAAAATACGGTAAGTAATACATCGTTGGATTCAGCTTTTTTTTTCTTTTCTTACATCAAGCTGTTATCAAATGAAGTAACAAACACTTGCTGTCAGATTCACTTTAAGTCCGATATTGTACATATTTTTGTTCTCACTGCTTCTCCATTTTGACCTACTTTTTGATAAATAATGACAATGTAATTTTCATTTGAGGTTGTTTTTATATAATTTTAAGTTCTTCTATGGAGCAGGAAAGAAATATATCTTGGTACCGTGTTAGCCAATAGATAGAAAAATATTTAGAATTGAGAGTCCTCAGTGGTTGATACCTTTTAATGGCTAACTGAAAAGATGGTAACAAATTGCAAGCTTTCGAGACTACATACGTCTCTTCATCAGGCAAAGACTAAAACAAATTCTGAAGAATCACATATTAAAATATGTGATTCTTCAGAATTTGTTTTAGTCTTTGCCTGATGAAGAGACGTATGTAGTCTCGAAAGCTTGCAATTTGTTACCATCTTTTCAGTTAGCCATTAAAAGGTATCAACCACTGAGGACTCTCAATTCTAAATATTTTTCTATGGAGCAGATAATTTTTATTATGTCATATAATGTAAAACCATAAAATTCAAAGAGGGTGTATAAAGTATATATAAATATTTCCAACATTCTGCTTTGTTGGTAATATTAGTCTGTAGCCGCACAATAACATCTGAAAAGTTAATATATAATATACAGTGGGGGGAAAAAGTATTTAGTCAGCCACCAATTGTACAAGTACTGCCACTTAAAAAGATGAGAGAGGCCTGTAATTGACATCATGGGTAGACCACAACTATGAGAGTCAAAATGAGAAAACAAATACAGAAAATCACCTTGTCTGATTGGGCAAGATTTATTCTGCAAATTATGGTGGAAGATAAGTATTTGGTCACCTAAAAACATGCAAGATCTCTGGCTCTCACAGACCTGTAACGTCTTCTTTTAGAGGCTCCTCTGTCCTCCACTCATTACCTGTAGTAATGGCACCCCGTTTGAACTTGTTATCAGTATAAAAGACACCTGTCCACAACCTCAAACAGTCACACTACAAACTCCACTATGGTGAAGACTAAAGAGCTGTCAAAGGACACCAGAAACAAAATTGTAGCTCTGCACCAGGCTGGGAAGACTGAATCTGCAATAGGCAAGCAGCTTGGTGTGATGAAATCAACTGTGGGAACAATAATAAGAAAATGGAAGATTTTGAGTGCAAACCTCCTTCCATCAGCAAGGGCATTGAAGATGAAACGTGGAGGGGTCTTTCAGCATGATAATGATCTCAAGCACACCGCCAGGGCAATGAAGGAGAGGCTTCGTAAGAAGCATATGAAGGTCCTGGAATGGCCTAGCCAGTCTCCATATCTCAACCCCATAAAAACCTTTGAAGCGAGTTGAAAATCTGTGTTGCCCAGTGACAGGCCCAAAACATCACTGCTCTAGAGGAGATCTGTATGGAGGAATGGGCCAACATACCCCCAACAGTGTGTGCCAACCTTGTGAAGACTTACAGAAAATATTTGACCTCTGTCATTGCCAACAAAGGATATATAACAAAATATTGAGATGAACTTTTGTTAAAGATCAAATACTTATTTCCACCATAATTTGCAAAATAAATCTTGCCAAATCAGACGAGGTGATTTTCTGGATTTGTTTTCTCATTTTGACTCTCATAGTTGTGGTCTACTGTTATGACCCCAATGGCAGAGGGTCTCAGGAATAACTGCTAAGTCTGCAAACACAGAAAACCAGCTCATAGGGCAGTGGTAACTGGGCTGACCATATATCTAATCCTAGCACCACAAATACCAGCAGCCGGGGAACGTTCCTACGTTGATCCTAGACGTCTCGCGCCAGCCGGAGAACTACCTAACCCTAGAAGGGAAAAGAAAGACCTTTCTTGCCTCCAGAGAAAATACCCCAAAAGTTGGATAGAAGCCCCCAACAAATAATAACGGTGAGGTAAGAGGAAAAGACAAACATAAGAATGAGCTAGGTATTTAGCAAAGAGAGGCCCACTAGCTAATAGCAGAATATAGAAAGATAACTTATATGGTCAGCAAAAAATCCTATCAAAAATATCCACACTGGAAATTCAAGAACCCCCGAACCGTCTAACGGCCCGGGGGGAGAACACCAGTCCCCTAGAGCTTCCAGCAAGGTCAGGAATCACATTTAGTACAAGCTGGACAAAAATGAGAGCAAGCAAATAACCCAAAAAACAAAGAAGCAGGACTTAGCTTAATTTTGCACGAACCAGGACCAGCAGATAGGAGCAAACAGAATGTGTCTGATAACACCGATGCCAGGCACTGGACTAAGGTTCCAGGAGGTTTATATAGCAACGCCCCTGAAGTAACGACCCAGCTGGGTGCAAACTGAGGGAAAGAAATCCCAGAGTCATATCACTAGTAACCACAAGAGGGAGCCAAAAAGTCTAATTCACAACAGTACCCCCCCCTTAAGGAGGGGTCACCGAACCCTCACCAAGACCACCAGGGCGATCGGGATGAGCAGCGTGAAAGGCACGAACTAAATCGGCCGCATGCACATCAGAGGCAACCACCCAGGAATTATCCTCCTGACCATAGCCCTTCCACTTGACCAAATACTGAAGCCTCCGCCTGGAGAGACGAGAATCCAAGATCTTCTCCACCACGTACTCCAACTCGCCCTCAACCAACACCGGAGCAGGAGGCTCAGCAGAAGGAACCACAGGCACAACGGAGCGTCGTAACAAAGACCTATGGAACACGTTGTGAATGGCAAACGAAACCGGAAGATCCAAGCGAAAGGACACTGGATTAAGGATTTCCAATATCTTGTAAGGACCGATGAAGCGAGGCTTAAATTTAGGAGAGGAGACCTTCATAGGAACAAATCGAGAAGACAGCCACACCAAATCCCCAACACGAAGTCGGGGACCCACACCGCGGCGGCGGTTGGCAAAACGCTGAGCCTTCTCCTGTGACAATTTCAAGTTATCCACCACATGATTCCAGATAAGCTGCAACCTATCCACCACAGAATCCACACCAGGGCAGTCAGAAGGCTCCACATGTCCTGAGGAAAAACGAGGATGAAAACCAGAGTTGCAGAAAAATGGCGAAACCAAAGTAGCGGAACTAGCCCGATTATTGAGGGCAAACTCAGCCAACGGCAAGAAGGTCACCCAATCATCCTGATCTGCCGAAACAAAACACCTCAAGTAAGCCTCCAGAGTCTGATTAGTTCGCTCAGTTTGTCCATTAGTCTGAGGATGAAAGGCAGACGAGAACGACAAATCAATGCCCATCCTAGCACAAAAGGATCGCCAGAACCTGGAAACAAACTGGGATCCTCTGTCAGACACAATATTCTCAGGAACACAGGAACCAGATCGGAAGAGGAAGGCAGCTTAGGCAAAGGCACCAAATGGACCATTTTTGAAAAGCGATCACATACCACCCAGATGACAGACATACCCCGAGATACCGGGAGATCAGAAATGAAATCCATGGAAATATGTGTACAAGGCCTCTTCGGGACAGGCAAGGGCAAGAGCAACCCGCTGGCACGAGAACAGCAAGGTTTAGCTCGAGCACAAGTCCCACAGGACTGCACAAATGACCGTACATCCCGTGACAAGGAAGGCCACCAAAATGACCTAGCCACCAGATCTCTGGTGCCAAAAATTCCCGGATGACCTGCCAACACCGAGGAATGAACCTCGGAAATGACTCTGCTGGTCCACTTATCAGGAACAAACAGTCTGTCAGGTGGACAAGAGTCAGGTCTACCAGCCTGAAATCTCTGCAACACACGTCGCAAATCAGGAGAAATGGCTGACAAGATAACTCCCTCTTTAAGAATACCAACAGGTTCTGTGACTCCAGGAGAGTCAGGCACAAAGCTCCTTGAAAGAGCATCAGCCTTCACATTCTTTGAACCTGGTAAATACGAGACCACAATGTCAAAACGGGAGAAAAACAATGACCAGCGGGCCTGTCTAGGATTCAGGCGCTTAGCAGACTCGAGATACATCAAATTTTTGTGATCAGTCAAGACCACCACACGATGCTTAGCACCCTCGAGCCAATGACGCCACTCCTCAAATGCCCACTTCATGGCCAGTAACTCCCGATTGCCAACATCATAATTCCGCTCAGCAGGCGAAAACTTCCTAGAGAAGAAAGCACATGGTCTCATTACCGAGCAACCAGGGCCTCTCTGTGACAAAACGGCCCCTGCCCCAATCTCAGAAGCATCCACCTCGACCTGAAAGGGAAGTGAGACATCAGGCTGGCACAAAACAGGCGCCGAAGTAAACCGGCGCTTCAACTCCTGGAATGCCTCCACGGCTGCAGGAGCCCAGTTAGCAACATCAGAACCTTTCTTGGTCATATCCGTCAAAGGTTTAACAACGCTAGAAAAATTAGCGATAAAACGACGGTAGAAGTTAGCAAAACCCAAGAACTTCTGAAGACTCTTAACTGACGTGGGTTGAGTCCACTCATGAATAGCTCGGACCTTGACTGGGTCCATCTCCACAGCAGAAGGGGAAAAAATAAACCCCAAAAAGGGAACCTTCTGTACTCCAAAGAGACACTTTGAGCCTTTAACAAACAAGGCATTCTCACGCAAAACCTGAAACACCATCCTGACCTGCTCCACATGTGAGTCCCAATCATCAGAGAAAACCAGAATATCATCCAGATAAACAATCATAAATTTATCCAGATACTTCCGGAAAATATCATGCATAAAGGACTGAAACACTGAGGGAGCATTAGAAAGCCCAAAAGGCATCACCAAGTACTCAAAATGACCTTCGGGTGTATTAAATGCAGTTTTCCATTCATCACCTTGCTTAATGCGCACAAGGTTGTACGCACCACGAAGATCTATCTTGGTGAACCACTTGGCACCTTTAATCCAGGGCAAACAAGTCCGACAACAGAGGCAAAGGATACTGAAATTTTACAGTGATTTTATTCAGAAGCCGATAGTCAATACAAGGTCTCAAAGATCCGTCCTTCTTGGCCACAAAAAAGAATCCCGCACCAAGAGGGGAAGAGGAAGGACGGATATGCCCCTTCTCCAGAGACTCCTTGATATACGAACGCATTGCGGCATGCTCAGGTACAGACAGATTAAATAATCTTCCCTTAGGAAATTTACTACCTGGAATCAAATCTATGGCGCAGTCATAGTCCCTATGAGGAGGCAGAGCACTGGATCTGGACTCGCTGAATACATCCTGAAAATCAGACAAATACTCAGGAACTTCCGAAGGAGTAGAGGAAGCAATAGACACCGGCGGGGAATCAGCATGAATTCCCTGACAGCCCCAACTTGACACAGACATTGCCTTCCAATCCAAAACTGGATTGTGGGTCTGTAACCATGGCAGACCCAAAACGACCAAATCATGCATTTTATGCAGAACAAGAAAACGAATCACCTCCCGATGTTCAGGAGTCATGCACATGGTCACCTGCGTCCAAAACTGCGGTTTATTTTCCGCCAATGGCGTAGCATCAATACCTCTAAGAGGAATAGGATTTACTAACGGTTCAAGAACAAAACCACAGCGCTTGGCAAATGACAGATCCATAAGACTCAGGGCAGCACCTGAATCCACAAACGCCATAACAGGGTAAGAAGACAAAGAGCAAATTAAAGTCACAGACAAAATAAATTTAGGTTGCAAATTACCAATGGCGAAAGGACTAACAACCCTTGTTAGGCGTTTAGAGCATGCTGATATAACATGTGTAGAATCACCACAGTAAAAACACAACCCATTCTGACGTCTATGATTTTTCCGTTCATTTCTAGTCTGAATTCTATCACATTGCATTAAATCAGGTGTTTGTTCAGACAACACCACCAGAGGATTAGCGGTTTTGCGCTCCCGCAAACGCCGGTCAATTTGAATAGCAAGCGCCATAGAATCATTCAGACTTGTAGGAATGGGGAAACCCACCATCACATTCTTAATGGCTTCAGAAAGGCCATTTCTGAAGTTTGCGGCCAGAGCACACTCATTCCACTGAGTAAGCACGGACCATTTCCGAAATTTTTGGCAATACACTTCAGCTTCATCCTGACCCTGAGAAATAGCCAGCAAGGCTTTTTCTGCCTGAATTTCAAGATTGGGTTCCTCGTAAAGCAATCCGAGCGCCAGAAAAAACGCATCAATATTTGCCAATGCCGGATCTCCTGGCGCTAGCGAGAAAGCCCAATCCTGAGGGTCGCCCCGCAAAAAAGAAATAACAATTTTAACTTGCTGAGCTGAATCTCCAGATGAACGGGGTCTCAGAGAAAGAAACAATTTACAATTATTCTGGAAATTCCTAAACCTAAATCGATCTCCAGAAAACAATTCCGGAATAGGTATTTTAGGTTCAGACATAGGACTACTGGTAACAAAATCTTGGATGCCCTGCACACGAGCTGCCAGCTGGTTTACACTTGTAATCAAGGTCTGGACATTCATGTCTGCAGCAAGCACAAGCCACTCAAAGGTAAAGGGGAGGAAGAGAGGAAAGAAAAAAAAAAAAAACTCAGAATTTCCTTTCTTATTATCCCACTTCAGCAATGCATTAAACATTCAATGTTGGCCTGGCATACTGTTATGACCCCAATGGCAGAGGGTCTCAGGAATAACTGCTAAGTCTGCAAACACAGAAAACCAGCTCATAGGGCAGTGGTAACTGGGCTGACCATATATCTAATCCTAGCACCACAAATACCAGCAGCCGGGGAACGTTCCTACGTTGATCCTAGACGTCTCGCGCCAGCCGGAGAACTACCTAACCCTAGAAGGGAAAAGAAAGACCTTTCTTGCCTCCAGAGAAAATACCCCAAAAGTTGGATAGAAGCCCCCAACAAATAATAACGGTGAGGTAAGAGGAAAAGACAAACATAAGAATGAGCTAGGTATTTAGCAAAGAGAGGCCCACTAGCTAATAGCAGAATATAGAAAGATAACTTATATGGTCAGCAAAAAATCCTATCAAAAATATCCACACTGGAAATTCAAGAACCCCCGAACCGTCTAACGGCCCGGGGGGAGAACACCAGTCCCCTAGAGCTTCCAGCAAGGTCAGGAATCACATTTAGTACAAGCTGGACAAAAATGAGAGCAAGCAAATAACCCAAAAAACAAAGAAGCAGGACTTAGCTTAATTTTGCACGAACCAGGACCAGCAGATAGGAGCAAACAGAATGTGTCTGATAACACCGATGCCAGGCACTGGACTAAGGTTCCAGGAGGTTTATATAGCAACGCCCCTGAAGTAACGACCCAGCTGGGTGCAAACTGAGGGAAAGAAATCCCAGAGTCATATCACTAGTAACCACAAGAGGGAGCCAAAAAGTCTAATTCATAACAGTCTACCTATGATGTCAATTACAGGCCTCTCTCATCTCACCCCACTCTACATTTATTGATATAAGATCCTGTCATAGTAAATTAAACCAACTTACCACTATGATGTTCATGAAGTAACCTCCAATTAAGGCATAGACTCCCCCAGATGCCCCTACCAGTGCAAGGTGTGGGTCAAAGATGGAACTAGCCAGGGATCCTAATCACAAAAGTAGAAAAAGTTATACACTGCTTAGAATATGACATTACTGAATAATGGGTGCACCTTTCTGAATATTAACATATATTATACACCCCACCAGGAACAGAGATGGAGATGTACAATAAATAAAAATCTCAATATAGAATGGATGCAATGATGCCAGCTTCAGCAGATCCTAAAAATAAACTATAGGTACATTTTTATAAAAAAAACAAACCTACTTCTGGAGTGTGCATCTTATTCATGAGTCCCTCACTTGCATTCCTTGCTCTCATACCACTGATTGACAGAAATATAGGCATTAGCATATCTATTAATATATGGAAACTTGTGACCATTAGGCCACATTCACACAAAAGTATTTTTGCATCAGTATTTCATCTGTGTTTGTATGCCAAAACCAGGAGTGTCTCCAAAACACAGAATAGGTGTCAATCTTTAAATTATTGTAATGATTCCAACCCTCAGTGTGTCTTAGGAGGCAGTGATTGACAGCTTAGTCATCCAGTCTGGTGCACAGGCATGCTGAGCTGTCTGTGGAGTGATTGACAACTCAGTCATCCAGTCTTTAGCAGGGGTGTGCTGAGCTGTCTGTGCAGTGCTTGATAGTTCAGTCATCCAGTCTGATGCAGGGGCATCCAGAGATGTCTGTGCGGTGATTTACAGCTCAGCCGTCCAGTTTGGTGCAGGGGTGTGCTTAGCTGTCTGTGCAGTGATTGACAGCTCAGTTGTCCAGTCTGGTGCAGGGGCGTGCTGAGATGTCTGTTTTTATTGGCAGCTCGGCCATCCATTCTGAGACTGGGAGGTGCTGAGCTCTCGCCAGATGCTCCATGTTCTCTTGATTGCTCAGTTATTTAACTGTGCTGGCAGTCCCAGATAGCTACTTGTAGCTTCAGCTCTAAGTGGATTATTTTCTCTGTGCCTAGTGCCTTGCTTCTTATCACTGCCTGATCTTCGAACTCGTTCTAACTATCCTTTGTCTAATCCTGTTTCTCTGATCTGCTATCCTCCCAGTATTTTGACCTCAGACCTTTAATTGACAATGCCTTTGTCTTGTCCCTCCGACGTATCCTCCTGGTTATTGACCTTGGACTCCTTGACTACCCCGACTCACTGCTTGTCAATGAGAAGTGACTCACAATTATAGTTTCTCTCTGTAAGTTCCACTCCTGGTTTGGTCATATAAACATTGTAGGGAACCAGGAGGTATAGTCCTGAATGATAGGTATATGTAATCAAAGTGGCTGGCCTCAGTTCTGCAAGTTCCGGGGAAAAAAAGATTTAGCAACTATAGGTTTCTGAGGATTTATGAGCGCCCAAACAGCCTGGGTGGGAATGGTCCCTCTTAGGTGGGAATGATCGCTCCCATACTTCCAATCCAGATTTTGCAGCTCCTATAAAAGGCTGTTGAATTGTTTTAGGTGTGTGGTGGGAGCTAGTGAATCACCAGTGAGTGTCAGGCATGCTGAGACTATAAAGATCTATGCTGCTGTCTAGGTGAGACCCTATTTGTTTTACCTTATTTCTTTGCTTTACAAAACTGATGCAAAAATACTGATGTGTGAATGAGGTTTTAACTGCAGGCACAAGACTGAGGTGGATTTAAGTAATAGATAGTTTCAGGATTAATAATTAAATATTAATCCCTAAATTACTGAAGACCAGCAGGCATATTACCAGAAAAATTATCACTAACCTGGAAATCATCCTATTTAAAAACATATGTTGACAAACATATAAAATATGATGATAGAGAATTCTGCTTTGCTTTTCAGCATATTTGCCCACAGCTATTTACAAGAAACGCATAAGAGAAATTTCGCTTCTGTCAGTCAGCTGCATTAGGGTGGGGGAGACAAGTGCCTCATAACTATGATGGACACACAACTCAGTCTTTACATTTATTATTGTGGTATTAAAATCATTCGAGTTAAAATTGGCACAAATATCATTAACCTTTTATGACCGGAGGTATTTCCATTTTCGTTTTTTGCTCCCCTTCTTCCCAGAGCCATAACTTTTTTATTTTTCGGTCCATATGGCCATGTGAGGGTTTGTTTTTTGCACGACAATTTGTACTTTTGAACGACACCATTGGTTTTAACATATATAGTGTACTGGAAAACAGAAAACAAAACTCAAAGTGCGGTGAAATTGCAAAAAAAGTGCAATTCCACAATTGTTTTTTGTTTCGCTTTTTACTGTGTTCACTAAATGTTAAAACTAACCAGTCATTATGATTCTCCAGGTCAATACGAGTTCATAGACACCAAAAATGTATAGGTTCTTTTTTATCTAAGTAGTGAAAAAAAATTCCAAAGTTTGTTAAAAAAAAAAGTTTGCTAAATGCCGCTGTCAGAGTTTGACAGTGGAATTTAACGGGTTAACAGCTGCGGGAGGATCGCGATACCTCCCGTGGCTGTTAGCGGCACATGTCAGCTGTTCAAAACAGCTGATATGTGCCCCCAAAAATGTGGGCTCACCGTCGGAGCACACATCAAAGGGAGGGTGTCCGACATCGGCGTATTATTACGCCCGATGTCGGAAAGGGGTTAAAGTGAAGCCTCACCTTTGTATACCAGTCATTATAGTTTGTGTGAATATACTAAGGACAGGATTACTGCTGGCAGTATGGTGTTAATAAGTCAATCAGAGCCATATGCTATTCACAGCAACATACCCTTGTGTATTTAAAGGGGTTTTCCCATAAGCAAAAGTTAATTTTAATCAACAGATCTTGGAATAATAATAATTTCCACAATTGGATGTGTTTAAATAAAATATTTCTGTGTGAGATAATCTTATAAATGTGTACCTGCTATGTACTGTGTAATGTCTGTGTCTGACCGTACAAGTCTCATGGGCAGAGGAGGAAACAAAAGAGAGTATACAGACATTACAGCAGGGAATCATAGTTGATTCTTTCTTTGATGTAAAACATTGTTTAAAAACAGGCAGTGAAATGTTTCACCTCACAAAAAAAATCAACTGTGATCCCCTGCTGTATTGTCTGTATACTCTCTTTTTCTTCCCCCTGCCCAGGAACTCTGGTATGATCAGACCATATCCCTGCATCGTCAGACACAGCCATTACACAGTACATAGCAGGGCCACATTCAGGGCTGCCACCAGGAATTTTCATAGCTCCATACTGGCAAATTTTTTGGACCCCCATTGAGACTCCGCTCAGGCTCCACCCCAGCTCCACCTCCACCCCTCGAACCTTCCACAGTCCCACCACCCACTTTTGGAAAAACTCCACTTCTGCACCACAACCTAACCAATCACACAGTTCCAATCAAACACCATATCACATACTTAGCCATCAGCTTTTGTTTTGGACAAAATATTTTTATAAGCCGCCACCACAACAAGGGAGACTCTTTTGGCTGGGCTCTACTTTACTCTAACTTATTAAAAATTTCTTACAATATTCAATACTCTTTTTAGGTATATATTTATTTATTTTTCTTTAAGGGAATGTGTCATATACATTAAAATGATCAATAATGCCACATACAAGGGACAAATATTACTGCCACATAGTGACTGAATAATACCATGTACAAGGCACAAATAACACTACATCATGACCAGATCACAATTTACCATCAAATAGTAACCGAATAATACCACATACAAGGCACAAATAACACCACTTCATGACCAGATTAAATATCATCACATAGTGACCGAATAATAAAACATACAAGGGACAAATACCACCACACCATGACCACATCACGACTCACCATCACATATTGACAGAATAATACCGCATACAATGAACAAATACCGACACACCGTGACCAGACCACATATTACCACAGAAGCTCTGTATATAGTGTATAGTGTACAGGTAATACAGTGATCACCAGTGACATTTGTGAGGCAGTGAGGAGGATCATATGCAAGGGTCGATATGTGTCTGCCAGAATGCGGACAGAGTCCTATTAAACCCACTGGAGTGCCTTGTGTTCACAGCAGGACGCCTGTGAGTCACAAGGCAAAATAAAAGAAAGATTGGATTGAGTCCAAGTAGTGACTCAGTCAGATTTTTAGGAAAACCCATTAAGGGCTTTTATTTTTAGAGAGGTTTGCAGGTTTGGTAGTGGGGTGAATCCCTCTCTCCACTCTGAGTTTTGGATGTGGCTCTACGGCCACGATTCCATTTAAACCTGTCAGTTTTGCCTTCAGTGTGTCAGGGTTGGAGTTTGCAAGCTGCAGAGCTGTTGGCTCTGCAACATCTGGCTTGTGTGAAGTGAACACAGAGCCAAGGGAAGAAAAACACCTGGCGCCCCTCGGCGTGAAACGGTGGTGCAGTCACCCACGGCAATCAGTCTCGGATATGGACTCTTGATGCCTCAGCTGCAATCCGGAGGATACCGTTTGCTTTTCATTTGTGAGTTTTTTTGGACATTAGAGATTTTTGCTTTGAACTTTACTGGGTCACGGCATCATTACCTCACGGTGTGAACACCACCGCATTACACATTATCCACAGGATCTCTGTATATACTATTACTATGTGTACAGGTAACACACTGACTCATCAGTGACGTCTGTAGTTCAAGTAATTCATCCTCGTTTTTCTTCTTCATCCAGTGCAGACTGCTATCATTTCTTCCAGCCAGGAATTGGCTCTGCAGAAAATAACACATAGTTACCTATAGTGGATCGCTTCCAGAGAACTTTCCTCGCTTTTTCCCCAACTACATCAGATGAAGAAAAGAGTGACATAGACATTCCGAATAAATAATCATTATTTGCTGTAACCCTTCCCCCCAGTCTTATTTCAGCATTATTTACTCTCTCACACCCCAGTCTCAATTCATCCCCATTTGCTGTTCCCACCCCCAGTCTCAATTCATCACCATTTGCTGTACCCCACTCCCAGTCTCAAATCATTTGTTGTCACCACCCCCCAGTCTCAATTCATCATTATTTGCTGTCCCCAGCCCCAGTCTCATTTCATCACCATTTGCTGTACCCACACCAAGTCTCAATTCTTCACCATTTGCTGTACCCCATCCCCCAGTCTCAGTTCATCACCATTTCGCTACACCCCATCCCTCAGTCTCAGTTCACTATTTTGCTGTACCCCATCCCCCAGCCTCAATTAATCATTATTTGCTGTCCCCAACCACCAGTTTCAATTCATCATCATTCACTGTACCCCACCCCCTAGTCTCAATTCATACTCATTTGCCTCCCCCCTTCCCACACTCTTTTAATTCATTTTATTAAAAAAAAATAAAAAAAGTCATACTTACCTCTCAGACGATTCCTCTGCAGGCGTAGCTCCACTTCGGCTATCTTCTTTGCGAGTGGCGCTCATACATGCCAGCATGTATGCGATGACGTAAGTGCGTACACACCATCACAGAAGAGGCAGAGGAAGCCATGGAACTGCATGGCTGTTCTGTATTGATGGCCGTGCAGCACCAGGCAGCAAAGCTCCTAGCTCCAACATGTGCGTAACCTATGGCGGCGTTTTTTATTTATTTATTTAATGCAATGTGTAGTAAAAAATAATATTAAAATATTACATAGATGTTAGACTGCATTTCTGACTGCATACCCAATATCATCCAAAGTTGAGGTTTGATTGTATTAACCCCAATGCAGTTAATGTAAAAATTAATATTTACAGAGTATTTGGTGAGTATCTTTCATCAGTATTAATACACCAAAATCAGAAGAAAAACTGTAATGAAAAGGATCACCCTTGTTCTGTGTTTTGGAGCCATTCCCGATTTTGGCTTACTAACACAAAGGAAACGCTGAATAAAAATACTGATGTGAATATGGCCTTAGACTTGCAGTAACACTGACCTCCAAGGACTCCTGCAATGTAGACTAACCCAACTCGATGTCCTTTATGGACCATTTCCAACGGGATTCCAAGAAAAAGCTGGAGAAAGAGATTCCCGATAATATGTTGTACTCTTTGGGAAAACAAACATAGAAATATGGTTTAGAAAACTGTCAGCCAGGTTTTCTGTAATGTCAGACTGTCACACATAGATGGTAGGTTCCTTCTTTATCTTTTATTTTTATTTATAAAACTGTGCAGATGAGATTGTGGGACTTCTTGCATAAATATGAAATGTGCTCACTATGAGCTTATTAGCTAGGCCTAAGGTTAGGGTTTATTTAATTGTTCCATGAAGGGCGTATTCATTTGTATTCTTTTATTTTTTCAGATGGTTCCATAAGCACTTTCCCTACAGCATAATGGTACTTGCATTAACATGCCTCTGTATAGCAGGGTCTGTATGAATTCCTGTCAGTATTCATAGTAATAGAAAGGAATTCACTACCAGTAACTATACGTCTGTTACTTCTTTACATTATATGTGAGAGACAAGATACTGTATTCCAGCTTTCATTCTTACCCTGCATGAACCAACATGTAAGATGCAAACCTCCATGCTTCCTCTCGCTTATCTGGTCGGTATATAAATGGACTGTTATTTATACCAGTATCCAGAGTGATCCATTGTTTCTGTGGCATCCATACTGCATAGTATATGAAAACACCCAGCTAGATAAATGGAAACAAATAGGGACATTAGCTGGCATGATTTCATGAAGACCACATAAATTTCCACTTCCATCCTCCAGTGCCAATCACACAGCACCATCTACATACGTGGTCAAAATTGTTGGTATCCCTCGTCTAATGACAGAAAAAAACCACAATGGTCACAGAAATAACTTGAATCTGATAAACGTAATAATAAATAAAAAAAATCTATAAAAATTAACAAATGAAAGTCAGACATTGGTTAGCCCTGTTGCTTTGCAGCGCCGGGGTCCTGGGTTCAAATCCCACCAAGGACAACACCTGCAAGGAGTTTGTATGTTTTCCCCATGTTTATGTGGATGTTCTTGTATTTCCTCCTACATTCCAAAGACAGTGATAGGGAAATTAGATTGTGAGCCCCAATGGGGACAGCAATGATAATGTCGCTGTGGAATATATTGGTAATATATAAGCAAATCATAATCAATAAAAAATAATTTACTATGCAGTATACATTTCCAGCGGGATTGAAATCTGTTAGTGTCCATCTTAGTTGAAGGACAGAATTTCTTTATCCCATTTTTTTCACTCATTTCATAATGAAAATGGAAGAAGCATAATGTTAGAGCTATTATATTACGCTGCTAATCTATGATGCTTGATAAAATATATCTTGAATGCAATCACATTGCAGACGTGCAGAGATGCTGGCAGATGTGTTCACTGCTTATTTACTGTTTAACGTGTATCACTTTATAATTATGATCAAGTGTCATGGGGTTACCGCAACAGAGTGGAGCCAGAGGACCACAGCGTCTGATTGCTCCCACTCCGGCACTGAGAAGAAGCATTTCTTCATCATCATATTAAATGTGTTTATTTCTTCTGGCAGAACAAGGGTTAATCGGCCATGCTTGGAATTGCTGTGCTCGATTAGCCACTCCTTTCACCTATGTAATCTGGGCTCTGCTACTAATCCTCGTCAGAGCGAGCTTTTGCAGCATGGCTAATGGAGGGAAAGGAGTTGGTATGAGGAGAGTTGCAGGAGTTATTTGCAATAGCTCTGGTATGGGGCTGTTTGGTTCACTGTTATCCACTACCACGCAGTGTCCACAGCCGATTGAATAACCACAGACAACAGGTCTCGGGGATAACAGCTGCTTTACTTCAGCAGAACAGAGGGATATAACATGGAAATAGTAGTTTACAGTTCATGGGGGGATTCCATGTCCAATACAGTTCAGGATTGGATTCTGGCGCAGAATTGAGGTTCCAGAGCTTTAAGAACTTGTTTTAGTTAGAAGCAGTACTTATAATTATAAGAGAGTTCAAAGTCTCTTGGTTGCATGAAGGCAGAAGTGGGAATACATTGCAATATGTACAGACCTGAAATCCCGCATTCATTTTCTCAGCTGGTCACGGTACGTGCAGAAATATACTTGAAGTAAATAACGAATAATTTGCGGTGAGGCGGGGGACCCTCGATTTCCTCAACAAGCGGAGCAATAGGTTCTTCTGTACTCATTTAGCGTGACCTAATGCTGGAGAAACACGCCTTAAACCAGACAGCGGGGATCCAGGGTTAAAAGGGTTAAAATCCTTTTGGTTGTAGAAGTCAGGGGAAGATCCAAGGCATTAGGCCTGGCTAGAAGTCTTGAGATGAAGAGAAGGATGAACCTCCAGGCTCCAAGCCTGGAGGGGTCAGGAGTACCCTCACCGGAGGTCTGCTCTGGGTCACATCTTTCCAGAACTCTGTCTTGTCTGCCCAGAGACTGGAGGTAGCTCCTCCCATTGAACCATGGTGACAGGGTCACTGACCAATAGGATAACTCTCAATTCTTGTGTCAGACTTCACATTGTGAGATTAATATATAAAGCAACACAACAAATGAAAAGTGCACTTGATAGAACACTGAAACACATACCTGAGGAATATATGCGATTAGTGAGTTTTTGATTCATTTAAACCATATAACAGTATAACTTAGACAATATAACAAGAGGATAACTTAGGAGTGAGTTGCAGTGTACAGAAGCTACTCACAGTCCAGGGTTACTTAAAGGGACGGACACACTCTGGACCTGGTCACTACATAATAGCAACTGTTGTTTGGTTTGTACATGTGGTAACTCCTTATCCTCTATTTTGTTTTTTGCCCCTTCCTGCACAACCCGGTGGATTCTTCTGTTATATCTGATTGAATATTTTGTTTGTCTGGAGTTTTCAGTTAACCCTTGTCTGTGGTGCCTTGTTTGTCGGGTTGGTGTCCCTAGTATTAGAACCAGGAAAGGAGCCCCTGGCCCCGGGTCGTCCGACAGCTGTGTCATGACATCAAGGTTTGAACTTCTTATATATAAATACTGAATTATGAACTTCCTTCAGAGTCATGTTGATCTGACACGTAAGTTTGATGTCTGTGTGCTCTCCACGTTTACCTGCTAAGCCAAATCTGAAGAGATGACCCTTTGTGACGTAGATCTGACTAATCTACCACTGTTTTTTTCTCTGTTTGCCATTGTAATCCCGATGTTTGTGACCAATTCATTATTTGAGACAAAAATAAATAGCATTTTTTATTTAAAACTAAATTTCTGATCCCCTGCACTATTTTGAAAAAAGTGGTAGTGAAAACAACAACGAATACTACAAGACTAAAAATAAAATTGATTTTAAAACAACTGGACATGATAAATTGGACCCATAATGATCTATTATTGCTGGTGGGCTGTGTGTGGTATTGATGATCAACCCATTTTGTTCTATTTAAATATTTCTGGTGTTAAAAATGTAGGATTGCTAAGATAATAATAATAAAAATCTTTATTTTTATATAGCGCTAACAAATTCCGCAGCGCTTTCCAGATATTGTCATGCTGTATTACGGTGCTCACACACCATAGATATCTGTCATCCAAAATCTCCATTGGATAATAGATATTGGTTCCTATTTCCTGGTGTATATGCAATGCACGCTTGGTTTGGCAGATTGTAGTATCTTATCCTTTGTTAAAATGTTTAAATTCAACATGCTTGATTTTTGTTTTCACAATGTTTACCGTCATGGGAGAGTTGAGACATTAAATAGTTTGCAGCTTCCGCAGTTTTGATGACTTGCTATAAATATGTATTTGCACCTATAGGTTGTTCAAGGATAAGGATGAGGAGTCCACTCTTAAAGAAGCAATAGACCAATGTTTACTGCTTGGTTACGTCTGTACTTGGGTCGGATTTTTTTATACATTTATTTTAAAGGCCCCCATCAAATTAGAAAAAATAAGAAAGAAGAGTCAGCTCACAATGTTGTGGGAATACAGGTGAGACGTCCCGCGCGGATGGCCTGGAGCAAGGCAAAATCTTCAGCATTCAATATGAAAGGGATTGGAAATCCAGCGAGGCATTTGAGATAAAATTCAGAAAAAAATTTATAAAGAAAAATTAATAAAATTCAAAAACAGAGATGGAGTCACCAGCGACACACTGACCAATGTGTTTCGGTTAAGGAGCTACCATGAATAATGCTCCTTAGCCGAAACACGTTGGTCAGTGTGCTGCTGGTGACTCAATCTCTGTTTTTGAATTTTATTCATTTTTGATAATAAAGTTTTTTCTGAATTTTACCACACATACCTCGCTGGATTTCCAATCCCTTTCATAGTGCATACACATTAGAGTAATGTTGGCCAAGTCTGCCAATATCCTCAGGTATGGATGACAGTCTCTAATGGATCTCTTAGATATGGGCTCTGGGAAAATATTTAATAGAAAGAGCTGAGGATCTAGAGGGACATCTACTTCGAAAACTTGCTTAATGAGGAGTTGTACTTTCAACCAAAAAAATGTAATCAGAGGGCGGTCCTAAAAAATATGAAAAATAGAACCTCTAAGCAGGGCACACCACCAGTAAAGGGGAGGAATAGATGGGTCAGTTTCATGTAAACATTCCGGTGTGTGGTACCAGAGATGAAGAATTTTGTACTGATTTTCTTTGTATGAAATACAAGATGCAGTCTTAGGTGCTCCGGTCTAAACAATTCTCCGCTCTACCACTGTTAGTGTTTTACCCAGATATTCCTCCCATTTGAGCATATACTGTAAGAGTGTCTAATTAAGGAATATGTCTGGAGTCTGTAGAATATTGTGAATACTTGATATTAAACCTTTTGTTATTGAACTATTCTTGCACAGTCTCTCGAAGGAAGTAGGAATAGAGGCCTGTAGATCATGGAATAATAGTGAGGCAAAGTGCCTAATCTTAATGTATTGAAAGAATGGAGACAGAACTTTGTTGTCAGCTCATCATAGGAATGTAAAATTTGCATTTTATAGTTGATTATGTCAGCAAAAGTTAAACAAGTCAGATTGAGGAGTGGCTTAGACTTTCAGGGAAATTCAGATGGAAAAGGAAAGAAGTAAGAGCGGAGTTTATTGATGGTAGATTGAATTTTTTAGAGCATACCCTCCATATATTTCTAGTATGCATTATTGGACCCAATAGGCCTATTGCAGGTGGATTGTAAGCACCATTCCAGATCAGAGAATTGGGATGAGCTGGGGCTAACTGTAACTTTTCAATCTCCATCCATTTCATGTCAGCAGGTTTAGGAGGCCACAATGGGATTGTGTGGAGGTGCGATACCCAATAGTAATGAACAAAGTTAGGAGCCGCTAGGTCTCCCATCCTTTTATCAGCCAACATAACTGACTTTAGAATTCTATGACGTTTTCCTGCCCATGAAATTTAAAATGACTGCTTGAAAAGTTCGTAAATCTCTGGGAAAAGTCTCAAAAAGTTCTAAAAATTTTGGGAATTTATGTGGAGAATTTAAGATTTCACAGTCTTCATATATACTGTCATTGGCTCTGACACAATTTAGCTTACAAGTCTGACACAGGTCGGGGATGACTGGTCTTATCATTGAGTAATACGGATATACTATATCTTTGTGCTCGGCCCTGTAAAATCAAGGTGCGGCTTAATATAAATATCCTGGGCTCAATAAACACAGTTGCAGATCCTGAATCATGATTGTGTAGGTCTGGACTCCAAGGATGAAGGATCCTGTATAAAAATGACAACACTCTAGTAGATTAATTGTAATTGGGCTCATAATAGAGTCATCTTTTATTGGAATTGGCTGCACTTATTTCAGTGTTGATGTACAACGGTAATCTCATTTTATCTGTTTTCTCCTGTCTGTGCATGTAGATAATTGTAGCAGGATTAATATAAAGTTAGTAGGAATCGCTTTTTAATGTTACAAGTAACTCAGACTTAAACATTAAACGGTGGCGGTGCTGTAAAACCAACACTCACTGACTGTTATTCCACGGACACTAAACTTTAAATGGAGCAAAATAGATAAAATGCTAACAATAAAGAGCTATATTACAAGCCGAGGCTCAGCTCACATTATGTTCGGGCTTCCTTCAGTGTTATGCGTCAGGAGGATTTGCCAACATATAACATTGACTTATGTCACAATACAAGCATAAAAAGGTGCTGTATATGTCTCACCTACGCACAGTGTCTATTTATAAAAATAAGCAGTAATAACCAAGGTACACTAATAGTAATAGAAAATCAATTTTCACCTCTCTTGTATTCTCTCCTTCATACTAGATATTTCATGCTGTGCCAAGGTTGATCGTTAAAGATGTCTGTGAACAACATTGGTTATTACTAACTACTGGCTATGTATGAACGAGTCGGAACTGGCGTTAGAGTCGGAGTGTGGAAAAATAGAGGCGTCAGAGTCGAAACTTTGATTTACCAACTTCACAGCTATGCATGTTAGAAAAGTAACCAAAGTGAAACGTGATGTAAGATCACACGCTAACGGCTAGGGCTACACGCTAGTATGAGCTGGGAATTCCCTGAGGACTATCCCATTTACGGCAGGTGCTCCAACTCTCAATGCTGAACTCCACCTAACAAACGCGCCCTTAATTATTGACGGCTGCACTTATAATGTTATGTAATAGCTTAGATTCTCCACATACCTCAATAATGCTGATAGAAATAATAAAAATAGGAGGTGGTAAACAGTTTGCCCTCTCCATATATGTTATTCTGTGATCCGGTGGCAGCATCCAGTTTGAGATTGTGGTGTGGAATTTCTCCCAACAAGTTAATGGAGGAGGGTCTTTTTCTGATTCTTCAGTCTCATCTGCCCACTCAGCCATTCCTTCAAGTTCCATGTTGTTCATGATATCTACATTATCAAATATATGTAAGAAAATAAAAAGAAGTCTTTATTTATGTTTTCCAAAGTCTGATACCAGGTTCCCAGTAAGGGGTGAAGTCTCCTATTCTAGGATGTTGGATTATTTTTATATGCTGAAACATTTATTATTACTTTCATTAAGACTTGTTTTAAGGGGTTGTCCACTGGTTTGATATCCATAACTTATCCTTAGGAGAGGTCATTAAATTAAGATTGGATGCAGCTGCAGGGAGAATAGAACTTCATTTTATCTCTGCAGCCATGCTTCCAGTAAGTCAGCCAGACATGATTAAAACACTATATACCTGCAGATAACCACTACACTTGAGGGTAAATAGAGTTTTACCTTTTAGTAGTTTACAAAGTCAGAAAAAGTTGCTGTTTTTGCAAGATTCACTTTTTACACAGTACTGTCCAAAAACTGAAGAAGTGAGTGTTGTGTGCCAGGAAGGGATGTGGACAGTAGCCTTAGGAATTGTCCATGGCTGACATATTGATGATCTGTCCACCAATGCACGAGGCGCAACACTGTACTCACAACTTGTTCAGCTGAATTATGAGAAAAAATGAAATACTTGGCAGCTGTCACTAAGCAATGTATGGGGCTGCTGTTTTCCACTCGTACACCACTTACATCTGATTTCCTCCCTGAAGATGCTAGGTGTCCAACTCCCAAGGATCTCATATTGATAAGTACAGTAAGTATGGAAAGTAATCAGACCCCTTTATAATTTTTCACTGTTTGTTTCATTGCAGCCATTTGGTAAATTCAAAAAAGTTCATTTTTTTCTCATTAATGTACACTCTGCACCCCATCTTGACTGAAAAAACAGAAATGTAGACATTTTTGCAAGTTTAATAAAAAAGAAAAATTGAAATATCACATGGTCATAAGTATTCAGACCCTTTGCTCAGACACTCATATTTAAGTCACATGCTGTCCATTTCCTTGTGATCCTCATTGAGATGGTTCTATTCTTTCATTGGAGGCCAGCTGTGTTTAATTAAACTGATAGGACTTGATTTGGAAAGGCACACACCTGTCTATATAAGACCTCATAGCTCACAGTGCATGTCAGACCAAATGAGAATCATGAGGTCAAAGGAACTGGCCAAGGAGCTCAGAGACAGAATTGCAGCAAGGCACAGATCTGGCTGTGGTTGCAACAGAATTTCTGAAGTACTCAAGGTTCCTAAAAGCACAGTTACCTCCATAATCCTTAACTGGAAGAAGTTTGGGACTACCAGAAATCTTCCTAGACCTGGCCGTCCAGCCAAACAGGAATTGTGGGAAGAGCCTTGATGAGAGAGGTAAAGAAGAACCCCAAGATCACTGTGGCTGAGCTCCACAGATGCAGTAGGGAGATGGAAGAAAGTTCCGCAAAGTCAACTATCATTGCAGCCATCCAGCAGTTGGGCCTTTATGGCAGAGTGGCCTGATGGAAGATTCTCCTCAGTGCAAGACATATAAAAGCCCACCTAGAGTTTGCTAAAAAAAACACAAGAAGGACTCGCAGACTATGAGAAATGAGATTCTCTGGTGTGATGAGATGAAGATAGAACTTTTTGGTGATAATTCTAAGCGGTATGTGTGGAGAAACATTCAGTGAAACATGGTGGTGGCAGCATCATGCTGTGGGGGTCTTTTTCAGCTGCAGGGACATGATGACTGGTTGTCATTGAAGGAAACATGAATGCGGCCAAGTACAGAGATATCCTGGATGAAAACCTCTTCCAGAGTGCTCTGGACCTCAGACTTGGCCGAAGGTTCACCTTCCAAAAAGACCCTAAGCACACAGCTAAAATAGCAAAGGAGTGGCTTCAGAACAACTCTGTGACCATTCTTAACTGGCCCAGCCAGAGCCCTGACCTAAACCCAATTGAGCATCTCTGGAGAGACCTGAAAATGACTGTCCACCAAAGTTCACCATCCAACCTGATGGAACTGGAGAGGATCTGCAAGGAAGAATGGCAGCGGATCCCCAAATCCAGGTGTGAAAAACTTGTTGCATGATTCCCAAGAAGACTCATGGCTGTACTAGCTCAAAAGGGTGATCCTCTTCAATACTGAACAAAGGGTCTGAATACTTAAGACCATGTGATATTTCAGTTTTTCTTTTTTAATAAATTTGCAAAAATTTCTACATTTCTGTTTTTTTCAGCCAAGATGTTGTGCAGAGTGTACATTAATGAGAAAAAATGAACTTTTTTTAATTTATCAAATGGCTGCAATGATACAAAGAGTAAAAAAGTTAAAGGGGTCTGAATACTTTCTGTACCCACTGTATCTTACGGATAGCCAGTCTTAGTCCTTAAAGCTTAAAGACAGAAAATGGTGGCGTTTTTGGTGCAAGTCTATGCCTCCTAATTAGTGATGAGCGAGTATACTCGTTGCTCGAGATTTCCCGAGCACGCTTGGGTGTCCTCCGAGTATTTTCTAGTGCTCGGAGATTTAGTTTTCTTCGCCGCAGCTCAATGATTTACATCTGTTAGCCAGCATAAGTACATGTGGGGGTTGTCTGGTTGCTAGGGAATCCCCACATGTAATCAAGCTGGTTAACAGATGTAAATAATTCAGCTGCAGCGAAGAAAACAATCTCCGAGCACTAAAAAATACTCGGAGGACACCCGAGCGTGCTCGGGAAATCTCGAGCAATGAGTATACTCGCTCATCACTACTCCTAATAAGAGGCAACGCTATACATGAAAGGCATGAACACAAATCAAGTAATCACATTCCATCTAAAAATGTCTATTAGATAATGCAGGGAAAATAAGTTCAAAGGTAATTAAAATTTAAAAAATTATCAAAACATAAATCACACACTTATGGAAATGGTAAAACATCATGGAAGCCTGATAAGAAGTAACTTAAGGTACATTTCTAAGTGAACATGCACAGTAATGGTAATAAAATAGATGAATTTGTATATACATATGCACACATAACCCTATGGCAGGCTGACAAGAAAAGTAGTAACTAGCAAGATTGCTAGAGTAAATCTTCATAGAATAATCCATAAATAATAAAGTAGCCCTGGATTAACAAGTAATCCAGATGTCCAATTATAGAGAAAAAAAACTCCGAATACCCAGGATGGGACTTCTCTGCTCAGCAACTCACACCCGGGACAGATATATTTCAACCTTAAATTAAGTGCAAACAGGAATTAAAAACTTGCCATATTTATCTCCACAGTTTAAATAATTCATAGTGCAAGGAAAAAGCAATGTCAGCCCCCGACATGTTTCGAGCGCTCTCATTGCTCTTAATCATAGCTATGATTCCTTGCACTAAGGATTTTTAAAGTTGTGGAAATAAATATGCAAAGTTTTTAAGCTCTGATGCTGGATTTTTTTTGCACTTCGTTTTAAGTCGAGAATTCCACCACATGTGACATGCGTTTCGCACAATATGCCTTTTAAGAGGGTGACAAAGCATGCTGTGCGAAAAACGCATCGCATGGATATTTATCACAATTTAATCCAATGAACTTACTATATTTTTTTTAGACTGGCGTATAAACGTGAGTCCTGATAAATCTGCCCCAGTAGGTTTTAAATAAGAATGAGTAAAATGGATAATTCTGCTAATGTAAACTGTGTTTAGGTAAACATTTACTTTCATGCTGAACAACTGTATGAATATGGATTTTATTGTCTGTAAAGCGAGGTGGAATAACGCTATATAATACAATTAAATAAAATAAATAAGCTTTATACATGACTTGATACTTGAAATACTAGGGATATATCAATAGAGAAATTGTCTAAAGATAAATATGCATGAATAGGAGGGAAGTAACCAATACTCTTTCATTTACCAATAGATCAGATTATATCAATAGGCGAAGGCCATTTTCTACAGTGAGCCTTCCGCCACATTAGGAGACACTACGATTGGTTCAGCCGGGGAACAAAACTTACGTATGAGCTTTGCCATTATCTGTGCTAAAATTACTAATATGTATGGTGAGAATGTGATTATATCATTGTGCAATTATCATTCCTGGGGTGAAACAAGAAAACATGATGACCCGTAGGAAAACATGACATGAAATAAAATGTCTTTTCTACGACCCTTGGGTATCATTCAGACCATAGTGATTTTTCTCATATGCAAAAACGAACCATGTATCGTTTGGCAAGTGTGTCAGCATGTACCATGAGAGTTTAGTCAGTTTTACTCAGATGACATAAAATAAAATTATGAACTTTTCGAAACCTTCTCATATCAACAGTTGGTGAAAAATAGCATCCGAGTGCTGTCCATTTTTTTTTCACTGACCCATAAACTTTAACTGGCAATTTTGATCTGAGAATTGTCTCACAATAGGATATATGATTTTGTGCTGACCACTTTGTCTGCAAAAACACACAGGCATGTGTACAGCCACATAGACTATAAGGCCTCGTTCACACGTTCAGTATTTGGTCAGTTTTTTTACATCAGTATTTGAAAGCCAAAAAAAGGAGTGGATGAATAATACAGAAGTGGTGACGTGTTGCTATTATACTTTTTATCCGATTGTCCCATTTCTGGTTTTGGCTTATAAATACTGAGGGAAAATACTTACCAAATACTCAACATGCGAACATGACCTAATAAGTATGAGTTCTAGCCATGAAAAAAACCCATGGAACTTGTGGAACTTGTATGAGCCTCTAAACTTTTCTCCTTTCTCTCGTCTATCAGTGATCTGTATTCATTTCCCAATCTCACCTTCCACTTATCCACAGTTGGCTTTCACTGCCCCATACATGTGAGTGGAGATGATCCTACTCAGTTATAGAGCTGTGATACAAGTTCCAGTAGTGCTAATACGGTATCCATGCATTACACATACATATGTCAAGATGGCCCCAACTCATTAGTGCTAATTACCTATGCACCGCTATAGCCAAATCATTACATGCAGCCTACAGGCATAAAGAGAAAGATCAGCAAATAGAAACAACCTACATTTATCATAGCAACTAAAAATTACCACTGTTTCAGAATTGTCAGAATCTATGATAATCCCAATGCATTCTAAAAGGTGAAGTTTCACATTTATTAATTGATTAATTTATAATATACAATGTACAAGAGCGCTATGTAACATTCACTAAGGAAATGGGAAATTATTTAGTCTGATATGTATACTATATTATCAGCATAATCTCAGCAGAGAATATTTATGTATCGTAAATAGTTTCTAAGAACGGGGTCACACTTGCGAGTTCAATGTGAGAAACTCACAGGAGGCTCTCGCATCAATACCCGGCACTCGGGCCCGGAGGATGCGGCTGTATAGAAACACATGCAGCCACACACTCCGCTCCTGAGTGCCGGGACTTGATGTGAGAGACTCATGTGAGTTTCTCGCAATTAACTTGCAAGTGTGACCCCGGCCTAAGGCTATGTTACCACAATGAGCTTTTGGTGAGTTTTTGATGTTGAAGATTTTTTGCACAATTTCTGCACCTATTATATAAATTAGGTTACTTGTGTGTTTTCATTGCTTTTTTGAGTGCATTTTCTTACATGCGTTTTTATCACATTTTTAATACTGTGGTTTTTGTCTCTTGTTGACATGTTATGTTTTAAACAAATCTTACTTTATTGATACTTCCTGGTATTTGGATATAGTCACGTGCAGATTATATGTGTTTTTGCTGCATTTCTGCAGCAAAAACGCACTAAAAATGCATGTGCATTTTTTACCTGTGGATTGTCCACATCTAATGCAAATCTCTGGGAAAAATCTACAAATAAAACCCATTGTACCCACTAGAGTAAAAAAGAAGCACAATCGGCACGAGATTTCTATAAATACCATCCTCTTTGCTGGAACTGTAAGATGCTGTGTTTATACACAAAAAGTCGTGGGCACACAGCCTAAGGCTGCCGTCACACTAGCAGTATTTGGTCAGTATTTTACATCAGTATTTGTAAGCCAAAACCAGGAGTGGGACAAATAGAGGAAAAGTATAATAGAAACATATGCACCACTTCTGCATTTATCACCCACTCCTGGTTTTGGCTTACACATACTGATGTAAAATACTGACCAAATACTACTAGTGTGACGGCAGCCTGAGGGATCGCTCACATGTACGTATATAAAGTAGTGGAGATTCTCAGCCAGAAAAGTTGGAGAGAGTCAGGCGAGTGTCATGCGTTTTTTTCCTCATCTATCATCTGTGTGACATGCAAATGCAATCCGTATGCAATGCGTTTTTAACATCATCTTTTACATACAGTAATTCTCCATTTCATTTCAAGCTAGTTTTCTAACTAATAAAACAATCTTATATAGATAGACACATAGATAAATAGAAAGAAGTATGTCAGTGAGATATATAATCAGTGCTTTGCATGTCTAATTTTCTGTACTTGCATTTAGCAAATCAATAAATAAAAAAAATTACATGGGATCCCCTTATTTTTATTAACCAGCTTAGACAAAGCAGACAGCTGATAGGGGGCCAATATAAATGGCCACTTCCTAGCCTATTAATATCAGCCAACAGCTGTCTGCTTAGCCGTTGCTGGCTACTAAAAATAGGGGGGCCCCATGTCATTATTTTTGAGTCCCCCTTTTTAACACCTTCCCGACATGCGCTGTAATAGTACTGCTCTGCGGGAACTGCATTTCTGCAAACAACAGTATAGGTATGGTGCACCGATCGCGAGGCCTCACGCTGAGTGCCGCGGCGATTGGGTGCTGGTGTCAGTCATGTGTGAGAGCTGACACCTCGCAGCAATGCCCACGATCGGTGCTAGCACTAATCGTAGGCAATTACCTCCTCTGATGCCGCTGTCAAAAGTGACAGCGACATCGAGGAGATCGCACACAGGGAGGGGACTCCCCGAGTGCTCCCATCAGAACAATGCGATCACATTGTTCTAATGCTCTCCATGGAGACTCCCCACGCCAAGATGGCCACGGGGTCCTTCAGGGTCCTGCAGGGAAGGTGGCTTGTGAGTGCCTGCAGAGAGCAGGCGCTGACATGCCTCATTCCCTGCCTGTCAGATGCTGCACTAATGCTCTGCAGTGCAGAAGCATTGCAGAGTATCAGAGCAGCCAACTGATGCTATTCAGTAATATCGCAGGATGGGACAATATAAAAAAGTAATACAAAAAAATTAAAGTGTAAAAATATTTTTACAAATCCCCAAATAAATAACAACAAAAAAAGAAATAAATATTTTCCCAATAAATACATTTATTTATGTAAAACAATAAAAGTACACATATTTGGTATCGCCGCATCCGTAACGACCCCCTCTATAAAACTGTCCCACTGGTTAACCACTTCGGTGAACACTGTAAAAAAAATATGGTGCAAAAAAGAATGCTTCATAATCATGCCGCTGAACAAAAGTGTAATTAAACGCGATTAAAAAGACGATTGTAAATAAAAATGGTATATCTGAAAACGTCAACTTGTCCAGCAAAAAACAAGCCAGCATACAGATCTATCAGCAGAAAAGTAAAAAAGTTATAGCTCTCAGAATAACGCGATGCAAAAATAATAATTTTTTCTATAAAATAGTTTTTATTGCGTAAAAGCACCAAAACAAAAAATAAATAAATGAGGTATCGCTGTAATCGTACTGACCCGAAGAATAAAGCTGCCTTCTTAATTTTACCACACGCGGAACGACAAAAAAAATTCCTAAATTCCTTGTTTTTCTTCATTCTGCCTCCCAAAAATCAGAATAGAAAGCGATCAAAAAATGTCATGTGCCCTAAAATGGTACCAATATAAACGTCAACTCGTCCCGGAAAATACAAGCCCTAACATAACTCTGTCAGCCAAAATATGGAAAAATTATAGCTCTCATAAGGCTGGTTTCACACTTGCGTTTTTGTCTGCATGCGTTTTTTAAAAAACGCATGTGTGAAAAACGCGGTAAAACGCATGCGTTTTTTAGACGCATGCGTTTTTATAGAAAAACACAAGAAAACACAAGAAAACACAAGAAAAAACAAGAAAACCCTAACCCTACCCCTACCCCTAACCCTAAACGTGACTGAAATACGTGGCACTGAAATACGTGCAACTGAAATACGTGGTACTTAAATACGTGGCACTTAAATACGTGGCACGTGGCACTTAAATACGTGGCACGTGGCACTTAAATACGTGGCATGTGGCACTTAACTACGTGGCACGTGGCACTTAAATACGTGGCACGTGGCACTTAAATATGTGCCACGTGGCACTTAAATACGTGGCACGTGGCATGTGGCACTTTAATACGTGGCACGTGGCACTTAAATATGTGCCACGTGGCACTTAAATACGTGGCACGTGGCACTTTAATACGTGGCACGTGGCACTTAAATATGTGGCACGTGGCATACGTGGCACTGAAATACGTGATACGTGGCACTTAAATATGTGCCACGTGGCACTTAAATACGTGGCACTTAAATATGTGCCACGTGGCACTTAAATACGTGGCACGTGGCACGTGGCACTTTAATACGTGGCACGTGGCACTTAAATATGTGGCACGTGGCACTTAAATACGTGGCACGTGACATACGTGGCACTGAAATACGTGATACGTGGCACTTAAATACGTGGCAATATGACTGTCAGAAAATGTTCATTAAACGGTTAGGGGTGAGGTTAGGGGTAGAGTTAGGGTTAGGGTTTGGATCCCTTTATCACCTTGATGGTGGTGGGTGGCTTTTCAGTGTGTTTTCTGGTTTTTTTCTATAAAAACGCATGCGTTTTTAGCGCAAACAAACGCATGTGCTTAAAAACGCATGCGTTTACATAGACAGCAATGCATTTTTTTGCCGCGAAAAAACGCATGCGTTTTTTCGCGGCAAAAAAACGCGCAAGAAAATACTGCAGGTAGCATTTTTGAAAATGAACGCATGCAGACAAAAAACGCATGCGTTTGAAAACGCGGCCAAACGCATGTGCAAAAAACGCATGCGTTTTCAATGTTAAATATAGGGAAAAAAACGCATGCGTTTTTTGTGCAAAAAACGCTGCAGACAAAAACGCAAGTGTGAAACCAGCCTAATATGGGGATTTAAAAACTATTTTTTACAATAAAAAGCGTCTTTTAGTGTGTGATAGCAGCCAAACATAAAAACCCGATATAAATCTGGTATCGCTGTAATCACACCGACCCGAAGAATAAAGTCACCTAATCATTTATACCACACGAGAAACGGTGTTAAAAAAGTAATCCAAACCAATTCTTCTCATGCTGTGGATTTTTCCATTCTGCCTCCCTAAGATCGCAGTTAGGCGCACATTTATGCTGCCCTGTGCACTGAGCGCTTACACTGGGGTTTCCATGTAAATCTCTGAAATACGTGATTCAGACAGCTCCTTCGACAGAAGATTACCTATAATGAGGTACATGGGGGCACTGTGGATGCCATAGGACCTGTGATCCAGCAGTGTCCGTCTTTTTAGGTTTGCATAAAGTCGGTCACAGTTTTGTACACTTCCGAAAAGAAAAACAACGCTGAACTGAGGCCAGACAGAGTCCAAAGTAACTCTGCTGCCTCATTATAGTGAAGGGATCCCTCGGGCGTTTCAACTGAATTATGTCACTCTGAGATTTAGATGGAAACCATAAAGCAAGTGCTCAGCACAAGAGTGCTGGATAACTGTGATCCCAAAGGTTACGTAAAATGTTCCCAATAAAAGTTTCAACTAAATCAACTAAAAATGCAAGTCCCCACTCAGGACTGTCATCTGTCAACATTCCATTTTACTGGTAGTAAAAAGGCTCTGGAAAAGCGAAATGGCTCGTCACCCTCCAAAAGAAATTCTCCAAATGCCCCTCTCCCTTCTGAGCCCCACAGTGTACCCAAACCACATTTAGCGCCCACATGTTTGGCATTTCTGTAGTGATGAGAGCCAGATGTAGTGATGAGAGCTAATTTACCGTTGCGTATCTCCAGAAGCATGAGCTTGGCATAACGTACTGGTCACTACAGCGTACTGGTCACTACAATGGCAGTTTAAGGCCCCCAATACACATTAGATGAAAGTTGGACAAATGTGTTGATTCCACAGAACCAGACCATCACTTGTTGTATATGGGGGTCATTACGGCTATTCCCCTGCAGATGATGTCTAAAAAGAAGGATCAGGACAATTGGAATTTCAAAAGTTACTGGTAGCGGCTATCTCCTCTCTTCCTATTGAAAATACATGAATGTTTAGCTGAGCTGAGTGCTCATGTATAAGGGGAAATCAGAAAAGATAGCTGTCTGCCAGATGTTTTCCAAATGTATGGCTAGCTTTATGTTTTCAAAAGTGGACAGCTGAATTATAGAAAGTCATAGATGACACTATTCGTATAAAAATGAATGATTGTTCTTTAGACATGATGGGTGTAGACGTGAAGCACTGTATCCCCTTCTAATTTAGGTCTACTCAGCAGCATCCCCAACAGCTCAGCCTTCTGCTATATCATTAGAACCTACAGCTGCAATTACACTTCTAATATTCTTTGTGGAAATACTAAACAGTCTGAAGGTTCTGAAATGTAAGACCCGAGCCACAGAAGGGTGGTTCTAACCTCTGAAATCAGCTTTAAATTTTAGCTTTATTTTTAGTTTAGTGGTTTAGGAACTGCTTCCAACATAACCAGTGGAAAAAAAGAAACTGGCAGGCAGAAGAAATAACTACTGTGCTTACTGATCTGCATGTGCCAGTTCTGCCTACACAGGAAGACTTAAAGCTGTTGGTACACATTAGATAAATGTTGGTCGATCTTGCCATTCGTCTGGGAGTGGTCGGCCATCTACCGTATATAGTGGTGTTGCAATTCTCCCATGACTTTAATCATTTGTTCTCAGGGGGGATAAGCTCACTGTCAGATGTTGTGTAACAGGTCTAAGTGCTAAATACATCAGTTACTGCACAAATATAGCTGATCGTTTGCTACTCTGTATCAGTCTGGGGTCCAGGCTGCAGGTCAGAGAGCATCACCTGAGCTGGGTACAGTTGTATTCACCACGTATGGATGAGTGGAGACAAAGGTGGTCATATTCACGGACAGCAAATTAATATCTGGAAAATGGCGAGGAAGTTAAATATTAAGTATATTAAAAAATGATATATCTTTTCATTATACAGTGATTAGTAACAGAAAGTTCTACATCTTTTCATTACAAAAATACGCTTTATTAGCACACAACCAGGAAACCAGTAACGTATAGTATCCACCTAGCAATTAGCATATATGAATCTAGGACTAGTTTCCTATAAAAACAAACATTCCCAACACTTACAGTATGTCTTGTAACGTGCACATAATAATTAAGTATACTGGCAACTGTATCAAAGCCAAAACGAGCAAAGCGTGAGAAGTGACAGCCAGGACTTGAGACAAATAAGGGACTATTCCTGGAAATAAGGAGATTTCTGGAAACACCATCAGATATCTTTGGACTAGGAGTGATCCTTAGTGCATATTTGTGCAGAGCACAGAGTATAAATGTACCTTACCTTACTGAGGTCTTCCGCTCTCTCTGAAGTCTTTGACTGAACTTGTGGGTGTGCTACAAGTTCTTTCCTTTCACAGCCTGTGCCTCCTCCTCCTCCAGGCCACAATGATTTTGGAGAAGGAAAAGCTGGTTAGTCCACCTCCATCTCCGGTTACACATGCATACTGGGCCTATTATCATTGTAATGTTTATGTAGGACGATTCTGGTATCAGCAAGGAATGAAGGAGTCACTGGCCGTAACATTTTTATTTAATTTGCTTAGTTAGCACCAGTAATTTCTACAGCGTCTTATAGACATTATCATCGCTGTCCTCATTGGAGCTCACAATCTAAACTCCCTATCAGAGTGAAAGGAAACTAATGTATCCGGAGGTAAACCCACACAAATATGGGGAGAACATACAAACTTTATAAAATAAATGATCAATGCAAAAAAAAATAGCGCAAGGAAAAGGGTCTTATCTGGTTGATAAACATCAGAAATTGTATTGATATATCCTGATCCAGGGTTGAAAGGCTGCTGCTGATCAATGAGTTATTTCACCAGAAAAGCAAATACCGTATTTTTCGGCATATAAGACGCACCGTAATATAAGACGCACCCCAAATTTGGGGTGAAAAATGCAGAAAAAAATATTTTTTTATAAGATGGGGGTCCGTCTTATTGTCCGAATTTAAGATCTCTTACCTGAGGGCAGGCAGTGGCAGAGCAGGGTCACAGGAGGCATGGTGGTGGCAGAGGTGAGGTGATGTTGAGGTGCGGTGGGCGGAACGGCGTGCACCTGAGCAGGGTCCCATCCTGCTTAGGTGGGCGACGCCATGGCCTGGTGTCCATGGGGAGGTTGCTGTGGCGGTGGCAGACATGCGGTCACTTCCTCAGGTGGCAGCGGCCAGGGTCCCTTCCACATTTGAGGTGACGCCACAGCAGTAGTGAAGGAGAGCAGCAGAGCTGGGTGGTTTTCCTGGTGGCGGCGGGCTTACCGGCATTGTGGCGGCGACAGAGGTGCGGGCATGATGTGGCACGGTGAGCTGTATGGCGTGAGCAGGTCCCATCCATATTTGAGGTGAATCCGCGGCCCGGTATTGATGGAGAGCAGCAGCGCTGGTGAGTTACGGTATTTTCCGGTGGCGGCGGCCATCTTGCTGAGGCCGCGCATGCGCAGATTCACTACTCTGCGTCCCAGGGCTTCAGGAAAATGGCCGCCGCGATCTCCATCTGCGCACGCGCGGCCTCCCGCAGCCATTTTCCTGAAGCCCTGGGACGCAGAGTAGTGAATCTGCGCACGCGCGGCCTCAGCAAGATGGCCGCCGCCACCGGAAAATACCGTAACTCACCAGCGCTGCTGCTCTCCATCAATACTGGGCCGCGGATTCACCTCAAATATGGATGGGACCTGCTCACGCCATACAGCTCACCGTGCCACATCATGCCCGCACCTCTGTCGCCGCCACAATGCCGGTAAGCCTGCGTTCCGAATATAAGACGCACCCCCCATTTTCCTCACTATTTTTTTTGGGAAAAAGTGCGTCTTATATGCCGAAAAATACGGTAAAACATGGAAAGTTTGAGGTCCATATCCGCGCTGCCAGCTTGTAATTAGTCATTATAACTTTCCATGTTATAATGACTAATGGCTCAAGGCAGAGTCTAAAATACAGAACTAGCATGAAAACCCCTTAAAAATATGATATTAGATATGCATTAAAAATACACAAAAAACAGACAAACACAACAAATAAATCACAAATAAAAAATCCAGACAAATCGGGGATAAGTAAAAGAGTGCCTATAGATTAATTAAAAAGCCCTAATCTGATGCCAGGTGACACCAATACTTACACAGCTCTAAGTAATGATCTTGCCAAGGTGTGGAGGTTGGTACCCTAATTTACAGTTGATAATGGCGCCCCCTCTCCTCGACCACTAGACTTGAACTGCCCTGTAGGGTCATATACAATTGAGCTATACAATATTATATAACATACATCATAGGCAATAATCTATTAGTAATGATCCCAGGGAACTATCAATCCCATGATACATAATGGATCTTAAAATTAGGCAAATTAGTTCATAAAGAGAAAAGAAGAATGATACTTATCAGCTCATAGCTAATGCCAATCCCTCTAGGCATTTCCCCAAAATGAGTGATTCATCAGGAGGTCAATATGACAAAAAAATCATCAGGAACACAAGCCCAGCATTGTGTGCCTGGCGAGTGCACTGTCCACATTTTAATAGCCCATACAATCAGAATAACACCAATAACCAGAGCCCCACATTGATAAGTGATGTTCCTCATGTGCTTCCTGATATATCCACTAGAAGTCAAGGATTGTTATTTGATAACTAGATAGTGGCCCGATTCTAACGCATCGGGTATTCTAGAATATGCATGTCCACGTAGTATATTGCACAGCCCACGTAGTATATTGCCCAGCCACGTAGTATATTGCCCAGTGACGTAGTATATTGCCCCGCCAAGTAGTATATTGCCCAGTTACATAGTATATTGCCCAGCCACGTAGTATATTGCCCAGTGACGTAGTATATTGCCCAGTTACATAGTATATTGCCCATTGACGTAGTATATTGCCCAGTGATGTAGTATACTGCCCAGTTACGTAGTGTTAAAGCACAGAGCCACGTAGTATATTGCACAGCGACATAGTATACAGCACAGAGCCACGTAGTATATTGCCCAGCCACGTAGTATATTGACCAGTCACGTAGTATATTGCACAGCCCACGTAGTATATTGCCCAGCCATGTAGTATATTGCCCAGTTACTTAGTATATTGCCCAGCCATGTAGTATATTGCCCAGTGACGTAGTATATTGCCCAGCCACGTAGTATATTGCCCAGTTACTTAGTATATTGCCCAGCCACGTAGTATATTGCCCAGTGACGTAGTATATTGCCCAGCCACGTAGTATATTGCTTAGTGACGTAGTATACTGCACAGTGACGTAGTATATTGCCCAGTTACGTAGTATATTGCCCAGTGACGTAGTATATTGCCCAGTGACGTAGTATACTGCCCAGTTATGTAGTATACAGCACAGAGCCACGTAGTATATTGCACAGCGACGTAGTATACAGCACAGAGCCACGTAGTATATTGCCCAGCCACGTAGTATATTGGCCAGTAACGTAGTATATTGCCCAGCTACGTAGTATATTGCCCAGCCACGTAGTATATTGGCCAGTCACGTAGTATATTGCCCAGCTACGTAGTATATTGCCCAGCCACATATGTCACAGTTTAAAAAATAAAAAATAAACATATACTCACCTTCCGAGGGCCCCTTGTAGTCCAGCTTCCGGTCCCAGGGTTGGTATGAGCGCAGGACCTGTGATGACATCAAGGTCACGTGACCGTGACATCATGGCAGGTCCTTCTCGTGCAGGCGCGCAGGACCGTGATGACGGCGCGGTCCAGTCACGTGACCGTGACATCATGGCAGGTCCTTCTTGCGCAGGCACGCAGGACCTGTGATGACATCGCGGTCACATGACCGTGACATCATGGCAGGTCCTTGTCGCATACCATCCTTGCCACCGGAACCTGCCGCTTGCATGGAGCGGTCACCGGAGCGTTGCGAGGAGCGGGAAAGGCGGTGGAAGGTGAGTATATAATGATTTTTTTTATTATTATTATTTTTAACATTAGATGTTTTTTCTATTAACGCTGCATAGGCAGCATCAATAGTAAAAACTTGGTCACACAGGGTTAATAGCGGCGGTAACGGAGTGAGTTACCCGTGGCATAACGCGGTCCGTTACCACTGGCATTAACCCTGTGAGAGCGGTGACTGCGGGGAGTATGGAGCGGGCGCCGGCCACTGACTGCAGGGGAGTAGGGCGGGACTAATCGGACTGTGGCCGTCGCTGATTGGTCGCGGCAGCTATGACAGGCAGCTGGCGAGACCAATCAGCGACTTGAATTCCATGACAGACAGAGGCCGCGACCAATGAATATCCGGGACAGACAGACGGAAGTACCCCTTAGACATTTATATAGTAGGATACGCCTGTGCTGTGATAGTGAGGTTCAGCGCGCAGACATGTGAAGCACATGCGCGATGACGAGAGAGCCCATCAATAACCGGGCATGCTTTTCACAACGGAACACATTGTGTACTTGATGCCGGATGATAACAATCCGAGCATGCGCCTTGTAGATGTCATGCGTCCCATAGTGGAATGTATCATGTACATGATGCCAGATCATAAACATCCAAACATGCGCCAGTAGAACGCATGGCGTACTTACATACTTACATAGTTACGTGGGTTGAAAAAAGACCTAGGTCCATCAAGTTCAACCTTTCTCAACCAATTGTTCATTTCATCACTAATTTAACTATAACCCACAATGTTATGTGTATCAAGGAAATCATCCAGCCCCTTCTTAAAAGCTGTTATAGTGTCTGCCAATACTACCTCCTGTGGTGGGGCATGCCACAGTCTGACTGCTCTAACGGTAAAGAACCCTTTCCTGTTTACCTGCCGGAATCACCTTTCTTCTACCCGTAATGAGTGCCCCCTAGTCCTCAGTACTGGATCCCATATCCTAGATGTGGCCTCACCAATGATTTATAAAAGGGTATTAATACGATGGGATCACGGAATTTTATCTCTGGTTTTATACATCTTAAAATCTTGTTTGCTTTTGCGCCTGCTGCTTTAATTACATTGAATACTGCTACTCAGCTTACTTGTAACCAGAATACCCAAGTCCTTTTCCTGTTCTGTAGTCCTGAGTATACTCCCATTTAATGTTCATGCAGAAATAGGATTACTCAGTCCTAGGTGCATTACTCAACATTTATCTACATTAAACCTAATTTGCCAAGTGTTTGCCCATTCGGTCATACTACTCAGATTGTTTTGCAATATTGTAATGTCAAGGTCAGATTTTAATATCCTACATAGTTTGGTGTAGTCAGCAAAGCCTGGCACGTTACTCTCAATCCCATCCAAAAGGTCATTAATAAAGAGGTTAAAAAGAATTAGGTCTAGCAGAGATCCCTGCGGTACCCCACTGCTGATTATATCCCATTTAGAGAACGTACCATTTACGACAACTCTTTGTTTCCTGTCATTTAGCCAATTCCTTACCCATCTGCATATGGTTTCTCCCAGGCCCAGATTCTGTAGCTTAAGTATACGGCTATTATGTGGAATTATATCAAATGCCTTTGCAAAGTCCAGATAAATCACATAAGCTGCATTACCAACATCCAGATTTGCACTTACCTCCTCATAGAAACCCAATATTGCATTTTGACATCACTTATTCTTCATGAATCCATGCTGGTTGTCAGTTATGATATTATTATCTACAATATATTTCTGCAGGTCATCTCTTCTAATGCCCTCAAAAATTTTGCACACTACTGATGTCAGGCTTACCGGACAGTAGTTGCCCGGATCCACCTTCTTACTTTTCTTAAACATCGATACCACATCAGCCATCCTCCAATGTTGTGGCACCACCCATGTTACACGAGAGTCTAAGAATATGAGATACAGTGGTCTGTCAATTATTGAGCTCAATTACCTCAGTATCTGTGGATGAATGTCATCTGGACCAGGGGATTTGTCAATGTTTAAATTGCTCAGAAGTAGATGCACTTCTTTTTGTGCTAAACTGGCTATATCAGGTTGTAAATTTTGATTTTTGCCTTGGTGAATGATTCCTGTGACAGTTCATTGGTGAACACGGATGAAAAGTGCCTGATTAATACCTCTGCCTTTTCTTTATCCTCTGTAATTATCTTGTTATTGTCATCTTTTAAGGGGCCGATACCATTTATTATTTTTCTTATTGGCATTGCTGTATTTATAAAAAAAATTGAGATTTATTTTAATGTCGTTGGCGATTTGATTCTCTGTGCATAACTTTGCTAGCTTGATTTATTTTTTACATTTCTTATGTAAATCTTTATACTCTTGAAATGCTATTTCATTATTCTCTACTTTCAAGATTTTGAATGCCCTTTGTTTTTGTCTTATTAAACTTTGTACTGTCTTATTCATCCATAATGGTTTCTTTTTATTCCTTGACATTTTATGACCAGAGGGTATACTTGATGTCAGATACTTATTATAACTACTGCAGTGAGCTCAAAACACAATGGGTGTCTAACGATATTATAGAAGACAAAAGGGGAATAATAATAGGAATTCATTCAGGTGCAGAGGAAATAAATAGGAGAATGGCAGTGTATAATAGTATTGGCACAGTATTATGATTATGGTATAATCATGGTTGAAACAATATTGATACCCATAAGTGTAGACATGATACCAGACACATACAAAGAAAGACCCATATTAACAAGGCAAGTATGAATATAAAAACAAGTCAAGTGCCCAGATATAGAATAAGAGTACACATATTATTAGGGTACCACAAAAAACATGCATATGACTGTTGTTCATTAATGCCTTTAGGGGTTAGTGAGTCTAGTCTGAAGATCCATTCACTCTCTTTTTCTAGTATGAATTTGTTGTGGGCAGCCTTCCTGTTTTTTGGCCTAATCAACTCAATGGTGCAAAAAGAGATTCTTCTCTTCAACTAGGTACCTGTTTGAGATGGTTTTTAGTACAGACTATACCAGATAATTCCTTACGAACCGTTCTGTCCTAAAAGTGATGTTTGGAACTGGTGAAATAACATGTTTCAAATCAGGGTCTGCCCACAGACTTCCCCAATGTTTTTTAAGAATGTAGTAAATGCGTTCCATCTGATTATCAAAAGTCCCTATTATGCGGTTTATACCATTATCATGACCCCTTGGTTGTGTATAGAGAAGAGATTGTCGCATCTATCTGCAAAAGCAAGGGCTGAATCAACAGCATTTTGCGGATACCCCCTCTCTCTGAATCTAGCTCTCATCTCCGAGACCTGCACCCTACAGTATGATACTTTTGAACTCCTTGCAGATGTTGTCCTTGGTGGTAATTTAATTCAGGACTCCAGCATTGCAAAGATACAGCGCTAACCACTGAACTTGTTTTAAGACTGTGTTACATGTTAAACTGCACTGTGCCAGCTAGGTTAGTTAATAATATATACTAATAAGTCCCTTTGCTACTAGTCTGAAATACTTATAATTGTATCCTTAGGTAAGATAACCATATGCATGTTGGTAATAATAACAATAAAGTGAATATTTGGCAATGTGGGTGGGAGGCCATGTAATCTCTTGAACCACTCCTTCCTTTTCGTCATTGGAATTTCCCCACTTATAAACATGGTTGCTTTGATATTTGTAGGACAGTTATCTTTACCATCTAATGCCTTAGGCTATAGGAAAACGCAGATGTTGCAATCATTTCCTGGAGTCAGAGGGGGTCTTGGGGCACTGTATGATTGCCATTCATAATAGTTCTCACACAGTATAATTCCCCCAAAGACCGCTAAAGAGAGTATAAAGCCCCTCACACAGTATGATGGCCCCACCGACCTTCTACAAGTAAGATCGAAATAAAAAAATATGCATCATATACTCATGTTTTCCTGGATCCTGGCAAGTCCACATCAGACAGCAGCAAGGCTTGGGAGGACCAATGTGTTCATGCCATCACTCTAGGGCATTGATATCTTAACGTTGCTTCGGCCCGGCCCCGGCTAAACAGAGGATAATGCCCCTTGCACTATATGATGCCCCCACAGCCCCCCTACAAAAAAGATTAAAATAAAAAATATGCATCATATTCTCATATTCTCTTGGATCCTAGTGAATCCGCCAACAGACAGCAGAAAGACATGGGCAGACCAGTGCGTTGATGTCATCACTCTGGGCATTTACAGGATGTGATAGCTTAATGATATCTTAACATTGCTCTGCCCTGGCCCGGAATTCATTCAGTGTGTCACTCTGCCGTTCTGTAAGTCACAGGTGGACAACGAGCGGTAGTGCTGGGGGACCAGATCTCCCTGCTCTACTTACAATTTAACTATCAGTTGTAGGGGTTCACTCTCTCTGGTAGGCATTAGGCCTTAGGTAGCGTTCACACAGGCAATGTAGTTTTGGTCCAAACACATGCAGTTTTTATTGCTTACCACAGGTTGAACACCTGCAGCTCCTAGGCAGGTTAGGAACAGCTTCATCTTTGCTGGGCTAAGGTGGCTAATCTCCTTTAGTCACATGTTATGGGTAAGCCAGTAATGTCTGCTCTCCTACTATACATGCTGGCTTTGTTATGCAGGTGATGCCAGCTTTAGTTAGTCTATCATGGTCTAGAGCAGAGGTGTTAAACTGCATTCCTCGAGGGCCGCCAACAGGTCATGTTTTCAGGATTTCAGGATAATTTAATCACCTGCACAGAATGATTCCAGCACCTTGCAGAATGCTAAGGAAATCCTGAAAACATGACCTGTTGGCGGCCCTCGAGGAATGCAGTTTGACACCTCTGGTCTAGAGAGGTGGACACATCCTTGTTTATTGGTGGTTATTCCAAAGTTGTCGCCAGTGTTGTTTGGGGAAGCCTTTCCTTTACCCTTGGTATCTTTATGTTACTTTGTTGCCTCATGAGCTTTACACTTTTGTTCCTTAGTGTTTTTCCCTGTGAGAGTGTGCTTCTGTTTTGTCCTGTCTGTCTTGTTTATGTTCTCCCCATACACTTAACAGATTATTGCTACTCAGGAGCATAGTGGGGAACAAGACCCATGTGTCCCAACCATTAGAAGTAATCGTGGGGGACAGGGATAGCTAAGGACTAGTGATGAGCGAATATATTCGTTACTCAAGATTTCTCGAGCGTGCTCGGCAGTCCTCCAAGTATTTTTTAGTGCTCGGAGATTTAGTTTTTCTAGCCACAGCTGGATGATTTACATCTGTTAGCCAGCATAAGTACATGTGGAGATTCCCTAGCAACCAGGAAACCCCCACATGTGCTTATGCTGGCTAGCAGCTGTAAATCATTCAGCTGCAGCAAGAAAAACTAAATCTCCGAGCACAAAAAATACTCGGAGGACCCCCGAGCGTGCTCGAGAAATCTCGAGCAACGAGTATATTCGTTCATCACTACTAAGGACCCCTAGTCTATGGATCATTATAGGAGCCCATTTGCTATTCCACTGTCACACCTTGGCAAGAACGGACCCTGACTACACATACATGGCTGAGCAAGCCCCAGTTTGGTCAAACAAAACAGCTCTTGTCCATAGCAACCACTGATACTTGTTGCTCTTTGCACACGGCCTGTGCAGAGTATTCTTATAAAGGGATTATGCTCTGTCTCTGTCTTCATCTCCAAGACACATTCAGTCTGGTCAGCTTACCTGAGCTGACTGACTAAGGAGAACAGCTAGTCTAGTTTTATACAGGGCTAGCCAGGTCATCTAATCAGAGCCTGTAAAGTTAGGATATAGCCCTAGCCTATCTGACTTTACTACACAGTGTACTGTGCAAACCAATACAGTTAAGAGTGTGGCATTTGCTCCGGGTGGGCCCCTCCAAGTGAGGGGCCCAGGGTGAAAGCACCTCTGCATCCCAAGTAGCTACTCTACTGGATCCAGCACACTGATGAAAAACTGATTGTAAATTCAATTAACCATATTTAGATGGCATTAATATTAAAGTGACTCTGTCAGCACAGAATGACTGTTGAAGCCAAGAACAGGCTCTCAGTAGATCCTTGGAATGACCAAAATGTAAGTGGACCTTCCCACCTACTTGTTTTCCTTCTATCTTCACTCCCCCATCTTCTTTGATTGACAGCACTTATAGATCTAGTGAAGGGCAGAGAAAGATGGAAAATAATTCGGTGGAAAGTTGCACTTACAGTTGTGCTCAAAAGTTTACTTACCGGCAGAATTTTTGCTTTCTTGCCATTTTTTCAGAGAATATGAATATGACAACACCAAAACTTTTTCTCCACTCATGGTTAGTGGTTGGGTGAAGCCATGTTTTGTCAAGCTATTTTGTTTTCTCTTTTTAAAATCCTAATAACAACCCAAAACATCCAAATGACCCTGATCAAAAATTCACATACCCTGGTGATTTTGGCCTGATAACATGCACAGAAGTTGACACAAATGGGTTTGAATGGCTGCTAAAGGTAACATCCTCACCTGTGACCTGTTTGCTTGTAATCAGTGTGTGTGCATAAAAGCTGAGTGAGTTTCTGAGATCCAGACAGACTCTTGCATCTTTCATCCAGCCACTGACGTTTCTGAATTGTGAGTGTTAGGGGTCGAGTTCCCGCCTCTGCACAGGGGGCGTCTCGAACCATCTCTGCTGTGGTCTCCCATTCTTCTCCAGCCGCAGTGGAGCCTGCTCAGCGGAGGCGTCGGTCTCAGTGTCTGGCTCAGCCTGATACTGTGCGGATGGTTACTGCTGCTTTTCCAGGCTCAGCCATTGTAGCCAGTATTGGTCAGTGGCAAGCAGATGTCTCTGGGACTAAGTCCTGCTTTTCCCCTTCTGAGCATGCCCAAGGTAAGACCTCTCATTGGAGGTCAGGGGTCACATGCTCAGGTACTGCAGCAGCTCCCATTGGTCCTCTAGGAAGGTCCTGAAGTTGCACAGGTACTGTGGCAGATCCAATTGGTCCTCTAGGAAGGTCCTGAAGTTGCTGCAGCTATAAAAGGTTTGCATGGCCACACGGCCATGCACTAGGATCAGCTTATATCATGAGCTTTTGCTTTTCAGTGGTCTTGTCTGCTTGTGGTCAGGGTTCAGCTGAAATAAGCCACTAGAATACCAGCACCTCCGGTGAGGAGTTTTGTATGGTGAATTCAGGGCTGGCGTAAAGCCATTAGAATTCCGGCTCCACCAGAGAGGTGTTTGTGTGCTTGCTACTCCCTGACCACTGATTGCTTTTGCTCTGTTAGGCAACTGTGTTCACCTGTGACGCTAACAGGGCACAGCGTTTTCCCTTCTGTGTGACTCTGTGAAGTAACAGAGTTCGCTTATACTGCCATATTGTGCCGCCATTTGCTAGCAGCAGGTTCGTCTCCTGCACGGTGGACCCCGGGCTGCAAACGCACCAATAATTATATCTAAATATACTCGGTGCGTACCGCCAGCCCTAACAGTGAGTCATGGGGAAAGCAAAGTAATTGTCAGTGGATCTACGGGAAAAAGTAATTGAACTGTATAAAACAGGAAAGGATGTTGGCAGATATGCAACACATACAGACTTATTTGTGTCCAGGAGGAGTTGACATTTTTCTGACAGTAGATGGCGATGTTGTTACTGTTATATGCTTAGTTGAATGTAATGCATACACTTGTACTTTAGTTTCACTTTCTCTCTGGTAAAAGGTCATTTAGACTTTCTGTTATGCTGTATTAAGAAGCTGATGCATGTACCTCATGTTCTGTGTAGATAAAAGTTGAATTACCCCATATAATCTACTCTCACAAGTTTCTTCTGCGACCAAACTATGCAACAGGTTATGGGCCCAGCATAGAAAACAAAAAGCACTTGGTGAATGCAAAATAATACTTCAGAGCAATTCTCTCTAAACAAGTAAGACAAATAAGCTAAAGATGTGCAGCAGATCAGAGCTGAGACTCACAGTAGCTAAGATGAACAATGCGAACTATCAGTTACGGAAGTTCAGAGTGGAGATGTTATTGTCTAAAGATGATTTATGGGAAGTAATCACTACAGACAGACCCAATGATAATAATCAGACATGGCATAAGAAAAACAGACACATACACTGAGGCTATGTGCACACGTTCAGGATTTTTCGTGTTTTTTTGAGTTTTTTCATCCGTTTTCTGTGGAAAAAAATGCTAAAAAAGGCTTACATTAAGCATCCCATCATTTCAATGCATTCTGCAATTTTTGAGCACCTGCTGCGTTTTTTTCTGCTAAAAAAATGCATTGCGGTAAAAAACGCAGCATGTTCATTAATTTTGCGGATTTTTTGCGTTTTTGCCACTATATTATTGCATTGGGAAGCTCCAGAAAAAAACACAAAAAATCTGAAAAAAAAGTGCAAAAAACGATACAAAAATGCGAAAAAAAAGCATGCAGATATCCTGCAGAAAAAGTCCGATTTTGTTCAGGGAAATTCAGCAGACATTCCTGAACGTGTGCACATAGCCTTAAAATAACTGATAAAGAGTCATCGCCAGGCATGTTTATTGACTCAGAAGCAACAAGACACATGACTAGTGATGAAAGCTTCTTTACTAAATTTCATGAAAATAAGAAATAGGCAATTTATCTTGCAGATGGGAGTAAAATAACCGCAGAAGGTATTGGACAAGGAATGCTAATCTGTCCTGATAGATTTGGGCATAATTCAAAATTACTTGTAAAGGATGTGTTATGTGTTCCAGGACTAGAAGTAGTTTTGAAATAGAAAGGAATGAAGTGGAGATAGTGAAAACTTTGGATCAACACTTTGAGATCAAAGATCTGGGAAATGTGAAACCGTACGTAGGAATACAGGTAGAAAGAGAAGAAGACAGAAGTTTTCTTCTTAATCAAAATCACATGATTCAAGACATAATTGAAACATTTGGATTGAAAGATGCAAAACCAGTAAAGTCTCCAATGTAAACCAACTATCTGAAGGAAATAAATAGTGAACAGAATCTGTTACCGAATAATGAACAATACAGAAAGGCAATGGGAAAATTATTATATCTTGCGACTGTTACAAGGCCAGACATTGCAGCAGCAATGGAAATTTTGAGCAGGAAGGGGTGTCAAAGCCAAACAAAATGGATTGGAATGCAGTGAAGAGAGTAATCCGTTATTTGAAAGAGACTAGCAGTGTTAAGCTGAAACTACCTGCAAGTGAGAAATACATTTTAACCGGATACATTGATGCAGACTGGACTGGAGATCCAATTGACAGGAAATCTACCAGTGGCTCTCTTTTCTTGCTCTCAGGTGGATCAATTAGTTGGACTAGTAAGAAACAATCTATAGTAACACTGTCATCGACAGAAGCAGAATATGTCGCCGCAGCACATGCCAGTCAAGAAGTTCTATGGTTAAGACAACTGCTAACAGACTTAGGACAACAACAATTGGGACCAACAAAGATGTATGAGGACAATCAAGGATGTCTAGTTCTCGCTCAGATGGAAAGAGTTAATCCAAGAACTAAACACATTGATGTAAAGTTTCACTACTTGAGAGATCACCAGGAACAAGGAATCCTAAATTTAGAGTACTGCCCAACTGAAGATATGACAGCATATTTTCACAAAGGCATTGAATGCTGAAAGAAATCAGAGACTGATGAAGAAATTAGGCTTAACTGAATAAGTCCTTACTGTTGAGAAAGGGTGTTGGCAGATATGCAACAGATACAGACTTATTTGTGTGCAGGAGGAGTTTACACTTTTCTGACAGTAGATTGCGATGTTGTTACTGTTATATGCTCAGTTGAATGTGATGCATATACTTGTTGTACTTTGGTTTCACTTTCTCTCTGGCAAAAGGTCCTTTAGACTTCTAGTTATACTGTATTAAGGAGCTGATGCATGTACCTCATGTTCTGTGTAGATAAAAGTTGAATTACCTCATATAATCTACTCTCTCAAGTTTCTTCTGTGACCAAACTATGCAACAAGGGATACAAAAATATATCCAAGGAATTGATAATGCCCGTCAGCAGCGTTCAAACTGTGATTAACAAATGGAAAATCAGGGGCTCTGAAAACAAAACTACGGTCAGGCAGACCAACAAAAATTTTGTTCAGGAAAATTGCTCGGGATGCAAAGAAACACCCACAAATAACATCAGCTGAAGTACTGGATTTTCTGAAAACTAGCGGTGTGGCTGTTTCAAGATGCACAATAAGGAGGCACTTGAAGAAAAATGGGTTGCATGGTCGAGTTGCCAGAAGAAAGCCAGTACTGCACAAATGCCACAAAGTATCTCACCTACAATACTCAAAACAGCACAGAGACAAGTCTCAAAACTTCTGGAACAAGGTAATTTTGAGTGATGAGACCAAAATTGAACTTTTTGGCCACAACCATAAACATTACATTTGTAGAGAGGTCAACAAGCCCTATGATGAAAGGAACACCATTCCTATTGTAAAGCACGGAGGTGGATCGCTATCGCTAATGTTTCGGGGATGTGTGAGCCACAAAGGCACATTAAACTTGGTCAAAGGTGAAGGAAAGATGAATGCAGCACGTAATCAGCAAATACTGGAGCTAATTTCCAGTCATCAGCCCGAAAGCTGCACATGGGACGTACTTGGACGTTCCAATATCACAACGATCCAAAACACAAGGCCAAGTCGACCTGTCATTGGCTACAGCAGAACAAAGTTAAGGTTCTGGAGTGGCCATCTCAGTCTCCTGACCTCAATATCATTGAGCCACTCTGGGGAGATCTCAAGCGCGCAGTTTATGCTAGACAGCCCAGTAATTTACAGGAACTGGAGGCTTTTTGCCAAGAAGAGTGGGTAGCTTTACCATCTGAGAAAATAAAGAACCTCATCCACAACTACCACAAAAGACTTCAAGCTGTTATTGATGTTAGAGGGGGCAATACACGGTATTAAGAAATGGGGTATGTAAATTTTTGATCAGGGTCACTTGGATGTTTTGGGTTGTCATTATGATTTAAAAAGAAAAAACACAGTAGTTTGGCAATAAATGGCTTCACACAACCACTAACCATGAGTGGAGAAAAACTTTTTGTGTTATCATTCATATTTTCACCTCAACACATCCCCACGCTCATTTCTAACCCCCTACCTCGATCCTCCGCACGTTTTTGTAAATTTTTGATCAGGGTCATTTGGATGTTTTGGGTTGTCATTATGATTTAAAAAGCACAGTAGTTTGACAATAAATTGCTTCACCCAACAACTAACCATGAGTGGAGAAAAACTTTTGGTGTTATCATTCATATTCTCTGACAAATGGCTAAGAAAGCAAAAATTCTGCAGGGGTATGTAAACTTTTGAGCATAACTGTAAATGTTTGGTGCACTGAGCTCCTGCACTTGGTTTGAACAGCAGCAATTATGTGCTGTCAGACTTCCTTTTAAAACTAATTGTTCAATGAATAATACACCTCTGGTGAAACAGTATCATACCACTGCCTCCAGAAACAGTATCATACTTTAGTATGCCCAACTAAATTGTATCATTACGTATCCAACCTATCCGTGCAGCCCTTTTGCAGCTTGTGGCAGGGGCAGACACTGACAGCTTGCGGCCCTTATGCAAGAACTATGTCTGGACCCCTCTCCCTGACCCGCATGGCACTTATGATGAGGACAGTCTAGCCATGGGCCCCCAGAGAAGGCCAGATTGCCCTCATTATCACCGCCCTGTAAGCAGGGGTGTACATAGAGTTCACAGGGCACCATAGCAAAAGTTCTATTTGTGCCTTGTGCCTCCCCACACCTCTATATACATATATATATATATATATATATATATATATATATATATATATATATATATATATATATATATATACACTCACCGGCCACTTTATTAGGTACACCTGTCCAACTTCTTGTTAACACTTAATTTCTAATCAGCCAATCACATGGCGGCAACTCAGTGCATTTAGGCATGTAGACATGGTCAAGACAATCTCCTGCAGTTCAAACCGAGCATCAGTATGGGGAAGAAAGGTGATTTGAGTGCCTTTGAACGTGGCATGGTTGTTGGTGCCAGAAGGGCTGGTCTGAGTATTTCAGAAACTGCTGATCTACTGGGATTTTCACGCACAACCATCTCTAGGGTTTACAGAGAATGGTCCGAAAAAGAAAAAAAATCCAGTGAGCGGCAGTTCTGTGGGCGGAAATGCCTTGTTGATGCCAGAGGTCAGAGGAGAATGGGCAGACTGGTTCGAGCTGATAGAAAGGCAACAGTGACTCAAATCACCACCCGTTACAACCAAGGTAGGCCTAAGAGCATCTCTGAACGCACAGTGCGTCGAACTTTGAGGCAGATGGGCTACAGCAGCAGAAGACCACACCGGGTACCACTCCTTTCAGCTAAGAACAGGAAACTGAGGCTACAATTTGTACAAGCTCATCGAAATTGGACAGTAGAAGATTGGAAAAACGTTGCTTGGTCTGATGAGTCTCGATTTCTGCTGCGACATTCGGATGGTAGGGTCAGAATTTGGCGTAAACAACATGAAAGCATGGATCCATCCTGCCTTGTATGGAGCATCTTTGGGATGTGCAGCCGACAAATCTGCGGCAACTGTGTGATGCCATCATGTCAATATGGACCAAAATCTCTGAGGAATGCTTCCAGCACCTTGTTGAATCTATGCCACGAAGAATTAAGGCAGTTCTGAAGGCAAAAGGAGGTCCAACCCGTTACTAGCATGGTGTACCTAATAAAGTGGCCGGTGAGTGTATATACTTTTTTTTTTGTACTGAGATGGAGATATATATCTCCATCAGGATTCGGTTCTGCTGAGTTCAAGCATGTATATATTATATTAATTAATATGTCTGGTATCTATACCATCTGGTATCTGATAAAGGGTTATTCCCCAAATAAAAATCAAGTTATCCCCAATCTCGATCATAAGGGATAACTTACTGACTTTTGGGGGACTGACCACTGGGACCACCAGCAATCCTGAGAACAGGACTCTACAGCTCAGCCATGAATGGATTGGAGGGGCGCATGCTTGACTTCTGCCCTATTCATTGTCTATGGAACTGATGTAAATAGCCGAGCGAACCGAGCCAAGAACAGGGGCCGAGCATGCACAACTCTGCTCCATTCAGGACAAGACTGCAAACCCTTGTTCTCAGAATCTCTGGGGGATGGAGGGCAGTGGTTGGATCCTATGTATCAGAGATAACTTGATTATTTGGTGAATAACACTCATTTGTCACTCCCTTGGATACTTTTAAGCTATTACTATGCGCATAAAGGTAATAGAATGGTTAAACCAGTCTTACCTGTATGTCTCACAGATGCCGTCTAAAGGTACCGTCACACTATGCGACGCTGCAGCGATACAGACAACGATGCCGATCGCTGCAGCGTCGCTGTTTGGTCGCTGGAGAGCTGTCACACAGACCGCTCTCCAGCGACCAACGATGCCGAGGTCCCTGGGTAACCAGGGTAAACATCGGGTTACTAAGCGCAGGGCCGCGCTTAGTAACCCGATGTTTACCCTGGTTACCAGTGTAAAATGTAAAAAAACAAACACTACATACTCACATTCGCGTCCCCCGGCGTCCGCTTCCTGCACTGACTGAGCGCCGGCCCTAACAGCAGAGCGGTGACGTCACCGCTGTGCTTTCACTTACGGCCGGCGCTCAGTCAGTGCAAGAAGCGGACAGCGAGGGACGTGTGACAGACATCAGAAGGTGAGTATGTACTGTTTGTTTTTTTACATTTTACACTGGTAACCAGGGTAATCATCGGGTTACTAAGCGCGGCCCTGCGCTTAGTAACCCGATGTTTACCCTGGTTACCATTGTAAAACATCGCTGGCATCGTTGCTTTTGCTGTCAAACACAACGATACACGGCGATCTGACGACCAAATAAAGTTCTGAACTTTAATCAACGACCAGCGATATCACAGCAGGGTCCTGATCGCTGCTGCGTGTCAAACTCAACGATATCGCTAGCCAGGACGCTGCAACGTCACGGATCGCTAGCGATATCGTTTAGTGTGACGGTACCTTAAATGTTAAGAAATGCACTTTTAATCTTTTATGTTAATGATTTCTTCCAGGCTTCGAAGTGTGTGGTTCTACTGTGCAGTGACTCGCCAGCGCCTGCGCAGAAGCAGGATGAAAACACTGCCCATAGAAGGGCGGATAACGTATCCATAACTGCGTGAGTGCATGGCGCATGCGTGGGATTACGGCGGCGCAACTGTACATCACAGGGCAGTGTGACGTGCAAGGGAGGGTGATTGTGAAAAGAACAACAAATGAACCGGGATAGGAAACAAATAACGATGTAAATAATATATTATATAGAAATAAAGCCAAAGAAATATATATAAGGATAAAATAGCCTTTATTTAGTTTTTGGCGGCTGGCACTACAACATGTGCCTGTACTTGAAGTAAATAAAAATATATAAAAGAATTATCAGGACGGACAATGGTATATGCCAACTTGTGTAAGACTCGGAATAAGCAGCACAATATACCCACAGAAAAATGAATAATTATACATATATGTAGCTATTCATAGCTCCCTTGTGGCTGCCAGGCCTCTCTGTCTGCTCTCAGTTCCAGACTTCCTTCTCCTTCAGTGTCTCTATCAGACTGCCTCCTCCTCCAGACCAGGATCTTTATTCAGGGAAGCTGCCCTAAAACAGGGTTCTGAGCTCCCCCTCCTGGCCTGGATTCAGAATGTGTTGCATGTTGGTGCCTTACCTGGTGAAGAGAACTCCATTGCCTCTGAGCATGATGCTACCCTCCCCGAAGGGAAAGCAACATCACTGCAACAACCGGTTACCTGGGGTGTTGCACTCCCCCCCCCCCCCCCCCCCCCCGTTAACTCCAGTACTGGGAAAAGAAAAACATAAACAACAGGTTGAAGACAATTTTTGTGACGTGCATGTCAACAGGTTAACAGGTTAAACGTAAGCATCCCTTTATGGGAGGTACGGTTCTTGAACGTCGCATAACAGAACAGTAACATAACTTTTTATTACAAGTGCACACAGGTTAAAGTGCAAACTTTGGGGATAGCAAGACGCATTGATCAGTCCTGGTCTCCGCTGCACCATGCAGTTTTGCTACAGTCCTGAAAAGCAAAACAGGTACACATATATATACAGTCCTGCTCACGCTACCAGCATGCGGCAATATCAAAGAGGGGCACCGAAACAGGTGCCGAACTATTTAGAAAACAGTTCTCAGTTATACTGTAATTTTTAAACTGTAAGGAAAAACATAACATATTCACAGCATCAGTTTCACGCAGGTGAACGTCTTTTTAATTGTTTCTTCCAGGGCAGGTCCTGGCGTGTACAGCTTCCTGACTGGGGAAGTTCCTTAACACTGGGGTCAGCAGGTGACTCCTTAGAAAATGTTCGGCTTCCAAAGTCTGTGTAGCCCGGGTTTCCTGTCCACTCACAGTGGCTACACGGTTATAGGCATGCTGGTCCATGCACCTTTTAACATGAAGAGCATAGTATCCTCTTTCTCCATGGTGCCGAGTATAAGTCACTTTGTCACCAGGGTATAAATCACGGTCAGGGTGTCCTCTTAATAGGTGTGATTTCACATCCCTACGGTTGACAAATAGTTCCCTGTGTCCTATTTGTTCCCTGATAAATCCCCATCCTTTATCCAAATTGAAGGAAACAACAGTTCCTGTTCTTATAGGTCCCCTACTTGCAGGTTTAATTGTGCAGGGCTGGGCTTTAGCTAACAAGTTCTTCTGCTCTATAGCTTCTCACCTAGTTTTGCGGGTTTTCTCTCCTGCTGCAAGTTTTAATATCTGCCTTCGGCAGTAGTCCTCCTTTTCGATCAGTTATACACCATTAGCTGCTGATAGGGCCTCTATTGGGAATCCCATAAGGTCTGTCTGGGGATGCTTCCATTGAACAGTCTCTTTGGGCCTGCATGCCTTCAGAGGCGATGGCACAGGGGTCATTGCCTCAGTAAGTGCATCGCATGCGTCAGTCATACGGTCCCAAGTTATGGCGGTTGTAATTTGCCTGAGCAGTAAGGTTGGCGGGGGTGCTAGTTGTCCCACTAAGGTGTCTTCCGCTACTGGGGCAGTTAGCATACCTGTCTCTCCGGTGTTGGTGTTCTGTCTTCTCTCAGTTCCTGCTATGACCCCAATGGCGAGGGTCTCAGAGGAACAAGTAAGTCTGCGAAGTACAAAAATCCAGCTCATAGGGCAGTGGTAACTGGGTTGACCATATATCTACTCCTAACGCCAACACTAGAAGTAGCCGGGGAACATGCCTACGTTGGTCGCTAGATGTCTCGCGCCAGCCGGAGGACTAACTACCCCTAGAAGAGGAAAACAAAGACCTCTCTTGCCTCCAGAGAATAGACCCCAAAAGTTGGATACAAGCCCCCCACAGATAATAACGGTGAGGTAAGAGGAAATGACAAACACAGAGATGAACTAGGTTTAGCAAAGAGAGGCCCACTTACTAATAGCAGAATGTAGTAAGATAACTTATATGGTCAACAAAAACCCTATCAAAATCCACACTGGAAATTCAAGAACCCCCGAACCGTCTAACGGCCCGGGGGGAGAACTCCAGCCTCCCTAGAGCTTCCAGCAAGGTTAGGATACAGATTATGTACAAGCTGGACAAAAATGCAAACAAAAACAAATAGCAAAAAGCAAGAAAGCAGACTTAGCTTAATCTAGCAGGAACCAGGATCAGTAGACAAGAGCACAACAGATTAGCTCTGATTACAACGTTGCCAGGCATTGAACTGAAGGTCCAGGGAGCTTATATAGCAACACCCCTGACCTAACGACCCAGGTGAGCATACAAGGGATGGCAGACATTCCCAGAGTCAAATCACTAGTAACCACTAGAGGGAGCCAAAAAGGTAAATTCACAACAGTACCCCCCCCCTTAGTGAGGGGTCACCGAACCCTCACCAAGACCACCAGGGCGATCAGGATGAGCGGTGTGAAAGGCACGAACCAAATCGGCCGCATGCACATCAGAGGCGACCACCCAGGAATTATCCTCCTGACCATAGCCCTTCCACTTGACCAGGTACTGAAGCCTCCGCCTGGAGAGACGAGAATCTAAGATCTTCTCCACCACGTACTCCAACTCGCCCTCAACCAACACCGGAGCAGGAGGCTCAGCAGAAGGGACCACAGGCACAACGTACCGCCGCAACAAGGACCTATGAAATACGTTGTGAATGGCAAACGACACCGGAAGATCCAGGCGAAAGGATACAGGATTAAGGATTTCCAATATCTTGTAAGGACCAATGAAGCGAGGCTTAAATTTGGGAGAGGAGACCTTCATAGGAACAAATCGAGAAGACAGCCATACCAAATCCCCAACGCGAAGTCGGGGACCCACACCGCGGCGGCGGTTGGCAAAACGTTGAGCCTTCTCCTGTGACAACTTCAAGTTGTCCACCACATGACTCCAGATCCGCTGCAACCTATCCACCACAGAATCCACCCCAGGACAGTCAGAAGGCTCCACATGTCCCGAGGAAAAACGAGGATGGAAACCAGAGTTGCAGAAAAATGGCGAAACCAAGGTGGCGGAACTAGCCCGATTATTAAGGGCAAATTCAGCCAACGGCAAGAAGGTCACCCAATCATCCTGATCAGAAGAGACAAAACACCTCAAATAAGCCTCCAGAGTCTGATTAGTTCGCTCCGTTTGTCCGTTAGTCTGGGGATGAAAAGCGGACGAAAACGACAAATCAATGCCCATCCTACCACAAAAGGATCGCCAGAACCTGGAAACAAACTGGGATCCTCTGTCCGACACAATATTCTCAGGAATGCCGTGCAAACGAACCACGTTCTGGAAGAACACAGGAACCAGATCAGAAGAGGAGGGCAGCTTAGGCAAAGGAACCAAATGGACCATCTTGGAGAAACGATCACATATCACCCAGATGACAGACATGCCCTGAGACACCGGAAGATCAGAAATGAAATCCATAGAGATGTGTGTCCAAGGTCTCTTCGGGACAGGCAAGGGCAAGAGCAACCCGCTGGCACGAGAACAGCAAGGCTTAGCTCGAGCACAAGTTCCACAGGACTGCACAAATGACCGCACATCCCTTGACAAGGAAGGCCACCAAAAGGACCTGGCCACCAGATCTCTGGTGCCAAAAATTCCCGGGTGCCCTGCCAACACTGAGGAATGAACCTCGGAAATGACTCTGCTGGTCCATTTAGCAGGCACAAACAATCTGTCAGATGGACAAGAGTCAGGCCTACCAGCCTAAAATCTCTGCAACACACGTCGCAGATCCGGAGAAATAGCTGACAAGATAACTCCTTCCTTAAAAATACCCACAGGTTCAGCGACTCCAGGAGCATCAGGCACAAAGCTCCTAGACAGAGCATCGGCCTTCACATTCTTAGAACCTGGTAAATACGAGACCACAAAGTCAAAACGGGAGAAAAACAATGACCAGCGGGCCTGTCTAGGATTCAGGCGTTTAGCAGACTCGAGATACATCAGATTTTTGTGATCAGTCAAGACCACCACACGATGCTTAGCACCCTCGAGCCAATGACGCCACTCCTCAAATGCCCACTTCATGGCCAACAACTCCCGATTGCCCACATCATAATTTCGCTCTGCCGGCGAAAACTTCCTGGAGAAAAAGGCACAAGGTCTCATAGTAGAGCAACCAGGGCCTCTCTGCGACAAAACGGCCCCTGCCCCAATCTCCGAAGCATCCACCTCCACCTGAAAGGGAAGTGAGGTGTCAGGTTGGCACAAAACAGGCGCCGAAGTAAACCGGCGTTTCAACTCCTGGAAAGCCTCCACGGCAGCAGGAGCCCAGTTAGCTACATCAGAGCCTTTCTTGGTCATATCCGTCAATGGTTTAACAACGCTAGAAAAATTTGCGATAAAATGACGGTAGAAGTTAGCAAAACCCAAGAACTTCTGAAGACTCTTAACTGACGAGGGTTGAGTCCAATCATGAATAGCTCGGACCTTGACTGGGTCCATCTCCACAGCAGAAGGGGAAAAAATGAACCCCAAAAAGGGAACCCTCTGTACACCAAAGAGACACTTTGAGCCTTTAACAAACAAAGAATTTTCACGCAAAATCTTAAAAACCATCCTGACCTGCTCCACATGCGAGTCCCAATCATCAGAAAAAAACAGAATATCATCCAGATAAACAATCAAAAATGTATCCAGATACTTCCGGAAAATGTCATGCATGAAGGACTGAAAAACTGAAGGTGCATTAGAGAGCCCAAATGGCATCACCAAGTACTCAAAATGACCTTCGGGCGTATTGAATGCGGTTTTCCATTCATCGCCTTGCTTAATGCGCACAAGGTTGTACGCACCACGAAGGTCTATCTTGGTGAACCACTTGGCACCTTTAATCCGGGCAAACAAGTCTGACAACAGCGGCAAAGGATACTGAAATTTGACAGTGATCTTGTTTAAAAGCCGATAGTCAATACAAGGCCTCAAAGATCCGTCCTTTTTGGCCACAAAAAAGAATCCCGCACCAAGAGGGGAAGAAGAAGGACGGATATGCCCCTTCTCAAGAGACTCCTTGATATATGAACGCATCGCGGTATGTTCAGGTACCGACAAATTAAACAGTCTCCCCTTAGGAAACTTACTGCCAGGAATCAAATCTATTGCACAGTCACATTCCCTATGAGGAGGCAGTGCACTGGACTTAGACTCGCTGAAGACATCCTGATAATCAGACAAATACGCCGGAACTTCCGAAGGCATAGAAGAAGCAATAGACAAGGGAAGGGAATCTCCATGAATTCCATGGCAGCCCCAACTTGACACCGACATTGCCTACCAGTCCAAGACTGGATTATGGGTCTGTAACCATGGCAAACCCAAAACAACCAAATCATGCATCTTATGCAGAACAAGAAAACGTATCACCTCCCGATGTTCGGGAGTCATGCACATGGTAACCTGTGTCCAAAACTGCGGTTTATTTTTTGCCAAAGGCGTAGCATCAATACCCCTAAGAGGGATAGGATTTTCCAATGGCTCCAGAACAAAACCGCAGCGCTTGGCAAATGACAGATCCATCAGACTCAGGGCAGCACCTGAGTCTACAAACGCCATGACAGGATACGATGACAGTGAGCAAATCAAAGTTACAGATAGAATAAATTTAGGTTGCAAATTACCAATGGCGACAGGACTAACAACCCTAGTAAGACGTTTAGAGCATGCTGAGATAACATGTGTAGAATCACCACAGTAGTAACACAAGCCATTCTGGCGTCTATGAATTTTCCGCTCATTTCTAGTCAGGATTCTATCACATTGCATTAAATCAGGTGCCTGTTCAGACAACACCATGAGGGAATTTGCGGTTTTGCGCTCCCGCAACCGCCGGTCGATTTGAATTGCCAGGGCCATGGAATCATTCAGACCTGTGGGAATGGGAAAACCCACCATCACATTCTTAATGGCTTCAGAAAGACCATTTCTGAAATTTGCAGCCAATGCACACTCGTTCCACTGGGTCAGCACGGACCATTTCCGAAATTTTTGGCAATACACTTCAGCCTCGTCCTGGCCCTGAGACATAGCCAGCAAGGCTTTTTCTGCCTGAATCTCAAGATTGGGTTCCTCATAAAGCAAACCGAGCGCCAGAAAAAACGCATCAATATCAGCCAATGCCGGATCTCCTGGCGCCAGCGAGAAGGCCCAATCCTGAGGGTCGCCCCGTAAAAAAGAAATAACAATTTTCACTTGCTGAGCGGAGTCTCCAGATGAACAGGGTCTCAGGGACAAAAACAATTTACAATTATTCCTGAAATTTCTAAATTTAAATCGGTCTCCGGAAAACAGTTCAGGAATCGGTATCTTAGGTTCTGACATAGGATTTCTGATAACATAATCTTGTATGCCCTGCATACGAGCAGTAAGCTGGTCCACACCTGTAATCAAGGTCTGGACATTCATGTCTGCAGCAAACACAAGCCACTCAGAGGTAAAGGGGAAAAGAAAAAAAAATGAGAAAGAGAAAAAAAACCTCAGAATTTTCTTTCTTATAATCCCGCTTCTGCAATGCATTTAACATTTAATACTGGCCTGGCAAACTGTTATGACCCCAATGGCGAGGGTCTCAGAGGAACAAGTAAGTCTGCGAAGTACAAAAATCCAGCTCATAGGGCAGTGGTAACTGGGTTGACCATATATCTACTCCTAACGCCAACACTAGAAGTAGCCGGGGAACATGCCTACGTTGGTCGCTAGATGTCTCGCGCCAGCCGGAGGACTAACTACCCCTAGAAGAGGAAAACAAAGACCTCTCTTGCCTCCAGAGAATAGACCCCAAAAGTTGGATACAAGCCCCCCACAGATAATAACGGTGAGGTAAGAGGAAATGACAAACACAGAGATGAACTAGGTTTAGCAAAGAGAGGCCCACTTACTAATAGCAGAATGTAGTAAGATAACTTATATGGTCAACAAAAACCCTATCAAAATCCACACTGGAAATTCAAGAACCCCCGAACCGTCTAACGGCCCGGGGGGAGAACTCCAGCCTCCCTAGAGCTTCCAGCAAGGTTAGGATACAGATTATGTACAAGCTGGACAAAAATGCAAACAAAAACAAATAGCAAAAAGCAAGAAAGCAGACTTAGCTTAATCTAGCAGGAACCAGGATCAGTAGACAAGAGCACAACAGATTAGCTCTGATTACAACGTTGCCAGGCATTGAACTGAAGGTCCAGGGAGCTTATATAGCAACACCCCTGACCTAACGACCCAGGTGAGCATACAAGGGATGGCAGACATTCCCAGAGTCAAATCACTAGTAACCACTAGAGGGAGCCAAAAAGGTAAATTCACAACAGTTCCAGACTTCCTTCTCCTTCAGTGTCTCTGTCAGACTGCCTCACTCGTCTGACTAGCCCCTCCTCCAGACCAGGATCTTTATTCAGGGAAGCTGCCCTAAAACAGGGTTCTGAGCTCCCCCTCCTGGCCTGGATTCAGAATGTGTTGCATGTGCGTTCCTTACCTGGTGAAGAGAACTCCATTGCCTCTGAGCATGATACTACCCGCCCCGAAGGGAAAGCAACATCACTGCAACAACCGGTTACCAGGGGTGTTGCATCAGCCTCCAGCGCAGGGGTCATGGGGTGCATTCTCATCATGCCTCTAAGGCGTTCAGTCCAGCTCCACAGCATAGTGTTGCTTCGTGTGAATTTGGGCAAATTGCTCAGCATGGACCCCAGGGAAAAGCTAGTCCTGGGGCCACCCCCAACTGCCTGGTCTGCCGCCTGCATGCTATTGGACTGTATCCAGCCAACTACGCCAAGTGTAGAATGTTAGCAGGTGTGTAGGATGCAGTGACACACAGGAGGCAGAGCAAGGGTTAACATTTTTTTTTATATCAAACAGTGATAATACAAGCAGGGGGGAAAGGATGTGAACTTGCAGATGGGGAAAGTCAAATGCAGAAGATAAGTTAGCCAGTTATTATCAGTCTCTGTACGGAGGGGGAAGGTGGCTGGAAGATCCATCGGTGGCGCCGCAGGTGGGCGATGGCGATGCACTGTCTCCTTGCGATGACAAATCCTCCCAGTCCTTCGGCATGTGATCTCCTGATCCGGGCACACGGTGCGGTAGAGATGAAGGTCGGCGGCACAGTGGAAGAAGCAGAAAGTTCAGTAGACAAGGCCGCAGTAGAAGCACACAGTCCAGCGGACACAGCCTCAGGCACGGGCCAGTCCTTAGCAGGCACCGCAAGGATGGGACTAAGCAGTGCCTCTGCGGTGGTGAGCGGAGCCAAGGTATGCACTCTATACTGGTCACTACCCAGTGCAGATGTCTGTCTGGGCTGAGGGTAGAGATTGTCGGCAGTCTTGCTAGCCGGGAATACAGGCACAGCTAGCTGGCATGGGTCCGTCAAGAGGGAGTCAACTGTCTCACTGCTCACAAGCTCATTTCCTGCCAAGTGTCCTGTCTTAATGCTCACACCGCCATTTATCTCGGACCCGCCCCCACCAGTCAGGTGTTCAGAACTGTCACAATCAGGAACCTCTTTCCCCTGGAATACTGGTGACAGTCCCAACAGTTTCAGCCCAGACACGCAAGAGGGACCGTTGACTCGGTACACCTCCCTACACATATACATCGGTACAACTCCCTACACATACACAAACACATACATGCACACACATACATAAACACACATACATACAAACACATGCACATACATGTATAAACATACACACATATGCACAGACAGACATACAGAGTGTTCAAAGTGCTCCAGGTGTTCTTGGGTCCCGGGCGAAAGAGTCTCAGTAGGCCCCTTTAACACATGCCTCGATTAATGATGTACAGGCAGAGAAATATAGGTATAGTACAATGCCAAAGATTTCACTTCTTACATTACATGAGTGATAACTATTGTAAATTCTACAATACCATATAGCAGAGGGGATTCAGGTGATCGAGGGTCCACAGGTTTTAGGGTTTCAGTACCTGTAGTATTAGAGGTAAATGGGATATTGATAAATGTACCCTACCAGTCAAAACTGTCCTCAGCAGTGTACCCTTTACATAAGTCGATTTCCTCCTATATAGTCCTCCATACAGAATTATAGGTACCACATAGTTTTCCACACAGTATAATGGGCCCCATATATTGCTCCATAATGTATTATGGGCACCACATAGTGCTCCAAACAGTATTATAGGTACCACATAGTCTACCATAAAGTATAATGGCCCCTATATATTGCTTCATTCAGTATAATGGGCCCCATATAGTGCTCCATAAAATAAAATGATTCCCATATATTGTTCCATACAGAATAATGGACCCCATATAATGCACCATACAGAATAATGAACTCCATATAATGCTCCAAGCAGAATAATGAGCCCCATATAATGCTCCATACAGAATAATAGGCCCCATATAATGCTCCTTTCAGAATAATGGCCCCTTATATTGCTCCCAACAGAATAATGGACCCCATATTATGCTCAATATAGAATAATGGGTCCCATATTATTCTCCATACAGAATAATGGGCATCATATAATACTCCATAGAGAATGGGCCCCATATAATGCTCCATACATAAAAAAATATTCAAATACTTACTTCTCTCTCTCCCCCTTCCGCCACTGCTCCAGTCTTCATTGCTCCAATCTCGTCAGCATCTTATGACTCTGCAGTGTTCACCACAGAGGGCACGCTGTAGTGACGTCATCGCGCTCTCTCCCCTGAGACATCCGAGAGTCCTGGACACTGGAGATGCGGAGGAATGGGGAAAGGTAAGTATTTCAAACAATTTAAAGCACAGGGAGCCTGGTACCCGATTGATGGGCCCCATAGTGTGCCGGTGTTCCCGACGGTGAGTGGGTCATCACTCGCTGGGTGGTGACACCAGACCTGCCAACCTGCAAGGGTCCCCCTCCACCCCTGGGCCGAGGTGCAGCTGCAATGGCTGCATCGGCGGTATGTCCGCCGCTGGGGCTCTGTAGTCTGAAGAAGATAGACACAAAAACATGTAGGGCACAGATCAATGCAGGCCTATATAGTAAATTGTGGGAAAGGCAAACAAAAGCTCCATTTGAACCAGTAAAGAAAATGAAGTGTTTATACAGCACCCCAGAGTCCTGGTCGTTGCAGTACTGATGCTCCGCCACTAAGGGGAGTGATGGTACGTCTGATGGCACTTAAGGAGTTCACCTGACCAGGTATCAGAGTCACACACTACATTTCACACTCTGGCCACCAGGGGGAGCAAAGGGTTCTATGTACTAGGCCACTCCTCACAATCTGGTAAAACTGGGGGCTGGATAGGAAGTTAGTCGGAAGCTGACTGGGTTGGATCCAGGCAACATCCTGTGGCAGAGGGTGTTGCAGGGGAAGATTCAGGGGAGTCTCTGTCAGGGGTGGGATCCTGACAGTGGCCTAGCGAACAGAACAGAACGTTACGGAGCCGCGCCTGCACCCGTTGCGGCGGCATCCTAAGAAAGGAAAGGAAGAGAAGTTTATTGTGGAGAAGTGAGAAACGAGATCGCAGCAAAAAGGAGATAAAGCCAGTAGGAATTGTGCCGTAAGATCGAGGCAACATCCTACTGAGGCGCGTGTTGTGAACTCTATTTCTGGGCTCCCTCTGGTGGTCACAAGCGGTACTGTGTAGTGTTGTCTTTCTGCAGGTTGGCTTCATCAGCTGGTTCGTTATCCTTGGTTGGTTTTCTATTTAGCTCACCTGGATACTCAGTTCCTTGCCTGCTATCAATGTATTCAGTGCTCTTCAGATTTCGTGTGTCTACCTTGCTCCCAGTCTCTCCAAGACAAGCTAAGTTTTTGTTTGATCATTTTTTGATTATCAGTGTTCATTATGTTTTTAGTCCAGCTCGCTAAAATGTGATTTCTTCGCTTGCTGGTTGCTCTAGGGGACTGAGTTTCTCCCCCCACACCGTTAGTTGGTGTGGGGGTTCTTGAAATCTCAGAGTGGATATTTTGTAAGGGTTTTTTACTGACCGCATAGATTCCCTTTTCTATTTTCTGCTATCTAGTATTAGTGGGCCTCATTTGCTGAATCTGCTTTCACCCCTGTGTATGTGCCTTCCTCTTACCTCACAGTTATTATTTGTTGGGGGCTTCTATATCTTTGGGAATTATTTCTCTGGAGGCAAGAGAGGTCTTTCTTTCTCTCTAGGGGTAGTTAGTTCCTTAGGCTGGCTCGAGACATCTAGGAATTCAGGCACGTTCACCGGCTACTTCTAGTGTGTTTGGTAAGGTTCAGATTTGCGGTCAGTCCAGCTTGCCACCTCCCTAGAGCTTGTCCTATGTTTGTTACTTAGCTGGAGTAATTTGTGATCCTCAACCACTAAGGATCATAACAGTATAGCAGGTCAAAAAGTGTTTAATGCATCGCAGAAGTGGGATAAAAAGAAGACCCGAATACATTTTTTTTTTTTTTCCCGCTTTTCCTTTGCTGCAGTCTGTTTAGCTTCTTTCATCCCCTTGAACTCTGGGTGGTTTTGAGCTCAGCTGCAGACATGGATGTTCAGACTCTGACTTCTAGTGTGGATCATCTTGCTGCACGGGTGCAAAGTATTCAGGATTTTGTTATTCATAGCCCTATGTCAGAACCAAAGATACCCATTCCTGAGTTGCTTTCTGGAGATAGATCTAGGTTTCAGAATTTTAAGAATAATTGTAAGTTATTTCTATCTCTGAGACCTCGTTCCTCTGGTGATTCCGCTCGGCAAGTAAAGATTGTTATCTCCTTGTTACGTGGCGACCCTCAGGATTGGGCCTTCTCTCTGGCGCCAGGAGATCCTGCATTGCTTAATGTGGATGCGTTTTTTCTGGCTCTTGGACTGCTTTATGAGGAGCCTAATCTTGAGAATCAGGCAGAAAAAGCGTTGCTGGCCCTTTCTCAAGGGCAGGATGAAGCAGAGGTGTATTGTCAAAAATTTCGGAAATGGTCAGTGCTTACTCAATGGAATGAGTGTGCCCTGGCTGCAAATTTCAGAGAAGGTCTTTCTGAAGCCATTAAGGATGTTATGGTGGGGTTCCCCACCCCTACAAGTCTGAGTGATTCTATGGCTTTAGCCATTCAGGTTGATCGGCGTTTGCGGGAGCGCAGATCTGCTCATCCTTTGGCGGTATTTTCTGAACAGAGACCTGAGTCTATGCAATGTGATCGAACTCTGACCAGAATTGAGCGACAAAGTCATAGACGTCAAAATGGGTTGTGCTTTTACTGTGGTGATTCTGCTCATGTTATCTCAGCATGCTCTAAACGCTTAAAAAAGGTCGCTAAACCTGTCACCATTGGTACTATACAGCCTAAGTTTATTTTGTCTGTTACTTTGATTTGTTCTTTGTCGTCCTACTCGGTTATGGCCTTTGTGGATTCGGGTGCTGCCCTGAATCTGATGGATTTGTCATTTGCCAGGCGCTGTGGTTTTGTCCTGGAGCCTTTGGAATTTCCTATTACTCTGAGGGGAATTGATGCTACGCCATTGGCTGAGAATAAACCTCAGTATTGGACGCAAATGACCATGTGCATGACTCCCGTTCATCAGGAGGTGATTCGCTTTCTTGTTCTGCATAATTTACATGATGTTGTTGTTTTGGGTCTGCCATGGTTGCAGGCTCATAATCCAGTTTTAGATTGGAAAGCTATGTCTGTGTCTAGTTGGGGTTGTCAGGGAATTCATGGCGATACTCCATTGGTGTCTATTGCTTCTTCCACTCCTTCTGAGGTCCCTGAGTTTTTGTCTGACTACCAGGATGTATTTGATGAGCCCAGGTCCGGTGCCCTGCCCCCTCATAGGGATTGTGACTGTGCTATAAATTTAATTCCTGGTAGTAAATTCCCTAAGGGACGACTTTTTAATTTGTCTATACCAGAGCATGCCGCGATGCGGAGTTATATAAAGGAGTCTTTGGAGAAGGGACATATTCGCCCATCCTCTTCCCCTCTTGGTGCAGGATTCCTTTTTGTGGCCAAAAAGGACGGTTCTTTGAGACCGTGTATAGATTATCGCCTTCTGAATAAAATTACAGTCAAATTTCAGTATCCTTTGCCACTATTATCTGATTTGTTTGCTCGGATTAAGGGTGCCAGTTGGTTCACCAAGATAGATCTCCGTGGTGCGTATAATCTTGTGAGCATTAAGCAGGGAGATGAATGGAAAACAGCATTTAATACGCCCGAAGGCCATTTTGAGTACTTGGTGATGCCTTTTGGACTCTCTAATGCTCCTTCTGTGTTTCAGTCCTTCATGCATGACATTTTCCGAGAATATCTGGATAAATTTATGATTGTTTATCTGGATGACATTTTGGTCTTTTCTGATGATTGGGAGTCCCATGTGAAGCAGGTCAGGATGGTGTTTCAGGTCCTGCGTGCCAATGCTTTATTTGTGAAGGGCTCAAAATGCCTCTTCGGAGTACAGAAGGTCTCCTTTTTGGGTTTTATTTTTTCTCCTTCTGCTGTGGAGATGGACCCAGTCAAGGTCCAGGCTATTCATGACTGGACTCAGCCCACGTCTGTTAAGAGTCTTCAGAAGTTCTTGGGTTTTGCTAATTTTTACCGTCGTTTCATCGCTAATTTTTCTAGCGTGGTTAAACCTTTGACGGATTTGACCAGGAAGGGCTCTGATGTGACTAATTGGTCTCCTGCGGCCGTGGAGGCCTTTCGGGAGCTTAAGCACCGGTTTTCTTCAGCTCCAGTCTTATGTCAGCCAGATGTCTCTCTCCCCTTTCAGGTCGAGGTTGATGCTTCCGAGATTGGAGCAAGGGCTGTTTTGTCACAGAGAAGTTCTGAGGGCTCTGTGATGAAGCCGTGTGCTTTCTTTTCAAGAAAGTTTTCGCCTGCCGAGCGAAATTATGATGTTGGTAATCGGGAGTTGTTGGCTATGAAGTGGGCATTTGAGGAGTGGCGTCATTGGCTCGAGGGACCTAGACATCGTGTGGTGGTCCTGACTGATCACAAAAATCTGATTTACCTCGAGTCGGCCAAGCGCCTTAATCCTAGACAGGCTCGTTGGTCGTTGTTTTTCTCCCGTTTCAACTTCGTGGTCTCGTACCTGCCTGGTTCGAAGAACGTGAAAGCTGATGCACTTTCTAGGAGCTTTGTGCCTGACTCTCCGGGAGTTTCTGAGCCGGCTGGTATTCTTAGAGAGGGAGTGATTTTGTCTGCCATTTCTCCAGATTTGCGACGAGTGCTGCAGAAATTTCAGGCGGATAGACCTGACCGTTGTCCACCAGAGAGACTGTTTGTCCCGGATAGATGGACCAGCAGAGTTATTTCCGAGGTTCATTCTTCGGTGTTGGCGGGTCATCCTGGGATTTTTGGTACCAGAGATTTGGTGGCTAGGTCCTTCTGGTGGCCTTCCTTTTCGCGGGATGTGCGTTCCTTTGTGCAGTCTTGTGGGATTTGTGCTCGGGCTAAGCCTTGCTGTTCTCGTGCCAGCGGGTTGCTTTTGCCTTTGCCTGTCCCGAAAAGGCCTTGGACGCACATCTCCATGGATTTTATTTCGGATCTGCCAGTATCTCAGAGAATGTCTGTCATCTGGGTGGTGTGTGATCGTTTTTCCAAGATGGTCCATTTGGTGCCCTTGCCTAAGATGCCTTCCTCCTCCGATTTGGTTCCTCTATTTTTTCAGAATGTGGTTCGCTTGCACGGTATTCCTGAAAATATTGTGTCTGATAGAGGATCCCAGTTTGTGTCCAGGTTTTGGCGAACTTTTTGTGCTAAGATGGGCATTGATTTGTCTTTTTCGTCGGCCTTCCATCCTCAGACTAATGGCCAAACCGAGCGAACTAATCAGACGTTGGAGACTTATTTGAGATGTTTTGTTTCTGCTGATCAGGATGATTGGGTGACTTTTTTGCCATTGGCCGAGTTTGCCCTTAATAATCGGGCTAGTTCTGCTACCTTGGTTTCGCCTTTTTTCTGCAATTCTGGTTTCCATCCTCGTTTTTCCTCGGGTCAGGTTGAGTCTTCTGACTGTCCTGGGGTGGATTCTGTGGTGGATAGGCAGCAGATTTGGAGCCATGTGGTGGACAATCTGAAATTGTCACAGGAGAGGGCTCAGCGCTTTGCCAACCGCCGCCGCGGTGTGGGTCCCCGACTTCGTGTTGGGGATTTGGTGTGGCTGTCTTCTCGGTATGTTCCTATGAAGGTCTCGTCTCCTAAGTTTAAGCCTCGCTTCATCGGTCCTTATAAGATCTTGGAAATCCTTAACCCGGTGTCTTTTCGTTTGGATCTCCCGGCATCGTTTGCCATCCATAATGTGTTCCATAGGTCTTTGTTGCGGAGGTATGTGGTACCTGTGGTTCCTTCTGTTGAGCCTCCTGCTCCGGTGCTGGTTGAGGGCGAATTGGAGTACATGGTGGAGAAGATTTTGGATTCTCGTATCTCTAGACGGAGACTTCAGTATCTGGTTAAGTGGAAGGGCTATGGTCAGGAGGATAATTCCTGGGTTGTCGCCTCTGATGTTCATGCGGCCGATTTGGTTCGCGCCTTCCACGCAGCTCGTCCTGATCGCCCTGGGGGTCTTGATGAGGGTTCGGTGATCCCTCCTCAAGGGGGGGTACTGTTGTGAACTCTATTTCTGGGCTCCCTCACCTGGATACTCAGTTCCTTGCCTGCTATCAATGTATTCAGTGCTCTTCAGATTTCGTGTCTACCTTGCTCCCAGTCTCTCCAAGACAAGCTAAGTTTTTGTTTGATCATTTTTTGATTATCAGTGTTCATTATGTTTTTAGTCCAGCTCGCTAAAATGTGATTTCTTCGCTTGCTGGTTGCTCTAGGGGACTGAGTTTCTCCCCCCACACCGTTAGTTGGTGTGGGGGTTCTTGAAATCTCAGAGTGGATATTTTGTAAGGGTTTTTTACTGACTGCATAGATTCCCTTTTCGATTTTCTGCTATCTAGTATTAGTGGGCCTCATTTGCTGAATCTGCTTTCACCCCTGTGTATGTGCCTTCCTCTTACCTCACAGTTATTATTTGTTGGGGGCTTCTATATCTTTGGGAATTATTTCTCTGGAGGCAAGAGAGGTCTTTCTTTCTCTCTAGGGGTAGTTAGTTCCTTAGGCTGGCTCGAGACGTCTAGGAATTCAGGCACGTTCACTGGCTACTTCTAGTGTGGTTGGTAAGGTTCAGATTTGCGGTCAGTCCAGCTTGCCACCTCCCTAGAGCTTGTCCTATTTTTGTTACTTAGCTGGAGTAATTTGTGATCCTCAACCACTAAGGATCATAACAGGCGCGTAGCCGGTGGCCGGAACGCCGTGGAAGTATTAGGCTCCAAGCATTACTTCAAACAGCGGCAGGACAGTTAATTTTAGGTTGGCTGTCTCACCTAAATCACCTAAGCAGACATAGGGGGCAATTGTGGGAGAGGGGCGACGCTAGGGTCCCGGAAGAACTCCAGGCCTACCCGTCATACGGGTGCGTCCTATCCATATCATCTGGGGGACGGAGAAAGAACATCAGAATAGATACGAGTTGTGAGAGAAGAACATCAGAAACAGACACAACAGTTGTGAGGACTATCGCGTGGTGCTCAGCAGGGAGGTACTACAACACACAGGCGCTAGAATGTAGGCACTGATTTCCACCTGCAAAGAAAACTCCGGATGTGCCTTCGGACCGGCCGGTCTCAGCCAGCCTGTTAGCAGTGCTCTGGATTGCGGATCCTGAAGCCTTCAGTAAAGAGGTAAAGAGACTGCAACCCTGTGTCCTCGTTATTCACCGCGACTTGCACCACGCATCACCATCCCATCTTTCAGTGGACGCCGCTTAGCAGGGTCACGGACCAGGTCTAGCCACTGTGACAACCCCAGAACTGAGACAGAGAAGCCCGGTACCGAGTACCCCGCGGCCCTGCATCTGGGGGCGCTCCAACTACTTTATAGATTCACTGATGTAGGCTGCACAAGGTATCAAAGATTAAGCTTCATTCATTTTGATGTACATAAAAAAATGGCACCAGTGTCATCAATGTTTGGTCAGTGATTTCCACTGTTAAATAAGTAAATTACATACAGCAGCTTCTCTTATCATTTGCAATGTTAATTATGGACAGGACACAGGCTGCACATTGATACCATCCGTGTGCTGTACATGATTTTCACAGATGCATAGGCTTTTATTGGTACCTTTCACATGTGATGGAAACGAACATGTCTCTGTGATTTCTGCATGGGCACGTGGACCGCAAAAACAAAATGATATATGAACATAATGGGTACTTGTTCTGTCTGTGAAAAGAACAAATAGTGCCGCCTTCTCTAATTCTTCACACATAAGAAGCTATACAGAAAAACGAAAACTATCAACAGCTTCCAGAGGACATGACTCAATATCCCACAGGAAAGACAAGTTTAAAGCAACTTTGGAAATGCTAAATTTCTTCCTTGCTCCTTAAAGCAATCAGAAAAATACACTGTTCAATTTGTTAATAGGAGGAATAAAGCAGGAGAAACACTATACACACTTTCATTCAATACATTTAGTTGCTTATGTTTTTCCTGACACAAATTACTGATCGTGAGGAGAAAAAGCATTATCTATCTTTGTGCAGGATGTGCCAGTGGTAGCTTTTAGATGACCTGGCATAATTCTAATAATAAAAACTATTTACATTGTCATATGACAAAGGATGCACATAAGCAGACTGAATACACTGCTCAGCATTGAAATTGCAAAATCAAAAAGAAAAGTAGTGGAATTATGTAAATGAATCGATAGACATATTGATATTATGGTAATGATTAGAAAATGGAAACAGCATTTTCTAAACATCTTGATTTATTCAGCGTTGAGTATAAGCACCACGTGCAGAAATACACACACTTAGGCTTCTTTCACACTTGCGTCAGTACGGGTCCGTCGCTAAGCGTCGGCGCGACGTACCGACGCACGTTGTGAAAATTCAGCACAACGTGGGCAGTGGATGCAGTTTTTCAACGCATCCGCTGCCCATTCTAAAGTCCGGGGAAGATGGGCCGGAGTTCCGGCCGCGCATGCGTGGTAGGAAATGGCGGACACGACGTAGGAAAAAAAGTTCCCTTGAACATTTTTTCGTGCCGACGGTCCGCCAAAACACGACGCATCCAGTGCACGACGGACGCGACGTATGGCCATACATCGCGATCCGTCGGCTATACAAGTCTATGGGCAAAAAACGCATCCTGCGGGCACATTTGCAGGATCCGTTTTTTCCCCAAAACGACGTATTGCGACGTACGTCACACGACGCAAGTGTGAAAGAAGCCTTACACATCTTGGCATCTTATCATCATTGAGGCTATTAATGGTTATCTGAGAAATATTCTAATAGGCTGAATTCACTTGGACATACCATCAAAATCGGCTGCTGGCAGCTCCCTTTGTTGTTGCCTACCAGCGACGTCCCAGATGTGTTCAATGGGAGACAAGCAGCTCACAGTTGAATAAAGAAAAATCTATGTAAGTTTAGTATCGCCACAAACACTCTGACAGAGAGAATCATGATGACAGATCATTTCTACCATACAACGAACAGCATAAAAAAACCTCCTAAAGAATGGAAGAATTGCTTTTATTTACTGCAAGATTATATTGTACTGCACTGAGGGGCACCATTTCAATTTTCGCCACAGGCAGCAGGAAAGCTAAAATCAAATTTACCCGTGGTTCTCAGTGTCTCAGTGTCAATGTCCATGTGGCTCACCAGGAGTCCGCTTGCCACAATGGCATTGCCTTCCTCACGGGAGGGGTGATGTTATGCCTGGAGGTAAGGAGGGATCCCTTTGGCAGGTAATACAAACACACAACACCTTCCTGACTCCAGGCCAGAAGGGGGAGCTCTAAACCCGGTTTCAGGGGAACTTCCCTATAAGTTCTGGTCTGGAGGCAGGGTTAGGGAGTTCAGTGTGAGACAGTGAAGAGAGAGGAAGCGTATGAGGGAGGAGAGAGACTGGGAGTGGAGCTGTGGCTGAGCTCTTTCTAGGATTAAGCGTACAAGAAACCGGAGTCCGTGGTGGCACGGGTACTAAAAGCCCAGCAACTTGAACTGGAGGGCAGATTGCAGGTCTCCTGGCCCATCTGACACCTGCTGGTACCACAGCAGGTTAGGAGCCCGGGGCTGCCAGTAAGAAGACAGTGCCCACGAAAGGCTCATGCTGTCAACCATACGGGTTTAGGAGAAACAGACTCTAAGAGGAACTTGTGTAAAGCTTCAGGCAGCAAGGGACAGAGAGTACAGCGCAAAAGGAAGGCCTCCGAATCCACCTGGCTAGGTGGATCCCAAATTACTCCCATGCCGCACGGACCCCATCCACACTTGTGCCCCGGACTGCACCTGCAATTCACCAGTAAAAGGTAAAGGAAACTGCGATATTGGTGTTCTCCAATTATTTCCTGTACCCTCAGTCCTGCACCCCACCATCTATCATCCCTTACCAACTTCACCGGTAGCCCTGGGGACTAAGCTCTACCTGTGGGGAGCTATACCAATTCTGCTGCAACTCCATCAGCCCCAGTGGTCCTCTTTAAGCAGCATCGGCTATCCCTGGCCGAGTACCACAGGTGGCGTCACGAACATTTCTCCATAGACTTTATTTTCCACTACACTTAATCCCCTTTAATTGGATGCCCAGGTCCATGGACCGGGTCACCGCTTCCGTAACCACCCCTTTAAGTACCGCTGGACGCGGCCCAAATACCCCACGGCCCTATGGGGTGCTCCATCCATATACATCTTCACTATATGTGAACCCACTATACTCAAAGACCACAATATAACCAAACAGTTCAAGATAAATAAGTCGCTATTTAGAGGCAAAGTCAAAGTTCCCCAAATAACAGTATATTGGTCTTTCAGACGCAAATACATTTGAACACTTGGGTGCCAGGACTGGGGCAGAGGGGCGCACATCAGCCCTGACCCCACATGCAGTGGCGTGATAAGTTCAGCATACTGCTGACATCATCACCCTGCTGCCAGCAGGTAGCGGAGATGTTGGACCCCAGTAAGCGCTCCCTGGAAGAGCTGAAGATGAAATATGTGATCATTTTACATGAATACAGGGAACACTTGGATGCATTGGGGTAGAGGGGAGCATAACAGCCCTGGCCCCGACATGCAGCGGCATGATAAGGTCAGCACATTGTTGGCATCATTACACTGCTGCTGGTGCTGCAGAGGCAGTGGAGATATGGAACCCCAGTAAGCACTCCTTGCAGGAGCTGAAGATGAAATATGCGATAATTTTAGAGGAGCAAGTGGGGTTAATATCAATGCACATTACTGGGGAAGGGGGGTTGTAAAAGGTGACAAAGTATAGCGAGTGTGCTGTGAGGGACACTGTGGGTGGAACATAACGGAAAGGGGCAGTTTGGGGGGATATTTTGGAGAGGTAGTGTGTGGGGAGGGGGTGATATGGAGACGAGCAGTGTGGGGGCTTTATTATGGGGAGGGGCAGTGTGGGGAGATGTTATGGAGAGGCTCGGTATGGGGCGGGACCTTATGGGGAGGGGCTGCATGGAAGAGAATATTATGGAGAGGGGCTATGTGTGGGGGGACAGTATGGAGATGTGCAGTATATGTTAGGATTGCACTAAAAAAATTTAATAAAGAAGTACAATCGCAACCCGGGGTCCACCTTGCAGAGATGTAAAACTGCAGCTATTGTGTACAATGGCGGAACACACAGCGAGTGATTGCTAGCTCGCACTGAGTTTAACGTCACTCAGTGAATAGCACACAAAGCTATGTCACTCACACACAGAAACAGAATAGATACTCTGCTATAGAGCTGTGTCACTCGCACACAGTAACAAAGTACCGTAGATGCTCTGCAATAGAGCTGTGTCACTCGCACACAGTAATGAAGTAGATGCTATGCAATAGAGCTGTGTCACTCGCACACAGTAATGGAGTAGATATGATGCTAGATATGATCCCTGTTAACCTCACAGGGGATTGAAGCCCACGAACGGGGTAAATAGCAAACAATGGTCACACAGTCAGAAAAAGTAGTCAACATCTCCTCTCCGGAGGTGCCGTAATTCTAATGGCTAGACGCCAGCCCTGACTCCATACAGACAAACTCCTCTCCGGAGGTGCCAGAATTCTAACGGCTTACCGCCAACCCTAAGCACATGCTAACAAAAACCACACTGTTACAATGTCTCATTCACACATGGAAAGAGGTTGTCACTAGCACGCCCGCATGCGCCTCTGAGACCCTTTTATATGTTCAGTTCATGTCCAGTCGGACAGGACCTTGCACGCGAGCCAATCCGGAGCTGCCACATCATCAGAGCAGCTGATGACCGACCACCAATGAGACGTTGACACATCTCGAGCATTCTCAGTAGAGTGATTTCTGGACTTAGTCTCCAGAGCGTTCGCTCGTTGCTGCCTACCGCTGGTTACCATAGGCTTTGCTGAAGAGCCAGTGGTAACCAGACGAACAGCACGAGACTAAGAAAGACGCTGAGACTAATGTCTATGCTCAGCAGAGGCCAAAGCAAGATGGGAGACCGCAGATGCAGGCATAGCTTGGGATTTACCCTGTGCAGCGGGAAAATCCCGGCGCCTAACATTAACCCCCCGCTAGCATCCCTCCGGTGACGTTCGGCATGCTCAGAAGCCGCAATAAGCTGGTGGGGCACAAATGTGCTCTATAGGCTCCCAGGTCCTATCCTCAGGCCCATGACCCTTCCAGTCCACCCAAAAAAATTTTTTGCCACGTACCACCTTGGACCCGACAATGGCATTGACCTCAAAATCATATGAGGACGTATTCCGAGGTCCCAGCAGGAGTCCCAGAAAATCGGGTCATATATATGGGTTTTAACAAAGACGCATGGAAGGTGTCGGTGATGTTAAGATGTGGTGGAAGGCTGAGACAATAGACAACAGGGTTTACCTGTTCCAGGACCTTGAAGTGACCTAGATAGTGGGGAGAAAATTTAGTGGACTCCACACACAGCCTGATGTTACGAGCCGAGACCCACACTAAATTGCCAGGGGCGAAGACTGAAGATGGAAGACGATGTGCATCGGCGGAGACCCTCATTCTCTCCTTAGAAGCCCTAATGGCATCCTGAGTGCGGTCCCAGATGTCACGAGCCTCCACTGCCCAGTCCACCACCCTAGGGTCGGAAGACAAGATGGGCATGGGCACTGGAACAAGCGGACGCTGGCCATAGTTAAGAAGGAACGGCGTCTGCCAAGTGGAGTCGGAGACGGCGTTATTTAGCGCAAACTCAACCCAAGGCAGTAAGGATGCCCAGTCGTCATGCCTGGCAGAGACAAAATGCAGAAAGTACATGACCAGAGTCTGATTGGCCCTCTCCACCAGCCCATTAGTCAGTATCACTGAAAGCTCCATCTTGTCCCGCAAATAACAAGCTGCCATACAGCTCCATCAGTGGAAAAATAAAAAAGTTATAGCTCTCAGAATAAAGCAATGCAAAAATAATTATTTTTTCTATAAAAGTTTTTATTGTGTAAAACCACCAAAACATAAAAAAACTAAATAAATGAGGTATCGCTGTAATCGTAGTGACTGAAGAATAAAGCTGCCTTATCAATTTTACCACACGTGGAACGGACAAAAAAAAAAAACAATTCCTGAATTGCTGGTTTTTGTTCATTCTGCCTCCACAAAAATCGAAATCGAAAGCGATTAAAACAAGACATGTGCCTAAAAATGGTACCAATAAAAACGTCAGCTCGTCCCGCAGAAAACAAGACCTCACATGACTCTGTCGGCCGAAATATGGAAAAATTATAGCTTTCAAAATACGGCGATGCAAAACCTTCTTACAAAAAAAGTGTCTTTTAGTGCATGACAGAAGCTAAACATAAAAAAGGATATAAATCTGATATCTCTGTAATTGCACTGACCCAAAGAATAAAGTCGCCTAATCACTAATACCGCACGAGGAACAGTGTAAAAGATAAAACAAATTTTTCGCCTTTTGTGGATTTGTTCATTCTGCCTCCCAAAGATCGCAGTAAGGCAATCACAGTGGTTTTACCCCCACATATGGGATATCAGCGTACTCAGGACAAATTGCACAACAAATTTTGGGGTCCAATTTCTCCTGTTATCCTTATGAAAATAAAAATTTGGGGGCACAAAGATCATTTTTATGGAGAAAATATGATTTTTTTTTTCACGGCTCTACGTTATAAACTTCTGTGAAGCACTTGGGGGTTCAAAGTGCTCACCACACATATAGATAAGTTCCTTAAGGGGTCTAGTTTCTAAAATGGGGTCACTTGTGGGGGGTTTCCACTGTTTAGGCACATCAGGGGCTCTCCAAACGCGACATGGCGTCCACTCTCTATTCCTTCCAATTTTACGTTCAAAGCTTCAAACAACGCTCCTTGCCTTCCGAGCTCTGCTATACGCCTAAAGAGTGGTCTTCCACCACACATGGGGTATCAGCGTATTCAGGAGAAATTGCACAACAATAATTGTGGTTCATTTTCTCCTGATACCCTTGACAAAATAAAAATGTCCGAAGTCACCTTTTTGTGAAAAAAAGTTAAATGTTCACTTTTTCCTCTCACATTGCTTCAATTCTTGTGAAGCACCTGAAGGGTTAATAAACTTCTTGAATGTGTTTTTGAGCACCTTGAGGGGTGCAGTTTTGAGAATGGTGTCACTTTTGGGTACCGTATTTTCCGGCGTATAAGACGACTTTTTAACCCCTCAAAATCTCCTTAAAAGTCGGGGGTCGTCTTATACGCCGGGTACAGCTAAAATGTGCATATGGTGGGTGGGGGGGAGTGGTCCCGATGACGAAGAGAGGGGGCGTCTCACAGTAAAGTGTGAGTGGAGTATATCCCCCTATTACCTCATTGCGGCAGCGTGGGGGTCTCTGTGCTGGGAGCGGCAGCTCCTCTTCGTGCCGTGGGTGCTCTGTGCTGTGGGGCGGCGGCGCATCTTCGTGCCGTGGGTGCTGTGGGGCGGCGGCAGCGCATCTTCTTGCAGCGTCGGGAGATCACGGGAGACGAGATCTGAATCTGAGCAGCGGCCATTTTCCCGGAGGCCACCGCATCACAGCAATGGGGCTGCCGGTGCCTCCGGGCCTGGAGGAGATGCCGGAGGAGCCCCGATGCTGCAAGAAGATGCGCCGCCGCCGCCCCACAGTACACACATATTCACCGGCCCTATAAGATGACACACGGCGTATAAGAAGACCCCCGACTTTTAAGAAGATTTTATATTTTAACTGGAAAAGTTGGGGGGTCGTCTTATACGCCCAGTCGTCTTATATGCCGGAAAATACGGTATTTTCTGTCATATAGACCCCTCAAAGTGACTTCAAATGTGAGGTGGTATGTTGTTAATTCCGTTCTCGGACTCCCTCCTGTGGTCATGAATGGTACTTTGGTTAGTTCTGCTCTTGGGCTCCCTCTGGTGGCTTCGAGCGGAACTGCTGGTCACTAGGTTGACTTTATCAGCTGCTCTCGTTATGTTGCTATGCTGCTTCCCTATTTAACTCCACTCAGATCGTTACCTGATGCCAGCTGTCAATGTATCAGAATTGGTTCAGATCTCTCTTGGACTTCTCTGAGGACCTGTCTACTCCAGCAGAAGCTAAGTCCCTGCTGGTTCATTTGTTGTTACTGCTGCCTGAATATATTTCTTAGCTCTGCTAAATTCTTGTCCAGCTTGCTATCATGATGTTTCCTTGCTAGCTGAAGGCTCTGGGGTGCAGTGTTGCACCTCCACACCGTGAGTCGGTGCGGGGGTCTTTTTGCATACTCTGCGTGGTTTTGTAGTTTTTTTATGCTGACCGCATAGTATTCTTTCTATCCTCTGACTATTTAGTAAGTCTGGCCTCCTATGCTAAAACCTGTTTCATTCCTGTGTTTGTGACTTTCCTCTTAACTCACAGTCAATATATGTAGGGGGCTGCCTTTACCTTTGGGGAAATTTCTCTGAGGCAAGGTTAGGCTTATATTTTTATCTTTAGGGGTAGTTAGCTCTTAGGCTGTGAAGAGGCGTCTAGGGAGAGTTAGGTACGCTCCACGGCTATTTCTAGTGTGTGCGATAGGAGTAGAGTTTGCGGTCAGCAGAGTTCCCACTTCCCCAGAGCTAGTTCCATTTTTTGAGTTTACTCATCAGGTCATTCCAGGTGCTCCTAACCACCAGGTCCATAACAGTACAGCTGGCCCATAAAGTGTTAATGCATCTCAAAAGAGGGATAAGAGAAGTTCTGAACCCATTTTTTTTTCTTTGCAGTGTGTTTTGTCTCTCTTTTCCCCTTAACCCCTGGGTGGATCAGGACACAGGTGTAGATATGGATATTCAAGGTCTGTCCTCTTGTGTGGATCATCTCACTGCAAGGGTACAAAGCATTCAAGATTATGTAGTTCAGAATCCGATGTTAGAGCCTAGAATTCCAATTCCTGAGTTGTTTTCTGGGGATAGATCTAAGTTTCTGAATTTCAAAAATAATTGTAAACTGTTTCTTGCTTTGAAACCCTGCTCCTCTGGTGACCCCACTCATGCTATCTCTGATTGTCCTAAGCGCACTAAGCGGTTCGCTAGGTCTGTCACCATTGGTACTGTACAGCCTAAATTTCTTTTGTCTGTTACTCTGATTTGCTCTTTGTCATCCTACTCGGTTATGGCATTTGTGGATTCAGGCGCTGCCCTGAATTTGATGGACTTGGAGTTTGCCAGGCACTGTGGTTTTTTCTTGGAGCCTTTGCAGTATCCTATTCCATTAAGGGGAATTGATGCCACGCCGTTGGCCAAGAATAAACCTCAGTACTGGACTCAGTTGACCATGTGCATGGCTCCTGCACATCGGGAAGATGTTCGCTTTTTGGTGTTGCATAATTTGCATGATGTGGTCGTGTTGGGTTTGCCATGGCTACAGGTTCATAATCCAGTATTGGATTGGAAATCAATGTCTGTGTCTAGTTGGGGTTGTCAAGGGGTACATGGAGATGTTCCATTGGTGTCAATTTCTGCTTCCACTCCTTCTGAAGTCCCTGAGTTTCTGTCGGATTACCAGGATGTATTTGATGAGCCCAAATCCAGTGTCCTACCCCCTCATAGGGATTGTGATTGTGCTATTAATTTGATTCCTGGTAGTAAGTTTCCTAAGGGCCGACTTTTCAATTTATCCGTGCCAGAGAACGCCGCTATGCGGACTTATGTGAAGGAGTCCTTGGAGAAAGGGCATATTCGCCCGTCTTCATCACCGTTGGGAGCAGGGTTCTTTTTTGTGGCCAAGAAGGATGGTTCTCTGAGACCCTGTATAGATTACCGCCTTCTCAATAAAATCACGGTCAAATTTCAGTACCCTTTGCCTCTGCTGTCTGATTTGTTTGCTCGGATTAAGGGGGCTAGTTGGTTCACCAAGATAGATCTTCGAGGGGCGTATAACCTTGCACGTATAAAACAGGGCGATGAATGGAAAACAGCATTTAATACGCCCGTGGGCCATTTTGAGTACCTGGTAATGCCATTCGGGCTTTCAAATGCTCCATCTGTGTTTCAGTCCTTTATGCATGACATCTTCCGAAAGTATCTGGATAGATTCATGATTGTATATTTGGATGATATTTTGGTCTTTTTGGATGATTGGGAGTCTCATGTGAAACAGGTCAGAATGGTATTCCAGGTCCTTCGCGCTAATTCCTTGTTTGTGAAGGGGTCTAAATGTCTCTTCGGAGTTCAGAAGGTTTCCTTTTTGGGCTTCATTTTTTCCTCTTCTACTATCGAGATGGATCCTGTTAAAGTTCAGGCCATTTATGATTGGACTCAACCTACATCTGTGAAGAGCCTCCAGAAATTCCTGGGCTTTGCTAATTTTTACCGTCGCTTCATCGCTAATTTTTCTAGTGTGGTTAAACCTTTGACTGATTTGACAAAGAAAGGTGCTGATGTGGTGAATTGGTCCTCTGCGGCCGTTGAGGCTTTTCAGGAGCTGAAACGTCATTTTTCTTCGGCCCCTGTGTTGCGTCAGCCAGATGTTTCGCTCCCTTTTCAGGTCGAGGTTGATGCTTCTGAGATTGGAGCAGGGGCTGTTTTGTCTCAAAGAAGTTCTGATGGCTCTGTGATGAAACCATGTGCCTTCTTTTCTAGAAAGTTTTCGCCTGCTGAGCGTAATTATGATGTTGGCAATCGGGAGCTGCTGGCTATGAAGTGGGCATTCGAGGAGTGGCGACATTGGCTTGAGGGAGCCAAGCACCGCGTGGTGGTCTTGACGGATCACAAAAATCTGACTTATCTCGAGTCTGCCAAGCGGTTGAATCCTAGACAAGCTCGATGGTCGCTGTTTTTCTCCCGTTTCGATTTAGTGGTCTCATACCTTCCAGGTTCTAAGAATGTGAAGGCGGATTCCCTTTCTAGGAGTTTTGTGCCTGATTCTCCGGGAGTCCCTGAGCCGGCTGGTATTCTCAAAGAGGGGGTAATTCTGTCTGCCATCTCCCCTGATTTGCGGCGGGCGCTGCAGGAGTTTCAGGCTGATAGACCTGACCGTTGTCCAGCGGAGAAATTGTTCGTCCCTGATAGATGGACTAGCAGAGTTATTTCTGAGGTTCATTGCTCAGTGTTGGCTGGTCATCCTGGGATTTTTGGTACCAGAGATTTGGTGGCTAGGTCCTTTTGGTGGCCTTCCTTGTCACGGGATGTGCGTTCTTTTGTGCAGTCCTGTGGGACTTGTGCTCGGGCTAAGCCCTGCTGTTCTCGTGCCAGTGGGTTGCTTTTGCCCTTGCCAGTCCCGAAAAGGCCTTGGACGCATGTTTCAATGGATTTTATTTCAGATCTTCCTATCTCTCAAAGGATGTCTGTCATCTGGGTGGTTTGTGATCGCTTTTCTAAGATGGTCCAAATTGGGAAATTTCTCTGAGGCAAGGTTAGGCTTATATTTCTATCTTTAGGGGTAGTTAGCTCTTAGGCTGTGAAGAGGCATCTAGGGAGAGTTAGGTACGCTCCACGGCTATTTCTAGTGTGTGCGATAGGAGTAGAGTTTGCGGTCAGCAGAGTTCCCACTTCCCCAGAGCTAGTTCCGTTTTTTGAGTTTACTCATCAGGTCATTCCAGGTGCTCCTAACCACCAGGTCCATAACAGTGGTCCCTAAAAAAATGGTTTTGTAAATTTTATTGAAAAAATAAGAAATCACTGGTCAAATTTTAACCCTTATAACTTACTAAGAAAAAAAAAATTGGTTTCCAAAATTGTGCTCATGTAAAGTAGACATGTGGGAAATGTTATTTATTAAGTATTTTGTGTGACATGTCTCTCTGATTTAACGGCATAAAAATTAAAAGTTTGAAATTAGACATTTTCGCCATACTTCCATTTTTTTCATAAATAAACGCAAGTTTTATCGAAGAAATTTTACCACTAACATGAAGTACAATATGTCACGAAAAAACGATCTCAGAATCACCGGGATCCTTTGAAGCGTTCCAGAGTTATTACCTCATAAAGTGACAGTGGTCAGATTTAAAAATTAAGGCCTAGTCATTAACCTACAAAGTGGCTTGGTCCTTAAAGGGATAAGCACAACACCCACTTGTGGACGTCAGGCCCTCATACCACCTTCATGGAGTCTGTTTCTCACAATTTGAGCATACACATGGATATTAGTGGCCTGCTGGAGGTCATTTTGCAGGGCTCTAGCACTGCTCCTCCTGTTCCTCCTTGCACAAAGAAGGAGGTAGCGGTCCTGCTGCTGGTTTGTTGCACTCCCTATGGCCCCCTTCCATGTCTCCTGGTGTACTGGCCTGTCTTCTAGCATCTGCTCCATGCTCTGGACACTGTGCTAACAGACACGGCTACCCTTCTTGCCACAGCTCGCATTGATGTGCCATCCTGGATGAGCTGCACTACTTGAGCAACTTCTGCCTCATGCTACTGTACCATTAGGAGTGAGAGCAATGACAAAATGCAAAAGTGACAAAAACAACAGCCAAAAAGGATGAGAACAGATAAATGGTCTGTGGTCACCACCTGCAGAACCACTCCTTTATAGGAGTTGTCTTGCTAATTGCCTATCATTGCTACCTGTTGTCTGTTTCATTTGCACAACAGCAGGAGAAATTGATTCACAATCAGTGTTGCTTCATAACTGGACAGGATGATCTCACAGAAGTGTGATTGACTTGGAATTACATTGTATTGTTTAACCCCTTAACGACCGCCGATACGCCTTTTAACGGCGGCCGCTAAGGGTACTTAAACCACAGCACCGTTAATTAACGGCGCTGTGGAAAAAGTGAATAGCGCCCCCCAGAGTCGGATTTTCTCTGGGGTCTCGGTTGCCGAGGGTAGCCGAGACCCCAGAGAACATGATTCGGGGGGGTTTTACCGACCCCCGAGTTGCGATCGCCGGTAATTAACCGTTTACCGGCGGTCGCAACAAAAAACAAACAAACCGCGATTTGCCATTTAATTTCTCTGTCCTCCGATGTGATCGCACATCGGAGGACAGAGAAATAGGGTCCCCGATGGCCCCCGATAGCCCCCCAATACTCACTTATCTCCCCCGGTGCTCCTCGTGGCTCCTCATGGGCACCGCCATCTTTTTTCCGGGAAAAAATGGCGGGCGCATGCGCAGTGCGCCCGGCACCCAGAAGATCTTTGGGATCTCGGCTGCCGGGGGTAGCCGAGACCCCAAAGAACATGATCGGGGTCGGTTTGCACCGACCCCTGTTTTGCGATCGCCGGTAATTAACAGTTTGTCGGCGACCGCAAAAAAAAAAAAAAAGCGATCTGTAATTCTGTTCTCTGATGTGATCGCACATCAGAGGACAGAGAAATAGGGGGATTCGGGGACCCTATCATACTCACCCGGTGTCCATGGGTCCTCTTCTGTCTCCTCCTGCCGGCCGGCTTTTTCCTCATGGCGGGCGCATGCGCAGTGCGCCCACCATCTGCTGCCATCTGCCGGCCGGCAGGAGAGATGAGTTGGGGCTAAAATTAGGGTTAGGGTTAGGGCTAGGGTTAGGGCTAGGGTTAAGGTTAGGGTTAGGGTTGGGGCTAAATTTAGGGTTAGGGTTAGGGCTAGGGTTAGGGTTGGGGCTAAATTTAGGGTTAGGGTTAGGGCTAGGGTTAGGGTTAGGCTACTTTCACACTAGCGTTTTTTGGCTTCCGTCGCAATGCGTCGTTGGAGAAAAAACGCATCCTGCAAAAGTGCTTGCAGGATGCGTTTTTTCTCCATTGGCTTGCATTAGCGACGCATTGCGACGGATTGCCACACGTCGCATCCGTCGTGCGACGGATGCGTCGTGCTTTGGCGGACCGTCGGCACAAAAAAAGCTACATGTAACTTTTTTGTTGTACAAATAGTCCCCAAAACATATTTATAATACAATAATTAGCATACAAATAATTGTATATAGATGCTAAATTGCATCCTGAGATATAAGGCAAAAAACGACTCAGAGGATAATTAGCGAAACGGAGAAAAATAGAGTCAAAATGCCAATAATTGCAAAATTAGTAGAAACTTTATTACATAGTAAATACACACATAAAATCAATATTGTGCACACAGTGTGCACATAGCCGTGAGCAATACAATTCTAGTATGGCATCTATGAAGTGATAAAAGACAAAAACTCCAAGGCTAAGAGAGCAAACGGTGCACCTAGTCCATACATATGGGGGTCCTGTTGTACATATGGCTACTGCATGTGTTTAATATATCCAAACTAAGGCACACGTATAGGGTAGGGCGCTATGTAGGATTGGTAAGTGGTAAGTATAAGGCAGGCTACAATAGGGACCAATGAACTGATTAATCACATAAAATAGTAACCTAACACCTGCTGCTACCAGCCAAATGGAAACACTGGCCGAAACCTACAACCAATACAAGTACTAGCCAATAAGTAGTAACCTAAGTGCCAAAGTAAAGCAAATAGTACAGATATTTACCCATATGTCCTGGACCGGTGCGACCGCGCTCTCACCCCAAGAGAGCGCGGTCGCACCGGTCCAGGACATATGGGTAAATATCTGTACTATTTGCTTTACTTTGGCACTTAGGTTACTACTTATTGGCTAGTACTTGTATTGGTTGTAGGTTTCGGCCAGTGTTTCCATTTGGCTGGTAGCAGCAGGTGTTAGGTTACTATTTTATGTGATTAATCAGTTCATTGGTCCCTATTGTAGCCTGCCTTATACTTACCACTTACCAATCCTACATAGCGCCCTACCCTATACGTGTGCCTTAGTTTGGATATATTAAACACATGCAGTAGCCATATGTACAACAGGACCCCCATATGTATGGACTAGGTGCACCGTTTGCTCTCTTAGCCTTGGAGTTTTTGTCTTTTATCACTTCATAGATGCCATACTAGAATTGTATTGCTCACGGCTATGTGCACACTGTGTGCACAATATTGATTTTATGTGTGTATTTACTATGTAATAAAGTTTCTACTAATTTTGCAATTATTGGCATTTTGACTCTATTTTTCTCCGTTTCGCTATGTAACTTTTTTGTGCGACGTGTCCGCCATTTCTGACCGCACATGCGCGGCCGGAACTCCGCCCCCGCCTCCCCGCACCTCACAATGGGGCAGCGGATGCGTTGAAAAAACAGCATCCGCTGCACCCATTGTGCGGCGCTTACAACGCTAGCGTCGGTACGTCGGCCCGACACACTGCGATGGGCCGAGTACGACGCTAGCCTTAGGCTTCTTTCACACTTGCGTCGGTACGGGGCGGTCGCAATGTGTCGGTCCGACGTACCGACGCACGTTGTGAAAATTGTGCACAACGTGGGCAGCGGATGCAGTTTTTCAACGCATCCGCTGCCCAGTCTATGTCCTGGGGAGGAGGGGGCAGAGTTACGGCCACGCATGCGCGGAAATGGCGGACGCGACGTACAAAAAAAAGGTTACATTGAACTTTTTTGTGACGACGGGGCTAAAGTTATGGTTAGGGTTGGGGCTAAAGTTAGGGTTAGGGTTGGGGCTAAAGTTAGGGTTAGAGTTGGGATTAGGGTTAGGGTTTGGATTAGGGTTGGGATTAGGTTACGTTTGGGATTAGGGTTACGTTTGGGATTAGGGTTGGGATTAGGGTTAGGGTTGGGATTAGGGTTGGGATTAGGGTTAGGGGTGTGTTGGATTTAGGGTTTTGATTAGGGTTATGGTTAGGGTTGAGATTAGGGCTGTTTTGGGGTTAGGGTTGTGATTATCCTTAGGGTTGTGATTAGGATTATGGATCGGGTTGAGATTAGGGTTAGGGGTGTGTTGGAGTTAGGGTTGGAGTTATAATTTGGGGGTTTCCACTGTTTAGGTACATCAGGGGGTCTCCAAACACGACAGCCAATTTTGCGCTAAAAAAGTCAAATGGTGCTCCCTCCCTTCTGAGCTTTGCCGTGCGCCCAAACAGTGGTTTACCCCCACATATGGGGCATCAGCGTACTCGGGATAAATTGGACAACAACTTTTGGGGTCCAATTTCTCCTGTTACCCTTGTGAAAATAAAAACTTGGGGGCTAAAAATCTTTTTTGTGGGAAAAAAAATATTTTTTTATTTTCGCTACTCTGCATTATAAACTTCTGTGAAGCACTTGAGCATTCAAAGTTCTCACCACATATCTAGATAAGTTCCTTAGGGGGTCTAGTTTCCAAAATTTGGTCACTTGTGGGGGGTTTCTACTGTTTAGGTACATCAGGGGCTCTGCAAACACAACATAACACCCACAGACATTTCTATCAAAGTCTGAATTCCAAAATGGCGCTCCTTCTCTTCCGAGCTCTGCCGTGTGCCAAAACAGTGGTTTACCCCCACATATGGGGTACCAGCATACTCAGGACAAATTGGAGAACAAATATTGGCATCCAATTTCACTTGTTACCCTTGTGAAAATAAAAACTTGGGGGCTAAAAAATCTTTTTTGTGGAAAAAAAAAATATTTTCTATTTTCACTACTCTGCATTGTAAACTTCTGTGAAGCACTTGGGCATTCAAAGTTCTCACCACATATCTAGATAAGTTCCTTGGGGGGTCTAATTTTCAAAATGGGGTCACTTGTGATGGGTTTCTACTGTTTAGGTACATCAGTGGCTCTGCAAACGCAACATATCGCCCGCAGACCATTCTATCAAAGCCTGCATTTCAAAATGGCGCTCCTTCCCTTCCGAGCTCTGCCGTGCGCCCAAACAGTGGTTTACCCCCACATATTGGGTACCAGCATACTCAGGACAAATTGGACAATAAGTTTTGGGGTCCAATTTCTCTTGTTACCCTTGTGAAAATAAAAATTTGGGGGCTAAAAAAATCTTTTTTGTGGGAAAAAAAATATTTTTTATTTTCACTACTCTGCATTATAAACTTCTGTGAAGCACTTGGGCATTCAAAGTTCTCACCACATATCTAGATAAGTTCCTTGGGGGGTCTATTTTCCAAAATGGGGTCACTTGTTGGGGTTTTCTACTGTTTAGGTACATTAGGGGTCTGCAAACCAACATAACGCCCGCAGACAATTCTATCAAAGTCTGCATTCCAAAATGGCGCTCCTTCCCTTCCGAGCTCTGCCATGCGCCCAAACAGTGGTTTAGCCCCACATATGGGGTACCAACATACTCAGGACAAATTGGAGAACAACTTTTGGGGTCCAATTTCTCTTGTTACCCTTGTGAAAATAAAAACTTGGGGGCTAAAAAATCTTTATTGTTAAAAAAAATATATTTTTTATTTTTACGACTCTGCATTATAAACTTCTGTGATGCACTTGGGCATTCAAAGTTCTCACTACACATCTAGATAAATTCCATGGGGGGTCTAGTTTCCAAAATGGGGTCACTTTTGGGGGGTTTCTACTGTTTAGGCACATCAGGGGCTCTCCAAACGCGACATGACGTCCGATCTCAATTCCAGTCAATTTTGCATTGAAAAGTCAAATGGCGCTCCTTTGCTTCCGAGCTCAGCCATGCGCCCAAACAGTGGTTTACCCCCACATATGGGGTGTCGGCGTACTCAAGACAAATTGTACAACAACTTCTGGGGTCCATTTTCTCCTGTTACCCTTGGTAAAATAAAAATTTGGAGGCAAAAAATCATTTTTGTAGAAAAAATGCGATTTTTTTATTTTCACGGCTCTACGTTATAAACTTCTGTGAAGCACCTGGGGGTTTAAAGTGCTCACCACACATCTAGATAAGTTCCTTAAGGGGTCTAGTTTCCAAAATGGTGTCATTTGTGGGGGGTCTCCACTGTTTAGGCACATCAGCGGCTCTCCAAACGTGACATGGCGTCCGATCTCAATTCCAGCCAATTCTACATTGAAAAAGTAAAACGACACTCCTTCTCTTCCAAGCTCTGCGGTGCGCCCAAACAGTGGTTTACCCCCACATATGGGGTATCAACGTACTCAGGATAAATTGCACAACATCTTTTGTGGTCTAATTTCTCCTGTTACCCTTGTGAAAATAAAAATTTGGGGGCAAAAAGATCATTTTTGTAGAAAAAATGTGATTTTTTTATTTTCACGGCTCTACGTTATAAACTTCCGTGAAGCACTTGGGGGTTCAAAGTGCTCACCACACATCTAGATAAGTTCCTTAAGGGGTCTAGTTTCCAAAATGGTATCACTTGTGGGGGGTTTCCCCTGTTTAGGCACATCAGGGGCTCTCCAAACGCGACATGGCATCCGATCTCAATTCCTGCCAATTCTGCATTGAAAAAGTCAAACGGTGCTCCTTCACTTCCAAGCTCTGCGGTGCGCCCAAACAGTGGTTTACGCCCACATATGGGGTATCGACGTACTCAGGAGAAATTGCACAACAACTTTTGTGGTCTAATTTCTCCTGTTACCCTTGTGAAAATAAGAATTTGTGGGCGAAAAAATCATTTTTGTAAAAACAAATGCGATTTTTTATTTTCACGGCTCTACGTTATAAACTTCTGTGAAGCACTTGGGGGTTCAAAGTGCTCACCACACATCTAGATAAGTTCCTTAAGGGGTCTAGTTTCCAAAATGGTGTCACTTGTGGGGGGTTTCCACTGTTTAGGCACATTAGGGGCTCTCCAAACGCGACATGGCGTCCGATCTCAATTCCAGCCAATTCTGCATTGAAACAGTCAAACGGTGCTCCTTCACTTCCAAGCTCTGCGGTGCGCCCAAACAGTGGTTTACCTCCACATATGGGGTATCAACGTACTCAGGAAAAATTGCACAACAAAATTTGTGGTTAGATTTCTGTTTTTACACTTGTGAAAATTAAAAAAAATGGTTCTGAAGTAAAATGTTTGCAAAAAAAAGTTAAATGTTCATTTTTTTCTTCCACATTGTTTCAGTTCCTGTGAAGTACGTAAAGGGTTAATAAACTTCTTGAATGTGGTTTTGAGCAGCTTGAGGGGTGCAGTTTTTAGAATGGTGTCACACTTGGTTATTTTCTATCATATAGACCCCTCAAAATGACTTCAAAGGTGATGTGGTCCCTAAAAAAAACATGGTGTTGTAAAAATGAGAAATTGCTGGTCAACTTTTAACCCTTATAACTCCCTAACAACAAAAAAATTGTTTCCAAAATTGTGCTGATGTAAAGTAGACATGTGGGAAATGTTATTTATGAACTATTTTTTGTGACATATCTCTCTGATTTAAGGGCATAAAAATACAAAGTTTGAAAATTGCAAAATTTTAAATTTTTTTGCCATATTTCCATTTTTTTCATAAATAATCGCAAGTAATATCGAAGAAATGTTACCACTAACTTGAAGTACAATATGTCACGAAAAAACAATCTCAGAATCAGCGGGATCCGATAAAGCGTTCCAGAGTTATAACCTCTTAAAGTGACACTGGTCAGAATTGTAAAAATTGGCTCGGTCATTAAGTACCAAATTGGCTCTGTCACTAAGGGGTTAAGTGTTCCATTTATTTTTTTGAGTAGTGTATTTATAAGTTATACACCACACAGAGCTCGTCTGTCTCCATAAGGTCTCATTCACAGAACTGTAGGTGCATGTAAAAGAAAGAACAATGTTGTTCATCAGCATGCTGGATACGATTTTTACCCATTTTTTGTAGCATCTGCATGCAAAAGAAAACATTTTTCCAACTTATCCTACCAAATAAACCGTAAAAGAAATGTCACAGGTTACATCAAAGTGCTGTTTTTTAATGAATCCATTAATTTGAATGGGAGAAATTAATCCACAAACTGAATCAAAACATGTATAGAATACATAGAGTATCAGTCAAGAGTTTGGACACTACTGTTCATGCAATGGTTTTCCTTGTTCTTATTGGCAAGTGCACATTGTAGATTCAGACTGAAGGCAGCAAAACCACGAAGGAGCATATATGGAAACAAAGAAGAAGGAAACACGTGAAATAAACCAAAACATCTGTTAAATCTTGGATTCCGCAAAGTACCCTGCCTCTTAGGGTTCGCTCACACTGGTGTACATATAATATTGGATTAATGCGAGAAAATCTCAACATTGCACTCTGACCAGTGTTATTCAATAAGGCAGAGCAGATCTGCAAATTATTTCTCATGCCGATTCGGCATGAGAAAAATAATTGCAGCATGCTGCGACTGGTAGCGTATCTTGCACAGTGCACATCCATTCAAGTCAATGGATGAGAGCAAAACATCGTACTGCACTCAGATGTCATCCGAATACAGTCCTGTATACGCCGAGATAAGCAATGGGTTAGATGGAGAGATTCATTTCTCCTTCTCCTCACCTGTGAACCGATTCCGAGAGGATCGGAAGAACAGAGCACTGACACTCGGATCACAGCAGACCAGGAGTCGAGCGTCATTAGCATATGGCAGCCAGTGCTCTCACTTAGAATGCTATACACTAACCTGAAAGCTCTGATAACAGCTTTACAAGCCCGTGGCATTTTCTCAAGCAGCCATATGGAGCTGTCATCTGAATGAGACTTTAGTGCTCTACAGCTTGAAGAATACGGCAGCTCATATTTCTATCTCCTTGACCATTCAAGCAGCACTAACAGTGAGATCCGCAGCAGTCACAGAAGTCATACATTTCTTATGCATTGTGTGTAAAGGTGACAAATGTATTTTGAAACGAAAAATATATATATTTTCATTTTCACATTTTTTTTCCAAATTTGAACTGTAGATGGCGATGTTGTATTAACAATGATGCAGAAAATCAAAGTGTTCTTTTTCCTCCTTGAAATAAATATTTGAACTTTTATCTAGACTTTTATTTTTACCAATGTCCTTTATTTGGTGGTTAATGTATGTAATGTTTTTCACAAAGATTTCTGTGGTAAATTCAGTATGAACCATAAGCAACTTTTTCATCCTTTCCATTTTTGGCAACAAAAGTCTTGTACAGACTAAGGACCTGATTTATAGAGGAGTTTTCCAATTTCCCGTTACAACATTTTTGCAAACTCGAAGTTGAGCAAAAATTATGTGATTTTTGCAATTTTACACCACTCCTAGGCAGCTCTGCCCAAAATGGGCGAAGATAGACTGGGACAGGGCGTAGTGGAGCTCGACCAACACTTCATCACAATTTACGCACCAAAAGTGGCATTAATTAAGCCATAAGTGTACGCCAGTCCCTAATTGGAGAAATATATCTGGTGGAAGTGCATGACAGTTCTAAGATGTGCTAAATTGATTAAGAAGCATATGCCTCTTAAGGAATTAGGTGAATCGTACTCCAGTGGTGATTTCATTAGGACTGCCATGCAAATAGCCAGTTTTTTGTGAGTCGGGGACAAACATTTTAGATGGACAGATAAAGACACCACAAATCAAAGAAATGTAATATAGAAAATGTATTTATTATGCTCATTTACACAGCTTCGTCATATTGCACACAACTTTTCAGACATCACCATCACTGTCCCCATTGGGCCTCACAATCTAAATTCTCTATTAGTATGTTTTTGGAGTGAGGGAGAACATACAGACTCCTTACAAATGTTGTATTTGGTGGGATTTGAACCCAGGACCCCAGTGCTACAAACAGGCCGATATTTGCCACTACGCACCCGAGGTCCGGTGCCTAGGGAGGCGGGTTGCAGGGGGCGGCACTGGGGTCAAAATAACCATACCATAGTGACACACGGCCGACCCGACGCCAGAACACTGCCGGTGCCCACCGCAGTAATAGGGAAAGAGCCGAGAACCCTGTACAGCTCATTGCTGCACGTAAGCCTGAGGGCCAGAGAAGGGTGCAGGACTGTATGCCGCTGCTCTCGTTGCCGGACATTGCCACGCCGCTCTACGTCCTGGGATTTCTCATTGAACCTAGTCGCTGCTGCTCTTATGCTTCTTCTTTTTTCTCGTACTCGTGTGACTTCCAGCGCCGAGATCCTAAACTGCTGGACTCTTCTTAAACTTGTTCCTAAAAACAACCATACTAGTCTCCATCCAACTCTCTAACTATCTAAACCCAGGAAGTGTCTCAACTAACACTACTCTGACCCCTCCTAACTTGGAAATCCCCTACTCCCTTAACCAGTTCTTATCCTAGCATTATCTAGTCTCCTAATCTACAGTGCCCCCCACTGTACTAAACCCTATACTACCCATTACTCTCACCAAATCTACACTTATACCGTATTTCACTAAGGGTACCGTTACACTAAACGATTTACCAACGATCACGACCAGCGATACGACCTGGCCGTGATCGTTGGTAAGTCGTTGTGTGGTCGCTGGAGAGCTGTCACACAGACAGCTCTCCAGCGACCAACGATGGCGAAGTCCCCGGGTAACCAGGGTAAACATCGGGTTACTAAGCGCAGGGCCGCGCTTAGTAACCCGATGTTTACCCTGGTTACCATTGTAAATGTAAAAAAACAAAAACACTACATACTTACATTCCGGTGACTGTCACGTCCCTCGCCGTCAGCTTCCCGCACTGACTGTGTCAGTGCCGGCCGTAAAGCACAGCACAGCGGTGACGTCACTGCTGTGCTCTGCTTTTACTTTACGGCCGGCGCTCACAGTCAGTGCGGGAAGCTGACGGCGAGGGACGTGACAGACATCAGAAGGTGAGTATGTAGTGTTTTTTTTTTACATTTACAATGGTAACCAGGGTAAACATCGGGTTTCTAAGCGCGGCCCTGCGCTTAGTAACCCGATGTTTACCCTGGTTACAAGCGAACACATCGCTGGATCGGTGTCACACACACCGATCCAGCGATGACAGCGGGTGATCCAGCGACGAAATAAAGTTTCAAACGATCTGCTGCGACGTACGATTCTCAGCGGGGTCCCTGATCGCAGTAGCGTGTCAGACACAGCGAGATCGTATGTATATCGCTGGAACGTCACGGATCGTGCCGTCGTAGCGACCAAAGTGCCACTGTGAGACGGTACCCTAACTCTATCCCTGGTCCATAAAGATGCATAACCACACATTACACATACGTCATTAAATCATAAAGCATCTTACTACAAAATAAAACATTATCACATAATACACCATATTATACGTAACACCTACCCGCTTTAACAGGAAGGGATGCAGGGCATGGCTTGATCCCAACACATCCTTACACCCTGACACTAGAGGAGCACAGTAGCACTCTCAGTGTCAGTGTGAACGTGCCCACAATGAGTCTGCAGGTGCATTCTGATACCTGGATATTGCCTGGTTTTGGCTGCAGACTCAATGAGGAGGAAGGGTGTTAAAGTGAGCAAACAGCACATCACAAAGCCTTGTCTCCCTCCTAACTGAAGCCGCTCTCTCACTACTTCCAGGTGCACCGAGTGGCAGCTGCAGACAGACAGGATGCAGGCGACAAAACGCACCCAGTAGTATGCACACTCCCACTGACGCTTGGAATGTGCTGCTGTCCTCCTCCAGTGCGGGTGCTCAAACGCAGGTGAACTGATGTTAGGCCGGTTTCACACGTCAGTGGCTCCGGTACGTGAGGTGACAGTTTCCTCACGTACCGGAGACACTGACACACGTAGACCCATAAAAATCAATGCATCTGTTCAGATGTCATTGATTTTTTGCGGACCGTGTGCGGACCGTGTCTCCGTGTGCCAAACACGGAGACATGTCAGTGTTCGTGGGAGCGCACGTTTTACACGGACCCAATAGAGTCAATGGGTCCGCGTAAAACACGGACCTCACACGGACATTCTCCGTCTGGGGTCCGTGTGCGTGCCGGAGACAGCGCTACAGTAAGCGCTGTCCCCCCCACATGGTGCTGAAGCCGGTATTCATATCTTCCCTGTAGCAGCGTTTGCTATAGAGAAAATATGAAGAATAGTGTTAAAAATAAAGATTTAGGTGTCCGCCGCCCCCCCACCCCCTGTGCGCCCCCCCGCTGGTCAGAAAATACTTATCCGGGTCCCCCGTCGGCTGTCGCTCCTTCCTGGTCTGGCCGCGCCTCCTACTGTATGCGGTCACGTGGGGCCGATCAATTACAATCATGAATAGTCGGCTCCGCCCCTATGGGAGGTGGAGCCACATATTCATGACTGTAAATGATCGGGCCCACGTGACCGCATGCAGGAGAAGCCGCGGCAAGACCAAGAAGGAGCGACAGCCGACGGGGGACCCGGGTAAGTATTTTCTGACCAGCGGGGGGGCGCACAGGGGGTGGGGGGGCGGCGGACACCTAAATCTTTATTTTTAACACTATTCTTCATATTTTCTCTGCAGCAAACGTTACTGCAGAGAGGATATGAATCGCAGCTTCAGCACCATGCAGAGTGGGTACCACACGCTCCGTGTGGTACCCACTCGCCATACGGGCGGCACACGTGTGCCGCAGGTATGGCCTCCGTGAGTTCCCAGGCACACGGACACGGATAACTCCGGTACCGATTTATTCCGGTACCGGAATTATCTGGACGTGTGGGACAGCCCTTAGACTGTGCTCCCTCTTACCAACAGATAACTATCGAGACAAGGGTCTGGCTTTAAAGGGAACCTGTCACTAGGTTGTCCCCATATAAAGCACGGCCAGTACCTATAAGCCTCTGTTACAGCATTCTGGTATGCTGTCTGTATGTCCCCAATCCTCTATGCAAGGCACAAAAAGAGCATTACACCCACAGACGGCATAATCCAGTCTGATTAATGTCTCTGGTTTTGATCTGGCACTTCCTGTCTTCTTACAATCGCCGTCCTCCTTTCCTGCTTCGTGTCGATTACGCGTCCTAGGTCATCATCACCCCCAATTGGTGTCATCAATCTCACTCCTGCGCAGTCTTACTTCTCTCTGCCCTGCATGCGCCAGCTTTAACTACAGTTGCGTTCAAAAGTTTACATACCCCGGCAGACTTTTTGCTTTCTTGGCCTTTTTTCAGAAAATATTATTATTATTATTATTATTATTATTCATTTTTATAGCGCCATTTATTCCATGGCGCTTTACATGTGAAAATACGGGGCAAATATAGACAAATACATTAAACATGAGCAAAAACAAGGCACACGGGTACATAAGGAGGGAGGACCCTGCCCGCGAGGGCTCACAGTCTGCAGGGGATGGGTGATGATACACTAGGAGAGGGCAGAGCTGGTTGTGTGGCGGTTCAGTAGGTTCAGGATCACGGCAGGCTGTAGGCTTGTCGGAAGAGGTGAGTCTTCAGGTTCTTTTTGAAAGTTTCTATGGTAGGCGAGAGTCTGATGTGCTGGGGTAGAGAGTTCCAGAGTATGGGGGAAGCACTGGAGAAGTCTTGGATGCGGTTGCGGGAAGAAGAGATGAGAGGGGAGTAGAGAAGGAGGTCTTGAGAGGATCGGAGGTTGCGTGTTGGTAGGTACCGGGAGATCATGTCACAGATGTATGGAGGAGATAGGTTGTGGATGGCTTTGTAGGTCATTGTAAGGGTTTTGAACTGGAGTCTCTGGGCGATAGGAAGCCAGTGAAGGGCTTGGCATAGGGGAGAGGCTGGGGAATAGCGGGGAGACAGGTAGATTAGTCGAGCAGCAGAGTGTAGGATGGATTGGAGTGGTGCCAGAGTGCTAGAGGGGAGTCCAGAGAGTAGGAGGTTGCAGTAGTCGAGGCGGGAGATGATAAGGGCATGCACTAGTGTTTTTGTGGTGTCACGGTCAAGGAATGCGCGGATCCGGGAAATGTTTTTGAGTTTGAGGCGGCAGGAGGAGGCAAGGGCTTGGATATGTGGCTTGAAAGAGAGGGCAGAGTCGAGGATCACCCCGAGGCACCGGGCGTGTGGGACTGGGGAAAGTGAGCAGCCATTGACATTGATGGATAGGTCTGGTGGAGGGGTAGAGTGAGATGGGGGAAAGATGATGAATTCTGTTTTGTCCATGTTCAGTTGTAGAAAGCGAGCAGAAAAGAAGGCTGAAATAGCAGACAGACAGTGCGGGATTTTGGTAAGTAAGGAGGTGAGGTCAGGTCCGGATAGGTAGATCTGCGTGTCATCAGCATAGAGATGGTACTGCATACCGTGGGATTCTATGAGCTGTCCCAGACCGAAGGTGTAGATGGAGAAGAGTAGGGGTCCTAGAACAGAGCCTTGAGGAACACCGACTGACAAGGGGCGAGGTGAGGAGGTGGTGTGGCGGAGGGAGACACTGAATGTCCGATCTGTCAGATATGATGAGATCCAGGAACGGGCCAAGTCTATGATGCCAAGAGATGAGAGGATTTGTAGCAGAAGGGAGTGGTCCCCAGTGTCAAAGGCAGAAGACAGGTCCAGGAGAAGGAGGACAGAGTAGTGTCTGTCATGATTCCCCAATGGCATGGGAACAACAGAAACACAAAATAACAGACTAGCCCTCGGGTGATGGAAACTCAAGCTGACCGTGACCTAAATCTACCACACAACTAACAGTAGCCAGGAAGCATTCCTACGGCTGCCTAGATGCCATGCGCCAGCCGGAGAACTAACTACGCCTGGAAGAGGAAGGAATAGACCTGGCTTACCTCTAGTGAAATTCCCCAAAGATGATAGTAGCCCCCACATATATTAACGGTGAGTTCAGAGGAAAAGACATACACAGTATGAAGGTAGATTTAGCAAAGCGAGGTCCACTTACTAGATAGAGGAAGGATACAAAAGAGGACTTCACGGTCAGCTGAAAAACCCTTTCAAAAACCCATCCTGAAATTACTTTAAGACTCCTGTGTCAACTCATGACACAGGAGTGGCAATTTCAGTCCACAAGAGCTTCCAGTAACAGGAACTGACAAACTGTAAACTGGACAAAAGATACAAAACAAAAAGGACAAGAGTCCACTTAGCTGATCAGCAGACTGGTAGCAGGAACATGCAACTGAAAGACTCAGGTTACAATGATGACCGGCAAGGAAGTGACTGGAGAGCAAGGCTAAATAGGGAACTCCCAAAACTGATGGAAGCAGGTGAGCTGAGGCAGAAAAGAACACACAAGTCTCCAGTACCACCAGCCACCACTAGGGGAGCCCAAAAAGCGGATCACAACAGTACCCCCCCCTTAAGGAGGGGCACCGAACCCTCAAGAACCGCCAGGGCGACCTGGATGAGCCCTATGAAAGGCACGAACCAAATCTGAGGCATGAACATCAGAGGCAGTTACCCAAGAATTATCTTCCTGACCATAGCCCTTCCATTTAACCAGATACTGGAGTCTCCGCCTGGAAATACGGGAGTCCAAGATCTTCTCTATAACGTACTCCAATTCACCCTCAACCAGCACAGGAGCAGGAGGCTCAGCAGAAGGAACCACCGGCACCTCGTATCTCCGCAACAACGACCGATGGAACACATTATGGATAGCGAAAGATGCCGGGAGGTCCAAACGAAAGGAAACAGGGTTAATAATCTCCAAAATCCTATAGGGACCGATGAACCGAGGCTTAAATTTAGGAGAAGAAACCCTCATTGGGACAAAACGGGAAGACAACCACACCAAGTCCCCAACACGAAGGCGAGGACCAACCCGACGCTGGCGGTTAGCAAACCGCTGAGTCCTCTCCTGGGACAAATTCAAATTGTCCACCACTTGTTCCCAAATCCGATACAACCGATCCACCACAGCATCCACTCCAGGACAATCCGAAGACTCCGCCTGACCAGAAGAAAATCGGGGATGAAACCCCGAATTGCAAAAGAAAGGGGAAACCAAAGTGGCCGAACTAGCCCGATTATTAAGAGCAAACTCCGCCAACGGCAAAAAGGCAACCCAATCATCCTGATCCGCAGACACAAAACACCTCAAATACGTCTCCAAAGTCTGATTAGTTCGCTCCGTCTGGCCATTAGTCTGAGGATGGAAGGCAGACGAAAAAGACAAATCAATGCCCAACCTGGCACAGAATGCCCGCCAAAATCTAGAAACGAACTGGGTACCCCTATCAGAAACGATATTTTCAGGAATACCATGCAAGCGAACCACATTTTGAAAAAACAAAGGAACCAACTCAGACGAGGAAGGCAACTTCGGCAATGGCACCAAATGAACCATCTTAGAAAAACGGTCACACACCACCCAGATAACAGACATCCTCTGAGAGACAGGAAGATCAGAAATAAAGTCCATCGAGATGTGCGTCCAAGGCCTCTTCGGAATAGGCAAGGGCAACAACAACCCGCTAGCCCTAGAACAACAAGGCTTGGCCCGAGCACACACATCACAAGACTGCACAAAAACACGCACATCTCGAGACAGAGATGGCCACCAGACGGATCTAGCCACCAAATCCCTGGTACCAAAAATTCCAGGATGACCCGCCAGCGTAGAAGAATGAACCTCCGAGATGACTCTACTGGTCCAATCATCAGGAACAAACAGTCTACCAGGTGGACAGCGATCAGGTCTATCCGCCTGAAACTCTTGCAAAGCACGTCGCAGATCTGGGGAAATAGCGAATAATATCACCCCATCCTTAAGGATACCTGTAGGTTCCGAATCTCCAGAGGAATCAGGCTCAAAACTCCTAGAAAGGGCATCTGCCTTCACATTCTTAGAACCTGGTAGATATGAGACCACAAAATTAAACCGAGAGAAAAACAACGACCAGCGCGCCTGTCTAGGATTCAGGCGCCTGGCAGACTCAAGATAAATCAGATTCTTGTGATCAGTCAAAACCACCACCTGATGTTTAGCACCCTCAAGCCAATGACGCCACTCCTCAAATGCCCACTTCATGGCCAAAAGCTCCCGATTACCGACATCATAATTTCTTTCGGCGGCAGAAAATTTTCGAGAAAAGAACGCACAAGGTCTCATCACTGAGCAATCGGAACTTTTCTGCGACAAAACCGCCCCCGCTCCGATCTCGGAAGCATCGACCTCAACCTGAAAGGGGAGAGAGACATCAGGCTGGTGCAACACAGGGGCAGACGAAAAGCGGCGCTTAAGTTCCCGAAAGGCCTCCACAGCGGCAGAGGACCAATTGGCAACATCAGCACCCTTCTTAGTCAAATCCGTACGAGGCTTAGCAACACCAGAAAAACCAGTTATAAATCGACGATAAAAATTAGCAAAGCCCAAGAACTTCTGAAGACCCTTTAGAGAAGTAGGCTGCGTCCAGTCACAAATAGCCCGAACCTTGACAGGGTCCATCTCAACAGAAGAAGGGGAAAAAATGTACCCCAAAAAGGAAATCTTTTGAACCTCAAAAACACACTTAGTACCCTTTACACACAGAGAATTCTCCCGCAAGACCTGAAAAACCCTCCTGACCTGCTGAACATGAGACTCCCAGTCCTCAGAAAAAATCAAAATATCGTCCAAATACACAATCATAAATTTATCCAGATATTCACGGAAAATATCATGCATAAAGGACTGAAAAACTGAAGGTGCATTAGAAAGGCCGAAAGGCATTACTAAATACTCAAAGTGGCCCTCAGGCGTATTAAATGCGGTTTTCCACTCATCCCCTTGCTTAATTCGCACCAAATTATACGCCCCACGGAGATCAATCTTGGAGAACCACTTAGCCCCCCTTATGCGAGCAAACAAATCAGTAAGCAGCGGCAACGGATACTGATATTTGACAGTAATTTTATTCAGGAGTCGATAATCAATACAAGGCCTCAGCGAGCCATCCTTTTTAGAGACAAAGAAAAACCCAGCTCCTAAAGGTGATGAAGAAGGACGAATATGTCCCTTTTCCAGGGACTCCTTAACATACTCTCGCATGGCAGCATGCTCAGGTACAGATAGGTTAAACAAACGACCCTTTGGAAATTTACTGCCTGGAATCAGATCTATGGCGCAATCACACTCTCTGTGGGGAGGGAGAGAACCAATTTTAGGCTCTTCAAAAATATCCCCAAAATCCGACAAAAATGCCGGAACCTCAGAGGGAATAGATGACGAGATAGAAACCAAAGGTATGTCCCCATGAGCCCCCCGACACCCCCAGCTTAACACAGACATAGTTTTCCAGTCCAGTACTGGGTTATGAGATTGCAACCATGGTAATCAAGCACTAACACATCATGTAAATTATGCAACACGAGGAAGCGAATCATCTCTTGATGGTCTGGAGTCATACGCATAGTCACTTGCGTCCAGAACTGTGGTCTATTACAAGCCAGAGGTGTAGAATCAATACCCTTCAGAGGTATAGGAACTTCCAGAGGCTCCAAATCAAACCCACAGCGCCTGGCGAAGGACCAATCCATGAGACTCAGAGCGGCGCCAGAGTCCACATAGGCATCCACGGTAATAACTGATAATGAACAAATCAGAGTTACAGACAGAAGAAATTTAGACTGTAAAGTGCCAATAGAAACAGACTTGTCAACCTTCCTAGTACGTTTAGAGCATGCTGATATAACATGCGCGGAATCACCACAGTAGAAGCACAAGCCATTTTTGCGCCTATAATTCTGCCGCTCGCTTCTTGACAGAATTCTGTCACATTGCATTTTCTCTGGCGTCCCTTCAGAAGATACCGCCAAATAGTGCACGGGTTTGCGCTCCCGCAAACGCCGATCAATCTGAATCGCCATTGTGATGGACTCATTCAGACCTGTGGGCGTAGGAAACCCCACCATGACATCCTTAACGGCATCAGAAAGGCCTTCTCTGAAAATTGCCGCTAGGGCACACTCATTCCACTGAGTAAGCACAGACCATTTACGAAATTTTTGGCAGTATATCTCAGCTTCATCTTGCCCTTGAGACCGGGCTATTAAAGCTTTTTCAGCTTGAATCTCCAAATTAGGTTCCTCATACAGCAACCCTAAAGCCAGAAAAAAACGCATCCACATTGAGCAACGCAGGATCCCCTGGTGTCAATGAAAATGCCCAATTTTGAGGGTCACCTCGCAGCAAAGAAATCACAATCTTAACCTGCTGAACAGGATCTCCAGAGGAGTGAGGTCTGAGAGAAAGGAATAATTTACAATTACATTTGAAATTCCGAAACCGAGATCTATCTCCGGAAAATACCTCTGGTGTAGGAATCTTAGGTTCAGAAATAGGAGTACTTATAACATAATCTTGTAAATTCTGAACCTTCGTAGCAAGATTATTTAAACCTGCAGCCAAACTCTGAGAGTCCATCCTTACACCGGAGAGATCAGAGCCATTCAAGGATTAGAAGGAGAGATAGGCAAGGCTGTAAATAGAGCAGAAATACAACTGAGCCAACTAAGTAGCAAACATGTGAGGAAAAAAAAAAAAAATCTACAGACTTAATTTACTCTCCTTTCTTCTGCCAATTGCTTTAACAGTGGCCGGTCATACTGTCATGATTCCCCAATGGCATGGGAACAACAGAAACACAAAATAACAGACTAGCCCTCGGGTGATGGAAACTCAAGCTGACCGTGACCTAAATCTACCACACAACTAACAGTAGCCAGGAAGCATTCCTACGGCTGCCTAGATGCCATGCGCCAGCCGGAGAACTAACTACGCCTGGAAGAGGAAGGAATAGACCTGGCTTACCTCTAGTGAAATTCCCCAAAGATGATAGTAGCCCCCACATATATTAACGGTGAGTTCAGAGGAAAAGACATGCACAGTATGAAGGTAGATTTAGCAAAGCGAGGTCCACTTACTAGATAGAGGAAGGATACAAAAGAGGACTTCACGGTCAGCTGAAAAACCCTTTCAAAAACCCATCCTGAAATTACTTTAAGACTCCTGTGTCAACTCATGACACAGGAGTGGCAATTTCAGTCCACAAGAGCTTCCAGTAACAGGAACTGACAAACTGTAAACTGGACAAAAAATACAAAACAAAAAGGACAAGAGTCCACTTAGCTGATCAGCAGACTGGTAGCAGGAACATGCAACTGAAAGACTCAGGTTACAATGATGACCGGCAAGGAAGTGACTGGAGAGCAAGGCTAAATAGGGAACTCCCAAAACTGATGGAAGCAGGTGAGCTGAGGCAGAAAAGAACACACAAGTCTCCAGTACCACCAGCCACCACTAGGGGAGCCCAAAAAGCGGATCACAACAAGTGTCGCTTGTTCCTGGCAGTTAGTAGGTCATTGGTGACTTTAGTTAGGGCAGTTTCAGTTGAGTGATGGGAACTGAAGCCAGATTGTAATCGATCAAAGAGGGAGCAGGAGGAGAGGTGAGAGGACAGTTCAAGATGGATGTGTTGCTCCAGCAATTTGGAGGCATAAGGAAGAAGAGATATCGGGCGATAGCTAGACATAGATGATGGGTCGAGGGAGGGCTTTTTGAGGATGGGTGTGATCTTGGCATGTTTGAAGGATGAGGGGAAGACACCTGTTGTGAGTGAGAGGTTGAAGAGGTGCGTTAGGGTTGGGATGAAGACCGTGGAAAGGTTAGGGATGAGGTGGGATGGGAGCGGGTCGAGCGTGCAGGTGGTGAGGTGTGATCTTGACAGGAGGGTGGAGAGCTGATCTTCTGTCATGGTGGAGAAGCTGGTTTTGGAGGAGCAGGGGTGAGCAGCTAAGAGGGGCAGTGGGCGCTGTGGGCCAAAGCTTTCTCTGATCGTATCGATCTTCTGTTTAAAGAAAGAGGCAAAGTCTTCAGCAGAAATGAGAGGGGAGGGAGGGGGTGCAGGGGGACGGAGTAGAGAATTGAAAGTGTTGAAAAGCTGTTTAGGGTTGTGAGACAGGGAGGATATGAGAGATGAGAAGTAAGTTTGTTTTGCGGCAGTGAGCGCGGACTTGAAGCTGGCGAGGGACTGCTTGTATGCGGTGAAGTGGTCAGCAGAGCGGGATCGCTTACATCTTCGCTCAGCGATCCTGGAAGCCCGTCTCAGTTCTTTAGTCAGGCTGGTCAGCCAGGGCTGCCTGTTGACTTTACGAGTTTTGCTATGCATGAGCGGGGCGGACGAATTGAGTGTTGCTGTTATTGTGGCATTATAAAAAGCAGCAGCAGCATCTGTATCATGAAGGGAGGCTATGTCGGTAAGAGGGAGAAGGGACTCAGAGAGTGATTGTAAGTTGAGATGTTTGAAATTTCTGTGAGGGAGTTCGTGGAGTGGGGGTTTCACACTAGGAGAGGAGAGGGAAGAGAATGTCAGTAGGTTGTGGTCAGACAGGGGGAGGTGTTGTGAATTTGGTTTCTGGGCTCCCCCGGTGGTTTCTGGTGGTACTGCACTTATGTGCTTCATCTCTTCTGTTCACCTGTTTCCATCAGGATGTGGGAGTTGTCTATTTAGCCTTGCTCCTCAGTCATTTCTATGCCGGCCAACAATGTTACCAGAAGCCTTTCTGTTGCATGTTCCTGCTCCTAGACTACTATCAGCTAAGTTGGACTTGTAGTCCTAAGTTTGTTTTGCATTTTTGTTCCAGTTCTCTGTGATTGTTTATTTCTGAGGCTGGAAGCTCTTGTGAGCTGAAATTGCCACTCTGGTGTCATGAGTTGATATTAGAGTCTTAAAGTAATTTCAGGATGGTGTTTTGAAAGGGTTTTCAGCTGACTGTGAAGTTCCCTTTTCTGTCTTCCTACTATCTAGTAAGCGGACCTCAATTTGCTAAACCTATCTTCATACTTCGTATGTCAATTTCCTCTGAAATCACCGACAATATATGTGGGGGCTACTGTCTGCCTTTTGGGGAAAATTTCTTGCTGCAGCCTTCGTCTCTCTCTCCTTCTAATCCTTGAATGGTTCTGATTTCACCTGATTAATATGGATCCTCAGAGTTTAGCTACAGGTTTGGATAATCTCGCTGTGAAGGTTCAAACTTTACAGGATTTTGTTATTCATGCTCCTATATCTGAACCTAGAATTCCTTTACCTGAATTTTTCTCCGGGGATAGATCTCGCTTCCAGAATTTCAAACATAATTGTAAATTATTTTTGTCTCTGAGATCTCGCTCCGCTGGAGATCCTGCACAGCAGGTCAGGATTGTAATTTCCTTGCTCCGGGGCGACCCCCAGGATTGGGCATTTGCTTTGGCACCAGGGGATCCTGCGTTGCTCAATGTGGATGCGTTTTTCCTGGCTTTGGGGTTGCTTTATGAGGAACCTCATTTAGAGATTCAGGCTGAAAAAGCCTTAATGGCCCTGTCTCAAGGGCAAGATGAGGCTGAAATATACTGCCAAAAATTTCGTAAGTGGTCTGTGCTTACTCAGTGGAATGAGTGCGCCCTGGCGGCGAATTTCAGAGAGGGTCTCTCTGATGCCATTAAGGATGTTATGGTGGGGTTCCCTGCGCCTACAGGTCTGAATGAGTCCATGACAATGGCTATTCAGATTGATCGGCGTTTGCGGGAGCGCAAACCTGTGCACCATTTGGCGGTGTCTACTGAGAAGGCGCCAGAGATTATGCAATGTGATAGAATTCTGTCCAGAAGCGAACGACAGAATTTTAGGCGAAAAAATGGGTTATGCTTCTATTGTGGTGATTCAACTCATGTTATATCAGCATGCTCTAAACGTACTAAGAAGGTTAATAAGTCTGTTTCAATTGGCACTTTACAGTCTAAGTTTATTCTATCTGTGACCCTGATTTGCTCTTTATCGTCTATTACCGCGGACGCCTATGTCGACTCTGGCGCTGCTTTGAGTCTTATGGATTGGTCCTTTGCCAAACGCTGTGGGTTTGATTTAGAGCCTCTGGAAGTTTCTATACCTCTGAAGGGTATTGACTCCACGCCATTGGCTAGTAATAAACCACAATACTGGACACAAGTAACTATGCGTATTAATCCGGATCACCAGGAGATTATTCGCTTCCTTGTGTTGTATAATTTACATGATGTGTTGGTGCTTGGATTGCCATGGCTGCAATCTCATAACCCAGTCCTCGACTGGAAAGCAATGTCTGTGTTAAGCTGGGGATGTCAGGGGACTCATGGGGACGTACCTTTGGTTTCCATTTCGTCATCTATTCCCTCTGAGATTCCAGAATTTTTATCTGATTATCGTGACGTTTTTGAGGAGCCTAAAATTGGTTCACTACCTCCGCACAGAGAGTGCGATTGTACTATAGATCTGATTCCGGGCAGTAAGTTTCCAAAGGGTCGTTTATTTAATCTATCTGTGCCTGAGCATGCTGCTATGCGGGAATATATTAAGGAGTCCTTGGAAAAGGGACATATTCGTCCTTCGTCTTCTCCCTTAGGAGCCGGTTTTTTCTTTGTATCTAAAAAAGATGGCTCTTTGAGGCCGTGTATTGATTATCGGCTTTTGAATAAAATCACGGTTAAATATCAGTATCCTTTGCCGCTGCTTACTGATTTGTTTGCTCGAATAAAGGGGGCCAAGTGGTTCTCTAAGATTGATCTTCGTGGGGCGTATAATTTAGTGCGAATTAAGCAGGGGGATGAGTGGAAAACCGCATTTAATACGCCTGAGGGCCATTTTGAGTATTTAGTAATGCCTTTTGGTCTTTCAAATGCCCCTTCGGTCTTTCAGTCCTTTATGCATGACATTTTCCGTGAATATTTGGATACATTTTTGCTTGTGTATCTGGATGATATTTTGATTTTTTCGGATGACTGGGACTCTCATGTCCAACAGGTCAGGAGGGTTTTTCAGGTTTTGCGCTCTAATTCCTTGTGTGTAAAGGGTTCTAAGTGCGTTTTTGGGGTTCAAAAGATTTCGTTTTTGGGGTACATCTTTTCCCCCTCTTCCATTGAGATGGACCCTGTCAAGGTTCAGGCTATTTGTGATTGGATGCAACCCTCTTCTCTTAAGAGCCTTCAGAAATTTTTGGGCTTTGCTAATTTTTATCGTTGATTTATAACTGGTTTTTCTGATGTCGCTAAACCGTTGACTGATTTGACTAAGAAGGGTGCTGATGTTGCTGAGTGGTCCCCTGCTGCTGTGGAGGCCTTTCGGGAGCTTAAGCGCCGCTTTTCTTCCGCCCCTGTATTACGTCAGCCTGATGTTACTCTTCCTTTTCAGGTTGAGGTCGACGCTTCAGAAATCGGAGCTGGGGCGGTTTTGTCGCAGAAAAGTTCCGACTGCTCCGTGATGAGACCTTGTGCGTTCTTTTCTCGTAAGTTTTCGCCCGCTGAGCGAAATTATGATATTGGTAATCGGGAGCTCTTGGCTGTGAAGTGGGCTTTTGAGGAGTGGCGTCATTGGCTTGAGGGGGCTAGACATCAGGTGGTGGTATTGACCGACCACAAGAATTTGATTTATCTTGAGTCCGCCAGGCACCTGAATCCTAGACAGGCGCGCTGGTCGTTATTTTTCTCTCGGTTTAATTTTGTGGTTTCTTACCTACCGGGTTCTAAAAATGTGAAGGCGGATGCCCTTTCTAGGAGTTTTGAGCCTGATTCCCCTGATAATTCTGAACCTACAGGTATCCTTAAGGATGGTGTGATATTATCTGCTGTTTCCCCAGACTTGCGACGGGTCTTGCAGGAGTTTCAGGCGGATAGACCTGATCGTTGCCCGCCTGGTAGATTGTTTGTTCCTGATGATTGGACCAGTAGAGTCATCTCGGAGGTCCATTCTTCTGCGTTAGCAGGTCATCCTGGAATCTTTGGTACCAGGGATTTGGTGGCTAGGTCCTTCTGGTGGCCTTCCCTGTCGCGAGATGTGCGAGGTTTTGTGCAGTCTTGTGATGTTTGTGCTCGGGCCAAGCCTTGTTGTTCTCGGGCTAGTGGATTGTTGTTATCCTTGCCTATTCCGAAGAGGCCTTGGACTCACATCTCCATGGATTTTATTTCTGATCTCCCTGTTTCTCAGATGTCTGTCATCTGGGTGGTGTGTGACCGTTTCTCTAAGATGGTCCATTTGGTTCCCTTGCCTAAATTGCCTTCCTCATCCGAGCTGGTTCCTCTGTTTTTTCAAAATGTGGTGCGCTTGCATGGTATTCCGGAGAATATCGTTTCTGACAGGGGAACCCAATTCGTGTCTAGATTTTGGCGAGCGTTCTGTGCTAGGATGGGCATTGATTTGTCTTTTTCGTCTGCTTTCCACCCTCAGACTAATGGCCAGACCGAGCGAACTAATCAGACCTTGGAGACTTATTTGAGGTGTTTTGTGTCTGCGGATCAGGATGATTGGGTTGCCTTTTTGCCCTTGGCGGAGTTTGCCCTCAATAATCGGGCTAGTTCTGCCACCTTGGTTTCTCCTTTCTTCTGTAATTCGGGGTTTCATCCTCGTTTCTCTTCCGGTCAGGTGGAGTCTTCGGATTGTCCTGGAGTGGATGCTGTGGTGGAGAGGTTGCATCAGATTTGGGGGCATGTGGTGGACAATTTGAAGTTGTCCCAGGAGAAGACTCAGCATTTTGCCAACCGCCGTCGTCGTGTTGGTCCTCGTCTTTGTGTTGGGGACTTGGTGTGGTTATCTTCTCGTTTTGTCCCTATGAAGGTTTCTTCTCCTAAGTTTAAGCCTCGGTTCATCGGCCCGTACAAGATATTGGAGATTCTTAACCCTGTGTCCTTTCGTTTGGACCTCCCTGCATCTTTTTCTATTCATGTCTTCCATCGGTCATTGTTGCGCAGGTATGAGGTACCGGTTGTGCCTTCCGTTGAGCCTCCTGCTCCGGTGTTGGTTGAGGGTGAGTTGGAGTACGTTGTCGAGAAGATCTTGGACTCCCGTGTTTCCAGACGGAGACTTCAGTATCTGGTCAAGTGGAAGGGCTACGGTCAGGAGGATAACTCTTGGGTGACAGCCTCTGATGTTCATGCCTCCGATTTGGTCCGTGCCTTTCATAGGGCTCATCCTGATCGCCCTGGTGGTTCTGGTGAGGGTTCGGTGCCCCCTCCTTGAGGGGGGGGTACTGTTGTGAATTTGGTTTCTGGGCTCCCCCGGTGGTTTCTGGTGGTACTGCACTTATGTGCTTCATCTCTTCTGTTCACCTGTTTCCATCAGGATGTGGGAGTTGTCTATTTAGCCTTGCTCCTCAGTCATTTCTATGCCGGCCAACAATGTTAACAGAAGCCTTTCTGTTGCATGTTCCTGCTCCTAGACTACTATCAGCTAAGTTGGACTTGTAGTCCTAAGTTTGTTTTGCATTTTTGTTCCAGTTCTCTGTGATTGTTTATTTCTGAGGCTGGAAGCTCTTGTGAGCTGAAATTGCCACTCTGGTGTCATGAGTTGATATTAGAGTCTTAAAGTAATTTCAGGATGGTGTTTTGAAAGGGTTTTCAGCTGACTGTGAAGTTCCCTTTTCTGTCTTCCTACTATCTAGTAAGCGGACCTCAATTTGCTAAACCTATCTTCATACTTCGTATGTCAATTTCCTCTGAAATCACCGACAATATATGTGGGGGCTACTGTCTGCCTTTTGGGGAAAATTTCTCTAGAGGTAAGCCAGGTCTGTATTTTCCTCTGCTAGGGTCAGTCAGTTCTCCGGCTGGCGCTGGGCGTCTAGGGATAAAACGTAGGCACGCTACCCGGCCACTGTTATTTGTGCGGTAGGTTTAGCTCACAGTCAGCTCCAGTTCCCATCTTCCAAGAGCTAGTCCTTTTTGTATGCTTTACTACGTTCTCTTGCCATTGAGAACCATGACAGTGAGGGGTGAGTTAGTGAGATTAGTAAGGGAGCAGAGGCGGGTGAAGACGAGGTCCAGCGTGTGGCCATCTTTGTGAGTGGCCTCAGAGGACCATTGAGTGAGGCCAAAGGAGGCAGTCAGTGATAAAAGTTTAGAGGCAGCTGAGGTGGAAGTGTCAATCGGGATATTGAAATCACCCATGATGATAGTGGGGATGTCAACAGAGAGGAAATGAAGTAGCCATGTGGTGAAGTGGTCGAGAAAGGTGGAGATGGCTAGTTCTGGGGGACGGTAGATGACAGCCAGCTGGAGGTTGGAGGGGGAATAGATGCGGATGGAGTGCACCTCAAATGAGGGAAGAGTAGCGGAGGGTGGTAGCGGGATTGGAGTGAAGGAGCAGGTGTCGGACAGGAGCAAGCCAACTCCTCCACCACGTTTGTTGGTGGAGCGAGAGGTGTGAGAGAGGTGGAGACCGCCGTAGGAAAGTGCAGCTGGAGAGGCTGAGTCTGAGGGGGTGAGCCAGGTTTCCGTGATGCCAAGGAAGGAGAGTTTGTTGGTGATGAAGAGGTCATGGATAAATGGCAGTTTGTTGCAGACGGAGCGTGCGTTCCATAGTGCTCCAGGTAAGGGGACCGGGGGAGTGGGGGCTGGATGAATGGGTATGAGGTTGTCATGGTTGGGAAAACGTGCGGAGGATCGAGGTAGGGGGTTAGAAATGAGCGTGGGGATGTGTTGAGGTGAAAATATGAATGATAACACAAAAAGTTTTTCTCCACTCATGGTTAGTGGTTGTGTGAAGCCATTTATTGCCAAACTACTGTGTTTTTTCTTTTTAAATCATAATGACAACCCAAAACATCCAAGTGACCCTGATCAAAAATTTACATACCCCATTTCTTAATACCGTGTATTGCCCCCTCTAACATCAATAACAGCTTGAAGTCTTTTGTGGTAGTTGTGGATGAGGTTCTTTATTTTCTCAGATGGTAAAGCTACCCACTCTTCTTGGCAAAAAGCCTCCAGTTCCTGTAAATTACTGGGCTGTCTAGCATAAACTGCGCGCTTGAGATCTCCCCAGAGTGGCTCAATGATATTAAAGGTGAGGAGGCTGAGATGGCCACTCCAGGACCTTCACTTTGTTCTGCTGTAGCCAATGACAGGTCGACTTGGCCTTGTGTATTGGATCGTTGTCATGTTGGAACGTCCAAGTACATCACATGTGCAGCTTCCGGGCTGATGATTGCAAATTTGCTTCCTGTATTTGCTGATAACGTGCTGCATTCAGCTTTCCTTCAACCTTGACCAAGTTTCCTCTGCCTTTGTAGCTTGCACATCCCCAAAACATCAGTGATCCTCCTCCATGCTTTACAGTAGGAATGGTGTTCCTTTCATCATAGGCTTTGTTGACCTCTCTCCAAATGTAACGTCTATGGTTGTGGCCAAAAAGTTAAATTTTGGTCTCATCACTCCAAATTACCTTGTTGCAGAAGTTTTGAGGCTTGTCTCTGTGCTGTTTTGTGTATTTTAGGTGAGATACTTTGTGGCATTTGTGCAGTAATGGCTTTCTTCTGGCCACTCGACCATGCAACCCATTTTTCTTCAAGTGCCTCATTATTGTGCATCTTGAAACAGCCATACTGCTAGTTTTCAGAGTGTCCAGTATTTCAGCTGATGTTATTTTGGGGTGTTTCTTTGCATCCCAAACAATTTTCCTGGCATTTGTGAATGAAATTTTTGTTGGTCTAACTGACCATGGTTTTATTTTTAGAGAGCACATGATTTTACATTTCTTAATCGCAGTTTGAACACTGCTGACTAGCATCATCAATTCCTTGGATATCTTATTGTATCCCTTTCCTGTTTTATACAGTTCAACTACCTTTTCCCGTACATGCGTTGACAATTCTTTTGCTTTCCCCATGACTCACAATCCAGAAACGTCAGTGGCTGGATGAATGATGCAAGAGTCTGTCTGGATCCCAGAAACTCACTCAGCTTTTATGCACACACACTGATTACAAGCAAACAGGTCACAGGTGTAGATCTTACCTTCAGTAGCCATTCAAACCCATTTGTGTCAACATGCACAGAAGTTATCAGGCCAAAATCACCAGGGTTTGAAAACTTTTGGTCAAGGTCATTTGGATGTTTTGGGTTGTCATTATGATTTAAAAAAAGAAACCACAGTAGTTTGATAATAAATGGCTTCACCCAACCACTAACCATAAGGGGAGAAAAACTTTTGGTGTTATTTATATTCTCTGAAAAAGGGCCAAGAAAGCAAAAAGTCTGCTGGGGTATGTAAACTTTTAAGCACAACTGTACATGTCATCAGCGCTCTTTTACCTTTCCTGGCTCATGCGCACTACAGTGCATTGCTCTGCTCTTGGAATGGCAGAGAAAAGTGTGCCTGCGCAGGAGCGCGAATGGAGGACACAGTGATGATGATGTAGGACGCGCCATTCACATGAAGCAGGGAGGGAGGACAATGAATGTAAGAAGAGAGGAGATGCCAGACTGTGCGGTCTGTGTGTACAATAAAAGCTCTTTTTTGTGCCTTGCAAAAGGGATTGGAGACTTATATACAGATTTCAGAATGCTGTAACAGAGGGCGTATTGGTGCTGGCCATATTTTATATGGGGAAAACCAGGTGACAGGTTCCCTTTAATTTTCAAATGTTAGGTGATAATGGTGCACCAAGGCTTAGGCCACCCCAGGGTGAACAGAAAAGTCTTCATGTCCATATTAAATAAATGCTGCTTTTTAAGCAAATATTACACTAAACTGTAAATGTCTGGTATTATTTCAGTAGGGGCTGTCCCCTAAGAAATCTAATTATCATTTTGGGGTGACAGACTACCTTTCAGTAAGCTTAAAATTAATTTCACCCAACGTATGTATGTTTCTCTGTCCCCCATGACGGCACCACGGAGAGAGGGGATCCGCCCATCAAGGACAGGAAACCTACAGATAAAAAGGCAGTACCTCTCTCCCACATCAGTTTGGTTTCCTGTCCTTGATAGGGAACCTGCAGGAAGCTTACCTTAGGATCTTCGTGGGAATACCGGGGCCAGTCAGACCGATCGAGGCAGCGGGGGTTCACTGCTTCGGCTGGCGTGGTTGCCTGAAGTGCCACCGCTGGGGACAGTGGGCCTCCATGGTGCGCGGGGAGTGGTGTCAGGAAGCAAGACCGCCGCTCCCAAAGAATCCTCTTCATGGCGTTGCTGGCAGCACACCATCACGAGAGGTCCCTTTGGGTGGGGGGGAAGCAGTCACAGGTAACTGCTCCCCTGGAACAAAATCTGCCGCCACTGGGGCTCCCAGAGGCCAGGAACCATGAAGCGCGCGCGCCGAAGCGCGATCCTTTACTGGAGGCGGGCCACCGCAAAGTACCTCAGGGATTGGTTGCGTGGGTACGATGACGCGGTTAGGCGCAATGCATGACCGGGTAACCGGTCAGCGCGCATGCACGTGGCATAAAAATGCGCTGGCAGGGGTCAGGACTGGATAATCCAGTCATAAACTATTTAAAGGGGACAGTACTCTGGCCGGTGCTTCTAAATGGAGCTTGGCCAGTGTTTCCCAGGAGCCATGAGCGACCCAGACTCTCCAGAATCAAGATCCCCACAAGCCAGGTCACCACTCCAGCAGCAGCAGCAGCAAAAACGGTGACCACAGGCAAAGGGGAAACAGGCTTCTCATCACCAGCAACATGACACCACTGGGAAAAGACACTCAGGATCCCAGTACAGCAAAGGCTCCAGCATAGCGTCCTACGTAAGGGAGAATCCTACAGCAGATACGGATCACCCCCAACTGGCACTGATTGGTCCACCAGGTGGTGAGTGATCTTCGTGGAAGATTGCGACTAATAGAGCCCTATTTTTTTCTGTTTATCTCTTCTTTAGGGGAGAAAAAGTTCAGGGAAATCCAAACACAGGATCTGTGCACTTTCTAAAGAAGATCTGCCCTCCACTTGGGAAAAAAGACTTTGCAGCTCATGTGTAGAACAGACAGTCTGTGAAGGGTGTAAAGCTGCAGTAGCTTCGTACGCAGTGAAGAAGCAGTGACCCACAAATTCAAACACAAAAGTCTCTTTTATTGTATTACTTCACACAGTCAATATAGTAAACGGCTTCTTCATACAGTCCATTAATAATGCATGGCTATATGACGCAGTCAATACACAGGCCGAACTTCCCTCTGTCCAGTTTCCCTGGGTGACCGCACGCCGGTAACAAGTCTCTGTACACACTCAGCGCACTGCACTCTTTATCCTCTGGAGTGCAGCCGGATACACATAAGACAGCCCAAGACGCAGGGTGTCAGTCCTCTGTACTCACTCAGCGCACTGCACTCTTTATCCTCGGGAGTGCAGCCGGGTACATATAAATGCATATAACTTCAGTGATCAGTTTACACCAGTTCAATGCAATACATTTCACATGGCTTTAGATTTGCAGTCCCTAAACAGGCCAGACTTCCCTTGTCCAGTTTCCCTGGGCGACCGCACGCCATCTCAGTCTCTATACGTCTCCATACACACAGCCTCATATGTTGCAGACACTACTCACGCCAGCCCTCCTCTGACTAGTTCTCGTGGGTGTCCTGCATCGCTGTTTCACAGTCTCTTACAGACTCTTTACTCACACAGTCGTACACAGTTCAGGATATCCTCCAGATAGCAGCCGGGCACCATATCCACCTGTTTGCAATCGTTGCACATGCTAGTCCTCTTTCGGGCACAGGACATCCACCTCCGGGCACAGAACATCCACCTCCGGGCACAGGTCTGTCCACATCCGACTCCTACGGGCACAGGACAACCACCTCCGGGCACAGGACTGTCCACCTCCGGGCACAGGACTGTCCACCTCCGAGACCAGTACCATGGACGACTTGCATCTCTGTGTATGCTGCGGGTGCCAGGCTATTCAGCTGCCCTGGGTGCTGGCCTCCATGCACTCTGCAGACCAGCACACACCAGACTGACACTGATGTGCACCTCGCACACCTGGCCTGACCTGGCCAGACACCTGACACGGCCTGCACGGCCTGACACACCCAAACCCCTTACTGCAGGGCTTTTAAACACACACAAACCTGTGGCCTTCAGCCACCTGGAAAACCCGGGCCGGAAATCCGTGACTCTCATGCACACCTATGGACCTCATCCGTCTGCATGCACCTTCTGGGGAGAACCAACAGCGCCCCCTAGCTGTATCAGAGGCAACAGCCTCACAAGGGCTTCCCGGGTTCGCAACAGAGCTTAGGTCACTAATTAATACCCAGGTAGAGGACACCTTTAGGTCCCTTCAGGAAGGTAAAAAGCGAAGGAAGATCAGACACAGGTCCCCTGAACCCGATTCTAGTGACACAAATAACAAAGAAAAAGATTCACATACCTCCAATTCATCATCATCATCGTCATCTTCCACGGGGGGCGCAGTTGCTTTCCACTAGAGGAGACAGATAGCCTCGTTAAGGCAGTTAGAAACACCATGGGATTGGCTGACCCCACCCCAAAAAATCAGTTCAAGATATTATGTTCGGAGGACTTGAACAAAAGAAAAGGAGAGCTTTCCCCCTTAATGAAAAAATCCCGGCCTTGATTAATAAGGAATGGAAAAAAATCATAGAGAAGGCCTTACTTACACCCAAAAGGAAATACCCCTTTGAGGACCCAGCATGCTCCCTTTGGGAAAAAGCACCCAAACTGGACATAGCCATTGCCAAAGCATCTAAAAAGTTCGCCCTTCCATTTGAAGATATGGGAGTCTTAAAAGACCCCATGGACAAAAAAGCAGATGCTGTCCTGGAAGGTTCTTGGGAAGCAGCTGGGGGAGAGCTAAAACCAGCAGTAGCCGCCGCCTGTACATCCCGTTCCCTAATGGTCTGGCTGGATCAGTTAGAATCTCAGCTTAAAGGGAAAACATCTCGGGACATTATGTTAAACACTTTACCAGTAATGAGAGGGGCGGCCGCTTTCCTGGCAGATGCATCCGTGGACTCTATCAGACTTGCTGCCAGATCAGCAGTCTTCTCCATTGCGGCTAGACAAGCCCTTTGGCTTAAATGTTGGCTGGGAGACCTTCAGACAAAATTGAAGCTTTGCAACATTCCCTGTGAGTTCCTATTTGGCTCCACTTTAGATGACATACTAGACAAGGCAGGGGATAAGAATAAATCCTTCCCCATCCTCTCATACCCATCCTTCAAGCGGCCCTTTCGGAGTAAGAGATTCATCAGTAGAAAGCTACCAAGAACAAAAGACAGATGGGAGGCCAAAAAGAATAAGAATAAGGGGTTCATGTTCAACAAAAGCCCCAGCAATAATAAAAAACCCTCCCAATGAACTCTTGCCCCAGGTGAGGGGAAGGTTGTCCCTCTTTCACTCAGCCTGGGAGAGAATAACCAACAGTGCCTGGCTACTGGACATAATGAAATTGGGACTAAAGCTCAAATTCCACACCCTCCCTCAACCATCCTTCCTGATAACATCTCGGAGATCCTCAATAGAGGAATAACTAGCTCTGGAACAGGAGGTTACGGGACTGTTGGGGAAAGGAGTTCTTCTGGAGGTTTCCCCCCAAGAAAGAGGGAAAGGTTTTTACTCCCCGCTTTTCCTCAGAAAGAAACTGGATGGGTCCTGCAGGACAATTATAAACTTAAAGAGTTTAAACAAACACCTGATAGTGCAGCCATTCAAAATGGAGACAACAAAAACGTCGGTAAAAATGTTGTTTCCACTGTTTTATGGCGGTGCTAGATCTAAAGGACGCATATTATCACATCCCCATCCACAGAGAGTACCAAAAATTTCTCAGGGTAGCAGTCCAAATCAAGAGGGTAATAAAACATTATCAATTTGTGGCTCTTCCCTTTGGACTGGTCATAGCCCCCCGGGTGTTCACCAAGCTAGTGGCAGAGGTCATGGCACACCTAAGAGAACAAGACACTCTAATCGTCCCATATCTAGATGACTTCCTGGTGATAGTCAACTCCCCCCAACATTGCAAAACCCAGTTAGAGAAGGTCATGTGTTCCATAAAAGACTTGGGCTGGCTTCTGAACCTAAAAACATCCAAGTTAGTACCAAGCCAGGTACAGGAATATCTGGGCATCATGCTAGACTCGGTCCATCAGGAATGTCGCCTACCCCTAGAAATAATTTTAAAAAAATGGTGGGGTTGGTGTCTCGAGCAAGGAATCTCCCCTCCATATCCTTATGAGATGCAATGTCCCTCCTGGGGTCCATGACAGCATGCATCCCCGCAGTTCAATAGGCTTAGTTACACATGAGGGAACTTCAGTGGCAGATCTTGTCAGAGGAAATTTCTCTAGAAGGAAATTTAGAAGGTCGGTTCAGTTTCTCGTCAAACACGGCACTCTCACTAGAGTGGTGGGTGAAGGTGAGCAATTTGACCCGAGGCATCCCATGAGTGGACCCAGTCTCAAAGGTGTTAACCATGCACGCAATCCCCAGGGGCTGGGGGGCACATCTGAACGATCTTATAGCACAGGGGGTCTGGTCAAACGACTTAAGAGCAGTATCTTCTAATATGAAAGAGCTACTGGCAGTGAAATTTGCACTCTTAGAATTCCTGAGCTCCCTTTACTCACATCATGTCAGGATATTCTCAGACAACAGGGTAGTAGTAGCCTACTTGAATCACCAAGAGGGTACCCGATCCCAGTCACTAATGGTGGTAACAAAATCAATCTGCCAACTAGCCGAGGACAACCTGGGGTCCTTGTCGGACCTTCACATAAAAGGGGTAGACAATTACAGGGCAGACTTCCTGAGTCGGTCTCGTCTGAGACAGGGAGAATGAGAGTTAAACCAATCAGTGTTCAATCAAATCTCAGAAAGATGGGGGGACACCAGACATAGATCTGTTCCATAACCCCAGTAGGGAACCCCGTCGCGCTAGATGCGTTTCTGATTCCATGGAATTATCGGCTAGCTTATGCATTTCCCCCAATCACATTAATACCAGCAGTCCTGAGGAAGACAGAGATCAGGTAGTTTTGATAGCCTCGTTCTGGCCAAAGAGGATCTGGTTTTCATGGGTCAGGAGGATATCTATCTCCGACCCTTGGGTACTCCCGGACCTGCCCAATCTTCTATCCCAGGGACCAGTAGCACACCCGCAGGTAGCAAGGTTATACTTGACAGCCTGGAATTTGAAAGGGGGCTACTAAGGGATAAAGGGTTTTCACCAGGTCTGGTATCAATCTTTCTACAAAGAAGAAAACCAACAACCACCAAACAATACGGTAAAGTCTGGAAAAAATTCCTTTCATCCTCAGGCTCTAAAGTGAGTGAGGGAGTTCCTCTTAAAGCCATATTAGAGTTCCTACAGAAGGGGTTGGAACAAGGTCTGGCCACAAATGCCCTTAAAGTCCAGGTCGTGGCCTTGGGAGCTTTTTTTAACTACAACCTAGCAAGGAATCATTTGATTTCCAGGTTCATTAAAGCGGCAGAAAGGTCTAGACCCCTACCCTTGCGAAAGGCCCCGCAATGGGATTTAAATTTAGTCCTCACAGCCCTAACTAAATCTCCCTTTGAACCCCTGGCGGACGTTCCCTTGAGAATTCTATTCCTCAAAACCTCCCTATTGGTCGCTCTTACTTCAGCACGCAGGGTCAGTGACATTCAAGCTTTATGAGCTAACCCGCTTTTTACACAGATCTTGGATGATAGGGTTGTTCTCAAGAAAGACCCCGCTTACCTCCCAAAAGTAGCCTCTCGTTTCCACAGATCTCAGGAAATTTCCCTTCCCTCCTTTTGCCCGAACCCCAAAAATGAGAGAGAAAAAACCTTACACAAATTACAGTAGATGTTAGAAGGTGCCTGATTCATTACCTAGAGCCCACTAGGGAGCGTAGGGAGGACAGATCTCTTTTTGTGTGTTTTCAGGGTTCTTGGAAAGGGAAAAAAGCCTCCCAAAGCACATTAGCAAGATGGATCAGAGACGCCATCAACTTGTCATACATATCAAGTGGGGTGTCAGCCCCGGGAAAAGTTAAAGCTCACTCAACAAGAGCAGTGGCAGCCTCCCGGACAGAAAGATCTGGTGCTTCAATTGATCAGATATGTAAAGCTGCTACTTGGTCTTCCCCCTCTACATTCTTTAAGCCCTATCAGTTGGACCTAGTCTCTTCTTCAGACCTTACCTTTGGGAAAAGGGTTCTGGAAGCAGTGGTCCCTCCCTAAATGTACAGTCTCTGCAATTCTCTCCATGGTGCCGTCATGGGGATAGAGAAAAATATAGTTACTTACCGATAAAGGTATTTCTCTGAGCCCATGATGGCACCTGTACATTCCCTCCCTTCACGAGTGGGTGTGCACATTAGTTTAAATTACGCTAGTGTGGCGCCCCAGGGTCCTGGTCGTCACAGCAGCATTGCTTTCCTCATGGGGAGAGTGATGTTACGTTTGGAAGCAATGAAGGATATCTTTTATCAGGTAACCACCCTGCGTACAACATGTTCACACTCCAGGCCAGAAGAAGGAGCTCTAAGCCTAGTTCTAGGTGACTCCCCTATATATATTGTGGTTTGGAGGGAAAGAGAGGTCAGATTGTCAGAGAGACAGAAGGGAGCAGACCGACCTAGAGGGTTAGAAGTTCTGAAAGGGCCATGTAGTCTGAAGCACTACAGCTCCTGGAAGGAGACATACAGGAAGCCGAACATTGTTCAGTGAGCGTGAAGGAGAGCGAAGCACAGGAGAGTAACATCAGGGGAGACCAGCTAAAATCAGGCTGCCTTCTTTTGAAGCGCAGATAACCGGTAGCCAGACCACCGAGGTTGTAAGGACTCTACGACTTACATCAGAGATCGGCAGGACAGCTGATCTGCAAGTTACCTGTCCGCCTTAATACCCAGGAGGCACGGTGACACATATAGAGCCTGGGGCATGCTAGAGTCCCTGTAAAAAGGCTCAAGTCACCAGTCATACGGGTTATGTCCTATCCTATATGGGGGACAGAGAGAAGAAATGTGAGGACCTTATCTGAAGCCATAGGCAGTAAGGGACTACAACACCACCACGCTAGAGGAAGGCTTTTAACTCCACCTGGTAAAGGGGACTCTGGATTCACTTCCAAACCGGCCGGACCCTGCCTACCCTGTGATTTGGTACCCTGGACTGTGGCTGCCTGAAGTCTTCAGTAAACCAGTTAAAGAGACTGCAACCCTGTGTCCTTGTTCTTTACTGTGCCATTCACCATCTTCCATCTACACATCAGGAGCAATGGGGATATACTTCACCTGTGGGCAGTTATACCATCTAGCTGCCATAACATCACCCCAGAGGACTCCTTAAAGCAGCCTCGGTCCACACTGACCGAATACCACAGGTGGCATCACGAACATAAACTCTATTCACCAAATCCCTTTTAAAAGACTTTACCCTTTTACATGGGCGCTCAGGGCCACGGACCGGGTCACCACTGTGACATCCCCCTGTGAACACCAGACCCGGTGCCGGGTACCCCACGGCCCTGGCAGGGCGACTTACTAGTACCAAGAAATAATCACCCAGTATCTCTACTTAAACTTTAGTAATCTTAAATATTTTTTCCAGCTCACCATTCTGACAGCACCATTGGAGGACGTCCTTCTTACCCTCAGTGGGACAGGAACAACAAGCGGTTAAAAGGACCCTCCACACTCCACCCACCAGTGTTTTTCCTGTCCCACTGTGGATAGGAATGGCAAGCTTTTCCTCCAACGGTGCTGTGCAGATGGTGGGGATCGGGGGGCCCAGCCTTTACCTTCCCTGACGCAAGACATCTGAGGCTGATACCTGTTATTGGGGGTCCCTCAGCCTCCCCAGTGCAGCGCTGCTCCTGGGGTTGGGTCCGTCTCCTCCGTTCAGGGGGCTTTCGGTCCGGGCACTTTCTGCCGGGGGGTGAGTGCGGCGGCCAGTTCCAGCAGCAGCCGGTTCCAGCATGCGGCCACAGCGTTCCCCAGAGTCCGCTTCCAGGTGGTCACTTCCGGGTCCAGCAGCCGCGTCACTTCCGGCCGCGACAGCCGCATCACTTCCGGTCACGGCAGCGTGGGAGCATGGCGCTGGCAGCAGCGCCAGCCTCTGGGAGGCATTACAGCACGGTAAACCGCAGCGGCGGTAAGGAGGGCAGGATCAACCAGGTAAATCCTATATAAACGTCTTAAGGGGATCTTTATGCCGCCGGCCATCCTGACAAAGGGAGCACTTGGCTATATGGTTAGAACTGTCCTCACTATAGAGGAAACAGCCAGACCTGAGGGGACTGACCAGCTTCAGGGGCACGTGAGTAGGCTATACTAAGCCATAACACAATGCTCACCCCTCCCCCTACTTCCCTATCTACAGGGTGTATCTATGTATTTCTATCTATCCTAGGCAGAGCCTCCTATCCTCGCACCCGAAAGGAAAAAAATCAGGGAAAAGTAAATGCCCGATATGTGCTGCTAAATTTCCGGAAAATTGGCGGAAGCCACTATGCAAGTTGTGCACATCTAAAATTGTGGGTGATGAACAGACTGCATTATTAGCCAGTATGAGGACAATGATTCATCAAGAGGTTCAGGCATCCATCTCAAGCTTGAATCTTCCCCAGACAAGCCAGTCGGCACCGCAAACATCACGGAAAAGGCCAAGAGAGTCTAGTCCCTCTTCCGAAGGAGAGATTTCGGAGGATTCAGACCAGGAGGAAAGAGATGGATCATTAGGCAGAGGGAAGAGATATCTCTTCTCGGCGGCAGATACAGATGAGCTTCTTCATGCAGTTCGTAACACCATGCAGTTACAGGACACGCCAGAGGAGACCTCGATCCAGGATGAAATGTTTGGCGGATTACATGCCCAGGTCACAAAGGTTTTTCCAGTCATCACATCCGTTCCATGATTCTAGAAGAATGGCAGGAAGCAGAGAAGAGACTAGTAGTACCCAGAGATTTCAGACTCCGTTTGCCTTATAATCCAGAGGACATTAAAGTGTGGGATGAAGTTCCCAAGATTGATGTTCCGTTGGTAAAAGTGGTGAAGAAGACCTCAATTCCATTTGAGGACTCCTCCGCTTTAAAGGATCCAATGGATCGCAAAGCAGATGGACTGCTCAGGAGAACTTGGGAATCCTCCGCAGCAATAATATGGGCCATTATAGCTGCAACATCGGTAGCCCGGTCAATGCATCTATGGATAGGTGATTTGGAGGAACATCTCAAAGCTAAGACTTCCAGAGATGTTATTCTCAAATCTCTACCGTTACTTAAGCTTGCAACAGGCTTTATGGCAGATGCTTCAGCAGAATCCGTGCACTTCGCCGCCAGAAGCGAGTCCTTATCCAACGCAGCCAGAAGAGCTATCTGGCTAAAGACTTGGTCGGGGGATATCCAATCAAAAAATAAACTGCGGAATCCCATTCTCAGGGAATAAAGTATTTGGGCCTATTCTAGATGACACCTTAGAAAAAGCCTCAGATAAAAAGAAGGGGTTCCCTGAGGAAAATACAAAAAAGTACCAGCCCTTTCGTAGATCCCGACCTGGTCAGAAGACAGACTACAGGGGGAAAGGGAAGACTGGGAGGTGGTCTTATCCCAAGGGTGGAAAGGGTAGAGACTCCATCTTCCCAAGTGCCGGTGCAGGAAAGCCGAATAAATGACATCAAGGTGGGTGGTCGGTTACAAAAATTTCTAGGGGGTTGGCAGAAAATATCCCAAAATCCTTGGATTCTGCAGGTAATTGCTCAGGGGTACAAGCTAGAGTTCTCCAGCAGTCCCCCAGAAAGATTTGTTGTAACCCGACCCTGTCCGCTCTCAGACTCCTCTATGTGGACAAACATCCAGGAGTTGATAGAGTTAGACGCAATAATCCCAGTACCCATCTCAGAAAGAGGCAAGGGCCATTACTCTCACTTATTTTCAATAAAAAAAAACCTTCTGGAGACTCCCGAACGATCATAAATTTAAAACCCCTAAACAGGTGGGTCCGATACAAAAGATTCAGGATGGAATCTATAAAGTCCACAACGCCTCTCATAGACAAAGACATGGTGATGTGCACGTTAGATCTAAGCAATGTATACTACCATGTCCCAATACACACTTCCTACCAAAAGTTTCTGAGATTCGCCCTAATGAACAAAGGAATAATGTATCACTTCCAGTTCAGATGTCTCCCCTTCGGGCTTGCTTCGGCATCCAGAATATTCACCAAACTAATGTCAGAAGTTGTAGCCTATCTAAGGAACCAGAATGTGGCCATAGTGCCATATCTGGATGACTTTCTGATAATGGGGAGATCAGAGAAACTTCTCAAAATAGACTGCAGCTTCACACTTTCCATCCTACAGGTCCTGGGGTGGATTGTGAATTGGAAGAAATCTTGCCTGTTCCCAAATTCCAGAATGAAATTTTGGGGGGTCATATTAGACTCCAGCATCTTTTTTACTGGAAGACAGACAGGAGGCCTTGATCAGGCACATACATCAATTCAGAAGGAGTACCCCCTCCATAAGAGAGGCAATGAGGATTCTGGGCTTTATAACGGCATGCATACCCTGTGTGAAATGGAGCCAATTCCACTCGCGGGGATTACAGAGAGAGGTTTTGAAATCTTGGAACAGGAAACAGAGTTCCCTAGACAAGAAGATGATTGTGTCTCCGTCAGTAAAGAGATCCCTAACCTGGTGGACCACACCAAAAAACCTAAAAGAGGGAGTTCCATGGATCCTCGATCCCTGTGTTACGGTTACCACAGACGCCAGTCAATTCGGATGGGGCGGACATATAGAAAGGACATATTACCAGGGAGAATGGACTCCTCAGATTGCCGCAAGGTTGTCAAACTTCAGGGAGCTGTATGCGATCTGGAAGGTGTTATACCAGGCCCAGTCACAGGTCAGGGGCAGACACGTAAGGATACTGTCCGACAATGTCACAGCAGTGGCATTTCTAAGACACCAAGGAGGTCCGAAACATCCACTGCTGCAACACCTAGCAGACCAAATTTTCAGATGGGCGGCGAAATCTGTCAAATCCATCTCGGCAGTTCACCTGGAAGGCGCCAAGAATCAAGTAGCAGACTTCTTGAGCAGAACGTCTGTACATCCCGGAGAATGGGAACTGAACCCAGAAATATTCAGCAGTCTGTGCCAGAAGTGGGGAACACCTCAGGTGGATCTTTTTGCCACCAGGTCAAATACAAAGACCAGAGCATTTTTCTCTCTCAATCCTCTAGACGGAGCCACAGCAGTAGATGCCTTGTCTCAGTATTGGGGAGAAGGTCTCCTGTACGCATTTCCGCCTCTTCCTCTGATACCGAAGACACTCAGGAAGATACAAGACGAGAGAACAACCGTAATCCTGGTGGTTCCTTTTTGGCCAAAAAGGAGCTGGTTCTCTCTACTATCCAGAATGTCAACAGAGAGACCAATCTTATTACCGAACAGGCAGGACGCTCTACTACACGGGCCGGTGTTCCACGAAGACCCAGACTCTCTTCACCTGTCTGCTTGGATCCTGAACGGCAAACCCTAAGATCCAGAGGCCTGTCAGAAGAAGTCATTACCACACTCCAGGCAAGCAGAAAGCCGGTGACTTCAGCGATTTATAACAAAATCTGGAAGCGGTATTGTTCCTTTCTGGGAGAGGTTTCTGTGGATACTTCAAAACCTGACATTCCCAGAATCCTCGACTTCCTGCAATTCGGTTTTGAGAAAGGCCTCCGGCCTAGTACTTTAAGAGTACAGATTGCAGCGCTTAGTGTCATTTTTGATACGTCACTAGCCTCCCATCCTTGGATAGCAAGATTTTCCAGGGCCACGCAGAGAATAAGACCACTTGTGAGAAAATCAACTCCTCCTTGGGACCTAAACCTGGTCCTTAATGCCCTGTGTAAAACCCCGTACTTGTTATCAGAAGATATGGGCATAGCCAATCTCTCCTTTAAAACTGCCTTTCTGATTGCCATCATGTCAGCTAAAAGATTGGGGGAGATGCAGGCTCTTTCCTCTCAGGACCCATATCTTCAGATCTTTGACGACAGGATAGTCTTAAGACTTAAGGTACCGTTACACTAAGCGACTTACCAACGATCACGACCAGTAGGGTTGAGCGAAACGGGTCGGTAATTTTCAGAAGTCGCCGACTTTTGTCAAAGTCAGGTTTCATGAAACCCGACCCGACCCCTGTGTGGGGTCGGCCATGAAGTCGGCGATCTTCTGAATCTGGAATCGGAATTCCGATACCGATTCCCGATATGTTTAAGATATCGGGAATTGGTATCGGAATTCAGATTTAAGTGTAAAATAAAGAATTAAAATAAAAAATATCGCTATACTTACCATCTGACGGGCCCTGGTACTAACCGGGAACCTTCCTTCCTTAGAATCAGCCTTCCAGGACCTCGCGGTGACGTCGCGGTGATGTCGCGGTGACGTCGCGGCTTGTGATTGGTGCGCGGCCGCCCATGTGACCGTGACGTCACCGGAGGTCCTGGAAGGGCTGATTCTTAGGAAGGAAGGCTGCCGGAACGACGCAGGGCGTGTCCGAGAGTGAGTATATACCTAATAGGTATATACTCACCCTCGGCTTCGTTCCGGCAGCCTTCCCTCCTAAGAATCAGCCCTTCCAGGACCTCCGGTGACGTCACGGTCACATGGGCGGCCGCGCACCAATCACAAGCCGCGACGTCACCGCGACGTCACCGCGACGTCACCGCGAGGTCCTGGAAGGCTGATTCTAAGGAAGGAAGGTTCCCGGTTAGTACCAGGGCCCGTCAGAGTGTAAGTATAGCGATATTTTTTATTTTAATTCTTTATTTTACACATAAATATGGATCCCAGGGCCTGAAGGAGAGTTTCCGCTCCTTCGGACCCTGGGAACCATTGGAAACCCAATGCACTGCATTGGGTTTCGAGTTTCGGCCGACCCCGACCCCGACTTTTTTATAGGATCGGCCGATTTCACTCGACCCGACTTTTGAAAAAGTCGGGTTTCGTGAAACCCGACCCGATCCTATAAAAGTAAAGGTCGCTCAACCCTAACGACCAGCGATCGTGATCGTTGGTAAGTCGTTGTGTGGTCGCTGGGGAGCTGTCATACAGACAGCTCTCTCCAGCGACCAACGATCAGGGGAACGACTTCGGCATCGTTGAAACTGTCTTCAACGATGCCGAAGTCCCCTGCAGCACCCGGGTAACCAGGGTAAACATCGGGTTACTAAGTGCAGGGCCGCGCTTAGTAACCCGATATTTACCCTGGTTACCATTGTAAAAGTAAAAAAAAACCACTACATACTCAGCTTCTGATGTCTGTCACGTCCCTCGGCATCCACGCGCTGCTGCAGGGAGCTTTCCCTGCACTGACTGTGTGAGCGCCGGCCATAAAGCAGAGCACAGCGGTGACGTCACCGCTGTTACTGCCGGCGCCGCTGACACAGTCAGTGCAGGGAAAGCTCCCTGCAGCAGCGCGTGGACGCCGGGGGACGTGACAGACATCAGAAGGTGAGTATGTACTGTTTTTTTTTACTTTTACAATGGTAACCAGGGTAAATATCGGGTTACTAAGCGCGGCCCTGCGCTTAGTAACCCGATGTTTACCCTGGTTACAAGTGAACACATCGCTGGATCGGTGTCACACACGCCAATCCAGCGATGACAGCGGGTGAGCAGCGACGAAATAAAGGTCTGGACTTCTAGCTCCGACCAACGATATCACAGCAGGATCCAGATCGCTGCTGCGTGTCAAACACAACGAGATCGCTATCCAGGACGCTGCAACGTCACTGCACGGATCGTTGTCGTTCTCGTTGAGTGTGACGGTACCTTTAACCCAGCCTTTCTCCCCAAGGTAGTGTCCTCAACAAATATAAATCAGGAGATAATCCTTCCCTCATTCTGCCAACACCCTAGAAACACAAAGGAAGGGGTCTACCATAACCTTGACGTTAGAGAGACTGTTCTAAAATACCTGGGGGGCGACGGAAGGTTGGAGACGAGACACTAACTTGTTCATACAGTACGGGGGTCCAAATAGAGGTTGCAAGGCAGCAAAATCAACCATTGCTAGGTGGATCAAAACCATGATAAACCTAGCATATACAGACGAAGGGAAAGATCCCCTGGATATTCTTAGAGCCCATTCAACTCGAGCTATCTCTACATCATGGGCGGAGAAGGGGGGAGCCTCAGCTGAGCAAATTTGTAGGGCGGCGACTTGGACTAGTCTTTCTACCTTTGCTAGACACTATAAATTAGATGTCTCATCAGATCAGTTAGCTTTTGGTAGAAAAGTATTACATGCAGTAGTCCCACCCTAGTTTAACATCCTTTTGTATTTCTCCAATGGTGCTGTCAGGATGGTGAACTGGAAAATGGTAATGTCTTACCGATAATTGTATTTCCAGGAATCCATCCTAACAGCACTACTAGTTCCCTCACACTGCAAGTTTATACTATTGACTAATGTGATGTAACATTGGTATATGACTGTTAATAAACTCTCTTTTTTGCATCCATCCAGATGTGGTACTTAGAAAATCACTGGTGGGTGGAGTGGGGAGGGTCCTTTTAACCGCTTGTTGTTCCTGTCCCACTGAGGGTAAGAAGGACGTCCTCCAATGTGCTGTCAGGATGGATTCCTGGAAATACAATTACCGGTAAGACTAATTACCGTTTTTTTTTTTATCTAACGTTCCCTTCATGCTCTGTAAACAACTGATGCGGGAGAGAGGTACCGCCTTTTTATCTGTAGGTTTCCTGTCCTTCATGGGCGAATCCCCTCTCTCAGTGGTGCCATCATGGGCTCAGAGAAATACCGTTATCGGTAAATAACTATATTTTTTGGTCGTCATCTGATTGACAGCCTGTTTAGATATATCGCTAATCAGTTTCCCATTATCGGCTGCAGTGTCAATGGGGTTGTCTGGTCTAAAACTACAAATCTGCAGTCACTCCATGTCATTGCAGACTTGGGAATCCTCACATCGTGCACTGCCTGCTGTGAGGATTCGCAGGGGTCAGCGACTATGCAAGTAAATTGAGCACGGCCGTGCCCCTCTAGTCGGATTGTGACCAAGGGTATGCAAATCACATGACTGCTGTTTCCAACACTGACACTGGAGAATCTTCACAGCAAGCAGTGCGTGTGCAGGAAGGTTTCACATCTCTGCAATTACATAGAGTAACTGCAGATTTGTAGTTTTAGACCGACAACTCCTTTAATGCTACATAAAGGGGTTGTTTCAAGCTGGAAAGTTATCCCCTATCCACAGGTGGTTGGACCCCCAGCTTTTCCGAAAACTGGAGCAGAGGTCCATCATACGCCCTACTGCTCCATTCATTCTTAATGGTAGTGCCAAAGATTATTGAGCGCAGTGCTCTGCTGATCTTGGACGTTCTCATTAGAATGAATGGCGGAGTAGTGCTGATGCCTCTGCTCAATTCAACTGGGGCTCTTCAGATTCCCAGTTCTCAGGATCAGTGGGAACCGAGGTGGGTGGACCCCAGTGATCGGAAAATAATTCCCTATCCCGTGGATAGGGAATAACTTTCAATCTTGAGATATCCGCTTTAAATGTTTTACACCCATTCTGAACAGATTGGTGGGTCACCCAGTTCTGAGGCCAATACCAGTCGCTAAACAAAGACCTCCTAGAAAACCGCAGCTCATGAGACAGGAGAGGATGCACACAGCTGTGCACTTCTAAGAGGTCTTTTGAGCAATCGGGGGGTCTCAGGTCGCAGCCCATGATGCCTTTTCTCCACACTGTGACAATTTCAGACTAACACAAATCTGCTGAGAATTAATGGATCTAAAACATATAAGATATCTTCCAAAGTTTAAGTTACTCTTTAACCCCTTACTGACATCGGACGGGACAGTACGTCTGATGTCAGCTCCCCTGCTTTGATGAAGGCTCCGCGGTGAGCCCGCATCAAAGCCGGGACATGTCAGCTGTTTTGAACAGCTGACATGTGCCCGCAATAGCGGCGGGTGAAATCGCGATTCACCCGCCGCTATTAACTAGTTAAATGCCGCTGTCAAACGCAGACAGCGGCATTTAACTACCGCATCCGGCCGGGGCGGCCGGAAATGACGGCATCGCCGACCCCCGTCACATGATCGGAAGTCGGCGATGCTTCTCCATTGTAACCATAGAGGTCCTTGAGACCTCTATGGTTACTGATCGCCGGTAGCTGTGAGCGCCACCCTGTGGTCGGCGCTCACAGCACACCTGATTTTCTACTACATAGCAGCGAACAGCAGATAGCTGCTATGTAGCAGAGGCGATCGTGCTGTGCCTGCTTCTAGCCTCCCATAGAGGCTATTGAAGCATGGCAAAAGTAAAAAAAAAAGTTAAAAAAAATGTGAAAAAAATTAAAAAAAATATAAGTTTAAATCACCCCCCTTTCGCCCCAATCAAAATAAATTAATAAAAAAAAATCAAATCTACACATATTTGGTATCGACACGTTCAGAATCGCCCGATCTATCAATAAAAAAAAGCATTAACCTGATCGCTAAACGGCGTAATGAGAAAAAAAATCGAAACGCCAGAATTACGTTTTTTTGGTCACCGCGACATTGCATTAAAATGCAATAACGGGCGATCAAAAGAACGTATCTGCACCGAATTGGAATCATTAAAAACACCAGCTCGGCACGCAAAAAATAAGCCCTCAACCGACCGCAGATCATGAAAAATGGAGACGCTACGAGTATCGGAAAATGGCGCAATTTTTTATTTTATTTTTTTAGCAAAGTTTGGAATTTTTTTTCACCACTTAGGTAAAAAACAACCTAGTCATGTTAGGTGTCTATGAACTCGTAATGACCTGGAGAATTATAATGGCAGGTCAGTTTTAGCATTTAGTGAACCTAGCAAAAAAGCCAAGCAAAAAACAAGTGTGGGATTGCACTTTTTTTGCAATTTCACCGCACTTGGAATTTTTTTCCCGTTTTCTAGTACACGACATGGTAAAACCAATGATGTCGTTCAAAAGTACAACTCGTCCCGCAAAAAATAAGCCCATATGTAGCGCCCCCACTGCCGCAGGGCCGAGGGGTACCCGGTACCGGGCCTCTGAGTCTCTGCTCTGGGGTTGTCACGGTGGCTAGACCCGGTCCGTGACCCTGCTGAGGGGCGTACAATAATAGATGTGGATGGTGGTGGAGGTGCGGTGCAGTAAATAACGAGGACACCAGGTTGCAGTCTCTTTACCTCTTTACTGAAGGCTTCTGAGTCCTCAATCCGGAATACGGTTAACAGGGCTGCGCAAGTCCGGCCGGTCCGATGGCACCTTCAGAGTTCTCTTTGCAGGTGGAAATCTGTTCCTACCTTCCTGCGCTTGTGTTGTGGTCCTCCCCTGCTGTGCTTACGGGATAGTACCCCACAACTGTTGTGTCTGTTTCTCGTGTTCCCTCACAACTCGATTCTGATGTTCTCCCTCTACGTCCCCCTGATCTTACGGTTAGGACGCACCCGTATGACGGGAGGCTCGGAGCTCTTCCGGGACTCTTGCGTCGCCCCACTCCTGTTGTTACCCCCCTGTGTCTTCCTGGGTCTGGGTGAGACAGCCCGCCTGTAACTGACTGTCCTGCCGTAGGTTTGAAGTTTGGCTTGGAGCTCTATACTTCCTCGGCGTTCCGGCCACCGGTTATGCGCCTCAATAGGATGTTGCCTCGTCTTACAGCACGACTCCTACTGGTATTCTCCTTGTTGCGTTGATCTCGTTTCTCACTCAGCACAATAAATCTCGCTTCTTATCCTTTCTTGGGGTACCGCCGCTATATCGTGCAGGCGCGGTCCCGTAACGTTCTCTCTGTTCGCTAGGCCTCTGTCAGGATCCCACCCCTGACAGGGACCCCTCTGAATCTTCCCCTACAACACCCTCTGCCACAAGGTGTTGCCTGGTTCCAACCCAGCCAGCTTTCTGTCTAACTTCCTGCCTAACCCCCAGTTTTACCAGACTGTGAGGAGTGGCCTAATAAATAGAACCCTTAGCTCCCCCTGGAGGCCAGACTGTGAAATGTATTGGTGTCTGTGATACCTGGTCAGATGAACTCCGTCAGTGCCATCAGACGTACCATAGCCCCCCTTAGTGGCGGAGCTACAGTACTGCAACGACCAGGACTCTGGGGTGCTGCACATACATGGCCAAATTGACGGAAAAATAAAAAAGTTATGGCTCTGGGAAGCAGGGGAGTGAAAAACGAACACGGAAAAACGAAAAATCCCACGGTCATGAAGGGGTTAAATGTTAAAATAGCTCCTGCCTAGGACCAATGAGTACTGTGGTTCCTGTATGGTCTGCACTCTGATGATAGCTGGTAACAACTTAAAGCATCTCCTTAGCATTGTTAAGGACATACTGGGAGTTGAAGGTTAATGCGGTACAATTGTATGTGGGGCTAACCTGACACTACAATTGATTGCTGTACTAAACTTGGCAATGTATTGATGTACTGATGGAAGTTCTGGTGATCTATTACAATAATGACAGTGATTGTGGTGATGTATTACTGCATTACATGTGGGTCTAATGGTGTTTTACTGCACTAACCAAGGTTCTGGTGGTGTATTACTGAATGGACAGTGGTTTTGGTGATGTATCACTGTATTGATAGTGGTTCTGGTGATGTATTACTGTATTGATGGAGGTTATGTATTGATCAGTAGGGGGCATGATCACTTAATGCCAAACATGGCCCTGGCTACAAAGCAACAGTGCTAACCACTAAGCTACCATTCTGCTATTCATTTGGATGCATTAGCAGAATTTAGTATTAATTGTAAATATATTGTATATAAAATCAGGCACCAACTCCCAGGCACCAGTACATTTAGTGCCTCTTCCTTTGGATTTCCTCTTCTGTTCCTCCTACCACTTACAATCCCTGTGTCTGATGAAGGAAGAATATTTAAGAGGAATCTGTCAGTAGGATCAACCAATTTATGACATTATAAGGGCATGCAGTTCATAGAAAGTTGAATAATATAATATCTTATTATTTGCGATCCGATATCTTAACCCAGAGAAATCCATGTTTTTCTTGTATGTAAATGAGTTGTAAAGATCTATGGGCCGGACACTGATCTGCATGAGAATTTGCCTTCAGAGGAAATGTTTAAATGAAAGAGATGTTACTAGTGTGCGACATGTAGATAAGGAGAGCAGACTGTTAGTTATTACATGTCTCACACTGGTAATGCCCCCTTTCATTTAAAATAAGCTCTGGAGACAGATTCTCAGGGAGATCTATGTCCGTCCCATAGAGCTTTATAAGTGTTAGGCAAGCAATAAAATGCTCGGGTGCTTGTTACTCGAATCAAGCAAATTTTAATGCTCTGGTGCTCTTTTCGAGTCAATGGGAACTCGAGCATTTTTCCAGCAGACCAAACCAGGAGGTCTGAAAATCAGTGAAATGGATGGAAACACAGCTGAAATGGAATGGGAACAGAATGGGGAAGAACCCTGGACGAATCTCTGACTCCCAGGTCACTGCTGTGAACAATGTTGTCAGAGTATTATGCCACTTTTACAGACTGACAATAAGACACAAAAACAAAGATAAATTGGATTTTACAGGAAAAAAGGTTAGGAAACATTTCATCCTCTATGACTTGTATATCAGGCAAAATAAAAAAGTGAAGAGGAAAAAAAAACAAAACGCCATCTCGCACCATATTTCCCTGTCGTTTTTAGCAAAAAATAAATAATTAAAAAATGACATGAGGTCACCCATAATTTAAAGAACCAGCTAAGGCAAAGCAGACAGCTGTGGGCTATTATCAGGCTGGTAAGGGCCATGGTTATTGGTTCCTTTCCAGCCTAAAAATGCCAGCCCACAGCCGCCCCAGAACTGGCGCATCGCATTAGATGCACCAATTCTGGCATCCTATCTTAGTTCTTCCCGATTGTCCTGGTGTAGTGGTAATCGGGGTATTGAGATTTCAGGTTGATGTCAGCTGTGATTTGTCAAAAATCACAGCTGGCATCAATCCCTGGGGTTAGCAATGGAGAGGTGTCAGACACATCCATTACTAACTCAGTAAGAAAAGGGAAAAAAAAGACACACAAAAATCCTTTCTTCAGAAATACACTTCCCGACAAATACCCTTGTTCTCCCACGTATTAAAAAAATATAAATAAATTCCATGCAGTTCCAAAGTAGTCCAACAATCCCACGATGTCCCACGTCGTCTGAAGTGTATGGAGAGCCGTAATGATGCTCCACAGGCTTTCACAGCCTCCACTGCTGGGCATGCAGCTCCGGGAGACCGGCTGGAAATGAACTGATGTAACCTCATTGACATTAGTGAGGTTACATCAGTTCACAACTGCCTGGGACTCACGGAGCACGATGACCTGCAGTCCAGCAATCCGTGTGAGGCTACTTTCACACTAGCGTCCGACGCTAGCGTTCTCTGCGCCGCACAACGGGGGCAGAGGATGCATTTTTCCAGCGCATCCGCTGCCCCATTGTGAGGTGCGGGGAGGTGCGGGGAGGTGGGGGCGGAGTTCCGGCCGCGCATGCGCGGTCGGAAAAAGCGGACCGTCGGCAGCAAAAAACGTGTACATGTTTTTTGCTCCCGGCGGACCGCCACAACGCGGCGCAACCGTCTCACGACGGTTGCGACGTGTGTCAATGCATCGCAAATGCGTCGCTAATGTTAGTCAATGGGAAACAACGCATCCTGCAAGCACTTTTGCAGGATGCGTTTTTTTGCCAAAACGACGCATTGCGGCGTATTGAAAAAAACGCTAGTGTGAAAGTAGCCTGACCTGGCAGAATTGCTGGAGTATGTGGGACTGCAATCTGCGTGACCCAGCGACTGTAAGGTCTGGTAACTTTAAGGGAACCTTTAAGGGAGAATTTAAGGTTAATGGAATTCCCAGCTGCTGAAACACCTGGAGACTGTGAATTCTGGTAGGGATGTGGACTGTCTTACCCTGTTCTTGCCACTGAAGAAAGAAAACGCGCAATGTGAATACTGTCATGCGGTTTCATATGTAATTGTAAAGTGAAGTGTTAACCTAAGGTGGTTTACACATTAATGACCAGGACAATTTTTACAATTCTGACAAATGTCACTTTATGAGGTAATAATTCTGGAACGCTTCAACAGATCCCACTGATTCCGAGACAGTTTTTCATGACAAATTGTACCTCATGATAGTGGTCAAATTTATTTCACATAGCTTGCATTTATTTGTAAAAAAAAAAAAAAAAAGCAAAATTTTCACCAAATTCTTATGCCGTTAAATCAGAGAGATATGTCACACAAAATTGTTAATAAATAACATTTCCAAAAGTCAATTTTTACAACAGCCCAATTTTTGAAACAAAATTATTTTTGTTAGTAAGTTATAAGGGTTAAAAGTTGACCAGTGATTTCTCCTTTTTCCAACAATATTTACAAAACCACTTTTTTTAAGGACCACCTCACATTTGAAGTGACTTTGAGGGGTCTATATGATAGAAAATACCCAAAAGAGACACAATTCTATAAACCTCTCAAGGTGCTCAAAACCACATTCAAGAAGTTTATTAACCCTTAAAGTGCTTCACATGAATTTTTGGAATGTGGAAAAAAATGAACATTTAACTTTTTTTTCTCAAAAAAATTACTTTAGACCCCAATTTTTTATTTCCACAAGGGTAACAAGAAAAAATAGACCAAAAATTTGTTGTGCAATTTCTCCTGAGCATGCCGATACCCCATATGTGGAGGAACACTATTGTTTGAGCGCACGGCAGAGCTCGGAAGGGAACGAGCGTCATTTGACTTTTTGAATGTAAAATTTGGCTGGAATCATTAGTGGATGCTATGCCCATTTGGAGAGCCCCTGATGTGCCTAAACAGTGAAAATTTACCATTTTGGAAACTAGACCCCTCAAAGAATGTATTTAGATGTGTGGTGAGCACCTTGAGCTCCCAGGTGCTTTACAGACATTTATAACGTTGAGCTGAGAACATAAAAAAAAAATCACATTATCCCCACAAAAATGTTATTTTAGTACCAAATTTTGCATTTTCATAACGGTAACGGGAGAAATTGCACCATACGATTTGTTGTGCAATTTCTCCTGAATACGCCGAACCCCATAAGTAGAGGAATACTACAGGGTGGACCATGTATATGGATTCACCTAAATAAAATAGGAATGGTTGGTGATATCAACTTCCTGTTTGTGACACATTAGTATATGAGAGGGGGAAAACTTTTCAAAATGGGTGGTGACCATGGCGGCCATTTTGAAGTTGGCCATTTTGGACCCAACTTTATTTTTTCCAATGGGAAGAGGGTCATGTGACACATCAAACTTATTGAGAATTTCACAAGAAAAACAATGGTGTGCTTGGTTTTAACCTAACTTTATTCTTTCATGAGTTATTTATAAGTTTCTCTTTGTTTACAGCCATTGATATGTCATAGAGGTTAACACATGAGGAGCAGATAGAAATTGTGTTGATGTCTGGTGAACGCAGTACCCGGGTCACTGCAGCAGATTTCAATGCAAGACACCCTACGCAAGAAAACTGTCACCGTTCCCATGTTATTTAGGTGTATCCACATAAATGGCCCACCCAAAAAAGTTTGCCTCATCACTGAACATAATGTTCTGGGTAATCTGAGGGTCCTGTTCAAATTTTTGTTTTGCCCATTCTGCAAATTCAGCGCGCCAATCTGGGTCATCCTCGTTGAGATGCTGCAGCAGCTGGATTTTGTAAGGGTGCCATTTGTGAGTAGCTAATATCCGCCGAAGGGATGTTTGACTGATGCCAGATTGGGATCACATTTATCTGGCGCTCCAAGCTGAGCACTTACATTGGGATTTCCATCTTAATCGCCGAGTGACCTGCTTCAGATGAAACTTCTTAGGGATTAATTCACTACAATGAGGCAGCAGAGTTACTCTGGTTTCCATCTGGCCTCTGTAGAGTGTTGTCCTTCTTTTCAGAAGTGCACAAAACTGTGGCCAACGGCACGTTTACGCAATCCTAAAAAGATTGACATCACGGGATCATAGGGCAGACAACGTCCACAGTGTCTCCATCTGTCTCATTATAGGGAATCGTCACTGGAGGTTCCTTCTGAATGACTTATTTCAGAGATTTACACGGAACCACCGATGCAAGTGCTCAGCGCAGAGCGCAGGATAAATGTGCACCGAGCCTTACTGCAATCTTTGGGAGGCAGAATGAAAAAAATCAACAGCTGGTGAAGAACTAGTTTTATTTTTATTTTTTACGCCGTTCCTCGTGCAGCATAAGTGATTGGGCAACTTTATTCTTCGGGTTGGTGCGATTAGGCTATGTGCACACGTTGCAGATTTTCCTGCGGATTTTTATGCACTAAAAACCGCAGATCTTGGCAGAAAACGCAGGTGCGGTTTTTGGTGCGTTTTGGTGCGTTTTTTGATGCGGTTTTTGATGCATTTTTCCCTGCAGATTGTCTGTGTTTTTGACACAAATAAAGCTTAAACTGCAGTGGGAAAAAAAAAAAACCACATGATGTCATTTCCTTGTCCAACCCTGTGAAAACATCAAAATGAGATGCGCCAATTCCGGCACTTAACACCTCTCTTCCCACTCCCGTGTAGTGGTGGGATATGGGGTAATGAGGGGTTAATGCCACCTTGCTATTGTAAGGTGGCATTAAGCCCGGTTAATAATGGAGAGGCGTCAATAAGACACCTATCCATTATTAATCCTATTAAAAGGTTAAATAAATATATAGGGGGACCCAAAAAAAAATTACATAGGGTCCCCCTGTATCTTTAGGCCAAAAAGGTTAAGCAGACAGCTGTGGGCCAATATTTGTGGCCTGGGAAGGGGTTAAAATACCCATGGCTGTTCCCAGGCTAGGAATATTAGCCCACAGATGTCTGCGTAGCCTTTATGGCTCTAAACTACAGGGGGGCCCCCCAAAAAAATTGGGTAGGGTCCCCCTATATTTTTAGGCCAGAAAGGCTAGGCAGACAGCTGTGGGCCAATATTTTTGGCCTGGGAAGGGGTTAAAATACCCATGGCTGTTCCCAGGCCATGAATATTAATCCCACAGCTGTCTGCGTAGCCTTTCTGGCTCTCAAATATAGGGAGAGCCCCCACAAAAAAGTGTTGGGGTCCCCCTATATTTTTAGGCCAGAAAGGCTACGCAGACAGCTGTGGGCTTATATTCATAGCCTAGGAAAGGGGCCATGGATATTTGCCCCCCCCCCGGCTACAAATAGAAGCCTGCAGCCGCCCCAGAAAAGGCGCATCTAAAAGATGCGCCAATTCCGGCACTTAGCCCCTCTCTTCCCACTCCCGTGTAGTGGTGGGATATGGGGTAATAAGGGGTTAATGTCACCTTGCTATTGTAAGGTGACATTAAGCCAGATTAATAATGGAGAGGCGTCAATAAGACGCCTATCCATTATTAATCCTATTAAAGGGTTAAAAAAACACAGACACTAGAAAAAAATATTTAAATGAAATAAAGACACCCCCTTTTTGACAATTCCTTTATTATACGCTCAATCCATCTGAAGACCCTCGACCTGCAAAAGAAATAAAAAAACAAACCAAATTCATACTCCCTGGTCCTGTCTACAGGAATCCAACGAGGGTCCCACGACGATCTGCCATGGAGAACAGACACATCCGGAGATGTGTCTGCTCTCCACGGCTGCAGCAACACACTGACAGGAGCTCCGGCCGTAAATAGAGATGCCGGAGCCGCTGAACTCCGGTAAAGGACACGATACACTGCTAGGAGCTTCGCTCCTGGTAGTGTATCGCCGGAGAGCAAGCGATCGGCGTGGGACACTCGGTATTGGATTCTGCGGACAGGGAGTATGGATTTGGTTTATTTTTTGGGGACTTTTTCCCTAGGGGACCGAGGGCTTCGTGTACCAGTGTGCTGTATGGTGAGTATATACTCTATGTTATATGGTGTATGTAATGTCTGTCATGTATGTTACGTTTATTGTATGTGTATTGTATGTGTATGTGTTTGACTGACAATTGTGCTAAGTCGCCGGAAACACAGGGACAACTCTCCCATCCTAATATCGGATGGGAGTAGTAGTCCCATACGGCGACTTAGCACAATTGGGTGGCACTATCGTCGCATGGCGACACACACACACACACAGACTTCACATACATACACACACACACACATACATGCCTCCATGCTGACGGTCACACTCCGCCCACGCACTTCCGCCCGCTTCCCCGCACTTCCTGCTGCAGCGGTTACTACACCCAAAACCGCAGAAAACCCGCAGATATTTTTTCATCTGCGGGTTTTACTGCGGGTCTGACCCTCACAATGGAGGTCTATGGGTGCAGAACCGCTGCAGTTCCGCAGAAAGTGACATGCTGCGGAATATAAACCGCTGCGTTTCTGCGCGTTTTTTTCTGCAGCATGTGCACAGCGGTTTCCATAGGTTTACATGTAAATGTAAACGCAATGGAAAATGCAGTGGACCCGCAGCGGCAAAATCGCTGCGGTTCCGCGGTAAAAACCGCAATGTGTGAACATGGCCTTACAGTGATACTAGATTTATATTGGGTTTTTATGTTTGGCCGCTATAACACACTAAAGAGCTTTTATATTGCAAAAATAGTTTTTGCATCACCATATTTTGAGAGCTAAAATGTTTACATATTTTGGCCCACAGAATCATAGAATGGTAACGTTGGAAGGGACTTCCTGGGTCATCTGGTCCAACCCCCTGCTTGAAGCAGGATTCACTAAATCATCCCAGACACATGTCTGTCCAGCCTCCGTTTGAAGACTTCCACTGAAGGAGAACTCACCACCTCTCGTGGCAGCCTGTTCCACTCATTGATCACCCTAACTGTCAAAAAGTTTTTTCTAATATCTAATGTGTGTCTAACCCATTCATTTTCATCCCATTGCTTCTAGTCTTTCCTTGTGCAAATGAGAATAAAGATGATCCTCAAGCCCTTGAGATATTTGTAGACAGCTATTAAGTCTCCTCTCAGTCTTCTTTTTTGCAAGCTAAACATTCCCAAATCCTGAAACTGTTCCTCATTGGACATGGTTTGCAGACCGGTCCCCATTCTAGTCGCTCTTCTCTGAACTTGCTCCAGTTTGTTGATGTCTTTTTTAAAATATGGTGCCCAAAACTGGACAAAGTATTCCATATGAGGTCTGACCAAGGAGGAGTAGAGGGCAATAATGACTTCACGTGATCTAGACTGTATGCTTCTGTTAATACATCCCAGAATTGTATTTACCTTTTTTGCTGCTATATCACACTGTTGACTCATGTTCAGTCTGTGATCTATTAGTATACCCAAGTCTTTTTCACATGTGCTGTTGCTTAGCCCTATTCCTCCCATTCTGTATTTGCGTTTTTCATTTTTATTGCCCAGATATAGTACTTTGCATTTTCCAGGTAAAAACCATTCTGTTAGTTGCAGCCCACTGCTCCAGTTTATTTATATCTTTTTGAATCTTCTCTCTCTTCTCTAGTATTAGCTATCCCTCCTAGCTTTGTGTCCTCAGCAAATTTAATCAGTTTACCCTCAATTCCTTCATTTAAATCATTGACGTGATGTTGAACAATACAGGGTCCAGGACAGAGCTCTGTGGTACCCCACTTCAGACATTCTTCCAACTGGATGTGCAGCCATTTACGACCACTCTTTGGGTCCGATCACTAAGCCAGTTATGAATCCACCTAACAGTTGCCTTGTCCATTCCATACTTAGCCATTTTTTCAATAAGCATTGTGTGAGATACTGTCAAATGCTTTGCTGAAGTCAAGATATACTATAGCTACAGCATTTCCCTGATCCATCCAGTCAGTGATTCTGTCATAGAAGGAAATTAAGTTGGTCTGACATGAATTATTAGTTACAAACCCATGCTGACTCTGGTTAATCACTTCATTCTTATCCAGTTACTTACATACATGTTGTTTAATAATTTGTTCAGAAATCTTTCCTGGAATAGAAGTCAGACTTGCCGGCCTATAATTCCCTGGGTCCACCTTTGTCCCCTTTTTGAAGATAGGAACTACATTTGCTCTTCTCAAGTCTTCTTGGACTTTTGTTCTCCAAGAATTTTCAAAGATTATGGAGAGTTGTTAAAAAATTTCCTCTGTTATCTCTTCAGTACTGTAGGGTGTAATTCATTTCGACATGGAGATTTGAATTCATTTATGTTAGCTAAACGTTTCCTCACTATCTTTCTGTTTATAGATACCCTGGATTCTTCTATTCCTTTTAGTAGGACAATGAAGATCAGCTGCTGTAACATTTCCTTTCTGAGGGAAAACGGACATAAAATAGGAATTTAAAAGTTCGGCCTTCTCAACATCCTTTCTTACCATTTCATCATTTTCATCCTGTAAAAATCCTATAGCATCTTTGACTTTTCTTTTACTTTTGACATATCCCCAAAATCCTTTTTTATTGCTTTTGACGTCTCTTGAAAGCCTTAATTCCATTGTCAGCTTTAGATAATGTGATTTGTGCCCTGTAGGTTCTGCAGACTGCATTACATTCTTCTTTAGATATGCCTCCCTCTTTCCATTTGATAAACATTTCTTTCTTCCTTTTTAGCATGTCTTTTAGTTCTGTGTTCATCCATCCTAGTTTCCTTAAATTCTTCCTATTCTTACTTCTTTTCAGAATTGTTAACAATTGTGCTTTGAGAATCTAATTTTTCTAAATCTCCCATGCTTCCTGGACATGTTTGTCCTTAAGGATATCCAACCATTGGATCCCTCTGATTCTCTTTGAGTCCCTTAAAATCTGCCTTTCTGAAATCTAACATTGAAGTCTGAGTCTTCACAGGTCTTCCTCCTCTAGTCATCCAAAATTCTAAAATAGCATACCTGCTAGAGTCCCAGCCACTCTTTCTTCCTCAACCATTACCTCCCGGTTTGTAAGGATGAGATCCAAGGTAGCAGATCCCCTTGTTTTCTCCCCTACCTTTTGGAAGATAAAGTTGTCAGCAAGAGAGGATAAGAATTTGCTTGACCTGTTAGTTTTGCCTGTGAGGGCTTGTTTTTTTGCAGGACGAGTTGACGTTTGGGAGGCAGAATGAAATAAACCCCCAGCAATTAAGAATTTTTTTTTGGGGGGGTGGGGTTATGTCATTGGACGTGTGGTAAAATTGATGAAAGTTTTATTCTTAAGGTCAGTACAATTACAGCAATACCTCATTTATGTCTTTTTTTATGTTTTGACACTTTTACACAATAAAAAATACTTTAAAGAAAAAATAATTATTTTTACATCGCTTTATTCTGAGAACTTTTTTAATTTTCCACTGATGGAGCTGTATACAGCTTGGCTTTTGCAGGACAAGATGATGCCAGCGGTACCATATTTATTTATATCCCTTTTTTTATCGCGTTTTATTTCCATTTTTTGCTCAGCTGTATGATGATAAAGCATTATTTTTTGCCTTGTTTTTTAATTTTTTTATGATGTTCACTAAAGGGGTTAACTAGTGGGACAGTTTTATAGGTCGGGTCGGTTCGGATGCGGCGATAACAAATATGTGTACGCTTATTTTTTTTGTTCCATACAAATATTTATTTATGGATACAATATCTTCCAAATTTTTATTCTTTTATTTTTTTATATATATATTTTAATAAAAAAAAAAAAAAAAGATTTTTTTAAAATAAGTTTTTTTTACTTTGTCCTGCTATTGGACAATCATTTTTTGCGGGCTGATCTCTTGTATAGCATGGCGATGCAGCAGCATCCCTGTGCTATGCAAACTGTCAGCTCTGACCTGACAGAGAAAGTTGGTTACTGATCATGCACTGTGCATTTGAGTCGCCCTACCAGGGCAGCGGGGTACTCGGTACAGGGTCTGGTCTTAAAAGGGATGTCACGGTGGCTGCGACCCGGTCCGTGGCCCTGGAGGCCCAATTAAAAGGGAAAGGTCTTTAAGAGGATTAGTGAATAAAGTATATTGTTCGTGACGCCACCTGTGGTGTTCGGTCAGTGAGAACCGACGCTGCTTAAAGGGGTCATTTGGTGTGATGGTATGCAGCAAGATGGTGACGCTTCCCACAGCTGAAGCGGGGTCCCCAGGGCTTCCCAGGTGTAGAGCACCGATGGTGTGGTGGATGGTATGGTAAAGAACGAGTAGTCTTTACCTGGTTTACTGATGGTAGTAGTCCTCAGTCCAGGGTACCAAGTGCACGGTAGCTGTGGTCCGGCTGGCTTGGATGCAATAGGAGATCCCTCTCCCAGGTGAGGTCCGTAAGCCTTTCCTACTTGCGCTATTTAGTTGATTAGGTCCCTGCCGCTTGAAGCTTAATGCAAGTCCCCTCTCTCCTGTCCTAAGACAGATGTCTGTACAATAGGCAGTTTGAGCCTGTTTATAGGGTCTCTATCATGACCCAGGCTCTAAGGTTACTGCTTCACCTCAGACTTGATGTAGGCAATTGACATACAGTCCTATGCCCTCTGTTTCTGCCGTGCGTTCTGGAGAACAACACGACCTCGGGCTCCCGGTACCCGGCTTCTGCGCTCTGGCTCCTAGGGTGTCCTTCCCCTGTTCCCCTCCTGAGCCTCTTCCTCCTCTGTGCTTCTTCCCTCTAAGCTTCTCCACTATTCAACTCTCCTTCAAATTCTCCCTTTCCAGGGGTAGCAGCTGTCTCATGGCTGCTCAGCCCCTACGTCTGCTCCAGATGTCCTTCTGCTCTCCTCTCCTCTCTCAGACTCTCCCCGACTGACTGGCTCCTCCTCCGTGCCAGGATACATAAAGTGTAAGGAAGCTCCCCTGAATCCGGGTCCTGAGCTCCCCCTCCTGGGCTAGATTCAGATGTGTTGAATGTGAGTGCCTTACCTGATAGAGAATCTCCCTTGCCTCCAAGCGTGACATCACCTTCCCCGAAAGGAAGGCAACAGCACTGTAACAACCGGTTCCCTGGGGTGTGGCACATGATCAAGTACCTTTCCTAGCTCTGGTGACCCAGATGTCGTCAGGACGATATCGTGTCACCATGGCAACGATAGCGACCATGCGTGACGATATGGGGTCTCCGATCCAAGGGCAGAGGGGCTGTCATCCATCTCCTGGCTCCCTGAATGCTGCGATCAAGTTTTTTTTATTTTTACAAGGGTAACAGGAGAAAATGGATGGCAAAAGTTCTGCAATTTCTCCTGAGTATGCTAATAATCCTAATAATATTCCTGATACCTAATATGTGGAGGAAAACTACTGTTTGGGTGCACTTTGGGGCTCGGAAGGGAAGGCATGACATTTTGGAATGCAGAATTTGATGGAATGGTCTGCGGGCCTCATGTTGCATTTGCAGAGCCCCTAATGTACCTAAACAGTGGAAATCCCCCACATTTTGGAAACTACACCCCTGACGGAATTTATCTACAGGCATAGTTTTATAGTAATGATTATAATGCTTTTGGTTTTACTGGTGTATGAATTTATAATGTGGTGTTAAGTCTAAGTTGTGCGGAGTACATTGGATTATAAAAGTGTTGTGACAGCAGGATAAATACAAATGTTATTAATTTCTGGACGTGTGGTACGCTTTGAAGCAATCCGTAATGCAAAGACCAGGTTTCTCAGGGCAGGTTTCACAATGGTAAACTGTGTCATTTCGGATTCCCCTTTTGGAGCATACTCTGCACCATTTTTGTTTTCTTCCCTTCTTCGCTGCTTGGGGAACCTCTGCTGGAAAATGTTGACCTGGGACGATATGGGCACTATCAGTCTCAGAAGTACTGGGACCCTCACCTTCCTGAGTGGCAAACATTAGGGCCTTGATCACTACCTCCTGAAACTGAAGGAAGGTCCCCGTATTGCCTGCAGATCAAAACAGCACAAAAGCCAGGGGCGGACCTACCGCCGGTTCAGCCAGTGCAGCTGCATCGGGCCCAGGGATGAAGGGGGGCCCTTGCAGGCAGGAGCGTACTGCCAGGGGCCCAGCTTTCTGCTGCTTCAGTAGACCGGTGCCAGCACTGTATTAGAAGTGTACAAGTGCTGGCCGGCATCCCAGTATTGCAGACACTGCACGGTGTGTGTCTGCTGATCTTACATCATCTGCGCGCCTGTTTCACTCTGCGGAGTGGCGAGATGAGGTCAGCAGAGACAGGAGGCAGAAGGTATGTGACAGGGCTTCATCTAATTCCCACTGACTAGTCTGATTCCTGCGGAGGCTCTATCTGCACTGTGAGATTTATTGCACCATCTTAAACTTACATACAGATTGGCTCCAGCGTCACCTGATCTTGACTGACTTCCCATTTTCCTCTGACCTCTGGCATCAACAAGGCATTTCCGCCCACAGAACTGCCGCTCACTGGATTTTTTTTCTTTTTCGGACCATTCTCTGTAAACCCTAGAGATGGTTGTGCGTGAAAATCCCAGTAGATCAGCAGTTTCTGAAATACTCAGACCAGCCCTTCTGGCACCAACAACCATGCCACGTTCAAAGGCACTCAAATCACCTTTCTTCCCCATACTGATGCTCGGTTTGAACTGCAGGAGATTGTCTTGACCATGTCTACATGCCTAAATGCACTGAGTTGCCGCCATGTGATTGGCTGATTAGAAATTAAGTGTTAACAAGAAGTTGGACAGGTGTACCTAATAAAGTGGCCGGTGAGTGTACGATCCACCACACAAAGGATAAAATAGTCCAGAACACGAATGCAGTTCAGTAACAGGATAAAAGTCCAACAATCCAGCAGAGAGGATAGCATAGTCCATATACTCTTCTTTTTCTCTGAGATGCTGTAAACACATCATCATTCCACACACAGGACTGATCTGGGTTTCACCTCACTGATATTTTAAGTCTCCCTCCTCATTCACAGGTCAGGAGGGGGAAGGTCGCAGGGGCTCATTGTTTCAACAAGCTAGGTCAACATGTCATTAGCATATTATCAAACAATACAGAACTGTGGGGGCTGATATCATATGACAGCAACAGCCATTCATCAATTAGCAAATAACTCCTTCTACAAAAGAACACCATGAAAATAAGTAAAATAGAAATATACACAAAAATGATACCCGCATAGCATATCACACCATCACAGCCCCTACCCAGGTGACCTTGATTACAACTGGTGACGCACCCTAATAATGAAAGAGAATCTCTGCAGATGACCACGCTGTTGCTAAAAATAATCTCTATTTAAAGACCAACATGGATATTACCGCCAGATGGTCAGTGGTAGATAACAGTCCTACAGAACATATAGAGATTACAGCCAAGTTATAGATGGTGACTTACCGCTGACGTTCTTTCTGATGGAATTGTTCACTTTTCCCAATTTTTCCATCTGACTGACATGACAACTTCTTCCAGCCAGGACTCGGCTACAGAGAATACTACAAAGACACATTTCACTTCTCATGTTCCAGCCATCACCATCCATTCCCAACCTGCACAAACTCCTCTTCCTGCTGATACCCCAAATAGTGAGCCCCGGCTGCCGTATGTGTCCATATTACAACATCTGCTTTGTAGAACAGTGTGCCTCTAGATGGTAAAAAAAAAAAACCCTCTAGAATATATTACACTGTGTGCAGAATTATTAGGCAAGTTGTATTTTAGAGGATTATTTTTATTATTGATCAATAACTATGTTCTCAAACAACCCAAAAGACTCATAAATATTAAAGCTTAATATTTTTGGAAGTTGAAGTGTTTTTTTTTTTAAGATTTGGCTATCTTGGGAGGATATCTGTTTGTGCAGGTAACTATTACTGTGCAGAATTATTAGGCAATTTAATAAAAACCAAATATATTCCCATCTCACTTGTTTATTTTCACTAGGTAAACCAATATCACTGCACAAAATTTAGAAATAAACGTTTACTGACATGCAAAAACAAAACCCCCAAAATTAGTGATTTCTTTATGATGACACTCAACACCCTTCCATCCATAGATTCTGTCAGTTGCTTGATCTGTTTATGATCAACATTGCATGCAGCAGCCACCACAGCCTCCCAGACACTGTTCCGAGAGGTGTACTCTTTTCCCACCCTGTAGATCTCACATTTTATGAGGGACCACAGGTTCTCTATGGGGTTCAGATCAGGTGAACAAGGGGGCCATGTCATTATTTTTTCTTCTTTGAGACCTTTACTGGCCAGCCACGCTGTGGAGTAGTTTGATGCATGTGATGGAGCATTATCCTGCATGAAAATCATGTTTTTCTTGAACGAAACCGACATCTTCTTGCAACACTGCTTGAAGAAGTTGTCTTCCAGAAACTGGCAGTAGGTCTGGGAGTTGAGCTTCACTCCATCCTCAACCCGAAAAGGTCCCACAAGTTCCTCTTTGATGATACCAGCACATACCAGTAGTACTCCACCTCCACCTTGCTGGTGTCTGAGTCGGAGTGGAGCTCTCTGCCCTTTACTGATCCAGCCTCTGGCCCATCCATCTGGCCCATCCAGAGTCACTCTCATTTCATCAGTCCATAAAACCTTTGAAGTCAGTCTTCAGATATTTCTTGGCCCAGTCTTGACGTTTTATCTTGTATTTCTTGTTCAAAGGTGGTCGTTTTTCAGCCTTCCTTACCTTGGCCATGTCCCTGAGTATCGCACATCTTGTGCTTTTTGTTACTCCAGTAACGTTGCAGCTCTGAAATATACTAACAATTGCGGACTTAAATCCACTTAGCCGCACGAAGAGACCCATACATATCTTTAAAATTCTTTTCTTTATTAGTCCATAGCACATAAAAACAACAAAACAAGGCCAGAAATTCTTTTGAAAAAGTGTCCAAAGGAGGGATAGATATAGCCCTTAACCAGTTCACATACAATATGTAAATATATATAATTGGCCAAAATTAGGCCGGTATTTAAACTGCTGCTCTCAGACTATTGTCATAAATATCATTTACTGCCAAAAAACATACGGGATATAGTGAACCCTATCAAATCTCCCCTTCAGTAGCAAATGGATAACATACACAGCCGCTATATATCTAGTATCATACATGTGCTGCCTTTGTCCAAAGCATAGAAAGAAGATGTTATATATCAATTACAGCATATGCGGCCGCCATATATCAAATGTCATAATTACCTTAGAAGCCACACTTCTACCGAGAACGCAGCAGTGTCATGTGAAAACCGGGTGAGAGCCCACCGATCCTTCCTCGTGCGCCCCGACACGCGTTTCGCCCAGAGCTTCTTCCGGGGGCGTGACACAATGAGGAGGAGATGGCTACTTAAGTGACGCCCAGCCAACCGGGAGGCTGTGCGTCATAGCGGGGAGGTGCTAATCCTAATGCCTTCATAGCTTATCGGCGCATGTCGTTTCCGTCCTGTTCCTAACTAAATAGGCATTTCTGGGCATGCGCCCCATGGAATGCTGCGTGGAACGCAAGCGTAACAAAGTGTGGGCACGTCCACGGCATATTTATACCTACTACTATAGAAAAGTGCAGCAGTGCAATAACTGTGATGATTAATGTGAATAAAACTACTCACTTACAAAATATCCTTATATATTGTGATTTATTACTTAAAATTAGTGAAAGATATACAATATTAGTAAAGTGAACGATGCTAAATGCAACTTATACATAAGCCATTGATAAAGTGCTTGAGTGCCAATAAATATATAAATTAAGTGATTACATTTGCTTTTAAAGTGCACTATGTGTAAATATATAATGCACATACCCGTTTATCTATGTATGTTTTTCTAAAAATCTGTGCGTCCAAACCCCCCCTTATTTTTCTTCCTCCCCGTTCCCCACCAAGAACACCATATGGTATTCTACCAAGTCCCAAATGCAAACCTATCCGTCCCACGACCTAGTACATGTCACGGGAAGCCTAGGTGGGCAAGAGCTAATATCCCGGGCCCCTGCAATTTCCCTCAGACTAGGGAAATCCTGACTGACCCTCTACCTAGAGTTTACACTGATGGTGTGCATGTCTAGGCCTCCACCCTCACCCTATCTCCTGTTTCAACCCTAGGCTGAAACCACCACCCAGTGAAGAGATCATACACCCATACCCACAGTAAGAACAGGCAAGGATAACTGAAAATATGAACCAAGCCGCAGTCACTCAGGAATACACAATAAAGGCACAGGGCAAAACAAATACAAATATAGGAAGGAGTAAATAAGACAAAGGGAAATACACCACCAGATACGATACTCCAACTCCTAGCTCACCACTCCAGACCGAGATAACCAAGCACTAGACAGAAGCTATAATCGGCGACGCCCAATGTTCAGAAGAACTATTTAAAGGCCGTGGGCATGGCCCAGCTTTCAATCCGAGCACCAGCTAAATTAACCCCGGACCAGCTAGACAAAATCTAGCCAACGCCACTGAGCGCATAGTGGACAAAAGCGGAATTACCGCTGTCTGTCGGACGCCCTAGTATGAACAGCGTCCGACATGACATTACTCCGCCTTCTACGAGGGACCCCAGGGCCCTCAAGACTCATAGGACCCGGCTTGTCCGGATGGCAGCAGTGAAACATACTGACCAGCCGACCCGCATGAACGTCCGAGGCTGGTACCCAAGACCTCTCCTCAGGCCCATAACCACGCCAGTGTACCAAGTACTGTAAAGTGCGATGCGCTACACGAGAGTCAACCACCTTGGAGACTTCAAATTCCAAATTACCATCCACCAAGACTGGAGAAGGCATTGGTGTCGCGTCCACAAGACCCGTCTTTTTTAGCAACGATCTGTGGAACACGTTGTGTATCTTATACACCGTAGGAAGCTCCAATCGGTACGCTACAGGGTAAATGACGGCGGCGACCCTAAAAATACCAATAAACCTTGGACCCAATTTAAGGGATGGTATCTTGAGTCTTATGTTTTTTGTGGATAACCACACCCTTTCATCCACACTCAGGTCCGGACCTGGCACACGCCTACTGTCAGCCACACGTTTGTACCTGGCACCCACACTCAACAGGCGCTGTTTAGACTCTGCTAGAGCCATTCTGTCAGGCTCATCGTAAATGTCTCCAAGAGAGGAAAAAAAACTCTCCACAGAGTCAAATGCAGCAGAATCAGATGGCAAAGAAAACGCCCATGCTTGGGGATCCCCATTTAATAATGACAACACCAGGCCCACACGCTGAGCCTCATTACCCGAGGAGATCGGGCACATACGGAAATATAGTTTGCAAGCTTCACGAAAAGAAACAAATTTACTGCGTACATGCGGTCACATGACAACTAGTTGTGCACAGCCTCGCTCAATACAAGTGAAATTAGCAAGGCCGAGTACAATTAGTCGGAATGTAGCCAGAGGGGTGCAAATCGCATTCTTGGGGTCACATGACAGCGCGCTCCTAATGCCGGCAGCGGAGAATCCTCAGTGTGCGCTATGAGGATTCAGAAGTCTGCATGAGCAGTATGGTAGTATTATTAATACTGTATATGCAGGCAATATTTGGTGATGGTTTGTTGGTATTTGTCGATTATTGCAAAATGATTATGATATTATTATTATTTAATCTCATATAACAATATTATTGTTATATTAGAAATATTAGCCTTGTAGTAAATCTTGATTTCCTCCAGGCAGGGTAATATTAGTAATGTATCCCCATCTGGAGTTCGGGGGCGGGGACAGTATGGCCCTGTGTGATTTCCATTACCAGGGCTGAATTTCAGTCCCAGTCCGTCCCTGCTTACAAAGGTGCAACAGTGTCTGACCTCCCGCACTGCTCATACACTGAAGCTCTTCTCCTACAGGACGAAGGTCAATGTGTGGTGGGTAGTAGAGATGAGCAAACCTGTGCATGTTCAGGTTCGCCGGATTTGACGAACATACAGTGAAAAGTTTGGTTCAGACCCAAACTTGACCTCAAACGTGACCCCGGACACGAACCCAATAGAAGACAATGGGGACCCGAACTTCGGTGCTTTAAAATGGCTGTAAATTGGTCATAGGGCTATGGAACTGCAAAAGGAAGCTAAATGCGGGAAAGATCAGGACAATTGCCTGCAAACAAATGGCGATAGTGAAATGATTTAAAATAAGACAGAATACAAAAAAGAAAAAAATAATAATCTTAAACCAGGGAGACGGACGTCCAAGTGGAGGAGGTGGACGTGGCGGTGTAGGTGAAAGAGGCAGGAAAAATCATCACTGTTTTAGTGGAGGCTTTTTTTGTTTTAATTAGGGTGCAGACTTAAAAGTACATAGAATTAAAAAAAATAATCTAGAAACAGGAGGTAGATGACCAAGTGGAGGAGGTGGTTATGTCCTATCCCTACACTAATGCGAGCATAATGGCGGCGGCACTCGTGATCTGGCCTTGGCGGCGGCACTCGTGATCTGGCCTTTATACAGGCCGGGTCATGTGCTGCACCAGCCATTCACAGCCATGCTAATACTTGGCTAGAAATACTGAAGTTTTGTGGTGAATTAGGAAGGATCAAACAACTGCATTGTAAAGTTCCAAAGCGGAACTAAGGAAATGTTGAAAAAAGGTAAATATAAATATATATATATATATATATATATATATATATATATATATACAGACCAAAAGTTTGGACACACCTTCTCACTTAAAGATTTTTCTGTATTTTCATGACTATGAAAATTGTACATTCACACTAAAGGCATCAGAACTATGTCTTTTATTCTAGGTTCTTCAAAGTAGCCACCTTTTGCTTTGATGACTGCTTTGCACACTCTTGGCATTCTCTTGATGAGCTTCAAGAGGTAGTCACCGGGAATGGTTTTCATTTCACAGGTGTGCCCTGTCAGGTTTAATAAGTGGGACTTCTTGCCTTATAAATGGGGTTGAGACCATCAGTTGTGTTGTGCAGAAGTCTGGTGGATACACAGTTGTTAGTCCTACTGAATAGACTGTTAGAATTTATATTATGGCAAGAAAAAAGCAGCTAAGTAAAGAAAAACGAGTGGCCATCATTATTTTAAGAAATGGAGGTCAGTCAGTCCAAAAAATTGGGAAAACTTTGAAAGTGACCCCAAGTGCAGTGGCAAAAACCATCAAGCGCTACAAAAAAAACTGGCTCACATGAGGACCGCTCTAGGAAAGGAAGACCAAGAGTCACCTCTGTTATGATCCCAGTGGCTTAGGATCACAAATCTAACCAGATAAGTCAGAGATAATAGGACAAGCTCTGGGGATGTGGTAACTGGACTGACCGCAAAACCTGATCCTAACCAAACACACTAAAGGTAGCCGTGGAACGTTTCCTGAAATCCTAGACGTCTCTTCACGGCCTGAGAAACTGACTACCTCTAGAGATAAAGTAAGACCTCACTTGCCTCAGAGAAATAACCCCAAATATATAGAACAGCCCCCCACAAATAATAACGGTGAGTTAAGAGGAAAAGACAAACGCAGAGATGAAACAGGTTAAGCAAATGAGGCCCGCTAACACTAGATAGCAGAAAATAGCAAGGGATCTGTGCGGTCAGTAAAAAAACCCTATACAAAAATATCCACGCAGAGAATGCGAGAACCCCCACACCAACTAACGATGTGGGGGGAGCAACTCAGCACCCCAGAACTACCAGCAAGCAGAGAAATCACATATTAGCAAGCTGGACAAAACTCATAATATTCTAGGAAACATATTGAACATAGATGAGCAAGAATAAGCAAACAGAACTTAGCTTCTCATGGAGAGACTGATAACGGATGTAGACAGGAGCAATCAGAATAGCACTGAATACAACGACAGCAGGCATAGACTGAGAGTCCAAGTGAGCTTAAATAGAAAACCAGCCCACAGATAACGAGACAGCTGATGCCAGTCACAAACCTGCAGAAAGACAGCACTCACACAGTACCACTTGTGACCACAAGAGGGAGCCCAGAAATAGAGTTCACAACAGTACCCCCCCCCTTGAGGAGGGGTCACCGAACCCTCATCAAGACCCCCAGGGCGATCAGGATGAGCCGCATGGAAGGCACGAACCAAATCGGCCGCATGAACATCAGAGGCGACAACCCAGGAATTATCCTCCTGACCATAGCCCTTCCACTTAACTAAATACTGAAGCCTCCGTCTGGAAATACGAGAATCCAAGATCTTCTCCACCACGTACTCCAATTCACCCTCAACCAGCACCGGAGCAGGAGGCTCAACAGAAGGAACCACAGGCACCACATACCTCCGCAACAAAGACCTATGGAACACATTATGAATGGCAAACGATGCTGGGAGGTCCAAACGAAAAGACACCGGGTTAAGGATTTCCAAAATCTTATAAGGACCGATGAAGTAAGGCTTGAATTTAGGAGAGGAAACCTTCATAGGAACATACCGAGAAGACAGCCATACCAAATCCCCAACACGAAGTCGGGGACCAACACCGCGACGGCGGTTGGCAAAGCGCTGAGCCTTCTCCTGTGACAACTTCAAATTGTCCACCACATGGTTCCAAATCTGCTGCAACCTATCCACCACAGAATCCACCCCCGGACAGTCAGAAGACTCAACCTGACCGGAGGAAAAACGAGGATGAAAACCAGAATTGCAGAAAAAAGGCGAAACCAAAGTAGCAGAACTAGCCCGATTATTAAGGGCAAACTCGGCCAATGGCAAAAAAGTCACCCAATCATCCTGATCAGCAGAAACAAAACATCTCAAATAAGTTTCCAACGTCTGATTAGTTCGCTCGGTTTGGCCATTCGTCTGAGGATGGAAGGCCGACGAAAAAGACAAATCAATGCCCATCTTAGCACAAAAAATCCACCAAAATCTGGACACAAACTGGGATCCTCTGTCAGACACAATATTTTCAGGGATGCCGTGCAAGCGAACCACATTCTGAAAAAATAAAGGAACCAAATCGCAGGAGGAAGGCAACTTAGGCAAGGGCACCAAATGGACCATTTTGGAAAAACAATCACACACCACCCAGATGACAGACATTCTCTGAGATACTGGAAGATCTGAAATAAAATCCATGGAAATGTGCGTCCAAGGCCTCTTCGGGACAGGCAAAGGCAAAAGCAAACCGCTGGCACGAGAACAGCAAGGCTTAGCCCGAGCACAAATCCCACAGGACTGCACAAAGGAACGCACATCCCGCGACAAGGAAGGCCACCAGAAGGACCTAGCCACCAAATCTCTGGTACCAAAAATCCCAGGATGACCTGCCAACACCGAAGAATGAACCTCGGAAATAACTCTGCTGGTCCATCTATCTGGGACAAACAGTCTCTCTGGTGGGCAACGGTCAGGTCTCTCAGCCTGAAATTTCTGCAGCACTCGTCGCAAATCTGGGGAAATGGCAGACAAAATCACTCCCTCTTTGAGGATACCAGCCGGCTCTGAAACTCCCGGAGAGTCAGGCACAAAACTCCTAGAAAGGGCATCAGCCTTCACGTTCTTCGAACCAGGCAGGTACGAGACCACGAAATCGAAACGGGAGAAAAACAACGACCAACGAGCCTGTCTAGGATTCATGCGCTTGGCAGACTCGAGATAAATCAGATTTTTGTGATCATTCAAGACCACCACACGATGCCTAGCTCCCTTGAGCCAATGTCACCACTCCTCAAATGCCCACTTCATAGCCAACAATTCCCGATTACCAACATCATAATTCCGCTCGGCAGGCGAAAACTTTCTTGAAAAGGCACAAGGCTTCATCACAGAGCCATCAGAGCTTCTCTGCGACAAAACAGCCCCTGCTCCAATCTCAGAAGCATCCACCTCGACCTGGAAAGGAAGAGAGATATCAGGCTGACATAATACTGGAGCTGAAGAAAATCGTCGCTTCAGCTCCCGAAAGGCTTCCACTGCCGCAGGAGACCAATTAGTCACATCAGAACCTTTCTTGGTCAAATCCGTCAAGGGCTTAACCACGCCAGAAAAATTAGCGATGAAGCGACGGTAAAAATTAGCAAAACCCAAGAACTTCTGAAGACTCTTAACAGATGTAGGCTGAGTCCAGTCATGAATAGCCTGGACCTTGACTGGGTCCATCTCAATAGTAGAAGGAGAAAAAATAAAACCCAAAAAGGAAACCTTCTGTACTCCGAAGAGACATTTTGAGCCCTTCACAAATAAGGCATTAGCATGCAGGACCTGAAATACCATCCTGACCTGCTTCACATGGGACTCCCAGTCCTCAGAAAAGACCAAAATGTCATCCAGATACACAATCATAAATTTATCCAGATATTCTCGGAAGATGTCATGCATGAAGGACTGGAACACAGAAGGAGCATTAGAGAGTCCAAAAGGCATCACCAAGTACTCAAAATGGCCCTCGGGCGTATTAAATGCTGTTTTCCATTCATCCCCCTGCTTAATATGCACAAGGTTATACGCACCACGAAGATCTATCTTGGTGAACCAACTGGACCCCTTAATCCGAGCAAACAGATCAGATAATAATGGCAAAGGATACTGAAATTTGACCGTGATTTTATTTAGAAGACGATAATCTATACAAGGTCTCAGAGAACCATCCTTCTTGGCCACAAAAAAGAATCCTACACCAAGAGGGGAGGAGAACGGGCGAATATGTCCCTTCTCTAAAGACTCCTTTATATAACTCCGCATTGCGGCATGTTCTGGTACAGACAAATTAAAAAGTCGTCCCTTAGGGAACTTACTACCAGGAATCAAATTTATAGCACAATCACAATCCCTGTGAGGAGGCAGGGCACCGGATCTGGGCTCATCAAATACATCCTGGTAGTCCGACAAAAACTCAGGGACCTCAGAAGGAGTGGAAGAAGCAATTGACACCAAAGGAGCATCGCCATGAATCCCCTGGCAACCCCAACTTGACACAGACATAGCTTTCCAATCCAGAACTGGATTATGGGCCTGCAGCCATGGCAGACCCAAAACGACCACATCATGCAGATTATGCAGAACAAAAAAACACTAGAAGTCAGACTCTGAATATCCATGTCTGCAGCTGAACTCAAAGCCACCCAGAGATTAAGGGGATGAGAGAAGCTGGACAGACTGCCGCAAAGGGAGAGGAAAAAAAAAAAAATTGTACTCAGGACTTCTCTTATCCCACTTCTGCGATGCATTAAACACTTTTCAGGCCTGCTGTACTGTTATGATCCCAGTGGCTTAGGATCACAAATCTAACCAGCTAAGTCAGAGATAATAGGACAAGCTCTGGGGATGTGGTAACTGGACTGACCGCAAAACCTGATCCTAACCAAACACACTAAAGGTAGCCGTGGAACGTTTCCTGAAATCCTAGACGTCTCTTCACGGCCTGAGAAACTGACTACCCCTAGAGATAAAGTAAGACCTCACTTGCCTCAGAGAAATAACCCCAAAGATATAGAACAGCCCCCCACAAATAATAACGGTGAGTTAAGAGGAAAAGACAAACGCAGAGATGAAACAGGTTAAGCAAATGAGGCCCGCTAACACTAGATAGCAGAAAATAGCAAGGGATCTGTGCGGTCAGTAAAAAACCCTATACAAAAATATCCACGCAGAGAATGCGAGAACCCCCACACCAACTAACGATGTGGGGGGATCAACTCAGCACCCCAGAGCTACCAGCAAGCAGAGAAATCACATATTAGCAAGCTGGACAAAACTCATAATATTCTAGGAAACATATTGAACATAGATGAGCAAGAATAAGCAAACAGAACTTAGCTTCTCATGGAGAGACTGATAACGGATGTAGACAGGAGCAATCAGAATAGCACTGAATACAACGACAGCAGGCATAGACTGAGAGTCCAAGTGAGCTTAAATAGAAAACCAGCCCACAGATAACGAGACAGCTGATGCCAGTCACAAACCTGCAGAAAGACAGCCCTCACACAGTACCACTTGTGACCACAAGAGGGAGCCCAGAAATAGAGTTCACAACACACCTCTGCTTCTGAGGATAAGTTTATCCGAGTCACCAGCCTCAGAAATCGCAGGTTAACAGCAGCTCAGATTACAGACCAGGTCAATGCCACACAGAGTTCTAGCAGCAGACACATCTCTACAACTGTTACTTAAGAGGAGACTTTGTGCAGCAGGCCTTTATGGTAAAATAGCTGCTAGGAAACCACTGCTAAGGACAGACAACAAGCAGAAGAGACTTGTTTGGGCTAAAGAACACAAAGAATGGACATTAGACCAGTGGAAATCTGTGCTTTGGTCTGATGAGTCCAAATTTGAGATCTTTGGTTCCAACCACCATGTCTTTGTGCGACGCAGAAAAGGTGAACGGATGGACTCTACATGCCTGGTTCACATCGTGAAGCATGGAGGAGGTTTGATGGTGTGGGGGTGCTTTGCTGGTGACACTGTTGGGGATTTATTCAAAATTGAAGGCATACTGAACCAGCATGGCTGCCACAGCATCTTGAAGCGGCATGCTATTCCATCCGGTTTGCGTTTAGTTGGACCATCATTTATTTTTCAACAGGACAATGACCCTAAACACACTTCCAGGCTGTGTAAGGGCTATTTGACCAAGAAGGAGAGTGATGGGGTGCTACGCCAGATGACCTGGCCTCCACAGTCACCAGACCTGAACCCAATCGAGATGGTTTGTGGTGAGCTGGACCGCAGAGTGAAGGCAAAAGGGCCAACAAGTGCTAAGCATCTCTGGGAACTCCTTCAAGATTGTTGGAAGACCATTCCCAGTGACTACCTCTTGAAGCTCATCAAAAGAATGCTAAGAGTGTGCAAAGCAGTCATCAAAGCAAAAGGTGGCCACTTTGAAGAACCTAGAATATAAGACATAATTTCAGTTGTTTCACACTTTTTTGTTAGGTATGTAATTCTACATGTGTTAATTCATAGTTTTGATGCCTTCAGTGTGAATGTACAATTTTCATAGTCATGAAAATACAGAAAAATCTTTAAATGAGGTGTGTCCAAATGTTTGGTCTGTAGTGTGTGTGTGTGTGTGTGTGTGTGTGTGTGTGTGTGTGTGTGCGTGTGTGTGTGTGTGTGCGTGCGTGCGTGCGTATATATATATATATATATATATATATATATATATATATATTTTTTTTTTTTTTTTATTTTTCACATTAAACAATATACATCACTGTTTGGGGTAAAACATTTTTCCTGCAGCCTGACAAATGTCCTGGTTTTCCCTATTGAGCAAAGCACCAAAGATGTCCATGATAGACATATGATGCTCAAACAAAGAAGCAGTCTACAGCACATATGCAAAATGCGGCCCACAGGGTGAGTATATTTGGCCTGCGACAACGGGCGGGTCCGCCGGGCATTCAAGATGTCAGTACAGTTGAAAGCAATGAAGGATGAAGCAGCATCAGCTGACACTCCCTCTCCCATCATTCACCGTCTGCGTTGGATGTCTCAACGTAGCGGGCGTGATGACGTCATTGCAATATGACCGCTGTACCGAGATGTGCAGAGGATCTGAAGACACAATGAAGAGAGCAGACAGAGATAACAGGCAGAGGTGAGTAGTTATATATTTTTCATGTGGGGCCTATTATACTGTACGGAGCATTATGTGGGGACCATTATACTGTATGAAGCACTATGTGGGCCCATTATACTGTATGGAGCACTATGTGAGGTCATTATACTGGTGGAACACTATGTTGGGTCTATTATACTGTATGGAGCACTATGTGACCTCTACCACAACACATCAGACTCTCGCCCACCATCGAAACCTTCAAAAAGAATCTGAAGACTCACCTCTTCCGACAAGCCTACAACCTGCAGTAACCACCGATCGACCAAACCGCTGCATGACCAGCTCTATCCTCACCTACTGTATTCTCACCCATCCCTTGTAGATTGTGAGCCTTCGCGGGCAGGGTCCTCTCTCCTACTGTACCAGTTATGACTTGTATTGTTCAAGATTATTGTACTTGTTTTTATTATGTATACCCCTCCTCACTTGTAAAGCGCCATGGAATAAATGGCGCTATAACAATAAATAAATAATAATAATAAATAATAATAATTATGCTGTATGGAGTAGTATGTGAAGTTTTGTGGTGAATTAGGAAGGATCAAACAACTGCACTGTAAAGTTCCAAAGTGGAACTAAGAAAATGTTGAAAAAAGGTAAAAAAATACATATATTTCATATTAAAAAATATACATTACTTTTTAGGGTAAAACATTTTTTCTGCAGCCTGACAAATTTATTTTAATTTTACCTGATATTGAAGCAAATGATAGTGCTGCTCAAATCAAAGTACCGTAGATTTGATTTTCTGGCACAGTCTTTATTAAGACCAGTATATAAAAAAGTGACTCACAGTATGGCTAGGCATTCCTGAAATCACAATGCTGTGTGAAAGCACACTGTCCTGGTTTTCCTTATTGAGCAAAGCACCAAAGATGTCCATAATAGACTTATGATGCTCAAACAAAGAAGCAGTCTACAACACATATGCCAAATCTGGCCCTATTTATTTCACAATGTTCATCATATCTTGCTTTTGTCATATGTTCTCTTACCACCTGATCCACCTCTAGGATTATTATTCTGTTTTCCTTGACTAATGCCTCAGGTCTAATGTCATGAGCAGCACTTCTGCTGCCAATTTGTCACAAAAACCACTCACTCGTGCCTCGACCGCTACTGTAAAGGGGGACTCTGCTTCCTACCCTTGTCCAATCACCTATCGCAATAGGCTGACAATGAGCTAAGTGCACCCCACAGCCAATTTCCACAATAACACACTTTTTGCTGCCACCCCTCAAGTTTTGATAGGTCAGCGAGATGGGTCACACACGGCACACTGTTTTCCCGAGCACGTGATAGGTACGTTTCTTGTACGCTGGAGTAGAAACGGTAAGGGTTTGTGCACAAGTAGATGTGTTGCAGGGTTTTTTCTGCACAGATTTGTCACAAAACCTGAAGGATTTCCTGATACAAGCAAAGTGAATAAGAATCCTGAGGTCTCATGCAAACGATGCTTAGTTTTTTCCTTGCAGATTTAAATCACCCCGGGTTTTTGTTGCAAATTGTATGGGTGAAAACACATTCTAGCTAAATCGGTGCTTCAAGCGCAAAATTGCACTCTTTCCCTTCTGAGCTCTGCTGGATGCACGCTGTATGACTACATATAGGCTATTGCTCTACTTGGGCGGAAGGGAAATTACAGCATAAGTCACTTAAATAAATTGCCAAGTTCCTCGATACATTTAGGTCCCGTATTACAAGGAAGTACAAAAAAAATCAAATATCATACACCAATCTAAATTTGGTGAAGGTTTATATAACTATTTTAACATAAAGTACAATGTGTCATGAGAAAAAAATAGAATCACTTGGCTCATAAGATCATTCCAATGTAAATGTCCCATAAAGTGACACATGCCACCTTTATAAAAACAGGGCTTCAGATAACACGTCCATGCATAGAATTCATGTTATAGGACTTTGGGTATGTTTCCACGTGCCAGATTATATCAGGATTTGCTGTGGGTTGGATTTTATGAAATGCCGTCCCCACTATGTGTGCAGGGCTGCATCACTGGAACAGCGGTTTTTAAGGGGGAATATAGCAAATGAGAACCGTTTCTCTGAGTTGTGGAAAACCCCTCTATTTTTGCAAGGCTAGGGTCACACGACAGTTTTCGCTCATCTGAGAAAATCGGTCCAATTATGATAATCACACTCCAATGAGAGTGTAATCAGATTTTCTCAAAATAATTTTCTGCAACTTCTCCATTCAGTTTCTCTGTGAAAATTGGACTGCACTTGGATGTCATCTGCGTGTGATTCAAATTTTGGTAGCTAGGTTTGATCCCCAACCTTGGCTGACAGAGCTCTCCCTTTGTGTGTGTGTGTGTAGGGATAGAGCTGTTAGTAATGTGCAGCAGGACGGGAGCAGCTGTTCTGCCTCCCACACGTCATACAGGCAGAAGTATCTGGGTGGCTTTTCAAAATATGTGTTCTCTAAAATGCCACATCGTTTCAAAGTGAAAGATACAAAACTACTCTGTCAGCTGCCCTTAAAATTTTTTGGCCATGGTTCTACTTCTATTACTACTCCAAAATTATGCAATGTAACATATATAGCCCCACAAATGATACATTCACATGACGATCCAATCACTGGCATACTACAGATGTATGGCAAGCGATTGCTGCGGGATTGATCAGATGAGGTTTTTTTTTCTAACCCCTTTAACCTCTTTGAGACGAAGCCTGTTTTCACCTTTCTGACCCGGCCAATTTTACAATTGTCGCTTTATGAGGTTATAACTCTGGAACGTTTCAAAGGATCCCAGTGATTGAGACCGTTTTCTCGTGACATAGTGTACTTTAGGATAGCATTAAAAATTTCTTCAATATGACTTGCTTTTATTTGTGAAAAAAAGCGAAAATTTGGTGAAAATTTTGCAATTTTCAAACTTTTAATTATTATGCCCTTAAATCAGAGAGCGATATTGCACAAAATAGTTAATAAATGACATTTCCCACATGTCTACTTTACATCAGCACAATTTTGTAAACAATTTTTTTTGTTAGGAAGTTATGAGGGATAAAAGTTGATTAGCGATTTCTCATTTTTACAACAAAATTTGCAAAACCATTTTTTTTTCAGGGACCACCTCACACTTGAAGTGACTGAGGGGCCTATATGACAGAAAATACCCAAAAATTACACAATTCTAAAAACTGCACCCCCTCAAGGTACTCAAAATCACACTCAAGTTTATTAACCCTTCAGATGCTTCATTGGAATTTTTGGAATGTGGAAGGGAAAAACTAAACATTTATTACTCCTTCACAAAAATATTCCTTTAGACCTAATTTTTGGCTTTCGCAAGAGTAACAGAATAAATTACTCATACAATTTGTTGTGCAATTTCTCCTCTGTACGCCGATACCCCATGTGGGGGAAACCCACTGTTTAGGCCCACAGCAGGGCTCGGAAGGGAAGGAGCACCATTTGACTTTTTGAATGCAAAATTTGATGGAATAATTAGCGGACACCATGTCACGTTTGAAGAGCCCCCGCTGTGCCTAACCAGTGGAAACCCCCCACAAGTGACACCATTTTGGAAACTAGACCCCTTATGGAACTTATCTAGATGTGGATTGAGCACCTTCAACCCACAGGTGCTTTACAGAAGGTTATAGCGTAGAGCCGTGGAAATAAAAAAAGACAAAAAATCAAATTTTTCAAAATAAATCTTTTTTAGCTACAAATTTTGTATTTTCACAAGGGCAAAAGGAGGCACAAAGTAAAGCTCAGAAGGGAAGTAACGCCATATTACAGTGCAGATGTACCCTCCATATGGGACCCCATTTTGGAAATTATTACCCTTTGGGAATTTATCTACAGATGTAGTGATGATTTTGACTCCATGGGTGTTTTCCAGAAACAGGCAGCAGTGGATGTTGCTGAGCGAAAATTGCAAAATGCTGTTGTAGTGACCAGTAGTACGCTGTAGTGACCAGTATATTATGCCCAGTTCATGATTCTGGAGACCAGGGCTGTGAAGTCAGAGTCGTGGAGTCAGAGTGAGTCCATTTTGGTGAAGTCGGTATAAAATGGACCAACTCCGACAATATATAATAAATTGGGTACAGTAGTTCAATGAGGTTTGTGGGGAATTTTTTCCATACAAATTTGGGAAAGTTATGAAATGTCCTATAAATGTCTGTCCCATTCCTGATCTAAAGGTGTAGACTTTTAGCTGAGATGAATCTGTGCTGCAGTTTATGTTCATGATAAGTAGTGAGGCTCCTCTTCTACAGATAAGGGGAAAAAATAATAAACACACATGGAAGGAAAGCTTACATTCATCTCAGAATTTCTGGAGTGAACAGGAAAGCAGGAAGAAAGAAGGTAAGTACTTCTTAAAGCATATCTAATTTTTCAATAAACTGTGCATAAAGCAATAGTCCAGTATATGTTGTCTCTGTATGCTTAATGTTTTAGTTTGTTTTTCCTCTTAGCTCATGTTTGGAAAAATTAGCTGCTCTGATGACTTATATACACTATACATAGAATATAAGGGGAAACAATGTTTCCTAACATCTCAAATTCGAAAATACAGTAGCAGGATCGATGAGGAGATTGTGTGTGTGTGTGTGTGTGTGTTTTCTGGAATGTGATTCAGCACAAACATGCTCCCTCCCTCTTCATAGACTGTGGAGAAATATGATGTGAAGCATTTCGTGAACTGTACCCTGCTGAGACAAGCCTTGACATTGAAAGTTCAGAGAAGTTATTTAACAACACTTTTTACAAACTTTATACCTATTTGTCCTATTGATTTATGCAATGATTGTTTTATTTCTATCCCAAATTATACAGTGCACAATTACCTATTCTTGCAAGAATTACAATATACTTTTTTTTTTTTTTTTTACAGGACAAAATTATTTTTGATAGCAAATTTACATAATTACAAAATGTCTTAGAAGCATCTTATGAAGTCAGCTGTATTTGAGCATTTCACAGTGACTCAAGATAAAACATTTTGTGTGTCAGTGTATAAGTGACCCAGATGAAAACAAATGCTGTGATGCCAAAACCAGTGCATACAGTGTGTTCCAAATTATTATGCAAATTGGATTTAAGTGTCATAAAGATTTGTTTTGTTTTTCAAATAAACTCGTGGATGGTATTGTGTCTCAGGGCTCAATGGATCACTGAAGTCAATCTTAAACACATGTGAGAATTAGTTTTCCAGGTGATTCTAATTAAAGGAAAACTACTTAAAAATGATGTTCCATATTATTAAGCAGGCCACAGGTTTCAAGCAATATGGGAAATAAAAAGGATCTCTCTGCTGTCGAAAAGCGTTAAATAGTGCAATGCCTTGGACAAGGTATGAAAACATTAGATATTTCATGAAAACTTAAGAGTGATCATCATACTGTGAGATTTGTGACTGAAACAGAGCACAGACAGAGTTCGTGCAGATAAAGGCATAATGAGGAAGGTTTCTGCCAGACAAATTAATTGGACTAAGAGAGCAGCTGCCAAAATATCATTACAAAGCAGCAAACAGTTATTTGAAGTTGCTGGTGCCTCTGGAGTCCCTCAAACCTCAAGTTGTAGGATCCTTCAAAGGCTTGCTGTGGTACATAAACCTACTATTCGTCCACCCATAAAGTGTTCACTAGCAGAAACCGTTGCAGTGGGCCCAGACATACATAAAGACTAATTTTCAAACAGTCTTGTTTACTGATGAGTGTCGAGCAACCCTGGATGGTCCAGATGGATGGAGTAGTAGATGGTTGGTGGATGGCCACCATGTCCCAACAAGGCTGCGACGTCAACAAGGAGGTGGAGGAATCATGTTTTGGGCCAGAATCATGGGGAAACAGCTGGTGGGGCCCTTTAAGGTTCCTGAAGGTGTGAAAATGACCTCTGCAAAGTATACAAAGTTTCTGACTGACAACTTTCTTCCATGGTATAAAAAGTAGAAACGTGCCTTCAGGAGCAAAATCATCTTCATGCATGACAATGCACCATCTCATGCTGCAAAGAATACCTTTGAATCATTGGCTGCTATGGGCATAAAAGGAGATAACCTCATGGTGTGGCCACCATCTTCCCCTGACCTCAACCCTATAGAGAACCTTTGGAGTATCATCAAGCAAAAGATCTATGAGGGTGGGAGGCAGTTCACATCAAAACAGCAGCTCTGGGAGGCTATTCTGACTTCATGCAAAGAAATACAAGCAGAAACTCTCCAAAAACTCACAAGTTCAATGGATGCAAGAATTGTGAAGGTGAGATCAAAGAAGGGTTCCTATGTTAACATGTAACTTGGCCTGTTAGGATGTTTTGGAGTTAAATATCTTTTTTGTTCAGTGAATGTGACCTCCTAATGCAGCAAATTCCACAAATGAGCATTTTCAGTTCTTTAAAATATATCAAATGTTCAGAAATTCTACTGTGCCTAATAATTTGAGTTTTTATTCATTTTGGAGATTATACTATTATCATTGGGAGGTTTCTTGAATAAAATTTGTTGTATACGCTAACGGGTGATGACTTTTATTAGACTGACTGTCATTTGCATCAGCCATTTAGGAAAATCTAAGAAAAATATAATTTGCATAATAATTTGGAACACAGTGTACTCAGGCAGTGGTAAAAATGCTCCTTCAAGACCTTCCAATCTATAAAGACATTTACAAAGCTGCCACGCAGAAGTTTACAAAGCTGTGACTGAAAAAGATCACAGCAGCACCAAGAAACCAGCACTTCCCGTCAGGCAAAGGAAGAGCAAAGAGCGTCTCGAATGTCAGTTACAAGATATTTTCTAAGTGACAGTTACTGTAACAATGACAGCAGACATGTTTAAAAGACAGCTCATCGAGCTTGTTATGAAGGACAATGTACCATTATCATTATTTGCACAACCAGCTTTTACAGCTCTTAACTCCTTTCTACCATTGGACGTACTATTCCGTCCATGTGGGGTGGGCCCTACTTCCCATGGACGGAATAGTACGTCATAGGCGATCGGCAGCGCTCATGGGGGGAGCTCGGCCGATCGCCGCCGGGTGTCAGCTGATTATTACAGCTGACATCCAGCACTATGTGCCAGGAGCGGTCACGGACTGCTCCTGGCACATTAGCCCCCAGCACACTGCGATCAAAGATGATCGCAGCATTCCGGCGGCATAGGGAAGCATCGCGCAGGGAGGGGGCTCCCTGCGTGCTTCCCTGAGACCCTCGGAGCAAAGCAATGTGATTGCGTTGCTCCGAGGGTCTCCTACCTCCTCCTCCCTGCAGGCCCTGGATCCAAAATGGCCGCGGGAGGCCTTCCGGGTCTTGCAGGGAGGTGGCTTCCAAGCGCCTGCTCAGAGCAGGCATCTGCAAGCCTCCTTCAGTGCCTGTGTGATCGCTGATCTGACACAGTGCACTGCAAAGTGTCAGATCAGCGATCTGTCACTGTAACATGATGTCCCCTCCTTGGGCAATGTTACAAAGTAATAAAAAAATATTTACACGTGTAAAAAAAAAATCCTAAATTAAGAAAAAAAATGCTTTATTATCATACCGCCAAACAAAAAGTGGAATAACATGCGATCAAAATGACGGATATAAATAACCATGTTACCGCTGAAAAAGTCATCTTGTCCCGCAAAAAACAAGCCGCCATACAGCGTCATCAACGAAAAAATAAAAAAAGTTATAGCCCTCAGAATAAAGCGATGCAAAAATAATTATTTGTGATATAAAATAGATTTGGTATAAAAGCGCCAAAACATAAAAAATGATATAAAAAAAATGATATAAATGAGGTATCGCTGTAATCGTACTGACCCGAAGAATAAAACTGCTTTATCAATTTTATAAAACGTGGAACGGTATAAACGCGCCCCCCCCCCCCCATAAGAAATTCACGAATTGCTGGTTTTTGTTCATTCTGCCTCACAAAAATCAGAATAAAAAGCGATCAAAAAATGTCACGTTCCCGAAAATGGTACCAATAAAAACGTCAACTCATCCCGCAAAAAAACAAGACCTCACATGACTCTGTGGACCACAATATGGACAAATTATAGCTCTCAAAATGTGGAGACACAAAAACTATTTTTTGCAATAAAAAGCGTCTTTTAGTGTGTGACAGCTGTCAATCATAAAAATCAGCTAAAAAACCCGCTATAAAAGTAAATCAAACCCCCCTTCATCACCCCCTTAGTTAGGGAAAAATAATAAAGTTTTTTAAAAAAGTATTTATTTCCATTTTCCCATTAGTTAGGGCTAGGGTTGGGGCTAAAGTTAGGGTTGGGGCTACAGTTAGGGTTACGGTTGGGGCTAAAGTTAAGGTTGGGGCTACAGTTAGGGTTGCGGCTGCAGTTAGGGTTTGGATTACATTTACGGTTGGGATTAGGGGTGAGTCAGGGTTAGGGGTGTGGTTAAGGTTATGGTTGGGATTAGGGTTAGAGGTGTGTTGGGGTTAGGGATGTGGTTGGGATTAGGGTTATGTACGGGGTAAGGGGTGTGGTTAGAGTTGGGATTAGGGTTAGGGGTGTGCTTGAGTTAGGGTTTCAGTTAGAATTGGGGGGTTTCCACTGTTTAGGCACATCAGGGGCTCTCCAGCACCTGACAGCACCCTGGAGGACGCCCTCCTCCCCTTGCTGGGACAGGAAACACACGAGAGTTCAAAAGGCCATGTCCCACCCCTAATCCTCAGTGTTGTAACAAGAACCGCTTCATGGAAATGCAGAAAAAAATTTTCTTTAATGGTAAGAAGAACATATTACATCATATGCCAGGAAAGTATTACATCATATAGCAGTAACATATTACATCATATGCCAGGGTCATATTACATCATACATATAAATATCAACCAGGGCGGGAACAACCAGTGCTGTCAGGATGGACTCCTGGAAACAATTACCGGTAAGGCTAATACCTTATTTTCCAGGACGTCCCTCCTGACAGCACCCTGGAGAGTACCAAAGCACCTCCTCAGGGTGGGATTACCGCTTGGAGAACCATTCTCCCAAACGCAGTATGTTGACCAGACAAAACATCAAGTTTATAATGTTTACAAAAAGTGTTGGAGCTAGCCCATGTTGCTGCCCTACAAATTTGCTCTAGAGAGGCGCCTGCCCTCTCAGCCCAAGAAGTAGCTATCCCTCGTGTAGAGTGCGCATGGAGACCCTCCGGAGGTGGGACCCCCTCTGACCGGTAGGCCTCAGAGATCACGGACGTGATCCAACGAGCGATAGAGGCCTTAGAGGCCTTCTTTCCTTTATTCCTTCCTCCAAACAGAATGAACAAATTCGGATCGATGCGCCACGAGGTGGTGGCTGCCAGGTAGTCAAGGACTGTCTGTCTGACATCAAGTGAATGAAGAGCTTTCTCTTTTGCGTTAGCCGGGTTATTACAGAAAGACGGTAACACGATTTCTTGATTCCTATTCTTAACTGATCCCACCTTTGGGATAAACGAGGGATCCAGTTTAAGGATTAAACTATCCTCTCTAATCTGAAGGTACGGGTCCCTAGTGCACAAGGCTTGAATTTCCCCCACCCTCTTAGCCGTGGTGATTGCCACTAAGAAAGCTGTTTTACGTGTGACGATTGATATGGGCATATTATCAGCCAAGGCATAAACATCCTTACAAAGGAATCTGAGGACCAAGTTAAGGTCCCAGGAAGGTGACAATTGCCTAATGGTGGGGTGCAACCTCTGGATGGCTCTAATAAACCTAACTATCCATGGGTGAACTGCTAAGGGATAGTCAAAAAAAGAGCTAAGTGCCGAAATCTGCACTTTCAAGGTGCTTGGCTAAAGACCTTTGTCAAACCCAGCCTGCAGGAAATCTAGAATTCTGGGTAAGTCGGGAGTGTCTGCCGTAACTTCAGACCTGCCACCCTCCAGACAGAAATGCTTCCAGATCTTCAAATAAATTGCTGATGTGACTGGCTTCCTACTGGATTTAATAGTGGCTATCACCTGGTCCGATAGCCCTCTTGCCTTCAGGATGTCCCCTTCAGGATCCATGCTGAGAGATGGAGTTTCTCCAGGTTCGGGTGATATACTGGACCCTGGTGGATTACGTCTGCCCTGAGAGGAAGCTCTACTGGGTTCTCGATTGCCAGGTCTACTAGAAGAGGGAACCAGCTCGTTCTTGGCCAGAACGGAACAATCAATATGACTCGAGCTTGATCCTCCTTGATTTTCCGTAGAACAGCTGGGATCAGTGCCAGAGGTGGGAATGCATATGAGAGAGGTTCCGTCCAGTCCTGACTCAAACCGTCTATCCCTTCCAGGAGGTCCCGTGGGTTTAGAGAGAAGAATCTTGAGACCTTCGAATTTCTTCTGTCTGCAAATAGGTCTATACTGGGAGTTCCTCAGCGAAGACATAAATCCTGGAAGATATCCTGGTTGAGTTCCCACTCTGTTGCAAACACCCGTTTCCTGGTCAGATAGTCTGCTATAACGTTCTGGGAGCCCTCTAGGTGAATTGCCGAAATTGATAGAACCGAATTTTCCGCCCAGCGAAAAATTCTTCCCGCAAGATCCTGAAGCGGATGGTGTCGAGAGCCTTCCTGGTGTTTCAGGAAAGAAACCGTTGTCACATTGTCAGATCGTATCCTGACATGGCAATTTGCGAGAGTGTGTCGGTTCCTTCTCAAGGCCTCCCAAACAGCGTACAGCTCTTTGAAGTTGGATGAACTGTGAATGACATCCGCTGGCCATCTTCCTTGTAGGATCCTGCCCTTTAGATGAGCTCCCCAGCCCCAGGCGTCTGTAGTGACTACAACGTAGGGAGCGGTGGACCATAATACTCCGATTCTTAGCTTCTCTGGTTGTGTCCACCAGAGGAGACCTTCGTACTGGATACGTCAGCTTTAAAATACTGTCCAGAGAAGACTGACGACGATCCCACCTGGAGAGGATTAAACTCTGCAGAGGTCTTGAATGGAACTGTGCCCATCTGACACACGGTATGCAAGCCATCATTAGGCCTAGTACTCTCATGGCCATCCTTATTGATGTTCTGTGTTGTAATAGGAGCCTGATTTGGGTCTGAATTGCCTCCAGCTTGTTCTCGGGTAGTAGTGATATCCTGTTCTTTGAGTCCAGACAGACTCCTAGGAAGGTCTTCCTGTGTTCTGGAGTTAGGTCGGATTTCTGCCAGTTTATGACCCATCCTAATTGTTCCATCACGGATACAGTTCGGTTCCTGTGGTCTGACAGGATCTCCGGCGTTCTTGCTACCAGGAGAAAGTCGTCGAGATATGGAACAATTATGATCCCCTGGTTTCTCAGGAAAGCGACAATCTCTGACACCAGCTTTGTAAATATACGAGGTGCTGAGGCAAGGCCAAATGGAAGGCATCGAAACTGGTAGTGACAGGTCCCGGACGGCAGAACGACCGCAAACCTCAGAAGCCTCTAAGGTGAGGGGTGGACTGGGACCTGATAATAGGCACTCTTCAGGTCGAGAGTGCACATCACAGCATCCCGGTCTATGAGGAGAATTGCTGACCGTATGGACTCCATACGGAACCTCTTGTACCTGACCCAGGCATTTAGGTTTCAGATTTATTATTGTGCGAGAGTCGCCGGATGGCTTTGTTATGGAGAAAAGGGAAGAGTAGTGTCCCTGGCCTACTTCTAGTGGCGGAACTGGAATTATGACTTCTGAGGAAAGCATATCCTGTAAGTCTAACATCATGGGTGTCTCGCATGACCACTGTAGGTACAATGTATCTGTCCGGGGGAGGGGAGTAGAGTTCGATACTGTAGCCTTCTGACACGGTGCGAAGAACCCACTGATTTTGGGTGATTCGGGCCCAATTCTCCGCAAAGTGGCGAAGCCTTCCTCCGATAAGAGTGGCATCATTGTGTCTTAGACTTAGAGGAGGGGCTGAAGAAGAAACTTTTGTTCTTATAGCCCTGGCTATGGGAAGCCCTATTAGATCCTCTGTTGGATCTACCCCCTCTGAACTCAGACTGTCTCCTGAAGGGAAACCCTCTCCGAAAGGACTGAGACCTCTTAGGCTTAGCCCCCGGAAAACCTTTCTTTTTATCAGAGGCAGACTCTAGAATGGTATCAAGGGAAGGACCAAATACCCTCGCTCCTGAAAAGGGGATTGAACATAGTTTGGATTTAGATGCATTATCACCTGACCAGGATCTCAACCAGACAGCCCTTCTAGCCGCATTGGATAATGAACCACTTCTAGCTGAAAATCTGACCGATTCAGCTGTCACATCAGACAGAAAGGCCATGGCAGATCTCATAAGAGAACTCAGAATATCTGACCTCGGGGTTTTATTGGACAGATGCTCTTCCAATTGACCCATCCATAAGTACATAGAACGAGCCACAGAGGTGGCTGCTATGTTAGTTTTAATTAGGGCCGCGGACGATTCCCAGGCCCTTTTTAGCAGTATGTCAGCTTTTCTGTCCATGGGGTCGCGCAAATTGGATGAGTCCTCGAATGGTATGGTTGTCTTTTTAGCAACCTTTGCCACCGGAACGTCTATTTTGGGTATCTCATCCCACAACTTGACTTCTTCTGGCTCGAATGGCAGACGAGCCTTGAAGTCCCTCGACAACACCAGTCGCCGTTCAGCCTCCTTCCATTCTTCCAGTATCATGGCTTTAATCTGCTGATTAACAGGGAAGACTGTCTGCCGACGTGACATAAGTCCCCCCAAACATCAGGTCCTGCCTGGATTGTGGCCTAGATGTCTCTGCTATCTGCATTGTACTTCGGACAGCCTGCACAAGGTCATTCGTCTCCTCTGCCTGGAAGAGATATTTCCTCTGGTGGTCCTGGCTCCCAGAAGGAAGCTCCCCCTCTTCTTCTGAGATGGAGTCTTCTGAGTCGGACTTATCCTCAAAGCTAAACTCCGGCTCACTTAGGTCTTGCTCCCATCTGGCTCTCTTGCGGCCGGGAATGGGGCTGGACTGCTCCGCAGCTCTGGATAGGGAAGCCTGAACTTCTTCCCGTATTAGGGACCTCATTTCTGACAAAAGTGCAGACTGTTCGTCCCGCATAACCTTAGATGTGCAATCTGCACACAAGGTTTTGAAATGAGTGTCCGGGAGCTTTATGTGGCATATAGGGCATCTGTTGGATTTTGCAGAGGCCTTGCCAGATTTCTTAGCTTGACCGGGTGGGGCAGCGGGGGTTCCCTTATCCTTAAATGACATAAGATAGGGAGTAAGTCACTGGGTAAGCCTGCTTGTGCGATAGCTGGGGAAGTCTGCGCTATGCGCACTTAACCCCTCCTTGGCTGGCATGTCTCCTTCCATGGTGAATCCGAGGGAGCAGATCCGTGCAGCTCACAACGCTCACACACTTCCCCCATTCTTACAGCGTCACCGGAAGTGACGGTAACGGATGCCGCGATACCGGAAGTGACGCGGTCCCTGGGAGCTTCCGGAAGACGCTGTGCAGAGCGCAACACCGCACTGACTGCCGCAACTCCCTGCCACATGGAACCGCATCCGCAGCTGAGAGCCTCCCACCGGGAGGAGCGGCTGTCACCAAGAGCTTCTCCCACTCCTGGTCTTTGGAGCAGAGGGACCCCCCACCGGAGGGTTTCTGCCCTGAGCCTCTTGACAGGGGGAAAGATATTGGCAAGCCGCACGATCCCCCTGAGCTCCAGTAAGCTGCGCAGCTTCTCTCGTGCGTCCCTCCTTGCAGGGACAGGAAAAACACTGAGGATTAGGGGTGGGACATGACCTTTTGAACTCTCGTGTTTCCTGCCCCAGCAAGGAGAGGAGGACGTCCTCCAGGGTGCTGTCAGGAGGGACGTCCTGGAAAACAATGTCAAAATAACTGGGATCCATTGAAGCATTCCAGAGTTATAACCTCATAAAGGGACAGTGGTCAGAATTGTAAAAAATTGGCCCGGTCATTAACGTGCAAACCACCCTTGGGGGTAAAGGGGTTAATGGGAGAAATGGCTCACAAAATAGGTGCTTCTCTGAAAAGAGAAAGTATTAGAAAATTAGTGACTTAAGAAGCCCTTAACCAAAAGGAAGATCTTAAAAAGACTCAAGAAATGCTTTGTATTTCTTAAAATGGATGCCTGCACACGTTACAGAGTGAACTACTTTGCTATCAACGTTCGTTATGCTTGTGACACCAAAAAAATGGTTACAAAGACACTGGCAGTAAAATATACTACAGCTCATCACAGCAGCCAGTTTCTCCAGGCCTTAGTGGAAAAAGTTCTGCAAGATTATGAACTAAAAAAAAAAAAGAACAGATTCTTGCTATTGTAACATTATCAAACATGATAAGTACAATTAAACTGATGAATGAGAATAATGAAGGTGGAACAGCAGCTAGAACATTTCACCTTCAGTATGTTCGTTATGGGAACAGGACTGTGGCCTTCCATCTCCGAGGAGCAAACAGATATTACTACAGAACAGCAAAATGATTCTTTAAAATTAGATGATCTTGTTGAAGCTGCTTCACACCTCTTTCCTATTCATCACATGCTCTGTGTTGTGCATACGCTGCAGCTGGCAATAAGAGATAGTTTGCAAGAGAGACATGTTCAAACTCTGATTAGCAAAGTGAGTTAATTGGCTATTGCTGCCAGAACCCCTAAAATTGATTGCATCTTGAAGAGATGTGCTGGAAAAGGGGCAATTATGGATCAAGCCACTCGGTGGGCAGCACCTATTTAATGATTGAGTGATTGCTTGACATGAAACCCTTCCTTGTAGATCTGGCCAACCCTCAGGTAATACGACATGAAGGTCAATAGACACGTGGCTGAATTGAAGGAATTGCTTCAATCGCCATTTACAGTGACTAAAAAGTTACAAGCGGAGGATTTAACTTCTGGCATTTTTATAAAGAAGTGGAAGAACTTGTTTTGGTTGTCCCAAAGAGGTTTAATCGCAGGTGGCATTGCTGCTTCAATGAAACAGAGACACTGCTATTAGAAATAAAGTTCTTCTGGCAGCTGTTTATGTGGACCCGAGTCATCGTATATTGCTGGATGATCAACAGCTTACTAAAGGAAAAGAAGCTATGATTGAAGTAGCAGTTAGGATGAGTGGGCTACAGGACAGCCAAGAGCAAGAGGATTCAGGGCCCTGCCAGTGCTGCTACCATTCCTTCATCCTCATCAGATGACGAGTTTGATTTTGACAAGTACTTGGACGACATGGAGCAGACAAAGTGTTGCTGCAGGGAAAAAGATTCCACTCCCACAGAAAACAGATTGACCATATTTCAGCAAAATTTTTCACTTGCTCTCAAAGTAGAAGAGTTTAATCGTTCATCAAAACTGACTGTGCACGAGGCAATTCCTTTATACCATGAAATTGTTAGAGATGTTGCCCATGTGGCTACTGCCACCAACCGAAGTTAGGGTACCGTCACAGTGCCATTTTCATCGCTACGATGGTACGATTCGTGACGTTCTAGCGATATCGTTACGATATCGCAGTGTCTGACACGCAGCAGCGATCAGGGACCCTGCTGAGAATCGTACGTCGTAGCAGATCGTTTGGAACTTTCTTTCGTCGCTTGATCACCCGCTGACATCGCTGGATCGTTGTGTGTGACAGCGATCCAGCGATGTGTTCGCTTGTAACCAGGGTAAACATCGGGTAACTAAGCGCAGGGCCGCGCTTAGTAACCCGATGTTTACCGTGGTTACCAGCGTAAACGTAAAAAAAACAAACAGTACATACTTACATTCCGGTGTCTGTCCCCCGGCGTCTCAGCTTCTCTGCACTGTGAGCGCCTGCTGGCCGGAAAGCACAGCGGTGACGTCACCGCTCTGCTTTCCGGCTATGGCGCTTACACAGTGCAGAGAAGCAGAACGCCGGGGGACAGACACCGGAATGTAAGTATGTACTGTTTGGTTTTTTTTACGTTTACGCTGGTAACCAGGGTAAACATCGGGTTACTAAGCGCGGCCCTGCGCTTAGTAACCCGATGTTTACCCTGGTTACCCGGGGACTTCAGCATCGCTCCAGCGCCGTGATTGCAAAGTGTGACTGCAGTCTACGACGCTGGAGCGATAATCATACGACGCTGCGACGTCACGGATCGTGCCGTCGTAGCGATGAAAATGGCACTGTGTGACGGTACCCTTAGTCTAGAGAGGTTGTTCTCTAGCCTTAAAATAATTAGGTCAGACTTGGTCATATAAAGGAGGATCTGATGGAGGCGATACCATTTCGCAGAACAAATTCATAGACTTCACACATGCTATTTAGTAAGTTTTTGTTGAAAACTTTTTTTTTTTTTCCACTTACTGCAGAGTGTATAATATATTGTAAACATGCAAAAAAAAAAAAATTGTTCTAAAGTTGTATTCCAATAAATATATTTTATGTTCTATCTAAATGGCTTGATTATTGTATCATTACAAAGATTAAAAGCCTGATGTTACCATTTTACTACAGTAAAGTTATCACTTAAACATGAGCCATGTATGAGGGATTCAGAGTTGTGGAGTTGGAGTCAGAATCATGGGAAATGAGGAGTCGGAGGTTTGGCTTACCGACTCCACAGCCCTGCTGGAGACACACACCTGTAAATTAGGTAGGCTCTTTTCACTACAGACATGCCAAATATGTGGGCGCGAAATGTTCTTTAGGCACACTGGGGCTAAGAAAGGGGGGGGGGGGGGGCATTTGGATTTGGGAGCGGAGAATTTCTGAATTTCTATTGGTGGGTGAGGAGCCATTTCACTATAATATTTGGGATCACAGCTATACGATGCTCTACGCTGACCACTTACTTTGCGGTTTCCATCTAAATCTCTGAGTGACATGATTCACTGAACCCCCCCCCCCCCGATAGATCCATTCACTATAGTGAGGCAGCAGAGTTACTCTGGACTCCATATGGCCTCTGTTCCATGTTTTTTTCAGAAATTCACTAAACTGTGGCCAACTGCACTTCTATGTAATCCTAAGAAGATGGACATCGCCGGATCACAGGTCCTATGGCATATCCCCAGTGCCTCCATCTGCCTCATTATAGGGAATCTTCCACCAGAGGTTTTGTCTGAATCACATATTTCACAGATTTACACAGAAACCCCAGTGTAAGCAATAAGCGCAGAATAATTGTGCGAAAAAAAAAAAATCAGTGTTAAGAATAGGTTTTATTTTTTATGCTGTTCCTCGTGCAGTATATGTGATAAGGCAGCTTTATTCTTTGGGTCAGTACGATTACAGCGATACCTCATTTATATAATTTTATATGTTTTGACGCTTTTACACAAAAACTATTGTGTAGAAAAAAATAATTGTTTTTGCATCGCTTTATTCTGAGAGCTATAACTTTTATTTTTCTACTGATGGAGCTGAATGGCGGCTTTATTTTTGCGGGACTAGATGACATTTTCAGCGGTATAATTTTTATTTACATCAGTCTTATCACGTTTTATTGCACTTTTTGTTCGGTGGTATGATGATAAAGCATTGTTTTTTTGCCTCTTTAATAGTGTTCACTGAAGGGGTTAACTAGTGGGACAGTTTTATAGAGCGGGTCGTTACGGACACGGCAATACCAAATGTGTACTTTTGTTGTTTTTTTTTTTATTTACATAAATGTATTTATTAGCAAAATGTGTATTTTATTTGGGGAATTTTAAAGGGAACCTGTCACCCCCAAAAATCGATGGGGAGGTAAGCTCACCGTCATCAGGGGCTTATCTACAGCATTCTGTAATGCTGTAGATAAGCCCCCGATGTTACCTAAAAGAGGTTAGATTATACTCACCCAGGGGCAGTCGCGGTCCGATGGGTGGTCTCAGGTCCGCTCCGGCGCCTCCCATCTTCATTCCATGACGTCCTCTTCTGGTTTTCACGCCGCGGCTGCGGCGCAGGCGTACTTTGTCTGCCCTGTTGCAGGCGCCGGGCCTCTTTGACCTGTCCCGGCGCATGCACACTGCAGTACTTTTCTCTGCCCTCAACAGGGCCGACAAAGTACACCTGCACCGCAGCGTGAAGAGCAGAAGAGGACGTCATGTAATGAGGATGGGAGGCTCCGGACCGGACCTGAGACACCCATCGGACCTGGACCGCAGCGGGACCGCCCCTGGGTGAGTAATCTTACCTCTTTCTACTCTTTTAGGTAACATCGGGGGCTTATCTATAGCATTACAGAATGCTGTAGATAAGCCCCTGATGACGGTGGGCTTACTTCACCATCGATTCTGGGGGTGACAGGTTCCCTTTAAAAAAATATATATTTTTACACATAAAAAAATAAACTTTTACATTATCCCAGTATGGTACATCACTATATAGTGTCAGATCACTAATCTGACACTTTGCAGAGCGGACTGTCAGATCAGGATCTCACAGGCAGGGAAGGAGGAATGCTGGTGCCTGCTCTCAGCAGGCGCTCACAAGCCACCTCCCTGCAGGACCCTGCGGCCATCTTGGTGCCGGGGGTCTCCATGGAGACCATCAGAACAACGTGATCACATAGCGTTTTTCTGAGGGAAGTGCGCAGGGAGCCGCCTCCATGCACAATACTTTTCATGCTGTTGTCACTACTAACAGCGTCATCAGAGGGGTTAAATGCCCACGATCAGCGCTAGCACTGATCGTGGACGTTGCTGCAGGGTGTCAGCTGTCACCCACACGCAATCTCCAGCTCACCGTGAGGCCGCGGCGCTGTACTGGTACTGCTCTGGGCACAAATGCACCTCCCGCAGAGCAGTACTAGTACAGCGCATGCCTGGAAGGTGTTAACGATTATGGACATGTTCTAAAGTTATCTTTCCTGCAATATTAAAGCGTACCAAAAATGTGGTAATTATGTGATTTATATAATGCATGTTGATCCTATACATTTCTAATAAAACATTATTAAAAGAGGTTGCCTAGTGAAAATAAGTCAGTCAGACACCTGTGACGGCAGCACAAGGCATTTTTATCCCAGTTAGAATGGAACGACAGTGGGCAACACTCAGGGCAACACTCAGGGCAACACTCAGGGCAACACTCAGGGCAACACTCAGGGCAACACTCAGGGCAACACTCAGGGCAACACTCAGGGCAACACAGCATGCACACTGTCGTTCTATTGTAAACATGGATAAAAGTGCCCTGTTGTGCAGACTGGTACAGTTCCCAGAGGTAGGCCCAACACTGAGCAATAGGTTATCGCCTACTCTAACTTGTTTTCTATTGACAACTCCTTTAAGGCTATTAGAACTTGATAATGAAAAAGAGAGAAAAGCGTAAACAGGACTTGCATAGTATTATATAGTAACATTTTATTTTTAAAGTTCAATCCTTTGCAGCTACATTACACCATTGCAGAAATATGTAGACATTGCTTGCTTTTAGTATGCTCAGTGTTTTCTTCTCAACCATACTTGTTACCTAGAAGGGAATATCTATTGAGTACAGCCAAGCAGAAGGTTGTGCTCGGAAGGATTTCAACCTCATCTGGAACATTTATTCGGTGTGGTGCTCAGTAGGGTCTGGAAGGGATCAATTTCCTGCTATTGTTTTGTACTTAAAGGGAATCAGTCAGCAAGTTTTGCCATGTAATCTGAGGACAGCATAATGTAGCAGCAGAGATAGATTTCAGAGCTGTATCACTTAGGCTGTGTGCGGTTTCCATACAATGAAGGTTTTATCACTAGGAGATCATTGCCTAGACTACAGGTCATGAAAGTCCTGGTCTGACCATGCCCCCTCCTCTGATAAGCAGCTCACTGTCAATAGACAATATAAATCTGTGTTGTCAGGGTCAGAGTTCCGAGCTCTGCTGCATGCTACAGCTAAGAACTCTGTGTCACAACCGCTGCACACAGAAAACTACCTGGTGACATTCTCTTTTAAAAAACATCTTTTATTACTGAAACTAGTGGTATGGCTGCAAAACAAACTAAAAACCCCTAACAATAACTGCTTTTAGTAATCTGAGAGCAAACGCTAGGAAATCACATTAAAAGGGAACCTGTCACCCCCCCCTCCAGGGCCTATTAAAGTAAAAGTTCCACCTTCAGCAGCACTAAAGGTACCTTCACACTGAGCAACTTTACAACGAGAACGACAACGATCCGTGACGTTGCAGCGTCCTGGATAGCGATCTCGTTGTGTTTGACATGCAGCAGCGATCTGGATCCCGCTGTGATATCGCTGGTCGGAGCTAGAAGTCCAGAACTTTATTTGGTCGTCAGATCGGCGTGTATCGTCATGTTTGACAGCAAAAGCAACGATGTCAGCAATGTTTTACATGGAGGTAACGACCTGTGAGAACGATAAGCGAGTCGCCGTTACGTCACAGGATCGCTCCTGCATCGTTCTGGAGCTGCTGTGTTTGACATCTCTACAGCGACCTAAACAGCGACGCTGCAGCGATCGGCTCGTTGTCTATATCGCTGCAGCGTCGCTGAGTGTGACGGTACCTTTAGGCTGCATTGTGAAGGTGGCTCTCAAGTTTATTATCCCTAGGAACGCTGAAACAGTGCCAAAGTCATTATCTTCAAAGGAGCATGGTGACCCGCTCCACTGCACAGGCGCCAGATTCCCAGCCCCATAGTGTGAATACATCATAACACACTGTGGGGCGGGATCTGGCGCCTCCGCTACACGAAGGCGCCGGTGACATCACAAAAAAGAAAAGGCGGCGCCCGCAGAGAGAGGGGGATGATGGATCGCTGCGATGTGGTTGAGTCAGGGGGAGAAAATATACCTCCTTGACTCAGATATGGTGGGAAATGTATGAAAGTGATTATTTTCGCGTTCCTAGGGATAATAGACATAAGAACCACCTTCACAGGCTTCATTAGGCCCTGGGGTGGGTGTGACCGGTTCTCTTTAAATCAATTAGCATGGAAGGGCACTGGGGATTGATGCCCTCCATGTGCACAGACAGCCACAAAGCACTTGCAGAGTAATTTGCATTTGAGTTCAAAGCTTTATTTTTCAGAACATCATTTTTTCTTGTAGAACTAGAACCTTAAACAGCCACACCACTAGTTAATTCTGACAGATTCCCTTAAATCAACAGAAGCGAACTTTAGAAATGGGATCTTAACCATATCAGATTTGGGGACAAACATCGTAAGATAGGATAGATCCCTTCAAGGCCAACACGAACAGAGCATTATCCAAATGGTAGAAATGTCAGGTCAGATTGCGTACGGAGTCCACCGACACAAAGACCTGTGAGGTTACAGATTCACTTCTTGTGCTTTCATCTATCAATCACAACTCCTCATAAGAGACTAAACCCAGGAAACTTTATTCCATATAATTCAAAATGACACTAGAGGCACAATATTATATAAAGGCTGTGTGTGTAACTTCCTTCTCAACAGATTCATTCGAAAGAATCGTTGTTAAAGTATAGTATGACAAAACACGCAATATATGATCATGCAAAAACCAGAAACACCCCTTAAACAAAGTATACATCAACTTCCCAGCAGAAATTTTACTACAAACAGGAAATAAATTTTGTCTGTAGCAAACAAAACATAGGCAGTTAAATAAAAAATACATATATTTCAGAATAAACAGGTTGGGATTGGCATGGTTATGTATATAGCAATCGGGTTAATGTCACTATTCACTAAATAAGCCACAGTTATAGTTTGTATGGTCCTTTATTTTTTTAGATCCATATTTTGGGTGCCACTTCCACAAAAAAAAAAACAAAAAAAAAAAACAACAACTTGCAACTCAGCTGTAGTGCAGAAAAAAAATCCTCAGTCTTCAGGGGTTAAAAGTAAAATGAGCTCGCCATGAAAAAAAATGATATGGTTCTTATACAAAATGCCATGTTGGGCGTTTGATTGGATATAGATGGATTATCCCCCCCCAAAAAAAAAGTTATGTTAGAATCTGGCAGACTACAGTCACTTTTATTGGGCAATGCAGTATTTACAAGGAACATTCGTGTAGCTTACAGAAACAGCTTAAAGAAAAAAAAAGAAGAAAAAAAAAAAAAAAAGTGAATGTAGCCGGCAATGATGTTAAAACTGTCAGAATGACAAGACATGATGGAAGAAATAAAAAAAAAAAAAAAAAAAAAAAAAAAAAAGAGAGGAAAATTGTGGCACCTCCCAGGTGGCAATAATGTGGAGCAGCTGTAAAAGTCAGGTTATAGATGTAAATTTCAAGACACATCTGTAAAAAAAAAAAAAGAGAAAGAAATTAAACAATTAATTCACATTTTTTAATGAACTAGCTAGATGAAATTCTTACGTTGGGGCTAAATATACCATATATACTCAAGTATAAGCCGACCCGAGTATAAGCAGAGGCTCCCAATTTTGCCACAAAAAAACCAAACAAAAAAACTGGGAAAACTTATTGACTCGAGTATAAGCCTAGGGTGGGAAATGCAACAGCTACTGGTAAATTTCAAAAATAAAAATGGGTACCAATAAAAGTAATTAATTGAGACATCAGTAGGTTTAATGTTTTTGAATATCCATATTGAATCAGGAGCCCCATATAATGCTCCATACAGTTCATGTTGGCCCCATAAGATGCTCCATACAAAATACACCCCATATAATGCTCCATATTAAAATATGCCCTATATAATGCTGCAGAAAGGTTAATAATGGCTCCATAAGATGCTCCATATTAAAATATGCCCCATATAATGCTGTACAAAAAGTTAATGATGGCCCCATAAGATGCTCAATAGAATAATATGCCCAATATGCTGCTGCGATTAAAAAAAAAAACAAAAAAAACACATACTCGCCTCTCGTCACTGGGGTCAGTTGCCGGTGTTGCCGCTGGCTCAGGCCCCCGGCACTTGCGATATTCACCTGTCCCCGTTCCTCCGCCGTGTGCTGCTGTGTCTTCCGTCTCTCTGCAGTGACTGTTCAGGCAGAGGGCGCACACTAAACAAGTCATCGCACCCTCTGACCTGAACGTCACAGCCAGAGGACGCAGAAGACACAGCCCGGCGGTGGAAAGGGGACAGGTGAATATCGAATGGCTCACCCTCCTGGTGTGGTCTCTGCACTTCCCCGCTTCTCCATTGTCCAGGGCAGTCACATGAAACCACTCATTAAAGTAATGAATATGCGCTCCACACCTATGTGAGTGGAGTCGCATGCATATTCATTACTTTAATAAGAAGGACCACTTAGTGACCACTTAACAGAGGAAGAGATGCCGGCCGGAGACCATATGAGAAGCAGGGAAGGGCCAGGAGGTGGTGAGTATGATGTGACAGCCGCCGAGTCCTGCCGCTCCTCCGCCGACCCCAGGGACAATGACTCAAATATAAGCCGGCTTATACTCTAGTACATATGGTATGTAAATAATTGAATATGACCTTGAAGATACAGATAAGTACAGCCTCAATTATTCCAGGTACATTTGCAGAAAAATCAGGATTTTTGTAGAATTATGATTTGATGTACGAGTGACCAATTTGATTAAACATGTAATAATGATAATCATTTTCATATATAGGATTGAAACAGTCATTAAAGGGAACCTGTCAGCAGGATTGTGCACAGTACCTGCACAGTGTCAGGTCGGCGCCGTTATACTGAATAAAATTCCTTGGTTGCTGAAATACATCTTGTGGTTGTTTCTTAATGTTTATGTTCAGTTTTGTGTTAATGAGATTCTCGTGCCCCAAGGTGAGGTTAGTGTATGTGGTGCTCTGATTAGGTATTCATAATGCAAACTGCTGACAGGTCACTGATCCCTATACCATCACATATTGAATACAATGGAAAAAAAAGAGCTTCTGTAGGAAGGTGTCGGCCGTGGCACCTGCGCTGCAGCATAACTGCATGGTTAATGTGCACTTAATCCCCTTTGCTTATTTACTTTAGCAAGGGGAAAAAAAAGTCAATTTGAAAATGGCGCCTGACGCGCCTGCACAGTAGCAGCTCTCGGAGATCACTGATAGCTGTAATTAAGCAGGCACGGGCAGTTCCATCTTTGAGGATGAAATCTTTTTTTTTCTTCTCCAGCAAGATGGCGCCACCGATGTCTGTGCAATAACAGCTATTGGATCTCTATACACACCGATAGCTGCTACTGTGAAGGTGTGGCGGGCGCCATTTTCAAATTGACTTTTGGGTACTGGTGAGGACTGTAGATGCAGTGTTTGGGCCAAAAAAAAAAAAAAAAAAAAAAAAAAAACTTAGTGCAGGAGAAAACAGACACATCATGCTTACTTGCCTTCATAAATCAGAAGATGTCAGACAATGCTATCAGATTAGAAATGGCAGTAACCAGTGGGACCCTGGTATACCCATATACTAAGCGGTCTTTTTAGAAGGATTAGCGAAAAAAAAGTTATACCTTCAACATGAAATTTTTGCCAAGCAATTCAACTATGCATGAAAACTTATCAAGTCCTGGAAATGATGATATTGCTCCCTCGGACTCCTGATCTCAATATTATCAAGTCTGATAATGAGGAGACAGAAGGATTTGAGAAAGCATACAACCACAAAAAATGTGTGGTTAGAATGTTTGTTTCGAATGACCACTTGGTCAAGTACCTTCAAAAACTATGTGCACAAGTACTTACAAGAACTGATGATGTTTTGAAGGCAAATGGTGGTCATGCTTAAATATTGACTTGATTTAGATTTCTCGTTTGTTCATCCACTTTGCATTTTGTTAATTAATACTTCTATACAGTGCTATACATGTAGGTATGTATAGAATATGTACAGAAATGTACATGTATATAAAAATATTTATATGTACAGGTCCTTCTCAAAAAATTAGCATATAGTGTTAAATTTCATTATTTACCATAATGTAATGATTACAATTAAACTTTCATATATTATAGATTCATTATCCACCAACTGAAATTTGTCAGGTCTTTTATTGTTTTAATACTGATGATTTTGGCATACAACTCCTGATAACCCAAAAAACCTGTCTCAATAAATTGGCATATTTCACCCGTCCAATCAAATAAAAGTGTTTTTTAATAACAAACAAAAAAACCATCAAATAATAATGTTCAGTTATGCACTCAATACTTGGTCGGGAATCCTTTGGCAGAAATGACTGCTTCAATGCGGCGTGGCATGGAGGCAATCAGCCTGTGACACTGCTGAGATGTTATGGAGGCCCAGGATGCTTCAATAGCGGCCTTAAGCTCATCCAGAGTGTTGGGTCTTGCGTCTCTCAACTTTCTCTTCACAATATCCCACAGATTCTCTATGGGGTTCAGGTCAGGAGAGTTGGCAGGCCAATTGAGCACAGTAATACCATGGTCAGTAAACCATTTACCAGTGGTTTTGGCACTGTGAGCAGGTGCCAGGTCGTGCTGAAAAATGAAATCTTCATCTCCATAAAGCATTTCAGCCGATGGAAGCATGAAGTGCTCCAAAATCTCCTGATAGCTAGCTGCATTGACCCTGCCCTTGATGAAACACAGTGGACCAACACCAGCAGCTGACATGGCACCCCACACCATCACTGACTGGGTACTTGACACTGGACTTCAGGCATTTTGGCATTTCCTTCTCCCCAGTCTTCCTCCAGACTCTGGCACCTTGATTTCCGAATGACATGCAAAATTTGCTTTCATCAGAAAAGCCGCTGTTTATGGTTCAAAAGTGGCTTTACCTGGGGAATGCGGCACCTGTAGCCCATTTCCTGCACACGCCAGACTCAGTCCACTGCTTCCTCAGGTTCCCCAAGGTCTGGAATCGGTCCTTCTCCACAATCTTCCTCAGGGTCCGGTCACACCTTCTCGTTGTACAGCGTTTTCTGCCACATTGTTTCCTTCCAACAGACTTACCATTGAGGTGCCTTGATACAGCACTCTGGAAACAGCCTATTTGTTGAGAAATTTCTTTCTGGGTCTTACCCTCTTGCTTGAGGGTGTCAATGATGGCCTTCTTGACATCTGTCAGGTCGCTAGTCTTACCCATGATGGGGGTTTTGAGTAATGAACCAGGCAGGGAGTTTTTAAAAGCCTCAGGTATCTTTGATATATGTTTAGAGTTAATTAGTTGATTCAGAAGATTAGGGTAATAGGTCATTTAGAGAACCTTTTCTTGATATGCTAATTTATTGAGACAGGTTTTTTGGGTTATCAGGAGTTGTATGCCAAAATCATCAGTATTAAAACAATAAAAGACCTGACAAATTTCAGTTGGTGGATAATGAATCTATAATATATGAAAGTTTAATTGTAATCATTACATTATGGTAAATAATGAAATTTAACACTATATGCTAATTTTTTGAGAAGGACCTGTAGTTTATGTAGGGGACTTGGTTCTGTGATCATCTGGTCCTAAGCCAGCTACATATACCCAATATAGTACAGATCATTAAATTTTATATCGGAAAGAAGTTACGTAGATAATGTTACACCAAATGTAACGCACTATGATGGAAAGAAGATATATGATACATTCAACTACATGAAAAGGGCAGGAATTTTACAATCAAGCTGTAAAATAAGACTTGGAAATGCTTGACAGAGAAGCCAAACATTCCAGATTCAGCTGAAGATCAAAGCTTGCTGCAATCATTATAAGGTCCAACATTGTGGTGCAATACACTTATTAGAAGTCAACAGAAATACATATAGGCATGCAACAGTAGGAAAACTCTGTGCTTCTGTTTCATAGAGTTGGGCAGTGGAAGCCATCAATAGTTGCATGACATTCAAGACATTTCCTTTTAGACTAAATAAAAACATATGAACAAGGAATTTATTCTTGAAGAAAGACAACAAAATCAAAGCTTGTGCAGTCTCCACCTGCAGCCATGGTTTACTCTCATGCCTCAGCGTCCTCTTGTACAGTTTGTAGGTTAACAAAAAGCAGCAGGAGATAGTAACTCATGACTGCAGTATTGGGCTACACATGGAAATACACAGGTCTGCATAGCAACTGTATGTACAAAATAGGAAGATTTATAATTGAGCTATGCTTTGTGGTTACGGTTGGGCCTGTTGGAAAATATACTCTAGTTCAACTCTAAGTCAACTTAGAAAATCACTGAAATACTTACAGCTGGCAGGTCTTGCTCCATACCGTCGCATTATCTTATCATGTGTAAATTTCACAAATGATTCATATTGTTCTAGGAAAAAGGTAAAAAGCATAAGTACAAAGATGTGATCACACCAGTGTTTTAGAATAACTACATTAAAAAGAACTACCGTATATACTCGAGTATAAGCCGAGATTTTCAGCCCAAATTTTTGGGCTGAAAGTGCCCCTCTCGGCTTATACTCGAGTCACGGTCGGCGGGTGAGAGGGCGCTGAGGCATACTTACCTAGTCCCGGCGATCCTGGCGCTCCCCCTGCCCGTCCCACGGTCTCCGGGTGCCGCAGCTCTTCCCCTGTTCAGCGGTCACGTGGGACCGCTCATTAGAGAAATGAATATGGACTCCACTCCCATAGGGGTGGAGCCGCCTATTCATTTCTCTAATCAGAGGTAACTGTGACCGCTGACAGAGGAAGAGGCTGCGGCACCGAAGACCAGCTGTCCGGGGGAAGGAGCGGGACGCCGGGAGCAGGTAAGCATTACATATTCACCTGTCCGCGTTCCACACGCCGGGCGCCGCTCCATCTTCCCGGCATCTCTCCGCACTGACTGTGCAGGTCAGAGGGCGCGATGACGCATATAGTGTGCGCGCCGCCCTCTGCCTGATCAGTCAGTGCAGAGATACGCCGGGACGGGACGCTGAGGAGCTGCAAGCAAGAGAGGCGAGTATGTGTTTTATTATTTTTATTGCTGCAGCAGCAGCACCAGCACAGCTTTCTATGGCACAGCTTTCTATGGCACATCTATGGGGCAATAATGAAAGGTGCAGAGCACTATATGGCACATCTATGGGGCAATAATGAACGGTGCAGAGCACTATATGGCACATCTATGGGGCAATAATGAACGGTGCAGAGCACTATATGGCACATCTATGGGGCAGTAATGAACGGTGCAGAGCACTATATGGCACATCTATGGGGCAGTAATGAACGGTGCAGAGCACTATATGGCACAGCTATGGGGCAATAATGAACGGTGCAGAGCACTATATGGCACAGCTATGGGGCAATAATGAACGGTGCAGAGCACTATATGGCACAGCTATGGGGCAATTATGAACGGTGCAGAGCGCTATGGGGCAATTATGAACGGTGCACAGCTTTCTATGGCACAGCTATGGGGCAATTATGAACAGTGCAGAGCACTATATGGCACAGCTATGGGGCAATAATGAACGGTGCAGAGCACTATATGGCACAGCTATGGGGCCATAATGAATGGTATGGAGCATCTATTTTTATTTTTGAAATTCACCGGTAGCTGCTGCATTTTCCACCCTAGGCTTATACTCGAGTCAATAAGTTTTCCCAGTTTTTTTGTGGCAAAATTAAGGGGGTCGGCTTATACTCGAGTATATACGGTACCTAAAACTGTGTATAACTCTGTGATAACATATGCAACTATTCCATGGCAACCCGTAGTGTGAAATATGTGCACAGCTTTCATAAGATCCTGCTACCGTTTTGCTACAAACACTGGTAGGAAACACATGCAACCCAAGTACCGTGGCAGCCACTATATAAAAAGTGTGTTCAGAGCTAATGGCTTCCTGCAAAGGGCAAAATAAGCACTACATAGTGTGGCAAGGGAATTTAACGTCCTGGAAAGCCTTTTCCAAAGTAGATCTAGTTACAATTGCTAAAATCTGTCAGAACTCCATTTGCCATCTTGACATGGAGGCAGTTATAAGAGGTTGGCCTCTACTTTCCATGTCCCTTTCATGTGAACTATCTCCTGTAGAGCATTTTGCCAAATACCAGGTGTTGCTAAATCCTGCCGTATCCTGAGCGGATTTTAGCACCACATGACCTCTGACTGAGAATCTCCTGCTTCCTGTGATATCACGCCAGATTTTCCCTCACTTCCAGGCTCTGGAAACTGACAGGTGGGTGGGGATTGCCACAGACATGAATTCAGCAGACCTCAACGTTTCTGTGAATGCTGCCAGCTCTTCCTGGAGACGGAGCTCTCCCCTGCATCTGTATGTGCACCATTTATCGATCTATCCCATCATCTATGGAAGTGGGTGTAATGATTTTATGCTTTACTTCTATTACCTGAAGTCCTATACAAGGGATTGTGCTGGGGTTGTGTGCGACTCTGGTGGAGGACTGACCTGGGACTTAATTCCCAGGGACGGGATAGTACGTCATGGGCGATCGGCCGTGCTCATGGGGGAAGCGCGGCTTATTGCTGTGGGGTGTCAGCTGATTATTGTGCCACGGACCGCTCCTGGCACACTAACCCCCGGAACACTGCGATCAAACATGATCGCAGAATTCCGGCGGCATAGGGAAGCATCGCGCAGGGAGGGGACTCCCTGCGTGCTTCCCTGAGACCCTCGGAACAACGCAATGTGATTGCGTTGTTCAGAGGGTCTCCTACGTCCTCCTCCTTGCAGGCCCCGGACCCAAAATGGCTGTGGGGCTCCTTCCGGGTCCTGCAGGGAGGTGGCTTACAAGCTCCTGATCAGAGATCTGTCACTATACAGTGATGTCCCACCCTGGGGCAATGTAAAAAAGTAAAAAAATATTTACATGTGTTAAAAAAAAAAATTCCTACATAAAGAAAAAATATATATATATTGTTCCAATAAATACATTTCTTTATCTAAATTTAAAAAATAAAAGTACATATATTTAGTATCGCCGCGTCCGTAACGACCCGATCTATAGAACTGTCCCACAAGTTAACCCCTTCAGTGACTATATAAAAAAAAAAAAAACCCATGAGGCAAAAAAACGCTTTATTATCATACCACCAAACAAAAAGTGGAATATGAAAACGTCATCTTGTCCCGCAAAAAACGAGCCGCAATGCAGCGTCATCAACGAAAAAATAAAAAAGTTATAGTCCCTAGAATAAAGTGATGCAAAAATAAATTTTTTTTTACATAAAATAGTTTTTATCGTATAAAAGCGCCCTAAAACATAAAAAAATTTATATAAATGAGGTATCGCTGTAAACGTACTGACCCGAAGAATAAAACTGCTTTATCACTTTACCAAACGTGGAACGGTATAATCACAACCCTAATCCCAACCCTAATCAAAACCTTAAGCCCAACACACCCCTAATCCTAATCTCAACCCTAACCCCAACCCTAATCTCAACTCTAACCCTAACTTTAGCCCCAACCCTAACCCTAGCCCCAACCCTAACCTTAGCCCAACTCAGTTTCAGTTTTATTGTTCTTCCTAACTAAGGGGGTGATAAAGGGGGGGGGGGGGGGGGCATGTACTATTTTTTTTTATTTTGATCACTGTGATAGATCCCATCACAGTGACCAAAATGAAACAAGAGGAAGAATCAACCTCAGCCCGCCGGCAGATCACGGCGGGTGCACTGCGCATGCGCCCGCCATTTTCTTACTGGAGGAAGAATCCGGCTGCCAGGAGGGGACGCAGGAGGACCCAGGAGTAAGTATGACAGGGTCCCTGATCCCCCTATTTCTCTGTCCTCTGATGGCTGATCACATCAGAGGACAGAGAATGACAGACAGATCGCATTTTTTTTTTTTGCGGTCGCCGGTAAACGGTTAATTACCGGCGATCGCAAAACGGGTCGGTAAAAACCGACCCCAAAGATCTGCTGGGTACCGGCCGGTGGGTGCACTGAGCATGCGCCTGCCATTTTTTTGCCGGAAGATGGCGGCGCCCATGGGAAACCACGAGGAGCACCAGGGGACACTGGTAAGTATCAGGGGGCGATCAAGGACCCCATTTCTCTGTCCTCAGAAATTAAATGGTCGTGGGTTTTTTTTTTGTGCACGCCGGTAAACTGTTAATTATCGGCGATCGCAACCAGGGGGTCAGTAAAAAAAAAGACCCAAATCATGTTCTCTGGGGGTCTCTGCTACCCCCGGCAACCGAGACCCCAGAGAAAATCCGACTCTGGGGGGTGCTATACACTTTTTCCACAGAACCGTTAATTAACGGCGCTGTGGTTTAAGTACCCTTAACTACCGCCGTTAAAAGGCGTACCGGCGGTCGTTAAGGGGTTAAACTCATTTTAGTGTTACTATGCCCTGTGTTGCATTCTTAATCCTTGCTGCTCCACACAAATTAAAGGAAATGGGACTTAAAAAAAAAAAAAAAAAAAATCACTGCGTGTCCTAAAAGCTGTATGTTGTAGGGCTGCAGTGTCTTTGACTGCTTACATCTTCTATGACTGGATGACTAAAGATAGTTCTTAATAGCCTCCAGACCTTAGGAGTCCCCTAAACAATAGATGGCTGAACCATCGGCCATCTCTCCAAACGCTCATTATATTTATGAAAGAGCTGCTGCCAAGTTTATCTAGAAGAGAACAAAAGCATTGGCTGTCCAAATTAGTACAGATTCGAGTTGGCTGTCGAATGAGCCCACAGATATAGGCAGATTCAGGCGGCGTTTATCTAATGTGTATTGGGGCCTATATGCTGGGGAAATACAGTTCAGACCAAAACAAGAACACTCATGAACGTGAGCGCTACAGTACTGACCTTCTAGTTTTGTGTTAAGAATCTTCTCATATTCTTCCTTTATCTTATCTTCATGGTCTTTCAGAAGACGTTCACACAGAATTCCTACTTGTCGTAAGCTAAAGGATGGCTGGTCTTTCTTTGAAATGGACCCTTCAGGGAAACAAAATGACACCAGTGCTTGTTAATGGCCAAAAAAGGAATTGAAACTGATGGCAAACTAAAAATGTGAAGGGCAATCTTAATTAGTAAATTGTCATTACCTGGAGAAGATGGGGCTGTAAGGGCTGAACTGGTCTGAACCTCACTAGGCTGGCCGACTTCAGTTTGGTTGAATGTTACTTCTAACTGCCTTCGTCTATGGTAACGTGTATACTCTTGTCTCAGGTTCTCAAAAATTTGCTCTGCAGGAGAAGAAAAAAAAAAAAAATGTAAACTATAAATATGCTCTATCCATCAATACAAATTATACAGCTAACATTTCCACAGTGCTAGATAGAGAAACAATCACAGCTATGTCCCCATACCCACAGAGGCAAATTCCCACAGGGAGAATAAGCAGATTTTCCTTGGCATATTTGTGAGAGGAAACTCTAGTGCATATTACAAGAGCAGTGGTGTGAGCAGGTCTCAGAGGGCAGCGTGACTCTGCGACTGACGGGTAGAGTTACTGATGTCACCACTGTTCAGAGCCACAGGGTCTCACAGAGCGCAGGGGGTCCGCAGTGGCTGCTGCTACAGTCTATGGAGCTTGGTTCTGTGAACAAGGCTTCATAGCCTCTGGACATTGGATTCAGGGATTGTCGTGGGAACGCAAAGGACTACGTCGGACCTGCGTGGGAACTATTTTCTGATCAATTTCTTGAAGGAGGGACAGAGTGTTGTCTTTATGTCTCTCCATGTTCTTCACGTTTCCATTTGTGGACTACGGCAGAATTCCTGGACTACAGCAGAACAGCATGGCTTTATTTTTTTTTTAATAAATTGAAGAACCCGGGGAAGTGTTTTATTTTTTCAAATAAAGTATTTTTTTATTTTTGGATTAACCCCTTCATGACCTTGGGATTTTCCGTTTTTCCCTGTTAGTTTTTCGCTCCCCTCCTTCCCAGAGCCATAACTTTTTTATTTTTCCGTCAATTTGGCCAAGTGAGGGCTTATTTTTTGCGGGACGAGATGTACCGGTACTTTTGAACAACTTCATTGGTTTTACCATGTCGGGTACTAGAAAACGGGAAAAAAATTCCAAGTGAGGCAAAATTGCAAAATAAGTGCAGTCCCACACTTGTTTTTTGCTAGGTTCACTAAATGCTAAAACTGACCTGTCATTATGATTCTCCAGGTCAGTACAAGTTCATAGACACCTAACGTGACTAGGTTATTTTTTATTTAAGTGGTGAAAAAAATTTCCAAACTTTGCTAAAAAAAAAAAAAAAAAATTTGCGCCATTTTCCGATACTCGTAGCGTCTCCATTTTTCATGATCTGGGGTCGGTTGAGGGCTTATTTTTTGCTTTCCGAGCTGTCGTTTTTAATTATACCATTTTGGTGCAGATCCGTTCTTTTGATCGCCCGTTATTGCATTTTAATGCAATGTCGCGGCGACCAAAAAAACTTAATTCTGGCTTTTCTAATTTTTTTCTCGCTACGCCGTTTAACGATCAGGTTAATGCTGAACGCAGCGATACCAAATATGTGTAGGTTTGATTTTTTTTTATTGATTTATTTTGATTGGGGCGAAAGGGGGGTGATTTAAACTTTTATATTTTTCATTTTTTTTTTTTTTAAACTTTTGCCATGCTTCTATAGCCTCCATAGGAGGCTAGAAGCAGGCACAACGCGATCGCCTCTGCTACATAGCAGCAATCTGATGTTCGCTGCTATGTAGCAGAAATACAGGTGTGCTGTGAGCGCCGACCACAGGGTGGCGCTCACAGCTATCCAGGATCAGTAACCATAGAGGTCTCGAGGACCTCTATGGTTACAATGTACAAGCATCGCCGACCTCCGATCATGTGACGGGGGTCGGCGATGCGCTCATTTCCGGCCGCCCGGCCGGAAGCCCAGGTTAAATGCCGCTGTCTGCGTTTGACAGCGGCATTTAACTAGTTAAAAGCGGCATTTAACCAGGGGGCACTGCCCCTGAGGAAGCCAGCATTACTGGCGACACGCGTTGGGCTTCTGTGCCCAGTGCCACCCCATTTGTATCACCATCTTCCATTGCATTGTTGTGCTCCATAAGGGACACCTCCCTGGAAGCTTCTACTAACAGCCGCAGGTTGTATAGGGCACCATACCTTTCGGTATTCTTAACCCTTAGGGATACTACTTTATGGGTCAATGTGGTATCTGTGACTCTTTGATTATTTTTCTCTTGTGCCTCCATCTAAACCGCTGCTATATTTGATATACACATTATGGTGGGACATAGCCATTTATGGACTAATGATAATATGTATTTTATCTATCTGTTCTTGGGGTGGCATTGAGGTATGACCTTATCTTGGGTCTGTGGTTTCATTCTTTGCTGTGTTGTGCAATTTTAATTGGTTTTAACTATGTTTGCAGTGTTAAAAGTGTGACCTAATAAATTTTGTATCATTTTTTGATCTTTTGGTGATCCCTTTCTTTATGCATGCTGCCTCTTTCTCTTTTTGCTTGTATATTTAACTAGTTAATAGGCGCGGGCAGATCGCGATTCTGCCCGCGCCTATTACGGGCACATGTCAGCTGTTCAAAACAGCTGACATGTCCCGGCTTTGATGCGGGCTCACCGCCGGAGCCCGCATCAAAGAGGGGCTTCTGACCTCGGACGTACTATCCCGTGTCTTTCCAGACCGCATGTCTATCTTGCGGAGACGCTCAGTCTCCGTAAGATAAATGTCACCCGTACAATGTATTGGACACGGAGATTCCGCACAGTTCAATGAACACATGCGGAATCACTTGTGTTGAAAAGCCGGCAGCGCTTTGGATGTAGCAGACATGTGCTGTATCCAAAGTACTGCCGATTTACTGACCGTGGACACGTACCCTAAAAGCTGGAGGATTTACTAGAATGAATATACCATTTCTACTTTGTCCCCTTAAATTATGCACCATGAGTGGTAAATAGACAAATAATTATGTGTATACATGTTTAATTGTATATTTTCACATCGGTATATACCTATCCAGAGATATGCCAATTTTGCATTTTATCATGCATTTACTTACCATGTAGGGATATCCCCCAGGTTTCCTATACCTGTGTGTTCCATTCTAATATGTATGTTTTTTCATGTATGTGGTTCTACCTTTTTCAGTAAAATATATACTGATTTTATTGGTATACATTTTCTTACATTGGTACATTATATGATAAAATCAATGTTCTCATTCACTACTATGCCTTCTACAAAACAAGCCCTCAGACGGCAGAAAATAAGGAAAACAAAAAGGGGTGAACTCGGAGAGTCGCTTCCCATCTCTCTTTACATACAGTAACCCATCATAAACCTCTAAGGGTATGTGCACACGCTGCAGATCCGCAGCAGTTTCCCATGAGTTTACATTACAATGTAAACCTATGGGAAACAGAAAACGCTGTGCCCAAGCTGCGGACAAAAACGCGTGGAAACGCAGTGGTTTACTTTCCGCAGCATGTCACTTTCTGCGGATTCTGCAGCGGTTTTACACCTGCTCCAATAGAAAACTGCAGGTGTAAAACCGCAGTGGAATCCGCAAAAAAAAAAAAAAAAAGTAAATCTGCAGCAAAAACGCAGCGTTTGTGCCCTGAAGATTTATCAAATCCGCTGCGGAAAAATACGCAGAGGACCATTCTACGTGTGCACATAGCCTAAACCTTTTAGAATTCTTAAATTTTGGCACTTTTCAGATGGGTCTAACAGGTTCTTTTTTTTGGATAGCTAGAAGTCCAGGTTCTGGATGAAATGCAAGACGCTGCAGCTATAATACAGTTAGTAACAAGCAGCCATGAAAAGGGCATCTGATGGAAAAATATATCTTTTGTGTAGCTAGTAAAATATGATCATTTATGGCAAGTTAAGGCTACTTTCACACTAGCGTTGGGCTCGGCGCTAGCGTTGTCTCCGCCGCACAACAGGGGCAGCGGATGCATTTTTCCAGCGCATCCGCGGCCCCATTGTGAGGTGCGGGGAGGTGGGGGCGGAGTTCCGGCCACGCATGCGCGGTCGGAAAAAGCGGACCGTCGTGAGCAAAAAACGTTACATGTAGCGTTTTTTGGTCCCGACGGTCCGCCACAACACGGCGCAACCGTCGCACGACGGTTGCGACGTGTCAATCCGTCGCTTAATGTAAGTCTATGGGGAAAAAACGCATCCTGCAAGCACTTTTGCAGGATGCGTTTTTTCGGCAAAATGACGCATTGTGGTGGATTGCAGTTAACGCTAGTGTGAAAGTAGCCTAAGTCTTGATGAACAGAATTGTGGTCCCTAAAGACGGAGGTTTAATACATTTCTGATAGAGGGAAAATTATTTCTCGCACGATGGAAGCGTGGTGGTAGTTATTGCAAAGTAGTCGTCAGGTTTCACTCTGAAGATCAGGTAGGGGCTGTGTGTAATGTAGAAACTGTTTGGTGTGTCTTATTGATGCTGTGACACGGATAATGGAAAACAACTGGATCATTGAGTCAATGCACACTATTTAGGGTGGGCAAATCCTCATTTCACTCCTTTTCTGAGGGGATGAGGTTGGAGAGAGACCTCCAAATGCTCTGATTAACCCCTTCATGCCACAGCTTTTTTTTGCGTTTGTTTTTTAATCTTCTTTCCAGAGCCTAACTTTTATTTTTCTGTCAATATGGCCATGTGAGGACTTGTTTTTTATGGGACAAGTTGTACTTTTGAACACCATTGGTTGTACCATATTGTGTCCTAAAAAACGGGAACAAAAATTCCAAGTGTGGTGAAATTGCAAAAAAGTGCAACTGTTTTTTTTGTATTTTTTTTTTTACCATGTTCACCAAATGAAAAAACTGACCTGCCATTATGATTCTCCAGGTCATTACGAGTTCATAGATACCAAACATGTATAGGTTTTTTCTATTTAAAATAGTGAAAAAAAACAAACAAAAAAAACCACAACACTCCGTCATTTTCCAAGACCAGTAGCGTCTCCACTTTGTGATCTGGGGCTGGGTGAGGGCCACTTTTTTTGCGTGCCGAGCTGAAGATTTTATTGACGCCATTTTGGTGTGGATATGATCTTTTAATCGCCCGTTATTGCATTTTAATGTGATGTTGCAGCAATAAAAAAAAAAACTAATTCTGGTGTTTTGACTTTTTTCTGCTACGCTGTTCACCGATCAGATTAATTTCTTTTTATAGCTTGATAGATCAGGCGATTCTGAACGCGGCGATACCAAACGTGTGTATTTTTTATTTTATTGTTTTAATTTTTTAATGGTGCATATGGTGGGGTGATTTGAACTTTTATATATTTTTAAAACTTTTTTCTACTTTTGGCATGCGTCAATAGTCTCCATGGGAGACTAGAAGCTGCGACAACCCGATCGGCTCTGCTACATACAGGCGATGATCAGATCGCCTGTGTGTAGCAGAAATGCAGTGACGTCACCGCTGCGCTCTGCTCTCACTGTACGGCGGCACTCAGTCAGAGCAGGAAGCAGACGGCAAGGGACCTGACGGACATCAGATGGTGAGTATGTACGGTTTGTTTTTTTTGGTAACCAGGGTAAACATCGGGTTACTAAGCGCGGCCCTGCGCTTAGTAACCCGATGTTTACCCTGGTTACCCGGGTGCTGCAGGGGGACTTCGGCATCATTGAAGACAGTTTCAACGATGCCGAAGTCGATCCCCTGATCGTTGGTCGCTGGAGAGAGCTGTCTGTGTGACAGCTCCCCAGTGACCACACAGCGACAAAACAGCGACGCTGCAGCGATCAGCATCGTTGTCTGTATCGCTGCAGCGTCGCTGTGTGTGACGGGGCCTTAAGGGGTTCTCTGAGAATGAGATCACATGACATCCCTGGTGTAATTCAAACTGCAGCCTGTCCTAGTCACATGTCAGTACAGGCTGTAGACTGAAGGCATATAACTCCCAAGCCCCCGTGGGTCAACTGACAAGAGCTGGGAGCACTGCTGTCATGAATGAAGAAATACATCTTTTCCTAGATGAGCAGGGGTTATCTCCAGATTCATCCTCAATGTTTATGCATTGGGTGCAGTCAGTCTCTGAGCACTGCTAGAAAGCTGGCAGACTGATGGACGAGAAGGATGAAGATGGATATCTCCTTGCAGAGAACATCATGGGTAAAATATTTCTTCACACTTGACAGCAGAGCTCCTGGCCACCAACTGCAGTATGTGTGATACTGGTTTGGTGAGACACAGGTCTTGGGAGCTGTATGTCTTCAGTCTGTAGCCCCTACTGACACGTGACTAAGATGGGCTGCAGTTTGAATTATATCAGGGCCTCCATTTTAGGTCATTTGTGCAGAAGCCATGAACTCCTGAGGTTGTTTCCTCATCCAGTTCCAGCCTCTAACTTTGCGAAAAAGAAAAACATCCGAGTGATAGTGTAGCTTCATCATGCAACAGACAGGAACAGGAAACTGGCAGTGGCACACAACATTAAGATTTGCTACAACATGACACTAGGTATAAGCTGTGCCTTATTTACTACACTACGCCACCTGGAAATATGACATGATATCTCCAAGTCCACAGTGCTCCCATTCTGACACAAGAAAGTGACAGTTCAGCCAATCTCTTGCCGATTTAAATGATTGAATGAGGACCCTGTAGCATCAGAAAGGTAGTTGTGTGTAAAGAGGATGGGGTAGTAATAATTTTTTAAAGGCTGTTCTTATCTTATGAAACGTTATCCCCTTAGATCTCAGTTCAGAGCCTCTCCCCTTGCCAAATCAGTTCTCATACTTTCCACTTCCATACTTTTTGCAATAGCCCAAAACACCATGTCTGCAAAATGAGATTCTGATTTGTCTTTTATCCCAAGTCATATTGCAAAATGTGTTAAACAGCTGATTGTGACTTGTAGGATCGGTGCTTCCAACAGGTGGCGCTATAGAGTTCAAGTCCTCTTTCTCCCTGAAGAGGCCATTTGCATATTTAATTTGTTAAGACACTTAAAATAAGCAAGCTTGCAATTTACTAGCTTTATCTGTCTGCTGTTATTCTGAAGTGAGCGCTTTTATCTTTTAGTGTACAGCTGGTTTCCATGGAGCTCGTGCACTAGTGGCTGCCCATACCCTGGCATAGTGTGCAGAAGTTACGTTCTAGGAAAGGGGTTCTCTCCCTCTCAGCTCCTGAAAAAGACGCAGTTATAAGTCACCAGGCAAGCAGCTGTCGCAGCTTTTCCCGGCTCTCACTGACTGGAGCTGTATGCTTGTTCAGATGCCCTGCTGTCTCTACCTGTAAACATAGTGATCGTGCAGATGCAAGAGCAAGCCACTGAAAGCTGCTCGTGTTACAGCAAAACTTGTGCTGAGCTTTATAGATATATCTCTTTATAGAAAGATATTTGAACAAATTATTAAACAGCATGTATGCAAGTACTTCGAATACAGTAACCAGAGCTGTATATCGACTTCAAGTCATGGGTCATATTCCTGGACCTAACAGTAGATGTCCTTTTACTGGAAGGGAGTGTGGAACCACTACATGACGAAAAGCAAGTGGGAGAGGATATAGGACCAATAAGCACTGGGAAGCCCCCAAACAGGTTTCCCCTAGCTATATTGAAAGAGTCACACAATTATACTTCTTCACTGCATGTACCGAGTACAACCTGAATTCCCAGATACGTCCCCCAAATGTCACAGGGGACGAGAATGGTTTTTTTCACCCAAGTGGTTCAGTTCCTACACGACTGCATGGGATTATCCCTCACATATGACCCTAGACTTGCCTATGATTTATTGACCCTGAACAATAACAAGGGACTGTGGATAGATTAATACTCACCGAGGTTCTATTTATGCCCTGAAAGTGTGTGGCTAGACACTTGAGGATATCCTGAGTTCTAACATTTTCAAAATGAAAATAGACTGAAAACCTCTTCCTTGCTTAAAAAAAAAATTATAGTAATAATCATCATCTATAAACGATGCAGCTGCCCTGGAAAATGCCAAAGAATTTGGGGTAGATACCGACTACCTAACCAGTGGGTGCTGTGCAGTGATGGCTTGGTGGCCAAACCAGGGGAAGAGAGGGAGGAAGATTTCTTGGACTGCACCTTCTTCTATGCATTCTTTAAGCCCACTGTCAACCTCTCTCGCTAAAGAGAAAGACAAGCAGCAGTGACTATTGTGCAACGTAGTTTATTTGGTACGATTCTCAGTTTGTGGGCAGAACCCACTAACATCTGCAAGGAGTTTGTATGTTCTCCCCGTGTTTGCGCGGATTTCCTCCGGGTACTCCGGTTTCCTCCCACATTCCAAACACATACTGATGGGGCTCACAATCTAGATTCCCTATCGGGGACAGTGATGATGTGTGCAAAACTGTAAAGCGCTGCGGGATATGTTAGCGCTATATAAAAATAAAGATTAATATTAATATACTAGATGGTGGCCCGATTCTAACGTATCGGGTATTCTAGAATATGTAGGTACTATATTACACAGGCACGTAGTACATTACACAGGCACGTAGTACATTACACAGGCACGTAGTACATTACACAGCTACATAGTATATAACACAGAGCACGTAGTATATTGGACAGTCACGTTGTATATTGCCCAGCTACATAGTATATAGCAGAGATGTAGTATATAACAGAGCCCAAGCAGTATGCAACACAGCCCACGTAGTATATAGCAATATTTAAACTATATGCTTGGTTAAAAAAAGACTTAAAATAAAAAATAAACATATACTCACCTTCCGAAGGCCCCTTGAAGTCCTGGCGCCTGTGTGTGGTGCACGCGGCAGCTTCCGGTCCCAGGGTTGGTATGAGCGCAGGACCTGTGATGACGTCGCGGTCACATGAACGTGACGTCATGGCAGGTCCTTCTCGCATAGCATCCTTGGCACCGGAACCTGCCACTTGCACTGCCAAGGACAGCGTGCGACGTCGGAAGGTGAGAATAACTTTTTTTTATTATTATTATTTGTAACATTAGATCTTTTTACTATTGATGTTGCATAGGCAGCATCAATAGTAAAAAGTTGGTCACACAGGGTTAATAGCTGCGTTAACGGAGTGCATTACACCGCGGTCCGTTAACGCTGGCATTAACCCTGTGTGAGCGCTGAGCGCTGACTGCAGGGCAGTAAAGCAGCGGCCATTTCGCTGCCAGACTATGGCCGTCGCTGATTGGTCGTGGGCGTTTTGCCACGACCAATCAGCGACTTGGATTTCCATGACAGACAGAAGCCGCGACCAATGAATATCCGGGACAGACAGACAGACGGAAGTACCCCTTAGACAATTATATAGTAGATGTTTTGAAATATTCTATTGAGGTTCTCTATATTTGCCCTACATTACTTTTAATACTGTTATTACAATGTACTAAATGTTTATATTTGCTCCTGTTTGTTAATCTGCTGTATCCTTTATACTTGATGTGCTTAAAAAAAAAAAAAAATGTTGATATCTGATCAAACATTTAATTAACTCTCCTCTAATGGGAGACACACGGGCAGTCCGTGAATTGCAATTGGAGATTGGACAAATGATCAAGGACATTTGAAAGAGCCTTTAGGAATAATTAAAAGGCAGGGAAAACAGGACTGGTAGCCCAAGCTCGGCGGTCCCCGGGAGTCTGCCAAGGACCAGAATAAATGATATAGTGGGCCGTAAGGTTCCCCAACTGAGCCAGATAGACATAATCAGAAAAAGTCCAAACAAAATCCATGCTATGATTTTGGTCCTTTTGCCTAACTGAAGTCAGTGACTGACAGGTTTATCCTTTATTGTAGTTTTGGGGGATTCAGGCAGAAGCCTCCTATGAAGTCAGAAACTGGCACAGGTATGGCCTAAAGCCTGTCTTAAAAAAGCATTTCCATCAAAATTTGTATGGTCTTAAATGGAAAACAGAATTGGGTAGAAAGGAAAAATGAGCAATTGTAAGTACACAATGCTGTATAATATCATGATTGCAAAATATTAAGAGAACTAGATGGTGGCCAGATTCTAACGCATCGGGTATTCTAGAATATGCATGTCCACGTACTATATCGCCCAGCCACGTTGTATATTGCCCAGCCATGTTGTATATTGCCCAGTGATGTAGTATACAGCACAGAGCCACGTAGTATATTGCCCAGCCACGTAGTATATTGGGCAGTCACGTAGTATATTGCCCAGCTACATAGTATCTTGCCCAGCCACGTATGTCACAGGTTAAAAAAATAAACATATACTCACCTTCCGCAGGCGCGTTGCAGTTCTGTCGCCTGTGTGGGGTGCAGGCGGCAGCTTCCAGTCCCAGGGTGTGATGACGTAGCGGTCACGTGACCGTGACGTCATGGCAGGTCCTTCTCGCACAGGAACTGTGATGACGTCGCGGTCACATGACCGTGACGTCATGGAAGGTCCTTCTCCCAGACCATCCTTGCCACCGGAATGTGCCGCTTGCATGGACCGGTCACCGAAGCATCGCGAGGAGCGGGAAAGGCGGCGGAAGGTGAGTATATAATGATTTTTTTAAATTGTTTTTAACATTAGATGTTTTTACTATTGACGCTGCATAGGCTGCGTCAATAGTAAAAACTTGGTCACACAGGGTTAATAGCGGCGATAAAGGAGTGAGTTACCCGCGGCATAACGCAGTCCGTTACCGCTGGCATTAACCCTGTGTGAGCCGTGAGTGCGGGGAGTATGGAGTGGGGCCGGGCACTGACTGCAGGGGAGTAGGGAGGGACTAATCGGACTGTGGCCGTCGCTGATTGGTCGCGGCAGCCATGACTTGGATTCCATGACAGACAGAGGCCGCGACCAATGAATATCCGTGACAGACAGAAGGACAGACAGACGGAAAAACCCTTAGACAATATATATATATATATATATTTTTTTTTTTTTTCACACACACATACATATCTATCTATCTTTGATGGGAGCATTTCTTTAACCCCTTTCTGCCATTTGACGGAATAGTACGTATCAGGACAGAATCCTGCATGAAAGCCAGGACATGTCAGCTGTTTTGCACAGCCGACATGTGCCCACAATAGCAGCGTGCAGAATAGCGATCCACCCGCCTTAACTAGTTAAATGCCACTGTCAAACGCTGACAGCGGCATTTAAAGGTAAGGTATCGCGTTTGTAGATCATTAATAAATCACTGTAATGTAGCATAACATGCTGCTATAACCAAGTTTTAAATGCATGTGAAACAGATTTCGTGTGTTATATGTGTTTAAAGAAGGAACTGGGGGCTGACATCTTGGTTTTGCAGCAGTAGCAGGGCACTAACAGTGTCATTTTACAGCACCCCATGGACATAGGAGATAATAGACCGGCGCTGACCCTATCTTTAACATTGGAGAGGTGTTAGCAGTGAGCTGGGCACGCCTCTGTGGGCTGCACAACTCACTGCTGTAGGTGTGACTAGCAGCCATTTTACTATAGCCCAGTGCTCTCTGCCAAGCTCCACTTACTCTCTATCACAGGAGCTGCATTCCCAGCCTGCAGAGAGAGAGGTGACACCTGACACCTCTCAGCCATACAATGTATCTCTCCCCTCCCTCCACAATGCCTGGCCATTCACTGCAGACCTGGAGCTCCTTCTTATCTTACTGAGGGATGAGTCACAGACAGCTCTGCACAGACAATGCTGCTCCATACACACCACATAAACTATGTAACTGTGCTTCTGATGCAGTAACTGCTGGTGATAGCAGATCACAGGGCAGTCACACACAAAATGGCGCTGCCCTGTGATGCTGCTCTTCATTCTGCCCCAGGGATATTAGACCACCCAAAAGGGGAGGGAAATGCTGATGTCAGCAGGTACTGCCCAGATTTTCCAGCTAACAGTAAAGCTGGTAAGTCTCACTATAGCTGCTTGAGGTCTAAAACGGAAAATGCTCCCCCTAGTGGTCAATATATATATTTGTAAGAAAATATATAATATTTTTCATATAGAAATGTTTGCAAACAGTGCAAACATTGCATTAATACATTTTATTTACTATTTTAAGCTTAATTTCACAAAAAAACAAACTACAAAAAAAACTGGTGGCACCTTCCCTTTAACAAGCGCTTCCGGCCAGAAATGTGCGCACCAGTGACCCCTGTCACGTGGCCGGAGGTCATTGGTGCGTTGGCTTAACAACCAGAGGTCTCCTGAAGACCTCTATGGTTGTTGATGCCAGATTGCTGTGAGCGCCACCCTGCAGTTGGCGCGCATAGCAACGCAGTAAATATGCTACATAGCAGCGATCTGAGCATCGCCCCTAGGTAGCAGAGCTGATCAGGCTATGCCAGCTTGTAGCCTCCCATGGAGGATATTGAAGTATGGCAAAAATAAAAACAGTTTTAAAAAATATGAAAAAAAAAATAAAAATATAAAAGTTCAAATCACCTCCTTCAAAATAAAACAATAAAAAAAATATGAAACCTACACGTTTGGTATCGCCGAGTTCAGAATCACCTGATTAACCAGATCGCTAAACGGCACAGCGAGAAAAAAATTCCAAACACCAGAATTACTTTTTTTGTTGCCGCGACATTACATTAAAATGCAATAACGGGCGATCAAAAAAACGTATCTGCACCAAAATGGTATAATTAAAAACGTCAACTAGGCACGCAAAAAATAAGCCCTCACTCAACATGAAAAATGGAGACGCTACAGGTCTCGGAAAATCGCACAATTTATTTTTAGCAAAGTTTGGAAATATTTTCCACCACTTACATAATAAATAAAATGTTTGGTGTCTATGAACTCGTAATGACCTGGAGAATCATAACGGCAGGTCAGTTTTAGCATTTAGTGAACCTAGCAAAAAAGCCAAACAAAAAACAAATGTGGGATTGCACTTTTTTGCAATTTCACCGCACTTGGGATTTTTTTCCCGTTTTCTAGTACACGACATGGTAAAACCAATGGTGTCGTTCAAAAGTACAACTCGTCCCGCAAAAAAATAAGCCCTCACATGGCCATATTGACGGAAAAATAAAAAAAGTTATGGCTCTGGGAAGGAGGGGAGCGAAAAACGAAAAAAGCTCCAGGGTTTAAGAGGTTAAGTCAGGTTACGTAGACATGTCTGCCATGAGCTTCTGACACATAAGCCAAATGTAGCCTATAGTGTCCGGTGATCCTCTGTTGGGGTGGAAATTTTTTTTTTTTAGTTGTGTAGGAAAGCACTGCAGCCTAAACAGTAATAAAGTGGGCTACCCTAAAAAAAATAAATAAAAAAAAATACTGAATATGACACTTTTTTGAAACTGTAAGCGACAGGTCGGCGCCATTAGGCTAAGTGCACACGTTGCAGAATTGCCGTGGAAATTTCCGCGACAATTCCACAACTCCTGCCGTGAGTATATCGCATGCGGATTCCCGCTAAACACTAGCATTTTACAAGCGTAATTAGCTTGCAGAATGCTAGCGTTTTCCAAGCTTTCTGTAGCATCGCTTGGAAAACTGATTGACAGGTTGATCACGCTTGTCAAACAGTGTTTGACAAGTGTGACCAACTTTTTACTATTGATGCTGCTATGCAGCATCAATAGTAAAAAGATCTAATGTTAAAGGGACTCTGTCACCTGAATTTGGAGGGAACAATTTTCAGTCATATGGGCGGGGTTTTCGGGTGTTTGATTCACCCTTTCCTTACCCGCTGGCTGCAATATTGGATTGAAGTTCATTCTCTGTCCTCCATAGTACACGCCTGCGTAAGGCAAGATTGCCTTGTGCAGGCATGTACTACGGAGGACAGAGGATGAACTTCAATCCAATATTGCAGCCAGCGGGAAAGGAAAGGGTGAATCAAACACCCGAAAACCCCGCCCATATGACTGAAAATTGTTCCCTCCAAATTCAGGTGACAGTCCCTTTAAAAATAATAAATACAATTTTAAAAAAAAATTGTTCTCACCTTCCGACGTCACCCGATCTCCTCAGCGGTGCACACGGCGGCTGGGATGCTGTGTGCGAAGGACCTGGGATGACATCATGGTCACGCGTCATCATCGCAGGTCCTTCGCACACAGCATCACAGCCGCCGCGTGCACCGCTGAGAGGCGGGAGGACTCCAGGGGCCATCGGAAGGTGAGTATATCACGATTTTTTATTTTCTCTCTTTTTTTTTTTTTTTTTTTTAGCAATTATATGGTGCCCAGTCCGTGGAGGAGAGTCTCCTCTCCTCCACCCTCGGTACCATCCGCACATGATCCGCTTACTTCCCACATGGTGGGCATAGCCCCATGCGGGAAGTAAGCAGATCAATGCATTCCTATGCGTGCGGAATCCCCGCAATTCTGCAAAATTAATGAACATGCTGCGGTTTTTTCCAGAATGCGTTTCCGCTCAGGAAAAAAACGTAATATGTGCATGCAAAATGCAGATTACATTCTTCTTTTAAATAGGATGCTTAATGTGAGCGTTTTTTTAGGGTTTTTATAGCCAAAAAAAAAAAAAAACGTGAAAAATCCAGATCGTGTGCACACAGCCTTATATTGATTACAATGATACCTGGTGATGAAATCCGTCTTGTGGTTGTTTAATCTTTATTTGTAGTTTTCAGTTAATGATATGCCTGTGCTGCGGGACGACCTGTGGGGCTCTGCTTAGATATTCATAATGAAGACTGCTAACAGGTCACTGATACCTCACTGACCTGCCCCCTAGTTAACATAATGAATATTATTTTAGCAGCACTTTTAGCAGGCAGGTGCCAGTGCTGCAGCATGAACGCATGTAAAATGTGCATTTAATTATTTTATTTGTTGGTATGAGTTCAAAAAAATAAAATATTATTCAGTCTCAATATGGCGTCAGCCGCCCCTGCGCAGTATTATCTATTGGAGATCCAACAGATGCTACTGCACAGGCAGCGCCATCTTGGTGGAGATTTTTTATATTTTTTTATTTCTCTAGCAAGATGGCACCGGTGGCACCTGCGCAGTGGCATCTATCAGATTGCCGATAGATACTACTGCGCAGGCGCAGCTGGCATCATTTTTTAAACAGAATTTTTTTTTTTCTGAATGTATTTATACTAGCAAATAAAATAATTAAATGCACATTATACATGCAGTCATACTGCAGCACAGGAACCTGCCTGCTAAAGGTGATGTTTTTCTTCTTCAATATATAGAATATTCAGTATGTAAACTAGAGGGCAGGTCAGGGAGGGATCAGTGACCTGTCAGAAGCCATACACATGACTATCTAAGCAGAACACCACAGGTCGCCCCACAGCACAGGCATATCATTAACGCAAAACTGAAAATACACATTAAACAACCACAAGACGGATTTCACCAACCAAGCTATCAGTGTAATCAGTATAACGGTGCCGACCTGACACTGTGTGTAGGTTACTGTGCAAAATGCTGCTGACAGGTTCCCTTTAGTGTAAATGTATATACAAAGAGTGGATACATTATTGAAAGGTGCCATCGTACCCTGGCCAAATGATGGGCTAAGTACACGGGGCAGCATGCACGCAGCCTAAAACTAGCCATAAATGAAGAGGCTAGGCGAATAGCTATTCTTTCCAATCCCCCTAGACACAGGAACGCTCTCCCTGGCTGAATGTTCCCCTGTTTATGAGAGCCACTGCCAGAGGATTCTTACCACACTACTACAAAACAGAAAAAAATTAGGATTTTGAATTCCAATGCCCCAATGTTTGTGTCCCGCAACAATCTATGGTGGTGGGGGAGGTGAACGGGACAGCAGTGGGCCCCCAGACCCATTAACGTATCTAATGTTTATGGGGGCCTTAAAGAGGTTAGCCGCTACCTGAATCCAATCAAGCTAACCCATCCTTCCCGCAGAGGCACCAGGTGATGGTGGCCGATGCCACTGTGTCATGTGCAGGTTTGCAGCTGCTTGTAGGATTTGGTCAGTGCAGTCTGCACAGGACAGGTCGCACCAACATTTTGAACAGCGGGGCCAACATCACAGGAACGGGGCCACTGCGAGCGTTATATACTGGTTTATTTTATAAAAGGACAGAACTAGATGAGGCTGGACTCGCCCAGTAATGGACTGCCCCCTAAGCCCAAACCAGCAATCTGCGCTTACTATTTGGCAATTTCAGATTTGCAAAACCCAAACCAAACATCCCAACCCGGTCCCATCAGCTGCCACCAGGGATATGCAGTGCTACCCCTCACGCCCCGGTTACCCCGCCAGTGACCCCTGCTGGCCCCTACAGGCAGCCACAAATAACCCTGTCCCTACAGCTGCCACCAGGGATATGCAGTACTGCCCCTCACGCCCCGGTTACCCCGCCAGTGACCCCTGCTGGCCCCACCAGGCAGCCACAAATAACCCTGTCCCTACAGCTGCCACCTGGGATATGCAGTGCTACCCCTCACGCCCCCGGTTACCCCGCCAGTGACCCCTGCTGGCCCCACCAGGCAGCCACAAATAACCCTGTCCCATCAGCTGCCACCAGGGATATGCAGTACTGCCCCTCACGCCCCGGTTACCCCGCCAGTGACCCCTGCTGGCCCCTACAGGCAACCACAAATAACCCTGTCCCATCAGCTGCCACCGGGGATATGCAGTGCTGCCACTCACGCCCCGGTTACCCCGCTAGTGACCCCTGCTGGCCCCACCAGGCAGCCACAAATAACCCTGTCCCATCAGCTGCCACCAGGGATATGCAGTGCTACCCCTCATGCCCCGGTTACCCCGCCAGTGACCCCTGCTGGCCCCACCAGGCAGCCACAAATAACCGTGTCCAATCCGCTGCCACCAGGGATATGCAGTGCTACCCCCAACGCTCCTGGTTACCCCGCCAGTGACCCCTGCTGGCCCCACCAGGCAGCCACAAATAACCCTGTCCCATCAGCTGCCACCAGGGATATGCAGTGCTACCCCTCATGCCCCGGTTACCCCGCCAGCGACCCCTGCTGGCCCCACCAGGCAGCCACAAATAACCGTGTCCAATCCGCTGCCACCACGGATATGCAGTGCTACCCCTCACGCCCCCAGTTACCCCGCCAGTGACCCCTGCTGGCCCCACCAGCCAGCCACAAATAACCCTGTCCCATCCGCTGCCACCAGGGCTATGCAGTGCTACCCCTCATGCCCCGGTTACCCCGCCAGTGACCCCTGCTGGCCCCACCAGGCAGCCACAAATAACCCTGTCCCTACAGCTGCCACCACGGATATGCAGTGCTACCCCTCACGCCCCCGGTTACCCCGCCAGTGACCCCTGCTGGCCCCACCAGCCAGCCACAAATAACCCTGTCCCATCCGCTGCCACCAGGGATATGCAGTGCTGCCCCTCACACCGCTGGTTACCCCACTAGTGACCCCTGCTGGCCCCTACAGGCAGCCACAAATAACCCTGTCCCATCCACTGCCACCAGGGATATGCAGTGCTACCCCTCACGCCCCCGGTTACCCCGCCAGTGACCCCTGCTGGCCCCTACAGGCAGCCACAAATAACCCTGTCCCTACAGCTGCCACCAGGGATATGCAGTGCTGCCCCTCACGCCCCGGTTACCCCGCCAGTGACCCCTGCTGGCCCCTACAGGCAGCCACAAATAACCCTGTCCCATCCGCTGCTACCAGGGATATGCAGTGCTGCCCCTCACGCCCCGGTTACCCCACCAGTGACCCCTGCTGGCCCCTACAGGCAGCCACAAATAACCCAGTCCCTACAGCTGCCACCTGGGATATGCAGTGCTGCCCCTCACGCCCCGGTTACCCCACTAGTGACCCCTGCTGCCCCACCAGGCAGCCACAAATAACCCTGTCCCTACAGCTGCCACTGGGGATATGCAGTGTTACCCCTCACGCCCCGGTTACCCCACTAGTGACCCCTGCTGCCCCACCAGGCAGCCACAAATAACCCTGTCCCTACAGCTGCCACCTGGGATATGCAGTGCTGCCCCTCACGCCCCGGTTACCCCGCCAGTGACCCCTGCTGCCCCCACCTGGGATATGCAGTGCTGCCCCTCACGCCCCAGTTACCCCGCCAGTGACCCCTGCTGCCCCCACCAGGGATATGCAGTGCTGCCCCTCACGCCCCGGTTACCCCGCCAGTGACCCCTGCTGCCCCCACCAGGGATATGCAGTGCTGCCCCTCACGCCCTGCTGCCCCCACCAGGGATATGCAGTACTGCCCCTCACGCCCCGGTTACCCCGCCAGTGACCCCTGCTGCCCCCACCAGGGATATGCAGTGCTACCCCTCATGCCCCGGTTACCCCGCCAGTGACCCCTGCTGGCCCCACCAGGGATATGCAGTGCTGCCCCTCACGCCCTGCTGCCCCCACCAGGGATATGCAGTACTGCCCCTCACGCCCCGGTTACCCCACCAGTGACCCCTGCTGCCCCCACCAGGGATATGCAGTGCTGCCCCTCACGCCCCGGTTACCCCACCAGTGACCCCTGCTGCCTCCACCAGGGATATGCAGTGCTACCCCTCATGCCCCGGTTACCCCGCCAGTGACCCCTGCTGGCCCCACCAGGCAGCATCCGCCACAAAGAATGGATTGCTCTTAGAATCCGTCCAGGCCTGGGGTCTGCGGGCAGCTATGGCCAGCCTCCATGTTGGCTCCCCACCCCCAGACAATCCTGCACACACAATAAGCACACAGCCATGCTAGCAGCCATGACAGCCGCGACCTACCCGGGGTGAGCCGGCAGTCTCCTCCCAGCTGGGGCAGTGGGGACGGCTGGCCCGCCTGACTCTCCTGCCGGAGGCCGCATCTCTGAGGGGAAGGGGTGGCCGGAGATCCGGGGAGCGGGGTGCACCGACGCCGCTTGGGAGACTGTGGGCTCAGCAAGGCCTCAAACTCCATCGAGCGTTTTAACGTCGCTCCGCAAGCCATGTTCTCCTCTTCGTAGAAACCCGCCGAGTCCGGTGTATGGCTGCTGAGGGGGTAGACCAGGCACAGAAGCCGGAGACCTAACACTGCTGCTTCCTCACGGCTAACTTCACACCACAGCAATGGCAGCGAATGGCGACTCCTCCCGGCAACCGGCCAACTGCCGCGATTGTGACGTCACGAGAAGGACCACACCACTGCATGTGGGGAAGGGCGGCTGGCAGCTCTTCCCTCGTCGTCACACAGCGCAGGAGGCTTCTTTAGGGCAATGTTACCTGGCTACCAGCTGTGTATTGGGGTATGGAGTCGCCTTGTGGCTTTGGCCTCAGTATAATATCCCCCCCCTTTGCACACGTAATGGAACGCTCCAATACAAATGTGAACACTTCAGAGGCAGAGGTCAGAAGCTGGGGCGGCTTCTCACAGGGAAGCAGGAGGGTCTGTGTCCGGGCACCGGGAAGGGTGGGCGGATAAGCACTCAGGCCTGAGGCAACAAAGCTGCTGTGCTTAGTCCCAACGTTAGGGGTGTTTCACCTTCTATTATCCCCTGTTGTGTCACATGGTGGAAGGCGAGACAGGTGGGCTTACTATCCCCTGTCCTATGGACATGGCGGAAGGTGAGACCGGTGGGCTTACTATCCCCTGTCCTATGGACATGGCGGAAGGTGAGACCGGTGGGCCCCTGCCTATGGACGTGATGGGGCTTTGGCAACTTGATAGGCCTGAGGGTGAGGCTATCTGTCTATGGAGGTGGTCTGGAACCTTTCATGAGGTTATGTTTAAAAACAAAAGGAATTTAATGTTTTTTCTATCCTTCCTATAAAAAAGCCAGAAACGCATGAAAAAACGCCATGAACACGCTAAGATTTTTTTTTTGTTTTTAAAAGGCCAGCAAGGCAAACTGTGGCAGATTTACTAATCCTGTACAATAGTTCAGAACGTAAACTAAGGCTACATTTACACTTGCTGTATCTCTGCAATTTTCACGGCCTGCCGCAATTACGGACCCCAAAAAACTTGTGGATCGCCGTTTTTCGGGTTCCCAATACTATAGCAAAAGTATTGGGGGGAAAAAAATGGTGGTTAGCAAAACCGGAAGTCACGGTGCACCGCAAAAACAACCTTTTGTTGTTTTTGCGGCCCCATTGATTTACAATGGGGGGGCCGTGTCCGTAAGGCTAGGTTCACATTGCGTTAACAGCAGCCCATTCAACGCATGCGTTAACGGGCTTCTGTTAAACGCAAGTGCCGATATGTCATCGCGCTAGCGCAGATAGAGCTAGCATATGCTCTATCTGCGCTAGCGGTGACGGACCCGGAAACGCTGCAGCCCGCGTCCCCGGGCCCATCAGTCAATGACGGCACATCGCTAGTGCATTCCCATTGTGGGCGTGCGCTAGCGATGCGTCCGACATAGAACTTAATGGCGGCGTTAATGGACTACATTACACCACGTTGTAACGTAGTCCGCCTAACGGACGCCTATAACGTAATGTGAACCCAGCCTAAGCCGTGAAAAAGATTGAGCAGGCTCAATCTTTTTTCACGGCCCTCACGGCGAACTGTGAATTATTGCGGCCTGTTTTTGTGCCCCCATAGAAATTTATTGGGGCTGCAAAAACGGGCCGCAAAATCACGACAAGTGTAAAAGAAGCCTTAGGCTATGTACACACACTGTGGATTTTGATTAGTTTCCGCTGCGTTTTTGGCCACACGGATTCGCATCAAATCCACAGTGTAGTGCACAGCCAATGTTAGTCAATGTGAAATTGACATTTGTTGTGCACATGCTGCGGAAAAAACTTGCTGAATCGCGGCTTTTTTTGTTTCCGCAGCATGTCAATTCTTTTGGCGGATCTGCAGCGTTTCTGCACCCATTGACTTCCATTCAGTCAGGCAGATCCGCAGATGTAAAAAAGATCTGTGGTTTAACTGCACTTGAAACGCTGCAGATTGGGAGGAGGAAGTGTGTGGGCGGAGCTATGTGCGTGTATAGTGTGTCCCTGTGTGTGCGCGTGTCTGTGTAGGCATCCATTGTCTGATGGGAATGCTCACAGTGACCTCATTGACGATGATGGGAAAGTAGTCCCATCAGACAATGGCTGTGTTCAGTAGTAAAAACAAAACATATAGAACATACAACTTATAACATATATAAAGTACATACACATAACAGAGTACATACTCGCCAAACACCTACTTCCCAAAGCCCTCAATTCTCCTGTAATAAAAATAACATAATAAACTAACCTATTCTTACCTTTCCGCCGTAGTCCAGTTAATATCGAGTGTCCCACGACGATCTCCCGTGTAGAACACTGACATCGGGCGATGTCAGCGCTCTACAGGGGCCCCGCGATGAACTGAATTGGGGGTAATTCTCTGCGATGTATATCCCTCCGCTGCTGCCAGGAGAGAGGTCACAACTTAATTTTCACGCCGGCAACGCTGTGTGAGAAAATTCCCACGCAGGATTGCCGTAAAGCGAGAGAATTAACTCGGGTAACCTCTTCAGTGATGCACTGGAGGAGCCATTGTCTCTTGTCAGTGTCACTGGGTTCCCTGTAGAGCACTGACATCACCCGATGTCACTGTTCTATAGGGAAGATTGTCTTGGGACACTCGTTAAGAATTGGACTACGTCGGACAGGGAGTACACGGTTTATTATTTTTTACAGGTGATTGATGGCTTCGGGGAATTAGGCGTGGTTGTAAGTATGGTGAAATTAAGAATATTAAAATATTTTTTTCTCGGTCTCCCATGACAGCACTACGGAGAGAGGGGATCCGCCCTTCAGGGACAGGAAACCTACAGATAAAAGGGCGGTACCTCTCCTTCGCATCAGTTGGTTTCCTCTCCCTGACGGGGAACCTCTTTTCGGCGGTACCTGTAAGAGGACGCCGTATCCAATGGACCCGGGCCGGACAGTCGGGTTCCGGCAGCGAGGAGGTTCCTGCCGCGGCTCATCCTGTGCCCGAAGCAGTCATCGCTGGAACCGAGGGGTTCTTCAGGGTGTGCGGGGGGAGAATCGCCGCCACTCTGAAAGAGGAAGGGGCGCTGAGATACCCTGAGCTCCTGTGCTGACAAGCGCATGCTCCGAATGTACAAAGATGGCCGCCGCTCCGGAAATGCGGCAGGACTTCCGGGTCATCGCCGCGCGCATGCATGGTAGCTTTTTCTCCCCGGGGGACGTGACGTAGGAGCCGGAAGAACGCCGGACGCTTGGAGGTGGTGCCAGATTCAAATAGGGAGAGTTGTTGCACTATCTCCCTGGAAACATGGAGGACAGCGACGTACAGCAAGAGCCGGAGCAGCAGCCGAGGCAGCAGCACCCTAAGGGTACGAGGAGAAGTGGTTCCAGTAGTCGTTCAACACAGCGCAGCAGATCTGCTGCGCTGACCAATTCTCCTCAAGAGTTTCCTCTTGAGGAGACCCGGGCCCCCCTCCAGAACCGGTACCTACGTCCACGTCTGAATGGTGAGTGATCTCCGAGAAAGTTCATATTTTGTAACGGGGTTCCTTCTTCTCCCTTAATAGGGAAAGAAGAGGTTGGAGAAAAAAAAATAGATCCTGCCCCACCTGTAACAAAGCTTTGCCGGTAGTCTGGAACAAAAAGCTTTGTAAATCATGTATACAACGTTTATTATGTGAAGAGACCCCCGATTTTGCATCTGAGCTGAAAACGATAATCAGATCTGAGGTTCAGAATGCCCTCACATCTTTCGAAAAAGTGAAAGATAAAAAAGAGATGGTATATTCCCACTCTGATCAGTCTTCATCTGATGACACAGATTCCAACAAATCTGATTCCTCCCCATCTTCGTCCGACGAAGATTCAGGCCGTCACTGCTTCCCACTAGAGGAGGTAGATGCTCTAGTAAAAGCAGTTAGAGCCACTATGGGGGTAGAGGATCCCTGTCCTGATAGAACGGCTCAAGACATATTGTTCGGTGGCCTGGGGCAGAAAAAGCGGGTTTAATTAATACTTTGTATTTATTTTTAATTAACGTTTCTGTGTGCTGCAATCCCCATTAGGAAATGTGCTCCACAATTGTTAATGCCATCCAGTGTACATCTTGCCACATGTATGCAGTCCTTGACCAGCCGGTCGAGGGTGCATACTGCTGTGCGAGATGTGAGCACATTGTGCATTTGGAAACCCAGATACTGGATCTAAATGTGCAGCTGGCAACACTGAGATCCATAGACAATATGGAGAGGAGTCTTCTGCTCACAGAGCAGACGCTCAATGGGATAGATGAGGAGGGGGATGGTAGGATGGAGCTGCAGGACAGTGTGGCAGTTAGCTGGGTGACAGATAGAAGGCGGGGTAGAGGGAAGAGTGCCAGGGAGGCTAGTCCTGATCTGGCACACCCCAATAAGTTTGCTAAGTTGGCAGATGAGGGGGGTGCCAGTACAGGGGTAGCACTGCTGCAGCCAGGCATGTCCTCTGAAAGCCGGAGGAGTGACTGCTCCAGTAAGGGGGGAAATAGGAGAGCAGGGCAGGCCAGACAGGTGCTGGTAGTGGGGGACTCAATTATTAGGGGAACAGATAGGGCAATCTGTCACAAAGACAGGGATCGTCGGACGGTGTGCTGCCTACCTGGCGCTCGAGTCCGACACATCGCTGATCGGGTGGACAGATTACTGGGAGGGGCTGGTGAGGACCCAGCGGTCATGGTGCACATTGGCACAAATGACAAAGTTAGAGGTAGGTGGAAGGTCCTTAAAGATGATTTCAGGGAATTAGGCTGCAAGCTGAAAGCAAGGACCTCCAACGTGGTATTTTCCGAAATACTGCCTGTACCACGTGCCACGCCAGAGAGGCAACGGGAGATTAGGGAGGTTAATAAGTGGCTCAAGAATTGGTGTAGGAAGGAGGGGTTTGGGTTCCTGCAGAACTGGGCCGACTTCTCAGTTGGCTACAGGCTCTACGCTAGGGACGGGCTGCACCTCAATGGGGAAGGTGCAGTTGTGCTGGGGGAGAAAATGGCTAGAAGGTTGGAGGAGTGTTTAAACTAGGGATTGGGGGGGAGGGTATTCATTTTATAGGAGGGGAAGATAGTGCAGATAGAGACCTGGGCACAAATAAGGAAGTTGGGGGTGGCGGTGGCATGGGGGGTGGGGTTAGAACAGTTAGTAATTTAAGAAAGAATAGAGGTACAGAGAGGAACATCAAGTGCATGTATACTAATGCCAGAAGCCTCGCCAACAAAATGGATGAATTAGAACTAATGTTGTTGGAGCATAATTATGACATGGTGGGGATATCTGAGACGTGGCTGGATGAGAGCCATGACTGGGCTGTTAACTTGCAGGGCTATAGCCTGTTCAGAAATGACCGTACAGATAAGCGAGGGGGAGGGGTGTGTCTGTATGTAAAATCGACCTTAAAACCCATCCTGCGTGATAATATAGGTGAATTTAATGAAAATGTAGAGTCCCTGTGGGTGGAGATAAGGGGAGGGGGGAAAAATAATAAATTACTGATAGGGGTTTGTTATAAATCTCCAAAACTAATGGAAGCAATGGAGAATATCCTCGTAAAGCAAATAGATGAAGCTGCGACTCAAGGAGAAGTCATTATTATGGGGGACTTCAACTACCCTGAAATAGATTGGGGAACAGAAACCTGCAGTTCCAGCAAAGGTAATCGGTTTTTGACAACTATGAGAGACAATTACCTTTCACAACTGGTTCAGGACCCAACAAGGAGGGGGGCACTGCTAGACCTAATATTAACCAACAGGCCAGACCGCATATCAAATATAAGGGTTGGGGGTCACTTGGGGAATAGTGATCACAAAATAATAAGTTTTCATGTAACCTTTAATAAGATGGGTAGTAGGGGGGTGACAAGGACACTAAACTTCAGGAGGGCAAATTTCCAACGGATGAGAGAGGATCTTGGTGCAATTAACTGGGACGATATCCTGAGACACAAAAATACACAAAGAAAATGGGAGACATTTATTAGCATCCTGGATAGGACCTGTGCACAGTATATACCGTATGGGAATAAACATACTAGAAATAGGAGGAAACCAATATGGCTAAATAGAGCTGTAAGGGGCGCAATAAGGGACAAAAAGAAAGCATTTAGAGAATTAAAGGAAGTAGGTAGTGAGGAGGCATTAAATAAATACAGAAAATTAAATAAATTCTGTAAAAAGCAAATCAAGGCAGCAAAGATTGAGACAGAGAGACTCATTGCCAGAGAGAGTAAAAATAATCCCAAAATATTCTTTAACTATATAAATAGTAAGAAACTAAAAAATGACAGTGTTGGCCCCCTTAAAAATAGTCTGGGTGAAATGGTGGATGAGGATGAGGAAAAAGCCAATATGCTAAATGACTTTTTTTCATCAGTATTTACAAAAGAAAATCCCATGGCAGACAAAATGACTAGTGATAAAAATTCCCCATTAAATGTCACCTGCTTAACCCAGCAGGAAGTACGGCGGCGTCTAAAAATAACTAAAATTGATAAATCTCCGGGCCCGGATGGGATACACCCCCGAGTACTGCAGGAACTAAGTACAGTCATTGATAGACCATTATTTTTAATCTTTAAAGACTCCATAATAACAGGGTCTGTACCACAGGACTGGCGTATAGCAAATGTGGTGCCAATATTCAAAAAAGGGGCAAAAACTGAACTCGGTAATTATAGGCCAGTAAGCTTAACCTCTACTGTGGGTAAAATCCTGGAGGGCATTCTAAGGGATGCTATGCTGGAGTATCTGAAGAGGAATAACCTCATGACCCAGTATCAGCACGGGTTTACTAGGGACCGTTCATGTCAGACTAATTTGATCAGCTTCTATGAAGAGGCAAGTTCCGGACTGGACCAAGGGAACCCAGTGGACGTAGTATATATGGACTTTTCCAAAGCTTTTGATACGGTGCCACACAAAAGGTTGTTACATAAAATGAGAGTAATGGGGATAGGGGAAAATATGTGTAAGTGGGTTGAGAGCTGGCTCAGGGATAGGAAACAAAGGGTGGTTATTAATGGAGCACACTCGGACTGGGTCACGGTTAGCAGTGGGGTACCACAGGGGTCAGTATTGGGCCCTCTTCTTTTTAACATATTTATTAATGACCTTGTAGGGGGCATTCAGAGTAGAATTTCAATATTTGCAGATGACACTAAACTCTGCAGGGTAATCAATACAGGGGAGGACAATTTTATATTACAGGATGATTTATGTAAACTAGAAGCTTGGGCTGATAAATGGCAAATGAGCTTTAATGGGGATAAATGTAAGGTCATGCACTTGGGTAGAAGTAATAAGATGTATAACTATGTGCTTCATTCTAAAACTCTGGGCAAAACCGTCAATGAAAAAGACCTGGGTGTATGGGTGGATGACAAACTCATATTCAGTGGCCAGTGTCAGGCAGCTGCTACAAAGGCAAATAAAATAATGGGATGTATTAAAAGAGGCATAGATGCTCATGAGGAGAACATAATTTTACCTCTATACAAGTCACTAGTTCGACCACACTTAGAATACTGTGCACAGTTCTGGTCTCCGGTGTATAAGAAAGACATAGCTGAACTGGAGCGGGTGCAGAGAAGAGCGACCAAGGTTATTAGAGGACTGGGGGGTCTGCAATACCAAGATAGGTTATTACACTTGGGGCTATTTAGTTTGGAAAAACGAAGGCTAAGGGGTGATCTTATGTTAATGTATAAATATATGAGGGGACAGTACAAAGACCTTTCTGATGATCTTTTTAATCATAGACCTGAGACAGGGACAAGGGGGCATCCTCTACGTCTGGAGGAAAGAAGGTTTAAGCATAATAACAGACGCGGATTCTTTACTGTAAGAGCAGTGAGACTATGGAACTCTCTGCCGTATGATGTTGTAATGAGTGATTCATTAATTAAATTTAAGAGGGGACTGGATACCTTTCTGGAAAAGTATAATGTTACACGGTATATACACTAGATTCCTTGATAAGGCGTTGATCCAGGGAACTAGTCTGATTGCCGTATGTGGAGTCGGGAAGGAATTTTTTTCCCCATGGTGGAGTTACTCTTTGCCACATGGGGTTTTTTTGCCTTCCCCTGGATCAACATGTTAGGGCATGTTAGGTTAGGCTATGGGTTGAACTAGATGGACTTACAGTCTTCCTTCAACCTTAATAACTATGTAAACATTTCCCCTAAACTCAAACGTCCAAACATTGATTAAAGAGTGGGAGAAACATGATAGGAGAATTTCCTCAGTACCCTCTCTTAAAAGGAAGTATCCTTTCGAAGACAAGGCGTCTATTTCTTGGGACAAGGCACCTAAATTGGACGTCGCGGTAGCCAAGGCCTCGAAAAAATTTGCGCTCCCGTTTTGAGGATATGGGTACCCTTAAAGACCCTTTAGACAAAAAAGCGGATACTTTTCTTAAGGGGGCGTGGGAATCGGCTGGAGGTAGCTTGAGACCTACAGTTACTGCGACATGCACCTCCAGATCTTTAATGGTGTGGATTGACCAATTAGAAAAACAGATTAAAGACGGGTCACCCAGGAATAAGATGCTAGATTCAATCCCTGTAATTAGAGCAGCAGCAGCATTCCTAGCAGATTCCTCAGCGGACGCCGTACGCTTAACATCCAAGGCCGCTGGCCTCTCCAACGCAGCCAGAACATTATGGCTTAAAGGGAACCTGTCACCTCGTTTTTTCGGTATGAGATAAAAATACTGTTAAATAGGGCCTGAGCTGTGCATTACAATAGTGTAGTTTGTGGACCCCGATTCCCCACCTATGCTGCCGAAATACGTTACCAAAGTAGTCGTTTTCGCCTGTCAAGCAGGCTGGTCAGGTCGGATGGGCGTGGTGTCTTCCCCCAGATCTTGCGTAGTTTTCCGTTGGTGGCGTAGTGGTGTGCGCATGTCCAAGGACCCGAATCCTGCACAGGGGTGTGAAAATAGCAGCGATGTCCGTTATTCCATTGGTGATCGGTGGGCGCGGCCATCTTGCTTTGGCCGCGCGTGCGCAGAAGCGGCGCTCTGCTGGCCGCGGCTTCAGGAAAATGGCCGCGGGCATCCGCGCGTGCGCAGATGGCTATCGCGGCGGCCATTTTCGTGAAGCCGAGATGCGAACTCTGCTTCACGAAAATTGCCGCCGCGCTAGCCTTCTGCGCACGCGCGGATGCCCGCGGCCATTTTCCTGAAGCCGCGGCCAGCAGAGCGCCGCTTCTGCGCACGCGCGGCCAAAGCAAGATGGCCGCGCCCACCGACCACCAATGGAATAACGGACATCGCTGCTATTTTCACACCCCTGTGCAGGATTCGGGACCTTGGACATGCGCACACCACTACGCCACCAACGGAAAACTACGCAATATCTGGGGGAAGACACCACGCCCATCCGACCTGACCAGCCTGATTGACAGGCGAAAACGACTACTTTGGTAACGTATTTCGGCAGCATAGGTGGGGAATCGGGGTCCACAAACTACACTATTGTAATGCACAGCTCAGGCCCTATTTAACAGTATTTTTATCTCATACCGAAAAAACGGGGTGACAGGTTCCCTTTAAAAGTTGGCTGGGGGATCTTTAAAATTATGTTCTATTCCATGTGAGGGGAATTTCTTGTTTGGGGAGACCTTGGAAGACCTCCTCCAGAAAGCTGGGGATAAAAGGAAGGGTTTTCCAAACCTGGGACCAGCCCCATTCAGACAGTCCTTTCGGAACCGGAGATTTTTTTGCCGAAAGCGCCCCAGAGAGCAGAGTAAATGGGACGAAGGAAGAGGAAGAGAAAGGGGTTACCTTTTTGGCAACACCTCCCGTGACAAAAAACCCTCTAAGGCTATGTGCACACGTCAGGTTTTCTGGCAGAAATTTTCCTGACAAAAAACCGGACATTTCTGCCAGAAATCCGCATGCGTTTTTTATGCGTTTTTTATGCGTTTTTTATGCGTTTTTTTTGCGTTTTTTTCCCAATGCATAGAATAGCAGGAAAAACGCGAAAAAACCGCAAAATTAATGAACATGCTGCTTTTTTTACAGCGATGCGTTTTTTTTGCGGAAAAAAACGCACCATGTGCACAAAACATGCAGAATGCATTCTAAATTATAGGATGCATAATGTATGCGTTTTTAATGAGTTTTTATAGCGTTTTTATCGCGAAAAAACGCGAAAAAACCTGAACGTGTGCACATACCCTAAGGGTATGTGTCCACGTTCAGGATTGCATCAGGATTTGGTCAGGATTTTTCATCAGTATTTGTAAGCCAAAACCAGGAGTGGGTGATAAATGCAAAAGTGGTGCATATGTTTCTGTTATACTTTTCCTCTAATTGTTCCAGTCCTGGTTTTGGCTTACAAATACTGATGAAAAATCCTGACCAAATCCTGATGCAATCCTGAACGTGGACACATACCCTTAATGACATTTTTCCTACGGTGGGGGGAAGACTCACTTCGTTCCTTCCCGCCTGGAAGAAAATATCCAGCAATACCTGGATTTTAAATCTAATTCACTCGGTCTAAAAATAGATTTTTTTTTCTTTACCTCCTCAAAATTATGTAGTAACAAGAACAAGGTCCTCAGCAGCAGAGCAAGCCGCACTAGAAAAGGAAATTATTTCCCTATTACAAAAATATGTAATTCAGGAGATCTCCCCTCAAGAAATAGGGAAGGGATTTTACTCCCCACTATTTCTAGTGCCAAAACCCGATGGCTCTTTTCGAACGATAATAAATCTAAAAAACCTGAACAAATACTTAAAAAATCAAAAATTCAAAATGGAAACAATAAAATCTGCCATAAAAATCCTCTTCCCAAACTGCTACATGGTCGTGATAGACTTAACCGACGCATATTACCATGTGCCCATCCACAAAAAATCCCAAAAATTTCTCAGGATGGCGGTCTCCATAGAGGGACAAGTAAGAAATTTCCAATACAGAGCCCTTCTGTTTGGAATCTCAATTGCTGCACGAGTATTCACAAAAATAGTGGCGGAAATGATGGCTCACATAAGGGAACAAAATATATTAATAGTCCCTTACTTGGACGATTTCCTTATTGCAAGCGACTCGGCTCAAAGTTGCAGGGAACAGCGGGACCGAGTTATATCTATTCTGACAGACTTGGGTTGGCTCATAAATACAAAAAAATCAAGGTTGGAACCCTGTCAAATTCAGGAGTTTCTGGGGCTAACATTAGACTCCCAGGTTCAAGAATGCCAGCTCCCAGTTTCCAAAAAGGACAATATAATGACTATGATAGCACGAACTCTACACAACCCCCTCCATGACTCTAAGGAGGGCGATGTCGCTACTGGGCTCTCTCTCTTCATGTCTGCCAGCAGTACCTTTCGCACAATTCCACACGAGAGAACTTCAGTGGCTTACACTGGAATTGCAGTCAATACTAAAAAACAATTTTTAGAAAGTCGCATCATTCTAAATTCCTCAGTTATTCATTCCCTTCTCTGGTGGGGAAAGAACCAAAACCTCTCAAAGGGAATCCCTTGGATAGCAAAAATATCTCGAGTAATAACAACCGATGCGAGTCCCAGGGGGTGGGGGGCTCACATGGAAAACAGTGGCTCAGGGCAACTGGTCAGTTCAGGAACTATCAGCATCCTCAAACCAAAAAGAACTTTGGGCGGTGCATCGAGCTCTTCTATATTTTCTAACTTACATTCGAGGACATCATGTCCGAATTTTTTCGGACAACAAAGTGACAGTAGCGTATATAAATCACCAGGGAGGAACAAGGTCTCGATCACTGATGAGTTCCTCCGCCAAAATTATCAGTCTTGCAGAGGAAAATCTACTATCCCTTTCTGCACTACATATTCAGGGGTCAAACAACGAAAAAGCAGATTACTTGAGTCGAACTCAGTTAAAACAAGGCGAGTGGTCCCTAAACCAATCTATCTACAACCAGATTATAGAAATGTGGGGGTCCCCGACAATAGATTTATTCACCAATTCCAAAAACAAAAAAGTAAACATGTTTTGCTCACTAAACCCGGAAGGGAACCCCCAGGCTCTGGATGCCTTTCTGATTCCATGGACCCACAAACTAACATATGCTTTTCCTCCAATTGTTCTGATCCCGGCAGTCATTCGGAAAGTCAGAGAGGACAAAACAAAAATGATCCTTATAGCCCCATTCTGGCTAAAAAGGACATGGTTTTCCTGGCTAAGGATGCTATCGGTCTCAGACCCATGGATCCTACCGAACATACCAGACCTACTACAGCAAGGGCCGATCTTTCACCCACAGGAGTCGAACTTACATTTAACAGCCTGGATTTTGAACGGAGACTATTAAAAGAAAGGGGTTTTTCGGACAACTTAGTGGCTACGTTGTTAAAAAGTAGAAAACCTGTTACTACTAAGGCTATGTGCACACTTTGCAGATTTTCCTGCGGATTTTTCTGCACTAAAATCTGCAGTTATTGGCAGAAAACGCAGGTGCGTTTTTGGTGCGTTTTTGGTGCGTTTTTGGTGCGTTTTTCAGTGCGTTTTTCATTGCGTTTTTTTCTGCAGATTGTCTGCGTTTTTTACATAAATAAAGGTTCACAAACTTGAAAAAATTCAGAAACAAAAAAAAAAAAAAAATGATGTCACTTCCTTGTCCAACCCCTTCTTCTTTCATCCTCCATGTTGTGAAAACATCAAAATGAGTGGAAGCAACCACAGCATGCCGCAGATACAGCTCCGCAGGCCGCACCGTATACTTATGCTGGGGTTGCTGCTGCAAATATTGAATAATCATAGACAGCAGGTAAGCTATTAAATTTTTTTTTTTTTTTGTAGCGCTACACATAATCTGCAGCGCTTTACCCACTTCTTTCTGTTATTTTTTTTTTTGACACTGTTCTGTTCTAAGAAATATATATATTTGTTTTTATTTTAGAGGCAGCAGCAGGAGAGAAGACGTCAACAGAAAAGACTCTGGGTGCACCCGCTTGTCGCCGAACGTCCACAAAAAGGCCACTTTTATGTTCTTTATAATGATTTGAGGAAGTAAGTTGAAATACATGAAAAGACAAATAATGTTTTTCTACAAATGTTATATGTTATGTAACCATTTGTTTTCTTTTTACATTTTCAGGTACCCGGAAAAGTTCATTTCATTCTGCCGTCTACCCATCCCGGCGTTTGACCGACTTCTGGCAATAGTTTCGCCCCATCTCACGATGCACGACACTTTTATGAGGAAAGCCATCTCTGCTGAGGAAAGGCTGCTCATCACCTTGCGGTAAGTAACTAAATTTTGGGTTGGAATGTCATTAGGGCTCTTTCACATGTCAGTGCGTCCGGTATGTGTGATTAAAGTTTTCACATGTCCCGGAGACACTGACAAACTTACACACAGTCATCTATGGACATGTCAGCGCGTTGTCGGCGGCCGTATGTCTGCAGGCAAAACCCGCTGACATGTCATTTTGAGACTATTTGCATGTTCAACAAAGTGTCCCGCACATGTGCACACGGAGAACACACATTGATGTCCTCTGTGTGACACACATTGCACTGGTGAAGAAGTGCTACAGGAAGCGCTGTTCCCTGGCGGCAGGTTATGAAGATGTTGTCATCATTCTTCCCTGCTCTGCATGATTTCAGCGCCATCAGGGAAGAATGGGATTTGTCTTCATCACCTGCCGCCGCTAACTGTGCTTACTGTATTGTTTTGATCCCTGCTAGCCATCCGTGTGGGAAGGATTCAGCACATGGGCTGCACACACACATGGACATGGATATCTCTGGTACTGTGCTTTACGGTACCGGATATATTATATGTAAAACACACCTGCAAACTGTAAAAGCATTTTTGCTTGCTAGCACATGTACCCACTGTATTTTAAGCATTATCTACAGCATTCTATAAATAAGGCAATGGGTCAGTGGCGATAGATCATACGCGTGTGTGGGGTGCTATCGTGTAATGTTATCCCATCTTGCTGTGTCCAGGTCATGCGCCTCCCTTCCTGCGCAGACGTACTTTATTGTCCTGATGAGGATAGAGCTAAGTGCGCAGATGAGCATGCACTGGGCCTCTCACCTTTCCTTGTCTTCGCTCACTGCAAGACTTACTTCTGACCTCAACAGGCCGGATTAGTGCGTTTGAAGCAAGCAGGAGGCTGTCGTCGTTAGCTAAACATTGGAGTGCCTGGACATGGACCTGCTAGTCCCATCTGATGTGACTGGCCGTTTATTTATTGATACCCTTTGTGTTGTGCCGGGTGTTAAGGCCAGCATTATAGAATGCTTTAGATAAAACATGAAAGGTGCTGGACGCATATTATAGCGTCCATAACAGCTGACATGTTTCATTATATTTTTGTGTGACATTTCTAATATTCATTTTTGTTTCTTTGCAGATTTTTGGCCACAGGAGAGAGCTATACATCCCTGCACCTCCAATTTAGAGTTGGTAAATCCACCATCTCTAAAATTGTGAGGTGCACATGTACCGTCATCTGGCAGAAGTTGCAGCCCATGGTGATGCCTTCCCCAACCGAGGAGACTTGGCTGCAGGTCGCAGCAGGCTTTCAGTCTGTGGCCAATTTCCCAAACTGCATAGGTGCAGTCGATGGTAAACATGTGAGAGTGCTGAAGCCACCACGATCAGGATCACGCTTCTTTAATTATAAGAAGTATTTTTCAGTGGTCCTGATGGCGGTGGCTGATGCCCATTACAAATTTGTTGCCATTGACGTTGGTGCCTATGGTAGTACTGGGGATTCTCGGGTGTTGCGAACGTCACAGATTGGGATGCAAATTCTTCAAGATGGCGGAACGCTCCCAGCCCCAAGACCTTTGCCGGGTTCCACACATCCAGTGCCCTTTGTGATGGTATCGGATGAGGCGTTTCCCTTAACGACAACCCTGCTGCGCCCATACCCACGAAGGGGACTGAATGCCCGGCGAAGGATTTTTAATTATCGGCTAAGTCGTGCACGCAGATATGTGGAATGCACCTTTGGGATCATGACTAGTCAGTGGAGGATCTTTCACACACCCATCCAGCTGGATGCTGACACCGTTGACACTGTGATTAAGGCTTGCTGTGTACTCCACAACTATGCTCGTGAGTACAACACTGACGTAGATGTGGAGTACCAGCAGCCAGTATTTAATCCAGTGGTCAACGTGGGTCTGGGCAGGCCATCCAACTCGGGTGTGCGTGTGAGAGAATCCTTCACTGACTACTTCATGAGTCCTGAAGGTGCCGTGCACTGGCAATACTCCTGTGCTGGTGTTGGGCAGCCTGACCAGCAGAGAAGGATGGAAGAACATTGACCGACCAATAAAAGATGCCACGATCTATACCAAAAGCTAGAAGAAGTCAAGATCCCTGTTAATCAAATTCAAGATCGATATTCAATGTTGTTTATTGTACCTTTTTTTATTGGTGAACCCAAAAATTATTATTTTATTTTTCTCGTTAATAAAATTTTTTTTAACTTTCAAGTGGTTATTTTTCAATCTAATAAGGATTGTTTGTAGAAAATTTTTAATGATTGATTCTCCTCCATCCCTTTGTTCACTGCCCATACACCCATCAGACTATGTCCATCCCATAGTCCAGCGCCCATATAGCCATGACACCGTACAACATAGAGGCCTTGCCCACTAAGAACGTAAAGTATATAAAAATCAGACATGACATTTGATCAACATTAATTTATTTAACAAGCAACTAAATTTTGACAAACAGTTGTCAAGATTTTTTCAATATGAAAAACTTAATTTCCAGGACGTCCCCCTGACAGCACTCTGGAGGACGTCCTCCTCCTCCTTGCAGGGACAGGAAACAACACGAGAGGTTAAAAGGTCCCACTCCGCCCCCTTTCCTTTAGTGTTTTTCCTGTCCCTGCATGGAGGGACACGCGAGAGAAGCAAGCTTACCGGACCGGAGGGCTCAGGGGGATCGTGCGGCTGGTCCAATATCCTTCCCCCTCGTCGATAGCCCAGGGCACATACTTCCCGGGTGGGAGTCCCTGTGCCCAGAGACCAGTCGAGCGGACGCGCTCCTGGGTGAGCCGCTTCCTCCCAGGGGGAGGCTCTCGGCTCGGGCGCCAGGAGGAACAAGAGGCGCCGGCGCCAGTAAGGGAAAAGGCGCATAGGTCCACATGACCTCAGGTGATCATGCATGGACGGCAGAACCTCCCGGCTCAGCGTGCGTTCCACTGCGTGGAACGCGGAAGTAAGTGTGTATTGTCACTTCCGGTGACGTCAGCGGCGTCATTTCCGGCGAAGGCGGTGACAGAACTTGCGTTCCACAGTGTGGAACGCGGAAGCGTCTATAAAAAGGCGCCGGTTTTGAAAATGAGCGTCCAAGCGTTCTATTCGGCAAGCGCTACAGTGAACCGGGACGCACATTCAAACGAGCCAGAAAAGGAGGTCTGCAATGCCAGAGACAAGGGGTAAGTGCAGCAAGGCTGCTAAATCCCTATATGTATATCTGGCAGGGGATGTGCTATTTATGGTATATATATATTTATATTTAAACAGAGGATATGGATCCCAGGAGTGAAGAGACTGGGGTAAGTGCGCATAGCGCATATTACCTTTCTCACTTATTCCTAAGTCACTAAGATATACTCACTCTTATACTTAGGATAAGGAGGCTCAACAGACATCCCTGCCAGTGGCAAAAAAGTCAGGCAAGGCACTGACAAAGTCCAGACGATGCTCCATATGTAATGCAAAGTTACCAGAAGCGCATAAAAAGGAGTTGTGCGGGGCCTGCATTTCTAGAGTTGTAAGAGAAGAGCAACCGTCGTTATTATCCGAAATGAGATCCTTAATTCGGGAAGAAGTACAGAATTCATTAGCTACCATGACACAACGGTACCCCTCCAGCCCAGGTCGAGGTCGCAAGAGACCACGGATGGACCTGGACCAGGATGATGTGGAGGCGTCGTCTAAGGAAGAATCAGACGGGAGAAGTTCGGACCAAGAAGAAGGAGAATTACCATTGGAGGAACAGGACCAAGGAAGGAAGTTTCTATTTCCCGTAGAAGAAACAGAAGATTTAGTGCAAGCAGTGAGGAATACGATGCAGATGAAAGAAGAACCGCGGCCTAAGTCCAGACAAGATTTAATGTTTGGAGGGCTTACGTCACAAAAACAGACGGTATTCCCTGTAAGCGATCACCTAAAGCAGATGATATTGCAAGAATGGAAGGATGCTGAACGTAGACTGATAGTGTCTCGGGAATTTAAAAGTCGTCTACCATTCGATCCAGAGGATATCAAGTCTTGGGAGGAAATTCCAAAGGTTGACGTACCCATAGCCAAGGTTACTAAAAAAACGGCTATTCCTTTTGAGGACTCATCTAGCCTCAGAGACGCTATGGATCGCAAAGCAGATATTCTGTTGCGCCGTTCCTGGGAAGCATCGGCAGCGCTGATAAAGGCTAACATTGCAGCCACGTCAGTAGCTAGATCAATGTATTTGTGGATGGGGCAGTTAGAGGAACATTTGGTGAATAAAACCCCACGGGCCGATATAATTTCCTCCTTACCCATCATAAAGTCTGCCACAGCCTTTATGGCTGACACGTCAGCAGAATCCGTCAGATTTGCGGCCAGGAATAGCTCCTTATCCAATGCGACTCGTAGAGCTATATGGCTTAAATCATGGTCAGGAGATAATGCATCTAAAAATAAATTATGTGCTATCCCCTTTTCAGGTTCCAAAGTATTTGGACAGGCTTTAGATGACATTCTAGAGTCTGCTTCAGACAATAAAAAAGGGTTTCCGGAGGAGAAACCAAAAAAGTTTCAGCCATTTCGGAAAAGACCCCCACCTCGAAGTTCCTATAGAGGCAAACAGCCAGACTATAGAGAACAATGGAGATCCAACAGAGGTACCTATAGAGGAGCATACTCTCAGAACCGAAAGGGAAGAAATACCCTATTTGGATCAAGCCCTAGATCTAGGAGACAATGACGCCATAGGTATAGGGGGCAGACTCAGTTTTTTCCTGAACAACTGGAAAAAAATTACAAAAAATGCATATGTCCTCAAAATAATTTCAGAAGGATACAAAATAGAGCTAGTATCCCCAGCACCACAGAGGTGTATACCACCCACCAGCGTGGCAAAAGATTCACCAATGTTCTCGGACCTTCACAAGCTGTTCAGGTCTCAGGTTATAGTGCGGGTTCCCAAAACAGAAATAGCGAGAGGTCACTACTCTTCACTATTTTCAATTCCAAAGCCATCGGGAAAAACTCGCACAATAATAAACCTAAAACCCTTGAACGCCTATGTAAGATACAAAAGATTCAGAATGGAATCAATAAAAACAACTGTCCACCTCATAGACAAAGATGCGGTAATGTGTACGCTCGACCTAAAAAGCGCTTATCATCAGGTTCCAATCCATGTAACATCTCAGGAGCTTCTGAGGTTTTCTGTAAAGATTCCGGACCAAACCTGCCACCTACAATTTCAGTGTCTCCCGTTCGGCCTGGCCTCAGCACCAAGGATATTTACAAAACTGGTAGCAGAGGTGGTGGCATATTTAAGAAACGAAGGAATTACAATAATTCCTTATTTGGACGATTTTCTGCTGGTAGCCAGAACAAAAAAACACCTTAATCCTACACAGGGATCGAGCCATCTCAGTCCTAGAATATCTAGGTTGGGTTGTAAACCAGGAGAAATCACACATAAAGCCCGAATCTCGGAAGGTGTTTCTGGGAGTTCTTCTAGATGCCACCTCAAGACAATCCTTTTTACCAAGAGAAAAACAGGTGTCAATGAGAGCGTTAATTGTGGAATTCCTAAAACATCGGATTACTATAAGATCAGCCATGAAGATCTTAGGGAAGATGACGGCCTGTATCACTTGCGTAAGGTGGGCACAGGCTCACTCAAGATTGTTACAAGATCAGGTGCTCTCGACATGGGATCGACGTCAGTCATCACTGGACAAAGTAATCCATCTAACAAGAGCAGTAAAAAAGTCATTGCACTGGTGGACTCAAAACAGCAACCTAAGAGTGGGTGTTCCATGGACCTTGAACCCTTGTGTGGTGATTACCACAGACGCCAGTCAGTGGGGTTGGGGAGCCCATCTAGAAGGATCATTCATCCAAGGCAGATGGCCAGAAGATATCAGTCAAAGATCTTCAAACTACAGGGAGCTTTACGCTATTTGGGAAGCTCTAAGAAGGAATCACTCTCGCTTGAGGAACAAACATGTGAAAGTCCTAACGGACAACATGACAGCAGTATCCTTCATAAGACATCAGGGAGGTCCCAGACACAAACCACTTCAAGAGTTGGCACGAAGAATATTTTTTTGGGCAGAGAACACAGTCCTGTCGATCACAGCAGTCCACTTAGAGGGATCTCAAAACGTCCTGGCAGATTATTTGAGCAGAAAAGAAGTCTGTCCGACAGAATGGGAATTAAATCAAGAAATCTTTCACCAATTATGTCATCATTGGGGAACTCCCAGGATAGACCTATTCGCTACAAGAAAAAATTCGAAGGTGGCCAGATTCTATTCCCTCAACCCTATGGACATGCCAGAAGCAGTCGACGCTTTGAGTCAAACATGGGTCGAGCCACTCTCTTATGCATTCCCTCCAATAGCACTCATTCCGAGAGTGCTCAGAAAGATTCAGGAAGACCAAGCAACAGTGCTGATGGTGGTGCCATTCTGGCCAAGAAGGAGCTGTTTTCCATTGTTAGGACAAATGACAACAGACAGTCCAATCAGACTTCCCCTATGGAAGGACATCGTTCATCAGGGGCCGGTGTTACATCAAAACCCGGAACGATTACACCTTTCAGCGTGGATCCTGAGAGGGACATCTTGAAATCGCGGGGATTATCGGATGAAGTCATCTCAACAATCCAAGCTAGTCGTAAACCAGTGACTTCAGCTATTTATTACAAGATTTGGAAGAAATTCTGTATGAAGGGTGGCAGGTTGGCCGAGACGTCGGGAAACCCGGATGTTCCCAGAGTTCTGGATTTTCTCCAATCTGGATTCAATATGGGGCTAAGACCTAGTACCCTTAAGGTGCAGATTTCGGCTCTTAGCACATTCCTGGATTACCCATTGGCCTCTCACCCTTGGGTAATCAGATTTGTAAAAGCAATCCAGAGATTACGTCCCACGTTTAGACAAATATCTCCCACTTGGGATTTAAATTTAGTGCTCAGAGCCCTATGTAAAGATCCCTTTACCATTAAAGGTGACATGCCCATTGCAATACGAACTTGGAAAACAGCTTTTTTGGTAGCAATTACAACGGCCAAAAGAGTAGGGGAGATACAAGCCCTGTCAATTAGGGATCCGTACCTCCAGGTTCGTGAGGATCATATAATCTTAAAGCTAGATCCATCATTTATTCCCAAAGTGGCTTCAGTACAAAACAGAAATCAGGAAATAATCCTACCCTCCTTTTGCAATAAACCCTCTAATACAAAAGAACAATCCTTACATTCTCTTGATGTTAGACAGGCAGTACTAGACTATTTGGAGGCCACTAGTACTTGGAGAAAAGATCCCAATCTATTTATCTTGTTTGGAGGTAAAAATAGGGGTAAAAAAGCATCCAAAACCTCTATAGCTAGATGGATCACTACAGTTATCTCAAAAGCCTATACGTCAGAAGGGGTAGATTGTCCTATGGGAATAAAAGCTCATTCCACTCGGGCCATTTCAGCATCATGGGCTGAACGGGCAGGGGCATCTTTAGAACAAATCTGTAAAGCCGCAACATGGGCCAGTGCGAACACATTCTGTAAACACTACAAACTAGACGTGTTAGCAACACAGCAAATGTCATTTGGGAGAAAGGTTCTCCAGGCAGTTATCCCACCCTAAAGGAGTTTTCTTTGGTATTCTCCAGAGTGCTGTCAGGGGGACGGCCTGGAAAATGGGTATTATACCTACCGATAATTCGGTTTCCAGGAGTCCATCCTGACAGCACCGTTACTTCCCCCCCTATGTATACTATGTCATATGCTGTAAATATGATTTGGTTAAATAAAAATTCAAATGGTATCTATCCATGGTGTGGTACTTGTCAAAACACTAAAGGAAAGGGGGCGGAGTGGGACCTTTTAACCTCTCGTGTTGTTTCCTGTCCCTGCAAGGAGGAGGAGGACGTCCTCCAGAGTGCTGTCAGGATGGACTCCTGGAAACCGAATTATCGGTAGGTATAATACCCATTTTTGCGGCAACTTGCCCAGTGAAACTATTTTTTTTTTGAAGATACAATTGCAGATTAAGGCAAGTAGGTGTATTCCTGTGAATACCCATAAGAGCTAGTTGGGTCTGTGATAAAATTTTGACTAGCAGATGGTCCCAGGCTTGTATTTCCTCCACCCGAAAAATGTAGTGCCGGTTGGGTATAGGAAGACGCTGTAGATTGAGGTTCTCTGGGTTTTGGTCGCGGGCGAAAGAGTCCAAAAACCCCCGTCAATACATCCTGATATGACTGAATTGGAGCAGGGTCCTCCAGAGCGGTGAGGGACGTTTGGCACAGAGCCATAAAGAGAGACTGCCTATCCGGTGGCAGGGAGCGTGCCTTTCGGGCAATGGTCAAGGCAAAAAAGTCACATTGGTCCTCAGTTGAGGATTGTTTGAGTAAATTGAGTGTGTCACTTGCGATCTTTTCAGTGTTATCCTCATTTTTTTTTTTTTTTTGTTTTTTTCTGGACTCTCCTGCCAACGGATAGGCAGCTCTCTTCTGCGTTACCACAGCTTCTGCCGTAACAGATGATCCAACAGCTGCTGCAGTTGATGTGCCTGCAGCAGCTGCTGGACATGCGGCACCAGCAGAAGCTGTGGTAACAGATGGAGAAATTGTCGCTCCCGAGGAAGTGCCTGCTCCATCAGTGCCTGCTCCATCTTCAGAGTTGTCATCAACAAGAGGCGGGCTTGAAATGTTTCCCTCAGTCCTGTGTGAGAAAAGGAAAAAAATAATTAATTATGACCGCTGCGGAGGAGCAACATTTTTGGAACAGCATAAAGGCTGCTTTGTTTAAAATGTTGTTCACTTTTTTGCGTGTCTGCTGATAATGCACGTTTTCATTTAACACATGCGTTATCACCACATGCTATCCAAACAATGTGCTAGTTATCTTGCGCAGTCAAAGTGCCAACACAAGAAAAATAGACACGGTGTGGTGCCATAGCTCTCACAACTCAATCTTTGGAATCATAGTGCAAACAAGATTTCTGAAAATCCTCTCTTCACTATGGTATAACATCTGGATGCTGTGTATTGAACGCTGCGGCAGGACACAGCGTTCAATACACAGCCAACTGTACTACACTATAATGGTATATAACCTACCTCCGCAAAGTCCGGCTTGTGAGCAGAAACTGCAGCTCGTCATAAAATGGAAAGCTAGTGCGGCTGGGGGAGGATCCACTCCGGTCACATGAATTGATAAATTTGTTGAACCGGTCCCGAACTGACCTCCATCTTTGTTTGACATGTTTTTCTAAGAAATAAAATATATATATATATATCTTTATATTGTCAAAGTAAATTTCTAATAAACGGTAATAATAATCTGTAACATTATACTTACCAATTTCCAGTTGGTTGCCAATGGACAAGGAATCCAACTCCGGATACAGGTCCCTCACAATCTTGGTCCAGCAATGGTCACGGAAATATCTGTCCTTGAAGGACACATCAGCGGCATCCCATAGAGCTGGTATATCGCGAACCTACAATGAAAAGAATAGTGTCATTACATACATAACACACGGGCCCCGGAAAAAAAAAAAGGCGTAGGGTACCCCTATATTTTTAGGCCAGAAAGGCTACGCAGACAGCCGTGGGCTTATATTCATAGCCTAGGAAAGGGGCCATGGATATTTGCCCCACCCCTGACTACAAATATAAGCCCGCAGCCGCCCCAGAAAAGGCGCATCACAATGAAGTGCCAATTCCGGCACTTAGCCCCTCTCTTCCCACTCCCTGTAGCGGTGGGATATGGGATAATGAGGGGTTAATGCCACCTTGCTATTGTAAGGTGGCATTAAACACGGTTAGGCTGGTTGAAATACGTGCCACGTATTTAAGTGCCACGTGCCACGTATTGAAGTGCCACGTATTGAAGTGCCACGTGCCACGTATTGAAGTGCCACGTGCCACGTATTTAAGTGCCACGTATTTAAGTGCCACGTGCCACGTATTGAAGTGCCACGTGCCACGTATTGAAGTGCCACGTGCCACGTATTGGAAGTGTCACGTGCCACGTATTGAAGTGCCACGTATTTAAGTGCCACGTATTTAAGTGCCACGTGTCACGTATTTAAGTGCCACATATTTAAGTGCCACGTATTTAAGTGCCACGTATTTAAGTGCCACGTGCCACGTATTTAAGTGCCACGTGCCACGTATTGAAGTGCCACGTGCCACGTATTGGAAGTGTCACGTGCCACGTATTTAAGTGCCACGTATTGAAGTGCCACGTATTTAAGTGCCACGTGTCACGTATTTAAGTGCCACATATTTAAGTGCCACGTATTGAAGTGCCACGTATTGAAGTGCCACGTGCCACGTATTTAAGTGCCACGTGCCACGTATTTAAGTGCCACGTATTGAAGTGCCACGTGCCACGTATTTAAGTGCCACGTGCCACGTATTGAAGTGCCACGTGCCACGTATTGAAGTGCCACGTGCCACGTATTGAAGTGCCACGTGCCACGTATTTAAGTGCCACGTATTGAAGTGCCACGTGCCACGTATTTAAGTGCCACGTGCCACGTATTTAAGTGCCACGTATTGAAGTGCCACGTATTTAAGTGCCACGTATTTAAGTGCCACGTGCCACGTATTGAAGTGCCACGTGCCACGTATTGAAGTGCCACGTGCCACGTATTGGAAGTGCCACGTGCCACGTATTGAAGTGCCACGTGCCACGTATTGAAGTGCCACGTATTTAAGTGCCACGTATTTAAGTGCCACGTGCCACGCATTGAAGTGCCACGTGCCACGTATTTAAGTGCCACGTATTTAAGTGCCACGTATTTAAGTGCCACGTATTTAAGTGCCACGTGCCACGTATTGAAGTGCCACGTATTGAAGTGCCATGTGCCACGTATTGGAAGTGCCACGTGCCACGTATTGAAGTGCCACGTGCCACGTATTTAAGTGCCACGTATTGAAGTGCCACGTGCCACGTATTTAAGTGGCACGTATTTAAGTGCCACGTATTGAAGTGCCACGTATTTAAGTGCCACGTGCCACGTATTTAAGTGCCACGTATTGAAGTGCCACATGTCACGTATTTAAGTGCCACATATTTCAGTGCCACGTATTTCAGTGCCACGTATTTCAGTGCCACGTACTTAAATACGTGACATGTGGCACTGAAATAAGTGACATGTGGCACTTAAATACGTGGCACTTAAATACGTGGCACTGAAATACGTGGCACTGAAATAAGTGACATGTGGCACTTAAATACGTGACACGTGGCACTTAAATACGTGGCACTTAAATACGTGGCACTAAAATACAATAAAAATAAAAAAAACACAAACACTTGAAAAAAATATTTTAATGAAATAGTGACACACACTTTTTGACAAACCCTTTATTACACGGGTAATCCACCTGAAGACCCTCGACCTGTACAGAAATAAAAAAACAAACCAAATTCATACTCCCTGGCCCTGTCCGCAGAAATCCAACGAGGGTCCCACGTCGATCTGCCATGGAGAACAGACACATCCGGAGATGTGTCTGCTCTCCACGGCTGCAGCAACACACTGACAGGTGCTTTGGCACCTGTCGGTGTGTTACTGCGCATGCGCAAGAGTTTACCGGCGGTCATTGACCCCGGCACTCTCGCTTTACGGCACTACAGCGTGGGAAAGTTCACCCGCACCTGTAGTGCCGTAAATAGAGACGCCGGCGCCATTGAACTCCGGAACAGTGCACGATACACTGCTGGGAGCTTCGCTCCCGGCAGTGTATCGCCGGAGAGCAGGGGATCGGCGTGGGACACTCTGTATTGGATTCTGCGGACAGGGAGTATGGATTTTGTTTATTTTTTTGGACTTTTTCCCTAGGGCGAGGGCTTCGCGTACCAGTGTGCTGTATGGTGAGTATATACTCTATGTTATATGTTGTATGTAATGTCTGTCATGTATGTTACGTTTATTGTGTGTGTATTGTGTGTGTTTGTGTTACTTACAATTGTGCTAAGTCGCCGGAAACACAGGGACAACTCTCCCATCCTAATATCGGATGGGAGTAGTAGTCCCATACGGCGACTTGGCACAATGGTGGCACTATCGTCGCATGGGGACACGCACACACACACACACACACACACACACACACACACACACACACACACACACACACACACACACACATACATACCAGATCTATCAAACGGCCGACATCGATCCCCATGCGACGATATGCCTCCATGATGACAGCCACACTCCGCCCACGCACTTCCGCCCACGCACTTCCGCCCGCTTCCCCGCACTTCCTGCTGCAGCGGTTTCTACACCCCAAACCGCAGAAAACCCGCAGATATTTTTTCTTCTGCGGGTTTTACTGCGGGTTTGACACTCACAATGGAGTTCTATGGGTGCAGAACCGCTGCAGTTCTGCACAAAGAAGTGACATGCTGCGGGTTGTAAACCGCTGCGTTTCTGCGCGGTTTTTCCCGCAGCATGTGCACAGCGGTTTGCGGTTTCCATAGGTTTACATATAAATGTAAACGCAATGGAAACTGCAGCGGACCCGCAGCGGCAAAATCGCGGCGGTTCCGCGGTAAAAACCGCAGCGTGTGAACATGGCCTAAAGCATATGAGAAAACATGGAGAAAATTCTTATCTGTCTCCAAGGTGAAAGTCCAGGATGGGCCATCCATTGATAAAATACTTGAATTCCTACAAAAAGGTCTGGAACAGGGGTTGGCGGTCAGTACTCTAAAGGTACAGATAGCAGCTCTGGGAGCACTCTATAATCAAAATATTGTGGCCAACCCATGGGTAGTAAGGTTTATTAAAGCAGTAACAAGGTCAAAACCTCTAGTTACTCAAAAAATACCCTCGTGGGACCTAAACCTAGTCCTCTCTGCACTAACGGGTCCTCCGTTCTAACCCATAGACACAATTCCCATAAAAACACTATCACTTAAGACCATTCTTCTGGTAGCTTTAACATCTGCACGCAGAATAAGCGACATTCAAGCCCTATCCTCTAACCCACCCTTTACAAAAAATATTAGATGACAGAGTCACTCTTAAACCTGACCCGGCATATTTGCCAAAAGTGGCATCCAAGTTTCATAGGTCACAAGAAGTATCCCTGCCGTCTTTTTGCCCAAACCCAAAAAATGAGAAGGAGCAAAAATTCCATAATTTAGATGTCAGGAGATGCCTAGTCCAATACTTAGACTACACCCGGGAGTATAGGAAGGAAGGCTCTTTGTTTATCTGTTTTCAGGGCCCTAGAAAAGGATTCCGGGCATCCAAAGGCACCTTGGCAAGGTGGATTAAGGAGGCAATAGCCTTGGCGTATTCATCCACGGGGAATACGATCCCAGATGGTATAAAAGCACATTCCACAAGAGCAGTAGCTACCTCATGGGCTGAGAGGTCAGAGGTATCAATTGAGCAAATCTGCAAAGCGGCCACCTGGTCATCACCATCAACCTTTTTTAGACACTACAGATTCAATCTAGCCTCTGTGTCTGACTTGACCTTCGGGCGAAGGGTTCTCGAGGCTGTGGTCCCTCCCTAAGTTTAATCTCTGCAATTCTCTCCGTAGTGCTGTCATGGGAGACCGAGAAAGTCAGTTACTCACCGATAACGATGTTTCTCGGAGCCCATGACAGCACCCGCTTAATCCCTCCCATCACGAGTGCTGTGAACACTTTCATATAACTTATATAATATAGGCACGGTGTTCCTCTAATAAGCAATGTTATAATATGTTTTCTCTGTTGTAACTAACCTGGAGGTCCTCCGATGCTCTGTAAACCAACTAATACGAGGGAGAGGTACTGCCCTTTTATCTGTAGGTTTCCTGTCCCTGAAGGGCGGATCCCCTCTCTCCATAGTGCTGTCATGGGCTCCGAGAAACACCGTTATCGGTAAGTAACTAACTATGACTTTTCTGGCTTTTTTTTAACTCTTTCACTACTATAGGATTAGTAATGGATAGGTGACTTATTGACGCTGTGGGCTGATTATTCATAGCCTGGGAAGGTCCATGGATATTAACCTCTTCCCAGGCATGCATCCATCTATCTATCGGACTGGGGTGTCTGGGGCCCACCAGGGGAATGGACTCTAGGGCCCACCCTACAGCTATTTGCAGATATCTCTAAGTAGTTATCGCCATTATAGTGGAGCATTGACTTTGAAACACGGGGCTCCTGCACATCTACTGTGCGCCCCCATAACTGGGATGTACAATTACGGTAGTGTCAGGACTCTGAACATTTTTTACCTTTTGTGCATTACTGCCCTTTTCCAAGATGGCGTCTTTGGTCTCATGTGCACTGTCTTCCTGCTATAAAACTCCACCCCAGCCTTCAGTCTGTGCTAGAGTATTCTGCCTTGCATCCAGCTCCTGACCTCTGATTACTCCCTGGCTATATACCAGCTCCTGTGAACCTGTGTTGTGATCCTGCTACTCTGCTCTGAGTTCCTGCTGCATACACCAGTTTCCAATAATCCTTCTTCATCTGCTGCTCGTGTTTACTTCCATCTCATTTGCTGGACATGTAAGCTGTTTCTGCTCTGCAAAAACCTGAGATTATAAACCAAGCCTCCCTGGTTGAGCTAAGATATGATTTGAACTGCCTTATAAGCTTATCTACAGTCATGGCCGAAAGTATTCACACCCCTGCAATTCTGTCAGATAATACTCAGTTTCTTCCTGAAAATGATTGCAAACACAAATTCTTTGGTATTATTATCTTCATTAATTTGTCTTAAATGAAAAAACACAAAAGAGAATGAAGCAAAAAGCAAAACATTGATCATTTCACACAAAACTCCAAAAATGGGCCAGACAAAAGTATTGCCACCCTCAGCCTAATACTTGGTTGCACAACCTTTAGCCAAAATAACTGCGACCAACCGCTTCCGGTAACCATCAATGAGTTTCTTACAATGCTCTGCTGGAATTTTAGACTATTCTTCTTTGGCAAACTGCTCCAGGTCCCTGATATTTGCAGGGTGCCTTCTCCAAACTGCCATTTTTAGATCTCTCCACAGGTGTTCTATGGGATTCAGGTCTGGACTCATTGCTGGCCACCTTAGAAGTCTCCAGTGCTTTCTCTCTAACCATTTTCTAGTGCTTTTTGAAGTGTGTTTTGGGTCATTGTCCTGCTGGAAGACCCATGACCTCTGAGGGAGACCTGTTGTGAATTCTGTTCTCGAACTCCCTCCTGTGGTCATGAATGGTACTTCGGCGAGTTCTGTCCATGGACTCCCTCTGGTGGCTGTGAGTGGAGCTGCTGGTTCTGAGGTTCCTTCCTCAGCTGATCTCGTTTAGTCCTGGCTGGCTGCTCTATTTAACTCCACTCAGATCGTTACTTGATGCCAGCTGTCAATGTCCTAGTACTGGTTCAGATCTCTCTTGGATCTTTCAGATGACCTGTCTACTCCAGCAGAAGCTAAGTCCCTGCTAGTTTATTTGTTTATCACTGTTTTCTTGTCCAGCTTGCTATCATGATTTTGCCTTGCTAGCTGGAAGCTCTGGGATGCAGAGTGGCACCTCCGCACCGTGAGTCGGTGTGGGGGTCTCTTTTGCACACTGCGTGGTTTTTTGTAGATTTTTGTGCTGACCGCAAAGATACCTTTTCTATCCTCAGTCTGTTTAGTTAAGTCTGGCCTCCTTTGCTGAAACCTGTTTCATTCCTGTGTTTGTGACTTCCATCTTAACTCACAGTCAATATGTGTCGGGGGCTGCCTATTTCTTTGGGGAATTTCTCTGAGGCAAGTTAGGCTTTAATTTCTATCTTTAGGGGTAGTTAGCTCTTAGGCTGTGAAGAGGCGTCTAGGCAGAGTCAGGTACGCTCCACGGCTATTTCTAGTGTGTTGTGATAGGATTAGTGGTTGCGGTCAGCAGAGCTCCCACTTCCCAGAGCTTGTCCTGTATTACTAGTTTGCTCATCAGGTCATTCCGGGTGCTCCTAACCACCAGGTCATCATAACAGAGACCCAGCTTTCTCACACTGGGCCCTACATTATGCTACAAAATTTGTTGGTAGTCTTCAGACTTCATAATGCCATGCACACGGTCAAGCAGTCCAGTGCCAGAGGCAGGAAAGCAACCCCAAAACATCAGGGAACCTCCGCCATGTTTGACTGTAAGGACCGTGTTCTTTTCTTTCAATGCCTCTTTTTTTTCTCCTGTAAACTCTGTTGATGCCTTTGCCCAAAAAGCTCTACTTTTGTCTCATCTGACCAGAAAACATTCTTCCAAAACATTTTAGGCTTTTTCAGGTAAGTTTTGGCAAACTCCAGCCTGGCTTTTTTATGTCTCGGGGTAAGAAGTGGGGTCTTCCTGGGTCTCCTACCATACAGTCCGATTTCATTCAGACGCCGACGAATAGTACGGGTTGACACTGTTGTACCCTCGGACTGCAGGGCAGTTTGAACTTGTTTGGATGTTAGTCGAGGTTCTTTATCCAACATCCGCACAATCTTGCGTTGAAATCTCTTGTCAATTTTTCTTTTCCGTCCACATCTAGGGAGGTTAGCCACAGTGCCATGGGCTTTAAACTTCTTGATGACACTGCGCACCGTAGACACAGGAACATTCAGGTCTTTGGAGATGGACTTGCAGCCTTGAGATTGCTCGTGCTTCCTCACAATTTGGTTTCTCAAGTCCTCAGACAGTTCTTTGGTCTTCTTTCTTTTCTCCATGCTTAATGTGGTACACACAAGGACACAGGACAGAGGCTGAGTCAACTGTAATCCATGTCAACTGGCTGCAAGTGTGATTTAGTTATTGCCAACACCTGTTAGGTGCCACAGGTAAGTTACAGGTGCTGTTAATTACACAAATTAGAGAAGCATCACATGATTTTTCTACCAGTGCCAATACTTTTGTCCACCCCCTTTTTTATGTTTGGTGTGGAATTATATCCAATTTGGTTTTAGGACAATTCTTTTTGTGTTATTTCATTTAAGACAAATTAAATGAAGATAATAATACCAAAGAATTTGTGTTTACAATCATTTTCAGGAAGAAACTGAGTATTATCTGACAGAATTGCAGGGGTGTGAATACTTTTGGCCATGACTGTATCTGTGTTTGGACTAAGACAAGGATTTATTCGTGTCAAGTATCCTCAAGAATAACTGTGCTTCATAGACTTTCTGCTTGATTGCATTTTCCTCTGAAGTTTCCTATAGACTGCTAAGCTGCATTTGATATTTGCACCAAGTGTTGTGGACTTGAGTTTCTCTCTGCACCTGTTTGAATCACCGTGTGATAATATAGACTTTACCACTTATAAAACTGTGTACTGTAGTTGTCTTGTTCCACGCAAAGAGTCTCCTGAGTTATCCCCTATAATTATTACAGGTAGTTTAAATTAAAGGTTCTTTGGTTAAAACAAGTTATCGCCGATCTATGGGCTCCACAGGATAGGTGATCGCTTAGGTCCGACCATTAGAAACTGCACCGATCAGAAGAATGGTGAAGTTTTATCACTGACTGGACACTTATCCCCATTTTAAAATGCAGCAGCAGTTCAGATGTCTGACCGCAGCTCTATTCGTTCTCTTTCGGGGCTTCCAGAAAAAAACAAGAGCAGCCACTGAGGGAATGAATGGATTAGTGGTCAAGTCAGATATACCGCTCCAGTCTTATGTGTATAAAAGTTCCACATTCTGCCGACTGGGTCCCAGCAGTCAGACTCCCTCACCACCAATCAATACGTTATCACTAATCCTGTGGAGAGGTGATTACTTTTTTCACAGGAGAACCCTTATAAGTCCATCTCTGAAGCTGTGATCCAAATATCTAATCTCTAACGGAAATAAAGAATCTTCTAATTAATATCAGAGAGAGCAAATGACCACCATATGCAACACAATCCACTATAGCAAGACCAATACCACCATATACAGGAAGAAATACCACCGCACCATGGACAGATCACATAGTGACGGAATAACACCACATATTACCAGGATATAGGGACCAAATAATACCACATACAAGGAGAAATACTGCCACACCATAACTAGACTACATATTCCACCACATAGTGACCGGGTAAAACCACATACAGGGGATAAATACCGCCATACCTTGATCAGACCAGAAATTACCACCACATAGTGACCGAATAATACCACCACACCATTACCGACCACATATTACCATCACATAGTGACTGAATACTACAATACTGATCAAGAATACAAACCACAATGCTAACAACACTGTTATTACCACCAGTGACATTATACACAAGAGCTCTGTATATAGTGTCACTGTACAGGTAATACAGTGATCACCAGTGACACTATACACAGAAGCTCTGTATATAGTGTCCGTGCACAGGTAATATGAAGATCACCAGTGACATTATACACAGGAGCTCTGTATATAGTGTCAGTTTACAAGTAATACAGTAATTACCAGTAACATACGCAGGAGCTTTGTATATAGTGTATAGGCATACAGGTAATACAGTGATCACCAGTGGCATTATACACAGGAGCTCTGTGTATAGTGTACAGGTAATAGTGATCACCAGTAACATTATACACAGGAGCTCTGTATATAGTGTATAGTGCACAGGTAATAGTGATCACCATTGACATACACAGGAACTCTGTATATAGTGTACAGGTAATACAGTGATCACCAGTGACATTATACACATTAGCTCTGTATATAGTGTACAGGTAATACAGTGATCACCAGTGACATTATACACAGGAGCTCTGTATACAGTGTATAGTGTGCATGTACATGTAATACACTGACTCACTAGTTGAAGTCCTTCTTCGCCATCACTTCTTCCTGCCTGGACTCATCTCTGCAAAAAATAACAGTCATCAATAGCTGATCGCTTCCAGAGCACTTTCCCCACTTTTTTATCTGACTTCTACACTGCGTCAGATGAAAAAAAAAAAAGGGACGTAGCGCCGCCCTGCACAGTATCTGGACTCCCCTTTTGTTCGCTCCATGGAACCCAGTTTCCTAAAAAGTAAATTATATTACAGTAGTAATAATGTCCCTAATTGGATCCTAAAGAAATTTTGCTCCCCACTTGTAACCATAAACTAATATAACATGTTCGTCATTCTGGCCCCCAAACAGTAATTCATCCATCCTGCCCCCCTTTCCTATATAAATATGCATCTTGGCTCTACAATATATCCATCCTGGACCCTCATATATATGCATCCTGGCTCCACCATATATATCCATCTGGGCTCCCCCCATATATCCATCCTTGTCTTGCCCCCCCATATATCTTCCTGGCCCCCCACATATATCCATTCTGGCCCCCCATATATATTTATCCTGTTCTCTTGCCCTGCCCCCTCCTATAAATCCATCCTGGCCTCCATATATCGATCCTGCCCCCCCATATATATCCTTCCTGACTCCCCCATATATGCATCCTGGACCCCCCATATATATGCACCCTGGTCCCTTGTCCTGCCCTACCAGAAATCCATCCTGCTTTACCATATATCCATCCTGGCCCCCCTTACATATGCATCCTGTTCCCTTGTCCTGGCCCCCCATATACAAGCATCCTGTCTCTACTGCATATCCATCCTGGTCACCCATATATCTGTATCCTGGCTCCCTGTGCCCCATATGTATCCATCCTAGTCCTTTGTCCTGCCCCCATATATCCATCCTGTCGCCCCCCCCCCCTTATATCCATCCGGATCCTTTGTACTGCACCCATATACCCATCCTGGCCCCTCATATGTATCCAAACCTAGTCCTTTATCCTGCACCCATATATCCATCCTGTCACCCCCTTATATCCATCCGGGTCCTTTTTTCCTGCCCCCCATATATCCATCCTGCCGCCCCCCTTATATCCATCCTGCCGCCCACCTTATATCCATCCGAGTCCTACTTTCCTGGAGACAGCCAGAGAGACAGAGACAGCCACAGAGAGAGACAGCCAGACAGAGACAGACAGAAGATTCCTTTTACCTTCCTGCGCTCCCGTGTTGTGAATTTGCTTTTTGCTCCCTCTAGTGGTTACTAGTTTTTTGACTCTGGTTTTTCTGTCATTCCTTTTATCCGCACCTGGGTCGTTAGTTAGGGGTGTTGCTATATAAGCTCCCTGGACCTTCAGTTCTATGCCTGGCAACGTAGTTATCAGAGCTAGTCTGCTGTGCTCTTGTCTACTGATCCTGGTTCCAGTTATATCAGCTAAGTCTGCCTTTTGCTTTTTGCTATTTGTTTTGGTTTTGTATTTTTGTCCAGCTTGTTCCAAATCTATATCCTGACCTTTGCTGGAAGCTCTAGGGGGCTGGTGTTCTCCCCCCGGACCGTTAGACGGTTCGGGGGTTCTTGAATTTCCAGTGTGGATTTTGATAGGGTTTTTGTTGACCATATAAGTTACCTTTCTTTATTCTGCTATCAGTAAGCGGGCCTCTCTGTGCTAAACCTGGTTCATTTCTGTGTTTGTCATTTCCTCTTACCTCACCGTCATTATTTGTGGGGGGCTTCTATCCAGCTTTGGGGTCCCCTTCTCTGGAGGCAAGAAAGGTCTTTGTTTTCCTCTACTAGGGGTAGCTAGATTCTCCGGCTGGCGCGTGTCATCTAGAATCAACGTAGGAATGATCCCCGGCTACTTCTAGTGTTGGCGTTAGGAGTAGATATATGGTCAACCCAGTTACCACTACCCTATGAGCTGGATTTTTGTATTCTGCAGACTTCCACGTTCCTCTGAGACCCTCGCCATTGGGGTCATAACAGTTTGCCAGGCCAATGTTAAGTGTTTAATGCATTGCAGAAGAGGGATTATAAGAAAGAAGATTCTGAGTTTTTTTTTTCTTCTTCCCCTTTACCTCAGAGTGGCTATGCTTGCTGCAGACATGAATGTCCAGACCTTGATTACAAGTGTGGACCAGCTGGCTACTCGTGTGCAGGGCATACAAGACTATGTTATCAGAAATCCTAGGTCAGAACCTAAAATACCGATTCCTGAACTGTTTTCCGGAGACAGGTTTAAGTTTAGGAATTTCGTGAATAATTGTAAATTGTTTTTGTCCCTGAGACCCTGTTCATCTGGAGATTCTGCTCAGCAAGTAAAAATTGTTATTTCGTTCTTACGGGGCGACCCTCAGGATTGGGCTTTTTCGCTGGCGCCAGGAGATCCTGCATTGGCTGATCTTGATGCGTTTTTTCTGGCGCTCGGTTTACTTTATGAGGAACCCAATCTTGAGATTCAGGCAGAAAAGGCCTTGCTGGCTATGTCTCAGGGGCAGGACGAGGCTGAAGTGTATTGCCAAAAATTTCGGAAATGGTCCGTGCTGACACATTGGAACGAGTGTGCACTGGCCGCTAATTTTAGAAATGGCCTTTCTGAAGCCATTAAGAATGTTATGGTGGGTTTTCCCATTCCCACAGGTCTGAATGATACTATGGCACTGGCTATTCAAATTGACCGGCGGTTGCGGGAGCGCAAAACCGCAAATTCCCTCATGGTGTTGTCTGAACAGACACCTAATTCGGTGCAATGTGATAGAAAAACCGCAAATTCCCTCATGGTGTTGTCTGAACAGACACCTGATTTAATGCAATGTGATAGAATCCTGACTAGAAATTAGCGGAAAATTCATAGACGCCGGAATGGCTTGTGCTACTACTGTGGTGATTCTACACATGTTATCTCAGCATGCTCTAAACGTATAGCTAAGGTTGTTAGTCCTGTCACCGTTGGTAATTTGCAACCTAAATTTATTCTGTCTGTAACTTTGATTTGCTCACTGTCATCTTATCCTGTCATGGCGTTTGTAGATTCAGGTGCTGCCCTGAGTCTCATGGATCTCTCGTTTGCTAAGCGCTGTGGTTTTACTCTTGAACCATTAGAAAATCCTATACCTCTTAGGGGTATTGATGCTACACCATTGGCAGCAAATAAACCGCAGTATTGGACACAGGTTACCATGTGCATGACTCCTGAACACCGCGAGGTGATACGTTTCCTGGTTTTACATAAAATGCATGATTTGGTTGTTTTAGGGCTGCCATGGTTACAGACCCATAATCCAGTCCTGGACTGGAAGGCTATGTCAGTCTCAAGTTGGGGCTGTCGTGGTATTCATGGGGATTCCCTGCCTGTGTCTATTGCTTCTTCTACGCCTTCGGAAGTTCCGGAGTATTTGTCTGATTATCAGGATGTCTTCAGTGAGTCTGAGTCCAGTGCACTGCCTCCTCATAGGGACTGTGACTGTGCTATAGATTTGATCCCAGGCAGTAAATTTCCTAAGGGAAGACTGTTTAATCTGTCGGTACCTGAACATACCGCTATGCGTTCATATATCAAGGAGTCTCTGGAGAAAGGACATATTCGTCCGTCTTCTTCCCCTCTTGGTGCGGGATTCTTTTTTGTGGCAAAAAAGGACGGATCTTTGAGACCTTGTATTGATTATCGGCTTTTAAATAAGATCACTGTCAAATTTCAGTATCCTTTACCGCTGTTGTCTGACTTGTTTGCCCGGATTAAGGGTGCCAAGTGGTTCACCAAGATAGACCTTCGTGGTGCGTACAACCTTGTGCGCATTAAGCAAGGTGATGAATGGAAAACCGCATTCAATACGCCCGAAGGGCATTTTGAGTACTTGGTGATGCCTTTTGGGCTCTCCAATGCGCCTTCAGTTTTTCAGTCCTTTATGCATGACATTTTCCGGAAGTATCTGGATAAATTTTTGATTGTTTATCTGGATGATATTTTGGTTTTTTCTGATAATTGGGATTCGCATGTGGAGCAGGTCAGGTTGGTCTTTAAAATTTTGCGTGAAAATTCTTTGTTTGTCAAGGGCTCAAAGTGTCTCTTTGGTGTACAGAAGGTTCCCTTTTTGGGATTCATTTTTTCCCCTTCTGCTGTGGAGATGGACCCAGTCAAGGTCCGAGCTATTCTTGATTGGACTCAGCCCTCGTCAGTTAAGAGTCTTCAGAAGTTCTTGGGCTTCGCTAACTTCTACCGTCGTTTTATCGCTAATTTTTCTAGCATTGTGAAACCTTTGACGGATATGACCAAGAAGGGCTCCGATGTAGCTAACTGGGCTCCTGCTGCCGTGGAGGCTTTCCAGGAGTTGAAACGCCGGTTTACTTCGGCGCCTGTTTTGTGCCAGCCTGACGTCTCACTTCCCTTTCAGGTTGAGGTGGATGCTTCGGAGATTGGGGCAGGGGCCGTTTTGTCGCAGAGAGGCCCTGGTTGCTCGGTTATGAAACCTTGTGCCTTTTTCTCTAGGAAGTTTTCGCCTGCCGAGCGAAATTATGATGTGGGCAATCGGGAGTTGTTGGCCATGAAATGGGCATTTGAGGAGTGGCGTCATTGGCTCGAGGGTGCTAAGCATCGTGTGGTGGTCTTGACTGATCACAAAAATCTGATGTATCTCGAGTCTGCTAAACGCCTTAATCCGAGACAGGCCCGCTGGTCATTGTTTTTCTCCCGCTTTGATTTTGTTGTCTCGTATTTACCAGGTTCAAAGAATGTGAAGGCCGATGCTCTTTCTAGGAGCTTTGTGCCTGATGCTCCTGGAGTCGCTGATCCTGTTGGTATTCTTAAAGATGGAGTTATCTTGTCAGCTATTTCTCCGGATCTGCGACGTGTGTTGCAGAGATTTCAGGCTGATAGGCCTGAGTCTTGTCCACCTGACAGACTGTTTGTCCCGGATAAGTGGACCAGCAGAGTCATTTCCGAGGTTCATTCCTCGGTGTTGGCAGGTCACCCGGGAATTTTTGGCACCAGAGATCTGGTGGCCAGGTCCTTTTGGTGGCCTTCCTTGTCAAGGGATGTGCGGTCATTTGTGCAGTCCTGTGGGACTTGTGCTCGAGCTAAGCCTTGCTGTTCTCGTGCCAGCGGTTTGCTCTTGCCCTTGCCTGTCCCGAAGAGACCTTGGACACATATCTCCATGGATTTCATCTCTGATCTTCCGCTATCTCAGGGCATGTCCGTTATCTGGGTGATATGTGATCGCTTCTCCAAGATGGTCCATTTGGTTCCTTTGCCTAAGCTGCCTTCCTCTTCCGATCTGGTTCCTGTGTTTTTCCAGAACGTGGTTCGTTTGCACGGCATCCCTGAGAATATTGTGTCAGACAGAGGATCCCAGTTCGTTTCCAGGTTCTGGCGATCCTTTTGTAGTAGGATGGGCATTGATTTGTCGTTTTCGTCTGCTTTCCATCCTCAGACTAATGGACAGACGGAGCGAACCAATCAGACTTTGGAGGCTTATTTGAGGTGTTTTGTCTCTGCTGATCAGGACGATTGGGTGACATTCTTGCCGTTGGCTGAGTTTGCCCTTAATAATCGGGCTAGTTCCGCCACCTTGGTTTCGCCGTTTTTCTGCAACTCTGGTTTCCATCCTCGCTTTTCTTCGGGTCATGTGGAGCCTTCTGACTGTCCTGGGGTGGATTCTGTGGTGGATAGGTTGCAGCAGATCTGGAATCATGTGGTGGACAACTTGAAGTTGTCACAGGAGAAGGCTCAGCGCTTTGCCAACCGCCGCCGCGGTGTGGGTCCCCGACTACGCGTTGGGGATTTGGTATGGCTTTCTTCCCGCTTTGTTCCTATGAAGGTCTCCTCTCCCAAATTTAAACCTCGTTTTATTGGGCCTTACAAGATATTGGAAATCCTTAATCCTGTATCTTTTCGTCTGGATCTTCCTGTGTCGTTTGCTATTCACAATGTATTTCATAGGTCCTTGTTGCGGCGGTACATTGTGCCTGTAGTTCCTTCTGCTGAGCCTCCTGCTCCGGTGTTGGTTGAGGGCGAGTTGGAGTACGTGGTGGAGAAGATCTTGGATTCTCGCCTCTCCAGGCGGAGGCTTCAGTACCTGGTCAAGTGGAAGGGCTATGGTCAGGAGGATAATTCCTGGGTGGTCGCCTCTGATGTCCATGCGGCCGATTTAGTTCGTGCCTTTCATGCCGCTCATCCTGATCGCCCTGGTGGTCGTGATGAGGGTTCGGTGACCCCTCACTAAGGGGGGGGTACTGTTGTGAATTTGCTTTTTGCTCCCTCTAGTGGTTACTAGTTTTTTGACTCTGGTTTTTCTGTCATTCCTTTTATCCGCACCTGGGTCGTTAGTTAGGGGTGTTGCTATATAAGCTCCCTGGACCTTCAGTTCTATGCCTGGCAACGTAGTTATCAGAGCTAGTCTGCTGTGCTCTTGTCTACTGATCCTGGTTCCAGTTATATCAGCTAAGTCTGCCTTTTGCTTTTTGCTATTTGTTTTGGTTTTGTATTTTTGTCCAGCTTGTTCCAAATCTATATCCTGACCTTTGCTGGAAGCTCTAGGGGGCTGGTGTTCTCCCCCCGGACCGTTAGACGGTTCGGGGGTTCTTGAATTTCCAGTGTGGATTTTGATAGGGTTTTTGTTGACCATATAAGTTACCTTTCTTTATTCTGCTATCAGTAAGCGGGCCTCTCTGTGCTAAACCTGGTTCATTTCTGTGTTTGTCATTTCCTCTTACCTCACCGTCATTATTTGTGGGGGGCTTCTATCCAGCTTTGGGGTCCCCTTCTCTGGAGGCAAGAAAGGTCTTTGTTTTCCTCTACTAGGGGTAGCTAGATTCTCCGGCTGGCGCGTGTCATCTAGAATCAACGTAGGAATGATCCCCGGCTACTTCTAGTGTTGGCGTTAGGAGTAGATATATGGTCAACCCAGTTACCACTACCCTATGAGCTGGATTTTTGTATTCTGCAGACTTCCACGTTCCTCTGAGACCCTCGCCATTGGGGTCATAACACTCCCGGCGGCGAGACAGCCAGAGAGACAGACAAACAGAAAGACAGACAGCCACAGAGACAGACAAAGCCACAAATACAGAGAAGCCACAGAGACAGCCACAGACAGAGAAAGGCACAGATACAGAGAAGCCACATAGACAGCCACAGAGACAGTGACAGCCACAGAGACAGAGAAAGCCACAGACAGAGAAAGACACAGAGACAGAAGATTCCTTTTACCTTCCTGTGCTCCCGGCGGCCAGACAGACAGCCAGAGAGACAGAGACAGACAGCCACAGAGACAGCCACAGACAGAGAAAGGCACAGAGACAGAGAAGCCACAGTGACAGCCACAGAGACAGAGAAAGCCACAGAGACAGCCACAGACAGAGAAAGGCACAGAGAAGCCACAGAGACAGCAACCTGCAATTAGCTGTCCTGCCGGTCTCCGAAGTAAAGCATAAAGGTCCTTACTCCCTCGGTGTGCCGGCTACCGGATTTCTGCGCCTCAGAAGGAGGCAGTCTGCTCCTGGCTGGTCTCCTCTCTGATATCCTCTCCTGTGCTTTGCTTTCCTGCACACTTCCTGCAATATGTTCTGCTTTCTATCTGTCTGTTTCCTAGGAGCTGCAGCACTTCAGGCCACAGGCTCCTATCCTTCCTCTCCCTCTGTCTTCCTGACAGGAACTGAACTCTGAACTCCCTTTCCCTCCAGATCATGATGTTTTTATAGGGGAGTTTACCTTAAACAGGCTTAGAGCTCCCCCTTCTGGTCTGGAGTGTGAACATGTTGCATGCATTGTGTTACCTGATAAAGAGATCTCCTTCATTGCCTTCAAACGTAATATCACTCCCCCCTAGAGGAGAATGATATCACTGCAACGACCAGGACCCTGGGGCACTGCACCCCCCCCCCCCTCCCTGTTAAATCCAGTACTCTGGGACTGGGAAAAAAAAACAACAATACATTAGCAAAAAGACATGCAATTTTTAAAATGCTATAAAACAAGTTAATTTAACTGATGCTTCCCTTCATGGGAGCTGAGGACACTTGAACGTTGCAAACAAGTTTGTAAAAGTACATCTGTATTGTCTTTGGTCAGATGAAGCAAAGAAAGGCTCTACCCACATCAGTAATGTGGGCAGAACCAGGGTGCACCTTGGAGGTGCCAAACTATTTACAAAGAAAGTCTTTGGGTAAGCATTGTCCATTACCGCAATGTCCATTTTTAAACCTGTAACAAAGATAAGCAAACAATTCAAACATGTAACAGCAATTTATTAACATTTTTAATCCTTGTACCTGGCTGGAATTTGACCTTGGGTACTACGTGAAGATCTGCGTAGTTCCTGATCTGACATGCCCGCTGTTACTGGAATGGACCCACTAGTGTGTGTACTATCTGTAGGCCTGCATTGTGTAGGTATACTAGGTAGTCATCTGCGTGGTCTCAGATTCACAATGGGTCTAACAGTTTCACCAATAGCAGAGGGTGGATTGTCTGGTTCCACTGCTGGGTGACATTTGCTGCTTGAACCTGTTGGTGTAAAGTCTCTTCTGGTTCAGGATGGTCTGGAATCACATTCTGTTCTGGTATTTCCAGCTGGGGAAAAGTCAAGACAGGTATCACAATTGCCTGATTTACTTGAGTCCAGGACTGGGGAAAATCTCCAAGAACAGTGTTTATCATCTTCTCTTCCATAGGTGGAGATGTTACTGGATCTGTTTCTCTGTTCCTCAATTTATCAGGGCATTTCTTGAGATGGTCTCTGGATACTGCCGTCGAAGCTTCTCCTCCATCCTTGCTGATAAGACAGACTTTAGTATTGTCAAAGTTGGACGGTAAGATGGTATATGCTTCTGCTTCCCACTGATCATCAAGTTTGTTCATTCTTCTTTAACGCTTTAACACTTGTTCACCTGGTGACAAGGGAATTGCAGGAGCACGTTGGTTGTAGTCTCTCTCTTGTTTATGTCTGGCTTGAGATAGACTTCTTTCAACACACTCTTGTACTTGGCGGTACTTTTGCTGTCTTTCTGTATCCCAATCTGCATCAGATGATGGATTTTCTGGGGTTAGGACTCCCATGTCTAGATTAACAGGTAGCTTGCTGGATCTTCCTCTCATTAGGTATGCTGGGGTACAGTTGGTGGAATTCACTGGAATGTGGTTGTACAAATCTACCAAGTCTGGCAACTTTTCTGGCCATAAGTTCCTTTCCTGTATAGGTAAGGTTTTCAGTAGGTCAATCACTACTTGGTTCATCTTCTCACACATTCCATTGGTCTGTGGGTGATACAGAGTTGTTCTGATCTTTTTGTATCCATACAGGTTGCAGAACTCTTGAAACACTTCTGCTTCAAAGGCTGGACCTTGATCAGTAAGGACCTTCTCTGGGTATCCGTGTGGTCTACAAAAGTACCGTTGGAAGGCCTTGGCTGCTGTTCTTGCTGTCAAATCCTTGACAGGTACAACTACCAGGAATCTGGAGTAGTGGTCTACAATGGTCAGAGCGTAGACATAGCCGGATCGGCTTGGTGTTAGCTTCACATGATCTAGCGCGACCAATTCAAGTGGTTGTTTGGTGACTATGGGCTGTAGGGGAGCCCTCTGGCTGTCACGGTCCTTTCTGCGTAAGCTACACGGGCCACACTCTCGGCACCACTTTTCGATGGTTTTTCTCATACCAAACCAGTAGAACCTTCCACGAAGTAGGATCTCTAACTTCTTCCATCCGAAGTGTCCTGTTCCATCGTGGTATGCTTCCAGAATCATTGGTGCATCTTGTCTTGGGACCACTATCTGCCAAACCAACTCATGAGTGCGTGGGTCGATGCTTCTTCGGCACAGCTTACCATCGTAGATAAATAGTTTGCCTTTCTCCTTCCACAGTTGTTGCGTCTCTTGTGGATCATCTGGGCCAGGGTGTGAACCTGCCTGTGTCAGGAGATCTTTCGCCGGACGGACCGCGGGGTCACTGTCCTGGGTCTCTGCCCATCCATGGTGGGGCAGGGGATTCAGTGTGGTGTCCTGCTTGTTCTTGCGCCTGATCCTCACATGATGGGAATACTGAGTGGCCTTGGGGCGATGGAAAGCTGGCAACTCTATTTCTTTGAGTGTTTCCGAGTCTTCTCTTATTTCTGGCAAGTTGGGCATTCTGGTCAATGCATCGGCATTCGCATTCTTGTGCCCTGCCCGGTACTTGATCGTGAAATCATAATTGGACAACCGGGCCATCCACCGCTGCTCTAAGGCACCAAGTTTTGCTGTGTCCAAATGTGTTAGTGGATTGTCCGTGAAGACGGTGAATTTTGCTGAGGCCAGGTGGTGCTTGAATCTCTCTGTCACTGCCCAGATGATGGCGAGGAACTCCAGCTTAAAGGAACTGTAGTTTTCAGGGTTCCTTTCAGTGGGACGAAGTTTCCTGCTGGCGTAAGCGATTACCCTTTCTTTGCCTTTCTGGACCAGGGACAACACGGCTCCCAGTCCCATGTTGCTGGCATCCGTATACAGCACAAACGGTTGGTCATATTCCGGGTAAGCTAGTACCTCTTCTCCCATCAGAGCCAACTTCAAACAAATGAAGGATCTCTCCAGTCCGTCGTTCCAGTCAAATGGGGTATTCTTACCCTTGGTTTTCTTGGATTGGCCCACTAACAGGTCTTGTAGTGGTGCGGCTTTCTTGGTGAAGTCTTTGATAAATCTTTGGTAGTAGCCTACCAACCCGAGGAACTGTCGGACTTCATGGAGGTTGCTGGGCTTCGGCCAGTCTCTGATCACAGTGACCTTGTCAGGGTCTGGGGCCACTTCTTCGGCGCTCACCACATGGCCCAGGTACTGCACTTTGGGCTTTAACAGATGGCATTTGGATGGTTTTACCTTCAGACCAAAGCTAGGCGGGGCTTCGAACACCTCGGCCAGGTGTTCCAGATGGTCCTCATAAGCCTTGGAAAAGACAATGACATCGTCCAGATACAGCAAGACGGTTTGAAAGTTCTTGTGTCCAAGACAGCACTCCATCATCCTCTGGAACGTTCGTGGGGCGTTGCACAGTCCGAATGGCATGTAGTTGAATTCACAGAGACCCGTTGAATTCACAGAGACCCATCGGTGTGGTGAAGGCCGTCTTTTCCTTATCCGCCTCTGCTACGGGAACTTGCCAATACCCACTGGTGAGATCCAAGGCAGAGAAGTAGTTAGCAGATTTTAAAGCAGCTAAGGACTCTTCTATTCTGGGCAGTGGGTATGCATCCTTATGTGTAATGCGGTTTATCTGCCTATAATCAACAGACATCCTCATCGTGCCATCCTTCTTCCTGACGAGGACCAATGGAGCTGCCCAGGGGCTACAACTGTCTCTAACTACCCCAGCCTCCTTCATCTCTCGCAACATGTCTTTGGCACACTGATAATGAGCTGGAGGTACAGGACGGTATCTCTCTTTAATGGGCGGATTATCTCCCGTGGGGATATGATGTTGAATCCCTTTTACCTGCCCAAAATTTAGGGGGGTGCTTGCTGAATACCTGTCACGGGGAGACTAGGTGGGCGAGAGCTAATAACCCGGGCCCCTGCAATTTCCCTCAGACTAGGGAAATCCTGACTGACCCTCTACCTGGAGTTTACACTGATGGTGTGCATGTTCAGGCCTCGAACCTCACCCTCTCTCCTGTCTCAACCCTAGGCTGAAACCTCCGCCCACCACCCAGTGAGGAGGTAATACACCAATACCCATAGTAAGCACAGACAAGGATAAAGGAAAATATACACCACGCCGCAGTCACTCAGGAATACACTATAAATGTGCAGGGCAAAATAAATACAAATATAGGAAGGAGTAAATAAGACAAAGGAAAATGCACCACCAGCAACGAATCTTTAACAACCAGCTCACCACTCCAGACCGAGATAACAACGCACAAGACAGAAGCTATAATCGGCGACGCCCAATGATCAGGAGAACTATTTAAAGGCAATGGGCATGGCCCAGCTTCCAATCTGAGGATCAGGTAAATTAACCCCGGAACAGCTAAATAAAATCTAGCCGACGCCAATGAGCACATAGTGGCCAAAAGCGGAATTACCACTGTCTGTCGACCTGGTCTGAACAGTGTCCGACATGACAGTACCCCGCCTTCTACGAGGGACCCCAGGGCCCTCACGGCTTATACGACCCGGCTTGTCCGGATGGCGACGATGAAAAAACCTGACCAGCCGATCCGCATGAATGTCCGAGGCTGGTACCCAGGACCTCTCCTCAGGCACATAACCACGCCAGTGTACCAAGTACTGTAAAGTGCGGCGCACTACACGAGAGTCAACCACCTTGGAGACTTCAAATTCCAAATTACCATCCACCAAGACTGGAGGTGGCATAGGCGCCGCGTCCACAGAACCCACCACCTTCTTTAGAAGAGACCTGTGGAACACGTTGTGTATCTTATACACCGTAGGGAGCTCCAATCGGTACGCTACTGGGTTAATGACGGCGGTGACCCTAAATGGACCAATAAACTGTGGACCCAATTTAAGGGACGGTATTTTGAGTCTTATGTTTTTTGTGGATAACCACACCCAGTCATCCACACTCAGTCCGGACCTGGCACACGCCTACTGTCAGCCACACGTTTGTACCTAGCACCCACACTCAACAGGTGCTGTTTAACTCTCCTCCAGACTGATGACAATTGTGCTCCTAACTGGTCCTCCTCCGGAACGCCGGAAGAGCCCCTCTGACTCAAAGTACAAAATTGAGGATGTAGCCCGTAAACACAAAAAAACGGAGACTCCCCAGACGACTCCTGGCGGTGATTATTGATGGCAAACTCAGCCAAAGGAAGAAAGGTAGACCTCTCCTCCTGGTTATCAGAGACAAAGCAGCGTAGGTACTGTTCCAAATTTTGGTTCATACGCTCAGTCTGACCATTTGACTGAGGATGAAACGCCGAAGAATGAGACAACTTGATCCCCAGCCGTGAGCAAAATGCTTTCCAAAATGTTGCCACAAACTGAGACTCCCTATCAGACACGATGTCAGACGGAACCCCATGAAGTCTGACCACCTCCTGCACAAATACCTGAGCCAGAGTCTTAGCGTTAGGCAACGAAGGCAAAGACACAAAGTGCAACATTTTTGAAAACCGATCAACAATCACCAAGATGACCGTGTTCCCAGCTGATGAGGGCAAATCAGTGATGAAATCCATGGAGATTTCCGTCCATGGCTTACTAGGTACCTCAAGAGGAAGTAGTGTGCCAACAGGACGGGAGCGGGGCGTCTTAGCCCTAGCGCATGTGGTACAAGCTGACACGTATGAGACCACGTCCTGTCGGATCTTGGGCCGCCAAAACCGACATGACACCAACTCCAAGGTACCTCTCACCCCTGGGTGGCCAGCCAGGACAGCATCATGATGCTCCGCCAAAACCTTTAAGCGGAGATGAAGCGGTACAAAAGATTTGTTAATGGGAAGCTCAGATGGTACCTCCTCCTGAGCCTCGGCAATCTCAGCCTCAACCTCGGTAGTGAGAGCCGAAACCACAACACCCTTTTGGAGGATGGGTACTGGATCCTCCCGAGGTTCTCCCCCCGGAAAACACCTGGACAGAGCATCCGCCTTAGTGTTTTTAGACCCCGGTCTGTAAGTGACAACAAAATTGAACCGCGTGAAAAACAATGCCCAGCGAGCCTGCCTGGGGGACAGACGCTTGGCTGACTCCAAATACAGCAGATTCTTATGATCGGTAATAACAGTAACCTGAATTACCGACCCCTCCAAGAAGTGTCGCCATTCCTCAAAGGCCAACTTAATTGCCAACAACTCCCTGTTACCGATATCGTAGTTGCGTTCGGCGGACAACAGTTTCTTGGAGAAATAGGCGCATGGACGCAAACTACTCAAAGATGAGCCTGAGATAGTACCGCCCCCACACCAACCTCAGACGCATCGACTTCCACAACAAAGGGTTTTGATACGTCTGGCTGCACAAGAATGGGGGCTGAAACAAAACTGTTCTTAAGAAATTCAAATGCGCGCACAGCAGCCTCAGGCCAAACGGAGAAATTGGTACCCTTTTTAGTCATGTCAGTTAGCGGTTTAGCAATGATGGAAAAATCCTTGATAAATTTCCTATAGTAGTTAGAAAACCCAAGGAACCGCTGAAGTGCTTTCAGGTTATCAGGACGTTCCCAATGCAGCACCGCTTGCACCTTAGCGGCGTCCATTTTAAAACCAGAAGCAGACACAATATAACCCAAGAAAGGCAACTCTTGAACAGAAAATACACATTTCTCAAGTTTAGCATACAGCTTATTCTCTCTGAGAAGCTGTAACACCTGCCTGACATGATCTAAATGAGCATCACGGTCACAAGAATATATGAGAATGTCATCTAGGTACACGATAACAAATTTCCCCAAAACATGCGAGAACACATCATTGATGAAATGTTGGAACACTGCAGGTGCGTTAGTCAACCCAAATGGCATCACCAAATTTTCAAAATGACCCTCAGGGGTATTAAAAGCCATCTTCCACTCATCACCTTGACGGACTCTTATGAGGTTGTACGCCCCCCTGAGGTCAAGCTTGGTAAACCACTTAGCACCTGCCACCAGGTTGAACAAATCTGGTATCAGTGGCATAGGGTATAGATCACGAACCGTAATCTGGTTCAACTCCCTGAAATCCAAACACGGGCGTAATCTGCCATCTTTCTTCTTCACGAAGAAGAACCCTGCTGCCACCGGCGAGGATGACGGCCTGATGTGCCCTTTGCTCAAACTTTCAGCAATGTAATCTTTTAACGCTTGTCTCTCCGGACCGGAGATGTTAAACATCCTTGCTTTAGGCAATTTGGCCCCTGGTTTAAACCTGATAGAACAGTCATAGGGACGATGTGGCGGCAACTCTGAACAACCCTTCTCAGAGAACACATCCACAAAATCCAGAAGTGACTCCGGAACGCTTGAAGTCACCGCAGCCACACATGTGGCCAGGCAATTCTCCTGGCAGAACTCGCTCCACTGAATTATGTCCTGAGTTTTCCAGTCAATTACCGGGTTGTGCATAGACAACCAAGGAAAACCCAAAACCACCTGAGCAGGAAGATTCCTGAGCACCTTACATGTAACCCGCTCGGAATGTAGAACCCCAATGTGGAGTTTCACCTCAGCCACAAATTCAGTAATCTCCCCCTGAGAGAGAGGAGCAGCATTGATGGTGACCACGAGGATAGGATGAGACAGTTTTTCAATCCTAAAACCTGCTGTGCGTGCAAACTCCTCATCAATGAGATTGGTGGCTGAACCACTATCCACAAAAACAGTAATTGGCAGCTCACTGCCAGCGATAAAAACCTTAGCAGGGAGCATGCATTGAGAAACCACCATGGAGGATATACATAAGCTCAGATTGGTCTCCTCCACACCCTCTGAGCTTAGAAGTTTTCCGCCGTTGCGTTTTTCTTAGACAGCAGAGGACAGATGTTAATAAAATGACCAGTTTTACCACAGTAAAAACAGGCTCCCTGCTTCCTGAGCTCAGGGGCTCGACCCTTCACGTGACACCCCTGCGATTTGCATAGGCTCCGTGGGCTCACCTGCAGCAACCTCACGTGAACCTAAACCCTCTCCCATGGGCGGTGTCTCATGCTCCCCCTGACGCAAACTGCGATCAATGCGGACAACCAGACTCATAGCGGAATCTAGAGAAGCAGGAGGCTCGTTCCTCAGAAGAGCTTTTTTTAACCCTTCCAGAAATCCCATGTATAAACTGACTCTGCAATGCTGGATCATTCCATTGTGTATCGATCGCCCAGCGACGAAATTCAGAACAGTAATCGTCTGCAACTCGCTCCCCCTGGCGAATAGTGCGTATCTTAGACTCTGCTAGAGCCATTCTGTCAGGTTCATCGTAGATATTTCCAAGAGAGGAAAAAAAACTCTCCACAGAGTCAAATGCAGCAGAATCAGATGGCAAAGAAAACGCCCAAGCTTGGGGATCCCCGCTTAGCAATGACAACACCAGGCCCACACGCTGAGCCTCATTACCCGAGGAGATCGGGCGCATACGGAAATATAGTTTGCAAGATTCACGAAAAGAAACAAATTTACTGCGTTCCCCAGCAAATTTTTCAGGCAAAGGAAATTTAGGCTCAGCAACTCTTCCTGTCGCTCCAGCTTGCACATTAGATACTGCTAGTCCCTGTTGCTGCACTGCCCCCTCAACTCAGTGACATGTAGGAATAGCGCCCTCAACTGGCGTGTTATGGAAGTCATGGGATCCATGACAAAACACAAAAAAAAAAAAAAACACCTTTTTTTTTCTTTTTTTTTTGTTGTTGGGCCGATTATAATGTCACGGGGAGACTAGGTGGGCGAGAGCTAATAACCCGGGCCCCTGCAATTTCCCTCAGACTAGGGAAATTCTGACTGACCTGACTGACCCTCTACCTGGAGTTTACACTGATGGTGTGCATGTCCAGGCCTCGAACCTCACCCTGTCTCCTGTCTCAACCCTAGGCTGAAACCTCCGCCCACCACCCAGTGAGGAGGTAATACACCAATACCCACAGTAAGCACAGACAAGGATAAAGGAAAATATACACCACGCCGCAGTCTCTCAGGAATACACTATAAATGTGCAGGGCAAAATAAATACAAATATAGGAAGGAGTAAATAAGACAAAGGAAAATACACCACCAGCAACGAATCTTTAACAACCAGCTCACCACTCCAGACCGAGATAACAACGCACAAGACAGAAGCTATAATCGGCGATGCCCAATGATCAGGAGAACTATTTAAAGGCAATGGGCATGGCCCAGCTTCCAATCCGAGGATCAGGTAAATTAACCCCGGAACAGCTAGATAAAATCTAGCCGACGCCAATGAGCACATAGTGGCCAAAAGCGGGATTACCGCTGTCTGACGAACGACCTGGTCTGAACAGCGTCCGACATGACAATACCCGCTCATACTCATGGACCACCCTGTAAGCCCCTTGTTCTTGATGTGATGGGGTAGAGTCAGTGCCCACGTGTAATTTCTGACACCAATCTTCCATTTGTCCTGCAGAGCCATTGTCCTCCGCCTGGTTGGACGGGACCAAGGGTTTTGTTGCCTGTATTACATTATTAGCAACAGTAAACAGTTTGGCAAGCATGGCATATTTGGTTAGGTGGACTTCTTTCTCTCCACAGTTAAGGACACGCACTGGTACCCTCCCCTTGCGGACTTCAACCACCCCTCTGGCTGTCAGGATTGTGGGCCTACTGTCTGAATACACAGGTTCTACCAGGTCCTGGTAGTCTTTACCTCTGAGGCCTATTGCTGCCCGACACCATATTAACATTTCACTCATGGGGGGTATTGCGATGGGGATTGAATCACTCACTGTGGCACGGCCAATTTCTCCACCAGATAGTTCTACCTGCTGTCTCTGTACCAGAGCTCTGATTTCTTTCTGCAAAATACGTTGCTCACTGGAACCAGCAGTTTCGGCCACCTGTTGTAATAAGACAATAACCTCGGACAGACAATTTTCAATAACATGGTCATCATGGGGTTACATTCATGTCAATTAATAACAACAATCACGATCCCTTGGGACTTTAACTCTACCCGCCCCACTTTAATGTTGACTTCTTTGTATCCCACTTGTGGTAATGGCTGACCGTTACTGGCTACTATGGTGAAATCATCATCAGGGCCACGAGTAATGTCGGTGTCAGCCCAATAACGTTTATAAAGGATGTAAGGCATAGTTGTCACCTGAGAACCGGTGTCCAACAGAGCATTCATGGGGATACTGTCGATCACAATGGGGAGAACAGGTCGTCCTCCAACGTACTTGGCTCTCCAGTTTTGTGATCCTGGTCATCCTACTCCTGGGGATTGGCCCTCTGCCCCAAGGGTTGCTCTTTAAATGACAGTACCTTGCAATGGGGCCTGCCTGTTTGCAGCGGCGGCAGATGGGTCATCCGTCCTGATGATAGCGATCGTCGTTTCTGCCTCTGGTTGGCGGGATCCTCTTCTGTCGTCGCCAGGGAACATCCTCCGGTCTGGAAGCCAGCTTGATATTCTCCTTGGGGGCCTCCTGTAGGGACTGCACGGTCCGGGCTAATGCAGCAACGTTCTTGGTCAGCTCCTGTAGCTGGAGGCGTAGTTCTGCGGGAGAATCCTCTTCAAGGATCTGGGCATCGGCCTCAGCAGAGACTTGAGGATAGGGCGCCACCTCCTGGTGGTCTGTGAGGGCTGGACGCCTAGGGGGAACTGCACGGCTGAGCTGCCGTTCCTGTAGCACCTGGATGGCCTTGTCTTTGAACTGCGCAAAGGCCAGGTCAGGATTCTGCATGGCCAGGAGGTGCAGTTGGGCTCTTTGGTTATTGCACAGGAGTCCCTCAATGAACCGCTCTTTTAAGAGTTTGTCCTCATCTGGCACACTGTTAGGGTCAACCTGCCCAATTGCCCACAGTGCTTCCTGGAGATTAAGGGCATAGTCCCGTAGGCTATCCTGTGGCCTCTGCTTGCACCCATAAAACTTCAATTTGATTTCTGTAGCGGTGCGGGTGTCAAAGGTGGTTAAAGCTTAGCAAAGATCTGCTGCACAGTCCCTTTATCTGCAGCTGGCCAGGATTTCACCTCCCTCAGTGCCGCTCCAAACAGTTGGCCCGTTACAATGTGAACTTTCTGATACTCTGTCAGGGGATAAACTTCATGCAGGCTGCAGAATCTTTCTTTAAAGTCATCTAATGTATGCGATTGTCCAAAATATTGCAGGAGCCAGGCTGCTCCAGGTATGTACAGCATGGAGATGGGCATGATGGCCGCTGTAGCTGGGGTAGTGCCCGGCTGGCTGATGGGAGTGGCGGGCTCTGCGGGACCTGGTGGCGGTACAAGGCCTGCAGCTGCATCTATCGCGGGGTCTGCGGGCAAGTCCGCGGCGAGGCCTGTGGGTGCTATTAGGTCTGCGGCTGCGACCGCCGCCAACGCCTCTCCCGGGTTAGACATTGTTCTTCCCCCTCGCTAACCTGATAGAAGCCTGTGTCTCCCTTTGCGGCTCTGCTGTACGACGTCTTCACTTCCGGTACTCCAGGCAGCTGCACGGCACCCGTTCTTCCTGGTTCGCGCTCTTTTTGGCTAGCTCCGCCCACAAATTTACATCTCCATCCCCTCGCGCTCCACGCTGCGTGGCAATGGCGGATTTTGGCGGTAATTTTGGTGGCAAATGGCAATACACAGTCTTTCAGCACAAAACCGTTCAAGTACAATTCTGGCACAGTTCTTAGGTACACATGACCCGATTTTCAGGTTTAAGTAGATCCTGTTCGTGACGCCAAAATGGAACGGCCCATCTAGGGCTAGGGGGTACTCGGTACCGGCTCCTTTGGTTCGCAGGGGGATGTCACGGTGGCTGACCTGGTCCGTGGCCCTAGGGATGTCCGTGGAAAAGGGAAAGGTCTTTAAAGGGATATGTTCGTGACGCCACAAGTGGTATTCGGTCAGGGTGACCGATGCTGCTTTAAGGGGTCCGCTGGGGTGATGTTAGGGCAGCTAGATGTTATACCTTCCCACAGGTGAAGTGTATCCCCAGGGCTTCCCAGTGCATAGATGGTGGATGGTGCGAAGCGCAGTGAAGAACGAGGACACAAGGTTGCAGTCTCTTTACCTTTTTACTGAAGGCTTCAGCATCTACAGTCCAGAGCACCAGATGACAGGGCAGGCAGAGTCCGGCCGGTTTGGAGGCAAATCCAGAGTCCCCTTATCCAGGTGGAAATCAGTAGCCTTCCTCTAGCGCTGCAGTGTTGTAGTCCCTTACTGCTAAGCTTCTCATAAGGTCCTCACAGATGTTGTAGATGTTATGTCTCTCTCTCTGTCCCCCAGATGGAGAGGACAAACCCGTATGACTGGTGGCTTGAGGCTGTTTGTAGGGACTCTAGCACGCCCCGGCCTCTGAGGGGTGCCACTGTGCCTCCTGGGTGTAGGGGTGGACAGGTAACCTGCAATTAGCTGTCCTGCCGGTCTCCGAAGTAAAGCATAAAGGTCCTTACTCCCTCGGTGTGGCGGCTACCAGATTTCTGCGCCTCAGAAGGAGGCAGCCTGCTCCTGCTGGTTTCCTCTCTGATATCCTCTCCTGTGCTTTGCTTTCCTGCACACTTCCTGCAATATGTTCTGCTTTCTATCTGTCTGTTTCCTAGGAGCTGCAGCACTTCAGGCCACAGGCTCCTATCCTTCCTCTCCCTCTGTCTTCCTGACAGGAACTGAACTCTGAACTCCCTTTCCCTCCAGATCAGGATGTTTTTATAGGGGAGTTTACCTTAAACAGGCTTAGAGCTCCCCCTTCTAGTCTGGAGTGTGAACATGTTGCATGCATTGTGTTACCTGATAAAGAAATCTCCTTCATTGCCTTCAAACGTAACATCACTCCCCCCTAGAGGAGAATGATATTACTGCAAAGACCAGGACCCTGGGGAGCTGCACTTACACACAGGCATGCATGCACACACACACACACAGGCATGCAGACATACACACAAGCATGCACACATACAGGCATGCACATTCATACACACAGGCATGCATGCACACATACACGTAGGCATGCACACAGGCATGCATGCACACATTCACACTGGCTTGCATGCACACAGGCATGTACACACACAGGCATGCATGCACACATACACACAGGCATATACATATCAAAAATACAAACTTTGAGGCAATACCTCCAACCAAATATCACTATTCAAAATCCCCCATAAAGACATGGGAAGAATTGAGGCAACAACCAAAATAAACGTATAATATAAAATGTAATATTTTATTTCAAATACAAAAATAAAATAACAAAGGGAATATCACAAACAAACACCTGAGGGTAGTACATTGACCAGGATTTGGGTGTAGGCAAGCATATGCAATATTAACCAGTATTCCTGCACCTGACTGCCTTAATATCTACCAACAACTCAGAATGGAAACTGTTCTATGTCAGGATCCTAGTTGTAAAGTGGCAGTGCTTTGTGCAAAGTAGGTACATATACAAGCATAAGCCTATTCAGTAATACTATAACATACTACTTACATATGGTCATAAACCTAATCTCAAAATGGAAAACGCTCTATGTCAGGATCCTAGTTGTAAAGTGGCAGTGCTTTGTGCAAAGTAGGTACATATACAAGCATGAGCCTGTTCAGTAATGCTATAACATGCTACTTACATATGGTCTTTAAACCTGGTGTGTACGGCCTCAAGTACCCCGATAGCGCCGTTTTGCCATAATAGCTTCCTCAACAGGGGGCATGTGTGTTATCAGTAACGCTGCAAACTATATATACTAACAAACACAGCTGTCTGCAATGTCCGCATCACCGGTGATGTACTGCGCATGCGCCGGTCCCTGGACTTCCTCCCTTGTAACAAAAAGACTTCCTGCTCGCCGCATCTGGAACGCAAGCGTGGAACGCTATGCGTAACCATGGTGAGCGAGGCAGAAAGTCATGAGGAAGTGCCTGACCTGCGCATGCGCCAACCGGGCGCCGAGAAAAGCAAAAAAAGGCTGTGTAAAGAATCATGATAACCAATTCAAAGTGTGATGTGCTTGCAACAGGAACAGAGGAGCTTACATAAGGGGGCTATATTCAATCAAAACAGACTAAAACTAATAATGTGCACATATATGCATAGTGCCTAATATAATTAAATGTGTACCCTTGTAAAAATATAAGGTGTCATCATGTATAATAAATATAATAATGTATATAATTGTATCTTAGGCTACTTTCACACTAGCGTTAACTGCAATCCGCCACAATGCGTCGTTTTGCCGAAAAAACGCATCCTGCAAAAGTGCTTGCAGGATGCGTTTTTTCCCCATAGACTTACATTAAGCGACGTATTGCGACGGATTGACACACGTCGCAACCATCGTGCGATGGTTGCGCCGTGTTGTGGCGGACCGTCGGGACCAAAAAACGCTACATGTAACGTTTTTTGCTCACGGCGGTCCGCTTTTTCCGACCGCGCATGCGCGGCCGGAACTCCGCCCCCACCTCCCCGCACTTCCCCGCACCTCACAATGGGGCAGCGGATGCGCTGGAAAAATGCATCCGCTGCCCCCGTTGTTGCGGCGGAGACAACGCTAGCGTCGGGAACCTCGGCCCAACGCACCACGACGGGCCGAGCCCGACGCTAGTGTGAAAGTAGCCTTACAATCCATAATAATAAGATTAAATGTATAAACAAATAAATACATACATAACAGTAAACAAAATCCAAGTACCGTATATGTTCCATAAATTCATATACATCTGTATATAATAAATAATATAAAATTGTCAGTGCCAATAATTAATGCAAACAACATACAATAAATGAATATCCCCCTACAAAAATAAAAATAAAAAGGGAAAAAAAGTGCAGTGCCAAGTGAAAAAAATAAATAAAATAAAACCAAGCCCACGTACATTTGATACAAATGATCCCCCGAACCACCCTGCACAATGAATATTATATAGCAGCAGAACCTATAAGAAAACATATCAAAAACCAACCCCCTCCCACAATATTGCATGAACTATACAAATGATAAGCAAAAACATTAATGGATAGATCCATGACGAATATCTCTGTATGACCGGACCTGTTCATATCCATACAAGAATGAGGAGTGGGATGATGGTTCAACACTAGTTAAATCAAAAAGAAAAAGTTAAAACACAAACAACACACAGAATTAAAATACGGATACAGAAAATTACTCCCTGGATACTAATTAATACTCATAAAAATGCAGCAAAACCCATGGTTTCATTAAGGCCTTGCGGAACCATGGTCCTGAGTAAATAGATCTATCTGCTCTCTTTTTGAGCCAAAATCTTGCCAAGATTACCCCCCCTAAAACCCAGATCTACTTGATCTATGGCTTGGATTTTAAGTTCCCTAGGGTCACAGTTGTGATGTAATCTAAAATGTCTTGGCAAGGTTTTGAGCCCACTTACATCTTCAGTGGTCAGGGCCTTCTCAATATCTCTTATGTGTTCCCTTGTCCTGATCCTCAACTCCCTTGTGGTCATCCCTATATGAACTTTATTACAAGGGCATCGAGCATGGTAAACAACCCATTTGAACATGCATGTGAGTCTTTTCCGTATCTCATATATCCTGGATCCATCATGGTTGACAAAAGATTTACTCCTGAAATGATTTTGACAGGCTTTGCAAGAGTTACAAGGAAAAAACCCACATAATTCCGTATTGGGCTGTCTCCATGAAGTAGCAGAATAGTGACTGTGCACCAACAAATCTCTCAAATTCCTTGAACGCCTTGATGTAACCAAAGGTTTATCAGGCAACAGTTTCCTAAGAATTGGGTCAGATTGTAACACCCCCCAATGTTTCTGCATAATTCCTACCAATTCCGGCCACTGCTTATTGAAACCTGTAATAAACCGGACATGATTGGCTTTAGTGGGTGTCTTCTCTTTTCTCCTATCACCATAAAGGAGTTAATCTCTACTAGATCTTTCAACTGACCTAAACCCATTCTTGATCTGCCTTTTACTATAACCCCTATCTAGAAACCTATGGGCCAAATCTGATGCCTGGTTATGGAAATCCTTGTCCAAGGTGCAAATTCGCTTGACCCTTGAAAACTGCCCAACGGGAATACCTTCTATAGTTGACTTATGGTGAGCAGAGAAGGCATGCAGCAATGTGTTAGTTGCTGTCTGCTTCCTGAATACATCAGTGATGAGCCTGCCATCCGAAAGTGCCTCAATGTCAAGATCTAAAAATTCCACTTTCCTTCCAAAATTGAAGGTTAGTTTTATATTGAAATTGTTATGATTTAATTCCCCCATTAACGCCAATAGATCTACAGTAGGGCCTTCCCAAACAAAGAGGATGTCGTCAATGTATTGACTCCATCCGTGTATTGCACTAATTCCCAAAACCTCATCCTCCTGAAAGATCAACCTTTCCCAGTAACCCATAAACAAGTTGGCATACGAGGGGGCACAAGTGGCCTCCATCGCAGTGCCCTGTTGTTGTAGGTATATATGATTATTGAAAGCAAACACATTGTGTTCCAAAACAAATTTTAACAAAGTCAAAATCAATTCAATAAGAGGTGGATCAAGATTACTTTCATACAGAAAATGTGATGCTGCATTAAGACCATCATTGTGCCTAATGGAAGAATTCAAGGCTTCCACGTCCGCCATAATCAGAACTGCATTTTCTTCTAAGTGTAGGGAATCCAACCTTTGGAGCATCATAGTGGTATCCTTAATATATCAGGGCAATCCCTGTACCAGCGGCTGTAAGTAATAGTCTATTACCCTACACGTAATTTCACAGAGGTTACCCATCCCTGACACGATGGGCCTCCCTGGCGGGTCCAATGGGTTTTTGTGCACCTTGGGCATTAAATAAAAGGTGGACAATTTTGGTTGCAATTTGGTAATCGTTTCCACCATTTTTTAGGAACAATTCCATCCTCATATGCAGTCTCCAAAATGCTGATTAGTTCACCTTGAAATTTTGTTAGAGGATTATATTGAAGTTTTTTATAACAATTAGTGTTACCCAAGATTTTCTTTGCTTGCTTCTCATACATGGCATTAGGCCATATAACTGTGTTGCCACCTTTATCGGCCTGTTTTATAACCACATTTTTTAATGCCTGTAATTCTTTAAATGCCCTATTTTCCTCCACAGATTGATTAGATTTGATTAAATACCCAACCAGGAACCAGCGGTAATTTTTCCACTTCCTCAGTGACCATTTTTACAAAAATTTCCACAGCTGAGCAAGTGTTCAGACTAGGGAATTTGTTGCTTTTACCTAATAAATGGGTCGGGAACTTACCCTCCTCACTCATGGTATTTTCCTCCATAAGTTCTTCCAAGCTTTTCAAAGCTTCTTTCTCTATCTCAGTGGGAAACATCTGGTCCAAATCACTTTTATAGTGCAAGATTATCTTATGTGCAAATAAATGAAGATTTTTCACTACTTGGAATTTGTCTAGATGTGCAAAAGGGGAAAAAGTCAAACCCTTTTCCAAAATTTTGGTTTGTGCATCACTCAAAATATGATCAGACAAATTGATTACCTTAGATTTGTCGTTGTTACGCCTATTGGTTCTTCTTTGGTTAAAAATATCAGGGAACCTCTTATTAATCTCACGATTCTGAGTTCTTGTTTGCATACGATAGTCACTGGTACCTTCTGCCTCACTGCATGAGGTACTTCTCTCTGCATAGGAGGGCTCCTCCCATCCTGACCCATTGGGTCTATTCACCGTGTTACTGGATTTTTTCTTAGGAAGCTGCCACCTGAAGATTTTGTCAGTCTCAAAGTCTGCTGAATCCCTCATAAATTTCTTAAATTTTAATTCACTGATTTCATTATCCCACTTATCAATGTCTTTCTCCAACATACCAATGAAGCTTTCCATTTTATCTGCAGCTAGTTGTTTCTTCAAAACCCTGTGCAATTCATTGATTTCCTCTTCTAATGCATTCATACTTGCTGTATTTTTATCAATGATGATTCTTATAAATTCAAAGGAATATGCAAGAGCTGCTTTCTTCCATCTCAAAATCAATTCAGAGTCCTCCAACTCAAATGAGGGATAAACCGGTACATCACCGGTGATGCGGACATTGCAGACAGCTGTGTTTGTTAGTACAGTATATATAGTTCGCAGCGTTACTGATAACACACAAGGAAGCTATTATGGCGAAACGGCGCTATCGGGGTACTTGAGGCCGTACACACCAGGTTTAAAGACCATATGTAAGTAGCATGTTATAGCATTACTGAACAGGCTCATGCTTGTATATGTACCTACTTTGCACAAAGCACTGCCACTTTACAAATAGGATCCTGACAGAGCGGTTTCCATTTTGAGATTAGGTTTATGACCATATGTAAGTAGTATGTTATAGTATTACTGAATAGGCTTATGCTTGTATATGTACCTACTTTGCACAAAGCACTGCCACTTTACAACTAGGATCCTGACATAGAACAGTTTCCATTCTGAGTTGTTGGTAGATATTAAGGCAGTCAGGTGCAGGAATACTGGCTAATATCGCATATGCTTGCCTACACCCAAATCCTGGTCAATGTACTACCCTCAGGTGTTTGTTTGTGATATTCCCTTTGTTATTTTATTTTTGTTATTGAAATAAATTATTACATTTTATATTATACGTCTATTTTGGTTGTTGCCTCAATTCTTCCCATGTCTTTATGGGAGATTTTGAATAGTGATACACACAGGCATGCATGAACACATACACATAGGCATTCATGCACACACATTTGCTGAACACTTACCCAGAAAAAATGTATTGCACTTGACAAGCAAGCAGCAGTCCAAGCAGGGAGAGAGAGCTGTTGCCGGGGCTTCCAGGGAGGGTGTCACACCACACAGCCGGCGTTACAGGGCAAGACAGCATGAAGAGCACAGCGCGACCACTGCTATATTAGCCAGCAACAGAGAAAGCAGGAATTTGGGAAAGCCGAGCACGGTGTCACCGCCCACAAAGAACGTCAACCTCTTGAATCCTGAGACAGTGGGAGCGTCGCAGCGGTCAGAGTCCAAGCTGAAGTTACGGGCGCGTGGCCCTGCATTAACTTCGGATGCACTTTTAAAGGGCCCGTGTTTTTAAACGGCCCCCCGACCTATTCTCTGTCATCGGGTTATTCCACCAAGCCAGTCTGACCCTCTATCTATCTATCTATCTATCTATCTATCTATCTATCTATCTATCCCATATCTATCTATCTATTTATCTATCTATCCATCTATCTGTGTGTGTAAACATTATTCTTCAATGGAGTATGTAAATGAAGAGGTTGGACAAGAAATGATATCACAATTTTTTTTTTGTTGTTCAATAATAGATCTTTATTTAGCTTTCAAAAATGCATACAAATCTGCATGAAAAAAACGCATCAAACGCAGCGTCCAGATGTTACATGAAATCCCATCTCCACTATGCGTTAAAAGACCCAGGCAGCAGACCCGTGTTAACGGACATGTGGCGCGTCTTTCCAGAACTTAGCATGTCTGTTAACAATGCGAAGACGCTCCTTCGCCGCACCGTAAATTTACCATAGATAATCATTAGATGCGGTAAAACCGCATCTAATGATTAGTCACATGCGTAATAACTGTGTCAATGCAGCTTACTACACATGTCTACTAATTTAAACAAGGTCTTACCTGTTACAACGACGGAAGTCCGCGTCCACTGCAGTTCTTGCGATAACTTAGCTTACCGCGAGAACTGCCGTGCATGTGACCGGGTGTTATCTCAGGTCAGCCTAGGCTAGTTCTCATGGTTAGCTGACCGTGAGTGCTAGAGAGTTATCTCCGGCGGTCATCTTCAAGCTCTGCTATGTCTGGATGTCAGTGATCCAGATGTAGCAGAGCTAGAGTCGTCGTGGGACACTCGTTATTAACCCCTTCCCGACCTTTGACGCCACGTAGGCGTCATGAAAACCCGTGCCAATCCGACCTATGACGCCTATGTGGCGTCATGGAAAGATCGCATCCCTGCAGATCGGGTGAAAGGGTTAACTCCTATTTTACCCGATCTGCAGGGAGAGGGGGAGTTGTACTTCAGCCCAGGGGGGGTGGCTTCACCCCCCCGTGGCTACGATCGCTCTGATTGGCTGTTGAAAGCGAAACAGCCAATCAGAGCGATTTGTAATATTTCACCTATGAAAATGGTGAAATATTACAATCCAGCCATGGCCGATGCTGCAATAGCATCTGCCATGGCTGGAGACCCCGATCTGCCCCCCCCCCCACCCCACCGATCGCCCCCCCAGTCGTCCTTTCTGCCCCGATCTCCTGTCCGCTCCCCTCCTCCCTCCTGTCCGCTCCCCCGGTCCTCTTGTCCGCTCCCCCGGTCCTCCGATCCCCCCCCCCCGTGTTCCGATCCCACCCCCCCATACTTACCTAGCTTCCATGTCCCTCCCGGTGTCCGGCCGTCTTCTCCATGGGCGCCGCCATCTTGGAAAATGGCGGGCGCATGCGCAGTGCGCCCGCCGAATCTGCCAGCCGGCAGATTCATTACAAGTACATTTTGATCGCTGTGGTAGGTTCTATCACAGCGATCAAAATAAAAAAATAATAAATAAACCCCCCCCTTTATCACCCCCATAGGTAGGGACAATAATAAAATAAAGAAAATATTTTTTTTTCTTTTTCCACTAGGGTTAGGGTTAGAACTAGGGTTAGAACTAGGGGTAGGGTTAGGGTTAGGGGTAGGGTTAGGGTTACGGGTAGGGTTAGGGTTAGGGGTAGGGTTATGGCATGTGCACACAGAGTGGATCGGCCGCGGATCCGCAGCGGATCGGCAGCGGATCCGCAGCGGATCGGCCGCGGATCCGCAGCGGATCGGTCGTGGATCCGCAGCGGATCGGCCGCGGATCCGCAGCGGATTGGCCGCGGATCCGCAGCGGATTGGCCGCTGCGAATTCGAAGCAGTTTTCCATCAGGTTTACAGTACCATGTACACCTATGGAAAACCAAATCCGCTGTGCCCATGGTGTGGAAAATTTTGTGCAGAAACGCTGCATTGTATTTTCCGCAGCATGTCAATTCTTTGTGCGGATTCCGCAGCGTTTTACACCTGTTCCTCAATAGGAATCCGCAGGTGAAATCCGCACAAAAAAACACTGGAAATCTGCTGTAAATCCGCAGGTAAAACGCAGTGCCTTTTACCTGCAGATTTTTCAAAAATCGTGCGGAAAAATCTCACACGAATCCGCAACGTGGGCACATAGCCTTAGGGTTAGGGTTGGAATTAGAGTTAGGGTTGGAATTAGGGCTAGGGTTTGAAATAGGGTTAAGATTAGGCTTGTGGTTAGGGTTACGGATAGGGTTAGGGGTGTGTTGGGGTTACAGTTGTGGTTAGGGTTGGGATTAGGGTTACGGTTGGGTTTAGGGTTAGGATTAGGGTTAGGGTTGGAATTAGGGTTACGGGTGTGTTGCGGTTAGGGTTGTGGTTAGGGGTGTGTTGGGGTTAGGGTTGTGATTAGGGTTATGGCTACAGTTGGGATTAGGATTAGGGGTGTGTTGGGGTTAGTGTTGAAGTTAGAATTGAGGGGATTCCACTGTTTGGGCACATCAGGGGTATCCAAACGCAACATGGCGCCACCATTGATTCCAGCCAATCTTGCGTTCAAAAAGTCAAATGGTGCTCCCGCCCTTCCAAGCCCCGACGTGCGCCCAAACAGTGGTTTACCCCCACATTTGGGAACCAGCGTACTCAGGACAAACTGGGCAACAACTGTTGGGGTCCAATTTCTCCTGTTACCCTTGCAAAAATAAAAAATTACTTGCTAAAACATAATTTTTGAGGAAAGAACAATTATTTTTTATTTTCACGGCTCTGCGTTATAAACTTCTGTGAAGCACTTGGGGGTTGAAAGTGCTCACCACACATCTAGATAAGTTCCTTCGGGGGTCTAGTTTCCAAAATGGGGTCACTTGTGGGGTGTTTCTACTGTTTAGGCACATCAGGGGCTCTGCAAATGCAATGTGATGCCCGCAGACCATTCCATCAAAGTCTGCATTTCAAATGTCACTACTTCCCTTCCGAGCCCTGACGTGTGCCAAACAGTGGTTTACCCCCACATATGGGGTATCAGCGTACTCACAACAAACTGGGCAACAAATATTGGGGTCCAAATTCTCCTGTTACCCTTGTGAAAATAAAAAATTGCTTGCTAAAACATCTTTTTTGAGGAAAGAAAAATGATTTTTTATTTTCACAGCTCTGCGTTGTAAACTTCTGTGAAGCATTTGGGGGTTGAACGTGCTCACCACACATCTAGATAAGTTCCATGGGGGGTCTAGTTTCCAAAATGGGGTCAATTGTGGGGGGTTTCTACTGTTTAGGCATATCAGGGGCTCTGCAAACGTAACATGATGCCCGCAGACCATTCCATCAAAGTCTGCATTCCAAAACGTCACTACTTCCCTTCCGAGCCCCGGCATGTGCCCAAACAGTGGTTTACCCCCACATATGGGGTATCAGCGTACTCAGGAGAAACTGGACAACAACTTTTGGGGTCCAATTTCTCCTGTTACTCTTGCAAAAATAAAAAATTCTGGGCTTAAAAAATATTTTTGAGGAAAGGAAACACATTTATTATTTTCACGGCTCTGCGTTATAAACTTCTGTGAAGCACTTGGGGGTTCAAAGTGCTCACTACACATCTAGATAAGTTCCCTTGGGGGTCTAGTTTCCAAAATGGAGTCAATTGTGGGGAGTTCCTACTGTTTAGGCACATCAGGGGCTCTGCAAACGCAACCTGACGCCCGCAGAGCATTCCATCAAAGTCTGCATTCCAAAACGTCACTACTTCCCTTACGAACCCCGACGTGTGCCAAAACAGTGGTTTACCCCCACATATGGGGTATCAGCGTACTCAGGAGAAACTGGACAACAACTTTTGGGGTCCAATTTCTCCTGTTACCCTTGGGAAAATAAAAAATTGTGGGCTAAAAAATCATTTTTGAGAAAAGAAAAATTATTTTTTATTTTCATGGCTCTGCGTTATAAACTTCTGTTAAGCACTTGGGGGTTCAAAGTGCTCACCACACATCTAGATTAGTTCCTTGGGAGGTCTAGTTTCCAAAATGGGGTCACTTGTGCGGGAGCTCCAATGTTTAGGCACACAGGGGCTCTCCAAACGCAACATGGTGTCCGCTAATGATTGGAGCTAATTTTCCATTCAAAAAGCCAAATGGCGTGCCTTACCGTATCACCGTACTCAGGACAAACTGGACAACCACATTTGGGGTCCAATTTCTCCTATTACCCTTGGGAAAATAAAAAATTCTGGGCTAAAAATCATTTTTGAGGAAAGAAAAATTATTTTTTTATTTTCACGGCTCTGCGTTATAAACTTCTGTGAAGCACCTGGGGGTTATAAGTGCTCACTATGCATCTAGGAAAGTTCCTTGGGGGGTCTAGTTTCCAAAATGGGGTCACTTGTAGGGGAGCTCCAATGTTTAGGCACACAGGGGCTCTCCAAACGCGACATGGTGTCCGCTAACGATTGGAGCTAATTTTCCATTCAAAAAGTCAAATGGCATGCCTCCCCTTCCGAGCCTTGCCGTGCACCCAAACAGTGGTTTACCCCCACATATGAGGTATCGGCATACTCAGGAGAAATTGCCCAACAAATTTTAGGATCCATTTTATCCTGTTGCCCATGTGAAAATGAAAGAATTGAGGCTAAAAGAAATTTTGTGTGAAAAAAAGTACTTTTTCATTTTTGCGGATCAATTTGTGAAGCACCTGGGGGTTTAAAGTGCTCACTATGCCTCTAGATGAGTTCCTTGGGGGGTCTAGTTTCCAAAATGGGGTCACTTGTGGAGGAGCTCCAATGTTTAGGCACACAGGGGCTTTCCAAACGCGACATGGTGTCCGCTAACGATGGAGATAATTTTTCATTCAAAAAGTCAAATGGCGCTCCTTCCCTTCCGAGCCTTACCATGTGCCCAAACAGTGGTTTACCCCCACATGTGAGGTATTGGTGTACTCAGGAGAAATTGCCCAACAAAATTTAGGATCCATTTTATCCTGTTGCCCATGTAAAAATGAAAAAATTGAGGCTAAAATAAATTTTTTGTGAAAAAAAAGTACTTTTTCATTTTTACGGATCAATTTGTGAGGCACCTGGGGGTTTAAAGTGCTCACTATGCTTCTAGATAAGTTCCTTGGGGGGTCTAGTTTCCAAAATGTGGTCACTTGTGGGGGAGCTCCAATGTTTAGGCACACGGGGGCTCTCCAAACGCGACATGGTGTCCGCTAAAGATTGGAGCCAATTTTTCATTCAAAAAGTCAAATGGCGCTCCTTCCCTTCCGAGCCCTGCCGTGCGCCCAAACAGTGGTTTACCCCCACATATGAGGTATCAGCGTACTCAGGACAAATTGGACAACAACGTCCCTGGTCCAGTTTCTCCTTTTACCCTTGGGAAAATAAAAAAATTGTTGCTAAAAATCATTTTTGTGACTAAAAAGTTAAATGTTCATTTTTTACTTCCATGTTGCTTCTGCTGCTGTGAAACACCTGAAGGGTTAATAAACTTCTTGAATGTGGTTTTGAGCACCTTGAGGGGTGCAGTTTTTAGAATGGTGTCACTTTTGGGTATTTTCAGCCATATAGAACCCTCAAAATGACTTCAAATGTGAGGTGGTCCCTAAAAAAAATGGTTTTGTAAATTTTGTTGTAAAAATGAGAAATCACTGGTCAAATTGTAACCCTTATAACTTCCTAGCAAAAAAAAAAATTGTTTCCAAAATTGTGCTGATGTAAAGTAGACATGTGGGAAACATTATTTATTAACTATTTTGTGTCACATAACTCTCTGGTTTAACAGAATAAAAATTCAAAATGTGAAAATTGCGAAATTTCAAAATTTCCGTTTTTTTCACAAATAAACTCAGAAATTATCGACCTAAATTTACCACTAACATGAAGCCCAATATGTCACGAAAAAACAATCTCAGAATCGCTAGGATCCGTTGAAGCGTTCCTGAGTTATTACCTCATAAAAGGACACTGGTCAGAATTGCAAAAAACGGCAAGGTCATTAAGGCCAAAATAGGCTGGGTCATGAAGGGGTTAAGGACTGCGTCGGAACAGGGAGTATACTGTTGGTTTATTATTTTAATTTTTTTCAGAAGATCGATGGTTTCGCTTGGATTACCAGTGTAATAAAGATGGCAAAACTGTGTGGTGTTTTATTTAATTAAAATACGTTATTCTGCGTGTGTGTTTTATTAACCCTTTACCAACTATACGATTAGTAATGGTAGGAGTCTCATTGACGCCTCTCCATTACTAAGCAGGCTTAATGTTACTTTACAAAGGTGACATTAACCCCTTATTACCCCATATGCCACCGCTACAGGGCAGTGGGAAGAGAGAGGCTAAGCGCCGGAAATGGCGCATCTTACAGATGCGCCATTTCTGTTGTGGCTGGGAGCTGGTATTTGCAGCCGGGGGGGGGCCAATATCCATGGCCCCTCTCTAGGCTATGAATATCAGCCCACAGCTGTCAGCGTAGCCATTCTAGCTATAAATTATAGGGAGACCCCCTATTTTAATAGCCAGTAAAGGCTAAATATACAGTTGCGGGCTGATATTCATAGTTTGGGAAGCTCCATGGGTATTAACCCTTTCCCAGGCTATAAACATTGGCCCCTAGTCACTGGCTTTCCCTCTCTGGTGCAGAAAATTGCGCGGGAGCCCACAACATTTTTTTTTTTCATTTTTTTAAATTAAACATTGCATTTAAGGCCTGGGGTCACACTTGCGAGAAACTCGCACAACTCTTGCACCTCAATACCGGCACTCGGACCGGAGCGTTCAGCTGCATAGAAATACATGCAGCCGCACACTCCGGTCCCGAGTGCCGGCGGCAGTGCCGGGTACTGAGATGCGAGACTGGTGCGAGTTTCTTGAAAGTGTGACCCCGGCCTAACGCAGATTTTGTGTGTGTGTGTCTTTATTTAAGGACTGGATCACACATGCGAGAAACTTGGACGGGACTCGCATCTTAATACCCGGCACTGCCGCTGTCACTCAGGAGTGGAGCATGTGGCTGCATAGAAATACATGCAGCCACATGCTCCACTCCTGAGTGCCGGTGGCAATGCCGGGTATTAAGATGCAAGACTCGTCCGAGTTTCTCACATATGTGATCCCGGCCTAACTCTTTATGTACCATTTTATGTTTATTGCTAAACATCGGGCTTCGTATTATCTATCGATATATATATATCTCTAGTGAAATATGTATAAATATATGTGTGTACAGTGAACTATGTATAGGTTTATTGTGTGACTAATAATAATTTAACATCTGTCCTGAAGGCTGCAGGTCTCACCCAGGTGTTATTATGTATTTTCTTGAGACAGCAGACTTCTGTCTCCAATCTCACCAGGTGGTCGTGCTGGGAACCAAGAAGAAAGGGAACATTTGACACCTCCTAGCTCTTTGAAGAAAAATGTCAATTACAGCCTGACACTATCTATCTGTGGGAAGCTTTACTGTTATGAACCTAGTGGCAAGGATCGCAGGTCGGACTAGCTAAGTAACTGAACAGACTACTAGCTCTGGGGAAGTGGTAACTAGATTGACCGCAACCTGATCCTATCCGCAAACAACTATAGGCAGCCGTGGAACGTTACCTAAAAAATCCTAGACGTCTCATCACGGCCTGAGAAACTGACTATTCCTGAAGGAAAAGTAAGTCCTCACTTGCCTCAGTGGAAGACCCCAAAGATATAGAATAGCCCCCCACAAATATTAACGGTGAGTTAAGGGGAAAGCACAAACGCAGAGATGAAATCAGATTTAGCAAATGAGGCCCGCTAATACTAGATAGCAGAAAATAGGAAGGAAACTGTGCGGTCAATAAAAAACCCTATTCAAAATATCCACGCAGAGATTGCTCGAGCCCCCGCACCAACTAACAGTGCGGGGTAAGCAACTCCGTACCCCAGAGCTTACCAGCAAAAAGAAATCACATGTTAGCAAGCTGGACTAGACTCATCATACACAGAAATCATATTGCAGGCAGATGAGCAAAAAATATTCAAACAGAACTTAGCTTATCCTGAAGAGGCAGAAAACGAGATAATCAGGAGTAATCAGAATAGCACTGAATACATTGACAGCCGGCAACAAGTGGGAGTGAAGCAGAGCTAAATAGGAGCCTCCCTGGTGAATAACGAGGCAGCTGATCCAGCAGACCCGCAGGATAATAAACCAAACCACCAGGGGGAGCCAAAAAACCAAAGTCACACAATACCATCTGTGACCACAAGAGGGAGCCTGAAAACAGAGTTCACAACACTTTACACAAAGGATCTCAGAGAAAATAATATATTCATTGGGGGCGCGGCCATAGTCCAATCAAAAACAAGCAATTAGAATATCAACTTGACGGGCTGGTCTAGAAATCTGACCTCCAGGGTGACGCTATAAATTTGGCTTGTATACATTCAAGATTGTTCACATGTGAAGGCAGCCTGGGAAGCTGATGTGATTCACTCCCCCTCAAGGAGCAGAAGCAGACTACAAGTTAGCTATTTCTGTAGGTTTTCTCTTGTTTATTTTATACTGTTTTGCATAGTTGTATGTCTTTTTATTACCATATTTTTATACCTTTTTCTTTATTGTAAGCACTGAACCTTTTTGTATTAAAGCATAAAACTTTAACAGTTGAACCTTGTATGTTCTAAAGAATCCATAGCCTATGGTGTGTGAGCCTTATGAGTGGTAGACAGTATTAGTAATATTTCCAGGACTCATCGCTCATATATTCGTGAGTGGTGGCAGCATGTATGAGTGGGTGTGTGGCCTGGGTCGGTGTGTGATTTATGCTTCCATTACTGCATAGGACAGAGGTTGAATGCTGGACTGCGAGAGGGGAGATAGATTAACCCTTGCAGGCAAAACCCAAAGTCACGTGCTGAGAGCGGATACGTGACGAATTAGTGACAGAACGGAGAGGGATCTGTGACAATTGGTGGCAGAGCGGTGGGATAGAATTATTTATATTAGAGCATTAGTGCATGGCTTAAGCAATTATTCCCTGTACTAAAGAATTGGTATCCTTGCGAGGAGTGCACCAGTTCTACAAGGTTCAAGTCAGTGCTTACTTAGACATACTTGCAAACAGTTTCCCCTCCCCGTTTTTCTTTTCTATCTTTTATTTGGCAAAGGCTGTACATCGATATGGCAGCCCAGTACAAGAAGCAGAGCAAAGAGGCTCTAACCGACCTCTGTGAGCAGAGAGGAATAGAGAGGGCCGACAGATCCAAGGAGCTGCTGATACGCGCCTTGGTCGAGCAGGACAAAGTACTGGAACATCTGGGCAAGTAGAGAATCCACCTCAGAGAGACCGAGCAATGCCAGCTCTTGCACCGGAGATGCCTGATGGAAGTGGCAGCAATACCAGTGCTGAGGAGCCTATGGACTGTACTTTACAAATGGACTTACAACAGCTGGGAACAAGGGATCCCAATCTGCGCATACAGCTTATTCTACAGTACTGACAGGCTGCAGAATGCCAGGCTGAGATAGAGGCTGCAGAAAGCTGGGAGGACAGAGCTTTCCAGCTTCAGATGGCTCAAAGAGAGAGGAGTATCAGTCCTCAGTTAACCCCCTCCCAGGACATAAATCCGAGGAGACCTCGTCTGGAAAACTTCCCTGTGATGGAGAAGGATACGGACTTAGATACTTTCCTTCGGGGGTTTGAAAAAACCTGCAGGCAATACCATCTATCCCATGAGTAGTGGGCGCAGTATCTAACCCCAGGGTTGAGAGGCAAAGCCCTGGAAGTTTTTGCTGGCCTCCCACCAGAACTAGATTGGAACTATAACAATTAAGGTCAGAAGTGGCGCACTCAGTAAATATAGATGGAGCTCAAAGGAATATTGAATACTAGAAAAGGGTAACCTTTGGCACTCAATAAGTTCAAATAATTATTCTTTGAAAAGTAGACTTTATTGATGAACAGTAGTGTTGAGCATTCCGATACCGCAAGTATCGGGTATCGGCCGATATTTGCGGTATCGGAATTCCGATACCGAGTTCCGATATTTACCGCATATCGGATACCGGAATCGGAAGTTCCCAGAATTCAAACTGCACGAATTCAGCCAATGAGGAATGATTACAAGTGTGGGCACATACTGTTCAGCATGGTGGGCATGTAACTACTGGCAAGGCTGTGATTGGCTGCTGAAATGATGTCATGATGCACTATAAAAAACGCTGCCGCCCTTTCTGGCTCACTCTGCTGTGAATTCAGTTAGGCATAGGATGCTGTGTTCTGACTGAGGGCCAGTTGAGATAGCGATTTTCTTCATTGTGCTTTTCCCAGGCTAATTTAGCAACTGCTGCGTGAGAACCTTGCTTTTGCCTTGCAGCGCTGTTTTCACAGGGATCTGCAAGGTCTCTGTGTGTGTGTGTGTGAGTGCAGCCCACTCTGTAGTCTGTGTGCAGCCATAGCCGGTTGTATTCAGCTCAGGGTGGTTCACTGCCTCATACTGTTCTATCCATTGTCCTTTTTTGCTAATAGTGCAGCCTGCTGCACATTTTTTCAAATATTTCCTATTAGTGGCTTTCCACCTGTATCCAGCTAAATTGTGGAAAAACACTACATAGGATAACATAGAGAAGGTTTTTTTGGGCCTTGCAGCGCCGTTTACGGCTGTCTGCACGGTCTCCGTGTGAGTGCAGCTCGCCCTGTAGTCTGTGTGCAGCCACAGTCGGTTGTATCCAGCTCATGGTGCGTCACTGCCTCATACCGTAAAATACATTGTCCTTTTTTGCAAATAGTGCAGCCTGCTGCACATTTTTTCAAATAATTCCTATTAGTGGCTTTCCACCCGTATCCAGCTAAATTGTGGAAAAACACTTCATAGGATAACATAGAGGAGGTTTTTTGGGCCTTGCAGTGCCGTTTACGGCTGTCTGCACGGTCTCCGTGTGAGTGCAGCTCGCCCTGTAGTCTGTGTGCAGCCACAGCCGGTTGTATCCAGCTCAGGGTGCGTCACTGCCTCATACCGTAAAATACATTGTCCTTTTTTGCAAATAGTGCAGCCTGCTGCACATTTTTTCAAATAATTCCTATTCGTGGCTTTCCACCCGTATCCAGCTAAATTGTGGAAAAACACTACATAGGATAACATAGAGGAGGTTTTTTGGGCCTTGCAGCGCTGTTTACGGCTGTCTGAACGGTCTCCGTGTGAGTGCAGCTCGCCCTGTAGTCTGTGTGCAGCCACAGCCGGTTGTATCCAGCTCAGGGTGCGTCACTGCCTCATACCGTAACATAAATTGTCCTTTTTTGCAAATAGTGCAGCCTGCTGCACATTTTTCCAAATAATTCCTATTAGTGGCTTTCCACCCGTATCCAGCTAAATTGTGGAAAAACACTACATAGGATAACATAGAGGAGGTTTTTTGGGCCTTGATGCGCCGTTTATAGCTGTCTGCACGGTCTCCGTGTGAGTGCAGCTCGCCCTGTAGTCTGTGTGCAGCCACAGCCGGTTGTATCCAGCTCAGGGTGCGTCACTGCCTCACACCATAAAATACATTGTACTTTTTTGCAAATAGTGCAGCCTGCTGCACATTTTTTCAACTAATTCCTATTAGTGGCTTTCCACCCGTATCCAGCTAAATTGTGGAAAAACACTACATAGGACAACCTAGAGGAGGTTTTTTCGGTCTTGCAGCGCCGTTTACGGAGTGCAGCTCGCCCTGTAGTCAGTTCTGCCAAAAAATAAATAAATAATAAAGTTCACCAAACACACCACTTTACAGTTGTGTAGGCCACATTAGCTCATATTAATGTCTAGTCCACACTTTAGAAAATTAGTGTTTCTTATACCTGTTAGGAGCTGTTCAGGAATAAGCCCACTAAGCCCTTAGAAGTAGTTTTCTGCTTATCTTTATCAGTCAACCAAGATGAAGAAGGCAGGGAGTAAGGCACGTGGGCGTGGGCGCGGAGCAGGGAGAGGACGTGGGGATTCTGTGCCTGCTGCGGGCACCGGTGACTCATCATCACCCAGTTTCAGCAGTGAACAGTCCTTCATGCGCAGCTTTGTCAGAGAGCGCCTTACACCGCTGCTGCGTGAAGACCAAATTGAAGCCGTTGTCGGATGGATGGCAGCTAACGCATCGACTTCAATTAGTGCCACATCCTCTCAGGCACAGAACACTGGAGAGCACCCATCTGTCTCTTCACCACCTGCCAAATTGCCCAGGCAGTCAGAGAGCCCAGGACAGGAGCCGTCTCTACTTCTGTTCTCTGAATCTCTTGGCTTGGAAACAGGGGGCCAGCCAAGCAGCATTGGAGAAATGGAAGAAGAGGCAGTGTGGAGTGATGCACAACAGCTTTGTCTCTCTGACTCTGAAGAGGCGGGTGGGCCAGTGCCTCCGGTCACCACACCGCAGTACGCATCTGATGATGACACTCAGGTGCCACTTTCTGGTGCGTGCTGTGCTGCCGAGACTACCCAGGAGGAGCAGTTGGTGGCAGAAGGCAGTGTAGATGATGAGGTCCTTGACCCATCGTGGCGTGAGGAACAGGAAGGTGGTGAGTAGGGTTGAGCGACTTTCATTTTTTTAAGATCGAGTCTGGTTTTGTGAAACCCGATTTAGTCCAGAGTCGAGTCGAGTGAAGTCGGTCGATTATCGCTAAAAGTCGGGGATCGACCGAAACACAAAACCCAATGCAAGTCAATGGGGAAGCATAGCCGGCAGTGAGTGGAGGCCAGGAAAACACCTACAGTGCACATTTTACTGCCAAAAACATCCATTCTTGTTTTCTGAAGCTTGTCAATCTTAATTAACTTTATAATAATAGTTGGGCACTGGAAATTGGGGGTCATTTGGCAAAAGTTGTGGGGGTAGGGCTGGTTCAAGGTTTTAGTGGGCCCAGGAAACATGGACTACGTCATGGCGGTGGAGCAGGGAGAAGTAAGTATTTCAACGTTGCAAGTGCTGTGATCCTGAGCAAGCAGGGGGGGCCCACTCGTTCGCATTGGCACTGGCACAGGGCCCCTCAAAGTACGGCGGTGTGTTTGCATGGCGGGGGCGCCTCCCACCAGCAGCGACACTTTTGCGTACTCTGAGTGGCTCTGTGCCAGTGACGTCGCCAACGAGTATGCCCCCCCACCTGATGAAGGAACCTGCACTTTCATCTGCACCTTCCTCTTTGTCCCTGTGTAAGGTGGTATAATATGCGGGAAGGGGAACCTTACTTTCAGCAGGGTCAGATTCTGGCTGTGTAGAGTACAAGGGGAATGTAGTGGTCTAGGTCAATGTACCAGCAGACTCATCTAGCAGTGGCTGGGCAATGGGCAGGATGATGAGGAAACAGATATAGGGCCAAAGAATAAAGTAGGCTAAATGCAGATCAAAATTGGTAACAGGACTAAACAGGCGGCATTGCTTTGTTCAGTGGAGTAGCAAACCCAAGAGCAGCAGACACTGTTTCAAGGGCCTAACCACACTAGTAGGCCAAATGCAGTTTAATATCTGATAGTATAGGCCGAAAGCCAGAATGTGGAAGCTCAGCTTTGTTCAGTTGAGGACAACACCAGGGAGGGGCAGACACCGTTAGTAGGCCCTAACCACCATTTTGTTTTTTAAAAAACACTTAATGAGAGCCAGAAGGTTGAAGCTCAGCTTTATTCAGTTGAGGGCAACACCAGGGAGGGGCAGACACCGTTAGTAGGCCGGAACCAGCAATGTGTTTAAAAACAGCAGTTAATCAGAGCCAGAAGGTTGAAGCTCAGCTTTATTCAGTTGAGGGCAACACCAGGCAGGGGCAGACACCGTTAGTAGGCCGGAACCACCATTTTGTTTTTTAAAAAACACTTAATGAGAGCCAGAAGGTTGAAGCTCAGCTTTATTCAGTTGAGGGCAACACCAGGCAGGGGCAGACACCGTTAGTAGGCCGGAACCAGCAATGTGTTTAAAAACAGCAGTTAATCAGAGCCGGAAGGTAGAAGCTCAGCTTTATTCAGTTGAGGGCAACACCAGGGAGGGGCAGACACCGTTAGTAGGCCGGAACCAGCAATGTGTTTAAAAACAGCAGTTAATCAGAGCCGGAAGGTAGAAGCTCAGCTTTATTCAGTTGAGGGCAACACCAGGGAGGGGCAGACACCGTTAGTAGGCCGGAACCAGCAATGTGTTTAAAAACAGCAGTTAATCAGAGCCGGAAGGTAGAAGCTCAGCTTTATTCAGTTGAGGGCAACACCAGGCAGGGGCAGACACCGTTAGTAGGCCGGAACCACCATTTTGTTTTTTAAAAAACACTTAATGAGAGCCAGAAGGTTGAAGCTCAGCTTTATTCAGTTGAGGGCAACACCAGGGAGGGGCAGACACCGTTAGTAGGCCGGAACCAGCAATGTGTTTAAAAACAGCAGTTAATCAGAGCCGGAAGGTAGAAGCTCAGCTTTATTCAGTTGAGGGCAACACCAGGGAGGGGCAGACACCGTTAGTAGGCCGGAACCAGCAATGTGTTTAAAAACAGCAGTTAATCAGAGCCGGAAGGTAGAAGCTCAGCTTTATTCAGTTGAGGGCAACACCAGGGAGGGGCAGACACCGTTAGTAGGCCGGAACCAGCAATGTGTTTAAAAACAGCAGTTAATCAGAGCCGGAAGGTAGAAGCTCAGCTTTATTCAGTTGAGGGCAACACCAGGCAGGGGCAGACACCGTTAGTAGGCCGGAACCACCATTTTGTTTTTTAAAAAACACTTAATGAGAGCCAGAAGGTTGAAGCTCAGCTTTATTCAGTTGAGGGCAACACCAGGGAGGGGCAGACACCGTTAGTAGGCCGGAACTAGCAATGTGTTTAAAAACAGCAGTTAATCAGAGCCGGAAGGTAGAAGCTCAGCTTTATTCAGTTGAGGGCAACACCAGGGAGGGGCAGACACCGTTAGTAGGCCGGAACCAGCAATGTGTTTAAAAACAGCAGTTAATCAGAGCCGGAAGGTAGAAGCTCAGCTTTATTCAGTTGAGGGCAACACCAGGGAGGGGCAGAAGCCGTTAGTAGGCCCTAACCACCATTTTGTTTTTTAAAAAACACTTAATGAGAGCCAGAAGGTTGAAGCTCAGCTTTATTCAGTTGAGGGCAACACCAGGGAGGGGCAGACACCGTTAGTAGGCCCTAACCACCATTTTGTTTTTTAAAAAACACTTAATGAGAGCCAGAAGGTTGAAGCTCAGCTTTATTCAGTTGAGGGCAACACCAGGGAGGGGCAGACACCGTTAGTAGGCCGGAACCAGCAATGTGTTTAAAAACAGCAGTTAATCAGAGCCAGAAGGTTGAAGCTCAGCTTTATTCAGTTGAGGGCAACACCAGGCAGGGGCAGACACCGTTAGTAGGCCGGAACCACCATTTTGTTTTTTAAAAAACACTTAATGAGAGCCAGAAGGTTGAAGCTCAGCTTTATTCAGTTGAGGGCAACACCAGGGAGGGGCAGACACCGTTAGTAGGCCCTAACCACCATTTTGTTTTTTAAAAAACACCTAATGAGAGCCAGAAGGTTGAAGCTCAGCTTTATTCAGTTGAGGGCAACACCAGGGAGGGGCAGACACCGTTAGTAGGCCGGAACCAGCAATGTGTTTAAAAACAGCAGTTAATCAGAGCCAGAAGGTTGAAGCTCAGCTTTATTCAGTTGAGGGCAACACCAGGCAGGGGCAGACACCGTTAGTAGGCCGGAACCACCATTTTGTTTTTTAAAAAACACTTAATGAGAGCCAGAAGGTTGAAGCTCAGCTTTATTCAGTTGAGGGCAACACCAGGCAGGGGCAGACACCGTTAGTAGGCCGGAACCAGCAATGTGTTTAAAAACAGCAGTTAATCAGAGCCGGAAGGTAGAAGCTCAGCTTTATTCAGTTGAGGGCAACACCAGGGAGGGGCAGAAGCCGTTAGTAGGCCCTAACCACCATTTTGTTTTTTAAAAAACACTTAATGAGAGCCAGAAGGTTGAAGCTCAGCTTTATTCAGTTGAGGGCAACACCAGGCAGGGGCAGACACCGTTAGTAGGCCGGAACCAGCAATGTGTTTAAAAACAGCAGTTAATCAGAGCCGGAAGGTAGAAGCTCAGCTTTATTCAGTTGAGGGCAACACCAGGGAGGGGCAGAAAGGCCTAAAATAACAAACAATAGGCTCATGGCAGTTTTACAGCGGTTACATGGATACACGGGCAGGCAGCTGGTGATGAGTGGAGGAGTATTTAAAGTAGGGACCGCAGACAGGCTATCAAAGGCCTAAAATAACAAACAATAGGCTCATGGCAGTTTTACAGCGGTTACATGGATACACAGGCAGCTTGGTGGTGAGTGGAGGAGTATTTAAAGTAGGGACCGCAGACAGGCTATCAAAGGCCTAAAATAACAAACAATAGGCTCATGGCAGTTTTACAGCGGTTACATGGATACACGGGCAGGCAGCTTGGTGGTGAGTGGAGGAGTATTTAAAGTAGGGACCGCAGACAGGCTATCAAAGGCCTAAAATAACAAACAATAGGCTCATGGCAGTTTTACAGCGGTTACATGGATACACGGGCAGGCAGCTGGTGATGAGTGGAGGAGTATTTAAAGTAGGGACCGCAGACAGGCTATCAAAGGCCTAAAATAACAAACAATAGGCTCATGGCAGTTTTACAGCGGTTACATGGATACACAGGCAGCTTGGTGGTGAGTGGAGGAGTATTTAAAGTAGGGACCGCAGACAGGCTATCAAAGGCCTAAAATAACAAACAATAGGCTCATGGCAGTTTTACAGCGGTTACATGGATACACGGGCAGGCAGCTTGGTGGTGAGTGGAGGAGTATTTAAAGTAGGGACCGCAGACAGGCTATCAAAGGCCTAAAATAACAAACAATAGGCTCATGGCAGTTTTACAGCGGTTACATGGATACACGGGCAGGCAGCTGGTGATGAGTGGAGGAGTATTTAAAGTAGGGACCGCAGACAGGCTATCAAAGGCCTAAAATAACAAACAATAGGCTCATGGCAGTTTTACAGCGGTTACATGGATACACAGGCAGCTTGGTGGTGAGTGGAGGAGTATTTAAAGTAGGGACCGCAGACAGGCTATCAAAGGCCTAAAATAACAAACAATAGGCTCATGGCAGTTTTACAGCGGTTACATGGATACACGGGCAGCTTGGTGGTGAGTGGAGGAGTATTTAAAGTAGGGACCGCAGACAGGCTATCAAAGGCCTAAAATAACAAACAATAGGCTCATGGCAGTTTTACAGCGGTTACATGGATACACGGGCAGCTTGGTGGTGAGTGGAGGAGTATTTAAAGTAGGGACCGCAGACAGGCTATCAAAGGCCTAAAATAACAAACAATAGGCTCATGGCAGTTTTACAGCGGTTACATGGATACACGGGCAGGCAGCTGGTGGTGAGTGGAGGAGTATTTAAAGTAGGGACCGCAGACAGGCTATCAAAGGCCTAAAATAACAAACAATAGGCTCATGGCAGTTTTACAGCGGTTACATGGATACACGGGCAGGCAGCTGGTGGTGAGTGGAGGAGTATTTAAAGTAGGGACCGCAGACAGGCTATCAAAGGCCTAAAATAACAAACAATAGGCTCATGGCAGCTTTACAGCGGTTACATGGATACACAGGCAGCTTGGTGGTGAGTGGAGGCAGGGGCGTAACTACCGCGGTCGCAGGGGTCGCAATTGCGACGGGGCCCGCAGTGCCTAGGGGCCCCGACTCTGAGCTACAAAATGGGCCGCCGGCCCTTTAAATAAACCTTCTTTACAGGCCCTAGTGCGCGTGCACTCTCTCAGTGCACGCGCGATCACGGGTGGGACTGCACTTGTCCTGCAGCAGAGCCCCTCCACCCCAGAGAGCCGCACACCGTCCACAACTATGGCTGCAGCTGCTCTGTGCACGCAGGACCTGTGATGAGGTCACAGGAGGGGAGGAGTCGGAGTCACATGATCAAAGGCTTCCGTGTAGTGCAGGACAGTAGTGCAGTGCTGGTCGTCATCTTGCTGGAGGAGGGTAAGCTTTTGTGTGAGGTCAGGATGGGTTTGTGTGGATGTAGCAGAGCAGTGTGTGTATGAGGTGTACGGAGCGGAGCCGTGTGTGTATGAGGTGTACAAGGCAGAGCTGGGTGTGTATGAGGTGTACGGAGCGGAGCCGGGTGTGTATGAGGTGTACAAGGCAGAGCTGGGTGTGTATGAGGTGTACGGAGCGGAGCCGTGTGTGTATGAGGTGTACGGAGCGGAGCCGTGTGTGTATGAGGTGTACAGAGCGGAGCCGTGTGTGTATGAGGTGTACGGAGCGGAGCCGTGTGTGTATGAGGTGTACGGAGCGGAGCCGTGTGTGTATGAGGTGTACGGAGCGGAGCCGTGTGTGTATGAGGTGTACGGAGCGGAGCCGTGTTTGTATGAGGTGTACGGAGCGGAGCTGTGTGTGTATGAGGTGTACGGAGCGGAGCCATGGGTGTGTACGAGGTGTACGGAGCGGAGCCGGGTGTGTACGAGGTGTACGGAGCGGAGCCGTGTGTGTACGAGGTGTATGGAGCGGAGCCGTGTGTGTATGAGGTGTGCAGAGCGGAGCCGTGTGTGTATGAGGTGTGCAGAGCGGAGCCGTGTGTGTATGAGGTGTGCAGAGCGGAGCCGTGTGTGTACGAGGTGTATGGAGCGGAGCCGTGTGTGTACGAGGTGTACGGAGCGGAGCCGTGTGTGTACGAGGTATACGGAGCGGAGCCGTGTGCAAGGTGTACGGAGCGGAGCCGGGTGTGTAAGAGGTGTACGGAGGGGAGCCGCATGTGCAATGTGTACGGAGCTCAGCCGCATGTGTAGGAGTAACTATGTGTGGCCATTATACTGTAGGCAATATCATGTGTGGCCATTGTACAGTATGGAGCACTATGTGTGGCCATTGTACAGTATGGACAGGGGCGTAACTACCGCGGTTGCAGTGGTCGCCATTGCAACCGGGCCCAGCAGGTCAGGGGCCCGGGGCCAGCAGGTCAGAGCAGGGCCGGACTGGCCATCGGGCACTTCTGGCAAATGCCAGAAGAGCCGGTGCCAGTCATGGGCCGCTCGATCCGCCTCCCCCCGCCGCCGACGACTCACCCCCCCTGCCGTCGCATTCAACTATACCGGCGTCTATGACGCCGGTACAGTTGAATGCAATGACGGAGGAGAGAGCGTCTACAGATGCTCCCTCTCCCATCATTCCGCGCTCTGCCTCTGACACTGCGGGTGCGCGATCCCGGGCAGACTGCAGCCGAGCCTGAGACCGGAGCAGGAAGCAACGCTGGCAAGAGGAAAGGTAAGGAGAGTGGGGGGGGGCGAGAGATGCGGGCTGTGCTGGATAGACCACTGTGCGGGCTGTGCTGGATAGACCACTGTGCGGGCTGTGCTGGATAGACCACTGTGCGGGCTGTGCTGGATAGACCACTGTGCGGGCTGTGCTGGATAGACCACTGTGCGGGCTGTGCTGAATAGACCACTGTGCGGGCTGTGCTGGATAGACCACTGGGCGGGCTGTGCTGGATAGACCACTGTGCGGGCTGTGCTGGATAGACCACTGTGCGGGCTGTGCTGGATAGACCACTGTGCGGGCTGTGCTGGATAGACCACTGTGCGGGCTGTGCTGGATAGACCACTGGGCGGGCTGTGCTGGATAGACCACTGGGCGGGCTGTGCTGGATAGACCACTGGGCGGGCTGTGCTGGATAGACCACTGGGCGGGCTGTGCTGGATAGACCACTGGGCGGGCTGTGCTGGATAGACCACTGGGCGGGCTGTGCTGGATAGACCACTGTGCGGGCTGTGCTGGATAGACCACTGTGCGGGCTGTGCTGGCACCCAACACCATGTTGCAGTGCAGGAGATTCCTCCTGCACGGCAACAGTCCGAGGCGTATCTAGGGGAAGGGGGCAGCCGGGGCACGTGAGAGACAGGAAGCAGCTCCAGTCATCACGATGAGACAGCTTCTCAGTCTGTATTTTTCCCCCCTCATACATCTCATGTACGTCTGAATGAGATCGTATTTAAGAGAAAGCCAAAATAACCCCGGGACAGAAGGCGAGAGCAGGGGGGAGGTGCGGGACAGAGCCGCTTTAGTCAGGAGAAGCTGAGGAGCTTACATCAGCCACCCCTGTACCAGAGAGGAGATTGTGAGTTGTGTATATGAGCTGGTATCTCTGGTGTGTGTGTGTGATATCTGTAGTATGTGTGTGTGTGATATCTGTAGTGTGTGTGTGATAACTGTAGTATGTGTGTGTGTGATATCTGTAGTATGATGTGTGTGTGATATCTGTAGTATGTCTGTGTGTGTGTGTGTGATATCTGTAGTGTGTGTGTGATATTTGTAGTGTGTGTGTGATATCTGTAATATGATGTGTGTGATATCTGTAGTGTGTGTGTGTGTGTGTGTGTGTGAGATATCTGTAGTATGTGTGTGATATCTGTATGTGTGTGTGTGTGTGTGTGTGATATCTGTAGTGTGTGTGATATCTGTAGTGTGTGTGATATCTGTAGTGTGTGTGATATCTGTAGTGCGTGTGATAACTGATGTGTGTGTGATATCTGTAGTATGATGTGTGTGTGTGTGTGATATCTGTAGTGTGTGTGTGATATCTGTAGTATGTGTGTGTGTGAGGCAGCGGCGTAACTACCACGGTCGCAGCTGCAAGCGGCTCTGGCAGGTCAGGGGGCCGTGTGTCCCCTTCAGCCTGTCTCCCTTATGCTTGTGTCCCCATGTGCCAGTCTCCCTTGCCCATTAGTCACTGTGTGTCCCCATGTGCCTGTCTCCTATGTCCCCTTGTGCTTGTGTCAGTCTCCTTTGTCCCCTTGTGCTTGTGTCAGTCTCCTTTGCCCACTAGTCCCTGTGTGTCAGTCTCCCTTTCCCACTTGTCCCTGTGTGTCCCCTTGTGCTTGTATCCCTTGTCCCCTTGTGTCAGTCTCTTGCCCACTAGTCCCTGTGTGTCCCCTTGTGCCTGTCTCCCTTTTCCCCTTGTGCTTGTCCCTTATCCCCGTGTGTCTCCTTGTATCAGTCTCCATTGCCCACTAGTCCCCTTGTATCAGTCTCCCTTGCCCACTATTCCCCGTGTCAGTCTCCCTTGCCCACTAGTCCCTGTGTCCCCGTGTGCCAGTCTCCCTTGTCCACTAGTCCCCGTGTGCCCTTTGTGTCAGTCTCCCTTGCCCACTTGTCCCCGTGTGCCCCTTGTGTCAGTCTCCATTTTCCCCTTGTGTCAGTCTCCCTTGCCCACTAGTCCCCTTGTATCCTTCTCCCCTGCCTCCTAGCCCCCATGTGTCCCCTTGTGCCTGTCTTCCTTGCCCCCTTGTGCCCTCTCCCCACCATTTGCTCGTGTCTTTCTCACTGCCCCTGTATGGAGGGGCTGCATTATACTATGAGGGGGGCTGCATTGTATTCTACGGGGGTTACATTGAATTTTATGGCGGGGGGGGGGGGCCATTTGGAAGTTCGCACCGGGGCCCATAACTTTGTAGTTACGCCACTGAGTGGAGGAGTAGTGCAAGGAGTGTCTGTCCCAGTACTCCCAAAATATAAATAGATGTTAATGTCTCGCAAAACAACCAAAACAAAAAAAAAGGTGGCATACTTAGGTACAGGGGTGGGCTCATCTACTGAGTTTCTGACATAGTAATTTGGCAGTAACTATTTAATGGTGCCAATATAGGACACAGACACAGACTACTTTAAGTTGCATCATAGATGTCTACAAATTTGTATTGTCAGTGCCAGACATTGAATGATGTCAGCGAATAGACTAAAGATTGGTGGAGCTGTGCGACATAATTTTGCACGTGGTAGAGCACATTTTGAGCTGGGGTAGGGGGGAACTCTCTTGAGGCCGGCGGGACCGCCCCAGGGCCCCTCATGTTACAACGGTGTGTCTGACGTTGGGTGCGCACCACCACCGCCAGAGACACTACATTGTACTATGAGGGACCCAGTAGCAATGCCGTCAACCAAAAGCGAGCACACCCACCTCTTCAGACAAACAGCAGTCTCACGGGTGCTTGCGCCAAGTCGCGATACCACGGCCCCGTGTGGGGAGTTTTGCCATTTAGGGAGGTGTAAACATGTCGTATGCTGTACAATCAGCTGCAGCAAATTAGACATTAGAAAAGTAATTCACAGGCAAGAGCTTTTCATAGGAAAGCTAGGTGTCGGCCGGGCAAGGTGGGGCAAAAGATTTCGAAATCCAGTTGTGGTTCATTTTAATGAATGTTAGATCGTCAACATTTTGGGTAGCCAGACGAGTCCTTTTTTCGGTTAATATTGAACCTGCAGCACTGAATACTCTTTCTGATAGGACACTTGCTGCCGGGCAAGCAAGCTCCTGCAATGCATATTCTGCCAATTCTGGCCAGGTGTCTAATTTGGAGGCCCAGTAATCAAATGGGAATGACGGTTGAGGGAGAACATCGATAAGGGATGAAAAATAGTTAGTAACCATACTGGACAAATGTTGTCTCCTGTCACTTTCAATTGATGCAGCAGTACCTGTCCTGTCTGCGGTCATAGCAAAATCACTCCACAACCTGGTCAGAAAACCCCTCTGTCCAACGCCACTTCTGATGTGTGCACCCCTAACACTCCTAGTCTGCTGCCCCCTGGAGCTCGTGTGAGAACGATCACGTGCGCTGTGTGCTGGGAATGCCTGAAGCAAACGGTCAACAAGAGTTGATTGTTTGGTTGCTAATATTAGTTCCAAGTTCTCATGTGGCATAATATTTTGCAATTTGCCTTTATAGCGTGGATCAAGGAGGCAGGCCAACCAGTAATCGTCATCGTTCATCATTTTCGTAATGCGTGTGTCCCTTTTTAGGATACGTAAGGCATAATCCGCCATGTGGGCCAAAGTTCCAGTTGTCAAATCTCCGGTTGTGATTGGTTGAGGGGCAGTTGCAGGCAAATCTACGTCACTTGTGTCCCTCAAAAAACCAGAACCCGGCCGTGACACGCAACCAATTTCCTGTGCCCCCGGGAAAGGTTCGGCATTAAAAATATACTCATCCCCATCATCCTCCTCGTCCTCCACCTCCTCTTCGCCCGCTACCTCGTCCTGTACACTGCCCTGACCAGACAATGGCTGACTGTCATCAAGGCTTTCCTCTTCCTCTGGTGCAGACGCCTGCTCCTTTATGTGCGTCAAACTTTGCATCAGCAGACGCATTAGGGGGATGCTCATGCTTATTACGGCGTTGTCTGCACTAACCAGCCGTGTGCATTCCTCAAAACACTGAAGGACTTGACACATGTCTTGTATCTTAGACCACTGCACACCTGACAACTCCATGTCTGCCATCCTACTGCCTGCCCGTGTATCCTCCCACAAATAAATAACAGCACGCCTCTGTTCGCACAGTCTCTGAAGCATGTGCAGTGTTGAGTTCCACCTTGTTGCAACGTCTATGATTAGGCGATGCTGGGGAAGGTTCAAAGACCGCTGATAGGTCTGCATACGGCTGGCGTGTACAGGCGAACGTCGGATATGTGAGCAAAGTGCACGCACTTTGAGGAGCAGGTCGGAGAACCCAGGATAAGTTTTCAATAAGCACTGCACCACCAGGTTTAAGGTGTGAGCCAGGCAAGGAATGTGTTTCAGTTGGGAAAGGGAGATGGCAGCCATGAAATTCCTTCCGTTATCACTCACTACCTTGCCTGCCTCAAGATCTACTGTGCCCAGCCACGACTGCGTTTCTTGTTGCAAGAACTCGGACAGAACTTCCGCGGTGTGTCTGTTGTCGCCCAAACACTTCATAGCCAATACAGCCTGCTGACGCTTGGCAGTAGCTGGCCCATAATGGGACAACTGGTGTGCAACAGTGTCATCTGCCGATGGAGTGGTTGGCAGACTGCGTTCTGTGGAAGAGCTGTAGCTTCTGCAGGAGGACGAGGAGGAGGAGGAGGAGGGGGTGCGAACGCCTACAGCCAACTGTTTCCTAGACCGTGGGCTAGGCACAACTGTCCCTAAATTGATGTCGCCTGTGGACCCTGCATCCACCACATTCACCCAGTGTGCCGTGATGGACACATAACGTCCCTGGCCATGCCTACTGGTCCATGCATCTGTAGTCAGGTGCACCTTTGTACTCACAGATTGCCTGAGTGCATGGACGATGCGCTGTTTAACATGCTGGTGCAGGGCTGGGATGGCTTTTCTGGAAAAAAAGTGTCGACTGGGTAGCTCGTATCGTGGTTCAGCGTACTCCATCAGGGCTTTGAAAGCTTCGCTTTCAACTAACCGGTAGGGCATCATCTCTAACGAGATTAGTCTAGCTATGTGGGCGTTAAAACCCTGTGTACGCGGATGCGAGGATAAGTACTTCCTTTTTCTAACCAGAGTCTCATGTAGGGTGAGCTGGACTGGAGAGCTGGAGATCGTGGAACTTTCGGGTGTGCCGGTGTACATGGCAGACTGAGAGACGGTTGGAGACGGTATTGTTTCCGCCGGTGCCCTAGATGCAATATTTCCTCCTACAAAACTGGTGGTTCCCTGACCCTGACTGCTTTTGGCTGGCAAAGAAACCTGCACAGATACTGCCGGTGGTGCGGAAAATGGTGGCCTTACAGTGACGGAAGGGATGTTGCGTTGCTGACTAGCTTCATTGGCCGAGGGTGCTACAACCTTAAGGGACGTTTGGTAGTTAGTCCAGGCTTGAAAATGCATGGTGGTTAAGTGTCTATGCATGCAACTAGTATTTAGACTTTTCAGATTCTGACCTCTGCTTAAGCTAGTTGAACATTTTTGACAGATGACTTTGCGCTGATCAGTTGGATGTTGTTTAAAAAAATGCCAGACTGCACTCTTCCTAGACTCGGATCCCTTTTCAGGGATTGCAGACTGAGCTTTAACCGGATGGCCACGCTGTCCTCCAACAGGTTTTGGCTTTGACACGCGTTTTGGGCCAGATACGGGCCCGGCAGATGGAACCTGTTGCGATGTTGATGCCTGCTGCGGCCCCTCCTCCACCTCCGCTTCTGAACTACTGCCGCCTGCACCCTGTTCCCCCAATGGCTGCCAATCGGGGTCAATAACTGGGTCATCTATTACCTCCTCTTCGAGCTCGTGTGCAACTTCGTCTGTGTCACTGTGTCGGTCGGTGGTATAGCGTTCGTGGCGGGGCAACATAGTCTCATCAGGGTCTGATTGTGGATCTGTACCCTGAGAGGGCAATGTGGTGGTCTGAGTCAAAGGAGCAGCATAGTACTCTGGCTGTGGCTGTGCATCAGTGCACTCCATGTCAGAATCTACTTGTAATGGGCATGGTCTGTTAAATGTTTCACTTTCTAAGCCAGGGACGGTATGTGTAAAGAGCTCCATGGAGTGACCCGTTGTGTCGCCTGCTGCATCCTTCTCTCTTGTTGTAGTTTTTGCTGAGGAGGACAAGGAAGCGACTTGTCCCTGACCGTGAACATCCACAAGCGACGCGCTGCTTTTACATTTACCAGTTTCGGAAGAGGAGGCAAAAGAGCTACAGGCTGAGTCTGCAATGTAAGCCAAAACTTGCTGTTGCTGCTCCGCCTTTAAAAGCGGTTTTCCTACTCCCAGAAAAGAGAGCGTTCGAGGCCTTGTGTAGCCTGACGACGAAACTGGCTCCACAGCTCCAGACTTAGGTGGAATATTTTTATCCCCACGACCACCTGATGCTCCACTACCACTACCATCATTACCAGCTGACAATGAACGCCCACGACGACCTCTTGCACCAGACTTCCTCATTGTTATAAAATCTTAACCAAAGTAACTTTATTTGTTGCTGTCAAACAACTTACACGGTGAGCTATAACTTCAGTATGATTTCAATATCCCTTAACAGGTTGGTGAGACCACAAGGAAAATCAGGCACAATGTTACACACTCTGTTTTCTGTGGCACAAAATCACAGAGATGACACACACGCAGGACTGTCACTCAAGCACTAATGTCAATATTAATCTCCCACCTAATTTATTTATTTATTTTTCTCAGGGAGACTTTAGAAACCAAATAATATTAAAAAAACCAAAAAAATAAAAAGCCTTTCTATGGCCCACTGAATGAGAGAGAGAGGTGGCACACCCAGGAGTCAAGACTGGCACACAAGCTGAAAGGGCAATATTACTCTCCCACTGTTTTTTTATGTATTTTTTGTTTTTTAAGGGAGACTTTAGAAACCAAATAATATTAAAAAAACCAAAAAAATAAATAGCCTTTCTATGGCCCACTGAATGAGAGAGAGAGGTGGCACACCCAGGAGTCAAGACTGGCACACAAGCTGAAAGGGCAATATTACTCTCCCACTGTTTTTTTATGTTTTTTTTTTTTTCAGGGAGACTTTAGAAACCAAATAATATTAAAAAAACCAAAAAAATAAAAAGCCTTTCTATGGCCCACTGAATGAGAGAGAGAGGTGGCACACCCAGGAGTCAAGACTGGCACACAAGCTGAAAGGGCAATATTACTCTCCCACTGTTTTTTTATGTATTTTTTGTTTTTTAAGGGAGACTTTAGAAACCAAATAATATTAAAAAAACCAAAAAAATAAATAGCCTTTCTATGGCCCACTGAATGAGAGAGAGAGGTGGCACACCCAGGAGTCAAGACTGGCACACAAGCTGAAAGGGCAATATTACTCTCCCACTGTTTTTTTATGTTTTTTTTTTTTTCAGGGAGACTTTAGAAACCAAATAATATTAAAAAAACCAAAAAAATAAATAGCCTTTCTATGGCCCACTGAATGAGAGAGAGAGGTGGCACACCCAGGAGTCAAGACTGGCACACAAGCTGAAAGGGCAATATTACTCTCCCACTGTTTTTTTATGTTTTTTTTTTTTATTTTCAGGGAGACTTTAGAAACCAAATAATATTAAAAAAACCAAAAAAATAAATAGCCTTTCTATGGCCCACTGAATGAGAGAGAGAGGTGGCACACCCAGGAGTCAAGACTGGCACACAAGCTGAAAGGGCAATATTACTCTCCCACTGTTTTTTTATGTATTTTTTGTTTTTTAAGGGAGACTTTAGAAACCAAATAATATTAAAAAAAAAACAAAAAAAAAAAGGCTTTCTATGGCCCACAATTAGAGAGAGAGAGGTGGCACACCCAGGAGTCAAGACTGGCGCACAAGCTGAAAGGGCAATATTACTCTCCCACTGTTTTTTTAAGTTTTTTTTTTTTTATTTTCAGGGAGACTTTAGAAACCAAATAATATTAAAAAAAACAAAAAAATAAATAGCCTTTCTATGGCCCACTGAATGAGAGAGAGAGGTGGCACACCCAGGAGTCAAGACTGGCACACAAGCTGAAAGGGCAATATTACTCTCCCACTGTTTTTTTATGTTTTTATTTTTTTATTTTCAGGGAGACTTTAGAAACCAAATAATATTAAAAAAACCAAAAAAAATAAATAGCCTTTCTATGGCCCACTGAATGAGAGAGAGAGGTGGCACACCCAGGAGTCAAGACTGGCACACAAGCTGAAAGGGCAATATTACTCTCCCACTGTTTTTTTATGTATTTTTTTTTTTTTAAGGGAGACTTTAGAAACCAAATAATATTTAAAAAAAAAAAAAAAAAAGGCTTTCTATGGCCCACAATTAGAGAGAGAGGTGGCACACCCAGGAGTCAAGACTGGCACACAAGCTGAAAGGGCAATATTACTCTCCCACTGTTTTTTTATGTATTTTTTGTTTTTTAAGGGAGACTTTAGAAACCCAATAATATTTAAAAAAAAAAAAAAAAAAAAAAAAGGCTTTCTATGGCCCACAATTAGAGAGAGAGGTGGCACACCCAGGAGTCAAGACTGGCACACAAGCTGAAAGGGCAATATTACTCTCCCACTGTTTTTTTATTTATTTTTTTTTTTTTTCAGGGAGACTTTAGAAACCAGATAATAAGAAAAAAAATAAATAAATAAATAGGCTTTCTATAGCCCACTGAATAAGAGATAGCACACACAGCAGTGGCACACAAGCCCTGACTGAGGCCAATATTTTTCTACCACTGATTGATGTAGTGTTTTTGTGTTGAGGTAGAATTTAGAACACAAATCACGGAAAAAATAAATAGGCTTTCTATGGCCCACTCAGTGAGAGATGGCACACACAGGGATGGCACTGTAGCAGAAATGCCAATCTTAATCTCCCACAAAAAACAAAAAAAAAACAGGGACTGTCCTACAATTACTATCTCCCTGCAGTAATCTAAGCCAGGTATGGCAGGCAGCAATAGGAGTGGACTGATGCACAAATTAAATAAAAAGTGTGGACAAACAAAAAAGATAGCTGTGCAGAAAGGAACAAGAGGATATGTGCTTTGAAAAAAGCAGTTGGTTTCCACAGTGGCGTACACACAGCAATACAGCTATCACGGAGCCTTCTAGGGCAGCCCAATGAGCTACAGCGCTGAGGAAAAAAAAAAAAAATAGCTTCCACTGTTCCTGCACACCGAAGGTGGTGTTGGACAGTGGAAATCGCTACAGCACAAGCGGTTTGGTGGTTAGTGGACCCTGCCTAACGCTATCCCTGCTTCTGACGAAGCGGCAGCAACCTCTCCCTAAGCTCAGATCAGCAGCAGTAAGATGGCGGTCGGCGGGAACGCCCCTTTATAGCCCCTGTGACGCCGCAGACAGCAAGCCAATCACTGCAATGCCCTTCTCTAAGATGGTGGGGACCAGGATCTATGTCATCACGCTGCCCACACTCTGCGTTCACCTTCATTGGCTGAGAAATGGCGCTTTTCGCGTCATTGAAACGCGACTTTGGCGCGAAAGTCGCGTACCGCATGGCCGACAAGCACAGGGGTCGGATCGGGTTTCATGAGACGCCGACTTAGCCAAAAGTCGGCGACTTTTGAAAATGATCGACCCGTTTCGCTCAACCCTAGTGGTGAGAGCAGCTCTGAGGAAGAGATTCCCCAAAGGGGCCAAAGAGGGAGAGGGAGGGGGAAGACTACGGAGCCTGTAGCCTCCACTTTGGCACCCGTTAGGAGCATGTCTCTTCCAAAAGCCAAAAAGGGCGCTCCCAAGACTTGCAGTGCCTGGTCCTTTTTTGACACAGTTGCAGATGACATTTGCTTTGTCAAATGCAAGGTGTGTCATCAGAAAATCAAAAGAGGGAGAAATGTCAGCAACCTCAATACCTCAAATATGTGGAAACATGTGCGGACAAGGCACGCGGTGGAGTTACAAAAACACACTGAAGACCTAGGCCAACCAACAGCGGCAGCTACCACCTCTTCAGCCCGTGTTGCCTCTTCCTCCAGCTCACACGCAGCTGGTTCGGCTTCCTCCCAGGATCGTCATGGAAGAACCTCTGGCACTGTTGTACAGAGACCCACTGTAATTCCACCCGCAGCACAACGTTCCCAGTCATCCTCACACTCCCAGCCCAGTCTACAGCCATCGGTAGTACAGGCATGGGAGAAAAGGCGGCCATTCTCGGCAAATCACCCCCGAGCACAGGCTCTGAATGCTGGCATTGCAAAACTACTGTCCCTTGAAATGCTCTCATTCAGGCTGGTGGAGACTGACAGCTTCCGTGACTTGATGGCATTGGCAGTCCCACAGTACAATGTGCCCAGCCACTTTTATTTCAGCAGGCAAGCCGTCCCTGCCCTGCACAAGCATGTGGAGGGACACATAAAACACGCGCTACTGAATGCCGTCAGTAGCAAGGTCCACCTCACCACTGATGCGTGGACCAGTCACCGTGGACAGGGGCGATACTTTTCCCTCACTGCCGATTGGGTTAATGTTGTTGAGCCGGGTACAGATCGTGCGAGTGGCGCAGGACGTGTCCTGCCCACTCCAAGGATTGCAGGAATCCAGTCTGTACGCATTGACTCCTCCTCATACTCAAGTTCCTCAGAATCATCGCTGCAGGAGCCGTCACAGTCGATCCCACAGATCTGAAGAAGCCGGAAGGAGGGGTGTGAGGGGCGAGGATATGCACTGCGCATGCGCATGGATCCCAGGCCCGCAGTGGGATTACATTAGACGACACTGCGAGGTGGGATCTCGGCCAGCGCGGCCGCACAGGCGCTGCCAGCCTGACACCTAAATGATGTCAGAAGATGGGCAGCGCTAAGTGTGCATGGCCAAGGGATAACATAACAGCGCAGGCTCCGGGACAGATTCAAACAACGCTGAGGAGGCAGCGCACGGCACCATGGGGGTAGGAATGACGGCTGTGCTGCGTCCCATTACAAAGGAAAGTCCCACCTCTGGGACGGTCTCACGGTATCAGGGGACACATTTTATAAGTGTTTAGTTCTGTGTTTGCAAGGAGCATAATTAAAAGAGCCTCCTTTTCCTTTTGCATCCTTAGTGCTGCACAAGATGGCTCTTTCAGCTACAAACGCCTCGGGGGGGGGGTTAAAGGTTCCCTTTCAACTTGCTCCAATCAGGCTTCGGCCTACACTCTGTTCTTCTGCTCCTCCTGCTGTCCCTGGGCTTCAACACCGCTAGTTGCTGCCCGGAAGTGCTGTCTGCACAGTCAACAGTCGCTGCTCTGTTATTGGGGTTCAGTAACACCAGCTGCTCCCCTGCTGTGTTGCGGCAATACCTCCAGCCTGCTCCTCCTGCTGTCCCTGGGCTTCAACACCGCTAGTTGCTGCCCGGAAGTGCTGTCTGCACAGTCAACAGTCCCTCCTCTGTTATTGGGGTTCAGTAACGCCAGCTGCTCCCCTGCTGTGTTGCGGCAATACCTCCAGCCTGCTCCTCCTGCTGTCCCTGGGCTTCAACACCGCTAGTTGCTGCCCGGAAGTGCTGTCTGCACAGTCAACAGTCGCTCCTCTGTTATTGGGATTCAGTAACGCCAGCTGCTCCCCAGGTGTGTAGCCGGCAACATGTCCTGCGACCGCCACGCTGACACAACAACTGAAATTTAAGGGAACCTGTCCCCCCCCAGGCGTTTGTTACTGAAAGAGCCACCTTGTGCAGCAGTAATGCTGCAAAAGGAAAAGGTAGCTCTTTTAGTTTAGCTCCTTGCACACGCAGAACTTAACACTTATAAAATGTGTTCACTGATACCGCGAAACCGTCCCGGAGGTGGGACTTTCCTTCGTGGTGGGGCGCAGCACAGACCTTATTCCTACCCCCTTGGCGGCGTGCGCCGCTTCCTCAGCGTTGTTGGAATCTGTCACCGAGGCGGCGCTGATATGTTCAACCTTGGCCATGCGCTGTTTGCGCTGCCCGTCTTCTGACATCATTTGGTGTCAGGTGGACTGGGCCTGTGCGGCCGCGCTGCCCGAGATCCCACCTCGCAGTGTCGTCTAATGTAATCCCACTGCGGGCCTGGGATCCATGGGCATGCACAGTGCATATCCTCGCCTCACACTCCCCTCCTTCCGGCTTCTTCAGACTGTGCGGCGTCAGCTCATCCGTAATAGCATGCCACGGCCGTGACGCCGCACAGTCTGAAGAAGCCGGAAGGAGGGGAGTGTGAGGCGAGGATATGCACTGCGTATGCCCATGGATGCCAAGCCCGCAGTGGGATTACATTAGATGACACAGCGAGGTGGGATCACGGGTAGCGCGACCGCACAGGCACAGCCCGCCTGACACCAAGTGATGTCAGAAGACGGGCAGCGCTAACTGCGCATGACCGAGGTTGAACATAACAGCGCCGGCTCGGCGACAGATTCCAGCAATGCTGAGGAAGCGGCGCACGCCGCCAAGGGGGTAGGAATAACGTCTGTGCTGCGTCCCACCATGAAGGAAAGTCCCACCTCCGGGACGGTTTCACGGTATCAGGGGACACATTTTATAAGTGTTTAGTTCCGCGTTTGCAAGGAGCATAATTAAAAGAGCCACCTTTTCCTTTTGCAGCATTTGTGATGCACAAGTTGGTTCTTTCAGCAACAAACGCCTGGGGGTTTGGGTTAAAGGTTCCCTTTCAACTTGCTCAAAGTAGGCCTCAGCTTACACTCTGCTCCTCCTGCAGACCCTGGGCTCTAACACCGCCAGTTGGTGCCCGGAAGTGCTGGCTGTACAGAGAAAAACACCCGCCACTGTGTCAGTGGGGTTCAGCAATGCCAGCTGTTCCCCTGCTGTGTAGCCAGCAACGTGTCCTGCAAACGCCACGCAGACACAACAGACCTAAAACTGCCTCCAGTGCAGGCTTCGGCCTACACTCTGCTCCCTCTGCTCCTCCTGCTGACCCTGGGCTCTAGCACCGCCAGTTGGTGCCCGGAAGTGCTAGTTGCACAGAGAAAAACACCCACCAATGTGTCAGTGGGGTTCAGCAACGCCAGCTTTTCCCCTGCTGTGTAGCCGGCATCGTGTCCTGCAAATGCCACGCAGACACAAAGCTGCCTCCAGTGCAGGCTTCGGCCTACACTCTGCTCCCCCTGCTGACCCTTTGCTCCAACACCGCTAGTTGAGGCTCTAGGAAGACAATCTTGAATAGGTCCCCATCCTGGTTCCAGTACCGTCAGCTGGTTCCGGGTAGAGCCTTTGGCTTAGGTGCCTCCTTCTGGGTATCTGAGTTCCACCAACGTCAGGTGGTCCTTGGTAGTGCTTTCAGGCACGGGTACCTCCTGCTTAGTAACCGGGTTCCAGTAACGTCAGCTGGTCCTCGGTAGTTCCATTGGCTCTTGGACCTTCGGCTACCCATCCGGGTTCCAGTACCGTCAGCTGGTTCTCGGCAGTGTCTTTTGCTCTTGTACCTTCTGCTCCCCATCCTGGTTCCAGTACCGTCAGCTGGTTCCGGGCAGAGCCTTTGGCTTAGGTGCCTCCTTCTGGGTATCTGAGTTCCACCAACGTCAGGTGGTCCTTGGTAGTGCTTTCTGGCACGGGTACCTCCTGCTTAGTAACCGGGTTCCAGTAACGTCAGCTGGTCCTTGGTAGTTCCATTGGCTCTTGGACCTTCGGGTAGCCATCCGAGTTCCAGTTTCATCAGCTGGTTCTCGGCATTTTCTCAGCCTGCTACATTTCCAAGCTCAAGACCCTAAAGACGACGACCCGGAAGACCACCCCTAAGATGATGACGACACCAGAGACGACAACAACTGAGATGAGGACGACCCTGGAGACGATGACCCTGAAGACCACCCCGATGACGACGACGACGACCCCGGAGACGACAACCCTGGAGACGACGACATGGAAGACCGAGAAGATGAAGAACAAGAGGCTGCAGAACAAAGAGCAGAAGAACATTAAGCATAACACTAAATATCAGAGCAAAAGATATTATCTAAATTATAACCAGAAGAAGACTAAGCAGTGTATGGGGGTGAGTCCGTTCCTCCTCGTGGTGCCCCTGGATAAAGCCTGATGCTGCAGGCCAAACTGAACGCGGACAAATGTAACTCTTTTGTGACAGGCAGAACGGAAGGTGTAATCTTCAAACTTTTATAGATAACAACTACAGGAATGCCTGTCACAAATAAGAATATGATGAAGAAGTAGAATATGAAGAAGAATAATAGTTTAATAAAAAGAATATGAAGAATGTAACAAAAAAAAATAATAGGTAGAAGATGAAGATGAATAAGGTGAAGAAGAAGTTGATGTCAAAGATGCTGCTGCTGAGGATGATGAAGAAGAAAGTGTCGGAGAAGTAAAAAAGAAGGTGAAGGGCATGGAAGTAGTGAAACATCAATATCTGACAAAATAAAAAAAATCTTAAGATAGTCAATATCTTTGTAACTCCGAACGTCTTAAAAAAAATAAAATAAAATTCCTTCTATTCTATTTGATTGGGCTAAACCTCTATGCCTTTAATGTCTCCGCCACCTCCCCCAATACATCCTACATTATTCTTAGTTGTTTTCCTTCATGTAGAATGAACCTACAAGGAAAGAAAGGGTTTATTTTAATTCCGATGTTTTCGTCCCATTGACTTGCATTGGTATCGGGTATCGGTATCGGCGAGATCCGATATTTTGCCGATATCGGCCGATCCAATCCGATACCGATACTTTCCGATATCGGAAGGTATCGCTCAACACTAATGAACAGCTGACTATAGACCAACAGACATCATATTTCCAACATTTCGGCACATTGCCTTTCTCAAGGAAGTCTGTGAAGGGTCAGTACTGTATATGAAATACCACAAGCCAATGGGCTTATAAAAGGACCAGCATTACTTGCTGCAGCAGGGATAAAGTTGGCATGCGTCCCGTGACTGAGGACGCATGCCGACTTTATCCCTGCTGCAGCAAGTAATGCTGGTCATTTTATAAGCCCATTGGCTTGTGGTATTTCATATACAGTACTGACCCTTCACAGACTTCCTTGAGAAAGGCAATGTGCCGAAACGTTGGAAATATGATGTCTGTTGGTCTATAGTCAGCTGTTCATCAATAAAGTCTACTTTTCAAATAATAAGTTTTTGAACTTATTGAGTGCCAAAGGTTACCCTTTTCTAGATTGGCTAGATTGGAACTATGAGGCCATAAAGGAGACCCTGATCCGGAAATACAACCTAACACCAGAAGTGTGTCGGAGGAAGTTCCGGAACCTACAATGTGGATCAACTGACGGCTATGCAGATGTTGTGAGCACCTTGAGTACCACGTTCCATCAATGGATAAGGGACTTTCTGTTAACAGTTTTGAGGACTTAATGGATCGGTCAAGGATCAATTTCTTCCCATGTGCCCCACGGATGTATGACAATTTGTGTGTGATCGGGAGCCACAAACAGCGGATCAGGCTGCAAAGATTGTGGACTGCTATGTGGCTAACAGGATGCCTGAGGTGCGGAAGCCATCGGGATTCAGCTGGAAGGGAGGTAAGCCACACAGGGACCCTTCCCCCTCTGCCAGCCGATCACCAGTGCTGTCCAAGCCCACCTCCTATGGGATCCCGGGGACTAGACATTCTTTAGGTGATGCACGCCGGTGCTTCTCTTGCAACAAAGTGGGACATGTAAGCGCTGTCTGCCCTGATAGGGAGAAAAGCCCAACTACAACCACAAAGCCATCTGTGTCCCCACCGTCTGTTCTCTTTGTGGCCAGCTCTGATGCGAGGGCTAATGAAAACTGTCAATCTTACACTGTTGGCAATAAAGTCACCATTGGTCTCAGAGACACTGGGGCAGAGGTGACCCTGGTGCATCCATCAACAGTAAACCCTGCCGATATCATAGCAGGAAAGACTATGTCTATAACTGGGATAGGAGGGGTCAGCCCTGCCATGCCCATGGCCTGTGTTTACCTGGACTGGAGAGCAGGGAAAGAATTGAGGGAAGTGTGAGTATCAGAGGCTATTCCCACCAATGTGTTGCTAGGCATGGACCTGGTGAGGATGGTGTCCCACTATGTTTCTCCCTTGCAAGTAAATGCTACAGAGAAGGTGGAAGCAAATGACCCACCTGAGATCCTGTGCGAGGAGGGAAAATGTCCCAATGCACAGGACTGTACATATGTGGCAGCTGTGACTCGGAGTCAGGCTGTGGCTCAGACTCAGGCCCAGAGATTAGAGGATGAGTCTCAGAATTGCCAGAGCAGGAGGCCCATGCTGTGGCCCCGGAGCCTCCTCACATGGCAGACCCACAAGCTCCCTGATAACAGACACTGAAGACTCAGCTTCAGACCAGGGCCTGCAGACTGACAGCTTCCAGGAGGCCCTGCGGACAGATATCAGTCTGGAGGAGCTCAGATGTCTTGCAGACCGACCCCCTGCTGCGTCTGACAAAGAGAGAGTATACTGGGACCAGGGCAGACTGTATAAAGAGACTCTCCCCACGGATACCAGAGAATCTTGGGACTGTGAAAAGCGGCTTGATAAAGGTCTGTTGACCGAAACGTTGCTACAGGAGGCAGAATAAATGTAAGCTCTTATTTTTTCACCATCCATTGTGGCGCTGTCTTTTTGTTTTTTGTGAAACGTGGCTGGTTGTTCCGTATCCATTTAGGGAACAATTATTGAGAATTGCTCATGAAATTCTTCTGGCCGGACACCTTGAAATACAAAAGACTAAAGCTCGCCTGACACATAACTTCTATTGGCCCAAGATGGGGACAGATATTGCCAATTACTGTCGATCATGTGTAGTTTGTCAGAGAGTTGGAAAGTCCGGGAATACACAGAAAGCTCCATTGATACCACTGCCTGTGATCGATGAGCCTTTCCAGCAAGTGGCTGTGGATATCATAGGGCCACTTGCAATCATAGGGCGACTTGGAATCCCTAGCAGCTCTGGCAAAAAGTACATCCTCACAGTGGTGGACTATGCTACACGATACCCAGAAGCTGTGGTACAGTCCTCCATCTGAGCAGACAAAGTGGTGGATGCTTTACTTTGCTTTTCTATTTTCTCTCGTGTGTGTTTCCCCAGGGAAATGTTAACCAATCAGGGAACCAAGTTCATGTCCGATCTGCGAGAAAATACAAGTGCAGCATGTTGTGGCCAGCGCCTATCATCCCCAAACCCACGGACTCTGCGAGCATTTTCACGGAACATTAAAGAAAATGCTCAAAATGCTGGTGGACACTGAAGGGAGAGACTGGGAGCAGTACCTACCTCATCTGTGGTTTGCCTACAGAGAGGTACCCCTGGCATCTACAGGATTCTCCCCCTTTGAACTGGTTTATGGGAGGAGGGTCAGGGGGCCACTTGATTTAATTAAGGACTGTTGGGAGGACGATGCCAAAACTACGGGAGTCTCAGTGGTTGAATATGTACTGCGGCTCAGAGAGAGAATGCAAAAACTGAGCAACCTGGCCCATGAGAACGTGACCCAGGCCCAAATCAACCAGAAGGTCTGGACAACCGTAATGCCAGACTGAGGGCCTACGAGAAGGGGCAGAAGGTTTGGGTGTTGATCCCTGTGTAACAGAATAAATTACAGGCCACATGGGAGGGACCATACACTATACACAAGCGGCTAAATGATGTTAATTATGTGGTGACACTAGATGAGCATGCAAAGCGTCAGAAAGTATTTCATGTGAATATGCTGAAGGCTCATCATGACAGGGAGACCTGTGTCTTACCTGTCTGTAGCCAGCCTGAAGAAGGAGAGGCTGATCTGTTACTAGATGTGGGGGCTGGGACTCAGTACATGGAGTCCCTGGAGTCAGCAGAGTTTAACCCAATTCTGTACCTAAGCAGGAAACTCCTGCCCAGAGAAGTGGCTTATGCCACAATTGAGAAGGAATGTTTGGCAATTGTGTGGGCTCTGCAGAAGCTGCAACCATACCTCTATGGGCGCAACTTCACCATGATAACAGATCATAACCCATTGAGTTCACTCAACAGAGTAGTTGGGGACAACGGGAAATTGCTTAGATGGAGTCTGATGTTACGACAACATGATTTCACAATTCAGCATAAGGAAGGAATCGATCATGGCAATGCTGATGGCCTGCCTCGCCAAGGTGGGGCGGAACCAGATACATGCTCAGGAGCTGACCTGTAAGTCAACCACCATGCACGTTCCATAAGGAGGGAGGTGTAGTGAAATATGTATAAATATATGTGTGTGCAGTGAACTATGCATAGGTTTATTGTGTGACTAGTAATAATATAAAATCTGTCCTGAAAGCTGCAGGTCGCACCCAGGTGTTAATATGTATTTTCCTGAGACCTCAGACTTCTGTCTCCAATCTTACCAGGGGGTCGTGCGGGGACCCAAGAAAAAAGGGAATATTTGACACCTCCTAGCTCTTTGAATAGAGATTTCAATTACAGCCTGACACTATCTATCTGTGGGAAGCTTTACACAAAGGATCTCAGAGAAAATAATATATTCATTGGGGGCGCGGCCGTGGTCCAATCAAAAACAAGCAATTAAAATATCAACTTGAGGGCCTGGTCTAGAATTCTGACCTCCAGGGTGACGCTATAAGTTTGGCATGTATACTTTCACAAATTGTTCACATGTGAGGGCAGCCTGGGAAGCTGATGTGATCCAATCCATATTCACCCCCCCTCAGGGAGCAGAAGCAGACTACAAGTTAGCTATTTCTGTAAGTTGTCTCCTGTTTATTTTATACTGTTTTGCATAGTTGTATGTCTTTTTATTACCATATTCTTATACCTTTTTCTTTACTGTAAGCACTGAACCATTTTGTATTAAAGCATAAAACTTTAACAGTTGAACCTTGTATGTTCTAAAGAATCCATAGCCTACGGTGTGTGACCCTTATGAGTGGTAGACAGTATTAGTAATGTTTCCAGGACTCATCGCTCGTGTATTCGTGAGTGGTGGCAGCATGTATGAGTGGGTGTGTGGCCTGGGTCGGTGTGTGATTTATGCTCCCATTACAGCATAGGACAGAGGTTGAATGCTGGACTGCGAGAGGGGAGATAGATTAACCCTTGCAGGCACAACCCCAAGTCACGTGCTGAGAGTGGATATGTGACGAATTAGTGTCAGCACGGAGGGGGATCCGTGACACTATCTATTATCTGTTATCTACCTATTATCTATCATCTATTATTTAGGAATCAAAAACACAGGAGCAGCACACCATTGTAAGTGAAAAAAGAGCTATTTTCTTTAGCCCATGACGCAAGGCTCCCAAAGGCAAAGACCAAACCTTCAATGTAGGAATACAAAAAACAGGAATAGTACACCACTGTAAGTGAAAAAAGAGCTATTTTATTGCACCCGGACTCTTTATCCTGCCTGTTGTGCTGCTCTGTTTTTCCACATATATCTATCTAACTATTTTATATCATCTATCTATCGACATATCTATGTATTACATATATAGATATATCTATATAATAGAAAAAAATTGGAACAGCACAAATCCTCTACTTAGCTTCGGGTGCAAAGCCCAGACAACCCGTCCATTGGTTGTTTTCAGTCCATATGTTTCACAAAAGCAGGTAGCACTCCATATTCTTTGAGACAATGTGCAGGTGTTTATTAAGCCCACATCTCCATGCAACGTTTTGGCTCTGACTGAGCCTTTCTCAAGCAGTGAACAATCCTTTATACAACATATACAGGTCCTTCTCAAAAAATTAGCATATAGTGTTAAATTTCATTATTTACCATAATGTAATGATTACAATTAAACTTTCATATATTATAGATTCATTATCCACCAACTGAAATTTGTCAGGTCTTTTATTGTTTTAATACTGATGATTTTGGCCTACAACTCCTGATAACCCAAAAAACCTGTCTCAATAAATTAGCATATCAAGAAAAGGTTCTCTAAACGACCTATTACCCTAATTTTCTGAATCAACTAATTAACTCTAAACACATGCAAAAGATACCTGAGGCTTTTAAAAACTCCCTGCCTGGTTCATTACTCAAAACCCCCATCATGGGTAAGACTAGCGACCTGACAGATGTCAAGAAGGCCATCATTGACACCCTCAAGCAAGAGGGTAAGACCCAGAAAGAAATTTCTCAACAAATAGGCTGTTCCCAGAGTGCTGTATCAAGGCACCTCAATGGTAAGTCTGTTGGAAGGAAACAATGTGGCAGAAAACGCTGTACAACGAGAAGAGGTGACCGGACCCTGAGGAAGAAGTGGACTGAGTCTGGTGTGGAAACATCCAGAGCCACCGTGCACAGGCGTGTGCAGGAAATGGGCTACAGGTGCCGCATTCCCCAGGTAAAGCCACTTTTGAACCATAAACAGCGGCAGAAGCGCCTGACCTGGGCTACAGAGAAGCAGCACTGGACTGTTGCTAAGTGGTCCCAAGTACTTTTTTCTGATGAAAGCAAATTTTGCATGTCATTCGGAAATCAAGGTGCCAGAGTCTGGAGGAAGACTGGGGAGAAGGAAATGCCAAAATGCCTGAAGTCCAGTGTCAAGTACCCACAGTCAGTGATGGTGTGGGGTGCCATGTCAGCTGCTGGTGTTGGTCCACTGTGTTTCATCAAGGGCAGGGTCAATGCAGCTAGCTATCAGGAGATTTTGGAGCACTTCATGCTTCCATCGGCTGAAATGCTTTATGGAGATGAAGATTTCATTTTTCAGCACGACCTGGCACCTGCTCACAGTGCCAAAACCACTGGTAAATGGTTTACTGACCATGGTATTACTGTGCTCAATTGGCCTGCCAACTCTCCTGACCTGAACCCCATAGAGAATCTGTGGGATATTGTGAAGAGAAAGTTGAGAGACGCAAGACCCAACACTCTGGATGAGCTTAAGGCCGCTATTGAAGCATCCTGGGCCTCCATAACATCTCAGCAGTGTCACAGGCTGATTGCCTCCATGCCACGCCGCATTGAAGCAGTCATTTCTGCCAAAGGATTCCCGACCAAGTATTGAGTGCATAACTGAACATTATTATTTGATGGTTTTTTTGTTTGTTATTAAAAAACACTTTTATTTGATTGGCCGGGTGAAATATGCTAATTTATTGAGACAGGTTTTTTGGGTTATCAGGAGTTGTAGGCCAAAATCATCAGTATTAAAACAATAAAAGACCTGACAAATTTCAGTTGGTGGATAATGAATCTATAATATATGAAAGTTTAATTGTAATCATTACATTATGGTAAATAATGAAATTTAACACTATATGCTAATTTTTTGAGAAGGACCTGTATATAGGGACATAACCCTACCATCCCCTAAATGCAGCCAATCAGTGAACCTCATAAATTTACAGGTGATTACATTTCATCATAAAGTGTATTAGTGCCAGCAGTGTACTATTAAAACTACATGGATCAACTCCTTCATACAATAACTGTCTATTAATTCATTTAGCCTACCTTTGGAGGGACATATTGCTAATGGAGGAAGCAGCATGTTGTCAGCGTTCCAAACCAGCTACTGCGCAAGTCACAGCGCTTCTGTGTGCATCATAGTCACATGTTAGGAAGGAGGCCAATAAGAACCGCTAATTCCCATCTGGCATCACGCGCCTGCGCAGTAGCGCTCAAAATCACCATCTTGGTTGTGGAATCATATCAATGACTCCATGGCATCCCGCGCATGCGCTGTAGTGCAAAAACTCACTATCTTACTTAAGATCACAGAGAGACCTCTTCAACGTCGCTATGGACGTAATATACATAATGCATGCACAGTAGCACCTACGGACGCCATTTTGGTAGTGGCATCATATGGTACTAATCAAAACACCATTTACTTGTGGCATATTATCCAATAAGCTACTTGTGGCAATCCATATATCTTTCATAAAATTCAAAAAATATCACTACACTAGTACGTATTCATTTATAAAACACATGGTATGATTCAGTTTGCACCACCTTGAAGTTCACAAAGGCAATACTACTCCTTCTTTGCCATATGGACTAGTATAAACTGTGCATAATCCTCCTTTGATCCACCAGATAGGGTCTTAATTCAGACTCTCACCTGGCCATCATACAGTGTCTAGAGGGTGCGCCCCACCCCTCCAGGCACGGCGCCTCCGCTCATGACCCCTGCATAGCAGTAGCACAATAGTCCAGGCTAATATGAACAGATGTGGTATGTTTTTACTGAAATCCACCAGTGAGCATATTGCAACTAGCCCTTTATGGCCACACTATAGGAAATACCAGAAGAAAGTTATTAAAACAAGGGAATATTTTTAGATTATTTATTAATTGGCCTCCCACCATCCACATGCATGATATAAATTATTACCCCAAAAAAAATTTTTTTAAATATACTTGAGTCAATTATATTTTTTGGGATTACAAATAATTATAACAACATAACAAAAATCTTGCAAAAATTAATTTATTCCTCCAAATCATATGTCTCTCCAGATAGGGTCTTCCGTTACATTTGACAGCAAAAGTACGTGGACAAAAAATAATAAAGAATACAATTAGGAACATACTCATAAGAACAAAGTATTCCCAAATATAAAAAGATACCAAGTTTTAAACTACATGTGTCATGAAGGGAGGCTATGTCTGTAAGAGGGAGAAGGGACTCAGAGAGCGATTGTAAATTGAGATGTTTGAGATTTCTGCGAGGGTGAGTGAGTTTGTGGAGTGGGGTTGGCACACTAGGAGAGTAGAGGGAAGAGAATGTCAGTAGGTTGTGGTCAGGGGGAGGGGTGAGTTAGTGAGATTAGTAAGGGAGCAGAGGTGGATGAAAATGAGGTCCAGCGTGTGGCCATCTTTGTGAGTGGCCTCAAAGGACCATTGAGTGAGGCCAAAGGAGGCAGTCAGTGATAAAAGTTTAGAGGCAGCTGAGGTGGAAGTGTGAATGGGGATATTGAAGTCACCCATGACGATAGTGGGGATGTCAGCAGATAGGAAATGAAGTAGCCAGGTAGTGAGGTGGTCGAGAAAGGTGGAGATAGCTAGTTCTTTGTGGCGGTAGATGACAGCCAGCTGGAGGCTGGAGGGGGAATACATGTGGACGGAGTGTACCTCGAATGAGGGAAGAGTAGCGGAGGGTGGTAGTGGGATTGGAGTAAAGGAGCAGGTGTCAGACATGAGCAAGCCAACTCCTCCACCACGTTTGTTGCTGGGGCGAGGGGTGTGAGAGAGGTGGAATCCACCATAGGAAAGCACAGCTGGAGAGGCTCAGTCAGAGGGGGTGAGCCATGTTTCAGTGATGCCAAGGAAGGAGAGTTTGTTGGTGATGAAGAGGTCATGAATAAATGGCAGTTTGTTGTAGACAAAGCGTGCTTTCCATAGTTCCCCAGGTAGGGGGAATGGGGGCTGGATGAATAGGTATGAGGTTATCGTGATTTGCAAAGACGTGTAGAGGATTGTGACAGGGGGTTAGAAATGAGTGTGGGGATGTGTTGAGGAGGGCCAGGATTTGGGGATACGTCGCCTCACCAGAGGTGAGGAGTAGCAGAGCGTTAGAAGGTGGGAGCAGGATAGTACATGATGCGACCGTGTGTGTGAAAGAGGAATGTATGTGGAGGAACAGTTCTGAGGAGAACGTGAGATGGCTGGGGAGTATTGAGGGAGAAATGACTAGTTCTTTACAGGTGGAGGGACTGCAGGAGATTGTAAGAAGGAAAGTAGTATGAGGATGAACAAGAAAAGAAACCGAAACATTGTAGTGGTTTGATATTCTGTTACCTTCCAGTCAATTTCAGTCCAATTCAGTCTAATTCAAAGTAATTAAAAATATTGAATTTGAAAGATGCATGGATCAGACTACGTCTGGATCAGACTCCTGGATCTGAATGTATGTGCTAGTAAGAGGATTTAGCTGTGAGTGGATGTGGGGGTGTGTGGCCAGAACACATGGTCAGAGTTAAACAAAAGGTCACAAAAGGAAGGGAGGGGTTAGACTGACCGCTCAGGGGTATGCATGAAAGACACCAGATAAGTGAAATACATTATGGACCCAAAATGAAGGATCAGCAGTGCATACCAGAGAAAAAAATGCAGTTCAGGCAGACATTCAGGGTCTAGGCAAAGCTGGAAACATTCAGTGCATACCTGTGGGAAGAGGAGAGTGTATATACCAAGAACACACATAGTTCTACCAAATAAAGTGCATAGTGCGAAAACTGTGCTGTTTAGGAGGATATAGATCATATGGACAAATCATAAAGCCAGACATTGCTGGGGTTTGTCTGTGATCATCTCTGAGTGAGAGACAGAGACCTATAAATCAGATCTAAGTAGATCAAAGTAAATTTAAATAAAGGCAGATCAGATCAAAGACAAAAAATACACATCATATCTCAAGGTAAATAAACTATGTAAAATGAGCCAGAGATAGTCATAGTTGCCCAGAGTTAAAAAACAATCCAGTGTACCCCTTGACGTGCGTTTCGATGGATATCTTCTGTAAATTATACATCGCTGGAATCAGTGTGTCTGCCCCTACATTATGCGGCTCTCAGATGGGGTGGCAAAGACCTGATGACAGAATCCCTATATTTCTGTGTTCATATGCAAAACAGGTAGCATACAAAGGGCACAAGATAATATAAGTCAATGTGTCAGTTCACATGAAAGTTTTTACACACTGATCAATGGTCTACACACTGATCAATGGTCTTAGTGTAATAAATTGCACCCTGCACTCCTTTAATCTGTATTTTGGATCAGACTGGGTGCACCAAAAACAGATCAGATACAGGTTACCATCTACTATTATATCATGATTTTCACTTATACATTACGGTTATGATAGAAAACTGTATTTGGCCTTTTATTAAATTGTTAATGTAAAAGCCAGATGCCATATGAATAACAATATGGATGGAAAATTATTTATTTTTGTTTTCTAAATCAAAAACTGATGATTTTGCACACGTTCGTTTGAAACCGTCATTTTTGGATTTTTCTGCCTAAAAAGCTTACGTTTAAAAAAAATACTTAAAGCAACATTCTACTGCTTATTTTTTCCCTTTGTGTAAGTGTATGAAACTAAAGAACTTTGTTTTCTTCTTACACATTTTGTAGGTATTTGGCTTTTTATTTCCATGTGAAGAAAAAAATACTATGTGCTTTGCCATTTAAATGAATAGGAATCTTTTAAAAAACATTTAACCCCTTCGAGGCATGAACATTTTTCAATTTTTGCACTTTATTTCCATCTCTTCCTCCATAGAGCCATAACTTTCTTTAATTTTACGCCATAATAGGATATTTTTTGAGAGACATATTGCAGTTTTGAATGACATTATTATTTTTTATTTTAAACTCCATTGATTCTATGGTGCTGTATATGAGAAGTGGTTACATACAAAATACAATAGAAATTACAGTCAAGAAACTGACAGAAAGGAGAGTGCACTGCCCTTGTGGACTAAGGCTAATTTCACATTGCGTTAAAGCAGCCAGTTCAACACATGCGTTAAATGGGCTGCGTTAACTCAAGTGCCAAAATGTGATCGCTCTAGCGCAGATAGAGCTAGCAGATGCTCTATCTGCGCTAGCGGTGATGGACCCGGAAACGCTGCAGCCCGCGTCCCAGGGTCCGTCACTCAATGACGGCACAAAGCTAGCCATTTTGGGAGTGCGCTAGCAATGCGTCCGACGTAGGGCTTAATGGTGACGTTAACGGACTGCGTTACACCGCGTTATGCTGCGGTGTAACGCAGTCCGTCTAATGGACTGCCTTTAACGTAATGTGAACTTAGCCTTAGTCTACAGGATAGTGGGAAGGAAACAGTAGGTCAGGGAGTTGCAGCAGTTGCGGTGGTGAGGTGGGTCATTGCGGGCTGTAAGCTTTCTTGAAGAGATGAGTTTTCAAGTTCCGTCTGAAGATTCAGAGTGTATTGGATAATCAGGCGTGCTAGGGCATGTAATTCCAGAGGATGGGGTATACTTGGGAGACGTTTTGAAGGCGATTGGTTGAGGAATGTACAGTTGTGTGAAAAAGTGTTTGCCCCCTTCCTGATTTCCTATTCTTTTGCATGTTTGTTACATGAAATGTTTCAGATCACCAAACAAATTGAAATATTAGGCAGACATAACACAAGTAAACACAAAATGCAATTGATAAATGAAGGTCTTTATTATTAAGACAAAAAGAAATCCAAACCTACAGGGCCCTGTGTGGAAAAAAAGTTTAGCCCCCTTAAAACATAAGTTAACTATGGTTTATCACATCTTTGGGAAGCTGAGTTATAATTCCCTAGTCACACCCAGGCCTCATTCCTGCGCTCAATCAAGAAATCACTTAAAGGGAACCTGTCACCCCCAAAATCGATGGTGAGGTAAGCTCACCGGCATCAGAAGCTTATCTACAGCATTCTGTGATGCTGTAGATAAGCCGCCGATGTTACCTGAAAGAGGAGAAAAATACGTTAGATTATACTCACCCAGGGGCGGTCCCGCTCCGATGAGCGTCTCAGGTCTGGTACAGCGCCTCCCATCTTCATTCCATGACGTCCTCTTCTGGTCTTCAAGCCGCGGCTCCGGCGCAGGCGTACTTTGTCTGCCCTGTTGAGGGCAGAGCAAAGTACTGCAGTGCGCAGGTGCCGGAAAGGTCAGAGAGGCCCGGCGCCTGCGCACTGCAGTACTTTGCTTTGCCCTCAACAGGGCAGACAAAGTACACCTGCGCTGGAGCCGCGGCGTGAAGACCAGAAGAGGACATCATGGAATGAAGATAGGAGGTGCCAGAGTGGACCTGAGACGCCCATTTCACCAGACCGCAGTGGGACCGCCCCTGGGTGAGTATAATATAACGTCTTTTTCTCCTCTTTCAGGTAACATCGGGGGCTTATCTACAGCATTACAGAATGCTGTAGATAAGCCCCTGATGCCGGAGAGCTAACCTCACCACCGTTTTTGGGGGTGACAGGTTCCCTTTAAATAGGACCTGCCTCACAAAGTGAAGTAGACCAAAATATCCTCAAAAGCTATACATCATGTTGCGATCCAAAGAAATTCTTAAACAAATTAGAAACACAAAATAATTGAAATCTTATCAGTCTGAGAAAGGTTATAAAGCCACTTCTAAAGCTTTGTATGACAGCAGTAAGCTGAAGAGAGGGAGAGAGCAAACAAGAGAGTGCTACCTAAGTGCAGTAATAAACTTTACAATGACAACGGTGATGCGTTTGTGTATGCTCCCCTGTAGGTGTTGTGCAGACTAGGCACAACCCTACGAAGGGTTTTGTTAGGCATTGGATTCTAACTTCGTGGCTTGTTGCCCATCCGAATACAGTGGAGAAGTGTTAGTCCTGTTCCATTCACTGTTCCAAATGGAAATATAGTGGAAAAAGCTTTTCGGAGGTGCTTTCCTCTAGTAGCTGGAATGCCAAAAAGACCTTGATTCTGGAGCAACCTCCAGGTGGTGTTCCAGAGTAACAATATTACACTTACGTGTTTAAAATTAAATTTATTCTAAAAATATTTTTTAAAGTGCTCATGCAGTAACAACATAAAATCCTTTATTTAAAAAATTTAAAAAAACACCATGCATTTTCTGCTGTAATCTGCTAGGCTTCAGAGGAAAGTTGAAAGTCGAGGAGGACATTCCTCCCTTGTGGAGCGATTAAAGTGAACAAGTGTGATTTATCTCCAAATAGAAGTTTTAGGATAACGATCGCCATTGAATGTGATGAGTGTTTAATCCCAACAGCTCTCCTGCTACTGTTTATAGATCACAACATCTCTCATGCAGGGTTAATTTTGCAAGCAAAACAATGCACAAAATATTAAAGGAACAGAAGGGGTAAGGGACAAATATATATATATATATATATATATACACTCACCGGCCACTTTATTAGGTACACCATGCTAGTAACGGGTTGGACCCCCTTTTGCCTTCAGAACTGCCTCAATTCTTCGTGGCATAGATTCAACAAGGTGCTGGAAGCATTCCTCAGAGATTTTGGTCCATATTGACATGATGGCATCACACAGTTGCCGCAGATTTGTCGGCTGCACATCCCAAAGATGCTCCATACAAGGCAGGATGGATCCATGCTTTCATGTTGTTTACGCCAAATTCTGACCCTACCATCCGAATGTCGCAGCAGAAATCGAGACTCATCAGACCAAGCAACGTTTTTCCAATCTTCTACTGTCCAATTTCGATGAGCTTGTACAAATTGTAGCCTCAGTTTCCTGTTCTTAGCTGAAAGGAGTGGTACCCGGTGTGGTCTTCTGCTGCTGTAGCCCATCTGCCTCAAAGTTCGACGCACTGTGCGTTCAGAGATGCTCTTAGGCCTACCTTGGTTGTAACGGGTGGCGATTTGAGTCACTGTTGCCTTTCTATCAGCTCGAACCAGTCTGCCCATTCTCCTCTGACCTCTGGCATCAACAAGGCATTTCCGCCCACAGAACTGCCGCTCACTGGATTTTTTTTCTTTTTCGGACCATTCTCTGTAAACCCTAGAGATGGTTGTGCGTGAAAATCCCAGTAGATCAGCAGTTTCTGAAATACTCAGACCAGCCCTTCTGGCACCAACAACCATGCCACGTTCAAAGGCACTCAAATCACCTTTCTTCCCCATACTGATGCTCGGTTTGAACTGCAGGAGATTGTCTTGACCATGTCTACATGCCTAAATGCACTGAGTTGCCGCCATGTGATTGGCTGATTAGAAATTAAGTGTTAACAAGAAGTTGGACAGGTGTACCTAATAAAGTGGCCGGTGAGTGTATATATATATATATATATATATATATATATATATATATATATATTTATTTATTTTTTAACAAAAACAAGAAACCTAAAATAACAACATAAAGACAGAAGGGACTGTTTTGGATTTATTTGAAGTAATGGATTTGTACAGAGAGGGAGATGACCTGTTTGGGGAGGTCTCTCTCTTTCTAGTAGGTTGTATGGACAGTATATGTGTCATTGACATATACATATATATATATATATATATATATATATATATATATATCTTTATATTTCATAGAGAGATAGGTAGCAGAATAGCCGATAATTCAATTGTCGGGCTCTGTAAAATCATTGCAGAGCACGACAGGATATGAGCCATGGTTTACATAGAATAATCCATTGCAGAACAGTTAGATTTTTATATGTTCATCAATAATAATGTTAGTCGTGTGTGTGTAAAATTTGGGAGCTGTAGGGGTTAAATTAAAGGATTAATTCACGGAAAAAACAGGCGTTTCCCACCAGAGAGGGAAAGCCAGTCACCGAGGGCAGATATTAATAGCCTAGAGAAGGACCATGGTTATTGCCCCCCCCCCCCCCCGGCTAAAAACATCTGCCAACAGACACCCCTATTCCGCAGCACTTAGCCTCTCTCTTCCCACTGCCATGTGGCATTGGCATATGGGGTAATAAGGGGTTAATGTCACCTTCCTTTTTTAAGGTGACATCAAGCCTGGTTAATAATGGAGAGGTGTCAATAAGACACCCATCCATTATTAATCCAATAGTATGAAAGGGTTAAATATACACTCACACATTAAGAATAAAGTGTTTTAATGAAATAATGAAACAAAGGTTTTTGATATCTTTATTGCACGCTCAATCCAAACGAAACGGGGAGGTAACGGGGTAGATCGCACAGGAAACAAAGCAGGACAAGGTACAGGACTAACAGGCAGGTAGACAGAAAAACGCAGGAAAGCGAGGGACCTATATCAAGCGAGAAACACAATTGACAATAATCAAGGAAAGGAGGAACGGAGCGACCGAGAACCAGCCTGTGGAGGTGCGCATGCACCACAGAAGCCAGAAGGCGAAGTGTGCATGAGCACCCGACGGGGGTCAGGAGACGGCGAAGAGACCGGAAGAGAGGACAGGCGACACGCACACATGCCGGGTGCGCGCAGGGAGGAACGCCAGGAGCCGGAGGAAGACCCGGAAGATGCGGCAGCAGCAGGAGCGCACAAGGCCGGGTAAGTAGGTCGGCGGTCAGAAGGAGAAGCGACAGGTGCGACAATAAAGATATTTATATATATATGTGTGTCAATGATACATATATATATGCAGCGCCCCCACTGCCGCAGGGCCGAGGGGTACCCGGTACCGGGCCTCTGAGTCTCTGCTCTGGGGTTGTCACGGTGGCTAGACCCGGTCCGTGACCCTGCTGAGGGGCGTGCAATGAAGATGGAGGTGTGGGATGTCATTATGGTGCAGTGAAGTGCCGGTCGCAGTAAATAACGAGGACACCAGGTTGCAGTCTCTTTACCTCTTTACTGAAGGCTTCAGGATCCTCAGTCCGGAATACGGTTAACCAGGCTGCGCAAGTCCGGCCGGTCCGATGGCACCTCCAGAGTTCCCTTTGCAGGTGGAAATCTGTGCCTACCTTCTAGCGCTTGTGTGTTGCGGTCCTCCCCTGCTGTGCTCACGGGATAGTCCCCACAACTGTTGTGTCTGTTTCTCGTGTTCCCTCACAACTCGATTCTGATGTTCTTCCACGTCCCCCAGATCTTATGGTTAGGACGCACCCGTATGACGGGGAGGCTCGGAGCTCTTCCGGGACTCTAGCGTCGCCCCACTCCTGTTGTTACCCCCCCTGTGTCTTCCTAGGTCAATTGAGTGAGACAGCCCGCCTATAACTGACTGTCCTGCCGTAGGTTTGAAGTTTGGCCTGGAGCTCTATACTTCCTCGGCGTTCCGGCCACCGGTTACGCGCCTCAGTAGGATGTTGCCTCGTCTTACAGCACGACTCCTACTGGTATTCTCCTTGTTGCGTTGATCTCGTTTCTCACTCAGCACAATAAACCTCGCTTCTTGTCCTTTCTTGGGGTACCGCCGCTATATTGTGCAGGCGCGGTCCCGTAGCGTTCTCTCTGGTTGCTAGGCCTCTGTTAGGATCCCACCCCTGACAGGGACCCCTCTGAATCTTCCCCTACAACACCCTCTGCCACAAGGTGTTGCCTGGTTCCAACCCAGTCAGCTTTCTGATCTAACTTCCTATCCAACCCCCAGTTTTACCAGACTGTGAGGAGTGGCCTAATGCATAGTGCCCTTAGCTCCCCCTGGAGGCCAGACTGTGAAATGTATTGGTGTCTGTGATACCTGGTCAGATGAACTCCTTCAGTGCCATCAGACGTACCATAGCCCCCCTTAGTGGCGGAGCAACAGTACTGCAACGACCAGGACTCTGGGGCGCTGCATATATATATATATATACTGTATATACATATATATATATATATATATCACTGAATTGCCGGCTTTTCTAAAGGACACCAGTGCGTATTTCTCGCAAGTCACACTGATGGTCCGTGTGTAATCCGTTTTTTTTTCCGCACCCATAGACTTGCATTGGCGAGTTTCAGGTGTAATACAGTGACAAACGCTTTTCCTCAGCCCCCAGACCACTTTGTAGGGTCCAGCAGACAATTACTCGCATTTTCCATTAACTAACATTGGACTCGCTACTCGTACCGAATATCCGAGTATTACGGTATACACGGTACGAGTATAGCGAGTCCGAATATTTAACTACTCGCTCATCCCTACTTGTGTTATCTTTGTCTAATATTTAAATTTGTTTGATGATATGAAACATTTAAGTGTGACAAACATGCAAAATAATAGGAAATCAGGAAGGGGGCAAACACTTTTCCACACAACTGTATAAGTGTGGAGGAGAGAAGAGGTTGTTAGAGGCCCAGAGATTAAATGTTGGAAGATATTGGGAGAACAGAATGGAGATATACAGAGACAGATTATAGATGGCTTTATAGGTCAATGGTAGTAGTTTGAATTGAATATGTTGGAAAATTTGGAGCCCATGAAGGGATTTGTATAGAGGAGATAGGGGAATTAGTTGGACAGACTTGAGAGGTGCAAGAGTTTTAGGCCACAGAGGAAGATATTGCAGTAGATGAGGCAGGAGATGATGATAGCATGGCATGCACTAACATTTAGTAGATTGAGGGTTAAAAAGAATGGATTCTGGAAATATTTTTGAATTGGAGGTGGCAAGACCTTGCATGTGCTATCTGAAGGATAGGGCAGAGTCTAGGGTTACACCTTTCGGTACAGGGAAAAGCATGACGTCATTCATAGTTATAGACCTATTGGGGGAATTAGATGATTTGGAGGAAAACTGATGAGTTCAGTTTTATCTACATAGAGTTTTGGAAGCGAGAGAAGGAGGGTATGACTGATAGAGAGGTTATGTCTGGGCTAGAGAGGTAGATCTGACTGTCATCAGTATATACAGTCATGGCCGAAAGTGTTTGCACCCTTGAAATTGTTCTAGAAAATGAAGTATTTCTCCCAGAAAATTATTGCACTTACACACATTTTGTTATACACATGTTTATTTCCTTTTGTGTGCACTGGAACAACACACATATGAAAAAAGGCAAATTGGACAAAATTTCACAGAAAACCCCAAAAGTGGGCTGAACAGAATTGTTGGTAACCTGTCATCTGAAAAAAAGCTATTAGCCTGCAGATAGGAGGAGTCAATCTGCAGGTTAATAGCATTATTAACCTGCCCGATGCCTGCAGTGAGCCGAACACTTTGAGGAGAAAATTAACTTTATTCTCCACTGCAGCATTCCGGTTTCAGTCACAGGCCGGTGCCGATGCCAAAGGAGAATTGGTCAATAAAGGCAGTGGCGGACCTGGGGGTCGGTATATGTCAGCCACTTGGAGGTTGGAGAGAGAGAATATATGGACAATATGTATTTCAAAAGAATGGAGAATAAAGTAGGGTAGAGGTGGGACTGAGTTGAAAGTGAGGATGTAAGACCCACTCCTTCACTATATCTATTGCCAGGGCGAGGAGTGTGGGTAAAATGAAGGCCTTCATAACACAGCATAGAAAATGAGGCTGTGTCAGATAATGTCAACCATGTTTCTGGGAGGCACAGGAATGAAAGAGTGTGAGAGGTAAAGAGGTCATGAATGACGTGGAGCTTATTGCTGACGTAACAGGGTCTCAAAGTGCCCCAGAGAAAGGGAGCGGCAGAGTAGGGGTCAAGGGAATGGGTTTCTGTTATGATCCGGTGACCTTGGAGCCGCATGAGAGACTTTCTCAGGAGTAGGTGGTACCTGTACTGACCGGAAACCCTAAACTGACACTGCAACTAGAAGTAGCCGTGGGGTGTACCTAACACGTCCTAGACACCTCGACACAGCCGGAGGACTAAATACCCCTATAGATGGAAATGGGAATTCTATCTTGCCTCAGAGCAGAACCCCAAAGGATAGGCAGCCCCCCACAAATATTGACTGTGAGTATAAGAGGAAAGACACACGCAGGCAGAAAAACAGGATTTAGCAAAAGAGGCACTTCTAGCTAAATAGCAAAGGATAGGACAGAATTGTAAGCGGTCAGTATTAAAATCCTAAAAATATCCACAGCAGATAATACAAATATTCTACATCTAACTAAAGACATAGAAAGTATATCTGCATCTCCTGAGAATCCAGCATGACTGAAAAATCCAAACAAAGTCTAAGCTGGACAAAAACACAATGAATTGCACTGAATTGCAAAGCACACTGCATGTGTGCACAGAGACAAAAAAACAGAAACTTATCTTAGCTGAATTGGCAGCAGGGCATGAGGAACCAGAGAGAGATGCAATCCCTCCAAGAACAATGGACAACTGGCAAGGACTCATGGATCCTGCACACCTAAATACCTAGTAGAGCTGCAATCAGCAGAAACACCTGCCCAAGATTACAACCCCAAGACAACTGCACTACCACCAACAACCACCGGAGGGAGCCCAAGAGCAGAATTCACAACAGGTTTCACGCTGCAGAGACTGCAGTACTTTTTAGGAGGGAAAAATACTAGAAGATATCAGCTGTGGGGGTCCAGGATTGGGAGACACTGTATATCGCCAGCAGCGAGGAGAAGCAAAGAGAGAGCAAGCAAGTGGGAGAAAGAATGGCCAGCTTGTTTTGTGTTTTGAAGGAGCAATGTGACGTTGAGGAGCAAGTCAGCAGATGAGGTTAAATGGAGTAGGAGGAAAGGTGAGACAAGTAATTGGAGAGTGTTGGGTTTGGGGGGAGTGCTCCGCCGCTCTGCCTGTGTACCCCCTTACTGCAGCTAGTCACCTGTCTCACAGCAGGTACACCCGGGGTTCGTGACACTATCCACTTAAAAAGCTGCACTTTAAGAAACTGCACGCATAGATATCATTCATTTTACCATTCAATTTACTGAAAAATGGGGAAAAAATTAAATTGCGGTGAAATTTCGCAAAAAAATTGCAATTCAGTAAATTGGTTTTGAGTTTGGTTTTTAGTACCATTGCAGCAATATCAAACATTTTTAATTAATCCAATAAGGTCCTAAAATTTACTAGGAGTTATATACTGAAATCAAACTAGCCAATAAAAACTACTTCCATTCTGGTAATATTAATTATCCTTCCTGCAACTATACTGTACATCAAACAATAAAAAACAGTATAAGATAAAAAAAAAAACGTATAAGATAAAAAAAGAGAAAACTGATAGAAACTGATATTATCATGAACGACAAGGTAAAGTACTGCGGACCACACAACTTATACCTACAACAGGATGGAATGGGGTGAAGAAGGCCCTAACTGTAGGGAACGAGGAATGGGGACACCTCCTGAACTCCAACCTAAGCCTGTCCCTAAACTCCCCTAATGCCCTAAGCGGGTCCTTCCCCTGCCGCCATCATGTGCCTAGTCCCTGATTGTCACCTCACTAATCCCTGGCTAGTGCATTGGCTGGCAAGAACACTAGCCTCACCTCTGCAGATGATGAACAACACAGAGTGACAAAACACAAGACAAACAGATAGAGGGGAACTTATACTTAACTGTCTCTGCTGCAAAGCACCACACAGCAGAGGATAAGGCACCAGGACCACAAGCTCCATGAAAACAACGGACTCACTACTGCAACCAGAGACCTCTTTAACTTGGTCAACATGGAATGCTCTATCGCCAACAGTCAGCTGATGCGTCATGTGACTTTTTAAAGGATGGTGGAAGTGGTTACCACCCACATCAGCTGACTAGCAACAAAGCAGCTGCTAGCAAAGGAAAACTGACATTAACCCTTGCTGGCTCAAAACCCTTTATTATGGGAGGTATTTTCAGTTTTTACGGGATGAGTTTTACTTTTGAACGACATCATTGGTTTTATCGTCTACTGGAAAATGGGAAAAAATTCAAAGTGCGGTGAAATTGCAAAAAAAAGTCCAATGCCACAGTTGTTTTTTGTTTTGCTTTTTTACTATGTTCACTAAATGCTAAAAGTGACTTGCCATTATGGTTCTCCAGGTCATTATGAATTCATAGACCCCAAACATGTCTAGGTTCTTTTTTGTCTAAGTGGTGAAAAAAAATTGTAAACTTTGTTAAAAAAAAGAGCCATTTTGTGATTCCTGTAGCGTCTCCATTTTTCGTGATCTTGGCTTGGCTTATTTTTTGCGCACCGAGCTAATGTTTTTAATTATACCATTTTGGTGCAGATATGATCTTTGGATCACCCGTTATTGCATTTTAATGCAATGTTGCGGCGATTAAAAAAAAAACGTAATTCTGAAGTTTTTACTTTTTTTCTCGCTACGCCGTTTAGCGATCAGGTTAATCCTTTTTTTTTTATAGATCAGGCGATTCTGAACTCGGCGATACCAAATATGTGTATGTTTGATTTTTCTCTTTATTTTATTTTGAATGGGGCGAAAGGGGGATGATTTGAACTTTTAAACATATATTTTTTATTTTATATTTTTAAAAACATTTTTTTTTCATTTTTGGCATGCTTCAATAGTCTCCATGGGAGACTAGAAGCTGCCATAACCTGATCCGCTATGCAATAGATCGCCTGTATGTAGCAAAATACCTCACTTGCTATGAGCGCCGACCACTCGACGGCCCTCATAGCAATCCAGCAGTGACAACCATAAAGGTCTCCAGTAGTGTTGAGCATTCCGATACTGCAAATATCGGGTATCGGCCGATATTCGCTGTATCGGAATTCCGATACCGAGTTCCGATATTTTTGCGATATCGGGAATCGGGATCGGGATCCATATTAATGTAAAAAATAAAGAATAAAAATAAAAAATATGGATATACTCACCCCTCCGACGGCCCCTGGCTCGCAGCGGTGCAACCGGCAGCCTACGTTCCTAAGAATGCAGTGAGTGTAGGACCTGCAATGACGTCGCGGCTTGTGATTGGTCGCGTGACCGCTCACATGACCGCTCACGTGACCGCTCACGTGACCGCGACGTCATCGAAGGTCCTTCACTCTGCATTCTTAGGAAATGAGGCAGACGCTTGCAGCGGTGACAGCCAGGGCTCGTCCGAGGGTGAGTATATCCATATTTTTTATTTTTATTCTTTATTTTTTACATGAATATGGATCCCAGAGCCTGAAGGAGAGTTTCCTCTCCTTCAGACCCTGGGAACCATCCAGGATCACTTCCGATATTTGTGTCCCATTGACTTGTATTGGTATCGGGTATCGGTATCGGCGATATCCGATATTTTTGGGATATTGGCCAATCCAACCCGATACCGATACTTTCAAATATCGGAAGGTATCGCTCAACACTAGTCTCCAGGAGACCTCTGGTTGTCATGCCAACCCACGATCACGTGGCGGGGGTCACCGATGGGTGGATTTCCAGCACGATTGCCGGAAGAGCATGTTAAATGGCGCTGCATTCCATTCATTCCCCAGTTTTTACAGCCAGGGGCGGCTGCATTAGCAGGCTTCTGGTTGTAAATGTATTTAACCCCTTCAGATGGATTTATATCTTGGAACATGACTGTACGGCGGACAGGTATGGGATAGTGTTGCATTTTTATTTTCATTTTTTTCAGAAGAACGAGGGTCATCAGTTGGATTGAGAGTACAATAAAGATATTAAAACCCCATGTGTTTATTTATTTCATTAAAATACTTTATTCATAATGTGTGTTTTTATTTAACCCTTTATTGCTATTGGAGTAATAATGGATAGGTGTCTTATTGCCACCTCTGCATTATTAACCAGGCTTAATGTCACCTTACAATAGCAAGGTGACATTAACCCCTTATTACCCCATATCTCTGCCACAAGGTGTTGCCTGGTGCCAACCCAGTCAGCTTTCTGATCTAACTTCCTATCCAACCCCCATTTTTAACAGACTGTGAGGAGTAGCCTAATGCATAGTGCCCTTAGCTCCCCCTGGAGGCCAGACTGTGAAATGTATTGGTGTCTGTGATACCTGGTCAGATGAACTCCTTCAGTGCCATCAGACGTACCATAGCCCCCCTTAGTGGCAGAGCAACAGTACTGCAACGACCAGGACTCTGGGGCGCTGCACTCCCCCCCGGTTAAATCCAGTACTCCTGGACTGGGAAGAAAACAACAATACATGTCAGCAAAAAGACATACAATTTTTGAAATGCAATAACAAGTAAACTTTAACAAAGCTTCCCTTTATGGGAGGTGAGGACACTTGAACATTACAAACATGGTTAAATATTTAAGTAACATACTATAAATAACTTCTTTTACCCAACCGGGTATTCTACTAAGTGCAAATTTTTGAACAATAATTTAACTTTGCCTTTAAGGACGTACTCGCTGAATCCACTAAAGACCTTCTTATAAAACATTATAAGGCTAATCAACTTTTCTGCATTCTCCTTCTTTACATCTGCAGGACCGCCTGTCCTATCTGCTCCAGGCCTACTGCCTCTCCTTTCTGTTACAGGACCGCCCCTTTCTGCCCAACCTACTGCCTTTCTACTACTATACACGGTATAGAACTTATCATCCATCTTTCAGTTCAGGATTACTGAGCCATCTCTGTATGGCTCCTAGGAGGACTCACTGACTAACCCCGTACGGGTTCACTTTCTGTCCTCATTCTTCTATCAACATCATTAAACATTTCTCACAATCAACTAGTTAGCTACATTTAACTTCTTCTTTCAAGACATTATTGCCATTTAACCATCTTAAGGCAACACTGTTCATAAGTGCAATATGTGAACATCCCCTTTAAGAGGGGACCAAGTCTCTATGAGGTAGTGCAACTTCTCAAGCTGCAAGTCTGTTCGCAGTAAGGACTCCAGTGCTGGTTCCAGGACCAGTGTCTTCGCAAAGAGTCCTTTCCTTGTGTAAAACCAGTAGAGAGCACCTTTAAGAAGGTGCAAACTATGTACAAAAAGTTTGTAATCATGCATTGTTCATGATTCAGCAGTTCTTTCAATGATGAATAAGCAGGAAACAAAACAAAAAGCAGAAGAAGGGATCCCGGGTAAACAAAGGGATCCCTTTAAGAGTTAACCCTGATCGGGTTGTAGCAGCAAAAACATCAGAAGGACAAACAGTTAACTATATACAAATGATGAAGCATTCTTGCTTACTCAGTTTCTGGCTGCGCAAGAGGCGGCCTCCTTCCGGGCCTCACCTGGCAGACGGGTCGTGGTGGCGTGACAAGGACCGGTCCTGGGTTCAGCAACGACAGGATTCCTCGTCGGGACACCCTCCTCGTGCGTGGGTGAGCACGACCCGTAGCTACGCGGCGGGCCTGGATTTCCTGGGATTCCGCAGGGGCAGGTTCCGGCATCTTCCCTGCAGGAGACTCATCCCCGGACGTTCCGGCAGCAGCCTGGAGCGCGATGCACCGTTGGACGCCTCGAGCTATCCAGCCAGTTTCGCCAGTTTCCCTCCTCCACCGGGTATAGGTCACTGCGTCGCCAGGTTCCAGGTCGCAATTGTACCTTCCCCCGCAGGGCTCCACTTCTTCTCGGTCAACACGAACCTGTAGTGGCTCCCCGATCTCTTGAATAACTCCCCTTCCTTTCCGGGAGTTGAAGGACACCACAACACCCCAGTGTGACGGCGGGGTCTCTTCGACGCTCGTCAGATCAACCTGGGCTGCAGGCTGGGGTCTGTTCCGCCATGCTGTCATCAGGCACCGCAGGTGTTCTGCCTCCGGCAGGATCCTCAGCCCCTGCGCCTGCAGCTCACACTCTGCCGCTGCCGGGATGGAGGAAGCAGGGGACACCGGAGTTAGGCGGACCTCCGTAGGCTGACCCAGCCGAGCGATCACACGAGCGTCGGCCTCAAGGCGGCGTGTTATCTGCCGGGCCTCGGCTGCGGCCACACACTCCTCAGACGGCGGCCAGTTGGGTCTGCCCGTCGGTAACTCCGTAAGGGCCAGTCCCTGCAACAATGGGGCATCTGGGGCTGTGTCGGGTGGTACAACCTCATGCTGGGTCGGGTCGTTCCCACGCGGTACTCCCGGCGTCGCCATCTTTGGTTCCTCTCCAGTGTCCTCTTCCTGCGGTCTCTTTTGTGGGCGGCCCCGTCTCCATGGTCTCCACCCTCCAAAGAGGATGAGAAAGCGGACCTCGGCTGTTGACGGACACGTCCTCAGGATGCAAAAATGTTTAGACTGGGCGGCCATTGTCTTTCGCGCTCTTCAGCTGGTCCACGCCTACTCCACGCCCCTCTTCTTCTCCTGCGCTCTCCTCAGCGCTGCAATGGCGGCGGTTTTTGGCGGCAAATGGCAATCCACAGTCTTTGCAATAAGTCACAGTCCAAGTATAATAAATCACAGTTCCAAGGCACACATGACCTGATTCTTCAGGCTTAAGTAGATCCTGTTCGTGACGCCAAGTTGTAGCGCCCCCACTGCCGCAGGGCCGAGGGGTACCCGGTACCGGGCCTCTTAGTCTCTGCTCTGGGATTGTCATGGTGGCTAGGCCCGGTCCGTGACCCTGCTGAGGGGCGCCCAATGAAAAGTGTGGATGGTGGTGGTAGTGCGGTGCAGTGCCGGTCACAGTAAATAACGAGGACACCAGGTTGCAGTCTCTTTACCTCTTTACTGAAGGCTTCAGGATCCTCAATCCGGAATACGGTTAACCAGGCTGCGCAAGTCCGGCCGGTCCGATGGCACCTCCAGAGTTCCCTTTGCAGGTGGAAATCTGTGCCTACCTTCTAGCGCTTGTGTGTTGCGGTCCTCCCCTGCTGTGCTCACGGGATAGTCCCCACAACTGTTGTGTCTGTTTCTCGTGTTCCCTCACAACTCGATTCTGATGTTCTTCCACGTCCCCCAGATCTTATGGTTAGGACGCACCCGTATGACGGGGAGGCTCGGAGCTCTTCCGGGACTCTAGCGTCGCCCCACTCCTGTTGTTACCCCCCTGTGTCTTCCTAGGTCAATTGGGTGAGACAGCCCGCCTATAACTGACTGTCCTGCCGTAGGTTTGAAGTTTGGCCTGGAGCTCTATACTTCCTCGGCGTTCCAGCCACCGGTTACGCGCCTCAATAGGATGTTGCCTCATCTTACAGCACGACTCCTACTGGTATTCTCCTTGTTGCGTTGATCTCGTTTCTCACTCAGCACAATAAACCTCGCTTCTTGTCCTTTCTTGGGGTACCGCCTCTATATCGTGCAGGCGCGGTCCCGTAGCATTCTCTCTGGTTGCTAGGCCTCTGTCAGGATCCCACCCCTGACAGGGACCCCTCTGAATCTTCCCCTACAACACCCTCTGCCACAAGGTGTTGCCTGGTTCCAACCCAGTCAGCTTTCTGATCTAACTTCCTATCCAACCCCCAGTTTTACCAGACTGCGAGGAGTGGCCTAATGCATAGTGCCCTTAGCTCCCCCTGGAGGCCAGACTGTGAAATGTATTGGTGTCTGTGATACCTGGTCAGATGAACTCCTTCAGTGCCATCAGACGTACCATAGCCCCCCTTAGTGGCAGAGCAACAGTACTGCAACGACCAGGACTCTGGGGCGCTGCAGAAGCTCCTCACAAGAGTATCCCTCGAATTACAAGTGCTTCTATTGGTAATAGTAGGTCTTTTAGATATCTAATCCCTAAGAGCAGGGACAGTAGAAAGGGAATGCCAATATTTTTTAAGGGTGTAACACCCCAGGTAACCGGTTATTACAGTGATGGTGCCTTCCTTTCGGGGAGGGTGATATCACACTTGGAGGCAAGGAGGATTCTCTTTACCAAGTAACGCACCCACATTCAACACATTCCGAATCCGGGCCAGAAGGGAGAGCTCTGAACCCGGATTCAGGGGAGCTTCCCTCAGATGGTTATATCCCGGTCTGGAGGAGTTAGGCAGTTGGTCCAGGGAGACCAAGGAGAGCAATCTGTTGGAGGGAGAGGAGAGAGAAGGAAGTCTGGAACTGAGAGCAGACAGATGAGCTGTGCAGCCAGGACTGAGCTGCAGCTCCAGGGAAAGGAAGTGAACCCAAGGGGTTGAAAGTGGTGGAGCTACTGAGGAAAGCAGCACAGTGGAGAAGGAAGGGGACTCAGAGGGGAACTATGACCGGGCACCCTCATAGCCAAAGTGCAGGAACCGGGCATCGGGAGCCCGAGGCTGTGGTGTACTCCAGGACACACGGCAGAACCGGAGGGCATAGGACTCTATGTTATTTGCCCACTCCACACCTGAAGGTGAAGCAGCACCTGAAGAGCCCGGGTCATGATAGAGACCCAGATGTGTTTTTAGTGAGCGCCTAAAATGTGTAAGTTGTGGTTAGTCCTAATTTCCTAGGGTAGAGCATTCCATCCATTCCATCACATCTTCATAAGTGCAGGTGCCAGGTGGGTTAGTAATGCTTTTAACCTGCAGATTAACTTCATACCTGCAGGTTCATGGCATTTTTTTCTGGTGACAGGTTCCCATTAATAGGTTATAGATTGAAAAAGCTTTTGATTTCAGTAAATGTGACCTCTTAGTGCTGCAAATTCAACCAATTACCATTTTCACTTTTTTTACGACCTATAATATGTTTGGAAAATCTGTTGTGCATGATAATTTGTAACAGTGTGGATCGCCCCACCCCCCCCAGGGCCGTGGGGTACTCGGTACCGGTTCTTTCAGTTCATAGGGGGATGTCACGGTGGCTGACCCGGTCTGTGGCCCGACCGGGACGTCCGTATAAAAGGGAAAAGTCTTTCAAGGGATAAAGTTTATGTTCATGACGCCACCTGTGGTATTCGGTCAGGGTGACCGACGCTGCTTTAAGGGGTCCGCTGGGGTGATGTTATGGCAGCTAGATGGTATACCTTCCCACAGGTGAAGTATGTCCCCAGTGCTTCCCAGTATGTAGATGGTGGTATGGTGAGAGGCGCAGAGAAGAACGAGGACACAAGGTTGCAGTCTCTTTACCTTTACTGTAGACTTCAGCATCCACAGTCCAGAGCACCAGATCACAGGGCAGACAGAGTCTGGCCGGTTTGGAGGCAAGTCCAGAGTTCCCTTGTCCAGGTGGAAATCAGTAGCCTTCCCTTGCGCTGCGGTGGTGTAGTCCCTTACTGCCTATGGCTTCACATAAGGGTCTCACGGATGCGATATTTTGCTCTCTCTGTCCGCCATATAGGGTAGGACAAAACCCGTATGACTGGTGACTTGAGCCTGTTTATAGGGTCTCTTAGATAACCCGGCTCTGTAGGTGTCACCGTGCCTCCTGGGTGTAGGTGCGGACAGGTAATCTGCAATTAGCTGTCCTGTCGGTCTCTGAAATAAGGCGTAGAGGTCCTTACTCCCTCGGTGTTCCGGCTACCGGGATTTTGCGCCTCAGAAGGAGGCAGCCTGAGCGGGGCTGGTCCCCTTCTGGTATCCTCTCCTTTGCTTCAACTTCCTTCACGCTCGCTGCAATACAATTCTGTCTTTCGATGTCTCTTTCTGGGAGCTGCAGCTCTGAGGGCATGCATAGCTCCTTGGACCCTCTGTCCTCCTCAGACTACTGTCTGGAACTTTCTAACTTTCCTTACAGACTACCATTTATATATATATATATATATATATATATATATATATATAGTGATCTAATAAATAGGAGCAAAAGCTCCCCCTGGTGGCTTGGAGTGTGAAGTGTGTTGCATGTTTGTGATACCTGGATGCAGTTATCCTTCTTTGCCTCCAAACGTAGCATCACTCTCCCCGAGAGGAAAGCAATACCACTGCGACGACCAGGACCCTGGGGCGCCGCAAGTGCATTTTTATTTTTTTTAGTTTTGAAAAAAAATAAACTGTTATCATTTGGAGGTTTGGCCAATAAAATTTGATTTATTCTCAAATGGTTTATGATTTAAACATTATACTGACTAATTTTCATTGATCATTTAGGAAAATCAGAGAAAAATAGCTTTTGTATAATTTGAAATAGAAATCGGTTTGCAGGACCTGACCCATCAGCTATGTTAGTAATCTGTGGTCGCTTAATGGGAGCCCTGAGAACAGCCTCCTACTGTGTAGCATCCATGGCTCTTCTATTCTTTTGATTAACTGGCTTGGCATCACACCGCAACAATAATGTCACACCTAGCCTTTTAATCAAGAGCAGCGGATGCTGTCAGATGGTTCTCAGGGCTCCCGGCCAAAGATTACTGACGTGCCCAATGGTCTCTGTCCAGTTATTCCATTCTCACTAACTCTAGTCACTATGGATGAAATGTTATCATTGCAGTAGGATCATATAATCATGTAAGGTGCCCAGGCCGGTAGCTGTGGACAAGCTACTGTTCGATAACACCCTGGCTCTTTACAAGAAAATTGTGTCCCAGTCCATATGTGTTGTGCTGTGTATAGTGTAGTACACTCACTTGCAGCCAGGAAACCTTCACTGTCTCCACATCCACAGTTCCAGGTCCAGCCGCACACACATCAGGGGACACCAGTTTGTTTTAACAAGTTCAACTTTACTGGACAGTTCAAATACATCAGTCTTTAACACATAGTGTTGGGCACAGCACCCTTCACCACTTGCTTTGTTCACACAGTACATTTCCATTATTTTCTTACGTTCAGCTCGGACTATCCCTACTTTAACAAATCCTGTTAGCCCCAGTGATTCCCCATGCAGCATTGCAATATTCCCAAGATCCTATATGTTTCTCTTGCCTGGTTCCACGTCCATCTTCCTCTGTACGGAAGGGGTTAAAGTACTCTCCATAGCACCTGGATCGAGCCTTAGACACATGATGTTGCAAGAGTGTCCGCAGTGAGTTTTGTACGACTTCATACCACCAGAACATTTTGTACACTCTGTGCTTTCAGCCCAGTGCACCTCGAACATCACCTTACCTTCAAGGAACAATTTTACTAACTGCCTAAACCAGGAAGTAGTTCCCTTTTTACTTCCCTGGTCCCCTCTCAATTTGGGCTAGTCCCAAACATTTAACGGTATCATTGCCCGAGCTGAGTGCATCTTGCCCGAGCTGAGTGTATCTGAGTCACCTTAGGCATTACCTTCACAGTACACACACAGCAGCATCAGAACCTATAACTCTATTATTTACATTACATTACTAAAAACTGCATGATACAGTACACACTTCACATGGCACAATGAAATGCAGCTTAAACACACAACACTATTCTTATCATACAACGGCTGTCTTCAGGGACAGGGCAGTCCACACCCTTACAATCACCTCAGTGAGGACAGAACAGGAGACCAGTTTTTCGGGACTGCAGTGTTATTTATATAAAGATGTGTGTTCCTGATAGTATAAGCTATGTTATTCCATTTACTTTACGCATGTCTATCTGACCATAATATACAGTACATAGTGTACTTTTATAGCAGAATAAAACTAAAAGAGAAACATTAGTTTACATTTTGTACAGTAGCTCAGTGGTTAGTCCTGTTGTTTTGCAGCACTAGGGCCAGGGTTCAAATCCCACCAAAGAAAACTGTCAGGAATTTGTATCTTCTCCCCTTGTTCGCGTCGGTTTCCTCGTTCTCCAGTTCCCTACCACACTCCAAAGATATACCGATAGGGAATTTAGAATGGGAGCCCCAAAGGGGACAGTAACAATGACCTATGCAGCCTCGAGAACTGAGACAATCGCTGGACGTTGTGGGAACCACTATGGAATATATCGGAGCTGCTGGGATTGTTTTTGAATGATAAATAGGTAAACAAGGGAATTTGTGGGGGATTCTTTATTGAAATACACTTTTTTTCCTGATATCAACCTAAAAACTATTAACCTGATTGCCATCACACCAGGGCAAACGGGAAGAACCGAGGCTAAGCGCAAGAATTGCGCATCTAATGATGTGCCATTTCTCGGTAAGTGGCGGTCTAATTAGGCTGGGAAAAAGCCAATAACTATGGACCTTCCCAGTCTATTAATATCAGCCTCCAGCTATCTGCTTTGCTTTAGCTGGTAATTTACAAAGGCAAAGCAGATAGCTGGGGGTTGATATTAATAGGCTGGGAAGGTCCATGGATATTGGTCTTTTCCTAGCATAATAAAACCAGCTCACAGCTGTTTGCTTTCTCATGGCTCTTTATTTGAGATAGGGGGGACCCCACGTCATTGTTTTTAATTAATTATTTATTTCTTTTACTCGGTTCCTACACTAGTCAGAGCACAATCGCAGCACCACCATGATCTGGCATTTATAATTTCCAGGTCATGTGTTGCGCTGGCCATATCACAACCATTACAAAAAACTTGGATAGCTTTAGTCTGTCTCACGCAAGCTGATAAGCAAAAGGGTTTAAAATATAAATTTTAATAGGATAGGTAAAATCTATATATAAGAAATAAACAATGAACCAAAGTGTAATGTGCATAAATGGACCCACACATAAAAAAAAAATAGGTATAACAATATGACCAGAGCCCAATATGGCTCCTAAATACATCATCATCCAGAGAGCAAAAGTGCGTATTTTAAAAAAAAATAATTACTGTTCACCGTTCATTACCTTTGGCATAACACTATTTGTTAGACAAGGTACTGACCGGTTGGCGCTTGAGCTGAGCAGACAGTGTGATTCAGCAGTAGAGCATGGGCAGACACCTTTCTTAAGGCCCCGTCTCACATAGCGAGATCGCTAGCGAGATCGCTGCTGAGTCACAAGTTTTGTGACGCAACAGCGACCTCAGTAGCGATCTCGCTATGTGTGACACGTACCAGCGATCAGGCCCCTGCTGTGAGATCGCTGGTCGTGTCGGAATGGCCTGGACCTTTTTTTTGATCGTTGAGGTCCCGCTGACATCGCTGAATCGGTGTGTGTGACACGGATTCAGCGATGTCTTCACTGGTAACCAGGGTAAACATCGGGTTACTAAGCGCAGGGCCGCGCTTAGTAACCCGATGTTTACCCTGGTTACCATCGTAAATGTAAAAAAAAACAAACAGTACATACTCACATTCCGGTGTCCGTCAGGTCCCTTGCCGTCTGCTTCCCGCACTGACTGACTGCCAGCCGTAAAGTGAAAGCACAGCACAGCGGTGACGTCACCGCTCTGCTGTTAGGGCCGGCGCTCAGTCAGTGCAGGAAGCGGACACCGGGGGACGCGAATGTGAGTATGTACTGTTTGTTATTTTACATTTTACACTGGTAATCAGGGTAAACATCGGGTTACTAAGTGCGGCCCTGCGCTTAGCAACCCGATGTTTACCCTGGTTACCCGGAGACCTCGGCATCGTTGGTCGCTGGAGAGCGGTCTGTGTGACAGCTCTCCAGCGACCACACAGCGACTAAACAGCGACGCTGCAGCGATCGGCATCGTTGTCTGTATCGCTGCAGCGTCGCTATGTGTGACGGGGCCTTTAGTGAAGTGCTATGATCTGCATTTCAAAAGCAAAGGGTTTGTGTATATCAAATCTCTGTGAAAGGCTTTAGAATACTGGCATGAACACCCTCACCTGAAAGGCTCCGAAATTTACATAAGAAACACGGTGGGGTGCATGTAATCCCAGTAAAAGGAGGCATCAGAGTTCAATGCTGATTAGACTGCAGTGTTGCATTTCTGCATAGGTTTTATGATGATTGAAGTTATTGGTAGCCCGTAGCCTTATTACCATTCAAGGAATAAATCTATTACCTGAAAAGGAGTGTATATTCTCTATATATTCAGATCACAATGTGTTGTGCCTTCAAACCTGCTGTGTAAACTCCAACGTGCACTTGAATCTGACATCACTGTAATATGTGTGTGTACATGTACATATACCGTATATATATATATATATATATATATATATATATATATATATATATATATATATATATATATATATATATACATATATATATATATAGGTTATGTATGTCTATATATTTGTGTGTGCGTGTGTTTGTGTGTATATTATATATATTAAGTGCTGGCTCACAGGCTACTGCAATGCATGATTGAACTTTTAGAATTTGAACACGCTAAGCCTGGGGACAGGAAGTCATTGATATAAACATCAGCGCTGCAGCTGGCAGACACCAAGTGATGCTATCTGCATGATAAAGATATATATCACTATACTAAGAGTATGGATGCATTTACTGGCACATGATAGCAAAATTAATGAATAAAAAAATGTAATTAGTTAGGGTAGTGGATAACTTTACCTTCACCCCCAAGCTTGTTTGCACCTTCATGACCAGGCCAAATTTTACAATTCTGACCAGTGTCACTTTATGTTGGAATAACTCTGGAATGCTTCAATGGATCCCAGTGATTCTGAGAATGTGTTTTTTTGTGTCATATTGTCCTTTATGATGGTGGCAAAATTTCTTCCATATGCTTTACATTTATTTGTGAAAATAACGGAAATTTGTCAAAAATTTTGAAAATATTGAAATTTTCAAACTTTGAATCCTTATGCTCTTAAATCAGAGCCTCATATCACACAAAACAGTTCTTAAATAACATGTCCCACATGTCTACTTTACATCAGCACAATTTTTTTAACTTTTTTTTGTAAGGAAGTTATAAGGGTTAAAAGTTGACCAGCAATTTTTCATTTTTACAACAAAATGTACAAAACCATTTTTTTAGGGACCACACTACATTTCAAATGACTTTGAGGGGTCTATAGAAGAGAAAATACCCAAAAGTGACATTCAAGAAGTTTATTAACCCTTCAGGTTCTTCACATGAAGTAATTTAATGTGCAAGGAAAAAATTAACCTTTAACTTTTTTCACTAAAATTTACTTTAGACTCAACTTATTTTTACTTTCAAAAGGGTAACAGGAAAAATGGACCTCAAAAGTTGTTGTGCAATTTCTCCTGAGCATGTAGATACCAAATGGCAGCATGGTGGCTCAGTGGTTAGCACTGCAGCCTTGCAGTGCTGGAGTCCTGGGTTCAAATCCCACCAAGGACAACATCTGCAAAGAGTTTGTATGTTCTCCCCGTGTTTGCGTGGGTTTCTACAGGGTACTTTGGTTACCTCCCACATTCCAAAGACATACTAATAGGGAATCTAGATTGTGAGCCCCATTGAGGACAGTGATTATAATGTGTGCAAACTGTAAAGCGCTGAGGAATATGTTAGTGCTATATAAAAATACAATTTATTATTATTATATGTGGGGGAAAACCACTGATGCATGGGTGCATGGGAGGGCTCAGTACAGAAGGAGCACCATTTGACTGTAAAATTTGCTGGAATAATTAGCAGTTGCCATTGCATGTTTGGACAGTCCTTGACATGCCTAAACAGTGGAAACCCCCACAAGTGACCCCATTTTGGAAACTAGACCCCCAAGGAACTTATCTAGATGTGTGGTGAGCACTTTGAACCTCCAAGTGCTTCACAGAAGTTTATAAATGCGTAAATAAACAAAATCACATTTTTTCCACAAAAATGATCTTTTAGCCCCCAATTTTTTTTTATTTTCACAAGGGTCACATGAGAAAATGGACCCAAAAATCTGTTGTGCAATTTCTCATGAGTATGCTGATACACCATATGTGGAAGAAAACGACTGTTTGGGCGCACGGCAGGGCTCCGAAGGGAAGGAGTAATGTTTTGGAATGCAGACTTAGATGGAATGGTCTGTGGGCATAATTTCGCATTTGGAAACTCCCCACTAGCGACCCTATATTGGAATTGATCCAGTGTTTTCCTGGTATGTGACAGGACAGGGGTGCATTCACGGGGTTGAACCCAGGTGTCCTTTCCTTTATAAACTATAAACCTGTGGACGTATCCTGAGGAACTCTCACATAGTTTATAAAGTTCAATTCTGTACCTGGCCCTCTTACTGTGCAGGTATTTACATATGTCCCTTTGGAGGTTATACACCTCAGCAAACTTGTTGCTGAAGTGATCAATGATAGGCTGAACTTTGAAAACTCGGTCAAAGTTGGGGTCAACTCAGGAAGGACATTGTGCATTATTACCGTAATGCAAGAATTTGTGGATGGCCTAAAAGGGTGTCCGGAGCATAAGCCATGCGTAACAGCGTAGTGTTATACAAAATGTCAACACTCCAATATTGCCAGAATTTTTGGCTTCTTCACTATCGTCATGTAAAGAACCAGGCCCCAAAACATTATCATTTCTGTGGTATCTACAGGGGACCAGATGGCTAATGATGAAGTCGGATTTTTGGATAAAATTTGCTGTGCGTACAAATTGGTCTGCGACACCATGAGATTTACAAAATCTTCTGAGAAAAAGACTTTGAAAAAGTCAATTTCTGTGAGGTTGGTGGTGTCAAATTGGATTCCAGATTGCGCCACAAAATCAGGAATCTGTGGCTCATAATTTTTGGGTGCTGAGGTCCACACAAGGTCAGCAACGGTGGGCTTTGGTTTATTTTCTGTCCTGGGGCGTCTGCATGGCGGTTTGGTATCACAAGAGGAGGAGGAGTCTGAAAAATAAAAGGTAGGTAAGATCCTGTCCCTCACTGGCAGTGTCCGAGGCAAGGAAAGCGTATGCCTTCTCCGCCGAATACCGGATTTGGTACAAGCGGGACGACATTTTTTCACGTATGTGATGTTTGTGTGTGTGTACCAAATTTGATTCAGGTGTGTTTGTGAGTGCTTGTTGTAAAAAAGTTGTGCCTGTAAAAAAGAAAAGAATATAGAAATAAAAACTTAGTAAAATAAAAAACAAGCTTTCTAAATGGATGTCAGTAAAAAAAACTAATTACTGAGTGCAACTGATGCTAAACCTGATTCAATTCAGTCAAAAATACTGTAGTAGTCGATGATTACTATCATATATACTGTCCCTAATCTAAATTATTTTTTATTCTCTTTTAAAAAAAAAAAAACAAAACTACAACAACCAGAGGTTGATCACTGATGTGCGTCAGTGATCACCGCTCAAGGGCTGTAAGGCACATGGATGATTCTTTTTTCTGTGCTGACACTATGACAATTCAGTAAAAAAATACTGTGGCAGCCAACGATTGCTATGGTATATTTTATTGTCTCCAATCTAAATAATTCCCTAATCTAAATATTTATTTGATTCTCTTTTCAACTGAAAGAAACTTCAACAACCGGAGGTTGATCACTGATTTGCATCAGTGATCAGCGCTCAACTGCTGTAGGATGCACAGATTATTTTTTCTAACTCAATTCAGTAAACAAAACCGTATTAGATGATTACTACGGTATACTTTTACTCTCTCTAATTCTATCAACTAATCTAAATGTTTTTTTCTCTTTACTGACACTAATTCTATTGGGTTAAAAATACTTTAGTAGATGATTACTATGATATATTTTTACAGTCCCTAACTAATGTAATCCTACCAACTAATCTAAATTATTTTTTACTTGGTTCTTTTTTCATAAAAAAAACAACAACCAGATACCGATCAGTGATGTTCGTCACCAACCAGCACTTCATGGCTGTAGGACGCACGCATGGATGAGAGAGAGGGAAAAAAAGTCTTTGCCAAAAATGAGCATGGGTGCTAATCAGTGGTATATGTCTAATCAACGGCTGTAGGATGCACACACAGAGTGGTACAAAGAGGATGGGGGAATAGTGAAAAAAAGTTTGGAAAAACAGCGAGCATGAGTGTGATTCAGTGATTTGTGTCACTGATAAACACTTGGCAGCCAGCTGCAAGATGTACACGTGGAGGTGGTGCAAAGGGGGTCAAGAAAAACGGAGAGGGACAAAAAAGTCCTGAAAACCAGCATCCATGGATGCTGATCAGTGATTTGCAACACTGATAAGTGCTCGGCGGCTGCAGTATGCACAATAAAGAAAAAACTGCCAAAGAACAAGTGATCATGTACTGGTCAGAGCTTGGTGGCAGAAGGGGGAAGGGAGAGTGGATGAAAAGGGGAAACTGGGGTGAAAAGACGGATTAGGGAAAGATCAGGCAACATCAGGGAGGCATCAGGAACTCTTCTTAAAGATTCTTCAGCAGAAGGAGCAGTAGCAGCAATCACAGTAATGGCACAGGATTCTGTGGCACCACAAGACCCAGCACGATGCACAGAGACACAGTAACTGCCCTGTACAAATCCGCAGCTAGAATGAGGAAGTACAGGGTGGTCACTGCCAGGTCACAGTGTGTCTGTGCGTTTTGATTGGTGCCATCGATGTTATCATCAATCGCACCAATCAGAGCTGGCCCTCGTGGTTGCTAGTCTCCGGTCTATGATTGGTGCTTTTACAGCACCGATCCTAGGCTGGACACAGTGTTTCAGGCAATCTAATTGCCTGAAACACTGAGAAATGCTGCGATTAGAAGAATTGAACAGCCAGTCACATCAATCGTAGTTGAGGGGCGGGGACGTTGCCTACCCTGGCCCCCGCCGCCATGTTTCCCTCTGTGAGAAACAGCAGGGATAATCATTCAATCACTGTGCGCTTAGTCACAGTGGTCACATGATTGACATGATGTATATATACTGCATCTGTCAGGAAGTTTTTCTTGACCGAAGGATGAAGTCCTTCCCGGCCATGACGTATACCTACTGTAAATGTCGTGAAGCAGTTAACCCCTTAACAACCGAGGCACTTTGTAGGTTAATGACCGGGTCTCATTTTTTAAATCTGACCAGTGTCACTTTATGAGGTAATAACTCTTCAACGCTGGAACGCTTCAACAGATCCCACCGATTCTGAGATTGTTTTCTTTTGACATATTGTACTTCATAAAAGTGGTACATTTTCACAATTTTAAAATTTTAATTCTTAAGCCCTTATACCAGAGAGTTATGTCACACAAAATAGTTAATAAATAACATTTCCCACATGTCTACATTACATCAGCACAATGTCATGTCGGACGCTGTTCAGACCAGGTCGTTCGACAGACAGCGGTAATTCCGCTTTTGACCACTATGCGCTCATTGGCGTCGGCTAGATTTTATCTAGCTGGTCCAGGGTTAAATTACCTGGTGCTCGGATTGGAAGCTGGGCCATGCCCACTGCCTTTAAATAGTTCTCCTGAACATTGGGCGTCGCCGATTATAGCTTCTGTCTTGTGCATGTTATCTCGGTCTGGAGTGGTGAGCTTGTAGTTGGAGTATCGTTGCTGGTGGTGTATTTCCCTTTGTCTTATTTGCTCCTTCCTATATTTGTATTTGTTTTGCCCTTTGCATTTATAGTGTATTCCTGAGTGACTGCGGCGTGGTGCTTATTTTTCCGTTATCCTTGTCTGTGCTAACTGTGGGTATTGGAGTGTGGACTCTTCACTGGGTGGTGGGTTGTGGTTTCAGCCTAGTGTTGAAACAGGAGATAAGGCGAGGGTGGAGGCTCAGACATGCACACCATCAGTGTAAACTCTGGGAGAGGGTCAGTCAGGGTTTCCCTAGTCTGAGGGAAATCGCAGGGGCCCGGGTTATTAGCTCTTTCCTGCCTAGGTCTCCCGTGACATTATAATCGACCAACATTATTTCCATGGATCCCATGATTTCCATAACCCGCCAGTTGGAGGCGCTGTCCCTACAGGTCACTGAGTTAAGGGGGGCAGTGCAGCAACAGGGACTAGCAGTGTCTAATGTGCAAGCTGGAGTTACAGGTAAAGTTGCTGAGCCTAAGTTTCCTTTGCCTGAAAAATTTGCTGGGGAAAGCAGTAAATTTGTTTATTTTCGTGAAGCTTGCAAACTGTATTTCCGTATGCGCCCGTTCTCCTCCGGTAATGAGGCTCAGCGTGTGGGCCTGGCGTTGTCATTATTGAGCGGGGATCCCCAAGCATGGGCGTTTTCTTTGCCATCTGATTCTGCTGCATTTGACTCTGTGGAGGGTTTTTTTCCTCTCTTGGAAACATTTACGATGAGCCTGACAGAATGGCTCTAGCAGAATCTAAGATACGCACTATTCGCCAGGGGGAGTGTGTTGCAGAGGATTACTGTTCTGAATTTCGCCGCTGGGCGGTCGAGACACAGTGGAATGAGTTTGCGCTGCGGAGTAACTTTATTCATGGAGTTTCTAATAGGGTTAAAAAAGCCCTCCTGATGTACGAGACTCCTGCTTCACTAGATTCCGCCATGAGTCTTGTTGTCCGCATTGATCGCCGTTTGCGTCAGAGGGATCATAAGACGCCGCCTGTGGGTGAAGGTTTAGGTTCACGTGAGGTTGCTGCAGGTGAGCCCATGGAACCTATGCAAATCGCAGGGGTATCACATGTTAAGAATCGAGCCCCTGTACTCAGGAAGCAGGGAGCCTGTTTTTTCTGCGGTAAAACTGGTCATTTTATTAATATCTGTCCTCTGCTGTCAAAGAAAGAAACAACGGCGGAAAACATTTTAAGCTCAGAGGGTGTGGAGGAGTCCAATCTGAGCTTATGTATATCCTCCATGGTGGTTTCTCAGTGCATGCTCCCTGCCAAAGTTGTTGTCGCTGGCAGAGAGCTGCCAATCACTGTTTTTGTGGATAGTGGTTCTGCCACAAATCTCATTGATGAGGAATTTGCGCGCACTGCTGGTTTTAGGATCGAAAAACTGCCTCATCCTATCCGCGTGGTCACCATCAATTCTGCTCCTCTCTCACAGGGGGAGATTACTGAGTTTGTGGCTGAGGTTAAACTCCACATTGGGGTTCTTCATTTCGAGCAGGTTACATGTAAGGTGCTCAAGAGTCTTCCGGCACAATTGGTTCTGGGTTTCCCATGGTTGTCTACACACAACCCGGTTATTGACTGGAAAACTCAGGACATAATTCAGTGGAGTGATTTCTGTCAGGAGAATTGCTTGGCCACATGTGTTTCTGCTGTGACTCCAAGCGTTCCTGAGTCACTTTTGGATTTTGTGGATGTGTTCTCTGAGAAGGGTTGTTCAGAGTTGCCACCACATCGCTCCTATGACTGTTCTATCAGGTTTAAACCAGAGGCCAAGTTGCCTAAAGCAAGGATGTTTAACATCTCCGGTCCGGAGAGACAAGCGCTAAAGGATTACATTGCTGAAAGTTTGAGCAAAGGGCACATCAGGCCTTCGTCCTCACCAGTGGCAGCAGGGTTCTTCTTCGTTAAGAAGAAAGATGGTGGACTACGGCCGTGCCTGGATTTCAGGGAGTTGAACCAGATTACGGTTCGTGATTTATACCCCATGCCATTGATACCGGATTTGTTCAACCAGGTGGCAGGTGCTAAGTGGTTTACCGAGCTTGACCTCAGGGGGGCGTACAACCTCATAAGAGTCCGTCAAGGTGATGAGTGGAAGACGGCTTTTAATACCCCTGAGGGTCATTTTGAAAATTTGGTGATGCCATTTGGGTTGACAAACGCACCTGCAGTGTTTCAACATTTCATAAATGATGTGTTCTCGTATGTTTTGGGGAAATTCGTTATTGTGTACCTAGATGACATCCTCATATATTCTTGCGACCGTGATACTCATTTAGATCATGTCAGGCAGGTGTTACAGCTCCTCAGAGAGAATAAGCTGTATGCAAAATTGGAGAAATGTGTATTTTCGGTACAGGAGTTGCCTTTCTTGGGCTATATTGTGTCTGCTTCTGGTTTTAAAATGGACGCCGCCAAGGTGCAAGCGGTGTTGCATTGGGAATGGCCTGATAACCTAAAAGCACTTCAGCGGTTCCTTGGGTTTTCTAACTACTATAGGAAGTTTATCAAGGATTTTTCTGTCATTGCTAAACTGCTAACTGACATGACTAAAAAGGGTACCGATTTCTCCGTTTGGCCTGAGGCTGCTGTGTGCGCATTTGAGTCTCTTAAAAACAGGTTTGTTTCGGCTCCCATTCTGGTGCAACCAGATGTATCAAAACCTTTTGTTGTAGAAGTTGATGCGTCTGAGGTTGGTGTGGGGGCGGTGTTGTCACAAGGCTCCTCCTTGAGCGGTTTGCGTCCGTGCGCCTATTTTTCCAAGAAACTGTCGCCCGCTGAATGTAACTACGATATCGGCAACAGAGAGTTGTTGGCAATCAAATTGGCCTTTGAGGAATGGCGACACTTCTTGGAGGGGTCGGTTCATCAGGTTACTGTTATTACCGACCATAAGAATTTGCTTTATTTGGAGTCTGCCAAGCGTCTGTCTCCCAGGCAGGCTCGCTGGGCATTGTTTTTCACGCGGTTCAACTTTGTGGTCACTTACAGATGGCCAGCCAGAACAGCATCATGATGCTCCGCCAAAACCTTTAAGCGGAGATGAAGCGGTACAAACGTTTTGTTGACGGGAAGCTCAGATGGTACCTCCTCCTGGGCCTCGGCAATCTCAGCCTCAACCTCGGTAGTGAGAGCCGAAACCACAACACCCTTTTGGAGGATGGGTACTGGATCTTCCCGAGGCTCTCCCCCCGGGAAACACCTGGACAAAGCATCCACCTTAGTGTTTTTAGAACCAGGTCTGTAAGTGACCACAAAGTTGAACCGCGTGAAAAACATATCACATTTGAAGTGACTTTAGAAGGGTTTGTGTGACAGAAAATACCCAAAAGTGACACCATTCTAAAAACGGCACTCCTCAATGCTATGTCGCATTTAGAGAACTCCTGATGTTCCTAAACAATGAAAATCCCCCACAAGTGACCATATTTTGGAAACTAGATCCCACAAGGAATGTATTTAGTTGTATGGTGAGCACCTTGAACCCCCAGGTGCATCACAGAAGTTTATAATGTAGAGCTGTGAAAATAAAAAAAAATCACATTTTTCCCACAAAAATGTTTTTAGCCCCTTTTTTTATTTTATTTTCACAAAGGTGCATTTTCTCCTGTTACCATACATTTTTTTGGTGCAATTTCTTCTGAGTGCAACAATACCCCATTTGTGGTTGAAAACGACTTATAATAATAATAATAATAATAATAATAATCTTTATTTATATAGCGCCAGCATATTCCGCAGCACTTTACAATTAAGCGAGGACATATACAGACAAATTCAATACAAGTTAAGACAATTTAAACAGTGACATTAGGAGTGAGGTCCCTGCTCGCAAGCTTACAATCTACAAGGAAATGGGGGGGACACAATAGGTGAAAAGTGCTTGTTATTTCAGGCACTTTCAGGTTATTTCAGACTTTTGAGGCACAGTGGAAAGCTCAGAAGAGAAGTACCATATTGGAGTTCAGATTTTGATGGAATGGTTTGAGGGTGCCATGTTACATTGGCAGAGCCCCTGAGGTGCCATAATAGCAGAAACCCCCCATAACTGATGTTATTTTAAAAACGGCACCTCTCAATGAACTCATCTAAGGGTGCAGTGAGCATATTAACACCACATGTGTCTCACATACATTTATTCCATTGGGTGGTGAACAAAGAATAATTAAATTTTTACAGCTAAAATGTTATTTTAGCCCCATATTTTTCATTTTTATAAGGTCTAATAGGAAAAAATGAACCTTATAGTTTGTTGTAATTTACATAGTCCATTGTGGTGGGTGCCACATAGATAAGAACTGATGGAAAAAAAAGTGCTAGTAAAAGAATATCTTTATTGAATTACAAAAGTGTAAAAGAAAAGTTAAAAAGACAGGGCAAAGAAGGAGCCTTCAACTGGTGGGGAAAAAGGAAGCAGCAGTGGAGAATGATAATAATAATTATTGATGATAATAAAATACACACTGAAAAACAATATAATATAATCCACACACCATTTATATAGGAATGAAGTGGGTGTAGAGCCAGGCTGTATGATAGTCTTCAAATTCAAGTGATGGCGGAAGGGAAGAGGGAGGGAGAAGGTAGGAAGGGGGGAGAGGGACAAACAAGGGGGAGGACTTAGCAAACACTGAATTGTTGCTCTGTATGCCAAGTTTTGCAAAATGCAATATTGAGTAGCCGCATATAAGTAAAAGATGGAAAGACCCGGAGACAAGGTGTAATAGGTATAAGGTGCTTATGAATTATAAGCCATGAAGGCTAAATTTGTGATATCACATGTACTAGTAGATTTGCAGTAAAAGAGCAGGTCTATTTGTATATCAAAGGCAATGAGAATCAGGTAGCTGCTATGGGACTGGTGCATTGGGGCTGTGCAATGGAATCAGCTGCTGCTAGGGATCCCCACGCCCAATTTGACAAGCACCGTTTCGCAGTGTCGATTCTTCCAGGGGCATGACAGGTCTGAAGGTGTTGGGGAGGAATATATACAGAGGTACCGGGTGCTAATTGGATGATGAAAAGTACAGGGATACTCTCCGGGGATTTTTTTAGCACATGCATGCCGGGTTCCGCCTCCTATGGCTAAAGGGACTTTCGGAATCGCGCTGCTGTCACGTGTGTAAGCACTTCAGGAGGTCAGAAGGAGATTTCGGACGTGGTGCGTGCGCAGTAGATGATGGGGGCGAGGGAAGCGCAGAGGGCAGGAAGAAAGACTGGAGTCACAGTGGGATGTAAGGACGAGATGAAACAATAAATGAGGGGAAGATAAAGAAAGGAGGTGCAGAATATAATGTGTGTAAAAGGAGCATATAATAAAGGGGAGAGAATGAAGAGAAAATGGTGTAAGTAAAAGGGGATAAAGAAGTGCAAAAACGAACCATTAGACTAGAAGCATAATCGATAAATCGAGTAAATATGGTATCGATATTATATCGATATATCGATAAATAGGTATATTACATAGGTGACCGAACAAGATAAAAGCAAGAGATTAGGAAAAAATAATCAAGATTAAATAAATAAATAAATACTAAAATATGACAGTGTATTCATAGGATGCAAAATAAATGAGTAGAGGGAATATGCAATAAAGGGATATTAAAATAAGTCTTGTGATAAAAAATATATACCGTATATCGAGTATAAGCCGACCCCCCTAATTTTGCAACAAAAAACTGGGAAAACTTATTGACTCGAGTATAAGCCTAGGGTGGAAAATGCAGCAGCTACTGGTAAATGTCAAAAATAAAAATAGATACCAATAAAAGTAAAATTAATTGAGACATCAGTAGGTTAAGTGTTTTTGAATATCCATATTGAATCAGGAGCCCCATATAATGCTCCATACAGTTCTTTATGGCCCCATAAGATGCTCCATATACAAATATGCCCCATATAATGCTCCATGCAGTTCTTTATGGCCCCATAAGATGCCCCATATAATGCTCCATGCAGTTCTTTATGGCCCCATAGATGCTCCATATAATGCTCCATGCAGTTCTTATGGCCCCATAGATGCCCCATATAATGCTCCATGCAGTTCTTATGGCCCCATAGATGCCCCATATAATGCTCCATGCAGTTCTTTATGGCCCCATATAATGCTCCATGCAGTTCAGTATGGCCCCATAGACGCTCCATATAACATTGTGCCACATGTAATGCTGCTGATGCTGCACTAAAAAAAGACATACTCGTCTCTCGTCACTGCCCGCTGCTCCTCAGCGTCCCGTCTCTCCACAGTAACTGTTTTTGCAGAGGGCGGCGCGCACACTAATACGTCATCGTGCCCTCTGACCTGAACAGTCACTGCAGAGGACGCGGAAGACGGGGCGGCGGTGGAACGAGGGAAGGTAAATATGACATTCTCACCTGCTCCCGGCGCTCCTGACGCGGTCCCTGCATGTCCCACGGTCTCCGGACGCGGCAGCTTCTTCCTGTAGTGAGCGGTCACATGGTACCGCTCATTACAGTAATGAATATGCGGGTCCACCCCTATGGGAGTGGAGTCCATATTCATTACTTTAATGAGCGGTACCAGTGACCGCTGAACAGAGGAAGAAGCTGCCGTGCCCAAAGATCGTGGGACATGCAGGGACCGCGTCAGGAGCGCCGGGAGCAGGTGAGTGTTTTACAGTCGTCGCTCCCCCTCACCCGCCGACCATGACTCGAGTATAAGCCGAGAGGGGCACTTTCAGCCCATTTTTTGGGGCTGAAAATCTCGGCTTATACTCGAGTATATACAGTAGGTAATTAGGATGATAATGTCAAAAGTGAAATTTATATAAGGAGAGTACTTAATAATTTGGAATGTGGATACCAAATAAAAAAAAGGTTTTAACAGACACAAGGTCCATTGCAATCATACTCTAGTATCAGAATCCCACAACATTGCAATCTCAAAAATAACAGAATAACAGAAGTTAAAGTGAAACTTATCACTTAAGGAACTAATTTTTCTCATATCAAAATCCTCATTTATGTCCATACGGGGGTCCACTTAATGGAGGTCCCATATCAAGGAGATCTCCGGCTGAAGCTTCCATGCCAGGAGTGATGCCACACTGAAGACAACATCTGATAGAAAGGATGAAGGGAAGCATATTAAGGTATGTACCTTGGAAAAAAGAGGGATATAGGATAAAATAAGAAACAGGAATATACTAAAAATTGACAAGGAATATTGCTGGAAGAAAAAAGGGGGAACTTATTTTAAAAAAATGTTTATTAAACAAACATTGAAATAAAACACCTTTAAAAACCTGGCCCAGAGACAACAATTATAAATTATAAAAAGGAATTGAAACCAAAGCTTTCATTTAGGCCCTGTGGAGTAATTGTGCACAGCCGATAGATCCATTTGCTTTCCAGTTGCGCCAGGGATTTGCCTAAGCCCCTCCTCATATCCCAAGGTTGATTTGATCAATCCCTTTAAATACAAGGCCCTTGGGGGTGGTATTAAAGTGGTGAGGCAGGGTTTACAAAAGTGATGGATCCTTGATAGTATTAGCAGCATTTTAAGTGTTTTCTGATGTCAAATTTTTTTGATCCATCTGTGTTGTAAAAGGTGCGGGATTTCCTCATATTTCCACAGGCTTTGCATAGACCACAAGGGAAGAAACCTTGTGGTAAGGATCTACTTGAGGGTTCAGAAGTGGGGTCATAATGGCTGTGTACAAGTAAATCTCTCAAATTGCGGCTTCTCTTTGCTACCAGGGAGGGGAAAGAGGGGAGAATTTTACGTAGGGTGGGGGTCCGTCGTGAGGATATTCCAATGGTTTTTTTTAACAGCTGTTTAATGTCATCCCATTGGTTGTTAAAGGTAGAAATAAATCTTACCTGATAAGCATTGTGATCATAATTCTTGGGAGCCTGGTAGATTAGATGTTCCCTGGCTGCTTTTTTGGCCCTCCTATATCCGTGTTTGATGCTTCTTTTGCTATAATCTAGATTTATAAGCCTTTGTGCCAGGTCAGCTTCTTGATTTTCAAAGTCCTCATTTTCTGAGCAGATTTGCTTAGCTCTCAGGAATTGGTCAGTGGGGATACCTTTAATGGTGGCGGGTGGGTAGGATGATGTGGCATGTAGTAAAGAATTGGTGGCTGTTGGTTTTCTGTATACGCTGGTATTCCCTTCACCATGCCCTCTACAGATACATTTATTTTGAGGTTGAGAAACTCGAGTTCTCTTCCAAATTTATAGGTTAGATTGATGTTAAACCTGTTTTAATTAAGTTTGGCCATCAAAGTGTGTAGGGTATCTACTGTTCCTTCCCACACAAACCAAACATCATCGATGTACCTCATCCATCCCTGTACCCATTGTATTTCAGTTATGGTGTCACCCTGGAAGATTTCTCTCTACCATGCCCTTAAAAAAAGGTTGGCATATGAGGGGGCACAGGAGGCCCTCATGGCTGTACCCTGTGTTTGTTTGCAAATATATTTTGTAAAAGTAAAGATATTGTTCTTTAATACAAATTCCAGAAGGATCAGAATCAAGTCAGTCATGGTGGGCTCCAAGTTGCTCTTCTTAAGATATTATGCATCCGCCTTAAGGCCATCTTCATGTCTGATGGAGGTATATAGTGCCTCTACATCAGCCGTGACCATTATCATATGGTCCTCTAGGCAGAGATGGTTTAATCTTTGTAGGGCGGCAGTCATGTCTTGTATGTAAGAGGGAAGTGTGGATACCAAAGGTTTTAAGTAATGGTCAATAAAGCTTGAAATAACCTCACAGAGGCCCCTGTTGCCGGATATAATTGGCCTACCAGGAGGGTCCAGTGGATCCTTGTGAAGTTTGGGGATCAGGTAGAGTGTTGAAAGTTCGGGATGGAGATTACGAATAGTGTCAACCATATTTTTAGGAATGATTCCCTGTTCAAAGGCTTTTTCAATAATCTGTAGTAGTTCGGCCTGAAAAGTGGATATAGAATTGTAAGGTAATTTGCGATAACAATATGGTACATTTAGTAACTTGTATGCTTGTTTTTCATATTGAGTGGCTGGCCAAACTACCAGATCGCCCCCCTTGTCAGCAGATTTAAACACTACATCTTTGAGCGACTGTAGACTAACTAGGGCCTGTTTTTCTTCCTTATTTAGATTTGATGTCTAAGGTGGTTTTTGTAAAAGGGATTCAATCTCTGAGGTGATGATTTTGGTGAAGACTTCAATGGCTGGGCACGTACTTATTGGGGGAATTTCTTTGATTTATTAAATAGTTGGTGTGGGAAGTAGTGGTTTCTTGTAGAAGCTCTTCCAGGTTTCTCAAAGCTTTGCTCTCCTCCATTGTGGTCAGAGTACCATTAGTGTGGTTCTTATGATGCAGTTATTTGAGTGTTAATTTCCGGACCAGAGAGATTTTTCACCGTCGTGAACATGTCTAAACGACGTGAGGGTGAGAAAGTCAGACCCCTCTCCAGAAGGCCAATTTGGGCTGGGGATAAAGTATATGCGGATAGGTTAATTACCTTTAATCAGTCCCCCTGTGCGTGATAGTTTCTGGATCTTGTGAAAGTATCCGGGAGTCTTTTGTCATTCCTAAGTACCCGCTGGGTACTTGATGACTCACTGATATTAACCTCCCCATTGCTTATGGAGGTGTTATTATTGGTGAGGGATGGAGCAGAGGTTTCTGAAGGACTCCTGTGGTGGGAGGGTCCTGTGGTCTTTTTATTGGTAGATTTTTCTTTATGAGTAGGGTTGGCCTTTGTCAGGACTCTGAACATTTTTTATTACCTTTTTGTGCATTACTGCCCTTTTCCAAGATGGCGTCTTTGGTCTCATGTGCACTGTGTCTTTCTGCTATAAAACTCCACCCCAGCCTTCAGTCTGTGCTAGAGTATTCTGCCTTGCATCCAGCTCCTGACCTCTGGTGACTCCCTGGCTATATACCTGCTCCTGTGAACCTGTTCCTGCTGCAGTAATCCTCCTTCATCTGCTGCTCGTGTTTACTTCCATCTGCATTTGCTGGACATGTAAGCTGTTGCTGCTTTGCAAGAACCTGAGACTGTTACCCAGACCTCCCTGGTTGAGCTAAGATATTGCTTGAACTGCCTTATAAGCGTATCAATCTGTGTTTTGGACTAAGCAAGGACTTATTCATGTCAAGTATCCTCAAGAATAATTGTGCTTCATAGACTTTCTGCATGATTGCATTTTCCTCTGAAGTTTCCTATAGACTGCTGAGCTGCATTTGATATTTGCACCAAGTGTTGTGGACTTGAGTTTCTCGCTGCACCTGTTTGAATCACCGTGTGATAATATAGACTTTACCACTTATAAAATGGTGTCCTGTAGTTGTCTTTTTCCACACAAAGAGTTTCCTGAGTTATCCCCTATAATTATTACAGCCTTCTTGTTTTGCCAACGGTAAATTTTGTTAGTATCGTAGTCATTTTATTCTCTTTGAAATTTTTTTTATTCTATTCTGACATACTTCAGTTTCCCACTTGTCTGCATCCCTATTAATATCCACCAAGATTTTATCAAAATTTTCTACAGGTACATCCTTTAGAAATAACTTCTCAAGTTCCTCAATGTTCTCATCAATGATTTTTAATGACGCTGTATTTTTGTCAATTATAATTTGAATGAATTCAGAAAAAGTGGTGGCTGCTGAAATCCATCGTTTGGTCAAAATTTCTTCCTCTAAATCAAAGGAGGGGTAAAGTTGTACCCTCAAACCACGGGGGATAATCAATCTAATCTCTCCATGTAGTTTTCCAAGGCTGGTCTATTCCACCATACCCATGTTTGTTGTGCAATTTCTCATGATTGCGCCAATACCCTACATGTAATTGGGAAATACAGTGAGTACGGAAAGTATTCAGACCTCTTTAAATTTTTCACTCCTTGTTTCATTGTAGCCATTTGGTACATTCAAAAATTTTCATTTTTTCGCATTAATGTACACTCTGCACCCCATCTTGACTGAAAAAAACAGAAATGTAGAAATTTATTAAAAAAGAAAAACCGAAATATCACATGGTCATAAGTATTCAGACCCTTTGCTCAGTATTGAGTAGAAGCACCCTTTTGAGCTAGTACAGCCATGAGTCTTCTTGGGAATGATGCAACAATTTTTTTCAACAAAAAACAGCAATTCAGGAATTTTTTTTTAATGTTTCGCATGTGGTAAAATTGATAAGGCAACTTTATTTAGTTCAGTACAATTACAGCGATACCACATTTATATCATTGTTTTATGTTTTGGTGCTTTTACACAATAAACACTTTTATAGGAAAATAAATTATTTGCATTCCTATATTCTGAGAGGTATAACTTTTTAAATTTTTCAGCTGATGGAGCTGTATGGCGGCTTTCTTTTTGCAGGACAAGATGACGTTTTCAGTTATGTTATTTTTATTTACATTTGGCTTTTGATTGAGTTTTATTCCACTTTTTCCAGCAGTATGATGAAAAGGCATAGTATGCCACTTTTTTTTTTACGGCGTTTACACTGCAACGTGGTGGCAGCATCATGCTGTGGGGATGTTTTTCGGCAGCAGGGACAGGGAAAATAGTTCAAGTTGAGGGGAAGATAAATGGTGCGAAATACAGGGATATTCTTGAGCAAAACCTGTTTCAGTTTGTCAGTGATTTGAGACTGGGATGGAGGTTCGGCTTCCAACAAGACAATGATCCAAAGCCCAAAGCCTACTGCTAAAGCAACACTCAAGTGGTTTAATGGGAAATGTGTAAATGTTTGTAGTGGCCTAGTCAAAGCCCAGACCTTAATCCAATTTAGAATTTGTGGTCAGACTTGAAGATTGCTGTTCACCAGAGGAAACCATCTAACTTAAAGAAGCTGCAGCAGTTTTGCCTTGAGGAATGGGCAAAAACCCCAGTGGCAAGATGTGGAAAGCTCAGAGACTTATCCAAAGTGACTTGCAGCTGTAATTACCGCAAAATACATCTCTACAAAGTACTGACTTTAGGGGAGTTATGCGCACTGAAGTTTTCAGTTATTTTGTCCTATTTGTTGTTTACAATAAAAAGAAAATCAAATCACAGTTGTAGGCATGTTCTTTACATGAACTGATGCAAACTCTAAAAAAAAATTGTTAAATTCCAGGTTGTGAGGTAGCAAAACATGAAAAATGCAAAGGGATTCAATTCTATCGCTAACCACTGTATATGTCCTATAAATAAAGAATTATTAAAAAAGAAAATAAAAAGGAACAGCGCAGCAGATGAAGACACATCATGCTTTATTTTGAAATGAGAAGATCTCTAGCAGTCCCATCAGCTTAGAACTAGCAGCAACCAGTGTGACCCAGCTACACCCACGTACTGTTCAGAGAAGTCTTCGCAAAAGTGTTCTTCATGGAAGAATTGTGACTAACAACCCATACTTCCAATATGAAATAGTTGGCTATAACAGAAGGCAGTTTATTTACAAAAAGACTGCAGAATAGAGCAATAATAAGTATGTGCAGGCAAAAGTCAAGCATGATGAAGGGTCCTTTCCAGTTAGGGACTACATTTCAGCAAGATTAATTATTTATTTGGTCAGGATTAATGGTGTCCTCAATGAAGAGAAATACAGCCAGATAACTTATCCATAATGCAATACCATCAAGGAGGTGTCTAATTTGCTCTAAATGTATTCAGTAGGGATGAGCGGATCCATGGATGTTCAGATTTGGTTGAACTGTAGTCTAAATTTCCTTTCAGGCATCAGAACTTGACCCAAACTTGACCTTGAAACTGATAGAAGTCAAAGGGAACCCGAACTTTGGGGCTTTAAAATGGTCATAGTAAGGGCTAGGGGGCTGCAAAAGAAAGCAAAATGGGGGTAAGAGCAGGAAAATTTCCCTGCAAACAAATGTGGATAGAAAAATTACTTTAAAAAATAAAAAATAATAATCTTGAACCAGGAGGCAGAAGTCCAAGTGGAGAAGGAAGTGGAAGTGGCGGTGTAGGTGGAAGAGGTGGAGGAGGCGGTAGCCAACACTGTTTTTGTGTTTTGTTTGTTATTAATTTTTGGAGGTACTTCAAAAACAGGCTCTGTGGGGGCATTCTGCAAAGAGGTAGTGTAATAATTTGCAGGTCACTCTCTCTATATACAGGCCATGTAATACTCTGCATTTTTGGGGGACAAAAAGAATGAGGAGAGCATCAAATAGGGGACGTGTCCGTGTTGCTGCTGGTGGTGGTGTAGTTGCTGCAGGAAGATAGAGGACATGGTCTATCTGTGCCTGCAACGTGCCCAAATGAAATGCCTTCCTCTGGTGCACACAGTTGACAGGACGTTCTGCGTAATTTCATAGGCCTCAATAGACAAATAGTGAGGCCAGAACAAGTAGAGGTGGTTTTAGATTGGATGGTTGAGAGTGCCTCAAGTTCCTTCGCGTTGTCTTCCACCCGGTCCCCAGCTGAGCGCGCAGTTTGCACCTGTGGCCCATGGGCATCTGTCTTACTCGTCAAGCTCTTGCAAATCAGTCAAGCAGTCTGAGCCCCAAGTCATGCAGCATTCACTTCTGTTTTTTGATGATTCCGCAGGCTGTGCTTCCGTGGACCAACTAATTGGACTTGCCCCACAAATGGAAGAGATTAAGTGCACGGATGCCAAACCACTTATTCCATTTGAGCAGGAGTACGTGGAAGGGTAGTGCAAATGGTCAGTGGAGCACCACAACACATTTCAGATGATGACTTAACACAGGTGCCAACTTCTGCTGTGTGCAGACTGGCAAGGAGGGCAGGGGTGAGGACTGGGTGGAAGATCATGCAGGTGATTATTATTAGTGATGGGCGAGCACTAAAATGCTCAGGTGCTCGGATTGAGCAAATTGGAATGCTCGGGTGCTCGACCCGGGGTCCTTTTAGGGTCTAAAAACGTCTGAAATCGATGGGAACAGTGCTGAAATCACATGGGAACATCATGATGTGGACCCCTGTAAGCATTTCTGATTACCAGGTCACAGCTGTACTTGAACTTGTAATGCCCATGCAGAAAGTGTATGGGCTGACAAACACTTGCCCCAGGAAGGTACACATCAACATACTGTGTAAACATTTTTTTTACGGGCATCATAAACACCCTTGAAAAAAATAACTTGGCTGTTGCATCATGGAACACGCTCACCCTGGTGATCTAGTGGTGGTGTCGGAAGAGACGTGGAGTATGGCCTCCTAAAAATGTTTTCCCAGTTTAAAGGAGCTGGTCTCCGATACTTGTAATGTCCATACACTAAAGGCCCCGTCTCACACAGCGACGCTGCAGCGATACAGACAACGATGCTGATCGCTGCAGCGTCGCTGTGTGGTCGCTGTGTGGTCGCTGGGGAGCTGTCACACAGACAGCTCTCTCCAGCGACCAACGATCAGGGGAACGACTTCGGCATCGTTGAAACTGTCTTCAACGATGCCGAAGTCCCCCTTCAGCACCCGGGTAACCAGGGTAAACATCGGGTTACTAAGCGCAGGGCCGCGCTTAGTAACCCGATGTTTACCCTGGTTACCAGCGTAAATGTAAAAAAAACCAAACAGTACATACTCACCATCTGTTGCCCGTCAGGTCCCTTGGCGTCTGCTTCCTGCTCTGACTGAGCCGCCGTACAGTGAGAGCAGAGCGCAGCGGTGACGTCACTGCTGTGCTCTCACTTTACGGCAGCAGTCAGAGCAGGAAGCAGACGCCAAGGGACCTGACGGGCAACAGATGGTGAGTATGTAGTGTTTTTTTTTTTTTTACATTTACGCTGGTAACCAGGGTAAACATCGGGTTACTAAGCGCGGCCCTGCGCTTAGTAACCCGATGTTTACCCTGGTTACCAGTGAAGACATCGCTGGATCGGTGTCACACACACCGATTCAGCGATGTCAGCGGGACCTCAACGATCAAAAAAAGGTCCAGGCCATTCTGACACGACCAGCGATCTCGCAGCAGGGGCCTGATCGCTGGTACGTGTCACACATAGCGAGATCGCTACTGAGGTCGCTGTTGCATCACAAAACTTGTGACTCAGCAGCGATCTCGCTAGCGATCTCGCTATGTGAGACGGGGCCTTTAGTGTATGGGCTGACAAACATTTCCCCCTGGGGGGTACACATCAACATAATGTGTAAACATTTTTTTTTACAGGCTTCAAAAACACCTTTTAGCACAATAACGTGGCTGTTGCATCACGGACCACGGTCACTATGGTGATCTAGTAGTGGTGACTGATGAGGATGAGTATAACAGCTAATAGACAAAATCAGGAAGCGTATACCCATGTGTGGGTGTGAAGAGGTGCATGGGAATAGACCTCCCAAAAAAATGACACTGGATTTGAGGTTATGTTTCGCTGTTATCATTCTTGTGTAAAGACATATGGCCCAATCCAGCCATTGTTCATTTTTATAAGAGTCAACCTGTCAGCATTTTCAGTTGACAGACGGATGAGCTTATCAGTTATAATTCCACCAGTGGCACTAAAAACCAGCTCTGGCAAAACGCTAGCGGCAGGGCAGGCCAGGACCTCCAAGGCATAGAGAGCCAGTTCATGCCACATGTCCAGCTTGGATACCCAATAATTAAAAGGCACAGAGGAATCACGGAGGACTTTGGTACGGTTAGCAAAACACTCTCTCAGCATCTTCCAAAACTTTGCACTCCTTGTGAGAGTACCCTGCGCCTCAGGGCCAGTGTGATGGGAGTGTCTGAGAAAACTCTCCCAGAACTTTGCCAGTGCTGGATTGGAGTTGTGTCCGTGGTTAGGTGGGCTTTCCCAGTAACAGCATTGTTGAGGGCACCGCTAATATTGTGGGACACGTGCTTGTGTAATGCTGGGATGACTCACTGGGAGAAATAGTGGCGGCTGGGGACCGAGTACCTTGGGACGGACGCTGCCATCAGGTTGCGGAAAGGCTTAAAAGGCAACATTTCGAGCGCAAGCAGATGAGAAATGTGCGAGTTTAGTACTGTTGCCTATGGGGCGTTGGCTGCGTATTTACGCTGCGTTCCAAGGACTGGGGTATGTTCAACTGAACGCTGCGCTGGGACAAGGATGTGCTTGATGATGGTGCTAGCTGAGTGTGTGCAATGACAGGTGCAGGGCAGGAGGCATCTTCACTGGCACCATGGACAGGGGATTGGTTTCCACACACAACAGCGAAAGAAGCAGTGGTGTCACCCACAGACGGTGTTCCTGGACCCAGGGGTTTGGCCCACAAAGTCAGGTGCTTTGCTGCCATGTGCCTGTTCATGCTGGTGGTGGTCTGGCTGGTAGTTTTGCTACCCCTGCTGATGCAGGCATGGCAGGTGGTGGAAATGGCCTGTTTGGGGTGATCGGCAGTCTTTAAAAAACAAACAGACTCGGGATTATCTAACAATTGTACTGACAACTTCCGTGGTGTTGGTGTTATGAGGAAAGGTTGCCCGCCTTCTGTCTGCTGCCACCACACTGCTTCTTCCTGTTGGGGTGCTACGTCTCCCTCCTGTGTTCTGATGTCCTCGCTCTGCATGTCCTGCCAGGTTGGGTCAATTACTATATCATCCACCACATCATCTTCCACTTCCACACCCTGGTACTCCTCCTGATTTTCTGGCAATTATGTCTCATCATCGTCCACCTCTTGTGACAAGTTCCCACGGTCACCTTTGTGTGATCATGGCTGCTCAAATATTTGGGCATTGCTACATGCGATCTCCTCTTGCCTCGCTTCAAGTGGATCGGGCGAGAGGCCCGAATCTACAAGGTGGGCCATTTATATGGATACACCTAAATAAAATGGGAATGGTTGGTGATATCAACTTCCTGTTTGTGACACATTAGTATTTGGGAGGGGGAAAACTTTTCAAGATGGTGGTGACCATGGCAGCCATTTTGAAGTCAGCCATTTTGGATCCAACTTTTTTTTTTTCAATGGGAAAAGGGTCATGTGACACATCAGACTTATTGAGAATTTCACAAGAAAAACAATGGTTTCCTTGGTTTTAACGTAACGTTATTGTTTTATGAGTTATTTACAAGTTTGTGACCGCTTATAAAATGTGTTCAAAGTGCTGCCCATTGTGTTGGATAGTTAATGCAACCCTCTTCTCCAACTCTTGACACACTGATAGCAACACCGCAGAAGATCGGGAGACCTTGGTGGCTATTCAACTGGCCCACGATGACCAATCCACTTTCCAGGAAACTGTTCATGTAGGAATGCTCGGACCTGACACCCATAATGTGGTGATGCAAATGGAAAAGTGAACAGCTCTTCAGAGTGTCCAAGTGTAGAAGCAGTTGTCTTCAGCACTCGGCATGGTGGAAGGATGATCAGTGTGAGGAATATGCTGTCCAGACTCACGTCCACTACAAATGGCTGAATTTGGAGCAAATTTATATGTGATCCATGTGCAGGAAAACCACAGTTTAAAATATCTGGCCTGTAGCTAACAATTTTTTTTTCAGCAAACTGGTGTCAATAACTAGACTAAGACACTGGAAAAACAGTTGAATGGAGGCCCCCAAATGCCACAATTTGGACCTCACAGATAGATGAGGCGTGTGACGGAGATACTACACTGTAAAATATATGGCCTGTATTTTTATTTTTTACAGGAAAATAGTGTCAAGAACTAGTGTAACACAGCAAAAAAAGATACCCCACTTTCCAATATTTTTATTGTACATTTTTATAGTGCCATTTATTCCATGACACTTTACATGTGAAAGGGGGCAAATATAGACAAATACTACTAAACATGAGCAAAAAAACTAGGCACACAAGTACATAAGGAGGGAGGACCCTGCCCACGAGTGCTCACAGTCTACAGGGGATGGGTGAGGATACACTAGGAGAGGGTAGAGCAGGTTGTGCAGCGGTTCGGTAGAAGCAGGCTGTAGGCTTGTCGGAAGAGTTGAGTCTTCAGGTACTTTTTGAAGGTTTCTATGGTAGGCGAGAGTCTGATGTGTTGTGGTAGAGAGTTCCAGAGTATAGGAGAAGCACGGGAGAAGTCTTGGATGCGTTGTGGGAAGAAGAGATGAAAGGGGAATAGAGAAGGAGGTCGTGAGAGGATCAGAGGTTGCGTGAAGGTAAGTACCGGGAGACCATGTCACAGATGTATGGAGTAGACAGGTTGTGGATGGTTTTGTATGTCACTGTAAGAGTTTTGAACTGGAGGCTCTGGGTAATAGGAAACCAATGAAGGGCTTGGCATAGGGAAGAGGCTGGGGAATAGCAGGGAGACAGGTAGATTAGTGGGGCAGAAGAGTGTAGGATGGATTGGAGTGGTGCCAGAGGAGACCAGAGAGTAGGAGGTTGCAGTAGTCAAGGCGGGAGATGATAAGGGCATGCACTAGTGTTTTTGTGGTGTCGCAGTCAAGGAATGAGTGGATCTGGGAGATATTTTTGAGTTTGAGACGGCAGGAGGAGGCAAGGGCTTGGATATGTGGCTTGAAAGAGATGGTAGAGTCGAGGATCACCCCAAGACACCGGGCTTATGGGACTGGGGAAAGTGAGCAGCCATTGATAGGGCTGGTGGAGGGGTAGAGTGAGATGGGGGAAAGATGACGAATTCTGGTTTGTCCAGTTTTAGTGAGCAGAAAAGAAGGCCGAGATAGTGGACAGACAGTGTGGGATTTTGACAAGTACGGAGGTCGGGTCAGGTCCAGATAGGTAGATCTGCGTGTCATCAGCCTAGAGATGATCCTACATACTGTGGGATTCTATGAGCTGTCCCAGGCCGAAGGTGTTGTAGTTGGAGAACAGTAGGGGTCCTAGAACAGAGCCTTGAGGAACACCATTGGACAAGGGGCGGAGTGAGGAGTTGGTGTGGAGGAGGGAAACACTGAATGTTTGGTCTGTCAGATATGACGATATCCAGGATAGGGCCAAGTCTGTGATGCCAAGAGATGAGAGGATCTGTAGCAGAAAGGAGTGGTCCACAGTGTCAAAGGCAGAAGACAGGTCCAGAAGGACGACAGTAGTGTCTCTTGCTCTTGGCAGTTAGTAGGTCATTGGTGACTTTAGTTAGAGCAGTTTCAGTTGAGGGATGGGGTCGGAAGCCAGATTGTAACCAGTCAAAGAGGGAGCAGGAGGAGAGGTCAAGATGTACATGTTGTTCCAGTAATTTTGAGGCATAAGGGAGAAGAGTATAAATAACAAGGTCCCAAATATCTTAAATACCTTGAGCAAATATTTATACAACAACATTCCCTCTAGGTGTGGGAAAAATAAAGGCATGGACAAAATTACAATAAAGATACTTTATTAATAATTATGCAAAAATAATAAAGACAAACAAGGAAAATCTCAATAAAAACAAGCAGACACAGGACAAAACCAGTGTATAATTTAACCATTTGCGAGTATAAGTGGTGTTTGTATAAACTACTAAATGTGCAGCAGCAGATATATGGTCTGGGCTAATAGACTAGCTGAAGAATGAACACAAAATGAACACAAAAATTAATATAAATATTGTAAAACCACACTAAAAACACACGATTTAAAAAAGGCTACACAGGATTATTGCACAAAGAAACAGAGGTAATACGTTTCTTTGAATTGTTTGAATGAGACAATGGGCTTTAGTTCGTTCTTATGATATCTAATCATGTGTATAGCCGTCCTCTGATTTTCAATCTTATTGCTACGTATTACCTCTGTTTCTTTGTGCAATAATCCTGTGTAGCCTTTTTTAAATCGTGTGTTTTTAGTGTGGTTTTACAATATTTATATTAATTTTTGTGTTTATATTGGTTCTAGGATTGTGTACTATAATTGGACCCTATTTTATCCTAAGGTTGAGTTTGGACAGCATTTAAGGAAATGGACTTTACAGCTATGCTGAGTATCTTCAATCAAAACTCACCTTGTTATTTATATCGTATAATTTTAGGTGTCTTATATATGTACGCATTATGTCACATGTAATATAGAGTTTGCACATTTGTTTGTTGTTTTCTTCTTTTTTTATATTCATGACTGTTGCTCCTTTTTTGGCAATAACATCTTAGACAAATTAGTTTAGAATATATTGTTATGTAGGATTTAGGCGCATGTTAGGGATATATTATGGTATAGCTCCATTATTTATAGTGCATATTGCCATCAGGCATAATTTAATGTAAATTAGCTTATTTGGGTTTACTGTTCAAATAGCTCCTATTAATCATACTTCATAGATTTTTGGTCTGTAGTGGCATGCAGGTTAAGTTATCGGCCGCTTAGTGCTTTTTTGTTTCTGTCTATTGTAGGTTGGTAGCCTTTACCACGCCCTCTATTAGCTGCGTTACACTCTATCAGCGATACTTCGCTTACTAATGGTAGACACGGTTTAGTGTATTCTCTTCATTGGTCCTGCCTACCTGATGTTATTCGGCTCCACCACGCCCCTCACTAGCTGCGCTCCACCTCATCAGCGATATTTTCTTTTCTAACTGCAGGCTGGGATTAGTGCGCATGCCCCGGATTTGGCCGCTCTGTGACTTACAGCCCCGCCCATCAGGTGACGCGAGCGTTCCACGCTTGCGTACCAGGCAGCGGAGGTCTGGAAGCCACTGATCTTGTATGAGCGTCCAAAAGCCGGCGCATGCGCCGTATTATACCTTGCACGCAGCCATGCAATATCAGCTGTTCACAATCTCTAAGCTAAATTGTTTGCCATTTATAATGAGCACCTCCGCACACAAAGCACACTTGCCCCCTTATGGAGGAAGCCTGAGTGGCGAAACAGTGCTGTCGGGGTGCAGCACAGGCAGACCATATTTCATACAACTATCATGTAAGTTCATTCAGTCCATTTGTGTATTCATGGTGTGGCTATACATTGAATGCAGATATATAATCATAGGTGTAGTACCTTTTGCCTATTAGTTTTCAAATTAGCTATAGGCTATTAGCACTTTTGCACTTGGTTACTTACCTTGTATATAGATCCACATTCAGTTATTTTCATTATATTTGTCGAGGTCATCCTAATTGCTGCATATATTCTTGCAAGCATGCCCTTGTGGTGATGTTGTTCATCTTTCAGTTAGTTCATTAGATGTTCTTTATTCAGTTATTTCCATTATAGCTGTCAAGGTCATTTTGCATGCTTTAAACACCATTGCTGCATATAATTTTGTAAGCATGCCCTTGTGGTGATTTTGTTCATTCTTCAGCTAGTCTATTAGCCCAGACCATATATCTGCTGCTGCACATTTAGTAGTTTATACAAACACCACTTATACTCGCAAATGGTTAAATTATACACTGGTTTTGTCCTGTGTCTGCTTGTTTTTATTGAGATTTTCCTTGTTTGTCTTTATTATTTTTGCATAATTATTAATAAAGTATCTTTATTGTAATTTTGTCCATGCCTTTATTTTTCCCACACCTAGAGGGAATGTTGTTGTATAAATAAGGGAGAAGAGATATCGGGCGATAGCTAGACAAAGCGGATGGGTCGAGGGAGGGCTTTTTGAGGATGGGTGTGATCTTGGCATGTTTGAAGGATGAGGGGAAGACACCTGTTGTGAGTGAGAGGTTGAAGAGGTGTATTAAGGTTGGGACAAAGACCGCGGCAAGGTTAGGGATGAGGTGGGACGGGAGCGGGTAAAGCATGCAAGTGGTGAGGTGTGATCTTCTGCCATGGTGGAGAAGCTGGTTTTGGAGGAACAGGGTTGAGCAGCTAAGAGGGACATTGGGTGCTGGGGGCCAAAGCTTTCTCTGATCGTATTGATCTTCTGTTTAAAGAGAGAGGCAAAGTCTTCAGCAGAAATGAGAGGGGGGGGGGTAGAGAATTGAAAGTGTTGAAAAGCGGTTTAGGGTTGTGAGACAGGGAGGATATGAGAAGTAAGTTTGTTTTGCGGCAGTGAGCATGGACTTGAAGCTGTCGAGGAACTGCTTGTATGCAGTGAAGTGGTCAGTAGAGCGGGATCACTTCCATCTCCGCTCAGTGATCCTGGAAGCCAGTCTCTGTTCTTTGGTCAGCCAGGGCTGCCTGTTCAGTGTAGGAGTTTTGCTACGCATGAGCAGGGTGGCCGAATCAAGTGTAGGTGTTATTGTGCTGTTATAAAAAGTGGCAGCAGTATCTGTGTCATGAAGGGAGGCTATGTCTGTAAGAGGGAGAAGGGACTCAGAGAGCGATTGTAAATTGAGGTGTTTGAGATTTCTGCGAGGGTGAGTTTGTGGAGTGGGGTTGCACACTAGGAGAGGAGAGGGAAGAGAATGACAGTAGGTTGTGGTCAGACAGAGGGGGAGGTGAGTTAGTAAGAGAGCAGAGGCAGGTGAAGATGAGGTCCAGCATGTGGCCATCTTTGTGAGTGGCCTCAAAGGACCATTGAGCGAGGCCAAAGGAGGCAGTCAGTGTTATAAGTTTAGAAGCAGCTGAGGTGGAAGTGTCAATGGAGATATTGACGTCACCCATGATGATAGTGGGGATGTCAGCAGAGAGGAAATGAAGTAGCCAGATGGTGAGGTGGTGAAGAAATGTGGAGATGGCTAGTTCTAGTTCCGGGGGGTGGTAGATGACAGCCAGCTGGAGGTTGGAGGGGGAATAGATACGGACGGAGTGCACCTCAAATGAGCGAAAAGTAGCAGAGGGTGGTAGCGGGATTGGAGTACTGGAGTAGGTGTCGAACAGGAGCAAGCCAACTCCTCCACCATGTTTGTTGCTGGGGCGAGGTATGTGAGAGAGGTGGAATCCACCATAGGAAAGCGCTGCTGGAGAGGCTGAGTCAGAGGGGGTGAGCCAGGTTTCAGTGATGCCAAGGAAGGAGAGTTTGTTGGTGATGAAGAGGTCATGGATAAATGGCAGTTTGTTGTAGACAGAGCGTGCTTCCATAGTGCTCTAGGTAGGGGGACCGGGGGAGAGGGGGCTGGATGAATGGTATGAGGTTATCATAGTTGGGAAAATGTGTGGAGAATCGTGGCCGGGGGTTAGAAATGAGTGTGGGGATGTGTTGAGGAGGGCCAGGATTTGGGATACATCACCAGCGATGAGAAGTAGCAGACAGAGCGTTAGAAGGTGGGAGCAGGATAGGACATGATGCGGCCATGTGTGTCTAGAGAAAGAGGAATGTATGTGTAGGAACAGTTCTGAGGAGGTGAGATGGCTGGGGAGTATTGAGGGAGAAATGACTAGTTCTTTACTAGGTGGAGGGATTGCAGGAGATTGTAAGAAGGAAAGTAGTATGGGGGTGAAAGAGAAAAGAAACCGAAACATTGTAGTGCTTTGGTAATTTGTTACTTTCCAGTCACAATTCAGTCTAATTCAAAGTAATTAAAAAGATGGAATTTGAAAGATGGAAGTTAAAAGATGAATGGAGCAGACTGCGTCTGGAGCAGACGCCTGCATGTGAATATATCCCCAGCTAAGGGTAATTGTGTGAATAAGGAGGTGGCTGGGTATGGGAGACCAGATGCAGAGTTAAGCAAAGGTCATAAAGTGAGGGAGGGGGTTGGACTGACCACTCAAAGAGATGACAGAATAGCATAATGAGAGACATGAAACAGGTCATGGAAACAAGATGATAGGTAAGAAAGCATACCAGAAAAAGATTATATGTGCTGCACATAGACACGCAGATGCCAGGGAAAGCATAGAAAATCAATGCAATATATAGAGACATTCAGGAGCCAGGGAGAGCTGTGGAAAGTCAGTGCATACCATAGAAAAATCAATGCAACATACATAGACATTCAGGAGACAGGGAGAGCTGGGGAAAGTCAGTGCATACCTGTGGGAAGAGGAGTACAGCTCGATTAGATGGTACAGATGATAATATTGTAGCAGTGATGAGTAGCCAAATGCATTCTAGAATTCAGTCTAATTCAAAGTAATTAAAAATATGTAATTTAAAAGATGGAAGTTAAAAGAAGAATGGAGCAGACTGCGTCTGGACGACTGCATGTGAATATATCCCCAGCTAAGGGCAATCAGGTGGGATTCAAATATCTGCCCTTTATAAAAAAAATTGTGGCCGGCAAAATTGTGTCAATAAGTAGGCTAAGACACAACAAAAACAATTCTATAGAGGCCTGAAATGGCACAATTTTGACCGCAATGATATGCGTTGTGGCAGACAAAATCCAGTGTAAAATATCTGCACTGTAGCTACATTTTTTTTTTGGCATCAAAATGGTGTCAAGAAATTGTATAAGACACTCAGAAAAATTTTTACAGTACAAAAATGGCAGAATTTTATGTGCACTCAGATGCGACCGCTGGGACGGGCAAACCTGTTTAAAATAGCTGGATTTTCACGGTGTACTATGAAAATAATCTGGCTGTATTCTGCATTCCCAACAAGCAAATGGAGAAGAAAAAGTGGGCTCTGAATTGATTTGGAATTAAATAAACAGGATTAAGATGCAAAAAAAAAATTATTCCTGGCCAATGATACCTAGGGCTATGTATATACGGTCAATATATGTAATGGGCAGCAGCTGCAGATAGTAATGGAATGGACCCTCTTGATGTATGCAATGAAGTATGCCACATACAGTGCCTGCCTGCTACTGATATCTATATACCCACATACACTCCGTGCCTACCTAGCACTGCAATCTATATACCCCGTAATTAACCCTTAGAATGACTGTTGGTTTAGCTGGATTTGTGTATTCAATTATGGTATACCCAGAGTAACTGTATACCCCACCTATTCTGTCCCTATCGCTGCAGCAACTCTCCCTACACTGGTGATTCCGGAGATGACTGTGCCAAGCAGGGTGGCGCAAGGCCTGATATAGACCCGATGACGCTGTGCGGCCAATCACTGTAATGCCACAACCAACATGGCTGCGGCATTACAGTGTGTGGCAGACAATCCCTGCATTTTGATTGGTACGCTAAAGAGCGCCAAACTTGCAGGGCGGGGACCCGAGGTCCCGCCGAATAATCCCGGAAATGCTAAGCGCTCACCAAGCACCGCGAGTACAGCGATGCTCAGGCGAGTGCTCGCTCATCACGGTTCCCTGAAAAATGCCCACAGGAAAATTGCCCACACGGAAAATTGCCAATTGCAGCATCACAAAGTTTCAGATCTATGATATTTGAGGTGAAGGGTGAGGATATTCACATGTGTGATCAACTTGTGATTTACAGTTGACCTAGTGCAAAACTGCAAACATGCTGAAGATCTGTGGTTTGTAGCAGTCTGTCATTATCAGCAATAGATAGATCTAGTCTGCTCATCTCTCACTGATTCTGCCTTACTCCTCCCACCAGCCCAGAACAGCAGCACATGCAGAACCAGCAGCAGTGTAATCCAGAGGAGCCATCACTGCTATCAGTACTCTCAAAAGAATTACTATTATCTGTGGAGTTACATGGGACTGCAGGTCAGATCTACCGTATTTTTCGGACCATAAGACGCACCCCAAATTTGGGGTGAAAATTGCAGAAAAAGATTTTTTTTATAAGATGGGGGTCCATCTTATTGTCCGAATTTACAGTATCTTACCCGAGGGCTGGCGGTGGCAGAGCAGGCATGGTGTTGGCAGAGGTGGGGTGATGCGATACGGCGTGCACCTGAGCAGGGTCCCTTCCTGCTTAGGTGGGCGACGCCACGGCCTGGTGTCCATGGGGGGGGTTGAAGCAGTGGTGTGGCGATGGCAGAGGTGCGGGGATAATGAGCGGTATGGCGGGAGAGGCCTGGTATCGAATGTGAGCAGCAGAGCCGGGTTAATCACTTCTCGGTGGCGGCGGCCATCTTCCTGAGGCCGCGCGTATGCAGATGGAGTGCTCCGCTTCCCGGGGCTTCAGGAAAATGGCCGTGGGAGGCCGCACGTGTGCAGATGGAGGTCACGGCGGCCATTTTCCTGAAGCCAAGATCTAAATCTGCGAACTCGGCTTCAGGAAAATGGCCGCCGCGATCTCTATCTGTGCACACGCTGCCTCCCACGGCCATTTTCCTGAAGCTCCGGGAAGCAGAGCACTCCATCTGCGCACACGCGGCCTCAAGAAGATGGCCGTCGCCACCGAGAAACCGGTGATTAACCCGGCTCTGCTGCTCACATTGGATACCAGGCCGCTGCGTCACCTCACCTGTGGAAGGGACCCTGCTCACTCCATAACGCTCATCATCCCTGCACCTCTGCCGGTAAGCCTGCATTAGGACTATAAGACGCACCCCCCATCTTCCTCACATTTTTTGGAGGGGAAAAGTGCGTGTTATAGTCCGAAAAATACGGTAATACATCATCATCTCAGTGGTTGCCCACCAAAAGCAGGGTGATGCTGGCTGAGATAGATGGTCCTGGAAGCCCAGAAGGCACAGGAGAAAAGTGAGATTCTGTCAGAGAAGTGGAAGTGCCATAGCAGCGCCTGCAGAGCTTCTCACCTATAATTCTATATTATTCCACTGCCCTGCAGAGCATCTCACCTATAATTCTATATTATTCTTCTGCCCTGCAGAGCATCTCACCTATAATTCTATTATTCTTCTGCCCTGCAGAGCATCTCATGTATACATGCATATACTATACCCATCTTACAGAGCATTTAACCTATAACTTCCTTTCCAAGCCCCGACGTGTGCCCAAGCAGTGGTTTACCCCCACATATGGGGTATCAGTGTACTCAGGAGAAATTGGACCCCAATAATTGTTGCCCAGTTTGTCCTGTTACCCTTGTGAAAATAAAAAATTGTTTGCTAAAACATCATTTTTGAGGAAAGAAAAATTATTTTTTATTTTCACGACTCTGCGTTGTAAACTTCTGTGAAGCACTTGGGGGTTCAAAGTGCTCAATATTCCAATATAGGGTCACTTTTGGGGGAGGGTTTTCTACTGTTTAGGCACATCTGGGGCTCCACAAACGCAACGTGACGCCCTCAGACCATTCCATGAAAGTCTGTGTTTCAAAACGTCACTACTTCCCTTCCGAGCCCCGACATGTGCCCAAACAGTGGTTTACCCCCACATATGGGGTATCCGTGTACTCCGGAGAAACTGGACAACAACTCTTGGGGTCAAATTTCTTCTGTTACCCTTGGGAAAATTTAAAAATTCTGGGCTAAAAAAATATTTTTGAGGAAAGAAAACATTATTTTCACGGCTCTGCATTATAAACTTCTGTGAAGCACTTGGGGATTCAAAGTGCTCACCACACATCTAGATTAGTTCCTTGGGAGGTCGTTTCCAAAATGGGGTCACTTGTGGGGGAGCTCCAATGTTTAGGCACACAGGGGCTCTCCAAACGTGACATGGTGTCCGCTAATGATTGGAGCTAATTTTCCATTCAAAAAGCCAAATGGCGTGCCTTCCCTTCCGAGCCCTGCACCCAAACAGTGGTTCACCCCCACATATGAGGTATCATCGTACTCAGGACAAACTGGACAACATTTGGGGTCCAATTTCTCCTGTTACCCTTGGGAAAATAAAAAATTCCTGGCTAAAAATCATTTTTGAGGAAAGAGAAATTATTTTTTATTTTCACGGCTCTGCGTTATACAGTTATATGAAAAAGTTTGGGCACCCCTATTAATCTTAATGTTTTATAAAAATAGTTTTTTTTCCAACAGCTATTTCAGTTTCATATATCTAATAACTGTTGGACACAGTAATGTTTCTGCTTTGAAATGAGGTTTATTGTACTAACAGAAAATGTGCAATCTGCATTCAAACAAAATTTGACAGGTGCATAAGTATGGGCACCTCACCAGAAAAGTGACATTAATATTTAGTAGATCCTCCTTTTGCAAAAATAACAGCCTCTAGTCGCCTCCTGTAGCTTTAGATGAGTTCCTGGATGAAGGTATTTTTGACCAAAACAATTCCAGTTCAGTTAAGTTTGATGGTCGCCGAGCATGGACAGCTCTCTTCAAATGATCCCACAGATGTTCAATGATATTCAGGTCTGGGGACTGGGATGGCCATTCCAGAACAGTGTAATTGTTCCTCTGCATGAATGCCTGAGATTTGGAGCGGTGTTTTGGATCATTGTCTTGCTGAAAGATCCATCCCCTGCGTAACTTCAACTTTGTCACTGATTCATGAACATTATTGTCAAGAATCTGCTGATACTGAGAGGAATCCACGCGTCCCTCAACTTTAACAAGATTCCCGCTGCCGGCATTGGCCACACAGCCCCAAAGCATGATGGAACCTCCACCAAATTTTACTGTGGGTAGCAAGTGTTTTTCTTGGAATGCTGTTTTTTTGCCACCATGCATAACGCCTTTTTGTATGACCAAACAACTCAATCTTGGTTTCATCAGTCCACAGGACCTTCTTCCAAAAAGAAATTGGCTTCTCCAAAAGTGCTTTTGCATACCTCAGCCGACTGTTTGTGGCGTGCTTGCAGAAACGGCTTCTTTCACATCACTCTCCCATACAGCTTCTCCTTGTGCAAAGTGCGTTGTATAGTTGACCGATGCAGTGACACCATCTGCAGCAAGTTGATGCTGCAGCTCTCTGGAGGTGGTCTGAGGATTGTCCTTGACTGATCTCACCATTCTTCTCTGCCTTTCTGATGTTTTTCTTGGCCTGCCACTTCTGGCCTTAACAAGAACTGTACCTGTGTTCTTCCATTTCCTTACTATGTTCCTCACAGTGGAAATTGACAGGTTAAATCTCTGAGACAGCTTTTTGTATCCTTCCCCTGAACAACTATGTTGAATAATCTTTGTTTTCAGATCATTTGACAGTTGTTTTGAGGAGCCCATGAAGCTAATCTTCAGAGGAGATTCAAACAGGAGAATAACTTGCAAGTGGCCACTTTAAGTAGCTTTTCTCATGATTGCATACACCTGGCTATGAAGTTCAAAGCTCAATGAGGTTACAAAACCAAAAAAAGTGCTTTAGTAAGTCAGTAAAAAGTAGGTAGGAGTATTTAAAACAAGAAAATGATAAGGGTGCCCATACTTATGCACCTGTCAAATTGTTTGAATGCAGATTGCACATTTTCTGTTAGTACAATAAACCTCATTTCAAGGCAGAAACATTACTGTGTCCAACAGTTATTAGATATATGAAACTGAAATAGCTGTTGCAAAAAAACCAATTTTTATAAAACATTAAGCTTAAGATTAATAGGGGTGCCCAAACTTTTTCATATAACTGTAAACTTCTGTGAAGCACCTGGGGGTTTAAAGTGCTCACTATACTTCTAGATAAGTTCCTTGGGGGGTCTAGTTTCCAAAATGGGGTCACTTGTAGGGGAGCTCCAATGTTTAGGCACACAGGGGCTCTCCAAACGCGACATGGTGTCCGCTAACGATTGGAGCTAATTTTCCATTCAAAAAGTCAAATGGCGCGCCTTCCCTTCCGAGCCTTGCCGTGCACCCAAACAGTGGTTTACCCCCACATATGAGGTATCGGTGTACTCAGGAGAAATTGACCAACAAATTTTAGGATCCATTTCATCCTGTTGCCCATGTGAAAATGAAAAAATTGAGGCTAAAAGAATTTGTGTGAAAAAAAAGTACTTTTTCATTTTTACGGATCAATTTGTGAAGCACCTGAGGGTTTAAAGTGCTCACTATGCTTCTAGATAAGTTCCTTGTGGGGTCTAGTTTCCAAAATGGGGTCACTTGTGGGGGAGCTCCAATGTTTAGGCACACGGGGGCTCTCCAAACGCGACATGGTGTCCGCTAAAGATTGGAGCCAATTTTTCATTCAAAAAGTCAAATGGCGCTCCTTCCCTTCCGAGCCCTGCCGTGCACCCAAACAGTGGTTTACCCCCACATATGAGGTATCAGCGTACACAGGACAAATTGGACAACAACGTTCGTGGTCCAGTTTCTCCTTTTACCCTTGGGAAAATAAAAAATTGTTGCTAAAAGATCATTTTTGTGACAAAAGTTAAAAGTTCATTTTTTCCTTCCATGTTGCTTCTGCTGCTGTGAAACACCTGAAGGGTTAATAAACTTCTTGAATGTGGTTTTGAGCACCTTGAGGGGTGCAGTTTTTAGAATGGTGTCACTTTGAGGGTTCTATATGGCTGAAAAATACCCAAAACTGACTTCAAATGTGAGGTGGTCCCTAAAAAAAATGGTTTTGTAAATTTTGTTGTAAAAATGAGAAATCACTGGTCAAATTTTAACCCTTGTAACTTCCTAGCAAAAAAAAAAATGTTTCCAAAACTGTGCTGATGTAAAGTAGACATGTGGGAAATGTTATTTATTAACTATTTTGTGTCACATAATTCTCTGGTTTAACAGAATAAAAATTAAAAATGTGAATTTTTCAAAATTTTCGCCAAATTTCCGTTTTTTTCACAAATAAACTCAGAAATTATCGACCTAAATTTACCACTAACATGAAGCCCAATATGTCACGAAAAAAAACAATCTCAGAACCGCTAGGATCCGTTGAAGCGTTCCTGAGTTATTACCTCATAAAGGGACACTGGTCAGAATTGCAAAAAACAGCCAGGTCATTGAGGTCAAAATAGGCTGGGTCATGAAGGGGTTAAGTATGGTACCCTGGAGACAAGATACCCCCACCCATTCATAGGAGATATTTGAAGCTGGATGCGACAGTGTCTTGGGAGCGCTTTATAGGAGAATACTGAATGGGGGGTATTGTAGGAACCCCTGGATCTTTGTATACTGCTTTGGGGTGATTTTTGTGGAAAAGCTTTGGTTACTATTATGCCTGTAATGGGGGGGGGGGGGGGCGCTTTGGTTGCCAAAATTGTGAGGGGAGCGGGAGCTGAATGTGGCTTGCGACACTCTCTCAAGGCGGAATGTGGCTCTCAAGGTCAGAAACGTTGGGGACCTCTGCTGTAATGTTTGTATACTCTCTTTTGCGTCCTCCTCCGGCCCAGGTGATGTGGTATGATCAGACCATGTCCCTGTACAGTTAAGACACAGCCATTACACAGTAGGGACACATTCATAAGATCTCCGCACAGGAAAAATTTTTGCTTGGTTTTTAGACACATCCAATTCAGGAACATACTCGTATTCCAAGATTTATTGATTAGTATGTACTTTTTTCATGGGATAACCCCTTTAAATGCTATTTACCTTCAAATCACCACTACATCTGCAGGTAGTTTGGGGAGCAGCAGACAGCGCATAACAAGCTAGTATTGCCTGTCGGGAAGGGGGGGGGGGGGTGTGTTGAAAAAGAATAAACCTTGCACCAAAAACAGCACGTGTGTTACCAATGTTAGGAAAAGAAACTGCACCATATTCGCACTTACAGCTAGAACAGTAGATGTGAACATGTTGGCTTTCAGCATACTTGATCTTTTCTTCACACAGAAGATAAGCCGATAGTGGTGTCCTGCAGATGACTTTTCTCTTTCCCCATTGAGAAAGCTTGGAACCAAAATTAGTATGTGTAGGAAAGGCAAGGACAGATGTTGGCCAACCAAGCATTTGTCCAACAGGCATTGGATGTTCATTACCACCTTATGGTCAATCAGTTTGACTACTCTGAGAATAATACGTATTTATAGAAGACCTGACCACATCTTCTGCCATGTTTCTTTAGTAAATACTTGCATTCCTCATAAAATAATTCTAGATTTTTTTTTTTTAACCACTTCTCGGTTACACTCTTGAAATGTCTGATAAATTGAGTGTCATCATTCCACTTGTGATACTGTCAGCACCAATTGTCAGATTGAAGGAACAGACCCTTAACACCTGGATGTCAACTTAATAAAAAAAATTTCTTGTAGGAACAAGAGAAACAGCACAAAAGTTCTAATGGCAAGAGCCCAAAATACAGAGGAAATTCATTTGAAATCATACTGATCGATACCAGTACAAGGGAAACGCAGTATATGGCAACTCTGTAACCCATGAGTAAACCTACAATTGATTTCATGTATTTTATTATTAGTACCATGACGAGCCCTAATCTTTAAAGGGAATCTGTCACCTCATTTTTCGCCTATAAGCTGCAGCCACCGCCATTAAGGGCTCATCTACAGCATTCTGTACATAAGCCCCCGATGTAACCTTAAAGGTAAGAAGAAAAAGTTAGATTATACTCACCCAGGGGCAGTCCGGTCCGATGGGCATCGCAGGTCCGGCGCCTCCCATCTTCATAGGATTTCGTCCTCTTCCTTGCTGCTGTCGCGGCTCCTGCGCAGGTGTAATTCTCTGGCCTGTTGAGGGCAGATCGAAGTACTGCATTGCGCAGGGAAAGCTCAGAGAGGCCCAGCGCCTGCGCACTGCAGTATTTTACACTGCCCTCAACAGGGCAAACCAGTACACCTGCACAGGAGCCGCGACAGACGCAAGGAGGATGACAACATCGTATGAAGATGGGAGGTGCCGGATCCCGACCTGTGTCACCCATGGGACCGGACACCCCCCAAGGTGAGTATAATCTTGCTTTTCTTACCTTTCAGGATACATCGGGGGCTTATCTACAGTATTACAGAATGCTGTAGATAAGTCCCTAATGGCAATGGCCGCAGCTTATATGTGAAAAATGAGGTGACAAATTCCCTTTAAGCAAATTTCTATATGAAGAGAAACAGTTCTATAGAGAGACAGAAAAATATTAAATTTCCTACTGATTTTAATGAATGTACATTCGCATACTAAAAAAATAAAAACTTAAAAAAAAATCACATTTTAAAACTCAAATTAACAGGCAAAATAATATTTGTTAATGTCCGCAGTGCATCAAAAATCTATGTTCTATTTAAACAGAATACAAAAATAAACAAAAAAAATCATCCTAAGACTACACTCAGTGCAGAAAACACAGACCCTTCCTAAAGCATTTAATTTAAAAGGGGGGAAAAAAACCATGACTTTAGCAAAAAATATTTAAAGCCTTATGTTATAGTAAAAAAATAGATTTTAAAAAGTTGGAATGCTCCATCAAAACAAGTGAAATTGTCATTTATTAAACAGAACTCAAAAAATATAAGAGGTCGTAGTGTACAATATATTACACAGTGCACGTTTAAGTGCATATTCATTCAAGTATGAAATCTTGTAACACCCCAAAACTCCCAGACAATCATGCACATTTATAGTCTAAGGAAGCCCCATTACATTGATGTCCTAGCACCAAGTACAATAAACTGCTGGGAAGATCAACCAAAGATTGTGAACACATAAATACATTCATGAAATGTTACATCTAATTGCACAAATGTCTATATGGTACAACTCTTATTAATAAGAGAATCCATCTGTGTGCTCAGACAAGTTCCCTCAAAATTAACACTGGCAATATTTTAGGGGAAAGGGGAATTTCATGAAATCCCCACACAGAGTTTATCATTTTTTTTATTGGAAAAGAGGTCTATTAGAGGTGCGGTGAAGTCAGAGCGCTCCAAAACAACAACTGGCCTTTGATAAAGCTGGTGGAGTTGTTTTAAAGCCAGGTCACCACAGTCTGACAATGCCTTATCCAACATTGTCCTTAAACTTTGTAATGTGAGTTCCGATGTCGTACTCTGGCCCAAGGACAAACTTATTTGTTGGTGATTTTGAGCTTTAATGGATCGTTTTCGATTTTTCAGAGTGCACTTTTGAGGGTAATTCCATTCAAGTTCTTCAAATTCATCATCTGTGTCTTTACTCTCCTGCAAAAACTTCAGGAAAGAGGACTCGAACCCCATTGGCTTAAAGTTCTTAAGTCCAATTGCTATCTGTATTTGTTCTTGCGTGTTGTCCTTTTTAGTGGATAGGGCAATGGACCCTATAGACTGCCGTGGAGAACTTGCCTTATTTTCCAATTTGCATTCCGTTTGAAAACCTCTGCAAGAGACATTTTCTTTCTCATTAGAATTTGCAAGTCTGTCTTCAGATTTACGGAAAGGTCTGATGTCAGACTCTTTAAAATTGGATATTTCCACAGGACCATTTCTTCTTAGATCACCATTTGAGTTTCTCAAAGAATCTGGCCTGCCATTGGAAGCACGGTGAATATCACTGCGCAAAGTCAATCTAGGACTATTTTCTTCAGAATTTGACTGTTCTTTTCCCTTTGGAAGATTCTTCACACGATATACCAACTCTGAAAGATGATCGTATACATAGTCAGAACTCATTTCATGTGTTAGTTTGTAATGTCGTACAATACTACTTTCTAGCTTTACAACAGAGGAGCAGCCATGAACCATACATGGAAACTGTGTGAATTCAATATTTTGGGCACACATTTGCATTGCTTCCTCTCTGGATTTATATTCAACCACATCTGTTCTGGTCACCAGGCCCCGATTTTTGCCTTTTATTTTCTTCTTTTTGTAAATCAAACGATTGCAGCGTTTTGGCTGATTATAATTGTCGCCTAATTCTGCCTCCTTTTTTTTCCGTTTCCTCCTGCCATCATAAAGGGTGTACTTTCGATGTCGGGACAATATATGTCGGGTGTACTTGGTATGACTACTGAAAACGGCATCGCAGTCGTCTACATCACAATAAATCTCAGATGCACTACTTTCACTAGCATCGCTTCCATCATCGGTGTCAGTTTTGAAGTGGTTTTTAGTATCAAACATAGCAAAGTCCTGCTCACTACTGTCATCCTGATCATGAAATTCTTTGTAATGTTTAGACAGAGCGCTGATACAAATAAAGCTTTTTCTACATTGTTCATATTTACAAGTAAATATCCTTCTACATTTGCCATGCTCACTCTTTGCCCCTTTGTCTTTTTCCAAACATAAAGATTCCTTATTATATTGATGTACAAGTTGATAATGGCGAACTAAGCTCCGCTGGCTGGTAAAAGAAGCATTGCAAGATTTATGAATGCAGTGAAAAGGTTTATGATATTTATTTAAAATATAGCACAACTTCCCTTGAGCTACCACTCGTCGGCTACCTCTCCCTTCTGCCAAATCCTCTTCTCTGGTCGCCTCAGTCACATTACATAGATCCGTTTCAGAATTCATGCCGTCCTGGGGTGAAGGCGTTCTCTTCAGATTACTGTTTGATTCACTTAAATGGATATTTCCCCAGCACATTGCACGTCTCTGAGTTACCAAACAGTTTTTAGGGGTCTTGTTATCAAGCTTCGCAGATCCTGACCTGGTCTTTTCTTTCCTTATTTGATGTTGATTTTCATAGTGTATTTGAAGTAGGTTTTTTCTTGTAAAATGTCTTAGGCAGATATGGCACTCAAAAGGAGAATATTTTCTTTGGAGCACGCTGAGTTTGAGAGCTTTTTCCCTTGTATATTGATGTTTTTTACAATAATGTAACAATAGAGCACCTTTTGTAACAAAAGCAGATCTGCAGCCCAACAGCTCACAAGCAAATGGCTTGGCTGCCAAGCGAGATAAAAACAGACTGATAACTTTGTCATGTTTCGAGTTGTTGCCCTTTTGAGTTGTTGAAAATTTGTTAGAACAGCTGGCTTTGGACTGACGGCGTTGAGGAGGGGACCTAAATCTGGAGGAATCTGAGGCTTTTAAATTCAGTTGTTGCAAACTTGTGAGAAGTTCAAACAAACTTTCCTCAGAAGTAGCAGAGCTTTGGCAGCTATCAGAGGAAGCAATATCTTCATTTTCTTGTTTGATAGGCTTCTCTGGCTCTGTAAGGTCATGTAATGTTTCCGACACTTCTTTTGGTTCATCTTGCTCCTCTTTAACATTTGTACTGCATGGGTTTTCACAGCTAGTTAAAAGATTGAGAAGACTATCAGAGTCAGTCGAGTACTTAACCATGGCTTGATCAAGTCTTTCACAATCAACTTTCCCATTGTTTTCCAGTTTACAAGTGCCATCTGAACTCAAGCCGCGATGCACACATATTTCTGCATTGCTTGAGCATTTTAAGGTTTTGTCTACATGCTCTTCAGGCAGCAAGTGTGTTCCTGTACCAGATGATAACCGTCTATCTAACGAAAAATGTGTGCAGTCAAACTTTGTGCTAAATTGTCTTTCATTTTCATTTCGCAGGTCTTTAAACAAACCAGTCGTATTTTTAAGATCATCACCAGAGCAAGCTACATGTGTAGCTATGTGATCCTGGAATTCAGAGCTGCAGTAATAAAACTTTTTGCATTGTGGGAAAGTGCATGTGTATGCAGCATCTCGAAAATGTTGAGCTTCATGGTGGTAAAGCAGTCCTAAGTCACCAAAAACGAGGTGGCATCCTTCTAGCTCACATTTATACTGGGGGTCCACATGGACTTGTTTGTGGTTAAGCAGTTGATTAATAGTTTTAAATCTTTCATTGCAGTCTATAGACACACACACAAAAGGTAGAGGGCCTAGGTGGAAGCTAGTGTGTTGCCGCAAGTGAAAATTTGAGATAAAATGCCTCCGACAAAAAGCACACTTCTCTCTCAGATTTTTCAAGTTCAAATAATGCTTAGCATTCTCATCATTGTTTTGGTGCTCAGCTTTCAGATGTATACTTAAATACTTAAACTGTTTGAAAACTTTGGAGCATCCAGTTCCAGGACATGGATAAACATCTCGGTCTTGCAGATTTTTATCTTTTATTGTCATAAAGGAGATGTAATCAGACGTGTCCTTTTCAACTTTACATTCAACTGGCCCAAATTCAATAACCTCCTTCTTTTTCACTTTTTTCGGAGGGCGAGGTCTCATGGGCATCTTCATGTGTTCCATCACATGGGGAACAAACACTTCCTTCTTCCTGAACTTTTTTACACACACGGGACAGGAATAAACACCATCTTCAAAGTGCTTCCTAGCATGGTGAAGAATCCTTACCTCAATTACTTCTTTTTTACAGATACGACATATAAATTTATATTGTTGCCAACGCTTCGATCTTTCAGATGAGGCAATTGCCCTTTTCACTTTAGCACTATCAATTTCGATGGAAGCATTTTCTTGTGCTTCTTCTTTAGGGTCAGACAGTATTTCACAGCTGGCCAATGAGGCATTTATAATATCGGGCTCGTTTGTATCTCCGTAACGTTCTTCCTCTGAATCGGAAACTTCTTTACCAAGAAGTTTAAGGCAGTGTCTTTTTAACGTTTTCCAGGCCCAGAATTCTGGATCAAATGACCAATGACTCTTCAGTGCAAGTAAGAGTTCACAGCGGAGGGAGTTTGAAATAACACTCGATTCCTCAACATGCTTTTGGTCAGGTTGAAGAAACAGTTCTTCTAATGTGTCTAGGCCTTCAGATGTTGGTTCAAATAAGAATTCTGTAAGCTGGCAGGCACGTTTCACCTCCAAATCTTCTGGTAAGAGGCATGCTATTGTTTTGCAGACAGAAGACTTGGTTGCATCAGTTTCAGTCGATGTAATCTGAAGTGCCCGGATGCATAGCATGATTGAAATGGGAACACCATCATCACCAGCCTAAAAGACAAAGGTTTCAATTTAATTAAAGATAACAAAATATTTAACCTAAAACTTAACCCATCTCTACTGATCTAAAATCCCTAGTCAAAATGTAAAAGGGTATTCCTATGTTACATTTAGATTGCATCCTGTAAACCTACCATCAACCCCTTCAGAATTCTGGGCTTTGCTCTTTTTATTTTTCTGTCCACATAGCCATTTTAGGGCTTGTGGTTTTGGCATTTCCTTTCTATAGCATTTATTTGATTCATTAGGCCAGTACAATCATGTTGATTTTTTTTTTAAATTATTTTAGAGGTTACAATAATTCAGAATTTAAAAAGATTAAAAAAAAATAATTGTATACCGTATATACTCGAGTATAAGACGAGATTTTCAGCCCAAATTTTTGGGCTGAAAGTGCCCCCTCGGCTTATACTGGAGTCACGGTCGGCGGGTGAGGGGGGAGAGGGCGCTGAGGCATACTCACCTAGTCCCGGCGCTCCCCCTGCCCGTCCCACTGTCTTCGGTGCCGCAGCTCTTCCCCTGTTCAGCGGTCACATGGGACCGCTCATTAGAGAAATGAATAGGCTGCTCCACCTCCCATAGGGGCAGAGCCGCATAATTCATTTCTCTAATCAGCGGTGCCGGTGACCGCTGACAGAGGAAGAGGCTGCGGCACCCGGAGACCAGCTGTCCGGGAGAAGGAGCGGGACGCCAGGAGCAGGTAAGTATCTCATATTCACCTGTCCGCGTTCCACCCGCCGGGCGCCGCTCTGTCTTCGCGTCCTCTTGTTCTGACTGTGCAGGTCAGAGGGCGCGATGACGCATATAGTGTGCGCGCCGCCCTCTGCCTGATCAGTCAGTGCAGAGAGACGCCGGGACAGGACGCTGAGGAGCTGCAAGAGAGGTGAGTATGTGTTTTTTTTTTTTTTATTGCAGCAGCAGCAGCAATGGCACAGCTTTATGTGGAGTATCTATGGGGCAACGGTGCAGAGCACTATATATAAGGCACAGCTTTATGTGGAGCATCTATGGGGCAACGGTGCAGAGCACTATATATAAGGCACAGCTTTATGTGGAGCATCTATGGGGCAACGGTGCAGAGCACTATATAGAAGGCACAGCTTTATGTGGAGCATCTATGGGGCAAGGGTGCAGAGCACTATATAGAAGGCACAGCTTTATGTGGAGCATCTATGGGGCCATAATCAAAGGTCAAAGGGGCAGAGCATTATATATGGCACAGCTATCTGTGGGGCCATAATCAAAGGTGCAGAGCATTATATATGGCACAGCTATCTATGGGGCCATAATCAAAGATGCAGAACATTATATATATTATACATTATATTATATATTCAGACAAAGATAAAAATGCTCCTACCAGAGCTTCTAATCTAAAGAGACATTTACAGCACTTTCATCCAGAACTACTGAAAGCAGTGGATGAAAAAGACTCCATCCAAACCAATGAACCAGTGCCCAGCTCTTCCAGCCAAACAAAGGAGCAGACAACTTTGCAGCCATCAGTTGCAAGATATTTTGTCAGTGACAAAGTTACTGTGACAATGACAGTAGATACATTTAAAAAACAGATCATAGAGCTTGTTGTAAAGGATAGTGTGCCTATTTCATTATTTTCACGACCAGCTTTTATGTGTCTGAATGGGGAAATGGCCCGCAAGCTTGGTGTTTCTCTGGAGAGAGAGTATTAGAAAATTAGTAATCAAAGAAGCTTTAAAACAATAGGAAGAACTTAAAAAAACTCTCAAGGGACGCTTTCTTTTTCTTAAAATGGATGCCTGCACACGTCACAGAGTGAACTATTTTGCCATCAATTTCCAATTTGTTTGTGACAAAAATGAAATAGTTACCAAGACATTGGCAGTAAAAGACACCAAAGCTCATCACACCAGTGAGTTTCTCCAGGTCTTGGTGGAAAAGGTTCTGCAAGACTATGAACTTAAAAAAGAGCAAGTTCTTTCTGTCGTAACCGACAATGCTTCAAATATGATAAGTACTATTAAGCTAATGAATGAGTGTAATGATGGTGACCAGCAGCTAGAAGAACATTCTGGGTCCACAGACACAGAAATGTTTGAAATAGAGGAACAACGTATTGTAACTGAGGAGCAAACTGAAGTTGCTTCAGATGAAGAGCAACATGATAGTTTAGATGATCTTGTTGAAACTGTCAATACGTTCTTTCATTCATCACATGCGCTGTGTTGTGCATACGCTACAGCTGGCTATAAGAGACAGTCTGCAAGAAGGACATGCTGCTGCACTGATTGGCAAGGTGAGAAAATTGGCTACTGTTGCCAGAACCCCTAAAGCTGACTCAATTTTGAAGAGACGTGCTGGATAAGGGGCAATTATTGATCAAGCCACACGATGGGGCAGTACTTACTTAATGATTCAGCGCTTGGTTGAACTGAAAACCTTTCTTGTAGACATGGCTAACCCTCAACTGACGCTAAATGAAAGTCAGTGGAATCAGGTGACTGAGCTGGAAAAATTGCTAGAGCGCCCATTTACAGTGACTAAAAAATTACAAGCAGAGGACTTAACTCCAGGTATTTTCTTAAAGGGCCACTGTCACCCCCTCCAGCCGTTATAAACTAAAAGAGCCACCTTGTGCAGCAGTAATGCTGCAGTCTAACAAGGTGGCTCTTTTAGTTTTTGATTCAGTTATTCCCTCAATAAAGCGTTTTAAAATTTGCCCTTAATACCTGTCCTTAGACCTGGAGGCGGTCCGAAGCCTCCTCTGTGAATCTCCCAACGGCCGTCACTCTTCTCTTCTGGGGATGTGGTCGCCGCCCCCTTCGCGGTTTCTTCTTAAATCTGGCGCCTGCGCTGTGCGTGCCTGCCTGGGGCAGGCGCAGTCTTCATTGTCCTTCATAGCTCAGATCCAGGGTGCCTGACTGCGCCTGTGCGGGCAGTGCGGCCACCCTGTTGCTGAATCCCCGCCCCGCACTGTTATTCATTATGCACAGTGGGGGGCTGGTATTCCTGGGCATGCGCACTGCGCTGTTCAGACGCTCCCCCGGTCCCCCGCCTTCCAGCGTTGCCGTAATATACAGGTTTCCTTGCCAGCGTTTGGAATGAAGCAGCCGCAAATAACGCTGGAAGGCGGGGGAGCGTCTGAGCTGGGGGAGCGTCTGAACAGCGAAGTGCGCATGCCCAGGAATACCAGCCCCGCACTGTGCATAATGAATAACAGTGCGGGGCGGGGATTCAGCAACAGGGTGGCCGCACTGCCCGCACAGGCGCAGTCAGGCACCCTGGATCTGAGCTATGAAGGACAGTGAAGACTGCGCCTGCCCCAGGCAGGCACGCACAGCGCAGGCGCCGGATTTAAGAAGAAACAGCGCGAAGGGGGCGGCAACCACATCCCCAGAAGAGAAGAGTGACGGCCGTTGGGAGATTCACAGAGGAGGCTTCGGACCGCCTCCAGGTCTAAGGACAGGTATTTAGGGCAAATTTTAAAACGCTTTATTGAGGGAATAACTGAATCAAAAACTAAAAGAGCCACCTTGTTAGACTGCAGCATTACTGCTGCACAAGGTGGCTCTTTTAGTTTATAACGGCTGGAGGGGGTGTGTTGTGGATTCTGTTTTTGGGCTCCCTCTGGTGGTTACAGCTGGTACTGGGTGACTTTGGTGGGTTGCGGTCTCTGGTTTCCACCTGTCCATCAGAGGCTGGGTGTTTCCTATTTAACCTGGCTTTCCTGTCATTTCCTTGCCGGCTATCAATGTATCAGTGTGTCTCTGTTACCTTTGCTACCTGCTCCTAGGCCTTCAAGACAAGCTAAGTCTGGATTTCCCTGTTTCATGTTTGCTTTCATGTTTTTAGTCCAGCTTGCAGATATGTAATTCTCTGCTGCTGGTTGCTCTAGTGGGCTGAAATTACCACTCATGTACCATGAGTTGGCACATGAGTTCAAGTAATTTCAGGATGGTATTTTGAAGGGTTTTAAGCTGACCGCGCAGTTCACCTTTTGTATCCTCTGCTATCTAGCTTAAGCGGGCCTCATTTTGCTGAATCTGTTTTCATAACTACGTTTGTGCCTTCCTCTCATTTCACCGTCATTATATGTGGGGGGGCTGCTATTTCTGTGGGAATATTTCTCTGGAGGCAAGATAGGTCTGTGATTCTTCTGATAGGGGTAGCTAGATCTCCGGCTGGCGCGAGACGTCTAGAGTCCCCCCCAGGAACGTTCCCCGGCTGCTGTTAGTTGAGTGTTGAGGTTCAGGATCGCGGTCAGCTCAGGATCCATCACCCTAGAGCTCGTCCTGTTTTTGCCCGTGTTATGTGTTTAATTCCCTGCCATTGGGAACATGACAGGGGTGACAGAGGAGGGTTAATTGCAAGTGGCATTGCTACATCAATGAAATGGAGAGAGGAGCTACTATTACAAAATAACATTCTTTTGGCAGCTGTTTATGTAGACCCAATGCATCGGATTCTTCTAGATGATCAACGGCTAACTAAAGGAAAAGAAGCTCTGTTTGAAATAGCAGTAAGGATGAAAGGGTTGCAGAACAGTCAGGAGGAACAAGAAGAATTTGGTCGTCCTGCCACATCTTCACCCTCATCAACTGATTAAGAATTTAATTTCGAAAAATATTTGGATCACAAGGACCGTGCAAAGCGTTCCCGCATAGAAGAAGGGTCATCCCCATCAAAGAACACAGCCAGTACATTTCAGCAGAATTTTTCATGTGCGCTAAAAGAAATTGAGAAATTTGACGGTTCATCAAAAATAACAGTGCAACAAGCGATTCCTCTGTATCCTGACATTGTCAGAGATGTTGCCCGAGTGGTTACTGCTTTGCCACCAACCCAAGTTAGTGTAGAGAGGTTGTTTTCTGCTCTCAAAATAATTAGATCAGATTTGAGGGCATCCACGAAGGAGGATCTGACAGAGGCAATACTTTTTCTGAGGACAAATTTATAGATTTCTTCTTATTAACTGCATAACAATGTTTATTGCATATTTACTTAGAAGAGTTTAGAAAAGTTTATAAAAGTGATTTGCTATATTCTAATTGTATTCCAATAAATATAGTTTTTGCGCTAAGTGGTCTGATTACTTATATGATGGTGAGAAACTGAATAAGCACGATGTTAATATTTTACAACAGTACATTTATTGTTACGAATTGGCCATTTATGAAGGAGTCTGAGTCGGAGCCGGAACCTGATAAAATCCAGGAGTCGGAGTCGCAACTGTGGCTTACCGACTCCACAGCCCTGGTTTACATTGATATTTTGGGGCACATATGATGTATTTATTGCTTTTTATGGGGAGGTTTGGCAAACTGAAAGTCAATTCTGCTTTTATTTTTACCTTCTTACTACGCAATTTACAGTCTGGGTTAATTATCTTCATAGTGTACATTTTTACAGACGCAGTGATTCCTCCCCCCCCCACACACTAAATTATTTTAGATTTGGAGAAAAATAGTTTGGGGAATGGAGCATTGAATTTTTTATTTAATTTTCAAATTAATTTAAATTGTATCCTAGAGGACTTGAACCTCATCACTTGTATAGCATTATATAGGAATATTACCGATCCCATATGAAGCCCACTCAGAAGCAATTGGGGCTTTTAGTAGATCCCTTGCTGCCATGACAAGCCAATCACACCCCGCTACCGATGTGAGCGGCTAATCAAGTACACTGGCAACAAACCATTTAAATGCCTTTGTTTAGGATCTGACAGCCTCATTTAAACGGTTCAATCACAGCATTTGGCGCTAGCAATGGTGTTTACTGTTTGATGCAGGAGCCGGCTGTATAACAGACACCACATGCCCTTGTGATCTAACAAAAGAGACATCAACACCTTTACAAATAGGAAATAGGTGTGAATTAAAATACCCAATACTTGAGCTTACAATCCGGTTCACTAAAGCGCATCCAGACAACGTCCAGGAAAACAATGTACAAACTCACACTCTTTGGTGCTTTGTTCATTGGATGTGGTCCTTCATTTATTTACGTACAATAATGGTACATCACAATATTGCAGAGCCCCTCTCACAGAGATACAAATGTTTCAGGAAGACATTCTTTCTACCTCATGTGCAGGGATCTGTTGGAGGGGCTCAGTCATGAACACTCACTAATGAGGTGTATGGTGTTGCATACTATGAGTCTACTTGAAAAAAGGAAAGACTATATCAAATGAACTACCAATGGCATGCATAGTGTCTACATTGTTTATTAAAAAGCCACAACTGCTTATAAGGCAGATATAGGGAAATTGAAAACAAATTTGGCACACCTTTATTTTTTCCCTGTTGGAAATGGCCAATAGAACTCGAAGACAAATTACTGGATTAGGACATAACCCCTATACCCGGTTACCATTATACACAGTTGTTCATATTCAGAGGTCAGGGGGCCAAGCGAATGAAAACCAACCAGTAAAAAAAAAAATATATATATATATATATATATATATATATATATATATATATATATATTTTTTTTTTTTCTCACTCACCTCCGTATGTACAACTTTAATAAGAAAGAATAAGTGCTGACATGTTTTGGCAATTGCACCAAATTGCCTACATCTTTCAAGAAAAGTGTTCAGAGATGAATCAATTCTTCGCTGCAGCTTACTCCAAAATAAAGTCAGCTCCCTGAAACATAGAACCAGTGCAGAAGTGAACAAAGAATAAAATACACATGCAACTTTAACCCCTTCACCCCCGGAGCTTTTTCCGTTTTTCCGTTTTCGTTTTTCGCTCCCCTCCTTCCCAGAGCCATAACTTTTTTATTTTTCCGTCAATTTGGCCATGTGAGGGCTTATTTTTTGCGGGACGAGTTGTACTTTTGAACGACATCATTGGTTTTAGCATGTCGTGTACTAGAAAACGGGAAAAAAATTCCAAGTGCAGTGAAATTGCAAAAAAAGTGCAATCCCACACTTGTTTTTTGCTTGCCTATTTTGCTAGGTTCACTAAATGCTAAAACTGACCTGCCATTATGATTCTCCAGGTCACTACGAGTTCATAGACACCTAACATGACTAGGTTATTTTTCACCTAAGTGGTGAAAAAAAATTCCAAACTTTGCAAAAAACAAAACAAAACAAAATTGCGCCATTTTCCGATACTCGTAGCGTCTCCATTTTTCGTGATCTGGGGTCAGGTGAGGGCTTATTTTTTGCGTGCCGAGCTGGCGTTTTTAATGATAGCATTTTGGTGTAGATACGTTCTTTTGATCGCCCGTTATTGCATTTTAATGCAATGTCGTGGCGACCAAAAAAACGTAAATCTGGCGTTTCGAATTTTTTTCTCATTACGCCATTTAGCGATCAGGTTAATGCTTTTTTTTAATTGATAGATCGGGCGATTCTGAACGCGGCGATACCAAATATGTGTAGGTTTTTGGTTTTTTTTATTGATTTATTTTGATTGGGGCGAAAGGGGGGTGATTTAAACTTTTATGTTTTTATTATTTTTTTCACATTTTTAAAAACTTTTTTTTTTTACTTTTGCCATGCTTCTATAGCCTCCATGGGAGGCTAGAAGCAGGCACAGCCCGATCGGCTCTGCTACATAACAGCGATCATCAGATCGCTGTTATGTAGCTAAAATGCAGGTGTGCTGTGAGCGCCGACCACAGGGGGGCGCTCACAGCCACCGGCAATCAGTAACCATAGAGGTCTCAAGGACCTCTATGGTTACAATGGAGGAGCATCGCCGACCCCCGATCATGTGACAGGGGTCGGCGATGCGCTCATATCCGGCCGCACGGCCGGATGCGGTAGTTAAATGCCGCTGTCTGCGCTTGACAGCGGCATTTAACTAGTTAATAGCGGCGGGTGATCGCGATTTCACCCGCCGCTATTGCGCGCACATGTCAGCTGTAAAAAACAGCTGACATGTCGCGACTTTGATGTGCGCTCACCGCCGGAGCGCACATCAAAGCGGGGGTCCCGACATGTGACGTACTATACCGTCACATGTCGGGAAGGGGTTAAAAGATAAAAAGATTATTCATACAACACCGCATTCCTGCTATGGTGGTCTATAGTCCAGCACTCTGCATTTTCCCTCCAAATCTTCTGGACATTGAACTTTATTGGTTGCAATAAAAAATCAAATCCTTTCCATTTAATCATTTACCTTTCTTTGCGGAGGAGCTGTATGCTGGCAAATATCATTAGTTCAGGTCTCCCTAGACTAGGTCAATCTGCCTACTTAATTTACCATAGACCTCATATTGTTACATATCTAGGCTTTAGCCCTGTAATGAAGCCCATACATGATGTGAATTCTCAGAAAACAGACATCTAAAAACTGAAATCCTAAACTTTTAGTAGGCTATGACTAATAAAAACAAGACTGAAAAAGGGGGAACAGTAGAGAAACATAAGTTGTAGGAACCAATAGATCCATAGCTGACAGTAGAAATTGACTGCACTGCATTAAATTTTAAAGGGAATCTGTCACCCCATTTTAGGCTTATAAGCTGCGGCCACCGCCATCAGGGGCTTATCTACAGCATTCTGTAATGCTGTAGATAAGCCCCCGCTGTAACCAGAAAGATTAAAAAAACAAGTTTGGAGGATTATACTCACCTGGGGGGCGGTCCCGGTTCGGATCCGATGGGCGTCGTGGTCCGGGTCCAGCACCTCCCATCTTCATAGGATGATATCCTCTTCTTTGCTTCCTGCAGCGGCTCCTGCGCAGGTGTACTGATCTGTCCTGTTGAGGGCAAAGCACTGCAGTGCGCAGGCGCCGGGAAATGTCAGAGGCGCCCAGCGCCTGCGCACTGCAGTACTTTGCCCTCAACAGGACAGATCAGTACACCTGCGCAGGAGCCGCTGCAGGAAGCAAAGAAGAGGACATCATCCTATGAAGATGGGATGCACTAAACCCGCCAGGACCACGACACCCATCAGACCGGACTGCACCGGGACCTCCCCTGAGTATAATCTATGGCTACATTCACATTTGCGTTGTTGTGTGCTACGTCGGCGACGCAACGCCCGAAAAAACGCATGCAAAACGCAGCGTTTTGTGACGCATTCGTTCATTTTTTAGCGCAAAAAAAAATGCAACATGCTGCGTCCTCTGCGCCCTGACCCTTGCGCCAAAAAAACGCATGCGTCACAAAACGCATGTCCATGCGCCCCCCCATGTTAAATATAGGGGCGCATGAGGCATGCGTTGCTGCGGCTGCGCCCGACGTAACGCAAATGTGAACGTAGCCTAACTTGTTTTTCTTATCTTACATCGGGGGCTTCTCTACAGCATTACAGAATGCTGTAGATAAGCCCCTGATGACAGTGGCCTTCGCTTATAGGCCTAAAATGGGGTGACAGATTCCCTTTAATATTAAAAGGAATCTGTCTCCAAGCTTTTGACACTTAATATGAGAGCAGCATGATGTAGGAGCAGACTCAGATTCCAGTGATGAGCCACCTACTGAGCTGCTTACTGTAATTTTGATAAAGTAATTTTATCAGCAGGAGATTATCACCTGCTTCCATGTAGTCCTAAACATTCTTGAGCTCTAACCCTGTTCCCTCCACTATGCATAGGCAAAAAGCTGCCAATCTGTGGTGAGCGTGGGGTTATACAGCATTCAGAGAACTGGTAACTTTTAAGCAGATAAAAATCACTTTATGAGAACTGAACGAAGCAGTCCAGTAAGGGATACATCGCTGGAATCGGGGTCTATGCCCATATATCATGCTGCTCTTAGATGGGGTAGCAAAATCTTTGACAAATTCCTTTTAACGCCTTACTGTCATCGGACGGAATAGTACGTCCGATGGCAGTATCCCCCGCTTTGATGTTGGCTCCAGTGGTGAGCCCGCAGCCCAAATAGACATATTTGGTGTCTATGAACTCATAATGACCTGGAGAAGCATAATGGCAGGTCAGTTTTAGCATTTAGTGAACCTAGCAAAAAAGCCAAACAAAACACAAGAGTGGGATTGCACTTTTTTTGCAATTTCACCACACTTGGGATTTTTTTCCCCATTTCTAGTACACGATATGGTAAAACCAATGGTGTTGTTCAAAAGTACAACTTGTCTTGCAAAAAAATAGGCCCTCATATGGCCATATTGACTGGAAAAAAAAAAAAAAAAAAGTTATGGCTCTGGGATGGAGGGGAGCGAAAAGCGAAAACGCAAAACTGAAAAAAAGCTCCGGGGGTTAAGGGGTAAAAGAGCTCTTCCCAAACACTCATCACCAATTCACAGTGCAGTGCTCATGTCTTCCCAAGACTACCATAACATTAAAATGGAGCAGCCGCACATGTGCCGTGCATATAGCTCTTCAGAGCAGTCACATGGACAAAAGCAGAAATAGAAAGCCTCTGACCACAGTTCTACGGCTACTTTCACACTAGCGTCGGGCACTGCACTTCGCAATGAGTCGTTGTGGAGAAAAAACGCATCCTGCAAAGTTGTCCGCAGGATGCGTTTTTTCTCCATAGACTTATTAGCGACGCAGTGCCACACTTTGCAACCGTCGTGCGACGGTTGCGTCGTGTCATGGCGGACCGTCGGCACAAAAAAAGTTACATGTAACAATTTTTTTGCACGTCGTGTCTGCCATTTTTGACCACGCATGCGCAGCCGAAACACCACCCCCTCCTCCCCGGACCTTGCAATGGGGCAGCGGAAGCGTCGTAAGACTGCTTCCGCTGCTCACGACGGGCATTTTTTTTTCACAGTATGCGTCGGTACGTCGGGCCGACGCAGCGCGACGGCCCCGTACCGACACTAGTGTGAAAGCAGCCTACAGCAGAACTTTCAAGCCATGCTCTGATCAAGTCTCATTGTGAAGGCAGGGGGGCGAATGAATGATGAAGCCTGTGTTTTCTACTTCATTTAAACAGTTGTTTTCTGTCACCAACTCAGTGATAATTACTGATGGAAGGCATTAGGGTATGTGCACACGTCCAGATTTCTTGCAGAAATTTCCTGAAGAAAACCGGAAATTTTCTGCAAGAAATCCGCATTTTTTTTATTTATTTTTTTGCGTTTTTTTCCGTGTTTTTTTTTTAGCATTCTGCAAGCGTAATTAGCTTGCAGAACGCTAAAGTTTTCCAAGCGATCTGTAGCATCGCTTGGAAAACTGACTGACAAGTTGGTCACACTTGTCAAACATACTGTTTGACAAGTATGACCAACTTTTTACTATAGATGCTGCTTATGCAGCATCTATAGTAAAAGATAGAATGTTTAAAAATAATAAAAAAAATTAAAAAATGGTTATACTCACCCTCTGCAGACAGCGGATCTCCTCGGCGACGTCCGTTACTATAGATGCCGGTGTGGTTCAGGACCTTCGATGACGTCCCGGCTTGTGATTGGTCGCGTGAGTCACATGAGCGGTCACGCGACCAATCACAAGACAGCGACGTCATCACAGGTCCTGAACCACACCATCTATAGGAACGGAAGAGAGCATGCACCGGAGAGGCGGGAACACTTCGGGGGCCATCAGAGGGTGAGTATATCACTATTTTTTATTTTAATTCTTTTTTTTACCAATTATATGGTGCCCAGTCCGTGGAGGAGAGTCTCCTCTCCTCCACCCTGGGTACCAACCGCACATGATCCGCTTACTTCCCGCATGGTGGGCATAGCCCCGTGCGGGAAGTAAGCAGATCAATGCACTCCTAGGTGTGCGGAATCCCCGCAATTCCGCATTTTTAATGAACATGTTGCTTTTTTTTCCGCGATGCGATTTTTTCGCGGAAAAAAATGCAACATTTGCACAAAAAATGCGGAATACCCTGTAAATAATAGGCATATGTAAGCGTTTTTTTCGCGTTTTTATCACATTTTTGTAGCGAAAAAAACACGAAAAATCCTGAACGTGTGCACATGGCTTTAGTACAGCAAGTCTTAAAAGGGGTTTTCCCACAAACAGTTGTGGTTAAGACGCAAATTGTGAAAGTGGTAAACAAGCACTCACCAGGAGAAAGACATTACTTCATTTTGTAGCTGCTGTGTAAGGTATGTGGTGCAAAGAATAAATGCAGTATTGATTTGTCCTTCGGATTCCAGATTACATATTGTATCCAACACGTCCTTTTCATCCATTTTTGAGATCTGCAAATGATGAAAAGAGGAAGCAAAATGACAGGATCTTTTGTACGCTAAATCATATTTCCACACATTTTGTGATGAGCTTGGGCTACTAACCGTAGACAATTTGAAAACATGGAGTGTCAGTGTAAAAGCATGAAACAGAAAGTGGAGCCACTGACAAGCCCTGGGGTGTCCTTCAAACTACTAGAACTTTACAGAGTAGACAAAGAAAACCAAATGGAACAGAGCTAAACAGAAGCAACACAGAAGATGATACATTTGAGGTAGAGCTGCAAATTTGAAATCTAAGGGGTTGTCCACTTTGGGCTAAAATTAATTTTTCGAATTGGGTTTCATTAAAAATTTTCCTCTTTTTGACTATTACAATTTTTTTGTTAACCACAGATCACATCCCAGTTGAATGTGCAGGGAAGCAATCAGCTGAGAGGAGAGCAGAAAAACAAAAGTGTTGCAAACCCTCCCATCAGAAAGACTCAGTGATGGAGTCACAGATCACAAATTCTGCAGCCAGCCGTAAACAAAGCAATACAAATGTAATGGAATACAATTATTGCAACAACAACAAGAAAAAAAAAATAAAATATATATATATATATATATATATATATATATATATATATATATATATATATATATATATATATATATATATATATATATATATATATATATATATATATATATATCACGCTATATAATTGTCTAAGGGGTACTTCCGTCTGTCACAGATATTCATTGGTCGCGGCATCTGTCTGTCATGGAATCAAGTCGCTGATTGGTTGTGGCAAAACGCCCACGACCCTTGCCACGACCAATCAGCGACGCGCACAGTCCGGAAGAAAATGGCCGCTCCTAACTCCCCGCCCGCATACACTGTCCGGTCACCGCTCACACAGGGTTAATGCCGGCGGTAACGGACCGCGTTATGCCGCGGGTAACGCACTCCGTAACCGCTGCTATTAACCATTGTGTGTCTCCAATTTTTTTACTATTGAGGCTGCCTATGCGGCATCAATAGTAAAAAAATGTAATGTTAAAAATAATAAAAAAACCAAAAAACCTGCTATACTCACCCTCCGTAGTTCGCCGAGCCGCTAAGTCTTCTGGGTAATTTCGCAATGCGTCCTGGGAAAGGAAGATGGCGGCCGGCGCCAGCGGCTCGGCGGAGCTTCGGTGGATCCCAAGCGTCGGCAACCGCTTCCTGGATCCAGGCGTCAACGGAAGGGGAGTATATAACTATTTTTTATTTTAATTTTTTTATTTATTTATTTATTTATTTTTTTAACAGGGATATCATGCCCACATTGCTATATACGTGGGCTGAGCAATATACTACGTGGGCTGGGCAATCTACTACGTGGGCTGGGCAATCTACTACGTGGGCTGCGCAGTATAATACGTGGGCTGCGCAGTATAATACGTGGGCTGCGCAGTATAATACGTGGGCTGCGCAGTATAATACGTGGGCTGCGCAGTATAATACGTGGGCTGCGCAGTATAATACGTGGGCTGCGCAGTATAATACGTGGGCTGCGCAGTATAATACGTGGGCTGCGCAGTATAATACGTGGGCTGCGCGGTATAATACGTGGGCTGCGCGGTATAATACGTGGGCTGCGCGGTATAATACGTGGGCTGCGCGGTATAATACGTGGGCTGCGCGGTATAATACGTGGGCTGCGCAGTATAATACGTGGGCTGCGCAGTATAATACGTGGGCTGCGCAGTATAATACGTGGGCTGCGCAGTATAATACGTGGGCTGCGCAGTATAATACGTGGGCTGCGCAGTATAATACGTGGGCTGCGCAGTATAATACGTGGGCTGCGCAGTATAATACGTGGGCTGCGCAGTATAATACGTGGGCTGCGCAGTATAATACGTGGGCTGCGCAGTATAATACGTGGGCTGCGCAGTATAATACGTGGGCTGCGCAGTATAATACGTGGGCTGCGCAGTATAATACGTGGGCTGCGCAATATACTACATGGGCTGTGCAATATACAACATGGCCTGCGCAATATACTACATGGGCTGGGCCATATACTTGGGCTGCGCAGTATAATACGTGGGCTGTGCAATATACTATATGGGTTGCGCAATATACAACGTAGGCCGCGCAATATACTGCGTGGGCCGCGCAATATACTACGTGGGCCGGGCAATATACTACGTGGGCTGCGCTATACACTACACATACATATTCTAGAATACCCGATGCGTTAGAATTGGGCCACCATCTAGTGTGTGTGTGTGTGTGTGTGTGTGTGTGTGTGTGTGTGTGTGTGTGTGTGTGTGTGTGTGTGTGTGTGTGTGTGTGTGTGTGTATGTATGTATACACACACACACACACACTATATAATGTATTAGTATGTGCTTGTCAACTACTTAATCAAACCCCTTTTTTTCGATCAATGTATTTCCCTTATGTAAAATAAGGACGGCCTATGCCAATATATGGTGCAGACGCCGTTCCAGCAATATATGTAACATGCCTTATGTAAGTGGGCCCTACAGCAAATCAACAGCCGCTTCACTCCCCTTCAGACTAAATGACATCCGAGGGAAGTCAGAACATCTGCAGCTCACACTTCTCCTTACAATTTTGTCTGAAGGAAGAGAGAGAATGAAGTGACTGCTGTGTTGCTGCAGGGTTCACATTACATATCACGCAAGCTCCAGGAGATAAGGCATCGGCACTGCTGAAATGGCTCTTGCACCGGCACCGAATACGGGTGTTTCTTATTTTACATGGAGGAAATATAGTCACTAAAAAGGGTTGTCCGAGTAGTGGACAAACCCTTTAAAGTCAATTTCCTTGTGAACTATTCTGCATACCTCTTTAAAAGCGTCTTCATTTGGCAACATTGTACATAGACAAGTGATAAAAGACTGACGGAAAAAGAAATTGCTTGAAGTCTCTGCGGTTTCAGAAGAAATTTTTGACAGGAGCATTGCTTGCTCTATGCAGTTTGTCTTCATTAGATGTTTAATGCGCATCTGTAGTAAACAGGGGCCTTCTTGAGATATCCAATTAGAAACTGGCATGGACAAAAACAAAACAAAAAATATATAAATTTATGTTTAGGCAAAACAAAAAACAAAAAATTATACAACTTAAATTATTTCACTGATTATGTATTCTGGAAAAATAAATGCCCACTCCTTATATCGAGAGCATTTAATTCTTGTGATTATTGGGTACAACTGGAAACTTGGGCTGGTTTCCCACATCCGTGTTTTGCAGTCCGTACTCGGACGGCTGCACGGTCTCCTGATCTGAAGTCAGTAGCTTCTGACTTTACGTAAAAAGACCTGTGGCCAGTCTGTGCAACCCCTTCAGAGTTAGGACTGCAAAGTAAGCATGTGGGAAAACTGCTGTAGGCAGACATTATATCGGACAACATATATAATAATAAATCATCTTTATATAGCGCCAACATATTCCGCAGCGCTTTACAGTTTAACAGTTTCAAACAACAGTCATACTGTAAGTAACAATGTTAACAACACAATTACAGCACAATAAGACGACCCTGCTCATGAGAGCTTACAATCTACAGTGAGGTGGGGGAGGTACAAAGTACAGGTGTGTATTTACAATGATGTATTTACAATGATGGTCCAGCCATCGTGAGGGAGTGGGGGATAGATGGAGATAGTGAATGGGTTACACATGCACCCTTACACATAAAATGATTTGTTAGGGAACGTGGTAGGCCGCTCTGAACAAATATGTTTTGAGGGTGCATCTAAAACTATGCAAATTGTAAATGGTCCTAATTTCTTGGGGTAGAGCATTCCAGAGGTTTGGCGCAGCACGGGAGAAGTCTTGGAATCGGGAGTGGGAGATACGGATTAGTGCAGAGGTTAGTAGAAAAGTAATTTGCAGAGCGCAGCGGTCGGTTAGGCCGATAGACAGAAATGAGGGAGGAGATGTAAGGGGGTGCCGCACTGTGGAGAGCTTTGTGGGTGAGAACAAGTACTTTGAATTGGATTCTATAATGAATGGGCCAGCCAGTGTAACGACTGGCAAAGAGCGGACACGTCTGAATACCGATTAGCTAGATGGACAACCCTGGCTGCAGCATTAAGGATGGACTGGAGAGGGGAAAGTCGATTGAGGGGGAGGCCAATTAATAGAGAATTGCAGTAGTCCAGGTGGGAGTGGATCAGGACGTCAGTGAGGGTTTTTGTTGTTTCCATGGTGAGAAAAGGGGCGGATTCTAGAGATGTTCTTTAGGTGTAAGCGGCAACAGCGGGCAAGAGATTGTATATGGCATGTGAAGGAGAGACCGGAGTCAAACATAATACCCAGACAGCGTGCCTGCTGCTGGGGTGTTATTATGGTGCTACCCACGGAGAGGGAAACGTCAGGTTTAGGGAGGTTAGTAGAAGGCGGGAGCAGAAGAAGTTCAGTTTTGGAGAAGTTGAGTTTCAGATAGAGAGCAGACATGATGTTGGAGACTGCGGACAGTCACTGGCGTTCTGTAGTACAGCAGGGGTAAGGTCGGGGGATGACGTAAATAGATGTGTGTCATCGGCATAAAGATGGTACTGAAAGCCAAATCTGCTGATGGTCTGTCCAATTGGGGCCGTGTAGAAGGAGAAGAGAAGGGGGCCAAGGACTGAGCCCTGAGGTGTCCTGACAATGAGAACTATATACAGTGAGAAATAGAAATGTTTATGCTCAGAAATATTCAAAAAGTGCAGAAAAATACCTGTACTATGACCTACAAGTAAAAGCCTACTCGGCATCCTCACCTTCGTCATCCTGTACAGTCTGCCTAGACAGGATTTTAACAAGAACTGGATTTTGCCATGCCCCTCCATGCTTGATGCTGCCAACCAGCAACTGCAAATTATCATGTCCAAATTCAATTAATATGCCCTGGGAATCCTACAAATAATGAGAAGATGGTTATTCTTAGTACCAGCTTTGTATCTGCAAAACATCATTTTGGTCTCATCTTTTGTGGCTAGTGAGTAAAAACCCATGGTGGAAATCTAAATACTGTGAGTTGATAGTTATTCCAGCGCTTTCGCAAAATTGGGTCTTATGAATGAAGCATATGTAGTAGGTTTCCTAAAGCATATTTATATGGCTGAAGCTTTGGATTCCAGCCAAGTGAGAACACTATGTGGACGTATGATGGTCAGGTCTGCCATTTTTAAACACCAGAATCGTGTTTCCAGGGGAAATATCCTGATGATGAGCCAGCGTTAATGAGTCTCCCTCATTGTTCCAGAAAAGTTTATTTTAGTGGCAGGGTACAATAAACCAAGAGTAAAAGTTCCCACTTACCATGACAGACTTTTTAAAACGCATCCCAAAATCACATGAAAAGTCATCTTGATTCATAGAAAGAAACACTTCAAAACAACTCCTGGAGAAAAACATATGATGGCATATAACTAAACATGTATTTTATACCAACACGCAACAAACAACCATTCTACACTGGTAACAGAAATGGAGAATGGGAATTACACACAGGCACATGGAGAAGGTGAAGCCCGTACAATGTGTCACTTACAATGCAAGCCTTTCCACAAGTAGCAGAACGTCTTCACACTCCGTGGTCAGGTAAGGGCGTGCGTTTGCAAAGCTTCTCAGAGCGGTCCCGTACACATCTGAGTAAAGTTTGAGATTTTCAGATGCCATATGATCTTCAGCGCACTGTAGTAATACCTAAGTGGGGAAAGAGCCAGTGATGGGTAATCAGGCAGATCTAGAGAACACGTGTGGCCACTTGACATTTAGGCCTTCATTAGAGGCACTTGTTAAAGAGGAGCTGTTTAAAAAAGAACTTGCAGTAAAGCGTGTGTTTGCGGCCATTCCCACCTATACTCTACATAGACTTAGAAGCACCAACTGTCATCTCCCATCTTCGTAATACGAAGATCTGCCTCCACTGAATTCTGATTTTACCCATGAATTGATTAAATAAAAATCAAAACCACGGGCAGCATGAATTGGATACCCTAGGTGTTATTGCAGTGGTGTGTATTTTACTCTGAAATGTTGCAACAAGTCAGGGAACACATACCATTCTTTGGAAAGACAGCCAGGGACCCTGCACCATATTTGACTAATCCAAGGGGCCGGTCGCCAAATGGACTGTTCAGCTCACCTATACCGATCGGGAGAGATGTGTCAAGTCTTGGAGAGAGGCCAGGGAGAAGCTGCTGAGGACCATCATCTTGGACTAGTCATACAAGACACATGTACACTAGTGGCCAAAACTGTGGATACACTTGAAGTATTTAATCAATTTTCGAGGCTTCTGGAACTTTCGGTGATCTTACTTGCCTGATTACGTAATTATATTTATAGCCAAGACACGCAATTCTGTTACAAAAGATATCGGGAGACTTGTTTTTGATATTTTGTCATGTGATCCTTTCAGTATAGGGCCTACAGGCTTTAATTTCTTTACAAACTATTGAGAATTTTTTATTTCTTGTATTATATTAATATTTACATTTTTTTTTAATTGAATAATTATAAATGTCTATTTTGAGCTCAAAAAATCCTGAATGATTTTTTTTTTAGATTTTAATCATGTCAGCCACAAAAAGGTCCAATTAGTCTCCAAAAAAGAGCTACGGCTATTGTTTGGAGGAAGGAGGGATACAGTTTCAGAGAAATTGCTAGGAAGATGGGTGGTGGAGTCACTGCTTCTGGCAGTGCAAAAGCTGTGTTCACATTTTGCTGATAGATGCAGCATCAAAACTAAAAGTGGAAGAGAAGGGAAAAAGGCAACAACTCCAAAAACAGACAGAAGAATTGTTAGGTTAGCCTTGCAAAACAGAAGAGCATCAGCCAAGGAACTCAACCAGTTCTTGCACGATGGAGGAGTTTCGGTGTCGGACAGAACAGTACATCGCCGATTACTTGATGCCGGTCTGAAAGCAAGAACACCAAGGGAAAAGCTATTTCTAAATCTTAAACAGACGTAAGAGAATTTCCTGGGCCAAAGAACATCTGGACAACTCAAGATTGGTAGAAAGTAATCTGGAGCGATGAAACGAGAATATCAATTTTTGGTAGTGACGGAGTGCGTTATGTTCAGAGAAGGCCAAAAGGAAGACTGTCTTCCAGAGTGTATGACAGCTACAATGAAACATCCTCAGAGTGTTATGATATGGGGCTCTATGTCCTGGCATGGAATTGGGAGAATACAGGTCCTTGAGGGAACTGTAAATGCCTTGAAAGATATTCATGATGTCCTTGAACCAAAGCTCATCCCATCAATTTGTGACATTGGCAAGGAACAGACCGAAATTATTTTACAACAGGATGGAGCACCATGTCACACTGCAAGGCAATGTCTAAAATGGTTTGAAAGCAAACAAATTACTGTGCTTTCATGGCCAGGAAACAGTTCTGATCTGAACCCTATCGAAAATCTGTGGTCAAGATTAAAACTATTGGTTTCTAGTAAGCGACTGAGCAACAAACAGGCATTGATTGCAGCCGTTATCAGTTCCTGGTACCATGTTATAACCACAGAGAACCTGAGAAGTCTTGTTGACTCAATGCCAAGGAGATGCAAAGCGGTTATCGATGCTGAAGGATACCATACACGCTACTAACGAAAGAACACATAGGGATAGCATGAAATTAACTTATTAGGATGTGATATTTTGATTCTGCCATTCCGCTGTTCTTATAGACGTAATGAGATATTTTGTATTATGGTAACCTTTTTTCTCTGTAGAGGTGTTCTAATCTACCTTAGATTACTTGTGGCATTATTGTTATAAAAACATTGTATGATTGCATGATCAAATTTGTCTTTTTTTTTAAGTTTAAGAGTATCCACAATTTTAGCCACTAGTGAATGTAAAAGTAAAGCCTATTATACAGTATACCTTAATAGCAAACTCTTAAAGACTTCGACAATAGATACCACAATTATAAAAAAGAATGCCAAAGCATTGTATGCATGTAATACAGTTAAACATAGGTGTAAGGGGCTCATATACACATTAGATCTCTGTCAGCCGAATGATGGTTCAGACGACAGCCATCTCTCTGACTTCTCCATACACAGGAACACTACTACTGAGCCCTCTACGACAGTCATTGCCAGATTCCTGTGGCAGTGGCTTATCCGGCCAAGTACCGAAATCCACGGGATACTCATCTCACCTGATATCTGTCAAGGGGGAGTTGGGAGGCCCCCATACACAGACTATCAGACGAACCCCATTGGCGGGTTCAGCAGACTTGGGCCACTAAAGGCCCACGTACACATTAGGCTTGAGTGAGGCTTCCAGGGCAGAACCTATTATCGTCTACTCATAAGCACAATTAGAAATGTTCTGGAATACATCGACATTCCAATACAAGCTATACTTGTGTATATATATATATATATATATATATATATATATATATATATATATATATATATATATATATATATATATAAAAACAAAACACTTTTTTCTGTAAATGTGTCTCAAGTACAACAAAATACAAGTGATAAAGATTTGGTAACGCAAGCACTTGTACTATTTACTGGAATTGCATATTCTATTACGGGTGAAAAGTAAACAAGAAAAAAAAAAAAAACGGACATACTTTATGCCTTTCAACATCAGAATTTGTACAAAGGATAATATGCATGTCAACAATACACCTAAAATATCGATCCATCTTTCTTAAAAGGGCATTGACGTTTACATAGATAAACCAGAAGTTTACATTTCATAAAGAGAAAAACCTGTATAGGATCATACATAAAGAATGGCACAGATTTGCAAAGTACACAGGCCTCATTAGGTATAAGGGCTATTTAATAATGCATGCAGTTTGAACGGCAAGATCTAGTGACAGATCTGTTAAAAAAATAAATAAGATATTTCCAGTAGAACTCCTTAAAAAAAGCACCATACAGTATGTGGTCTGCAGATCTTTTGTAGTGTACTGGGCCAAACATCATTAGTCTGCTGTCACCCTATGCAAGCTTCGGTGATATCAATGATGTGGTGATAATAGCTTAGCCTGAACAAAGTACACCAAGAGATTCTGAGTTCAAGCAGGCAACTTCTCTTAGCTGCTGAGGAAAAGTCCTCCTCCTGCTGGAGCATATCTGGCTCAGCGACCATGCTTCCACCATAGCTCAGCAATAAAGAGGTGCCACACTGGCACGGCATGCAGATTTATGGAATCGTATAGACTGATCCAGAGCTTTGTGCCCCCACATGTATATCCCGATAGTACAGCACTGCGGCCTTGACCACTGCTACAGACAGTGGAAGGGAATAACAGAACTGCAGGCTGAGAATACACAGCTTGCTGGCAATCTGCAGTGCATGGGGGTTGTTGGCACAGCGCACGATATTTAAGGTTGTGTTCCCACGATGAGTTTTTGACGCTGTGCGTTTTCGCTGCACTAAATACGTGGCGTCTAACAGTTCCAGGAAAAGGGTTGGGATTTACAGAAATATCATGTCCATTGTTTTTTGTTATACGCAAAATGTCAATTTCTTTAGCAAAGGGTTTTCTATTCAGATTTTCCCAGAAGAATTGCAGAAATTCTCCAGGTAAAATACACACAAGCGTTTTCAATGCATTTCCGCATGTAATAAGAACATGACTGTACTAACAAGGTTTGGCCAAATACAACAAAGTATCAAAACAGAAGTTTATTTAGAAACCAGGCCTACTGAAAAGACAAAAATGGCCATTTAAAAAAATGCAAGTAAACTAACTTCCGGTACATCAGATGGATGTCACATGTATATCTCATCTGTGCTGCTGGAGGAGGAAAAAAAAAAAGATATGTACGCGTGTGTCACAAAGACACATGGCCCAGGTGAAAACATGGACATATGCGCTGCCCCATAGTTTATAATGTGTGTATACGTATGAAAACAGATACCGGAAACACAGGCATGAGGAAGGGGCTTTAGGGACAATTTACGGTACATGAACTATTATGTAGCATAAATTAAGAATAATCAGCATGGGAATTTTGGTGGTCCAAGGGAGCAACATTCCCAAGTACTACACTAACCACAAACAGATTTCCTGCACGGATCCTTAGCAATCTATACCACAAATAATAATTCAAGTGAGTATATTATCAAAATGATCCATATGCACTACATCTACTGGTCCAACTCACGATACTCTGTATGGTGTCGAACTGATATAATTAGAGCGGTGATTATTCTTAATTTATACTACTGTAAGTAGTTTCTATCACTAACAGGTTATACACAGAACCTGTTTTAATCGCCAGCAGCTTCTTATACAGAATCCTTTTCCCTCAAATTTCTTTTAAACCCTAGCATGGAGCGCCAGTGTGCATTATTTCTATATATTATGTTGCATAATTGCTGCACTGTAACAGACTACAGCAGAGGAGCAACATTGTATCCAGAACACGGCCATGGAAGCGCCTCCTGGAAGTCTACATTGCCATGTGACTGCGCTGGATACTTTGTGGCAAGTGAAAACAGCCGCCACCGACTGATATATGAAAAGGTTATTACTGGTTCTTTACATCCTTTTGGGACCACATTTTTGTTCTTCTCGCCTCTTTCCAATCGTTATCTGATTTAAAAAAATCAACATACTGTATATGTACTCCAAAATAGTATTGAAAAAAAAAAAGTAAGCTCCATTTCTGACTTTTGGGTTAAGTAATGTTATATTTTCATAAGTCGAACTTTTATAGTAACTGCAAAGTCAAGCATTTATTTTGCAAATGATCATTGAAGTGCAAAGATTGTGGCAAAATTGGCCTTCAGTAGGCCCCTGGCTGCCATGGAAACCCCTGATCACATCATGCCACTTCAATGCCAATGTCCATTCCCGTGGGTAAAGGGCAGCAATTGGAGTCATCTCCTATCATTGCTGTTACAAGGTGGTGGCACCTGTACAACACAGAGGAACATGCTCTGTACACTCACACCTGGTGTACATGGACGTCACATGTCAGGAAGGGGTTAAACTGTACACCTCATCTGAGGCAGCAGAGCTGCAGAGGAAAAAAGCAGCAACCTGGACCCATGAGACAGGAGGTGGGCATCAGACTCCAGTACACAGAATACATAAACCATGGTCACAGATTACAGCTCTGTCCTAATTAAGGCAAGACAGAACGCAGCAAGCTATCTACTATATAATTGTCTAAGGGTCACTTCCATCTGTCCTTCTGTCTGTCGCGGTTATTCGTTCACTGATGCGACGCGCACAGTCCGGAAGAAAATGGCCGCTCCTTACTCCCCGCACTCACTGCCCAGCGCCCGCATACACCCCTCCGCTCACACACGGTTAATGCCGGCGGTAACGGACCGAGTTATGCCGCGGGTAACGCACTCCGTTACCGCTGCTATTAACCCTGTGTGACCAAGTTTTTTTTACTATTGACGCAGCCTATGCAGCGCCAATAGTAAAAACATCTGTTAAAAATAATGAAAAAAATAAAAATGATTATATACTCACCTACGCTGCCTTTCCCGCTCCTCGCGATGCAACCGGCACGTTCCGTTGGCACGGATGGTCTGGCAGAAGGACCTGCCATGACTTCACGGTCATGTGACCGCGACGTCATCGCAAGTCCTACGCGCCTGCGCGGAAAGGACCTGCCATGACGTCACGGTCATGTGACCGTGACGTCATCACAGGATCTGCGCGAGTAGGCTGGGACCGGAAGACGACAGAACTACAAGTATGGTGAGTATGTTAGAACTACAAGGGGCCCTCGGATCGGAAGGCGAGTATGTTTATTTTTTATTTTTTAACCTGTGACATACGTGGCTGGGCAATATACTATGTGGCTGAGCAATATACTACGCGGCTCTGTGCTGTATACTACATCACTGTGCAATATACTGCGTGGCTCTGTGCAATATACTACGTCACTGGGCAATATACTACGTCACTGGGCAATATACTACGTTCAAGGACAGATATGCCACTCAATAGGCTCACTGCTTCCATTACAAGGAGAAGAACCTCAATTTCTTCAACTTTACTTCACGGGTAATGCAGAAGCAGAGGCTCAGCGGAGATGCTCTTTAATTCCTAACACTCGCCTTGATATTGTCACTAACTTGCAGCAGTTCCTTCACTCCAACAATCCATATCTTGAATGCATGCCAAATGACGATTAAAAAGTTGTAATCTGAGCTGACAAAACACCACAAGGTGGGCATCAGTGACGTTTCAATGCTCCCACATTTGACAAGGTAGCCATTTTGATTGTGGGTAATGAGTTTCACAGCCGTGACATTGTGCTTCAGAAAAGGAACAATGGTTTGCAATGGGTGGCAGAAACTCACAGGTCCTAAGTTTGTATTATAAAAAAAAATAATAAAAAAAAAAAATAGATATCTGCATCCATCTATCTTTCTAGATATCTAGAATACCCAATCAGCTCTAAACCCAAATTTTTGGAAAACTAAACGGTATTCCAAAAGTTGAGTGGTCCCCCATTCATAGTGTGGAGCATAAATTACTGGTCACTGGGAGGCGGACCAGCCACAGCGACCTGCAGAGCCCCGTCTCGGATACAGCGGAGTGTGCATGCTCTACCTCCATTTCATTCAATGTATGGGGTCGCTGTCAGCAGACGAGAGTATTCCGCTTTCTCTGGCAGGTCATAGACAATAAATGGAAGGGAAAAACTTTCGCTCCATTTCAGACAGGCTCTCCAGATTGCTGAAGGTCCAGATATTGGAATTCCAGCGATTAATATAGAATCCGCCATGGAGAGGGGATAAAGTTCAATTCTGGGAATAACCCTCTAAAGAGAACGTCACCTCCAGAAACGCCACTTATCTGCAGATATAGCAGCGATATGCAGGTAAAATAGCTAATGAACCATGTGTAGCTGGTATAATGGAGCAGCAGCTACAAGGAGAAAATGATGATATATTCCCCCTGCAGCTGCTTGGCTCTAGTCATGGGGCAGTACAGGTGGCTGTTGCAGTCAGCGCTCACCGGACAGCGAGTGCGCCATCACTTCTCCCCTGCAGATAGTGCAGAGCGGCTGTGGGTCTGTGTGCCAGGGAGTGACTAACCACTCCCAGCATGTCTGGAAGGGAGCGGCTACAGGGAGAATAAAATGTCACTTTCTCCCTGTAATCACTGCTCCTGTACACAGACTTTACAGGGTTTATCAGCAGAAATACAGCATTGCTAGACATAACAGGTTCCCTTTAATAAATAAGGCACCATGAAGTGTAGATACGAGTTCTGTCTCCTGGGAACTCACAAACATCTCATCAAGACGAGCGTACATTGCGCTCATTCACGTCAAACACACATTCATGCCTGCCCAATGGCTTCTGAAAACAGGATCTCATCCTCTGGATTAGTGATGGGGGGCAGGAACCCAAACACGGCTTTCTGCAGAGTAGGGGCATTCCTATACGGCCACTACCCGGGAGCGACACACCGCTGGTATGGGACTACTGTGCCATGTGTGACCTAGAATCGCTGGCAGCAGAAGCTCCTCAGGTCACCATCAGGTGACGAATGCCCATGTGCCCTGGTAGACACTGCAGCTGGCACCTAACATCTCCATCCCTCTCCCCTGGGCACTGCCAGCCCGCGGTATACCAGGCTGTGCTGGCACCAGGACATGGTCAGAGGGTCCACATGGCGGCAGGAGCGCAGGATATGGAGGCTCCGTGCCAAGCAGCAGGGCCCCTGGCAGCAGCAGCGCTAGGGATTGTGGGTGCAGCTGGCCGCCATTGCTCCCCGGTGACCCGCTCTGCTGTGACAGGGGCAGAATGAATTGAGGAGAGGTCTGGGCTGACAACAACCCTCCCCCAGATCCCGCCCCCATCACTCACTGTCAGCAGCCAAAATGTTAGCACTCAGCGGGGCACACTGACCATACCGAGCGGCCTCCGGTCCGGAGAGCGGGCCTTACTTCCCCGCCACTCACCTCGTACAGGCGCCTGCAGTACACAGCGGAGGAAAGCACCGACACCTCCTCCTCCTCCCTCAGCCGGTCCTCCAGCTCCTGCAGCGTCTCCTCCAGGCGGCCAGGCTGTAGGGAGGCGGCAGCAGGGGGAACCATCCCCCCATTGCTAAGCCCCGCTCGGGACTCTCCCTTCCCGTCCGCCATCTTCTCTCGCCTTTGCCGCGCGTAGGCAACACTCGCACACTCACTCTCTCGTCACGTGATTCGGCGTCGGTAGAACGACGTCATCACCAGGGAGACCGGCGTAGGGAACGCCCATTGTATCCACGCAATGTCCCGCCCCTCAGCTAGCTAGCACCGCCTACCGTCGGCGGCCATTTTGTTTGTTGACATGGGAGTGAAGACGTTCAACTTGCCGGCGCTGGTGGGCTTCCCGTAACCTACCCTAACCAGAACCAGAAGTCTCAGGATGCGTTATTACAGGGAGTCCGGCATAGTAGGAGTAGAAAGAGCCAGAAGTAGCCCCCCACCACAGCCAAAGTAGCCCCCACTGCAGCCAAAAGTAGCCCCCCCACCGCAGCCAAAAGTAGCCCCCCACCCCAGCCAGAAATAGCCACCCACTGCAGCCAGAAATAACGGCCCACCGCAGCCAAAAGTAGCCCCCCCACCGCAGCCAAAAGTAGCCCCCCCACCCCAGCCAGAAATAGCCACCCACTGCAGCCAAAAATAACCCCCCCACCACAACCAAAAGTAGCCCCCCACAGCAGCCAAAAATAGCCCCCCCCACTGCAGCCAAAAATAGCCCCCCCACCACAACCAAAAGTAGCCTCCCCCACCGCAGCCAAAAGTAGCCCCCCAGCCAGAAATAGCCCCCCATCGCAGCCATAAATAGCCCCCTACCGCAGCCAAAAGTAGCCCCCCACCCCAGCCAGAAATAGCCACCCACTGCAGCCAAAAATAGCCCCCCACCACAACCAAAAGTAGCCTCCCCCACCGCAGCCATAAATAACCCCCCACTGCAGCCAAAAATAGCCCCCCCACCACAACCAAAAGTAGCCTCCCCCACCGCAGCCAAAAGTAGCCCCCCAGCCAGAAATAGCCCCCCACCGCAGCCATAAATAGCCCCCTACCGCAGCCAAAAGTAGCCCCCCAGCCAGAAATAGCCCCCCATCGCAGCCAGAAATAGCCCCCTACCGCAGCCAAAAGTAGCCCCCCACCCCAGCCAGAAATAGCCACCCACTGCAGCCAAAAATAGCCCCTCCACCACAACCAAAAGTAGCCTCCCCCACCACAGCCAAAAGTAGCCCCCCCACCGCAGCCAGAAATAGCCCCCCCACCACAGCCAAAAGTAGCCCCCCACCCCAGCCAGAAATAGCCCCCACTGCAGCCATAAACGGCCCTCCACTCAAGTTGGTGCTAATAGTTTTGGAGGACGTGGTCCACCGGCCACGTCAGTAATCTGTGGTCACGTGAGGGGAACCCCCTGTTACCTGACAACACCCGGCTCTCCTCTTGATTAGCCGGCCTGTCGTCATGTCAACAATGTGGTGTGACATTTGCTGTAGTGACCGGGCCGGCTAATCGAGAGAAGGGTTGTGGAGGTAGGAGCCAGTTTTGGGCTCCAGTGACCACAGAATACTGGCCTGGCTGATAAACCCAGGTCCTGCAAAACTGTTTGCACCAATTGTAGTACGTACCTTCTTTGAGGAAGCAAATAGTTCCCTCAAAATCAATTTAAGAAGCACTCCCATTAAAGTTTGTTTTTTATTAAATGTGTATATATATGTAATGTAGTGTGTGAGTGTATTAATATACTCACTAACCGTATATTTCTCCAGTGTCCAGCCCTGTCCTACTCCTCACCTTTGTGACGTCACCACTCTGCAGACTCTCGGGGTCACTCGGAAATGGCTTTTAGCAAGTCAGGCTATGTGCACACGTTGCGGATTCGTGTGCAAATTTTTCCACGCAGATTCTGAAAAATCCGCAGATTTCACCTGCGGTTTTACACCTGCGGATTCCTATTAAGAAGCAGGTGTAAAACGCTGCGGAATCCACACAAAGAATTGACATGCTGCGGAAAATACACCGCAGCGTTTCCGCGCAGTATTTTCCGCAGCATGGGCACTGCGAATTTGGTTTTCCATAGGTTTACATGGTACTGTAAACTCAGGGAAAACTGCTGCGGATCCGCAGCCAAATCCGCAACATGTGCACATACACTCAGTCTATGAAGCGTCAGGCAGTATAGACTTTCATTGTAAAAGAGACTAACAGTTCAGAGTGAGCCGGCTAGTCACAATTGCAGTGACGTCACTGTGAAGTGAAGGAGAAAAGCAGCGCTGGACACCAGAGGTGGCGGTAGCTGAGATTATTAATATACTCATGCTACTTTACATGGACGTACACACATTTACTGAATAAAAAAACGTAATGGGAGTGCTTTAGTAAACCAACAGGAAAGTGTCTCAGGATACCACCTGCAAATACACTGTGTTCCAAATTATTATGCACAAAGAGTTTAGGAGTGATAAGGTTAGAATTTTTTTGTTTGTCATTTAAACTCATTGATGGTGATGTGTGTCAGGGCTCTTTATATCACTGAAAGCAATTGCAGATACCTGTGCAAATTAGTTTGGCAGGTGTGTCCAAATAAAGGCAAGACTACTTAAGAAGGCTGTTCCACATTATTAAGCAGCCTACATTTTTTGCCAAAATGGGAAAGAAAAAGGATGTGTCGGCTGCTGAGAAGCAACAAATTGTGGAGTATTTAGGTCAAGGCATGACTACAATCAACATTGCCAAGACACTTCATCGTGATCATCGCACAATCAAGAAGTATGTAGCTGATTCCCAGCACACACGTGTGCGTGCTGATAAGGAAAAATTGAGGACTCTTTCCAACAGGCAATTGCGTAAGGTTAAAAGAGCAGCTGCAAAAATGCCTTGTCATAGCAGCAGACAAGTTTTTGAAGCTGCTGGTGCCTCCAACGTCCCCAGAACAACAAGATGCAGGGTCCTTCAGAGGTTTGCAGCTGTGCGTAAGCCATCCTGTCGAACACCTCTATCCACTGCAACAAGCAGAAACGGCTCCAGTGGGCCAAACGATTCATGAAGACTGTTTTGTTCACCGATGAGTGCCGTGCAACGCTCGATGGTCCAGATGGATGGAGTGGAGGATGGTTGGTTGATGGGCACCCCATGAAAACACGGCTAAGGCGCCAACAAGGAGTAGGTGGAGTAATGTTTTGGGCTGGAATCATGGGGAGAGAGATTGTCGGCCCCTTTATGATCCCTGAAGGGTAAAGATGAACTCCATAATCTATGTGGAGTTTCTAAAACAACACTTCCTGCCATGGTTCAAGAGGAAGAACTGTGCTTTCCGCAGCAAGATCATTTTCATGCATGATAATGCACCGTCTCATGCTGCAAAAAACACATCTGCATCTCTGGCTGCTATGGGCATAAAAGAGGACAAACTTATGGTGTGGCCACCATCTTCCCCTGACCTCAACCCCATTGAGAACCTCTGGAGCATCATCAAAAGGAGTGTCTATGATGGCAGGAGGCAGTTCACATCTAAGCAACAGCTCTGGGAGGGTATTCTGTCCACATGCAAAACAATTGAAGCAGAAACCATTCAAAAACTAACAAATTCAATGGACGAGAGAGTTCAGAAGCTTCTTTTGAACAAGGGGTCCTATGTGCAAATGTAACATCACCTAGAATAAAGTTTTCACTTGAAAACGGTTTGATTTCATTTTGTAATAAGCTGATAATGCTTCTAACTTCACAATTGACCATTTTTTTGTTCAAAATAAAAAAAAAAGGTTGAAAACTCTGCTGTGCATAATAATTTGGAACATGCATTTTGAGTGTTTATTTTTTAAAAGAAGATACTGTTTTCATAGGCAGTTTTTTCCAAAACATTGCAATTATACTAGAATAGTAGATGACTGTAAAACAACAATGACTGCAATTCAGATAGGTAATTTAGAGAAAATATGAGGAAATATTATTTGCATAATAATTTGGAACACAGTGTATCACCAGGGCCAGGGTGCTCCTTTAACCCTTTAGAGTTATTAATAGTGATAAAATTTGGGCGAGGGGACTCGGACATGTCATTTGAAAACCCGTGATACTCTGTGCATATCCAAGCACCCTAGGAAAACTCGAGAAAAGAGCACTTGCGCTCATCACTAGTTAATAATATGGGCATACAGGTTGTATACATCTGAAATACCTGTATGCCTCCTGGATGTGGCCTTGTTCAGTAAAAATTATCTTTTATAGCTTTGATCTTCCAGGCTATGGGACGTACACTGCCTGGAAGATAAGACTGTCTTCATTATACAAGATTTTTGCTCCCCTTCACTGTCCCTTTGACGTCTTGTGCGCGTCAGACCCTCTCTACAGAATTTGTCTATGTCACCGCTTAATTGTAAAGTGCTGCAGAATATGTTGACGCTATGTAACCTCTCTTGAGGTGCCTGTCTGCCAAGAAAAGAGGCATTTTGCACCATATGCCAGAATCAAAGAGCATTGCTCAAGACACTTGTCACCCAAAAATTAACTCCTTTCTGACATCAGACGTACTATTCCGTCCATGTGACCCGGGCCAATTTGACCATGCATGGAATAGTACATCTCAGCGATCGGCCGTGATCACGGGGGGAGCGTGGCCTATCGCTGCCAGGTGTCTGCTGATTCTGACAGCCGGCACCCAGCAGTAGGTGCCAAGAGCAGTCACTGACCGCTCCCGGGACTTTAACCCCCGAAATACTGCGATCGAACACAATCGCAGCATTCCGGAAGCCGACATGGGCTGACAGCCCCTCTGCCTTTGCACCAGAGACCCCGCGGCTTGACGCGGGCTCCTGATCCTTGCCATGGTGACCCGACATACGGGTCACCAGAGCTAGGAACCTTTGTGATCATGCGCAGTGCATGATCACCAAGTCTCCCTGTCAGTGCAGCGCTGACAACTTGTATGACATGCAGATGCTGCTTCATCTGCATGCCATAGAATCGATCAGCTTGAAATACTCAAGCTACTTACCAGGTAGCGGTGTTTTTCAGGAGTCCATGACAGCACTAACGAGAGGGGATCCGCCCTTCAGGGACAGGAAACCTACAGAGATAAAAGGGCGGCACCTCTCTCCCGCATCAGTTGGATTACAGAGCATGAGAGGACCTCCATTGATTAGTAACACAAATATCTAACACAATTCACCTTGTGACTAAAATTTTAGAAAATTGATATATAAAAATATACTTAATGTGAAAGCCATACCAGTGGAAAAGGGAGGGAATATAGGAGTGCTGTCATGGACTCCTGAAAAACACCGCTACCTGGTAAGTAGCTTGAGTATTTATTCAGTCGTCATGACAGCACTAACGAGAGAATTACAGAGAAAAGAGTATTAGGGCGGGACTACTGCTTCCAGCACCCTTCTACCAAATGTGAGATCGCTGGAGCCACCAAGATCTAATCTATAATGATTAAAGAAAGTAGACGGAGATGACCATGTGGCCGCCTTACATATATCCTCAATCGACACCTCCGACCTCTCCGCCCAGGAAGTCGCCATGGCACGGGTGGAATGAGCTCTTACGCCTTCCGGGACTTGTAGGCCACCTGCTGAATAAGCCAAAGAAATTGCCTCCCTAATCCATCTACCTAAGGTGTTCTTGGATACTCTAAACCCTTTCCTGACTCCCTGATAGGATATAAACAAGGAATTATCTTTTTTCCAGGGATCTGTTAAAGAAATATATTTAAGAAGGCATCTTTTGACATCTAATGTATGGAGCTTGAGTTCCTGGGTTTTTAGGATTAGGACAAAAAGTGGGGAGATTTATCTCCTGAAGCCTGTGGAACTTTGATGCTACCTTCGGAAGATAGAGGGGATCGGTTCTTAATACTACCCTATCTTCTCTAATCTGCATATATGGAGTCAGTCTAGAGAGGGCCTGTAAATCACTAACTCTCCTAGCCGACGTAAGAGCAACCAAGAGAGCTGTTTTTAAGGACAGGATCTTTATAGAAGCAGATTCTAAAGGCTCAAAGGGGGGTTCCGTTAACGCTGAGAGGACCAGGTTTAAGTCCCATGGGGCTAGTCTTTCCTTAACGATGGGTCTTGACCTAGCTGCCGCTTTAATAAAACGAGCAATCCAATAATTTTTAGCTAACCCACAATTATACAATGCACCTAAGGCTGACACCTGGACCCTAAGGGTGCTTGTAGCTAGCCCCATCTCTACACCTCTCTGCAGGAACTCCAAGATTTTAGGAATATTAGCTTTCTGACCCATCACTGATCCTGAAACCGACATGAATTTTCTCCAGATTCTAACATAAATGTTTGTCGTGGAATTTTTTCTGCTCTTTAATAGAGTGTTAATGAGTCCATCTGAAAATCCCTTTTTCTTTAGTAATGACCCTTCAAATCCCACGCCGTCAAGTGTGAATTGGCCACTTGTGGATGGAGAATTGGACCCTGTGAAAGGAGGTCTGGGAGCTCTGGGAGAATCCACGGTTGAGAAATGGACATTTTCCTCAACCAAGGAAACCACGGCGTCTTGGGCCAGAACGGCGCTATCAGAATTACATGAGCTTTGTCCTCCCGAATCTTCCTTAGAACAATCGGGATCAAGTTCAACGGGGGAAAGGCGTAGGCTATTTTGAAGTGCCAAGGAATTAGGAGGGCATCCACCGCCTCCGGATTGTCTCTGGGGTTTAGGGAACAAAACCGAAGACATTTTTTGTTTTCTTTGTTGGCGAAGAGGTCTATCTGCGGGCACCCCCAACGATGGGTGATCTGATCGAAGATGACCTGATTGAGCACCCAATCTCCTTGCCCGAGCTTCCTGCGACTTAGAAAGTCGGCTACGACGTTGTGTTTCCCTTTTATATGCAGTGAAGTGAGCGACCGTAGATGATTTTCGGCTATCTGTAAGATACGACCCGATACCTCCATTAAAGATCTCGATCGGGTTCCCCCTTGGTGGTTAATGTAAGCTACCGTTACCTGATTGTCTGAGAATAGCCTGACGTGATGGCCCTGCAAGGATATAAGGAAATGGCTCAGAGTTCGCTCTACGGCTAATTCTTTAAGGTTAGATGACATATTCTGTTCGGAGTGTGACCAGACCCCCTGGACCCACAATTCGCCCATATGCGCCCCCCATCCCGTGGGACTAGCATCTGTGGTTATTACACGCGATATGTGGTTTATCCAGGGAACCCCATTACGCAGGTTTGGAGTGTGTAACCACCAACGTAAGGACTGAATAGTGGAATCAGACAAGGAAAAAGAACTATCCAAGCGACCCCCCAACAGACGAGTGTTGTGCAAAACCTCCCACTGTAGGACCCTGGTGTGGTACTGGGCCCAAAGTACTGCCGGGATACAAGACGTGAGTGAGCCTAACAGTGACATTGCTCCCCTCAATGTTATTAACGGATTATTAATCACTCTAAGTATCTGTCGTTGGATTTTTTCCCAACTTAACGACAGGTAGACGGCATTCCTGTAACCTTGAGTCCAATATGAGACCCAGGAATTCTTGAACCTCTAGAGGCTGCAACCGCGATTTTTTAAAATTAATTATCCACCCCAACCTTTGCAAGGCTGCAATTACTTTGTGTAGTTGGGACGTGCAGTGTGATTCAGAATTTCCTATTATTAATAGGTCATCCAGATATGGAACTATGAGAATATCTTGCTCATGGAGATGTGCCATAACCTCTACCATTATCTTCGTGAACACCAGAGGGGCCACTGCAACACCAAAGGGAAGTGCTCTGTACTGGAAGTGTTTGACTGATTCCCCTAAAAGGACTGCAACTCTTAAATAACGCTGGTGGTCTACGTGTATGGGGACATGGTAATATGCGTCTTTAAGATCTAAGACGACCATAAAACACCTGTCAAACAACAACTTTATTGCGGTTTTTACCGACTCCATTTTAAATGACGGGATCCACAAAAACCTATTTAGGCCCTTAAGGTTTATGATTGTGCGAATGGTATTATCCGGTTTTTTAATCAAAAAGAGGGGAGAATAGAATCCTTTACCCCTTTGTACTTCAGGAACCTCCACCAAAACACCTTTCTGTTGGAGATCCTGGACCTCGGTCTCTAACGCCAGTTGTTCTGCGGGAGAAGAACGTATCGGTGTTATAAGAAATCTGTCCTTAGGCATGATCTGAAAGTCAAATTTTAGCCCAACTTCAATAATATTTAGGACCCACGGGCTATTGGAGATATTGCGCCACTCCGGATAGAAGGCTAGAAGCCTGCCTCCTACCCGGTCCGCCAGTCATTGTGGCTTCCTGTTGTCTCGAAAGGAATTAAACATATAGCCTCTACCTTTCTTTTTATTGGCGTCATATCTGGGTTTATCTCTATTTGATCTTGTTCGGTCAAACCACCTCCTATTAGTGCCACGCCTGTAAGTGGGTCTACCAAGGTAGGGAAAACGTTTCTTACTGTCCCCCGCTTTTTCCAATAATTCGTCTAACACTGGACCGAATAAGTGCGCCCCTTCGCACGGAATGTTGCATAATTTAGATCTGGCCTGCATGTCCCCTTGCCAACATTTCAGCCAGATTGCTCTACGGGCTGAATTAGAAAGAGCGGCCGACCTGGCTGCCAACTTGACTGAGTCCGCTGAAGCATCAGCCAGATACGCCGCAGCGCCCTGAATCATAGAGAGGGAGGATAACATTTCGTCTCTCGGGGTTTTGTTTTTTAGCTGATCCTCCAGGCTATCCAACCACACCATCATAGAGCGTGCAGTGCAGGTGGCAGCAATTGATGGTCTAAGAGCCCCTGCTGAAGTTTCCCAGGCTCCCTTGAGAAACACATCTGCCCTCCTGTCCAGTGGGTCTTTTAAAGTTCCCAGATCCTCAAACGGTAGAGAGGATTTCTTGGAAGCCTTGGCTACAGCTGCATCGAGCTTCGGGGCTTTATCCCATGTCGCCGATGCGGACTCTTCGAATGGATACTTCCGTTTAAAGGATGGAGGAAGAGAACCTTTCCTTTCCGTTTTTTTCCATTCTCTGGAAATTAGGGCGCTAACTTTCTCTACCACCGGAAAGCATCTGCGGGATTTACGGTCCAGACCTTTGAACATGACATCTTGCATGGACTTTTCTGGCGGGGTCTGCTCAATTCCAATTGTGTTATTTACCGCTTTTACGAGGCGGTCTATGCGGTCAAAAGAAAAACAAGAATGTCCGTACTCAGTGTCCGAGGAGGATACCGATGTGTGAGAAGCTTCTGACTTTAGATCTCCTAAGTCACTGTCCTCACGTGAACTTGGGGATCCAGGGTCTATTATTTTAGACCCCCTACTATGAGATTGAGATCTTGAAGAACTTCTAATCTCTTGTCTAACAATTTGTCTTAGACTAGTAGTGAAATCTGGTGTCTCCTCCGTTATTAGACGCTGGATACACGGACCACATAGTTTTTTAACGTATTCGTCTGGGAGAGGAATACCACATTCTGCACATTCCTTGTGCTTGGACTTAAAGGACCGCTTTTTTCCCTGATGTAAGAAAGGGAAATAAGGGGAGACACAATCACTAAGTGAACTTTCACGAGGATCACTTACCCCTATAGTGTCTGAGTGGTACCGAAGATTGCGGGGGGACCCTCTCCACCGAAGCAATATCCATCCGGTTTGAGGACTTTCCGGCTTTAGAAGATTGATCAGTTCTACCTCCAGGACGACCACTAGAACGTCGCTGGGTGTTTGCTGCATGGGGCTTCTCCAGGAGTTGACACTGTTGCTCAGAAGGCAACGGATCCTGCTCCTGAGACTCCATTGTAACAATGGATATGAAGCATGAGGCAGCCACCACTGAATCATTAAGAAGCCGGCCCCCTAAAGGTACCTCCCCCAGATGGGGGACAGCCGGCCAATCCTGGTGAACTGCCTGGTACAACATAGCCTGTGGGAGGCCCCTCTTCCTCCCGCCCGCCAAAAGCACTTACACTGTCAGCCAGGAAGCACCGCCACAATTTTCAAACGAAAAAACCCCACACAGTCTATTCAGGGGAGACCGACGGGCGCCGCCATGTTTTTTCACCAGTGAGACGCACTGCGCCTGCGCCGGGCGTCATCGCATGCTGCCGCACTAAGCCCCGCCCCTTCACACGCGTCACCTCCGGTGCGCCGCTTCCGGGACGCCGAACGCAGCGCCTGTGCCGCCTAGAACGCCGGTGCCAGAGGGGAAGCGCTAGCGCTGCCGTACCCCAGAGCCGACCACAAGGTCACCGTTCTCTTTCATATCGCCGATGCGATGTGCCCGCCAAGGGGACCACCACCAGAGGGGCACCCAAATTACCGACGGCGTTCGCAGTTCAGGAGGGCCTCCCACATAGTACTTACCCGTACCCGGCGATGGGACACCGCTCGAGACAGCACTCCCCCTGAAGGCTGCTCCTGCCGTGCTGCTGCCTACCCCCACAGCCCTCTGTGGTGCGGCACTTCCAGCGTCGCGATCAACACCGGGGAAGGGGCCATCCCGCCTCCAGGATCGGTGAGTCGGACCTGGGTCAAAAAACTTCCTTCTTCGCCTTTCTTCTAAAGGCCTCTGTAGAGTCCCCTGTCAGGGACAGGAAACCAACTGATGCGGGAGAGAGGTGCCGCCCTTTTATCTCTGTAGGTTTCCTGTCCCTGAAGGGCGGATGCCCTCTCTCGTTAGTGCTGTCATGACGACTGAATAAAAAAATGATTGTCCCATAGTGGGACAAAGTAAAAAAGTCAGAAAAAAAAAGTAAAAACATTTTTTTTAATTAATTGTAAAAATATTTTAAAAAAAAATCAATATTCTATCTCTAAATGAATATTTTAATGAAAAAAAATCTAAACAATAAAAGTACACATATTTGGTATCGCCGCGTCCACAACGACCCAACCTATAAAACTATACCACTAGTTAAGCCCTTTAGTGAACACCATAAAAAAAAACCAAGGGAAAAAAAAAATGCTTTATCATCATACCGCTGAACAAAAAGTGGAATAACACAATCAAAAAGATGGATATAAATAAACATGGTACCGCTGAAAACATCATCTTGTCCCGCAAAAAACGAGCCTCCATCAGCGGAAAAGTAAAAAGTTATAGCTCTTAGAATAAAGGATGCAAAAATTATTATTTTTTTAAATATAAAATAGTTTTTATTGTATAAAAGCGCCAAAACATAAAAAAATATAAGTGAGGTATTACTGTAATCGTACTAACCCGAAGAATAAAGAACTTCCTTATCAATTTGACCACACATGGAACTGTATAAACGCACCCCCCCCAAAACAAATTCATGAATTGCTGTTTTTTATTCATTCTGCCTCCCAAAAATCAGAATAGAAAGCAATCAGAAAATGTTGTGCCTGAAAATGGTACCAATAAAAATGTCAACTCGTTCTGCAAAAAAGGAGACCTCGCATGACTGTCAGCCAAAATATCAAAAAATTATAGCTCTCAAAATATGGTGATGCAAAAACTATTTTTTGCAATAAAAAACGTCTTTTAGTGTGTGACAGCAGCCAAACAGAAAAACCCGCTATAAGGTCTCTTTCACGTGTCCTGATATTTCCGGTACCAGAGATGTCAGTGTCTGTGTGTGTTAGGGTATGTGTCCACGTTCAGGAAACGCAGCGTTGAGCCGCAGCGTCCAGATGTTACAGCATAGTGGAGGGGATTTAATAAAATCCCGTCTCCACTGTGCATTGAAAAACGCATGCGTTTTTCCCGCAAAAACACATGCGGTGCGTTTTTACAGAACGCAGCATGTTGCTACAATGAGCAAAACACGCAGGAACACCGCAGGTGACCTGCCAGTGACCTCAGGTGCATTTTTGGTCAGGATTTTACCTGCATAAAATCCTGACCAAAGCCTGAAGCAAACCTGAATGTGGACACATACCCTAATACCTGCGGCACACGTGTGGCATGCGTGTGCCGCATCAGTACCACAAGGACGGGGGCCAGGGAAGAAGCGTTACAGTAAGCGCTGTTTCCCGGCGGCGGGTGCTGAACAAGGCTCTCATCATTTTCCTTCTCTACCGGCGATTGGCACGAGCAGGGTAGAATGATGAGAGTTACATTTAAGTAATAAAAGAGACAGCAGGTGGCAGCTGATGGGACTATAACTCCCATTAGCGTACCCCTGCTGCTGCTAATAATAGTGACAGCAGGAGCGGAATATGGGAGTATTCATCTGCTACTCCTGCGTTGTAAATAAATACGGTAATTAAAAAAAAAAAAAACGTGGTTTCCCCTCTATTTTTGATAACCAGCCAAACAAAACTCAAAGCTGGGGGCTGCAACCCTCAGCTGTCAGCTTCAGCAAGGTTGGATATCAAGAATAGAGGGGTCCCCACGCCATATTTTTTAATTATTTAAATAATTTAAAAAAAAGCGTGGGTTCCCCTACCATTTTTGACAACCAGCCTTGCTAAAGCTCACAGCTGGGGGCTGGTATTCTCAGGCTGGTAAGGGGCCATGGATATTGACCCCCCCCAGCCTAAAAATAACAGCCCGCAGCTGCCCAGAAAAGGCACATCTATTAGATGCATCAATTCTGACGCTTTGCCCATCTCTTCCCACTTGCCCTGTAGTGGTGGCAAGTGGGGTAATATTTGTGGGGTTGATGTCACCGGTGACATCAATATATCATACCTGTCTGTCGTTGTGTCCCACGCAGTAATCCATGTCTGGGGGATATACAGTTTTCAACCCGGACAGTGACAAGATGCAATCGTCCCGGCTGAAAACCACTGGTGAATGAGCTGCTGGGAATACAGTGTCAGTGACGCGGGATGACGTCATAGAGGTAACCTCCGGTCACTGAGCTCCGTTCCCAGCTAGGCTGAGCTGCGAAGAGATCCGGCAAGATCCCCGCTAGCACAGTGAGCACTCACGGTGTTAGCGGGGAGCTCACGAGTCACCGCAGCTCAGCCCAGCTGGGAACGGAGCTCAGTGACCGAAGGTTACCTCTGTGACTTCACCCCTGGTCACTGATGCCGTGTTCCCAGCAGCTCATTCACCAGTGGTTTTCAGCCGGGACGGTCGCATCTTGGCACCATCCAGGTTGAAAATTGAAAGCAAATTATCCCCCAGACATGGACTACTGCATGGGACACAATGACGACAGGTATTAAATATTGTTGTTTTATTGTTTTACTTTTATTACAGGAGATCGAGGGCTTCGCTGGAATTGGGCGTAATAGTAAAAATGGAAAACTGTTTAGTGTTATTTCAAATAAAAGACTTTATTATTGCTGTGTCTTTATTTACCATACAACTATAGGATTAGTAATGTATAGGTGTCTTATAGATGCTTCTCCATTACTTAGCCATGGGCTTGATATCACTGATGACATCAACCCCACAAATATTACCCCACTTGCCACCGCTACAGGGCTGGGGTTGCAGCCTCCAGCTGTGAGTTTTGTCTGGTTATCAAAAATAGGGAGGAACCCACGCCTTTTTTTTTTTTTTTTAATTAACCATATTTATTTACAGTGCAGGAGCGGCAGATGAATACTCCCATCCGCCGCTCCTGCTGTCACTGTTATTAGCAGCAGGGGTAGGCTGATGGGAGTAATAGTCCCATCAGCCGCCGCCTGCTGTCTCTTATTACTTAAATGTAACTCATCATTCTACCCTGCTCGCGCCGATCGCCGGCAGAGCAGGAAAGAATGAGGAGTGCAGTGTTCAGCACCCGGCGCCGGAGAACAGCGCTTACTGTAATGCTTCCCTGGTGCCGATGTGTGTCACATGGATGACATCCATGTGTGTTATGTGTATGCATGTGTGCGTGACGTTTTATGGGCCGTGCTGACATTAAAAAAATGGACATGTCAGTGTGTTTTGCCCACGGACATACGGTCCGTGGAAACACTGACGTGCACAGATCCATTCACTTGAATAGTCAAATAGCACTCCGTTCCTCCCGAGTCTCTCCGCATGGCTAAGTAGCACTGTACAGCCACATATGGGGTATTGCCACGTTCAGTAGAAATTGTGGGACAAGTTTTCTTGCCATTTTTACCCACTTCTTGTGTGAAAATGTAAAATCTTTGGCTAAAACAAAATTTTGGTTGTAAAAATGTTATTTTGTACTCCCTGCCCAATGGTATAAAATTCTGTGACACACCCGTGGTGTTAATATGATCACTGCACCCCTAGATGAATTCATTGAGAGGTGTAGTTCATAAAATGGGGTCACTTATGGGGGGGTTCTGCTGTTTTGGCACCTCATGGGCCCTTCTAGTGGGTCATGGCACCTGCAAACCATAACAGTAAAATGTGGCGCTCCTTCCCTTCCAAGCTCTGCCATGTACCCAAACAGTGGTTTACCCCTACATAGATGGTATCAGCGTACTCAGGACAAATTGCACAATAACTTTTGGGGTCCAATTTCTCCTGTTACCCTTGAGAAAATAAAAAATTGGGGGTAAAAATTATCACTTTCGTGGAAACGCTATGATTTTTTTTTTTTTTACGTCTCTACGTTATAAACTTCTGTGAAGCACTTGGGGGTTCAAAGTGCTCACCACACATCTAGATAAGTTCCTTGGGGGTCTAGTTTCCAAAATGGTGTCACTGGTGGGGTTTTTCCACTGTTTAGGCACATCAGGGGCTCTTCAAACGCGACATGGCGTCGAATCTCAATTCCAGCTAATTTTGCATTGAAAAGTTAAACAGCGCTCCTTCCCTTCCGAGCTCTGCCATGCTCCCAAACAGTAGTTTACCTGCACATATTGGGTATCAGCGTACTCAGGACAAATTGCACAACAACTTTTGGGGTCCAATTTCTCCTGTTACCCTTGGTAAAATAAAAAAAGGTCTGAATTACATTTTTTTGTGAAAAAAGTTAAATGTTCATTTTTTTTTTTTTAAACATTCCAAAAATTCCTGTGAAGCACCTGAAGGGTTAATAAACATCTTGAATGTGGTTTTGAGCACCTTGAGGGGTGCAGTTTTTAGCATGGTGTCACTTTTGGGTATTTTCTATCATATACACCCCTAAAAGTGACTTCAAATGTGAGGTGGTCCCTAAAAAAATGGTGTTGTAAAAATGAGAAATCGCTGTTTAACTTTTAACCCTTAACTTCCTAACAAAAAAAAAATTTGGTTCCAAAATTGTGCTGTTGTAAAGTAGACATGTGGGAAATGTTACTTATTAAGTATTTTGTGTGACATATCTCTGTGATTTAAGGGCATGAAAATTGCGAAATGTTCGAAATTTGGAACATTTCCTTTTTAGCCACAAATAATATGCCACGAAAAAATAGTGTCAGAATCTCAGGGATCCATTGAAGCATTCCAGAGTTATAACCTCAAAGTGACAGTGGTCAGAATTGTAAAAATTGTCTTGGTCATTAACATGCAAACCACCCTCTGGGGTAAAGGGGTTAAAGGCGGGCGAAAATAGAATTAGACCAAAAAATTGAACAGAGGATCTGAAAATATAAAGAATCCTAACAGAAACCCCAGACCATGCTGAAGAGTAGTATATAACCTCAAGATCCAATAAAGAATAAGGGGATTTATAATAAATCAATATAAAATTTTATTGCGCACACTAAATACCAAACAAAAACATTTCAATATTCAGGCGAAGTATAAATAGCAACTAAAGAAGCCCGTGCTGGCAAAAATTACAGATGACAGGTAATGCACCGGAAGGAGAAACACATGTCTCACAATGCACAACCGCATGAAAAAAAGATTATCCACAGAAAATTAAATCAGTTGTTAGACCTGTAGGTCTAAGCAAATAACTTATTCTAAATTTATAAGCTGTAAGTGGAATAGTTTGATTATATTTTGAACAACTGAAAGATTAAATTACTGTCTCCGCATGGTTGCAAACATAAACTTTGAAAAAATAGCGGAAAAAAAGGAGTCTCAGGTAAGATTGTGTGCAGATGAGAACAAGTATGATAAAGTATTACCTTGAGACATTATAGATGCCACATGTGGGAGTGACAGTGAGACACGCAGGAGCCTTGACGCGCGTTCCACTGCCTTCGGCTTTGTCAGGGGTGGACGGTGCTCATAGAAAGTGAACATTTCTGCTACATACAGGCAATCTGTTAATTGCCTGTATGTAGCAGAGCCGATTGGACAACTGCAACTTCTAGTCTCAAATAGAGACTATTGAAGCATACAAAAAGTAAAAAAAAAAAAGTTTAAAAAAATATTTTAAAAATATTTTAAAGAGTTCAAATCGCCCCCCCTTTCACCCCATTCAAAATAAAACAATGAAAAAAAGAGTCGGATTACTTACCGGTAACGCTCTTTTATTGAGTCCACGACAGCACCCACTAGAGAGAGAAGAGATCCACCCATACGAAGAGGAAACCTACAGAAATAAAAGGGGGCGGTCGACCTCTCCTCAGTTGGATTTCTGAGTACCAGAGGAATCGCCCCAGTATTAGGTACGTGCAATATATATTTATACATCCAAGAATCCTATTTTGCTTATCTAATATCTGTATTTTTTTACGTGTACTATTTACAACTAACTCAGGGAAGGAAGTGAGTGGGTGCTGTCGTGGACTCATTAAAAGAGCATTACCGGTAAGTAATCTGGCTTTTTACCCTTTGCCAGGACAGCACCCACTAGAGGGATTTCTAGGGATCCATCACCTGGGAGGGACCACCGTGCTGAGTACAGCTCTGCCACAGGCTAAGTCAGAAGAAGATGAAAGATCAAGTCTGTAGTGATTATAGAAAGTAGACGGAGTCAACCATGTAGCAGCCTTACATATAGAATCAATTGGAACTTCTCTCTCAGCCCAGGAAGATGCCATGGCTCGAGCTGAATGTGCCCTTATACCCACCAGAGGATTTTCATTTTTTGCGGCGTATGCCAGGTAAATCGCATCCCTGATCCAACGAGATAAGGTGCCCCTCGTGACTCCATACCCTTTTTTGCGGCCCGGAAAGGATATAAACAGCCCTGCACTGTCTCCAATCCCTAGATCTATCTATGTACTTCATGACTGCTCTTTTCACATCTAGGGTATTAAATTTTTCTTCTGGGGTAGCAGGGTCACTAAAGGAGGGAAGACAGATTTCTTGAGATCTATGAAAGTTTGCTGCCACCTTAGGGAGATACGAGGGATCCAGTTTACGTATTAAACTCTCCTGGGATATTAATAAAAAAGGTGGGTTTATGGATAGTGCCTGGATATCACTAACCCTTCTAGCTGATGTCAGTGCCACTAGAAGGGCCGTCATTAGAGATAAATATTTTAGTGGAACTGAGTCTAATGGTTTAAATGATGATCCTGCCAGGGCCTCCAGGACTAGATTCAAGTCCCAGGGAGGAATGCGAGATATGTGAACCGGATTTATGCATTCACATGCTTTGATGAACCGAGATATCCACCTATCACCTGCTATATTATGACCGTAAAGACCTCCTAGAGCAGAAACCTAGACTTTTAATGTGTTGACAGATAGGCCTAAATCTCCACCTTTCTTCAAAAATTATTAGATAGGTGTTATCGGAACATCCCTGGAGCAGGTGTCTGTGTAGAAATCTAAGAATTTTCGCCATATTTTGGTGTAAATTTTTGTTGTTGAGGGCTTTCTGCTCTGCAGGAGCGTATAATTAGCCCTTCTGAGAACCCTCTTGATCTTAATAACTGCCTCAAGTTTCAGGCCATCAAGTGTAGACTGTCTACTTAAGGATGGAAGAATTGGCCCCGAGAGAGCAGATTGGGGACTGAAGGAAGGACCCAAAGGTCTGATATTGACATGGCCTGCAGATAGGAGAACCACGGCCTCCTCGGCCAAAATGGTGCTATCAAGATTATTCTCGTCTTCTCCCTGATTTTCCTGATGACCAGCGGCAACAAAATTATTGGTGGAAAGGCATACGCTAGTTTGAAATGCCATGGAGCTTGAAGGGCATCCACTATTTCTGGATGATCTGTTACATTCAGGTAGGCAAATCTCTGTACTCGCTTGTTGTTTCTTGTGGCGAAAAGATCTATTTGAGGAAGACCCCACATGTCCTTTCTGAATATCTGGTGGTTCAGACACCATTCTCGTTGCCTCAACGTCTGGCAGCTTAGAAAATCTGCTTTTAGATTGTCCTTGCCCTTGATATTAACAGCAGAGAGGGATAGTAAATGACCTTCGGTTAAATCAAAAATTTCTTCTGCGAAAACATCAGGCTTTCTGTTCTGGTTCCGCCCTGCCTGTTCACATAGGCGACTGCTGTGGTGTTGTTCGACATGATTCTTACGTGTTTTCCTTGAAGCTGTGGGAGATAATGGTGCAGAGCATAACTAACCGCATTTAACCCCTTTCTGCCAGCTGACGGAATAGTATGTCAGCTGGCAGAACCCCCCCCCCCTTTGAGGTGGGCTCTGGCGGCGAGCCCACCTCAAAGCCGTGACATGTCAGCTGTTTTGTACAGCTGACATGTGCGCGCAATGAGCGCGAGGGGAATCGCGATCCGCCCGCGCCCATTAACTAGTTAAATGCCGCTGTCAAGCGCTGCAGCGGCATTTAACTAGCGCTCCCCGCCACGCGGCCGGAAGTGCTCGCACCGCTGACCCCCGTCACATGATCGGGGGTCATCGGTGCATTGCCATAACAACCAGAGGTCTCCTTGAGACCTTTATGGTTGTTGATGGCCGATTGCTTTGAGCGCCACTCTGTGGTCGGCGTTCAAAGCAACCCTGCATTTCTGCTACATACAGGTGATCTATGCTTCACCTCTATGTAGCAGAGGCGATCGAGTTGTGCATGGCAAAATTTAAAAAAAAAAAGGTTTAAAAATGTAAAAAAATTAAAAATATATAAAAGTTCAAATCATCCCCCTTTCGCCCCAATCAAAATAAAATAAAAATAAAAAAATCAAACCTACACTTATTTGGTATCGCCACGTTCAGAATCGCCCGATTTATCAATAAAAACAAAGGATTAACCTGATCGCTAAATGGCGTAGCGAGAGAAAAAATCAAAACGCCAAAATTACGTTTTTTTGGTCACCGCAACATTGCATTAAAATGCAATAACGGGCGATCAAAAAACGTATCGGCACCAATATGGTATCATTAAAAAGGCCAGCTCGGCACGCAAAAAATAAGCCCCCACCCGACCCCAGATCACGAAAATTGGAGACGCTATGGGTATTGGAAAATGGTGCAATTTTTTTTTTTTTTTTTTTGCAAATTTTAGAAAATTTTTTTACCACTTAGATAAAAGAGAACCTAGACATGTTTGGTGTCTATAAACTCGTAATGACCTGGAGAATCATAATGGCTGGTTTTAGCATTTGGTGAACCTAGCACAAAAGCCAAACAAAAAACAACTGTGAAATTGCACTTTTTTTTGCAATTTCATCACACTTGGAATTTTTTTCCCGTATTCTGTTACATGGCATGGTAAAACCAATGGTATCGTTCAAAAGTACATCTCGTCCCACAAAAAATAAGCCCTCACATGGCCATATTGCTGGAAAAATAAAAAAGTTATGGCTCTGGGAAGGAGGGGAGCGAAAAACGTAAACGAAAAAAGCTCCGGGGGTGAAGGGGTTAATTACTTTAGGTTTGACAACCCCTTTAATTCCCTTATATTCCACTGACCCTGTGTGATATTGTTTCCCATATGGACCCCCCATCCCATAGGGCTAGCGTCCGTAGTGGTTATACATGAAGGTTTCACCATCCAAGGGACTCCGCTAGATAGATGGGTATCATCTAACCACCAAACCAGAGAGGATAATACTTCCGCAGATAGAGTTATTATTCCTCCAATGTGACTTTGCAAACATCTCTCCTCAAGGAGGATCTGATGCTGCAGCTTGCGAGTATGATACTGGGCCCATTGGACCGCTGGGATACAAGATGAAAGGGAGCCAAATAGGGATATCGCCTCCCTTAGAGACATCTGGGGTATGTCCATTGCTGCCCTCATTTTTTCTTTAATGCGTAAAATTTTTAACTCTGGAAGTAGGCATCTCTGACTCGTTGAGTCTAGGTGAAGACCCAAAAAAGACTGGAGGGTTTTTGGTACGAGCCTGGATTTTTCGAAATTGATGATCCACCCTAAACCCTGCAAGGACGAAATTGTATCAGCTAGACGATCTTTACATTGGGTGGCCGAATTTCCTACTATGAGGAAGTCATTAAGATATGGTATAATTAATGTGTCCTTCTGACATAAAGCCATAACCTCCAACATTGCCTTTATGAACACTCAGGGTGCCATAGAGAGACCAAAGGGCCTCGCCATGAACTGGAAGTGGTGGATCTCTCCCGCAAAGGACACCGCCACTCTGAGGTACTTCTGATGTTCACCATGTATGGGTAAATGATCGTACGCATCTCTCAAATCTAGGCCAGCCATCATACATCTAGGGAACAGAAGTATTATGGTGGATTTAATTGATTCCATTTTAAATTCATGATTGCGGATAAATGTGTTCAATTTTCTTAAATTAATGATTGTCCTAAACGAGCCATCTGGTTTAGAGACCAGGAATAAAGGGGAATAAAATCCCCTTCCTTCCTGGTCTTCCGGAACCTTTATTAGAACTCCCTTAGAGAAAAGGCTGCAAATTTCTGACTCAAGAGCCGCCTGTTGTAATGGCGACTTGAGAGACATAACTATAAATAATTCCTGGGGAATCTGATGGAATTCTATTCTCAGTCCTTCTTTAACTATGTTAAAGATCCAGGTACTCGCTGTTATTGTTTCCCATTTTTGGGAAAAAATTTTTAGTCTGCCTCCTACTGGAGGATCATCTGTCTCCGCCACCTTTCCGTAAGGAAGATCCTTTAAATATGGCACCTATTTGTTTGTCTTGACTTGTAGTCCAACGGCTTTGTCTTTCTGACGTCCCCCTCCTATTAAATGGACGTCTCCTAAATGTTCTCCTATAGAATGGAAGAGATGGATTAGGAAAACCTCTTTCTTTTGCCTTGGTGAGAATTTCATCTAGGACACTTCCAAAGAGAAACTCACCCTGACACGGGATAGCCCAGAGTTTTGATTTAGACTGCGTGTCCCCCTTCCAGCTTTTGAGCCAGAGAGCGCTTCTTGCATTATTAATCAGGCCCGCCGACCTAGCTGCCAGGCATAAAGAGTCAGCCAAAGCATCGGCCATAAATGCTGCAGCCCCTCTGATAGCAATTTGTCCCTGGGCACTTTCTGTTGAACCTGCTGCTCCAGCTGATCAATCCATACCAGCATGGACCTAGCCGTACATGTACTGGCTATGGCTGGTTTAAACCGTCCTGTAGGGGCTGCCCACGACTTTTTAAGTGAAGATTCTGCTTTGCGATCGAGTGGATCTGCCAACATACCCGCATCTTCTACTGGTAGAACTGACTGGAAGTAGAGGCTACAGCTGGGTCTACCTTAGGGACCTTAGACCAGCTCAGTAGCTCCTCATCACTAAACGGATACTTCCTTTTAGATGCTGAGGGAAGGAAGCCCCGCTGATTCTGTTTGTCCCATTCTCTCTTGATTAGGGTTTTTACTGCTGGGATTACAGGAAAGGCTCTTATTTTCCTTTCTGCTAGTCCTGCAAACATTATTTCTTGCGGTGTTTGGGCCTCCTTGGTATCTGCACCTTATAGTATTCCTAACAAATCTAACTAGTGTCATGATCCATTCCAGGGTTTAATTCTGTCTGCCCTTTTTCTGGGCGGATCATATCAAGCGTTAACTTTGCTCTGCCTCATTCTGGGTTCAGGTGTGCTATTTAGCTCCGATGCATCCTGCTGGCGGTGTCAGCTATAGTTCTGCCTTCAGCATGTGAACCTGACTCTGGTAGCTCTTGATCTGTCCTGCTATGATCCCTGACTTGCCCTGTGTCTGTTGACTCCCTCTGTCTGCCCTTTTTCCAGTGTTTCCCTGTTTGTTGGCTTGATTCTCTGGTTTTTAACTTGCCTCTTATTCGGACTCGCTTCTGCCTTCTGTCTGTCTTATCCACTTCTGACCGTTGCTGAACCCCCTGGCTTGTTCCTGACCACGCACGGTGGCGCAGTGGTTAGCACAGCAGCCTTGCAGCGCTGGAGTCCGGGTTCTAATCCCACCAAGGACACCATCTGCAAAGAGTTTGTATGTTCTCTCCGTGTTTGCGTGGGTTTCCTCCGGGTACTCCGGTTTCCTCCCACATTCCAAAGACATACTGATAGGGAATTTAGATTGTGAGCCTCATCGGGGACAGTGATGATAATGTGTGCAAACTGTAAAGTGCTGCGGAATATGTTAGCGCTATATAAAAATAAAGATTATGAAAATAAAGATTATTACGTATACTGCTGCTACTATCGGTACTTCTGCTTCTAACTTTTTTTTAACTTTTATCTGACCACTCTCTCGCCACTTGGTGATGTCTGTGCTGCTGCAGTCTTACTTCCCTCTCAAGCTCCCCCTGGTGAAGGTTGCGCTATACTGCACTGCAGCAGCATGACATTATAGCTGACTAATACTTTTAAAGGGATTTCTGCATTTTTTCTCTCTGCTCTGTTTGCTTTGGATCCTCTCCATACCTTGGCAGATCAAATGCACAGTTTGACAGTGTTGATACAAGACCTGTTTGTGGAGCAGAGGGCCTTGGCCTCATCTCATAACCACCTGCAAAGGGAGCTTTCTGACACAGTATAATCATTGCAGACTGACTGTAAGCACTCTAACACTGTTGATGTCTCATTGCACTCACCTGAACCTACAGCCAAGCTCCCAGATGCCTTCTCCAGGGAGAGGGAGAGATTCCATACTTTTAAGGAGAGTTCCAAGCTATTTTTTTCTTTTAGATCTCAATCTTCTGGAGATGACAGTCAGCGGGTGGGGATAATCATTTCCTTACTGCGGGAGGGACCTCAGTCGTGGGCTTTCTCTTTACCTGCTTCTGCCCCTGAACGTGTGTGGACAAATTCTGTGAGGCTTTGGGACTGATTTATGACGAACCAGACCAGGTCAGGGTAGCAGAGGACATGATCATGGGTCTCTCCCAGAATGAACTCACTGCTGAACAGTATTGTTCTGAGTTTAGGCGCTGGTCTGTTGAGGTGTCTTGGGGTGACTCTGCTCGGAGATGCCTGTTTGAGAGAGGACTTTCTGATCATCTCAAGGACGCGCTGGCCCTTCATACACCACCCAGTTCCTTGGAGGAGGCCATGACCCAGGCGTTTCATATGGACCAGAGGTTATGGGAGAGAGGAATTACCCAGCATGAGATTCCTGTATTACCTGCTAAATCTGAGATAATGTCATGCTGCTGCTGTGCAGTATAGTGCAACTTCCACCAGGGGGCGCTTGAGAGGGAAGTAAGAATGCACACACAGAGCAGCAGCACAGATGCCACCAAGTGGCGAGAGAGTGGTCAGACCAGCCCAGTCAAAAAAAGTTAGAAGCAGAAGTACCCATAGTAGCAGCAGTGTACGTGTTCAGGAACAAGCAAGGGGGTTCAGCAACGGCCAGAAGCGGATAAGACAAAGACAGAAGGCAGAAGAGAGTCCGAATACGAGCCAAGTCAAAAACCAGAGAATCAAGCCAACAAACGGAAACACTGGGAAAAGGGCAGACAGAGGGAATCAACAGACACGGGGCAAGTCGTGGATCACAGCAGGACAGATCAAGAGCTACCAGAGTCAGGTTCACACGCCGAAGGCAGAATTATAGCTGACACCGCCAGCAGGATGCATCGGAGCTAAATAGCACACCTGAACCCAGAATGAGGCAGAGCAAAGTTAACATTTGAAAAAGGAAAAAGGGCAGAAAGGATTAAACCCTGGAAAGGATCATGACAACTAGATTGTCGATACGGTCTATAGGGAAGCATGAGCGTCCTTCTATGTCTGATGAACGAGATGATGAAGATGAATGTGAGGCGTCGAAGGCTCCCTTAAGGATGGGGGACATGTCCTTCCTCTTGCTTCTGTGCCTCTAGGGTATACTGGCCTGGCTCAGGGCCTGCATCTCTTCCCTTATCATGCGGATGTCTACTGATGACACTGCCGCCTCCTCCTGCATTGTTTTACTAATACATTCTCGACACAATCTTTTGGGGTAGAAGTCAGGGAGGCGCTGGGTACATATGGCACACTCTTTATGTTTTGTTTTCTGTCTCTTCTTAGTCTGAAAGAAGGGGTATATAGCAAGAGGAAAAAGTCAGCCTAATAGGTAGAGTCCTATACACTCACCCAGTGAAGCTTATACAATACCGGTTCTGAAGGGCAAAGTACAGTCCAAGTCCTAGGTGCATCTGCCATGTCACCTTTCCGACTCCTGCCTGCGGAACCTCTGCTGGAGTGCCTGGATCGAGTACTCTGCGCCTGAGAGTCCATCTCTGGTGGGTGCAACATCCTAGCACGCAGTATCCCATTTTTCTCTTCACCTTACCAGACGAGGAGGGAGGCTGGAAGATAGAGCTCCCCCGACGCTGCTTCTGAACCGCAGCCCCTGCCTTTCCCACAGAAACCACACAGACGGCGTGCATTGGCCCAGCTTTTTTTTCTTCCGTAGGTGTCCATGCTTCGGTTCCCATAGGAACAGGAAACCAATTGAGGAGGAGAGGTCGACCGCCCCCTTTTATTTCTGTAGTTTTCCTGTTCCTATGGGCAGATCCCCTCTCTCTCTAGTGGGTGCTGTTGTGGCGAAGGGTAAAAAAAATCAAATTACACATATTTGGTATTGCCATGTTCAGAATCACCCGATCGATATAAAAAAAAAAAAAAAAATATCAGATCGTTAAACGGCGTGAAAAAAGTAAAAACACCACAATTACATTTTTTGGGTTGTCGTCACACTGAATTGAAATGCAGTAACGGGCGATCAAAGGATCGTATCTGCACCAAAATGGTATCATTAAAAATGTCAGCTCGGCATGCAAAAAGTAAGCCCTCATCCAACCCGAGATCACAAAAACTGGAAACGCTACGTTTACCAAAGTTTGGATTTTTTTTTAGACATGTTTGGTGTCTATGAACTCGTAATGACCTGAAGAATCTTAATGGCAGGTCAGTTTTAGCATTTAGTGAACAAGGTAAAAAAAAAAAAAAAACACACAACCTGCGGAATTGCACTTTTTTTTTCCCAATTTCACCACACTTGGAATTTTTTTTCCGGTTTGCCAGTAGTCGATATTTTAAAACCAATGGTGTCATTCAAAAGTTCAACTTGTTCTGCAAAAAACAAGCCTTCACATGGCCATTTTGACCAAAAAAAAAAAAAAAAGTTGTCTCTAGGAAGAAAGGGAGCAAAAGATGAAAATGCAAAAATAAATACCTCTGGTCATTAAGTGGTTAACATCAATTCATGCTGACAGAAGCAGCCACATTTCTGTATGCAGGGCAAGTTCCAGTGTTATGAAACCTGTCTGTGTACATGATTACAATACATTTTTGGGTGGCATGGACCTTGTGATCCAGATGCTTCTGCTGTACAGCATTATTCACAAGTCATGTGTATTGTCCAAAAAACTTACAGTACACTTAATCCAAGTAGCTCTATATAACGCTTGTGTTGCACCAAAAAACTAGGAATCAAGAGCCTTTCCTTGAGTTCCAAGAAAAAAAATCAAATCACAGTCACACGTCTGGACCCCGAGAGCGTCATAGCCTATGTTGTGAGGCGAAATTTTAACCCCGCGTGTTCCAATTCACCAATTTTTCCCCTATCTACATAATGGGGAAAAGTGAAAGGAAAAGTGTTGGAGGCAAATTGACTGCTGCCAGATGTGAACAAGAGGGACTTAAAGAATGAGCGCGATGGCGCCAAAGAGTATATACCGTACAGTTGCTAAGGTGGGGCCCCGACATGGGATACTCACCACACACGGGGATATGAACACACACACAAAATGCGCCACACACCACCACGTGCTTGAACACATATACCACCCTCAGCACACATTTCACCAGACATACACCAACCTCGCCACATAAAAGTCGAAACACAAAAGTCGCCACTCAAAACTCGCCATGCGCAAAATTCGCCACATGCAAAACTAGGTTCACGCAAAACTCGCCACATGTGCAAAACTCACCTCATGGAAAAATTGCCACATGCACAAAAGTTGCAACACATGCAAAAGTTGGCTCGCACAAAACTTGCACATGCTCAAAACGCTCCACACATAAAACTCGCCACACGCAAAACTCGCCATGCGCAAAACTTGCTGCACACCACTTGCTACACTAACCTGTCACATGCAACTCGACACACAAAAAGTTGCTACACGCATGTCGCCACACAAAACTCATCTCACAAAAGTCGCTACATGCATGTCGCCACACGCAACTCAACACACACAACTTGACACATGAAACTCACCCTAAAACACACACAAGTCTGGTATTATCCTTCAAAAATAAAAATCTGATTAATAAGCAGACAAACTACAAGAGCAACAAATGTACCAAATAGGAAATACGGCAGCTGTCAGTCACATGACCTGTCTATTATGTGTATGTGTGAGCTAATGTATACTGCCAGGGGGGAGGGCTTCCTGTTGCCTGGGGATTTATCAGGCTGCCAATAGCAGCCAATCACAGCTCAGCTTCTATTTTGCTACAGTTAATTAATCTGAGCTCTGATTAGTTAATATAGGCAACAAAGGACATTCTCAGTATAACAAAGCTTGTGTGAGGTAATAGCATGTCAGTTAGGATGTGTTGGTGGAAAGGCTGATGTCAGTCACATTACCTCTATGTGAGAGGATATAGAAACTGCCAGTTTCAGACTATTTTTACCACAATAATGCCTCATAAGAAAAGGAATTTCATGGCACGAATGTCAGCTGATGCGAAAAGAAAAGCTGCATTACGGGCCAATGAAAAATGTGAAGCCTGAGAAACAAGGCTGACACACATGAGAACAGCAGCTGCTTCCTCAAGAGCCATATCCAACTGAGTTCCTCAATTCCTTGGAGCCACAAGGACTTCCTCCTCACAACCTCTTTCTAAAACCTGGAGCACCTATTCTGCTATTGAGAAATTTGGATCCACCAAAGCTGTGTAATGGAACAAGACTCTTGATTAAGAACCTGTTTCCACATGTTATTGGGGCAACCATTTTGACAGGATGTTTTCATTCCAACAATTCCTCTCAATCCATCTGATTTGCCTTTTGATTTTAAACGCCTGCAGTTTCCTGTTCAACTGGCATTTGCTATGTCCATCAACAAGGCTCAGGGGCAGTCCTTGAAATTAGTTGGAATCGATTTACAATCTCTATGCTTTTCTCATTGTCAACTTTATGTGGCCTGTTCAAGAGTTGGAACAGCCAAAAATCTGTTCGTCTTGGCACCTGAAGGAAAAACTAAGAATGTAGTTTATCAAAAGGCTTTCAAATAAGTAGTAGAAGATTACTTCACATTACTTGGCCAATTTAGTTAAATCTGTGTGGAATATCTCTGGTGTTGAAATGTATGTTGTGAAATACTTCTATTAGCTTAGTTTTTGCCTTTTAATAATTACATTTCTATCTATTTGTTTTGTGGTTTTTGTGTGCATAATAAATTTTTGTTAAACACATTCTATTTTGCCAACAGCAGTTATTAACCCGGGTGAAGTCGGGTAGTACAGCTAGTATTTAATAAATATACATACCAAGAACCCCATTAAGAAAGACAGTTCCCTCGTATGCTTGCGTGACATAGTTACATCATGTGATCCATGTCACCAATCAATAGCCGCTTCACTCCACCTTGTCCAAAGGCGAGGAGAGCAAAGAGAGACAGCCAATGTATAAAGATGTGCACACCTGCTAGATAATTATAAAGATGCAAAACTTTATTATGCCAATAGCACGGACACACAAAAAAAAATATATATATAAAATCAATTAAAACCATAGGAACATAACACCCTTCCCCATATAAGGATGTCAAAATGATAATCCTGTATGCACTATACTAAACCTGAACATAGCAACTATGCGTGTAATGGCTATAAATACAATGTGACAATAACTACCATGCATGAAAAATTACTATTAGTGCAATTGCAGCGCCCCAGAGTTCTGGTCGTTGCAGTACTGTGGCTCCGCCACTATGGGGAGCCATGGTGCGTTCGATGGCACTGAAGGAGTTCATCTGACCAGGTATCACAGACACCAATATGTTTCACAGCTGGGCCTCCGGGGGGAGCTAAGGGTGCTATTCATTAGGCCACTCCCCACCATAGTGGGTAAACTGGGGGTCAGGCAGGAAGTTAGAGGAGAAAGCTGACTGGATTGAACGAAGCAACACCTTGTGGCAGAGGGTGTTGTGGAGGAAGAGACAGTAGGGTCTCTGTCAGGGGTGGGATCCTGACAGAGGCTTGGCATTGGAAAGAACGTAACGGGACCGTGCCTGCTCAGCATAGCGGCGGTGCCCCAAGAAAGGACTAGAAGCGAGATAGATTGTGCTGAGTGAGAAACGAGATCAAGCAAAAGGAGAATACCAGTAGGGGTCATGCTGTAGGACCGGAGCAACATCCTACTGAGGCGCATTACCGGTGGCCGGAACGCCGAGGGAGTGGAATAGCATACAGCTTCAAGCCATACTCCAAACAGCGGCAGGGCAGTCAGTTTAAGGCGGGCTGTCTAACACATATCACCTATGAAGTCTTGGGGGGCAATTGCGGGAGAGGGGCGTCTCTAGGGTCCCGGAAGAACTCCAGGCCTACCTGACAAACGGGTGCCGTTCCAACCTGAATAACAGGGAGGGATGGAAGACGAGAAGAACATCATTTAATCGAGTTGTGAGGGAACTTAAGAAACAGACGCAACCGTTGTGGGGTACTTTCCGTGAGCACAGCAGGGAAGGACTACAACACACAGCGCTAGAAGGAGGGCACTGATTTCCACCTGTGAGGAGAACTCTGGAAGTGCCATTGGACCGGCCGGACTTGCGCAGCCTGGTGAACCGGATTCTGGACTGAGGACCGAGAGATCTCCAGTAAAGAGGTAAAGAGACTGCAACCTGGTGTCCTCGTTATTTACCGCGACCTGCACCCCACAACTGCACCGCTACACCACCGTTATAACATCACTTATTTGCACCGGACGTCCCCCACTGACGGACAGGGCCACGGACCGGGTCTAGCCACCGTGACAACCCCAGGACTGAGACACAGAGGCCCGGCTCCGGGTACCCCTCGGCCCTGTGGCGGTGTGGGGGCGCTCCACAATGACACAATATATATGTATCCAAAAAGACAATCCAATATATTATAACCAGATGAGGGCGTCCCCAAATCTGTAATACATGAGTTGCCACCGCATGTATGTAATGCAGTAATGCCCAGGCAAAATAGAAGCCCTGATAAAGCACAGAAAAGTATCCCCAATAATATATTCCAATATTGGAAATAAAAGAATGGCTACCAATGTGCTAGGTATAGTTACCATGTGCAGCATCAATAATAATCCGCCTACCCCATAGAAGGCTGGTATTTGATCTGGTAATTAATGCCGCTATATAGAGCGGACACTCTTTACAGGGGATTCACTTTCCCTGAGGAAGCTGCTTGGAGGCAGCGATACGCGTGGGATTCTCCCACACTCTTCCCCGCTCCACTTCCAGCCCTGCTATTATTGGAGTTTTTTTGCTCCTGCACTAGTGCTGCCATGCCTTTCCACAGACTTAGCCCCTTTCCTTTGGGGGCTACATTACCCATGATCCAGCCTTCTATGGGGTAGGCGGATTATTATTGATGCTGCAGATGGTAACTATACCTAGCCTAGCACACTGTTATATATTATTTCCATGCATTTGTTAGCACCCTGTTTCATCGTGTCATTTATATTTTGATGGTTGTGCGCCTGATACCTCTATTATTGACAAAGGCGAGGAGAGTGAAGCCAGCACTGATTGGCTGCAGAAGTTGCGTAATGTAGCGTGGGCCCTGGGAGAGACAGTGCCAACACCGCTGGAACGGCATCGGAGGTGAGTGTAAGTGATATTATTTTACTGAGGTCAAACATTCAGATTGAGAAGGGGGTGGTCCGAGTAGTAGACAACCCCTGTAAGAGGCACACAACACTTAATGTGTTGCATCTCCTCAGTGGCGTACGCCTCACCAGAAATGCTACTCAAGTCAGGAAGTAGCAAGTTACGCCACTAAAAATATATGAGCAGTGCAGTACTGTATATTTCAAACATACAATATGCACATTACATACACATTTGCATATTACTACCCACATACCATCTGTCAATTTTTGAGAAGTTATTCAGAATTTCTGAAATTGCCCATATAAAGCAGTGCGCTTGGTGCATGTGAAACTCCGCCAGGGCTGTGGGGTACTCGGTACCGGGTCTGGTACTTAATGGGATGTATCACAACGGCGGCAACCTGGTCCATGGCCCTGGGCGCCCATGTTAAAGGGACGGTCTTGAAAGGGGTTTATTATGACTCCACCTGTGGTATTCGGTCAGGGGTGACAGACGCTGCTTAAAAGGGTCCACTGGGGTGATGTTATGGCAGCAGGGATGGTATGGCTTCCCACAGGTGAAGCTGGGTCCCCAGGACTCCTGGTGTAATAGATGAAGATGGTGATAGGTGGTGTAGTAAGAAACAGCTGACACAGGGTTGCAGTCTCTTTACCTCTATACTTGGTTCAAGGCAGCCACAGTCCAGGGTACCGGATCACAGGTGCTGGTGGTGGTCCGGCTGGCTTGGAAGCGTCTCAGGAATCCCCCTAACCAGGTGGAGTTGGAAGCCTTCCTTCTAGCGCTGTGTTGTTGTAGTGCCTTGCTGCCTTAGGCCTCACACAAGGTCCTCACGTTTTATCTCTGTCCCCCTTTAGGTAGGACACAAACCTGTACAACAGGTATCTCAAGCCTTTTTACAGGATCTCTATCACGACCTGAGCTCTATCTGTTACTGTGTCCTTGGGTGTTAATGGAGGACAGGTAACTTGAAATCTAGCTGTCCGCCGGTTTCTGCTGTGGGGCATGAAGTTAGCCCCACAACCTTGGTCCTCCGGCTACCGGTATATGCGCTCATTGTGGAGGAATTTCAGTGACAACTTCTCTCTCCAGCTCTTCACTTTGCCTTTGCTCCTTCCTTTCAGTTTCTTTACAAGTTGCTCTGCTCTCCTTCCCAGGAGCTGCAGAATCACTCGTCTGCACGGCCCCAGCTTTCCTTCCTCACTCCTCATACCAACTGTCTCTCTCCAACTGCCTAGCAACTGACTCCTCTTCCTGACCAGAGAGAGCAGCTCCCCTTAAGTCGGGTGTAGAGCTCCCCCTTCTGGCCTGGAGTCAGAATGGTGTTGTATGTGCTGAATACCTGTTAAAGGGATCCTTCCTCTCTTTCAAGCATGACATCACTCTCCCCATGAGGAAAGCAATGCCACTGTAACAACCAGTTACCTGGGGTGTTACACATGCGCAACATTTTTAGCCTTATGCATTGTCCTTTAAAAGTAACACCGACGCAACTGAATCCCTAACAGGACCTCTTTCATCACATCCCAAAATACAGAACCCCCCAACCAATACAGACCCTCAGACCAGAACCACAAGCAGCCGTAAACAAATGCATGCTCCAGATCAGACTGCCAAACAAATATAGATGTTCTGCAATATATTTGACAGAGTCTCATTTCCTTTTTTTCTGACACCTAGAAATGACACATATACGAATGTTGTTATTCACAATGCAATTATTGCAGAAAACTGATGTTAGATTGTTTTTACTGTTCTGGTTGCGGTCTATCAAGCTTTTACAGAGTGACACAATCAGTATGTTGGTACTACAATGAGCACTCATAGCCAACAGCATTGTGCCTGTTCATTGAACATATGATATAGTAATTAACTTGTCAATAAGACTCTCTACACAGGTAAATTCATTCATAGTATTAACCCTTAATTTCATGGCACTTACCTCTGAATTATGTTTTAGTAATGTGAGCGGAGCGACTAGTGAAGTAATTGGGGCTGACTGCAGTCCCCTGCAGAGCTAGCCAGAAACACTGCATGTTAGCACATGATGTTGTGTTGGGCCTTCAAATCACAAGAGGTGCCAGGTAGGAGGCGGTTTACAGGGCTCCCATCCGGAACAGCGAAGGGGCGCTCTGATGTTCATCATTTTCGGGGGTGTACGCCTACTGGAGCGGGATACTCGGACATTGTAGACTGTGGCTGGGACGTATGCCCCGACGCGGCCATCTAGCGTGCACTAATCACAATGTGAAAGCATCTTTAGATTTCGCAGTCAATTGACTCCCATTGATTTGTCTCCAATACGGCCTCCCGCAGGGACAGCTTTATAAACCAAAAATAAGCAGCTACAATACAGACTAAAAGCTAGAAAAATACCAAAAATGATATTTATCATCTCTATGCTTAAAGAGGTTGTACACGGCTGGACAATCCCAGCCTACTCACTTCAAGGCCCCATTTACCGTAAATAAAAACAATGGATACTCCCATCCCAAAGCGGCACCATCAATATTCTGTCTTCTTGATGATCTTGGTGAATCGTAAAGGCTGCAGCTTCTTTAAATCTAACTAATAAAACTAGCATTAATGACATGATGCATTCCCTTTAACTAAATGTGTTGAATTCACAAATTGAACATCCTTTCGGTTTCCTTCTACTACTGCTCTGAGATGCACCTATACACCACTGCACACTAAACAATTACATTAGTTTTGCCTGGAGCCTCCACATGGGTGAGCTCCTACATAAGCATTCATCCAGCCCTCATAGAACTTAATGGATACAGATATGCACTGAGCTAGCACTACTAGCAAGAGATAAAGGTCATTTAATTTAACCCTTTAAAAGGTTGTCCAACTTAAAAAGAAAATTGCCTCTTCAGAGAAAAAGAGGACTTGAACTCTATAGCGCCTCCTATTGGAAGTAGCGATCCTACAAGTCACAATCAACCCTTTAACGAGTCTTGCAATATGACTTAAGGCCCCGTCTCACTTAGCGACGCTAAAGCGATCCCGACAACGATACGACCTGTCAGGGATCGTTGCTGCGTCGCTATGTGGTCGCTGGTGAGATGTCAAACAGTGAGATCTTACTAACGATCGCAGCTGCGATCTCACTGTTTGACATCTCACCAGCGACCTGTAGCGACCTGTGCAACGATGTCACATGGGAGCTATTATGACGATTCAGTGTCTGAGTCGTCAACGAGGTCGTTGGTAAGGTGTCAAACACAGCGATGTGTGCTACCCAGCGGGACCTCAACGATCAGAAAAAGGTCCAGGCCATTCCGACACGACCAGCGATCTCACAGCAGGGGCCTGGTCGCTGCTACGTGTCACACATAGCGAGATCGCTACTGAGGTCGCTGTTGCGTCACGAAACTTGTGACTCAGCAGCGATCTCGCTAGCGATCTCGCTTAGTGAGACGGGGGCTTTAGGATAAGAGCCAAATCAATATCTTAAAAGGAAAAGCCTGCAGTCACTGCAAAGTTTTCTTTTTAGACCTGGCGGCCCCTTAAAGGACTCAACAATTTTCATCTTTACCTCCATCCATGTGTGTGTCTACTACACATACAGGTCCTTCTCAAAAAATTAGCATATAGTGTTAAATTTCATTATTTACCATAATGTAATGATTACAATTAAACTTTCATATATTATAGATTCATTATCCACCAACTGAAATTTGTCAGGTCTTTTATTGTTTTAATACTGATGATTTTGGCATACAACTCCTGATAACCCAAAAAACCTGTCTCAATAAATTAGCATATTTCACCCGGCCAATCAAATAAAAGTGTTTTTTAATAACAAACAAAAAAAACAACAAATAAAAATGTTCAGTTATGCACTCAATACTTGGTCGGGAATCCTTTGGCAGAAATGACTGCTTCAATACGGCGTGGCATGGAGGCAATCAGCCTGTGACACTGATGAGATGTTATGGAGGCCCAGGATGCTTCAATAGCGGCCTTAAGCTCATCCAGAGTGTTGGGTCTTGCGTCTCTCAACTTTCTCTTCACAATATCCCACAGATTCTCTATGGGGTTCAGGTCAGGAGAGTTGGCAGGCCAATTGAGCACAGTAATACCATGGTCAGTAAACCATTTACCAGTGGTTTTGGCACTGTGAGCAGGTGCCAGGTCGTGCTGAAAAATGAAATCTTCATCTCCATAAAGCATTTCAGCCGATGGAAGCATGAAGTGCTCCAAAATCTCCTGATAGCTAGCTGCATTGACCCTGCCCTTGATGAAACACAGTGGACCAACACCAGCAGCTGACATGGCACCCCACACCATCACTGACTGTGGGTACTTGACACTGGACTTCAGGCATTTTGGCATTTCCTTCTCCCCAGTCTTCCTCCAGACTCTGGCACCTTGATTTCCGAATGACATGCAAAATTTGCTTTCATCAGAAAAAAGTACTTGGGACCACTTAGCAACAGTCCAGTGCTGCTTCTCTGTAGCCCAGGTCAGGCGCTTCTGCCGCTGTTTATGGTTCAAAAGTGGCTTTACCTGGGGAATGCGGCACCTGTAGCCCATTTCCTGCACACGCCTGTGCACGGTGGCTCTGGATGTTTCCACACCAGACTCAGTCCACTGCTTCCTCAGGTTCCCCAAGGTCTGGAATCGGTCCTTCTCCACAATCTTCCTCAGGGTCCGGTCACCTCTTCTCGTTGTACAGCGTTTTCTGCCACATTGTTTCCTTCCAACAGACTTACCATTGAGGTGCCTTGATACAGCACTCTGGGAACAGCCTATTTGTTGAGAAATTTCTTTCTGGGTCTTACCCTCTTGCTTGAGGGTGTCAATGATGGCCTTCTTGACATCTGTCAGGTCGCTAGTCTTACCCATGATGGGGGTTTTGAGTAATGAACCAGGCAGGGAGTTTTTAAAAGCCTCAGGTATCTTTTGCATGTGTTTAGAGTTAATTAGTTGATTCAGAAGATTAGGGTAATAGGTCGTTTAGAGAACCTTTTCTTGATATGCTAATTTATTGAGACAGGTTTTTTGGGTTATCAGGAGTTGTATGCCAAAATCATCAGTATTAAAACAATAAAAGACCTGACAAATTTCAGTTGGTGGATAATGAATCTATAATATATGAAAATTTAATTGTAATCATTACATTATGGCAAATAATGAAATTTAACACTATATGCTAATTTTTTGAGAAGGACCTGTATAGCTCAATTTTTCCGTCGACACAGCCATGTGAGTGCTTGTTTTTTTGTGGGACGAGCTGTAGCTTTGCATGACACCATTCATTTTAGCATTTAACATACATGAAATTGGCGAAAAAACTTAAGTGAGCTAAAATTGCGATTTTTAAAAAAAATTATACCAATTGTTTTGACAGCATCTATTTTCTGGTAAAAGTGACCTGGCAGCATGATTCTCTAGGTCAATGCAATAATGGCAAAAAAAATTGTCCAATTTTTGTCTATTTGTGCAGTGAAAAAAAATTCTGAAATTTGTAGAAAAAAATTTTTTTTGTTCGTGTCAACATTTTCCTAAACTGGTAACTTTTATTTTCTACATCCCTAAAGCTGAGTGAAGGCTTTTTTTGTCCCCCGTGTTGACGTTTTTATTGATACCAAGTTGGGGTACATATGACACAGCTTTTTATTGCATTTTTGGGTGGTTGGGAGGACAGTGCAGCAACTGAAAATGACGTTTTGATTTGTTTACTTTTGACTAACGTATGGGTTAAAAAAAAAAGTTATATTGATACTATGAACTTTTTTGGGGACATGGCCATACCAAATTTCTTTATTTTTACAATTTTTTTAATGTCTGCATTTTTAATGGTCGAAAAGGGTGATGATTCGAATTAGCCCCACAGGCTACTTGAACCTGCCACCTTTCGCCCACTTTTACTATACATTGCAATACTACTGTATCGCAGCACTCTTACGATATTTAGCCTGTGGCTGAACTTCTCAGGAAGGCTAAAAGCCCAACAGTTCCCACGGTCTTCAGGAGAGGCGATGGGAGCCAGTGCGTATGCACATTGGCAATCAAGTTATGTTCCTGAGCTGTGGCATGTGGTCCTTACTTCCCGATACACTCCCCCTGTATGTGCATTAAACGGACTGACAGACAAGCTCAGCAAGCAGGAGGCAGGGCTCAACTTGGAGCTCTGAGCTGTGATGATATGGGGGCATGGCCTGCTATCAACAGCTTGTTGGGGATGTGTACAGGAAGGGAGGGTGAGCAGGGAGAGCATAGAGGTAGTGTAGGCTCCACAGGGAATGATGATAATCTTATCAACTAGTAACTTTGTCCTGAGGGGATGGTGCTAGGCATTCGAGCAATGACTTTATTGCTCCCTTGCAGTACACTAAACCTGTAACATTGCTGACTGCAGGAAAGTCTCTGCACAGTTTAAAGTAATTGAAGGAATGATAGGAGTGGGAAACTGCAAGGTCAGCGATTTATTCATCTTGAGGCTGTATAGGAGTCTCAAGATGGTGCTTTGTAGGTGGGGTGGGCAGGCACTGAGGGTGGGGAGTAGTGGGGTAGATACAGCATAGAAGAGGAGCCAGGGTACACTGTCTACTGGGAAATGTAATCTAGAGGTATAGATAGCTGGCAAGAAGCAATAACAAGGATTCCTGCAGGGGATGAAGGGGGAGCTAAAATGGAAAATAAAGGTAACAGAGGGAGTTGGGAAATAATTATAGAGACTGCCAGATTGTTTTTGTGCCAGGAAGACTTTATTTTAATTGCATTTTCAGAATTTTTTTTTTTTTTTTTTTTTTTTGGGGGGGGGGGGGGGGGGGTTTCTGGGTACCAGTGCATATTGGGTACTGTGACCAAATCTCTATGGTGGGACACAAATGAGAGAGGTTTTTGTTTTATACAAAAACAAACATAAAAATCATCATGTGACTATATTTTTATTAACTATTAGAATCACGTCCAGTTTTGCTTTTCTTCCCCTTGCTTCCCTCCCAGCATTGATGATCATTTTATCACAAGACAGCTGTCATAAATTAAAACTTTTTGAGTGCTAAATTCTTCCTATAGTGAATTATTTGCGTTACATTGTAACCTTTTTACTGATTTTCATACACCATAAAAAATGCTGTTAGGCATAACTTCTGTTCTATGCAAAATTACCTTCAGTTTTTTTCTTTTGTAACTCATACAGTTAGCAATAAAAAGTTCTCAACCATGGTCATTTTTTTTTACCTTGTATAACCTGTCACAAGGCAGGCATTGTGATAAAAATGAAAGAAAATCCTTTGTACTATTGCTTTAGTGGCAAATTGACCCATCATGTTAATATTCTCCTTAAGGGCTGTCCCACACGTCCAGATAATTCCGGTACCGGAATAAATCGGTACCGGAGTTATCCGTGTCCGTGTGCCTGGGAACTCACGGAGGCCATACCTGCGGCACACGTGTGCCGCCCGTATGGCGAGTGGGTACCACACGGAGCGTGTGGTACCCACTCTGCATGGTGCTGAAGCTGCGATTCATATCATCCCTGCAGCAACGTTTGCTGTAGAGAAAATATGAAGAATAGTGCTTAAAATAAAGATCTATGTGTCCGCCGCCCCCCCACCCCCTGTGCGTCCCCCCGCTGGTCAGAAAATACTTACCCGGGTCCCCCGTCGGCTGTCGCTCCTTCCTGGTCTGGCCGCGGCTTCTCCTGCATGCGGTCACGTGGGCCCGATCATTTACAGTCATGAATATGTGGCTCCACCTCCCATAGGGGCGGAGCCGACTATTCATGATTGTAAATGATCGGCCCCACGTGACCGCATACAGTAGGAGGCGCAGCCAGACCAGGAAGGAGCGAGGGAGCTGGTAAGTATTTTCTGACCAGCGGGGGGGCGCACAGGGGGTGGGGGGGCGGCGGACACATGGATCTTTATTTTTAACACTATTCTTCATATTTTCTCTATAGCAAACGCTGCTACAGGGAAGATATGAATCGCGGCTTCAGCACCATGTGGGGGGGACAGCGCTTACTGTAGCGCTGTCTTCTGCACGCACACGGACCCCAGACGGAGAATGTCCGTGTGAGGTCCGTGTTTTACGCGGACCCATTGACTCTATTGGGTCCGTGTAAAACGTGCGCTCCCACGAACACTGACATGTCTCCGTGTTTGGCACACGGAGACACGGTCCGCAAAAAATCAATGACATCTGAACAGATGCATTGATTTTTATGTGTCTACGTGTGTCAGTGTCTCCGGTACGTGAGGAAACTGTCACCTCACGTACCGGAGCCACTGACGTGTGAAACCGGCCTAAGTGATATCCTTAAATCCTAACGCTACTCAAAATTTGAGTACTCAGACATGCTTACCGTTATATTCTGCAGACCCTCCCCATTGACACTACTCATGCATATGGCTTTATTATTGCTTTGTACAATCTCCAAATGGTATAAAGAGGTATTCTCCCACAGGGGCATTGCTTATAGTATTAAATATCTGCAAGATGAGGTGTGTTAAGCACCTGCTGCCGGCACAAAGTGCTGCAGTACAACCTCCCGCATAAGACTTTGCAAAGTTAAAACACATTACATCACAGTTATCACATAGCTATTTGAGGTCCGGTATATTAAGAAACCAGGACACGAAAAGCTTATAATAGTTTAGGTCTCTGCTCTATTAGCTGTGTCTTAATTTTTGCCTTGTTGTCCAGGTGATTTGCACTTAAATTGGTATTGCACACTTTCCCTCTCCTCCTTCCGTCCTTTAAAGTGATCACTAACTACATGTCCACATATGTCCATGGCTGGAGGACGTATTCATGGGAGGCAATGCCACTCCTGAATGTTCTTAAATGAATCATATTTCCCATATTCAGTCTAACATTTCATGTATCTACCCTCATCTCAATTGATGAAACTCCTCTCTACAAAGTCTCATGTATTCCACCATGCTCTACAAACCTCAGGATGGTTGACAGTACAGAACCAAAGTGATCTCCCAAAAGAAGTGTGGAAACAGGCTGATTGGCTAGCCTTATGGGGTGTTCATGGAACATATTGTGGTCTACATTTACTTAATAGTTAGAGGGGCACATGATACTGTTCTGTGCAGACCCCAACCACAACTATTGAAGACTGGGATCTCCAATTTCTGAAAGGGTGAAAGTCTTGAAAGTAGAACCTGCACCTTTTAGACACTTATGACATATAGTTTTGATATCACATAAGTGTCCCAGATGGTAATACTCTTTCATGTTTATTCCGACCATCTGTAAGTTGTTCTCTCACAATTTTCCCGATCTCTGTGTCTGTCAGTGAACAGAAACATTCTTTGTATGCAGTATAAAGCAATCATCTGTGAGCTTAACAGCCTAGACTGCAAATTAAAACACTGTAAGGGTAAGTTCACATTTGCGTATATGTGCGCAGACGTATGCTTACGCAGCACTTTAAATCACGCGTTTGCGCTTTTTATGTGCATGTGTTCAATATTTCCAGCAGGGCGTGTCTCAATGGCGGTGTCCTGGACATGCGCAGTCCGAAATACACAAGCACATCGAATGCATGCGTACACAAGGACATGATTATGCATGCGTTCCCATAGACAGTAATGCGCTTTTTTAACGCACTCATCCGCATGTCTGCGCATATTTGACAGCTTTTTGACGCTTCCTAAAATGCAACATGTTGCATTCGCCGGACCCCGCTGCACACTGAGAAACGACGCATGTGTATGCAGACACATGCAAACTGATGCAAAGGCATGTCCCTGTGTACGCCATGTTAGGCTGGTTTCAGATTTGCGGATGGAGGTGCTGCGGAGGGCTGCGCACGTCCTCTGTGAAGCTCTGCCCACTGCCGCACCTCCTGCGGTCAGCTTTGCCTACGTCAGCGTGCGTACCCTATCTTTACCATTAGGTACGCAGGTCATGTCAATGTATGCGAATGCCTCCGCATGCGTCGTTTTGACGGTGCGGCAACTTGCGCCGAACGCAAAGAGTTGCATTTTGGTGCGGACGCCACACCATCAAAACAACACATGCGGACGCATTCGCATACATCGGCATGACCTGCGTACCTAATGGTAAAGATAGGGTACGCACGTCGACGTAGGCAAAGCTGACTGCAGGAGGTGCGACAGTGGGCGGAGCTTCACAGAGGACGTACGCAGCCCTCCTCAGCACCTCCATCCGCAAATGTGAAACCAGCCTTAGCTATACTGATACATTGTAGTAAATTAGAGCAAGATAAATTTATGAATGAAGCATATGCAGCACACCCACGTATTATGGGTGCTCAGATAGGTATCCACTCCCAGATGTAAGAAATTTGGCACTCTAGATAATGATGCAAAAATAATTTTTCATGTAGTAACAACTTTGTTGCAAAAAAATTAACGTTTCGGCCGCAAACAGCCTTCTTCAGAACGACAAAAGTACATAAATATATATATATATATATATATATATATATATATATATATATATATATATATATATATATATATATATATATATATACACACACACATACATATATGTGTATATATATATATATATATATATATATATATATATATATATATATATATCACAATAAGTATACATTAAAGCATACAGATCTGTAGAGATGTCATAAATGGTAGTCTCTCATAGCAACAAAAAACACAAACCCAAAAATTAAGGGTTTTTTGTTTTTCTGTTTTTGTTGCTATGAGAGACTACTGTTTGACATTTATACGGCTCTGTATGCTTTAATGTATACTTATTGTGATATATTCTTTTGTAGTTCTGAAGAAGACTGTTTGTGGCCGAAATGTCAATTTTTTGCAACAGAGTTGTTACTGCATAAAATAAATTATTTTTGCATCATTATCCGGAGTGCCAAATTTTTTATACAAGATAAATTTATGTCATAGAAGATGATATTATATATGACATATCCAGTATAAGAAACAAGCACGGACATCTTGAAAATTGTTAATATCTGAAACTCACATAAGACCCCGTACGTTCTTCACCAATATTTCGCTCTGTGAGATTTGTGCCAGATTCATCAACCAGATGTACAAACTCTCATGACAAATTTGGCAGGTGAAAAATTGGCACGTCAGAGCTAATTTTTTTTTTTTTTAAATTACCATAAGTCTCACATATTATGGATTATATAGATAGCACATCATATACAGGCCCTATGTGTTAAAAGGTTGTGTAAAGATATACCTTTCCAATGTTCATAAGCTGACTTGGTCTTGCATTATGCTTTCAATGTTGAACAGTTGAAGGACTCAGAAGTTGTGGCTTGTTTGCACTCCATTGATAGCCAATGTTAGCAACACCAGCTGTGAATATGTAGAGGAAATACTTTCCCATCCCCCAACACTCAGGCTGGTAGCATGCCATGCAGTCAAAAACTGTGCATCAAAACTGACCATGATTGCCAATTTTGTCAGCCATGTAAACACCCAGCCTCAAAGGTGTATTCCAGGGTATCAAAATACAGTTCAATGGATAATATATAGGTTATCCTATGGTAATGGCATATGACTAAGGTATGCCACTACTTTATGATCGGCGGGGCCCAACTACTGTTTCTGAGAGAAAAGTGAACGCAGCTTTGCATCACCAGCTAATTATTTTCCTGACAGTTATCACTTCCAGTCACCAAGCTACGCCGGGAACTGCAGCCACCTCACTGTAATAAATCCATGCTGCAGTTACCCGCGCTAACTGGTGGCCAAGGAAAACCAGTCAAGAGGGCTCAGCGTGACACCAGCTGCACTGTATACCCTTTATTCTTGGGAATGATGTGCCCTTGAAATATTAAGCCTAAATATATTTTATTATATACTGTACTTATCTTGCCACTTCAGCTCTTGTAGGTTCTTCACTACTTTTCGCTGATGTTTGTCCATAACGAGTGTATGATTTGGTTCCATGGACAGGCAGGAGACCAGGAAAGTGGTAAAATCACTCAGCAAACCCCTAAAAGGTCATGTTTTGAAGATATTCTGAAGTGCAATCTGTGAGGCACTGATAATAATATCACCTGTGCCATACTAAGGAAATCCTGAAAACCTGGCCTGTTGGGGATCTTGAGGACTGGAGTTGACACACACTGGAGTGGAGTCTACCAAGGATTCTCTTTACTGAAAGGGAGGTTTTTACACGCCAAACTAATGTCATCTGTGGAAAATCGCTGTAATCTTGATAAAATCCATACCTTTGTTTTGGAAATTCATGTTTCTGTATTTTAAAAATCCATCAGCAAATTTTTATTCAATGAGCCGCAAGTGCTTTCCAGCTTCTCTCCCTATTTCTCCACTTGTCTTCTGTCTGTGACTGACAGGTCATTCTAATCTCCCCCCCCCCCCCCGCCCTAGATATTGCACATGTGCAGTCATTCCCTGGGGTGGAGTAAGGTCCTGATGACGTTGTGAGAGCCAGACTATCAATTTGCGTATCCACTGCCCCAGGGAATAATGGCTAGTGTGCGAGACCTGGCAGCAGACAGGCAAGGAGAGGACCTCCTAGCTGGAAGTGCAGTGCCACTCCTGCTGCACTAGCAGCTCATTTGCATATGATGGTGAAATGGATTTCTCAAGAACGTAAATAATGATTTCTAAAACAAAGGTATTGATTTAATCAACCTTGCAGCGACTTTATAGATGACATTAGTTTGGGAAGTAAAAACCTACTGACAGCTTTCATTTTCTAATCGATATGTGAACATTAAACCCATTTCTCATCCGCTCCTGTTATCTGAACAAGAACAGAACTTTCACACGTTCTTCTAGAGCAGAAAATTTCCCTACTTTAAAAACATAGTAGCAAAATTTCACTATAGTTTTTTTTCTGGGTTAACATACACATGAAAATGGTGTTGACATGAAGCTCATTTGGCTTCTTCATAAACGTTCATGCTTATGTCAGCCGAGCCTACATCGGGAATGGGGGTCGTCTTGTAGGGTGCTTTATGTATTCTTAAGAATACTTGCTCACCTTTCAGGGTGATGAATGAGTAAAATACTCCTGCAGGGGGGAGAAATGATCTTTGGTTTGCATCATCTTTCTCATCAGCATTTAAAAAGGACTCACCAAGAACAATGGCAGCTGATGCGCGCCGAAAGACCACCGATCGGTAAATGTTTACCAATCTGCAATCATTTAATAGCCAGTCCATGTAAACGGACCTCTAGGCTTTGTTCACATTTACAAAACTGATGGCAGTGCCAGATCCGACACATGACTGACACATGTCCAACTGACCCCATTCACTTTTATGGGGTTCACAGAGTTTCCCTTGCTATTTGTTTCATGTGATGTGAACGCATCCTTATTTGATAAACAGAAGAATTTTCATGAGTGGGCTGATGAACTGACGGTCGATCATGATTGGTTTTCTGTATTAACGCTTCCATGTGTCACGGTTTACCCACATATTGGCCAAGGGTCTCTTGCCCTGAACTTTGCAATCTCATATGAATATATGAAGCTGTCGAGTTCGGGTTATGACCCCACGGACAGTCCGTGCTCAGACCGTGAGAAAATAGGGCTTGAATGCTCCTCATCGCTCTTTTTACATCACCTTCAAACATAAAGGAGGATTCAATCTCATTATATGAGGTAGGGAAAGCATTTCCTAATATTTCCTTAGAAACGTAGCTCTATTTGTTTTTTATTAAAGGGCCAGATAGGCAACCTCATGGCAATCATCCAGCTGGGTACCCCACTATGGAGCATTACAAAAGAGCCTAGGATCTGTTTTTTTCTCCGCATCCTTGGACCATCTCCCCACTACAATAATGCAGTTTCTTCATAGATTGAAGGTTCGTACAGATATTTACTACGGAAGAAGAAAGAAACAGATATGATCATAACATCGTATAGACCCTAACCTTTCTTAACACAGCTGCATGAGCTTATAGGTTAGATTTGCCATTTTTCATACTTAAACGTATGTATTTTGAGCTCAAATAATTTTTGCCATTCAGTTTCATTAACCAAAATGTGCATCGTTTCACTCTTATAGGCTCTTTGTTTCTCTGCACATTTAACCTTAATGTGGTCTGTAGTCATAAATCAGCTGAAAAAAAAAATATGGTTAGAAACTCTGCTATTGGACTGTTGGAATGAGCTTACTGACGGATTCTCAGTTAACCCATTATGCAGCTATCAACAGATAATGTCCAGAGGCTATAGGAGGCAAACGGTGCAATATTTTTAATGAAACCCACTTACAAAATATGAAAATTGAATTAAGATGCAAAAATGTCTCAAAAGTTAGACAACCCCTTTAAGGTGTTTGTTCCACACCTTGCTACCATACACTATGAGAGGGGAAGAATACTATTTACAACCTGCCCAGATGTCTGGCAATATACTTGATGGCCAATTATGAACAGTGGCGTGCGAAAGTATTCACCCCAGAGGCGTAGCTAGGGTTTTGGTTCGGGGGGGGGGCAAGCTTCTGAGTGGGCCCTTAACCAGGTATCCTTGATTACAGCTGGGTGACGCACCCTAATAGTGGAGGAGAACCTCAGCAGATGACCGCGCTGTTACTGAAGATAATCTCTATATAACGACCAACATGGATATTACTGCCATATGGTCAGTGGTAGATACCAGCCCTACAGAACATATAACAGATCACTGCACAGTTACAGATAATGACTTACCGCTGACGTTCTTTATGATGGAATCGTTCATTTTTCCCGTCTTTTCCATCTGGCCCAGACCGACATGACGACTTCTTCCAGCAACGACTCGGCTGCAGAGAATATAACAAAGACACATTTCACTTCTCATATTCCAGCCCCATCACCATCTATTCCCAACCAGCACAAACTCCTCATCCTGCTGATACCCCAATACTGAGCCGCTGCTGCCGTATGTGTCCCTATTACTGCACCTGATACCCCAATACTGAGCCACTGCTGCCGTATGTGTTCCTATTACTGCCCCTGATACCCCAATGCTGAGCCTCTGCTGCCGTATGTGTCCCTATTACTGCACCTGATACCCCAATACTGAGCCGCTGCTGCCATATGTGTCCCTATTACTGCCCCTGATACCCCAATACCGAGCCGCTGCTGCCGTATGTGTCCCTATTACTGCACCTGATACCCCAATACTGAGCCTCTGCTGCCGTATGTGTCCCTATTACTGCACCTGATACCCCAATACTGAGCCGCTGCTGCCCTATGTGCACCTATTACTGCATCTGATACCCCAATACTGAGCCGCTGCTGCCGTATGTGCCCCTATTACTGCACCTGATACCCCAATACTGAGCCGCTGCTGCCGTATGTGTCCCTATTACTGCACCTGATACCCCAATGCTGAGCCTCTGCTGCCGTATGTGTCCCTATTACTGCCCCTGATACCCCAATGCTGAGCCTCTGCTGCCGTATGTGTCCCTATTACTGCACCTGATATCCCAATACTGAGCCGCTGCTGCCGTGTGTCCCTATTACTGCACCTGATACCCCAATACTGAGCCACTGCTGTGGTTCTGTGTGCCCTCTAAATTCTAAGGCACCCCTCTATAGCAATGCCAGGTGCAAGTGCCCTAGAAAACAGTGCCCATATTTTGCCCCCTAGATAGTAATATTGCCCCTTTGATAGTCATAGTAACCTGAGTTCCCCTATAACATTAAGTGCCCACTTTACATTTAAGAATGTCCCAAGTCTGCCCCCCTGTACAGCTCCCCTATACACAGTATGATGCTCTCTTATACACAGTATACTGACCCCTTAGTAGCCTCCAAACTGTTTGATGGCTCCAACACTGTAATCCCCACACTGTATGATGCCCCTCTAGATAGCCTCCATATAGTATAATGCACCAGATCGTCCTCAATATAGTATAATGCACCAGATAGTCCTCAATATGGTATAATGTACCAGATAATCCTCAATATAGTATAATGCACTCCCCATAGGCCTACTCTATATTCTATAATGCACCCCCATAGGCAGACTCTATAGCACAAGACCCTGTACTATAAGGCAGCACCCCCATAGGCAGACCCTGTACTGTAAGGCAGCACCCCCATAGGCAGACCCTGTACTATAAAGCAGCACCCCTATGGGCAGACCCTGTAGTGTAAGACAGTACCCCCATAGGCAGATCCCGTAGTATAAGACAGCACCCCCATAGGCAGACCCTGTAGTATAAGGCAGACCCCCATATGCAGACCCTGTAATATTAGGCAGACCCCCCATAGGCAGACCCTGTAGTATTAGGCAGACCCTGTATTAGGCAGACCCCCCATAGGCAGACCCTGTAGTATTAGGCAGACCCCCCTATAGGAAGACCCTGTAGTATTAGGCAGAGCCCCCATAGGCAGACCCTGTAGTATTAGGCAGACCCCCCATAGGCAGACCCTGTAGTTTTAGGCAGACCCCCATAGGCAGACCCTGTGGTATTAGGCAGACCCCCATAGGCAGACCCTGTAGTATTAGGCAGACCCCCCATAGGCAGACCCTGTAGTATTCGGCAAACCCCCCATAGGCAGACCCTATAGTATTAGGCAGAGCCCCCATAGGCAGACCCTGTAGTATTAGGCAGACCCCCACAGGCAGACCCTGTAGTATTAGGCAGACCTCCCATAGGCAGACCCTGTAGTAGGCAGACCCCCATAGGCAGACCCTGTAGTATTAAGCAGACCCCCATAGGCAGACCCTGTATTATAAGACAGCACCCCCCATAGGCAGATTCTATAGTATAAGGCAGCACCCCTTTAAAAAAAAATACTCACCTCTCTTCTTCCTGGTTCCTGCGCTGCTCTGAGCTCCCGCTCGTCTTGGCACCGGGAAGTGACTCATCGCGCCCGCTGTCAGCGTCGCCGACATCAGACACTGACAGAGGAATGATGGGGGAAGGAGCGCTGCGCAGCACTCATTCCCTCATCATTGCGGTCAGCTGTATCAGCTAAATGCCGGTGCAGCTGACCCTGCGATGACAGGCGGGGGGCCCACTGCTGGCACCGGGCCCCCCTGGCTGCTCAGGGGCCCCATAACAGCAGAGCAGGGAGATCGATTCTCCCTGCTCTGCCACAGAAGGTATCTGTATCGGCGCACTGCGCGCGCCGATACAGTAGTGTAGCTCCGGGTAGAGCCCCTCTGAGCACCGGGCCCGGGGCACCTGCACCCTCTGCCCCCTCCCGGTAGCTACGCTACTGATTCACCCCCTTGGCTTTTTACCTATTTTGTTACATTACAACCTCTGTCTAAATATATTTGTAATCCAATCTGTGTGTGACGCATCAGCACTAATTAATCTAAGTTATTGAAGTGAGAAAAACATAGGCATATATTACATTTATGGGATAAAATAACTAGAAATTGGCATGTGCATATTTATTCACCACTTTTGCTATGAAGCCCCTAAACATTTCTAGTGCAAGCAATTACCTTCATAAGTCACATGCTTAATGAAAGGAAGTCCAATGTGTGCAATGTAAGTGTCACATGTCTGTCAGTATATACACACCTTTTCTGAATGGCCACAGAGGCTGCAACACCAATAATCCCTTAATGATCAAGGCACTTTGTCAGTTAATGACCAGGCATCGTTTTCCAAATCTGATCAGTGTCACTTTATGTGATAATAACTCTGGAACACTTTAACATATCCAAGTGTTTCTGAGATTACTTTGTCTTGACATGTTATGCTTCATGTTTGTGGTAAACTTTGATCGATATGATTTGCGTTTATTTATGAAAATATCGTAAATTTTACAAAAAATTTGAAAACTTTGCAGTGTTCAAGCTTTAAGATTTTATGCCCTTAATCAATCAGATAGTTAGATCACAACAATAGTTAATAAATAACATTTCCCACATGTCTACAGCAGCACAATTTTTTAAACATATTTTTTTTTTTGTTAGGAAATTAGAAGGTTTAAAAGATTATCAGCAATTTCTCAAATTTTACAAAACCATTTTTAGGGACCACCTCATATTTGAAGTGACTTTGGGGAGCCTATTTGACAGAAAATACCCAAAAGTGACATAATTCCATAAATGACACCCCTCAAAATGCTCAAAACCACTTTCAAAAAGTGTTTTAACCCTTCAGGTTCTTCACAGAAATTAATGGAGCTTGGAAGGAAAAAAAATCACATTTTTCTTTTTTTTTTCGCAAAAAATTGACTTGACCTCAAATTTTCTATTTACTTCATATGTGGGGAAAACTACTGTTTGGGTGCACAGCAGGGCTCAGAGGGCAAGGAACACAGTTTGACTTTTTGAAAGCAAAACTTACTGGAATCAAGATCAGATGCTTTGAAAATCCCCCAGAAGTGACCCCATTTTGGAAATTACACCCCTCAAGGACCTTATCTAGGGGAATAGTGAGTACCCTGAACCCACAGGTTCAGAATTTTATAACGTTGAGCAACCAAAATGAAAAAATATATTTTTCCTGCAAAAATGTTGCTACAGCCCCAAATTTGTCACTTTCACAAGGGTAACAGCAGAAAATATTCCACACAATTTGTTGTGCAATTTGTCCTGAGTACGCCGATACCCAATATGTGGAGGAAAACTACTGTTTGGGTGTATGGCAAGGCTCAAAAAGGAAGGAGCGCTATTTGACTTTTGGAGAACAAATTTTCATAAAATAGTTTGCGGACCCCATATACAGAGCCCCTAAGTGCCAGAAGAGTAAAATAACCCTCAGTTGACCCTAATTTGGAATTTATCTACAGGTGTGGTGATGATATTGACTCCATGGGTATTTTCCAGAAACAAGCACCAATGCATGTTGTTAAGTGAAAATGCAAATATGCCATTGTAGTGCCCAGTACATTTTAAAGGGGTTGTCCATTACTAGAACAACCCCTTACTGAAACAAATGGTTGGCCCCCATAAAATAATAAAGCCTATACTCACCTCCCGTGCTGATTATGTTCCCACAGTGTCAGCACTTGCAGTCTCGGGACTCCACTGCTGCTGTTGTGACTCGTGACGCTGGCAACAATGTCTCCGCCTTATGACAAATTGAACATGAAGAGAAAGTCCAGGCTGCGGCTGATTCCTGACTTTCTCTGCCTGGTCAATTAGACAGGAGGAAGGGCCAGTGACACCAGCGCTCATTGGTCGCGGGCATCACATGTCACAACAACAGCACAAAAATGGCGCCTGCACAGGAGATGAGTATAAGCTTTATGATTTTATGGGGGCAAGCAAGGGGTATGAATAGAAGTTGTCCAAGTAATGCCTGTACATTTTGTAGTGCCGGTACATTGTGTCCAGCACGTGCTTCTGGAGACACATCCCATAAATTTAGTGGGCTCTCCTCGCTACAGGAATGCCAAAGATGTGGACGCTAACTGTGGTTTAGGCATGTCTCTTTTCAAGAGTCTTTGTGCTACCAGTAGTGTGGAAACACGTATATTTCTGTTAACAGATGACGAACGTGGGTGGACACTTCTTTTTTTGTGAGTTGAGTCAAATCTTTTATTGACAGCATTTTGGGGTAAGGAACATTTTGGATCAGATTTATCCTGTGCTCTTTGATGATCACTTACATTGGGATTTCCATCTAAATCTACAAAAAATTTGATTTGGATGAAACCCTCGAGGGATGCATTCAATAATGAGACAGTCTGGACTCCATCTGGCAGTATCCAGCTTTTCAGAGGTGCACAAAACTGGACAGTCTCACTTTTATGTTATGCACGTGAGTCGCCCACCAGGGCCGTGGGGTACTCGGTACCGGGTCCGGTCTTAAAGGGATGTCATGGTGGCTGCGACCAGGTCCATGGCCCTGGGCGCCAAATTAAAGGGAAAGGTCTTTTAAGGGTTTAATAAAGTTTGTTTGTGACGCCACCTGTGGTGTTCGGTCAGTGGGGACCGACGCTGCTTAAAGGGGTCCTCTCGGGTGATGGTATGCAGCAAGATGGTGACGCTTCCCACAGGTGAAGCGGGGTCCCCATGGCTTCCCAAGTGTAGGGCACCGATGGTGTGTTGGATGGTATGGCAAAGAACGTGGACACAGTTTTGCAATCTTTACCTGGTTTACTGATGATAGCAGTCCTCAGTCCAGGGTACCAAGTGCAGGGTAGCTGTGGTCCGGCCAACATGGAGGCAAAAGGGGATCCCTCTCCCAGGTGAGGTCCGTAAGCCTTTCCTACTTGCGCTACTTTAGTTGGCGAGGTCCCTGCCGCTTGAAGCTTTGTTGCAAAGTCCCCTCTCTCCTGTCCTAAGACATTTGTCTGTACGATAGGCAGTGCGAGCCTGTTTATAGGGTCTCTATCATGACCCGGTCTCTCAGTTTACTGCTTCTCAGACTTGATGCGGGGAATTGACATACAGTCCTATGCCCTCCGGTTCTGTCGCGCGTCCTGGAGAACAACACGACCTCGGGCTCCCGGTACCCGGTTTCTGCGCTCTGGCTCTGAGGGTGTCCTTCCGCTGTTCCCCTGCTGAACCTCTTCCTCCTCTGTGCTTCTTCCCTCTAAGCTCCTCCACTATTCAACTCTTTCAAATTCTCACTCTTTCCAGGGGTCGCAGCTCCGTCGCTGCTCTGCCCCTGTCTGTTCCAGGCGTCTTTCTCCTCTCCTCACTCCTCTACAACTGGCTGACTCCTCCTCCAGACCAGGATACATAAAGTCTAAGGTAGCTCCCCTGAATCCGGGTCCTGAGCTCCCCCTCCTGGCCTAGATTCAGATGTGTTGAATGTGAGTGCCTTACCTGATAGAAAGAATCTCCCTTGCCTCCAAGTGCTGACATCACCCTCCCCGAAAGGAAGGCAACATCACTGTAACAACCGGTTACCTGGGGTGTTACACTCCCCCCGTTATCTCCAGTACTCCCATACTGGGAAAAAGAAAACATAAACAGCAGGTTACAATAAGACATGCAAAAAGGATTTTTTTGGAATGTTTAAGAACACGTATAACAAATTGATATAAACTTTGACTTCCCTTTATGGGGGGGAATGTTGTGAATTCCGTTCTTGGGCTCCCTCCGGTGGTTGTAAATGGCACTTTTGTGAATTCTGCCCTTGGGCTCCCTCCGGTGGTTTTGAGTGGAACTGCTGCTCCTTGGGTTTAGTATTAGCAGCTGTTTCCACTGATTGTCTCTCCTGGCTCTGCTATTTAGCCTGGCTCTAGTCTTCAGCCAGTGCCAGCTGTCAATGTTTCTTGGTTGGATTCAGATCTCTCCTTGGATTTCTCTGATAGCCTGTCCATTTCAGCAAAGATAAGTCATTGCTTGTTCTTTTGGTTGTCCACTTGCTGTGGACTTAATCGTTCAGCTCATGTTATGTTTTTTCTTGTCCAGCTTGTCAGTATGATATATTCAGCTTAGCTGGAAGCTCTGGGGAAGCAGATTTGCCCCTCCACACCGTGAGTCAGTGTGGAGATTATTTTTGTAAACTCTGCGTGGATTTTTTAGCTTTTAATACTGACCGCACAGTATCCTTTTCTGTTCTGTCTATCTAGGTAGTTTTGGCCTCCTTTGCTAAATCCTGTTTTCATTCTGTGTAAGTCATTTCTCTCTCCACTTACAGTCAATATTTGTGGGGGGCTATCTTTCCTTTGGGGATATTCTCTGAGGCAAGATAGCTTTCTGTTTCCATCTTAGGGGTAGTTAGTTCTTAGGCTGTGACGAGGTGTCTAGGGAGTGACAGGAACATCCCACGGCTACTTCTAGTGTTGGTGTTAGGATCAGGAACTGCGGTCAGTACAGATACCACCTCCTCAGAGCTTGTCCGATGTTGCTCCTTAACCACCAGGTCATAACAGTACAGCTGGCCCGCAATGTGTTGAATGCATCTCAAAAGAGGGGAAAAAAAATTTCTGAGCCATTTTTTTTTTCTTTGCAGCCTGTTTTGTCTTTTTTTTTCCCCTTACCTCTGGGTGGCTCAGTGGTTAGGTGCTAGCATGGATATTCAGGGATTGACGTCTCGTGTGGATCAACTTGCTGCTAGAGTACAGGGTATTTCGGATTATATCATTCAGACTCCTGTTTTAGAGCCTAGAATTCCTACTCCTGATTTGTTTTTTGGGGATAGATCCAAATTTTTGAACTTTATAAAAATAACTGCAGATTGTTTTTTGCTTTGAGACCCCGTTCCTCTAGTGACCCCATTCAGCAGGTGAAGATTGTCATTTCTCTGCTGCGTGGAGACCCTCAGGACTGGGCATTCTCCCTTGAGTCAGGGGATCCTGCATTGTTCAATGTAGACGCATTTTTTCAAGCGCTCAGATTGCTGTATGATGAACCTAATTCTGTGGATCAGGCAGAAAAAACCTTGCTGGCTCTGTGTCAGGGTCAGGAAGCGGAAGAAGTATACTGCCAGAAATTTAGAAAGTGGTCTGTACTCACTAAATGGAATGAGTATGCCCTGGCAGCAATCTTCAAAAAGGGTCTTTCTGAAGCCCTTAAGGATGTTATGGTGGGGTTCCCCACGCCTGCTGGTTTGAACGAATCAATGTCTCTAGCCATTCAGATTGATCGGCGCCTGCGCGAGCGCTAGGTGGTGCACCATATGGCAGTGTCCTCTGAGGAGAGTCCTGAGCCTATGCAATGTGATAGGATTTTGACTAGAGCAGAGCAGCAGGAATTCAGACGTCAGAATAGGCTTTGTTTTTACTGTGGTGATTCTGCTCATGCTATTTCTGAGTGCCCTAAGTGTACTAAGAGGGTCACTAGGTCTGTTACCATTAGTACTGTACAGCCTAAATTTCTCTTGTCTGTTACCCTGATTTGCTCATTATCGTCCTTTTCTGTTATGGCATTTGTGGATTCAGGCGCTGCCCTGAACTTAATGGACTTAGAGTTCGCCAGACGCTGTGGTTTTTCCTTGCAGCCTTTGCAGAGCCCTATTCCCTTAAGGGGGATTGATGCTACACCATTGGCCAAGAATAAACCTCAGTACTGGACACAGTTGACCATGTACATGGCTCCAGCACATCAGGAAGATTGTCGTTTTCTGGTGTTGCATAATTTGCATGATGTTGTTGTGTTGGGTTTTCCATGGTTACAGGTGCATAATCCGGTGCTGGATTGGAAATCTATGTCTGTGTCTAGTTGGGGTTGTCAAGGGATACATAGTGATGTTCCTTTAATGTCAATTTCCTCTTCCCCCTCTTCTGAAGTTCCTGAGTTTTTGTCGGATTTCCAGGATGTATTTGATGAGCCCAAGTCCAGCTCCCTTCCTCCTCATAGGGACTGCGATTGTGCTATTAACTTGATTCCTGGCTGTAAGTTCCCTAAGGGCCGACTTTTCAATCTGTCTGTGCCAGAGCATGCAGCCATGCGAAGTTATGTAAAGGAGTCTTTGGAGAAGGGGCATATTCGCCCGTCTTCGTCACCGTTGGGAGCTGGATTCTTCTTTGTTGCCAAGAAGGATGGCTCCTTGAGACCCTGTATAGATTATTGCCTTCTCAATAAGATCACGGTCAAATTCCAATACCCTTTACCTTTGCTTTCTGATTTGTTTGCTCGGATTAAGGGGGCTAGTTGGTTTACTAAGATTGACCTTCGAGGGGCGTATAATCTTGTTCGTATTAAACAGGGTGACGAATGGAAAACAGCATTTAATACGCCCGAAGGCCATTTTGAATACCTTGTGATGCCATTCGGGCTCTCTAATGCTCCATCTGTGTTTCAGTCCTTTATGCATGATATCTTCCGGAATTATCTTGATAAATTCATGATTGCACACTCACCGGCCACTTTATTAGGTACACCATGCTAGTAACGGGTTGGACCCTCTTTTGCCTTCAGAACTGCCTCAATTCTTCGTGGCATAGATTCAACAAGGTGCTGGAAGCATTCCTCAGAGATTTTGGTCCATATTGACATGATGGCATCACACAGTTGCCGCAGATTTGTCGGCTGCACATCCCAAAGATGCTCCATACAAGGCAGGATGGATCCATGCTTTCATATTGTTTACGCCAAATTCTGACCCTACCATCCGAATGTCGCAGCAGAAATCGAGACTCATCAGACCAAGCAACGTTTTTCCAATCTTCTACTGTCCAATTTCGATGAGCTTGTACAAATTGTAGCCTCAGTTTCCTGTTCTTAGCTGAAAGGAGTGGTACCCGGTGTGGTCTTCTGCTGCTGTAGCCCATCTGCCTCAAAGTTCGACGCACTGTGCGTTCAGAGATGCTCTTAGGCCTACCTTGGTTGTAACGGGTGGCGATTTGAGTCACTGTTGCCTTTCTATCAGCTCGAACCAGTCTGCCCATTCTCCTCTGACCTCTGGCATCAACAAGGCATTTCCGCCCACAGAACTGCCGCTCACTGGATTTTTTTTCTTTTTCGGACCATTCTCTGTAAACCCTAGAGATGGTTGTGCGTGAAAATCCCAGTAGATCAGCAGTTTCTGAAATACTCAGACCAGCCCTTCTGGCACCAACAACCATGCCACGTTCAAAGGCACTCAAATCACCTTTCTTCCCCATACTGATGCTCGGTTTGAACTGCAGGAGATTGTCTTGACCATGTCTACATGCCTAAATGCACTGAGTTGCCGCCATGTGATTGGCTGATTAGAAATTAAGTGTTAACAAGAAGTTGGACAGGTGTACCTAATAAAGTGGCCGGTGAGTGTATATTTGGATGATATTTTGGTTTTTTCCGATGATTGGGAGTCTCATGTGAAACAGGTCAGGATGGTATTTCAGATCCTTCGTGCTAATGCTTTGTTTGTGAAGGGCTCTAAGTGCCTTTTTGGAGTTCAGAAGGTTTCTTTTTTGGGTTTAATTTTTTCTCCCTCGACTATAGAAATGGATCCTGTTAAGGTCCAGGCCATTCATGATTGGATTCAACCCACATCTGTGAAGAGCCTTCTGAAATTTTTGGGCTTTGCTAATTTTTATCGCTGTTTCATTGCTAACTTTTCCAGTGTGGTTAAGCCCCTGACCAATTTGACGAAGAAAGGCGCTGATGTGATGAATTGGTCCTCTGCGGCTGTTGAGGCTTTTCAGGAGCTTAAACGTCGTTTTACTTCTGCCCCTGTATTGCGTCAGCCGGATGTTTCTCTTTCTTTTCAGGTTGAGGATGACGCTTCTGAGATTGGGGCAGGGGCCGTTTTGTCTCAGAGAAGTTCTGATGGTTCTTTGATGAAACCGTGTGCCCTCTTCTCCAGAAAGTTTTCGCCTGCTGAGCGTAATTATGATGTCGGCAATCGGGAGTTGTTGGCTATGAAGTGGGCGTTTGAGGAGTGGCGACATTGGCTTGAGGGAGCCAAGCATCGCGTTGTGGTCTTGACCGATCATAAGAATCTGATTTACCTCGAGTCTGCCAAGCGGTTGAATCCTAGACAAGCTCGATGGTCCCTGTTTTTCTCCCGTTTTGATTTTGTGGTCTCGTATCTTCCGGGATCTAAGAATGTGAAGGCTGATGCCCTCTAGGAGTTTTTTGCCTGATTCTCCAGGAGTCCTTGAGCCGGTTGGTATTCTCAAGGAGGGGGTGATTCTTTCTGCCATCTCCCCTGATTTACGGCGGGTGCTTCGGGAGTTTCAGGCTGATAAACCTGACCGCTGTCCAGTGGGGAAACTGTTTGATCCTGATAGATGGACTAGTAAGGTAATTTCTGAAGTTCATTATTCGGTGTTGGCTGGTCATCCTGGGATTTTTGGTACCAGAGATTTGGTTGCTAGGTCATTTTGGTGGCCTTCCTTGTCGCGGGATGTGCGTTCTTTTGTGCAGTCCTGTGGGACTTGTGCCCGGGCCAAGCCTTGCTGTTCCCGTGCTAGTGGGTTGCTTTTGCCTTTGCCGGTCCCTGAGAGGCCCTGGACGCATATTTCCATGGATTTTATTTCGGATCTTCCTGTTTCCCAGAAGATGTCTGTTATCTGGGTGGTTTGTGACCGGTTTTCTAAGATGGTCCATTTGGTACCTTTGCCTAAGTTGCCTTCCTCCTCTGATTTTGTTCCATTATTTTTTCAGCATGTGGTTCGTTTGCATGGCATTCCGGAGAATATTGTGTCTGACAGAGGTTCACAGTTTGTTTCTAGGTTTTGGCGGTCCTTTTGTGCTAGAATGGGCATTAATTTGTCTTTTTCTTCAGCATTTCATCCTCAGACAAATGGCCAAACTGAGCGAACCAATCAGACCTTGGAAACCTATTTGAGATGCTTTGTGTCTGCTGATCAGGATGATTGGGTGACCTTCTTGCCGTTGGCCGAGTTTGCCCTTAATAATCGGGCTAGTTCGGCTACCTTGGTTTCGCCTTTTTTTTGTAATTTTGGTTTTCATCCTCGTTTTTCTTCAGGGCAGGTTGAGCCTTCTGACTGTCCTGGTGTGGATTCTGTGGTGGACAGGTTACAGCAGATTTGGACTCATGTGGTGGACAATTTGACGTTGTCTCAGGAAAAGGCTCAACGTTTTGCTAACCGTCGTCGGTGTGTTGGTCCTCGGCTTCGTGTTGGGGATTTAGTCTGGTTATCTTCTCGTCATGTTCCTATGAAGGTTTCTTCCCCTAAGTTCAAGCCTCGGTTTATTGGTCCTTATAAGTTTTCTGAAATTATCAATCCGGTATCTTTTCGTTTGGCCCTTCCAGCTTCTTTTTCCATCCATAATGTTTTCCATAGATCTTTGTTGCGGAGATATGTGGTGCCCGTGGTTCCCTCTGTTGATCCTCCTGCTCCGGTGTTGGTTGAGGGGGAGTTGGAATATGTGGTGGAGAAGATATTGGATTCTCGTTTTTCGAGGCGGAAGCTTCAGTATCTGGTCAAGTGGAAGGGTTACGGCCAGGAGGATAATTCTTGGGTTGTTGCCTCCGATGTCCATGCTGCCGATCTGGTTCGTGCTTTTCACTTGGCTCGTCCTGATCGGCCTGGGGGCTCTGGTGAGGGTTCGGTGACCCCTCCTCAAGGGGGGGGGGGTACTGTTGTGAATTCCGTTCTTGGGCTCCCTCCGGTGGTTGTAAATGGCACTTTTGTGAATTCTGCCCTTGGGCTCCCTCCGGTGGTTTTGAGTGGAACTGCTGCTCCTTGGGTTTAGTATTAGCAGCTGTTTCCACTGATTGTCTCTCCTGGCTCTGCTATTTAGCCTGGCTCTAGTCTTCAGCCAGTGCCAGCTGTCAATGTTTCTTGGTTGGATTCAGATCTCTCCTTGGATTTCTCTGATAGCCTGTCCATTTCAGCAAAGATAAGTCATTGCTTGTTCTTTTGGTTGTCCACTTGCTGTGGACTTAATCGTTCAGCTCATGTTATGTTTTTTCTTGTCCAGCTTGTCAGTATGATATATTCAGCTTAGCTGGAAGCTCTGGGGAAGCAGATTTGCCCCTCCACACCGTGAGTCGGTGTGAAGATTATTTTTGTAAACTCTGCGTGGATTTTTTAGCTTTTAATACTGACCGCACAGTATCCTTTTCTGTTCTGTCTATCTGGGTAGTTTTGGCCTCCTTTGCTAAATCCTGTTTTCATTCTGTGTATGTCATTTCCCTCTCCACTCACAGTCAATATTTGTGGGGGGCTATCTTTCCTTTGGGGATATTCTCTGAGGCAAGATAGCTTTCTGTTTCCATCTTAGGGGTAGTTAGTTCTTAGGCTGTGACGAGGTGTCTAGGGAGTGACAGGAACATCCCACGGCTACTTCTAGTGTTGGTGTTAGGATCAGGAACTGCGGTCAGTACAGATACCACCTCCTCAGAGCTTGTCCCATGTTGCTCCTTAACCACCAGGTCATAACAGGGGAATTAATATTTGAACGTTGCAAACATATTTAGATCAATATATTAACTTTCAGAATATAGAACCGTACTATTACAGACTATGCAGTGCAATTACCCTCTAAGGGTATACTATCTTCACAATTAGAGTGCATAACTTTTCTCATAACCGCTGAGTACCTTCACAGGTATACTACATCAGATTTACTTACTTCAAAAGTGCAATATTTTTTTTTAAACTAGTTAAAAGTGCAAAGTTAAATCTACAAAACTCTCTGACATATCAAAATTAATTCTTACTAACTTTCTAGCCATATCAAATATTGAGGTAGTGCTTCAGATTGTGCAATTTATATCTTTCAAGTAAATCAATATCATTAATACTCTAAACGACAGTCACAATATGGGGGACCCGTTTCTGCTAACCCCCAACGTAGGTCTTGGGCGGGCTACAAGGCGTATCTTCAGACCCTTGTCTTTGGCCATGCCAAACGGGTTTTTCTTCAGGTCACTGTAAGTGAAACAATATTTAAAGGCAACATTTTAAGAGCTTCATGTAAAACCAGTAGAAAGCACCTTAAGAAGTGCCAATTATTTACAAGAAAGTTTTTGGATCATTCACTGTCCATGATCTCACTGTCTCTTTAAATGAATTTTTAAACTTGAAGGAACAGTCATTTCAACTTTCAAAAACAATCATTATAACTTTCAAATGGAAACCTGGCTAGGTTAAACAAAAACCTTTGAACTTTCATAACAGTCCACAGTCACATTATTTATTCAGATTTATGGCTTTTTCTTCCAAGGTAGTACCTGTGCATTTGGACATTTGCCAGGTACCACATAGAGTTCGTCAATACTCTAGATAGAAGTCTGGGTACTCCAGGAAATTTTGTGCAATTTCAGTTTGAGTGGCTTTTGAGCACATGGTGACTGGTGCACTGCTGAAGGCAGGGATAGATGTCACCTTGCCAGGTGAAGATGCTGATGAGCGAAGCGGGGCTGATTGTGGTGGCTCAGGGTCACATTCAGCTGACTGGTTACCTTTGGAGCACATTTATGCACATGCAGGGCATACCACCCTTTGCCTCCCCAGTGCCTGGTGTGTTGTGAATTTACCTTTTGGCTCCCTCTAGTGGCTACTAGTGTTTTTACTCTGGGTATGTCTATCATCCCTTGTATGCTCACCTGGGTCGTTAGGTCAGGGGTGTTGCTATATTAGCTCCCTGGACCTTCAGTTCAATGCCTGGCAACGTTGATATCAGAGCTAATCTGTAGTGCTCTTGTCTACTGATCCTGGTTCCTGCTTGATTAAGCTAAGTCTGCTTTCTTGCTTTTTGCTATTGTTTTTGTTTGCATTTTTGTCCAGCTTGTACATAATCTGTATCCTATCCTTGCTGGAAGCTCTAGGGAGGCTGGAGTTCTCCCCCCGGGCCGTTAGACGGTTCGGGGGTTCTTGAATCTCCAGTGTGGATTTTTGTAGGGTTTTTGTTGACCATATAAGTTATCTTACTACATTCTGCTATTAGTGAGTGGGCCTCTCTTTGCTAAACCTAGTTCATCTCTGTGTTTGTCATTTCCTCTTACCTCACCGTTATTATTTGTGGGGGGCTTGTATCCAACTTTTGGGGTCTATTCTCTGGAGGCAAGAGAGGTCTTTGTTTTCCTCTTCTAGGGGTAGTTAGTCCTCCGGCTGGCGCGAGACATCTAGCGACCAACGTAGGCATGTTCCCCGGCTACTTCTAGTGTTGGCGTTAGGAGTAGATATATGGTCAACCCAGTTACCACTGCCCTATGAGCTGAATTTTTGTACTTCGCAGACTTGCTGATATCTCTGAGACCCTCGCCATTGGGGTCATAACAGTTTGCCAGGCCAGTATTAAATGTTAAATGCATTGCAGAAGCGGGATTATAAGAAAGAAAGTTCTGAGTTTTTTTTTCTCTCTCTCATTTTTTTTTCTTTTCCCCTTTACCTCTGAGTGGCTTGTGATTGCTGCAGACATGAATGTCCAGACCTTGATTACAAGTGTGGACCAGCTTGCTGCTCGTGTGCAGGGCATACAAGATTATGTTACCAGAAATCCTATGTCAGAACCTAAGATACCGATTCCTGAACTGTTTTCCGGAGACCGATTTAAGTTTAGAAATTTCAGGAATAATTGTAAATTGTTTTTGTCCCTGAGACCCTGTTCCTCTGGAGACTCCGCTCAGCAAGTGAAAATTGTTATTTCTTTTTTACGGGGCGACCCTCAGGATTGGGCTTTCTCGCTGGCGCCAGGAGATCCGGCATTGGCTGATATTGATGCGTTTTTTCTGGCGCTCGGTTTGCTTTATGAGGAACCCAATCTTGAGATTCAGGCAGAAAAAGCCTTGCTGGCTATGTCTCAGGGCCAGGACGAGGCTGAAGTGTATTGCCAAAAATTTCGGAAATGGTCCGTGCTGACCCAGTGGAACGAGTGTGCATTGGCTGCAAATTTTAGAAATGGTCTTTCTGAAGCCATTAAGAATGTGATGGTGGGTTTTCCCATTCCCACAGGTCTGAATGATTCTATGGCCCTGGCTATTCAAATCGACCGGCGGTTGCGGGAGCGCAAAACCGCAAATTCCCTCATGGTGTTGTCTGAACAGGCACCTGAATTAATGCAATGTGATAGAATCCTGACTAGAAATGAGCGGAAAATTCATAGACGCCAGAATGGCTTGTGTTACTACTGTGGTGATTCTACACATGTTATCTCAGCATGCTCTAAACGTCTTACTAAGGTTGTTAGTCCGGTCGTCATTGGTAATTTGCAACCTAAATTTATTCTATCTGTAACTTTGATTTGCTCACTGTCATCGTATCCTGTCATGGCGTTTGTGGACTCAGGTGCGGCCCTGAGCCTTATGGATCTGTCATTTGCCAAGCGCTGCGGATTTGTTCTTGAGCCATTGGAAAATCCTATCCCTCTTAGGGGTATTGATTCTACGCCATTGGCAAAAATAAACCGCAGTTTTGGACACAGGTTACCATGTGCATGACTCCCGAACATCGGGAGGTAATACGTTTTCTTGTTCTGCATAAAATGCATGATTTGGTTGTTTTGGGTTTGCCATGGTTACAGACCCATAATCCAATCTAAGTCCAGTGCACTGCCTCCTCATAGGGAATGTGACTGTGCAATAGATTTGATCCCTGGCAGTAAGTTTCCTAAGGGGAGACTGTTTAATCTGTCGGTACCTGAACATACCGCGATGCGTTCATATATCAAGGAGTCTCTTGAGAAGGGGCATATCCGTCCTTCTTCTTCCCCTCTTGGTGCGGGATTCTTTTTTGTGGCCAAAAAGGACGGATCTTTGAGGCCTTGTATTGACTATCGGCTTTTAAATAAGATCACTGTCAAATTTCAGTATCCTTTGCCGTTGTTGTCAGATTTGTTTGCCCGGATTAAAGGTGCCAAGTGGTTCACCAAGATAGACCTTCGTGGTGCGTACAACCTTGTGCGCATTAGGCAGGGCGATGAATGGAAAACCGCATTCAATACGCCCGAAGGTCATTTTGAGTACTTGGTGATGCCATTTGGGCTCTCTAATGCACCTTCAGTTTTTCAGTCCTTCATGCATGACATTTTCCGGAAGTATCTGGATAAATTTTTGATTGTTTATCTGGATGATATTCTGGTTTTTTCTGATGATTGGGACTCGCATGTGGAGCAGGTCAGGATGGTTTTTGAGATTTTGCGTGAAAATTCTTTGTTTGTAAAAGGCTCAAAGTGTCTCTTTGGTGTACAGAAGGTTCCCTTTTTGGGGTTCATTTTTTCCCCTTCTGCTGTGGAGATGGATCCAGTCAAGGTCCGAGCTATTCATGATTGGACTCAACCCTCGTCAGTTAAGAGTCTTCAGAAGTTCTTGGGTTTTGCTAACTTCTACCGTCGTTTTATCGCAAATTTCTCTAGCGTTGTTAAACCGCTGACGGATATGACCAAGAAAGGCTCTGATGTAGCTAACTGGGCTCCTGCTGCCGTGGAGGCTTTCCAGGAGTTGAAACGCCGGTTTACTTCGGCGCCTGTTTTGTGCCAGCCTGATGTCTCACTTCCCTTTCAGGTTGAGGTGGATGCTTCGGAGATTGGGGCAGGGGCCGTTTTGTCGCAGAGAGGCCCTGGTTGCTCTACTATGAGACCTTGTGCCTTTTTCTCTAGGAAGTTTTCGCCGGCAGAGCGAAATTATGATGTGGGCAATCGGGAGTTATTGGCCATGAAGTGGGCATTTGAGGAGTGGCAAGCAAAGAAAAAATGGGGGCACCACAGTCAATGGGACTCAAACCAAGACCTGAAAAAACGCCAATAATATGTGAAGAGAAACAGATAGGTCTTATAGATGGGAGTCACCACCAATACTAATACAAAACATAGCTTTATTAAACATGGAAAAAAGAGACAGAACACTTTAAAAGCATTTAAAACCAAAGAGGGATACAAGATACCCCCATAATTGCAGACAAGCCCAGAATGAGGCAAAAAAGCCGCACCTCCCCAATTAGAGTCTAATACACATGCCCAAAAATTGTGACTACAATAAAAAATGAATATATGAATGCCCTGAATGCCGCAATAATACACAAGTGGCAATAAATACACACAGTACAAAACCAGTCAAACAGTTGGTGAGGATAATGCACATCCGGCTGATAAGAAAATGCACAATCGGCTGATAAAGAGGTAAGTATACTAACCAATATTAATATCCACCATGTATACAACCGACCACCTGGACGCATATGAGCCCCAAATGAGGTCTCAAGACTGGCAAATCCTATGGGTGCCACTGTGAGGCAGAATCAGGCAGAGTCAGCTAGCATAAATAGGGCATGAGTACCCCAAAGGGAATGGAGGTGCGGACAGCTGACTCTGCCTGATTCTGCCTCACAGTGGCACCCATAGGATTTGCCTTTTTTGCCTCATTCTGGGCTTGTCTGCAATTATGGGGGTATCTTGTATCCCTCTTTGGTTTTAAATGCTTTTAAAGTGTTCTGTCTCTTTTTTCCATGTTTAATAAAGCTATGTTTTGTATTAGTATTGGTGGTGACTCCCATCTATAAGACCTATCTGTTTCTCTTCACATATTATTGGCATTTGAGGAGTGGCGTCATTGGCTCGAGGGTGCTAAGCATCGGGTGGTGGTCTTGACTGATCACAAAAATTTGATGTATCTCGAGTCTGCTAAACGCCTGAATCCTAGACAGGCCCGCTGGTCATTGTTTTTCTCCCGTTTTGACTTTGTGGTCTCGTATTTACCAGGTTCTAAGAATGTGAAGGCCGATGCTCTGTCTAGGAGCTTTGTGCCTGATGCTCCTGGAGTCGCTGAACCTGAGGGTATTCTTAAGGAAGGAGTTATCTTGTCAGCGATTTCTCCAGATCTGCGACGTGTGTTGCAGAGATTTCAGGCTGGTAGGCCTGACTCTTGTCCACCTGACAGATTGTTTGTGCCTGCTAAATGGACCAGCAGAGTCATTTCCGAGGTTCATTCCTCAGTGTTGGCAGGGCACCCGGGAATTTTTGGCACCAGAGATCTGGTGGCCAGGTCCTTTTGGTGGCCTTCCTTGTCAAGGGATGTGCGGTCATTTGTGCAGTCCTGCGGTACTTGTGCTCGAGCTAAGCCTTGCTGTTCTCGTGCCAGCGGGTTGCTCTTGCCCTTGCCTGTCCCGAAGAGACCTTGGACACACATCTCTATGGATTTCATTTCGGATCTCCCGGTGTCTAAAGGCATGTCTGTCATCTGGGTGATATGTGATCGTTTCTCCAAGATGGTCCATCTGGTTCCTTTGCCTAAGCTGCCTTCCTCTGCTGATCTGGTTCCTGTGTTCTTCCAGAACGTGGTTCGTTTGCACGGCATTCCTGAGAATATTGTGTCGGACAGAGGATCCCAGTTTGTTTCCAGGTTCTGGCGATCCTTTTGTGGTAGGATGGGCATTGATTTGTCGTTTTCGTCCGCTTTTCATCCACAGACTAACGGACAAACGGAACGAACTAATCAGACTCTGGAGGCGTATTTGAGGTGTTTTGTCTCTTCTGATCAGGATGATTGGGTGACCTTCTTGCCATTGGCTGAATTTGCCCTTAATAATCGGGCTAGTTCTGCCACCTTGGTTTCGCCATTTTTCTGCAACTCCGGTTTCCATCCTCGTTTTTCCTCGGGACATGTGGAGCCTTCTGACTGTCCTGGAGTGGATTCTGTGGTGGATAGGTTGCAGCGGATCTGGAATCATGTGGTGGACAACTTGAAGTTGTCACAGGAGAAGGCTCAGCGTTTTGCCAATCGCCGCCGCGGTGTGGGTCCCCGACTTCGTGTTGGGGATTTGGTATGGCTGTCTTCTCGATTTGTTCCTATGAAGGTCTCCTCTCCAAAATTTAAGCCTCGATTCATTGGTCCTTACAAGATATTGGAGATCCTTAATCCTGTATCCTTTCGCCTGGATCTTCCGGTGTCGTTTGCCATTCACAACGTATTTCATAGGTCCTTGTTGCGGCGGTACGTTGTGCCTGTGGTTCCTTCTGCTGAGCCTCCTGCTCCGGTGTTGGTTGAGGGCGAGTTGGAGTACGTGGTGGAGAAGATCTTAGATTCTCGTCTCTCCAGGCGGAGGCTTCAGTACCTGGTCAAGTGGAAGGGCTATGGTCAGGAGGATAATTCCTGGGTGGTCGCCTCTGATGTGCATGCGGCCGATTTAGTTCGCGCCTTTCACGCCGCTCATCCTGATCGCCCTGGTGGTCTTGGTGAGGGTTCGGTGACCCCTCACTAAGGGGGGGGGTACTGTTGTGAATTTACCTTTTGGCTCCCTCTAGTGGCTACTAGTGTTTTTACTCTGGGTATGTCTATCATCCCTTGTATGCTCACCTGGGTCGTTAGGTCAGGGGTGTTGCTATATTAGCTCCCTGGACCTTCAGTTCAATGCCTGGCAACGTTGATATCAGAGCTAATCTGTAGTGCTCTTGTCTACTGATCCTGGTTCCTGCTTGATTAAGCTAAGTCTGCTTTCTTGCTTTTTGCTATTGTTTTTGTTTGCATTTTTGTCCAGCTTGTACATAATCTGTATCCTATCCTTGCTGGAAGCTCTAGGGAGGCTGGAGTTCTCCCCCCGGGCCGTTAGACGGTTCGGGGGTTCTTGAATCTCCAGTGTGGATTTTTGTAGGGTTTTTGTTGACCATATAAGTTATCTTACTACATTCTGCTATTAGTGAGTGGGCCTCTCTTTGCTAAACCTAGTTCATCTCTGTGTTTGTCATTTCCTCTTACCTCACCGTTATTATTTGTGGGGGGCTTGTATCCAACTTTTGGGGTCTATTCTCTGGAGGCAAGAGAGGTTTTTGTTTTCCTCTTCTAGGGGTAGTTAGTCCTCCGGCTGGCGCGAGACATCTAGCGACCAACGTAGGCATGTTCCCCGGCTACTTCTAGTGTTGGCGTTAGGAGTAGATATATGGTCAACCCAGTTACCACTGCCCTATGAGCTGAATTTTTGTACTTCGCAGACTTGCTGATATCTCTGAGACCCTCGCCATTGGGGTCATAACACTGGTGTAGGTGACGTGGTCACCGGTGTAGAAGTCCCTGTCTGGGTGTCCCTCTTGTAGGTGGGGTTCCACATCATGCCTGGTGACAAAGATCTCCTGCTGCACGCATTATTCTTTAATGAACCCCCAGCCGATGTTAATGCGGAAGGCCACCACAGTCCCAAGCCTCTGTGGGCCCCTGTCCTCATGGCTAGCTCTCCTATTTTACGCTTTAGCCTGCAGGTCTTTCTCTTTTGCAGCTCTGCGCTGGAGATCCCGCTCTCTGTCCTCCTGCTCCTGCTTGCGTGCCTGCTCCTAGCAATACTCCCTCTGGCTGACGACTTCTAGATGTTCTCCCTCAGCCTGGTCCACCCAGGGAACACAATCAGGTTGCTGCCGGAGTGCTTCCAGCGGAAGGTCACCCATTCTCCATGTACGTCTGCGGCCTCCCTTATCGGCTGCAGCGGGGCTTCGAGGGTATGTACTATCTCCCAGGGCTGCTCCCACTCGATCAGTCTGCACATCCGGCCAAGTGGTAGGGGTGGTGGAGCGTCTACGGGCCCTAGCAGGGTGTCCTCGGCTACCGGGGCAGGGTCGGTGTTCTTTCCTGCCGCTGCAGCGTCTCCAGTGTCGGGCTCCTCCACTGCAGGTTGGGATTATGGAATCTGACTGCGCTGCTGCACCCATGCATTTGCATCTGTGCGGATCCAGGACTGCCGGAGCTGGCTGCACAGCTTCTCCACTTCTGCGCCGAGAACCTCTGGGTTCATCGGTGATGGCAGGGCCTTTTCTTCCTCCGATTGGTTGGGACAGCTGCGGGCTTTCTCCCCCTCCTCCGGGTGACCTCCGCTCGCCATCTTGCCAACCAGGTCCTCTTCGGCATTTTCCTGTTGTTTCTCTTCCGCCTCCCTTCGTGGGCGGGTTCTTATCCTCTCTCTCCCGCCATCCCAGACTAGGAGGCGGACCTCTTTTGTTGATGGGCATATCTCTCAAACATTATAGTACCTGTGAGGGGCGGCCATTATTTCCGCGACATTCTTCCAAGCTCCACCCACGATAATACGCCCCACTCCTCCTGCACGCCACATGGTGCTGTAATGGCGGCGGATTTGGCAGTATTTCATAATGCACAGTCTCTCAGTAAAGCACAGTTAGGCAAGTCTCTTAGGCGCACATGACCCGATTCACAGGGTCGGTCCATCCTGTTCGTGATGCCAAGTTCAGTCGCCATGTTTTGAGAGCTATAATTTTTCCACATTTCAGGCGACAGTCATGTGAGGGCTTGTTTTTTGCAGGACGAGCTGTCGTTTTTATTGTTACCATTTTTCAGACACATGACATTTTTTGATCACTCTCTATTCTGATTTTTGTGAGGCACAATGAACAAAAGCAAGCAATTCAGGAACAGGTTTTTTTTTATGCCTTTGTTCGTGTGGTAAAATTGATAAGGCAGCTTTATTTTTCTGGTCACTACGATTATAGCAATACCACATTTATATATATTCAGATTTCTTTTTTATTAAATCTGCAAAAATTACTACATTTCTGCTTTTTTCAGTCAAGATGGGGTGCAGAGTGTACATTAATGAGAAAAAAATGAACTTTTTTGAATTTACCAAATGGCTGCAATGAAACAAAGAGTGAAAAATTTAAAGAGGTATTAATACTTTCCGTGCCCACTGTATATTTTTTATGGTTTGTCGCTTCTACACAAACAATTTTATAGGAAAAACATTGTTTTCATTCTGAGAGCTATAACTATTTTTATGTTTTCCACTTTTATTTTTCCATGGAGCTGCATGGTGGCTTGCTTTGAGATCTATAACTTTTCCTTATTTTAGCCGACAGTCATGTAAGGGCTTGATTTTTGTGGGACAAGATGATGTTTTCAGTTATACATAGTGTTGAGCATTCCGATACCGCAAGTATCGGGTATCGGCCGATATTTGCTGTATCGGAATTCCGATACCGAGTTCCGATATTTTTGTGATATCGGAAATCAGAATCGAAAGTTCCCAGTGTATGGTTCCCAGGGTCTGGAGGAGAGGAGACTCTCCTTCAGGCCCTGGGATCCATATTCATGTAAAAAATAAAGAATAAAAATAAAAAATATGGATATACTCACCCCTCCGGCGGACCCTGGACCTTAGCGATGTAACCGGCAGCCTCCGTTCCTAAGAATGCAGGGAGTGTTGGACCTGCGATGACGTCGCGGCTTGTGATTGGTCGCATGAGCGGTCACGCGACCAATCACAAGCCGCGACGTCATCGAAGGTCCTTCACTCTGCATTCTTAGGAACGGAGGCAGACGCTTGGACCGGTGAGAGCCAGGGGCCGTCCGAGGGGTGAGTATATCAATATTTTTTATTTTTATTCTTTATTTTATACATGAATATGGATCCCAGGGCCTGAAGGAGAGTTTCCTCTCCTTCAGACCCTGGGAACCATTCCGATATTTTGTGTCCCATTGATATGCATTGGTATCGGGTATCGGTATCGGCGATATCCGATATTTTTTGGGTATCGGCCGATCCAATCCGATACCGATACCTTTGCATATCGGAAGGTATTGCTCAACACTAGTTATACAATTTTTATTTACATTGGTCTTTTTATTGCAATTTAATTCACTTTTTTTCCAGTGGTATGATGAAAATCCATAGTTTTTTGCCACATTTTTTTTCTTTTAGTGTTCACTGAAGGGGTTAACTTGTGGGATAGTGTTGTAGGTCAAGACATTCCGGAAGTGGCCATGCCAAATGTATGTACTGTGTTTTGGTTTATTTTTGTTTTTACATCATGCATTGTAATGCAACGACATGGTACCACAACAAACTTGCCAAGAGAGGGGCGCCCACTAAAACTCTCAGACCGGGCAAGGAAAGCATTAATCAGAGAGGCAGCACAGAGACTAAAGGTAAACCTGAAGGAGCTACAGAGTTTCCAATAAGAGACTGGAGTATCTATCCATATGATCACAATAAGCTATACACTGCATAGAGGTGACCTTTATTTAAAAGTGGCAGAAAAAAGCCTTTACTTACACACAAAAATTATAAGTTTCCTTTTGGGTTTGCTAAAAGACATGTGGTAGACTCCCAAAATCTATGGAGGAAGGTGCTGTGGTCAGGTGAGACTTTTTGGCCACCGAGGTAAACAATATGTCTGGTGCCAAGCCACCACAGCTGATAAACCGAAGAACACCATCCCCACAGTGAACCATGCTGGTGGCAGCATCATGCTGTGGGGATGATTTTCAGCAGGACTCACAGGGAAAATGGTCGGAGTCAAGGGCAAGTTGGATGTTGAAATATAGTGATATTCTTGAGCAAAACCAGTTTCAGTCTGTCAGTGATTTGAGGTTTACCTTTCAACAAGACAACCACGGAATCCTACTGCTAAAGCATAACAAAAGTGGTCTAACCCCTTCACCTCAAAGCCTGTTTTCACCTTCCTAACCAAGCCAATTTTTTTCAATTCTGACCAGTGTCACTTCATGAGGTAACAACTCTGGAATGCTTCAACGGATCCAAGTGATTCCGAGATATTTTTCCTGTGGCATATTGTACTTCATGATAGTGGTAAAATTTGTTTGATATGACTTGCGTTTATTTGTGAAAATATTGGAAATGTTTTGAAAATTTTGCAATTGTCCAAATTTTATTTTTTATGCCCTTAAACCAGAGAGTTGTGAAACACAAAATAGTTAATAAATAACTTTTCCCACATGTCTACTTTATATCAGCCCATATGAAGCTTAGACAGTTTAGCCCTGGAGATGAGGTTTTGCTGTTGAGCCCTACGGTCGAAGGTAAATTTCTGGTAAGGACCATAGGAAGTGGTCAAGAAGCTGAGTGATGTCAACTACAAGGTCCATCAACCTTCTTAAACGATGGCAAGAAAGGGAACTGGTGGAAGCTATGTGCCTGGGGGTCACTCCTGAAGCAAAGGTCGAGGATCTCATAGGGGCAGAGACGCTGTCAGCAGCCCAGAAACAACAATGCCGAGATCTGATTCAGCGGAACTGGGACCTGTTTTCCAAGTTGCCAGGACGTACACAGGTTGTTGAGCATGAAATCCTGATGAAGCCACATGTGTGGTTGAACCAAAAGCTATATGGACTTCCCAAAGCCCACTGTGAGATGATCTTGAAGGAGGAGAGGAGAATGTTGAGCCTGGGTATCATTGAGGAGTCAAAGAGCGGCCAGTCCAGTTACATTGTCCTTGTGTAGAATCTTGATGGAGAGGGGGCGTGGTTTGCCAGGGGAAGGGAGCAAACGTGCTTCACAGGAGCTCCTGCTAATTCCCCTAATATAGCCTTTTAAAAGCATACAAAAAGTGTGGAAATTGACCCTAAAGTGGCCATACCATGCCAAGACCGACTTGCAGCAAAACAAAACTGGGCACATTGAGCAGGATCCCTCTTTTGTAGCAGGGAACCAGGAGAGATCAAGATGGAGGCCTGTATATACCCGGGACTCAAGCAGGAAGTGCAATGGCGGCGCTAGAATTTCACCAGACCCCGGTCAAAATAAACTCTTCCAAGACACAGGCACCCCTTCAAAAACAACCCGGTAGGAAGCCTGTACTCACTGGGTCACCTGTGACCCCTGTAGCGGCTGGAGGTGGCGGGAAGAGAGGCCGGATGACAGCGGTGACAGCGGTGAGAGGGGACGCCGTGCGGCAGCAAAGCAGAGCCGGGAGTCTTGTGGCGTCTCTGCAGCAGGAACTTGGCGGAGCACTCCCAAACAAGCGTGGCCTCCCTAAAGCACGGCAGCCCAGAAGACCCAGCACTGGTGAGAAGTCCGCACTCACCGGAGACGCAGCGCCGGCCAGCGGGGACCAGGAAGCAGCGGTGAGCGGTAAAGCCGTGAAGCTGCAAAACAGGGACGTAAGTCCTGCGGAGAACTCACAGCAGCAGCTCAGCCGATCCCCTCCTGACAAGCGTGACTCAGGAGCAACGCTGAGGTACGATACACCGGTATTCACTCCCAGGGTGCAGGGGCAGAGCGGTCCTGGACCGCAGTTAGATCTGAGCACCGAGGCAGACTGGAGGAGCTGGGAGGGACAAGCAAAGCCCCTTACAGTGGCAAAACACATTAAAAGAGCAGATGTCATTAGTGGGGCTAGCCACAGCACAAGGAAAGCAAATAGCCCTTCACAGTCTCCCCATATTCTGTCCACTAAACAGCCCACATCTGAGGAAAGAGATGGGGGAAAAGAGCATCAGACCCCTACCTCACAAATTAGGAAGCAGGATTCCACAGCCATTGGTTCTCCCTACAACTCCACCACAGATAAACAGGATATTTTATTAAAAGTAAAACTCTCTGAGGATCTCCCAAAACATAAGGGAGAGTCAACAGTGTCCCTTGAGCATTACAACTATATTTGTGAACTTGTTGACGCCAGCTTTAAGAGATGTGTGTCCTCTTTTCAGACCTGGGGGGCTGGAGGTGACAAGTGCAACCAGACTAATCTCTCAGTTAGTCCTCATAGATCCATTGACAGCCTAAATAACACGGGATCAGAAGAATTTTCTGAAAATATAGATGCATCGAGCTATATTAAAACTGACTTATCTGACTATACTTCATCTATACACTCTTCAGTTAGTGACGTTTCATGTGAGAACCATTCACAGGTTGAAAACTCTGATATAGCTGGATCCTCTCCTAGCTTTCTACTTATTGAAGAGATCCCTGCATCGGACAATCAGCCAACGGAGCGTTTCATGATGGATATGCTAAAAACCTTCCTAATATCAATAAACCTTTTGAAAAACAAAACTAATGGGGATAGGGACAGGGACTTACTACATGACCATAACAAACAAAACAACCCTATGGCATCTGAAACTTTTATAAAAAAAAACTTTTCAAATACACGCTACTATCTGTGACTAATGACGCTGATTTAATTAACTTAAAATCCCCTATGGGTCCAAGCTACACTTCTGAATAAAAAACCCTGAATCAAAAAACAAAGTAAAAGTCTCCCAAAACTATTCCCTACCCCCTGAATCACTGGATAGGATTCAAAAGGATATTTCTGCCCTCAAAATTAATTTGGCTGAATACGAAAACTATAAAAGACAGAACAATGTTAAAATCAGAGGAATCCCAGAATCAGTCCAAAATTTCCAGCTCAAAAATTACATTACATCAATGGTATCTCATTTGTTTCCCATCGTCAGCGAAAAATTCTTAATAAACAGACTGCTCAGAATATGCAGGCCACCATCTCTCCCACAGGATGTTTCGAGGGATGTAATTGTCACCTTCTATCCTAATTGGATAAGAAATGCACTCCTCAACATATCAAGGGAATCAGAATTTCGCGCTTCGCCATATAGCCACTTGGTCTTCTTTAAAGACCTATCAAAAGAGACTCTACAGAGAAGGAAAGCTTTTTCCCACATCACGTGTGGACTCTGACGGGCCGGGATCCTCTACACCTGGACATGGGAATCGACTCTCAAAGTGAACTATGACTCAAACCTTATCTCTATCACCTCTCCGAACGAAGGTAAAGCGTTTCTTCAATCAGCTGGAATACAACTTCTTGCGGCCTCTTCTAGGTCTTCCTCCGGATCCGCCTCCTTAATGCCGACATCAGATATGAACTCCGATGGAAGACTACAACATCCTATGACCTCCTCTGGATCTCCCTCTATGCCGACATCAGATATGGACTCCGACGGGGGATTGTGAATCAGACTTGTCTATCTCCACTTTGGAGCTTTTTGATTGAACCGAACATTGGCCCCCCAATGGGTCTTAAGGTCACCTAAGGTGCACCAGGATCTGACAGACGTCCATACTTATGCGTTAGTAAATACATACTGATATAACCATTCTTTTTTTCTCTTAGGTATGGAATTTAAGCAACAGACTTTTAGCTAATTTTAAGCATATGTATGTCTGTCACTTCTTTTTCAGGTATAGATACTAAGCAACTGATCCTATGGTTAATCCTACTTGTATCTTTATATACCTGTCTCTCCTCCTCCTCCCTGTGTCCTTTTCCCTTCCCCTCCTCCCCTCTTCCCTCCCCCACTTCCCTAACTGAGAAGCATATTATTATCCACAAAACGCATTGTTAAAGTTTAAAATGTTCAATAAAAATATTTGAAAAAGAGTCTTGATGGAGAATGGCGTTTCTGTAATGACTACAAGAAACTAAATGAGGTGTCAAAATTTAACGCATATCCGCTGACCCAGGTTGATGAACTCATTGAGAGGCTAGAGTCAGCCAGATACATAACCACTCTGGACATAACGAAAGGGTACGGGCAAATTCTCCTGTCTCAAAGTACCAAGAAGAAGATGGCCTTCTCTACACATGACCGCTGCTTCAAAGATATCAGAATTCCTTTCAGCCGCCAGTGAGCCCTGACTAACTTCCAGAGGGCTATGGACCAGGTCCTAGCCAATCACAAAAAGCATGCTGCAACTTACCTCAACGATATTGTCATATGTAGCCCCGATTGGGGAAGTCATCTGCGGGAAGTTCAGGTTTTACTGGATGCGCTGAGGAAGGTGAGGTTTGCCATAAATCCAAAAAAGTGTGTCATGGGGATTGAGGAGGCAAAATACTTGGGCTTCATCATCGGAAGAGGCTAAATAAGGCCGCAAGTAAATAAAGTAGAACCAATCCAAAATTGGCCACAACCGGTCTCTAAGAAACAGGTTCAGGCGTTTCTGGGAATTGTGGGATATTATTGGTGATTTATCCTGAATTTCGGCATGATATCTACACACCTGACTGACCTTCTTAAGGGCATGAAGACGTCTTTGGCCAAATGGTCTTTTGAAGTGGAGATGGCGTTCCAAGAGTTGAATTTCTTCCTGTGTAAGCAGCTGGTCTTGATTGCACCTGACTTCAGTAAGGAATTCGTGGTCCAGACAGACGCCTTAGAGGTTGAGTTGGGAGCATGTTGTTCCAGGAAGTAAACGAGGAGGAACGTTAATCCTGCATCTAAGTAGAAAACTCTCCTCATTTGAGAAAAACTATGCCATTGTAGAAAAAGAATGCTTGGCCATCAAATGGGCATTTGACACCCTGTGGTACTTACTACCTGTTAGGCCGGAAGTTCAGGCTAGTGTCAGATCATGCGCCCCTGAGATGTATGAGGAAAGGAAGTGGAAGAATTCCCGGGTGACTAGATGGTTTCTAGGGCTTCAGGACTTTAGATTTCATGTGTAGCACAGGTCTGTGAAGCTACACGGAAACACAGATGCCCTATCTAGACTTCCCTGTTTGGTGACCGAACGTACCAAAACCCTCGACTTTGGAAAGTGAGGGGGGTATGTGACAGAGTCACTGGAAAAGTAATGCAGGGCAGATATGTGTCACTGATGTTGTTATTTTCAGTTACATGATCCTAGGAAAATGCTCCAGCACACTAAGTGCTGAGAGGGTTAATCTGAATGTTATGGGCCAGGTTGTAGTGAATAGCTGGAGTGGGTAGAAGGTTGTTCACCATGCCTACAAATGCTCACAGTTGTAGGCATGTTCTTTACATGAACTGATGCAAACCCTAAAAAAACAGTGAAATTCTAGCTTGTTAGGTAGCAAAACAAGAAAAATGACAAGCTAATGTATGTGTTTAGTTATACTGAATAATATACAGGTGCTTCTCACAAAATATCATCAAAAAGTTAATTTATTTAAGTTCTTCAATAAAAAAGTGAATCTCATATATTATATAGAGTCATTACAAACTGAGTGATCTCTTTCAAGTGTTTATGTTGATGATTATGGCTTACAGTCAATGAAAACCCAAAAGTCATTATCTCAGTAAATTAGAATACTTTATAACACCAGCTGGAAAAATGATTTTAAAATCCAAAATGTTGGCCTACTGAAATGTATGTTCCGTAAATGCACTCAATACTTGGTCAGGGCTCCTTTTGCATCAATTACTGCATCAATGTGGCTTGGCATGGAGGCAATCAGCCTGTGGCACTTCTGAGGTGTTATGGAAGTCCAGGTTGCTTTGATAGCAACCTTCCTTCAGATCGTCTGCATTGTTGGGTCTGATGTCTCTCATCTTCCTCTTGTCAATACCCCATAGATTCTCTATGGGGTTAAGGTCATGCAAGTTTACTGGACAATTAAGCACAGTGATACTGTTGTTTTTAAACCAGGTATTGGTACTTTTGGCAGTGTGGACAGGTGCCAAGTCATGCTGGAGAATGAAATTTCCATCTCCAAAAAGCTGAGGGAAGCATAAAGTGCTCTAAAATTTCCTGGTAGATGGCTGCTCTGACTTTGGTCTTGATAAAGCAGAGTGGATCTGTACTAGCAGATGAAATGGCTCCCCAAACCATCACTAATTGTGGAAACTTCACACTAGACCTCCAGCAGCTTGGATTGTGGCCTTTCCACTCTTCCTTCAGACTCTGGGACCTTGATTTCCAAATGAAATGTAAAGTTTACTTTCATCTGAAAACAACACCTTGGACCACTGACCAACAGTCCAGTTCTTTTTCTCCTTGGCCCAGGTAAGACGCTTCTGGCCTTGTCTATTGGTCATGAGTGGCTTGACACAAGGAACGTGACACTTGTAGCCCATGTCCTGGATACGTCTGTGTGTAGTGGCTCTTGAAGCAATGACTCCAGCTGCAGTCCACTCCTTGTGAATCTCCCCCCAAAATTTTTATGACATTTTCTTAACAATCCTTTCAAGGCTGCAGTTATCCCGGTTGCTTGTGCACCTTTTTTTTCTACCACACTTTATCCTTCTACTCAACTTTCCATTAATATGCTTGGATACAGCACTCTGTGAATATCTAGCTAGCTTCTTTAGTAATGACCTTTTGTGGCTTACTCTCCTTGTGGAATGTGTCAATGACTGCCTTCTGTTCATCTGTCAAGTCAGCAGTCTTCCCCATGGTTGTGGAGTCTGCTGAAACAGACTAAGGGACCCTTTGTAACACTTAGGAAACTGTAATAATTATAGGGGATAATTCAGGAGACTCTTTGCGTGGAACAAGACAACAGGACACAGTTTTATAAGTGGTAAAGTTTATATTATCACACGGTGATTCAAACAGGTGCAGAGAGAAACTCAAGTCCACAACACTTGGTGCAAATAATAAACGCAGCTTAGCAGTCAATAGGAAACTTCAGAGGTAGATGCAAACAAACAGAAAGTCTATGAAGCACAGTTATTCTTGAGGAAACTTGACACGAATAGATCCTTGACTTAGTCCAGACACAGATAGATATGCTATAAGGCAGTTCAAATCATATCTTAGCTCAACCAGGGAGGCCTGGTTAATAGTCTCAGGTTTTGCAGAGCAGCAAACAGCTTACATGTCCAACAAATGCAGATGGAAGTAACACGAGCAGCAGATGAAGGAGGATTACTGAACACTGGTGTATGCAGCAAGAACTCAGAGCAGAGTGGCAGGATCTCCAACACAGGTTCACAGGAGCAGGTGCAGGTGCAAGGCCAGGGAGTAATCAGGAGCTGGATGCAAAGCAGAATAATCTAGCACAGACTGAAGGCTGGGGTGGAGTTTTATAGCAGGAAGACAAGTGCACATGAGACCAAAGACACCATGTTGGAAAAATGCAGTAATGCACAAAAGGTAAAAAATGTTCAGATAAACAGCTGTGAGTGGCGCTGCAGAGCACAAGGCTGTTTACCTGCCGCGGGTACAACAATCACCACAAAGGATTGTAAAAAAGTATATATATAATATTAAGTAGATGATTACATAAAGAGATATGCATACATCAGTATATACATTACTCCCTCCTTAGAAGCGGCCTCAGGACGATCCTGGACCTGGTTTCTCAGGGAATCTCTGATGAAAACGAGAAATCTTCTGTTGGGCATTGATGTTTTCCACAGGTTCCCAAGAGTCTTCCTCAGGGGGATATCCCTGCCATCTTATCAGATATTGGAGCCGATTCCTGCGAATCCTGGAATCAATAATTTCCTCCACCACAAATTGTTCTTGCCCATCAATCAACACAGGCTGCGAAGGTGGCACAACACGTCCCTGGAAGGTATTAGGAGATACAGGCTTTAGTAAAGATACATGAAAAACTGGGTGTACCTTCATTGTTCTAGGTAGCTTCAGCCGGCAGGCCACAGACCTCACAATACCGTTGATCTTGAAAGGGCCAATGAATTTCTGTCCAAGTTTTTGTGAAGGAACGTTTAACTTCAGATTCTTAGTTGCTAACCACACGGAATCTCCTACCTTGAACATGGGTGCAGGTTTACGGAATCTATCAGCCGATCTCTTATAACGTTCTTGAGCCGTGGTCAGGGATTCCTTCAGAACCTCCAGATTTTGTCTCATCGCAGTCAGCCTTTCCTCCACTGCTGGAACCGGAGAATTAATTGGAGACCTAGGTAAAATACATGGATGATAACCCAGATTGGCAAAGAAAGGTGTAAATTTAGTGGAGGCGCTCTGAGAATTATTATGTGAAAATTCGGCTAATGGCAACAACTCCAACCAATCATCCTGGAGATGGCTGACATAGCATCTTAGATATTGTTCCAGCGTCTGGTTGGTACGCTCAGTCTGACCATTTGTCTGGGGATGGTAAGCAGAAGAGAGACAGACATTAATATTGAGTGCAGAGCAAAACCCCTTCCAGAATCTTGAAGTGAACTGTACTCCACGGTCAGAGATGATCTCATCCGGCACCCCATGCAACCGAAAGACATTCTGTATAACCAAGTTCACTGTATCTTTAGCAGAGGGGAGGCCGGTGCACGGAACAAAATGAGCAGCTTTAGTCGGGCAATCAACTACCACCATGATTGTATTCATGCCCCCTGATGTAGGTAGCTCCACAATAAAGTCCATTCATATAGACCCCCAAGGGCGGGATGGAACAGGTAATGGTTGTAGAAGACCCGCAGGTGCCACATGAGGAGTCTTGTAACAGGCATATACCTTGCAAGAGAGAACATAGTCCTTGGTATCCTTCAGGCAAGTTGGCCACCAGAAGAATCAGCTCAGGAACTCTTGTGTCTTCTGTACCCCCCTGTGACTAGCCAACTTGGAGTCATGTACCAACTTGAGGATCTGCAGACGGACGACCTCCGGGACGTAGATACGTCGATCTCTGAACCACATGCCACCCTTAAAGACAAGATTAATATCCACAGGTGGGTTGGCCAGAAATACATCACCTTCATAGGCCTCCCTGCACTCCTTCCACAAGTCCTGATCGTGGATAACTCCGATGAAATTGGCATCAGATAGAATGGTCTTGGACGGGGCTCCAGGTACGGAATCCGTAGCATGGATTCGAGATAAAGCATCAGCCTTCCCATTACGAGAACCTGGACGGTACGAGATAACAAAGTTAAATTGATTTAAGAATAAGTTCCAACGAGCCTGACGAGGAGAAAGACATCTAGCGGATCTAAGGAACTCTAGATTGCGATGGTTAGTTAGCACTATGATCTGTTGTGCAGCTCCTTGCAGATGATGCCTCCATTCTTTGAAAGCCGCAATAATAGCCAGCAATTCCTTGTCTCCCACGTCGTAATTCTTCTCTGCTGAGGTTAGTCTGTGGGAAAAGAAAGCACAAGGATGTAGCAGACCCTTCTCTCCAGGTCTTTGGGAGAGAATAGCCCCCAAACCATTATCAGAAGCATCCACCTCCACAATGAAAGGATGTGTTGGATCTGGGTGTATCAACAGCGGTGCTGATGTGAAACAGATCTTCAGCCGATCAAAAGCTTCTTGAGCCTGTGATGACCACTTAAAGGGCTTTTCCTTCTTTGTCAAGGAAGCAATGGGATGGACAATATCAGAAAAATTTTGAATGAAGCGTCTGTAGAAATTTGCAAAACCAATTAAACGTTGGACCTCCTTAACGTTCTTGGGGGCCGGCCAGTCAAGGATAGCCTGAATCTTACCAGATTCCATGTTCAGCCCGTGGGGAGAGATGATATAACCCAAGAACTGTATCTCAGAACGATGGAACTCGCATTTCTCCGGCTTGATATACAGTTTGTTCTCTTTCAGACGTCTTAAAACAGTTTTGACATGTTCTTCATGTTCCTGTAGAGAGTCAGAAAAGATTAGTATATCGTCCAAATAGATCACCACAAACTGGTCCAACAAATCTCTGAAGATGTCATTAACAAGGTGTTGAAATGCTGCAGGGGCGTTACAAAGCCCGAAGGGCATCACAAGAGATTCAAAGTGTCCATACCGGCATCTGAATGCTGTCTTCCACTCATCCCCTGGACGAATATGCACCAAATTATAAGCCCAACGAAGATCCAGCTTAGAGAACACCTTAGCATGGCGGACTCTTTCCAGTAATTTGGGAATCAGAGGCAAAGGGTAACGGTTTCGTACAGTTACCTTATTGAGTTCCCGATAGTCAACACAGGGTCTCAGGGTCCCATCCTTCTTCTTTACAAAAAAAATGGGTGCCCCTGCTGGTGAGGAAGAAGGACGTATGAAGCCTTTGGCCCGATTTTCATCAATATACTCCTTTAAGGCTTGAAGCTCAGGTGCCGCCAAAGGGTATATGTGACCAAAAGGAATATCTGCCCCAGGAAGCAACTCAATGGAACAGTCATAATGCCTGTGTGGAGGAAGCTGATCTGCATTCTTCTTGTCACAGAGGTCATAGAACTCTATATGCTGGAGGTAAAGAAAATACCTGTACATGTGGTTCCGTAGCCGTGGACTCAGGGACATCTTCTGTTAACGCTGAGTTGCTCCTTGTTGGGAAGATAATCTCCTTTATCTCCCAGTTGATAATTGGGTTCTGAGAGTGCAGCCAAGGAATGCCTAAAATCACAGGAAAATGAGGAGAAGAAATTAGCAAGAAAGAAAGTTGCTCCTGATGATTAGGCTCCAACAAAATTTCAAGGGGTACGGTTTCCTGATCCACAGGCCCAGAGATTAAAGGTGACCCATCCACTGTTTCCATGGTAATTGGAGAGGCTCTTTGCTGAATTTTAATACCATGTTCCTTGGCAAATGCGATATCCATGAAATTGCCACCTGCACCAGAGTCAATCATAGCTGAACTGGAAATCCACTGTCCTGAACACAGGATCTTAATAGGGAGAGAACAGTGAGAGTTCTTTTCCTTCAGCTCCTTGGGGGGTGAAGTCATAGAAAGTGAATGGAATACAGCATTTAAAGGCAGGCTACATTCAGAGATGTCAGATTCATCATCACAGTTGTCATACTCCCCTATTGCTGCTAGCACCTTGTTAGGCCATCTAGGACACTTAGGACAATTGATCAAGAAGTGGTCAGACTGGCCGCAGTAGAAACATAGACTTTCACGAAGGCGATGCTCCCGGCGCTCATTGATCTCGCATCTCTGAACAGAATCAATTTGCATGGGCACCTCCTCCACTTCCCGAGATGTTTTACCTGCAGGCTCTTTGGAAGGAAGGGAAAAGTTAGAAATACGGTTATATGCAGCAAATTTCTCCTGCCTACGCTCAGTAAGGCAAATGTCTATGCGCACACAATGCTGTATAAATGTCTCTAGTTCTTGTGGTGACTCCGAGCGAGCTAGTTCATCTTTTATAATACTAGACAGACCCCTTTTAAAAATAGGCAATTGTGCATAACTGTCCCAATTGGTATCTACCGCCAATCTCCTGAATTCAGTGGCATACTCAATAACAGAACGTTTAGCCTGGCGTAAAGACAACAAAGCAGATTCAGCAGTTGCACGGCGATTAGGGTCATCAAACATTAATGCCATAGCGGCTAAGAAATCATCCAAGTCATTTAACCGTGTGTCACGAGACTCAATCATCGGATTCGCCCAGGCGAGCGCTCGTGAGGTTAGTAGCATTATTACACACAATACTTTGGATCTATCAGTAGGAAAACGGTCAGCATGCACATCAAAATATAGCATACATTGATTCACAAAACCACGAAATTTGTCGCGATCACCATTAAATCTGAATGGGGGCAACTTAGGTGGGCTAGCTGGTGGCGGTTGCCCAGAGGGTAAAGTCACTTGTGCAGCTATTTGCGTGCTTATGTCCTGAAAAGCCCGTCCATACTGGGACTCTATGCCAGCAAGTTTGTTTTCCTGGGCTGCCATGCGATTGCTTAAGTCCTGCAAAGTTTGTCCAAACACTTGTTGATTGTGTTCAAAGCTTCCAAACTTTTTTTGCAGACCTTCCACATCTTTCTGCAGTGATCTAATTATGGAAAACACCTGCTCTAATCTGCTCTCTGCAGTCATTGTTCCAGCAGTCTCCTTTTTTTTTTTTATGGCTAGATTATCCTGTAATAATTATAGGGGATAATTCAGGAGACTCTTTGCGTGGAACAAGACAACAGGACACAGTTTTATAAGTGGTAAAGTTTATATTATCACACGGTGATTCAAACAGGTGCAGAGAGAAACTCAAGTCCACAACACTTGGTGCAAATAATAAACGCAGCTTAGCAGTCAATAGGAAACTTCAGAGGTAGATGCAAACAAACAGAAAGTCTATGAAGCACAGTTATTCTTGAGGAAACTTGACACGAATAGATCCTTGACTTAGTCCAGACACAGATAGATATGCTATAAGGCAGTTCAAATCATATCTTAGCTCAACCAGGGAGGCCTGGTTAATATTCTCAGGTTTTGCAGAGCAGCAAACAGCTTACATGTCCAACAAATGCAGATGGAAGTAACACGAGCAGCAGATGAAGGAGGATTAGGCTACGTTCACATTTGCGTTGTGCGCCGCAGCGTCGGCGCCGCAACGCACAACGCAAACAAAAACGCAGCCAAACGCATGCACAACGCTGCGTTTTGCGCCGCATGCGTCCTTTTTTTAATTCATTTTGGATGCAGCAAAAATGCAACTTGCTGCGTCCTCTGCGCCCAGACGTGGGCGCCGCAGGGACGCATGCGGCGCAAAACGCAAGTGCGACGCATGTCCATGCGCCCCCATGTTAAATATAGGGGCGCATGACGCATGCGGCGACGCTGCGGCGCCTGACGCTGCGGCGCCGACCGCAAATGTGAACGTAGACTTACTGAACACTGGTGTATGCAGCAAGAACTCAGAGCAGAGTGGCAGGATCTCCAACACAGGTTCACAGGAACAGGTGCAGGTGCAAGGCCAGGGAGTAATCAGGAGCTGGATGCAAAGCAGAATAATCTAGCACAGACTGAAGGCTGGGGTGGAGTTTTATAGCAGGAAGACAAGTGCACATGAGACCAAAGACGCCATGTTGGAAAAGGGCAGTAATGCACAAAAGGTAAAAAATGCTCAGAGTCCTGACAGAAACATTTTCAGGTGTTTTTTGCTAATTATTCTAATTTACTGAGATAGTGACTTTTGGATTTTCATTGGCTGTAAGCCATAATCATCAACATTAACAGAAATAAACACTTTAAATAGATCACTCTGTAATGACTCTATATAATATACAGTACAGACCAAAAGTTTGGACACACCTTCTCATTTAAAGATTTTTCTGTATTTTCATGACTATGAAAATTGTACATTCACACTGAAGGTATCAAAACTATGAATTAACACATGTGGAATTATATACTTAACAAATTAGTGTGAAACAACTGAAATTATGTCTTATATTCTAGATTCTTTAAAGTAGCCACCTTTTGCTTTGATGACTGCTTTGCACACTCTTGGCATTTTCTTGATGAGCTTCAAGAGGTAGTCACCGGGAATGGTCTTCAAACAATCATTGGCTGCATTTGGCTGGATCTGAGCACACAGTATGGCTCTGAATACCTCAGAATTCATTCGGCTGCTTCTGTCCTGTGTCACATCATCAATAAACACTAGTGACACAGTGCCACTGGCAGCCATGCATACCCAAGCCATCACACTGCCTCCGCCGTGTTTTACAGATGATGTGGTATGCTTTGGATCATGAGCTGTACCACGCCTTCGCCATACTTTTTCCATCATTCTGGTAGAGGTTGATCTTGGTTTCATCTGTCAAAAGAATGTTCTTCCAGAACTGTGCTGGCTTTTTTTAGATATTTTTTAGCAAAATACAGTCTAGCCTTTTTATTCTTGCTTATGAGTGGCTTGCACCGTGCAGTGAACCCTCTGTATTTACTTTCATGCAGTCTTCTCTTTATGGTATTATTATTATTTATTTATATAGCACCATTAATTCCATGGTGCTGTACATGAGAAAGGGGTTACATACAGGGTTATAGCTATCATTTACAGTAAACAGGTTTACAGTGACACACTGGTACAGAGGGGAGAGAACCCTTTCCTTGCTAACTTACATTCTATGGGATAGTGGGGAAGATACAGAAGGTAGGGGTGGTCGGCGGCGGCTCTGGCGGTGGTGAGGCGGCGGCTCGGTTATTGTAGGCTGTAGGCTTTCCTGAAGAGATGGGTTTTCAGGTTCCGTCTGAAGGATCCGAGGGTGGTGGATAATCGGACGTGTTGAAGCATGGAATTCCAGAGGATGGGGGATATTCGGGAGAAATCTTGGAGGCGATTGTGTGAGGAACGAATAAGTGCGGAGGAGAGTAGGAGGTCTTGAGATGACGAAGATTACGTGAAGGAAGATATTGGGAGATTAGTTCAGAGATATAGGGAGGGGATAGGTTGTGGATGGCTTTGTAGATCAGTGTTAGTAGTTTGAACTGGATTCGTTGGGGGATTGGGAGCCAGTGGAGGGATTTGCAGAGGGGAGAAGCAGGGGAGTAGCGAGGAGAGAGGTGGATTAGGCGGGCAGCAGAGTTGAGGACAGACTGGAGTGGTGCAAGAGAGTTAGCGGGGAGGCCACAGAGGAGGGTGTTGCAGTAATCGAGGCGGGAGATGATGAAAGCATGTACAAGAGTTTTGGTAGATTGTGGGCTGAGGAAGGGATGGATTCTGGCAATATTTTTGAGTTGGAGGCGACAGGAGGTGGCAAGAGCTTGGACGTGAGGTTTGAAGGACAGGACTGAGTCAAGAGTTACCCCGAGGAAGCGGATTTCAGGAGCGGGAGAGAGCGTGATGCCGTTTACCATAATAGATAGATTGGGTAGGTGGGATACGTGAGGTGGGGGAAAGATGATGAGTTCGGTTTTGTCTACATTGAGATTTAGGAAGCGAGAGGTGAAGAAGGAGGATATGGCTGACAGACACTTCGGGATTCTGGACAGCAGGGAGGTGACATCTGGGCCAGAGAGATAGATCTGAGTGTCGTCTGCATACAGGTGGTACTGGAAGCCATGGGACTTTATGAGTTGTCCTAGGCCAAGGGTATAGATGGAAAAAAGTAGGGGTCCTAGGACAGAGCCTTGAGGGACTCCAACAGAGAGAGGGTGGGATGAGGAGGTAGTGTGGGAGTGGGAAACGCTAAATGTGCGGTTGGATAGGTATGAGGCAATCCAGGACAGGGCGAGGTCTTTGATGCCAAGGGAAGAAAGAATCTGTAGCAGTAGGCAGTGATCGACTGTGTCGAAAGCAGAGGACAGGTCAAGAAGGAGGAGGATAGAGAACTGTCTGCTAGCTTTGGCTGTGACTAGGTCATTAGTAATTTTTGTCAGGGCAGTTTTGGTGGAGTGGTGGGGGCAGAAGCCAGATTGGAGGTTGTCAAGGAGAGAGTTAGATGAGAGGTGGGAGGAAAGTTGACCATGGACATGCTGCTCAAGGAGTTTTGAAGCAAACGGGAGCAGCGATATGGGGCGATAGCTGGGCATAGCAGTTGGGTCAAGGTTAGTTTTTTTGAGGATAGGTGTGATGGTGGCATGTTTGAAGGCAGAGGGGAAGGTACCAGAGGAGAGCGATAGGTTGAAGAGATGGGTTAGGGCTGGAATAAGCGTGTTAGTGAGGTTGGGGAGCAGGTGGGAAGGCATGGGGTCAAGTGCACAGGTGGTGAGGTGTGATTTGGAAAAGAGGCGAGTAAGCTCTCCTTCAGTGATGTTGGAGAGGGAGGTTATTAGGGAAGGGCAGAGGTCTGGTGTATGGAGTGGTTGGGGTGGTGGACAAGTAAAGGTTTGCCTTGTTTGGTCGATCTTGTTTTTGAAGTAGATGGCAAAGTCCTCGGAAGAGATGAAGGGAGTTGGAGGTGGCAGTGGTGGGCGCAGGAGAGAGTTAAATGTGCTGAACAGTTGTTTTGGGTTGTAGGATAGTGAAGATACAAGGTTAGTGAAATAGGTCTGTTTAGCAGAGGTGAGGGCTGATTTGAAGTCAAATGTAGCTTGTTTGAAGGCAGTGAAGTCGTCTGGCAGGCGTGTTTTCTTCCAACGCCGCTCCGCAACCCTGGATGCTTGTCGAAGTTTTTTTGTGACATTGTTATGCCAAGGTTGCCTATTGGTTTGTCGCACTGTGCCATGCATGAGAGGGGCGACTGAGTCTATGGCTGATGTGAGGGTCGAGTTATAGAAAGCGGTGGCGCTGTCCGTGTCGTGCAGTGAAGATATGGAGGACAGGGGTAGGAGAGAGTCTGAGAGTCTGTGAGTGTCTATATGTGCGAGGTTTCTGCGAGGATGTGGTAATGGCTGGACATGGGGGGCAGGTGAGGAGGACAAGGATGAGAAGGTGAGTAGATGGTGGTCAGATAGGGGGAAGGGAGAGATTGTGAGGTTAGATAAGGAACAGAGGCGGGTGAAGATGAGGTCTAGTGTATGTCCGTCTGTGTGGGTGGCTGTGGAGGACCACTGGGTGAGTCCAAAGGATGAAGTAAGGGCCAGTAGTTTGGAGGCTGCTGGCTGGTGGGTGTCAGTAGGGATACTAAAGTCGCCCATGATGATGGTGGGGATGTCGGCAGAGAGAAAGTGAAGGAGCCAGGTGGAGAATTGGTCGATGAAGGCAGTGGCTGAGCCCGGTGGTCGGTATATGACAGCCATTTGGAGATTGGAGGTAGCGTAGATACGGACAGAGTGAACCTCAAAAGAAGGGAGGATAAGGGAGGGTGGGAGTTGGATAGGGTTGAAGGAGCAGTTTTTAGAAAGAAGGATACCCACTCCTCCACCATGTCTGTTGCCAGAGCGAGGAGTGTGGGTAAATTGGAGGCCACCGTAACTCAGTGCTGCAGGCGAGGCCGTGTCAGGGGGCGTCAGCCAGGTCTCAGTGAGGGCCAGGAAGAAAAGGTTGCGAGAAGTGAAGAGATCATGGACCATGTGGAGCTTGTTGCAGACAGAGCGGGCATTCCAAAGTGCCCCAAAGAGGGGAAGCAGGGTGGTGGGGGTCAGTGGCACAGGTTTTAAGTGTGAGGGGTTGCGGTGGTTTCTCATAGTGTGAGAAGGATAGGGTAAGGGGCAGTAATGTATGAGGCGGGGGGCAGGATTGGGGGATGTGTCACCAGCAGTGAGAATAAGCGGAGAAAGGGAAACAGGTGGGTGAATGAAAGTGAGGATTAGTGGAGCAAAAACGGTGGGGAAAATGTAAGCATGGTTAAAAAGCAGAGGAGGAAAAGATGGTAGATTTGGATATTGATACGCCTACCTCCTGGAGAGTGTTGTTCACTTGGTTGGCTGTTGTGAGTGGGTTTCTCTTCACCATGGAGATTATTTTGCAATCATCCACCACTGTCGTCTTCCGTGGGTGCCCAGGTCTTTTTACATTGATGAGTTCACCAGTGCTTTCTTTCTTTCTCAGGATGTACCAAACTGTAGATTTTGCCACTAATAATATTGTAGCAATTTCTCGGATGGGCTATTTCTGTTTTCGCAGCTTAAGGATGGCTTGTTCCACCTGCATGGAGAGCTCCTTTGACCGCATGTTTACTTCACAGCAAAACCTTCCAAATGCAAGTACCACACCTCAAATCAACTCCAGGCCTTTTATCTGCTTAATTGAGAATGACATAACGAAGGGATTGCCCACACCTGTCCATGAAATAGCCTTGGAGTCAATTGTCCAATTACTTTAGGTCCCTTTAAAAACAGGGTGGCACATGTTAAGGAGCTGAAACTCCTAAATTCTTCATCCAATTTTAGTGTGGATACCCTCAAATGAAAGCTGAAAGTCTGAACTTCAACTGCATCTGAATTGTTTTGTTTAAAATTCATTGTGGTAATGTCTATAACCAAAATTAGAAAAATGTCTCTGTCCAAATATATATGGACTTAACTGTACATATCAGTGACATATATGTATATATATATATATACTAGACTGTGGCCCGATTCTAACGCATCGGGTATTCTAGAATATGCATGTCCCCGTAGTATATGGACAATGATGATTCCAGAATTTGCGGCAGACTGTGCCCGTCGCTGATTGGTCGAGGCAACCTTTATGACATCATCGTCGCCATGGCAACCATTATGACATCTACGTCGATACTGTGCCCGTCGCTGATTGGTCGAGGCCTGGCAGCCTCGACCAATCAGAGACACGGGATTTCCAGGACAGACAGACAGACAGACAGACAGAAAGACAGACAGACAGACAGACAGACGGAAAAACCCTTAGACAATTATATATATAGATATATATATATATATATATATATATATATATATATATACTGTATATATATGTATTTACATTACATAGATAGAGATATAGATAGAAGAAAGGCTGGTAACTCATTTGCCGGGTTCTGTAAATTCACTGCAAGAGCCGACAGGATAGAAGAGATGGATTACATACAGTAGATCCATGCAGAATAGTTAGGTATATAGATGTGTCTGATCAATACAATTAGCATAGTGTGTGTGCAAATTAGGGGACATGTATTTAATTAATAAGTTCAGGCTGTGAGGGAGCGCAGCTTCAGTGATGGCACCGCTAATCACTGAAGGTGCCGCTCGCAGCGGTGCTGAACTGGGATGACCTCTGGAGCGTGGAAAAATGCCAGTTCATTTTCCCACACTCAAGAGTTTACCGCCAGTCAAGATGTGAGTCAACGCAGCATCAGTGATGTCAGCACTAGTCACTGATACTGCCGCCGGTAGTTTCTCATACATTCATCAGTGTTTTACAGCCGGGATGGTCGAAATAGCATCACTCCCGGTTGTAAAGTGTTTATCCCCTAGATATGGATTAAGGCATGGGACTGAATGCCGGACAGGTATGGTATATTGTTGGTTTGTTATTTTTTAATTTATTACAGGAGATCGAGTGCATCGCATGGATTAGCAGTAACAATAAAATGGTCAAACTGTGTTCAGTGTTTTATTTCATTAAAATACTTTATTTTGGCTGTCTTTATTTAACCCTTTACCAACTATAGGATTTGTAATGGATAGGTGTCTTATTGACACCTCTCCGTTACTAAACCAGCTTGATGTCACCTTACAACACAAAGGTGACATCAACCCCACAACTATTACCCCACTTGCCACCACTACAGGGCAAGTGGGAAGAGCGAGGCTAAGTGCTGGGGCAGCTGAGTGCTGATGTTTTTAGCTGGGGACCAATATCCATGATCCATTCCTAGGCTATTAATATCAGCCCGCATCTGTCTGCATAGCTTTTGCTGGTTATTAATTACTAGCTATTGAACCCGTTCTACGCCCGGGTGGCGAGCATTTATATTGGTATATGGTTACCATCCTGGTATGTGCTGTTCCCATCTTGCTCTCCCATCCTGTCATGTGCTGCTCCATCCTGCGGCCCCATCCTGTCATGTGCTGCTCCATCCTGCGCCCCCATCCTGTCATGTGCTGCTCCATCCTGCGCCCCCATCCTGTCATGTGCTCCCATCCTGCGCCCCCATCCTGTCATGTGCTGCTCCATCCTGCGGCCCCATCCTGTCATGTGCTGCTCCATCCTGCGCCCCCATTCTGTCATGTGCTGCTCCCATCCTGTCATGTGCTCCCATCCTGCGCCCCATCCTGTCATGTGCTCCCATCCTGCACCCCCATCATATCATCTGTGCGCCCCCATTCTGTCATGTGCTGCTCCCATCCCGCGCCCCCATTCTGCCTGTTCCTGTTTCCATTCTGCCATATGTTGCTCCCATCTTTCTCTCTCCGGCTCTACTGCCCGAGTGCGGCTGTGCTGAGTGCGGGCGGCTGTGCTTAGTGCGGGCGGCTGTGCTGAGTGCGGGCGGCTGTGCTGAGTGCGGGTGGCTGTGCTGAGTGCGGGCGGCTGTGCGTGGCTCTGGTGAGTGTGCGGGCGGCTGTGCGTGGCTCTGGTGAGTGTGCGGGAGGCTGTGCGTGGCTCTGGTGAGTGTGCGGGCGGCTGTGCGTGGCTCTGGTGAGTGTGCGGGCCGCTGTGCGTGGCTCTGGTGAGTGTGCGGGCGGCTGTGCGTGGCTCTGGTGAGTGTGCGGGCGGCTGTGCGTGGCTCTGGTGAGTGTGCGGGCGGCTGTGCGTGGCTCTGGTAAGTGCGGGCGGCTGTGCGTGGCTCTGGTGAGTGTGCGGGCGGCTGTGCGTGGCTCTGGTGAGTGTGCGGGCGGCTGTGCGTGGCTCTGGTGAGTGTGCGGGCGGCTGTGCGTGGCTCTGGTGAGTGTGCGGGTGGCTGTGCGTGGCTCTGGTGAGTGTGCGGGCGGCTGTGCGTGGCTCTGGTAAGTGCGGGCGGCTGTGCGTGGCTCTGGTGAGTGTGCGGGCGGCTGTGCGTGGCTCTGGTGAGTGTGCGGGCGGCTGTGAGTGGCTCTGGTGAGTGTGCGGGCGGCTGTGCGTGGCTCTGGTGAGTGTGCGGGCGGCTGTGCGTGGCTCTGGTGAGTGTGCGGGCGGCTGTGCGTGGCTCTGGTGAGTGTGCGGGCGGCTGTGCGTGGCTCTGGTGAGTGTGCGGGCGGCTGTGCGTGGCTCTGGTGAGTGTGCGGGTGGCTGTGCGTGGCTCTGGTGAGTGTGTGGGCGGCTGTGAGTGGCTCTGGTGAGTGTGCGGGCGGCTGTGCGTGGCTCTGGTGAGTGTGCGGGCGGCTGTGAGTGGCTCTGGTGAGTGTGCGGGCGGCTGTGCGTGGCTCTGGTGAGTGTGCGGGCGGCTGTGCTGGTCGCCGAGTGCTGGGGGCCTGAGCAGGCGGGGACACCGGCGCGCTGTGGGGGTCAGGTGCCGGAGTCGCCGCTAGCTCAGGCCCCCGGCACTTGCTGTATTTACCTGTCCCCCCCGTTCCACTGCTGCGCGCGGCTCCATCTTCCGGGTCCTGTCCTCTGGCTGTGACTGTTCAGTCAGAGGGCGGCGCGCATTAAGCGCGTCATCGTGCCCTCTGAACTGAATGTCTCAGGCAGAGGATGTGGAGGACGGAGGCTCGCGCAGCGGTGGAACGGAGGACAGGTAAATATACTCACCCTCCTGGCTCCGTGGCTCGTCCCTGCTTCTCCGTTGGAGATTGCGGTGTGTGTTCAGTGTTTACGCATACCGCGATCTCCTGGGAGCGTCACTCTGTGGGGTCCAGACTGCGCCGGCGCTTGCGCAGTCTATAAAGGCTTCGGACAGAGTGACGCTCCCAGCGTTATATTATAGATAGGGGGACCCCACGGCATTTTTTCCCAATAAATAATCTTTTATTAATTAAATACATGTCCAGTAATTTGCACACACACTGTACTAAGTATTGATCACACACATCTATATATCTAACTATACTGCATGAATTTACTGTATGTAAACCATGTCTCCTATCCTGTCGGCTCCTGCATTGATTTTACAGAAGCTGACAAATGTATTAACGGCTAATCTTCTATTTTATATCTCTATGCAATATAAAGATATATATATGTGTGTCACTGACATATACACAGTATATACACCTATTCTATGTGTATATATCTATTCTATCTATTCTAACCTGTCACTGTGATTTTACTATATGCGCACAGGAATTGCCGGGTTTTCTTCTTTCTTTCTTTCTTTCTTTCTTTCTTTCTTTCTTTCTTTCTTTCTTTCTTTCTTTCTTTCTTTCTTTCTTTCCATCTATATGTATGTACAGTATGTATCAGCCACACCCACTCCACCACTCCAGCAACCAATCACTAAGCATCTTTCATTTCACCAGAGCTGTTTAAAAGATGAAAGCTGAGCTGCAATTGGTTGCTATGAGCAACAGTTTTCCTTGTAGACAGTTGTGGTAACTGAGGCCTATTATTCTTATCATTTCTATGGTGTTATCATCCTTCTGTAAAGCTGGAAATAATTCAATTTATTACCGTGCTGACACAGACCACCCTCTGACACAGACTGCAGGGGGAGCCCAGAATCAGCAACTTCTCTTTGTCTGTCAGGAAGCATCTCATTAACTTAAAAATTCAAACACAGATTAAAAAAGAAACACAAGACGGATTTCCCCAACCCAGGTATCATTTTAATCGGTGTAACAGCGCCAACCTGACAGTGCTGGCTCTGACGGGATGATGTGTGATATTAGGGGTAGTATATACCTCCCAACTGTCCAGGATCCCGCGGGACTGTCCTGATTTTGACAGTCAGCCCCGGGATCCCGGGCGGGACATTGGTTGTCCCACACTACGTGCCTAGGGCGGGGACAATGCAGGGGGCGGCACCTGAGTAACAGGTTCGTGGCTGTTTTTTTTTTTTATAAAAGCTGGGTCTCCTCCCGACCAACACCGCCCCCCCCCCGCCCCCCTGTGCGGCGCTGCCACGCTGAGGGAGAGAGCCAGCAGCAATCAAAATGAAAGGTCAATGACTCACTACCTCCTGTGTGTGCACGGAGCTCTGGCTTCTCCTGCTCTTATCTGCTATCCCGGCAGAGAAGGAGAGACGGGGGAGGTGCAGGGACAGTGCAGAGCAGCCTGTTAGCAGGAGAAACTGAGGAGCTGCACATGGACATCAGCGCCCCTGCACCACAGAGGAGATTGTGAGTGTGATGTGTGTTATGCTGCATGTGTGTGTGTGTGTGTGTGAGATGCTTCATGTGTGTCATGTGTGTATGAGGTATCTGGTGTGTATGTAATGGCTGCGTGTGTGTGATGGCTGGGTGTGTGTGTGTGATGGCTGGGTGTGTGTGTGTGATGGCTGCGTGTGTGTGTGTGATGGCTGCGTGTGTGTGTGTGTGATGGCTGCGTGTGTGTGTGTGATGGCTGCGTGTGTGTGTGTGATGGATGCGTGTGTGTGTGTGATGGCTGGGTGTGTGATGGCTGTGTGTGTGTGTGTGATGGCTGCGTGTGTGTGTGATGGCTGCGTGTGTGTGATTGCTGTGTGTGTGTGTGATGGCTGCGTGTGTGTGTGTGTGATGGCTGCGTGTGTGTGTGTGATGGCTACGTGTGTGTGTGATGGCTGCGTGTGTGATGCATTTGTGTCAAAGCTGCATGTGTTTGTGAGCTGCGTGTGTGATACTGCGTGTGTGTGTGTGATGCTGCGTGTGTGTGAGCTGCATGTGTGTGAGCTGCGTGCGTCTGGGAGCTGTGTGTGTGCTGCGTGTGTGTGAGCCGTGTGTGTGAGCTGCGTGCCTGTGTGTGAGCTGCGTGCCTGTATGTCATTATACAGTATCGAGAACTGTGGCCATTATACAGTATGGAGCATCCAGTATACAGTATGGAGCATCATGTGCAGCCAGTATACAGTATGGAGCATCATGTGCAGCCAGTATACAGTATGGAGCATCATGTGCAGCCAGTATACAGTATGGAGCATCATGTGCAGTCATTATACAGTATGGAGCATCATGTGCAGCCAGTATACAGTATGGAGCATCATGTGCAGCCAGTATACAGTATGGAGCATCATGTGCAGCCAGTATACAGTATGGAGCATCATGTGCAGCCAGTATACAGTATGGAGCATCATGTGCAGCCAGTATTCAGTATGGAGCATCATGTGCAGTCATTATACAGTATGGAGCATCATGTGCAGCCAGTATACAGTATGGAGCATCATGTGCAGCCAGTATACAGTATGGAGCATTATGTGCAGTCATTATACAGTATGGAGCATCATGTGCAGCCATTATACAGTATGGAGCATTATGTGCAGCCATTATACAGTATGGAGCATCATGTGCAGTCATTATACAGTATGGAGCATCATGTGCAGCCATTATACAGTATGGAGCATCATGTGCATCCATTATACAGTATGCAGCTTCATGTGCAGTCATTTTACAGTATGCATCATGTGTGGCCATTATACAGTATGGAACACTGTGTGGCCATATTTTTTTGTTTATAATTATTGTATATGAAACAGTGTGATCGGCAGTGCTAAATGGGTGTGGTTGGGATGTGGATATGGGTGTGACTAATTATGAATGTGTGTGGTCAGAGGCATGGCCTAAAATTTGCTGCGGCGCGCTTTGCGCGCCGCAAACTTTGTCCCTCTTTCCCATCTACAAAAGTTGGGAGGTATGGTAGTAGTCCGGTGGCTCTGATGGGATGATGTGGGATATTAGGGGTAGTAGTCCGGTGGTTCTGGCTGACGGGATGATGTGGGATATTAGGGGTAGTTGTCTGGTTGGTGGCTCAGACTCATGGGATGATGTGGGATATTAGGGGTAATAGTCCAGTGGCTCTGGCTGACGGGATGATGTGGGATATTAGGGGTTATAGTCCAGTGGCTCTGACGGGATGATGTGGGATATTAGGGGTAGTAGTCCAGTGGCTCTGACGGGATGATGTGGGATATTAGGGGTAGTAGTCCAGTGGCTCTGACGGGATGATGTGGGATATTAGGGGTAGTAGTCCGGTGGCTCTGATGGGATGATGTGGGATATTAGGGGTAGTAGTCCAGTGGTTCTGGCTGACGGGATGATGTGGGATATTAGGGGTAGTAGTCCGGTGGTTCTGGCTGACGGGATGATGTGGGATATTAGGGGTAGTTGTCTGGTTGGTGGCTCAGACTCATGGGATGATGTGGGATATTAGGGGTAATAGTCCAGTGGCTCTGGCTGACGGGATGATGTGGGATATTAGGGGTAATAGTCCAGTGGCTCTGGCTGACAGGATGATGTGGGATATTAGGGGTTATAGTCCAGTGGCTCTGACGGGATGATGTGGGATATTAGGGGTAGTAGTCCGGTGGCTCTGACGGGATAATGTGGGATAATAGGGGTAATAGTCCAGTGGCTCTGGCTGACGGGATGATGTGGGACATTAGGGGTTATAGTCCAGTGGCTCTGACGGGATGATGTGGGATATTAGGGGTAGTAGTCTGGTGGCTCTGACGGGATAATGTGGGATATTAGTGGTAGTAGTCTGGTGGCTCTTGCCGATGGCATGATGTGGAATATTAGAGTGAGTGTGGCTATGCGGTGCGGGTGGGGCTATACACTCAGTTTTATATATACAATCATTATAATTTGTTATAACTAACCACAGTTAAGTTACTATGCCCATGCAATGCCGGGCTCTTCAGCTAGTTATTTATATATACAGTATGTGTATGTTCTGACTAATATTTCCTTTGAAAACGATGTGTAAATTACATAGAGAACTGCTGTATGTAAAAGCTCATGTTAAAATCGCATTGCAATCGTATAGCAATCGCAATGCACTCTGATGTAAATCGGATGCTAGGTGTGAAAATCGCATTGTACTTGCATGACACTCACATAGCACTCGTCCGTTTTTTCCGTCTGGAAATCGGACCGTTTTTTTCTCATATATGGGTATGAGCCCTTACTGTCAGGGTTCCTCAAGAATCAGTCCTAGGCCCTCTCTTCTTCTCCCAAAATACTGCTACTATTGGACAAACCATCAGTAGATTCGGGTTTCAGTACCATCTCTATGCTGATGACACTACAGTAAGTTATACACATCTTTTCCTAACATCGCCGCTGCATTAATACAAAATACCATTGATTGTCTTTCTGCTGTCTTTAACATCATGTCATCCCTCTATATATAACTAAATCGGTGAAAAACTGAACTTTGTGTTTCCTCCCTCCACTAACCTACCTATACCCAATATTGCCATTTCCGTGTGTGGTTCTACCATTAATCCCCAGCAACATGCCCGCTGTCTTGGGATCATAGTTGATTCAAATCTTTTACTCACCCCTACATCCGATCACTTGCACGCTCATGTCACCTACACCTCAAAAACAAGTCTAAAATTCTACCTTTTCTTACTTTTGACTCTGCAAAAATTCTTCTTGTTGCTCTTTGTTATTCTTGTCTGGACTTTTGCAACTCTATACTCTCCCTCTTACTAAACTCTCCCCTCTCCAATCTGTCTTACATGCTGCAGCCAGGATCATATTCCTTTCCAACCATTACACTGATACCTCTACCCTGTGCCAGTCATTGTACTGGTTGCCCATCCGCTACAGGGCCCAATATAAATTTATCATTCACACCCACAAAGCGCTACCCGGTTCAGCACCACCTTATATCTCCTCTCTCATCTCTGTCTACAACCCTACCCATGTCCTCCGTTCCGATAATGACCTAAGGCTAACATCCTCAATAATTCAAATCTTCCACTCCCGTCTCCAAGACTTCTCACAAGCTGCGCCAATTCTCTGGAATGCATTACCCAGGACAATTTCAATTAATTCCCAATACCAACAGTTTTAAGCATGGCCTAAAACACACTTCTTTAGACTGGCCTATCGCCTCACCTCACTTATGTAACTAATCCCGTTATGCTATTATAACATTTTCTTACAAATCGGAGCTTTAATCATCTGTTTACACCCTCCAAGGACTTAATATCCCTCTGTATCTGTACTTGTATACATACTGGTTGGTGACCAGTTCATGCAGCGTTATGTGAATACCCATTTTTTTATCTTGATGGCACTTTTTACCTTGCGTGTCTCCCTATTTCCTCATAGATTGTAGCTTGCGAGCAGCATGGCCCTCACTCCTCTTGGTATCTGATTTATGTATTATTCTGTACTGTATTTATTGTTGGTACAAGTACCGTCTGTAATGTAAAGTGCTGCGGACTATGTTGGAGCTATAGAAATACAATTATTATTATTATTACTAGATCCTTGACCAAAAACTCAGCTCTCAGTGACAATTAGACAAGCACTGCCACAAAGATTTTTTTTTTAAATCTGTGTATTTGCATAAGTAATGTAATATGATTGCATTAATATACTCACTGCCGCCTTCTCTGATGTCCAGCACCGTTCTTCTCCTTTTCTTAGTGATGTCACCTCACCACTCTCTTCAGACTCTTCGGGTCACTCTGTGCTCTGCGTGATGCAGAAATGGCTTTTACAATGAAAGCCTATGGAGTGTCAGAACGACTTTCCATTTTCTTGTACTGTAAAAGAGAGTTGGAGCTTACGCATAGTTCATAGAGTGAGCTGGACAGTCTGATGTATGGCAATGTTACTGACAAGAGGAGCAGAATAACACTGGATCACGAAGAAGGTGGATTTCGGTGAGTATATTAACACATACAGACTACATTGCGTACAGATATACTGTACACAGATGCATGAAAAAAATTTTTCTTGACAGTGCTTCTTTAATATTTTCAAGTGCTTGGAGAGACAAGAGGACTAACTTAACCCCTTAATCCCATATAACATACTATCCTGTCGAGGTGGGGTGGGCCTTAATTCCCACCGACGAGATAGTACGTCATATGCGATCGGCTGTGCTCACTGGGGGAGCGCGGCCGATCGCGGCCGGGTGTCAGCTATCGCAGCTGACATCCGGCACTATGTGCCAGGAGCGGTCACGGACCGCCCCTGACACATTAACCCCTGACACACTGCGATCAAACATGATCCCAGTGTTCCGGCGGTATAGGGAAGCATCGTGCAGGGAGGGGGCTCCCTGAGTGCTTCCCTGAGACCCTCGGAGCAACGCGATGTGATCGCGTTGCTCCGAGCGTCTCTTACCTCCTATCCCTGCAGGCCCCGGATCCAAAATGGCCGCGGGGCTGCATCCGGGTCCTGCAGGGACTACTTCCGGGTCCAGAGCAGGCGCTGGTAAGCCTGCAGCGCTGTAAGTCAGATCGCTGATCTGACAGAGTGCTGTGCAAACTGTCAGATCAGCGATCTGTGATGTCCCCCCCTGGGACAAAGTAAAAAAGTTAAAAAAAAAATTCCACATGTGTAAAAAAAAAAAAATTCCTAAATAAAGAAAAAAAAAAAAAATTATTCCCATAAATACATTTCTTTATCTAAATAAAAAAAAAACAATAAAAGTACACATATTTAGTATTGCCGAGTCCGTAACGACCCAACCTATAAAACTGTCCCACTAGTTAACCCCTTCAGTGAACACCGTAAGAAAAAAAAAAAGGCAAAAAACGCTTTATTATCATACCGCCGAACAAAAAGTGGAATAACACGCGATCAAAAAGACAGATATGAATAACCATGGTACCGCTGAAAACATCATCTTGTGCCGCAAAAAACGAGCCACCATACAGCATCATAAGCAAAAAAATAAAAAAGTGATAGTCCTCAGAATAAAGCGATGCCAAAATAATTATTTTTTCTATAAAATAGCTTTTATCGTATAAAAGCGCCAAAACATAAAAAAAGATATAAATGAGATATCGCAGTAATCGTACTGACCCAAAGAATAAAACTGCTTTATCAATTTTACGAAACGTGGAACGGTATAAACACCTCCCCCAAAAGAAATTCATGAATAGCTGGTTTTTGGTCATTCTGCCTCACAAAAATCAGAATAAAAAGCGATCAAAAACTGTCACGTGTCCGAAAATGTTACCAATAAAAACGTCAACTTGTCCCGCAAATAAGAAGATCTCACATGACTCTGTGGACCAAAATATGGAAAAATTATAGGTCTCAAAATGTGGAGACGCAAAAACTTTTTTGCTACAAAAAGCGTCTTTTAGTGTGTGACAGCTGTCAATCATAGAAATCCGCTATAAAAAACGCTATAAAAGTAAATCAAACCCCCCTTCATCACCCCCTTAGTTAGGGAAAAATAATAAGATTAAAAAAAATGTATTTATTTCCATTTTCCCATTAGGGTTAGGGCTAGGGTTAAGGTTAGAGTTAGGGCTAGGGTTAGGGCTAGGGTTCGGGCTAGGGTTAGGGTTAGGGCTAGGGTTAGGGCTAGGGTTAGGGTTGGGGCTAACGTTAGGGTTAGGGTTGGGGCTAAAGTTAGGGTTGGGGCTAAAGTTAGGGTTAGGGTTTGGATTACATTTACAGTTGGGATTAGGGTTGGGATTAGAGTTAGGGGTGTCAGGGTTAGGGGTGTGGTTAGGGTTACCATTGGGATTAGGGTTAGGGGTGTGTTCGGATTAGGGTTTCAGGTAGAATTGGGGAGTTTGCACTGTTCAGGCACATCAGGGGCTCTCCAAACGCGACATGGCGTCCGATCTCAATTCCAGGCAATTCTGCGTTGAAAAAGTAAAACTGTGATCCTTCCCTTCCGAGCTCTCCTGTGTGCCCAAACAGGGGTTTACCCCAACATATTTCCAATATGGGGTCACTTGTGGGGTTTTTTTACTGTTTGGGTACATCAGGGGCTCTGCAAATGCAACGTGACGCCTGCAGACCAATCCATCTAAGTATGCATTCCAAATGGTGCTCCTTCCCTTCCGAGCTCAGCCATGCGCCCAAACAGTGGTTCCCCCCACATATGGGGTATCAGCGTACTCAGGACAAATTGGACAACAACTTTTGGGGTCCAATTTATCCTGTTACCCTTGTGAAAATACAAAACTGGGGGCTAAAAAATCATTTTTGTGAAAAAAAAAGGACTTTTTATTTTCACGGCTCTGCGTTATAATCTGTAGTGAAACACTTGGGGGTTCAAAGCTCTCAAAACACATCTAGATAAGTTCCTTAGGGGGTCTACTTTCTTAAATGGTGTCACTTGTGGGGGGTTTTAATGTTTAGGCACATCAGGGGCTCTCCAAACGCGACATGGTGTCCCATCTCAATTCCAGTCAATTTTGCATTGAAAAGTCAAACGGCGCTCCTTCCCTTCCGAGCTCTGCTATGCGCCCAAACAGTGGTTTACCCCCACATATGGGGTATCGTCTTACTCAGGACAAATTGCACAACAACTTTTGTGGTCTAATTTCTCCTCTTACCCTTGGGAAAATAAAAAATTGGGGGCGAAAAGATCACTTTTGTGAAAAAATATGATTTTTTATTTTTACGGCTCTGCATTATAAACTTCTGTGAAGCACTCGTTGGGTCAAAGTGCTCAACACACATCTAGATAAGCTCCTTAAGGGGTCTGCTTTCCAAAATGGTGTCACTTGTGGGGGTTTCAATGTTTACGCACATCAGGGGCTCTCCAAACGCAACATGGCGTCCCATCTCAATTCCAGTCAATTTTGCATTGAAAAGTCAAATGGCGCTCCTTCCCTTCCGAGCTGGAAACTGGACCACGAACGTTGTTGTCCAATTTGTCCTGAGTACGCTGATACCTCATATGTGGGGGTAAACCACTGTTTGGGCGCACGGCAGGGCTCGGAAGGGAAGGAGCGCCATTTGACTTTTTGAATGAAAAATTGGCTCCAATCTTTAGCGGACACCATGTCGCGTTTGGAGAGCCCCCGTGTGCCTAAACATTGGAGCTACAAGTGACCCCATTTTGGAAACTAGACCCCCAAGGAACTTATCTAGAAGCATAGTGAGCACTTTAAACCCCCAGGTGCTTCACAAATTGATCCGTAAAAATGAAAAAGTACTTTTTTTTCACACAAAATTTATTTTAGCCTCAATTTTTTCATTTTTACATGGGCAACAGGATAAAATAGATCCTAAAATTTGTTGGGCAATTTCTCCTGAGTACGCAGATACCTTATATGTGGGGGTAAACCACTGTTTGCTTGCACGGCAAGGCTCGGAAGGGAAGGCGCGCCATTTGACTTTTTGAATGGAAAATTAGCTCCAATCGTTAGCGGACACCATGTCGCGTTTGGAGAGCCCCTGTGTGCCTAAACATTGGAGCTCCCCTACAAGTGACCCCATTTTGGAAACTAGACCCCCCAAGGAACTTATCTAGATGCATAGTGAGAACTTAAAACCCCCAGGTTCTTCACAGAAGTTTATAACGCAGAGCCGTGAAAATAAAAAATTATTTTTCTTTCCTCAAAAATGATTTTTAGCCTGGAATTTTTTATTTTCCCAAGGGTAATAGGAGATTTAGGACCCCAAATGTTGTTGTCCAGTTTGTCCTGAGTACGATGATACCCCATATGTGGGGGTAAACCACTGTTTGGGCGCACGGCAGGGCTTGGATGGGAAGGCACGCCATTTGGCTTTTTGAATGGAAAATTAGCTCCAATCATTAGCGGACACCATGTTGCGTTTGGAGAGCCCCTGTGTGCCTAAACATTGGAGCTCCCCCACAAGTGACCCTGTTTTGGAAACTAGACCTCCCATGGAACTAATTTAGATGTGTGGTGAGCACTTTGAACCCCCAAGTGCTTCACAGAAGTTTATAACGCAGAGCCATGAAAATAAAAAATAATTTTTCTTTTCTCAAAAATGATTTTTTAGCCCACAATTTTTTATTTTCCCAAGGGTACCAGGAGAAATTGGACCCCAAAAGTTGTTGTCCAGTTTCTCCTGAGTATGCTGATACCCCATATGTGGGGGTAAACCACTGTTTGGGCACATGCCAGGGCTCGGAAAGGAAGTAGTGACGTTTTGGAATGCAGACTTTGATGGAATGCTCTGCGGGCATCACGTTGCGTTTGCAGAGCTCCTGATGTGCCTAAACAGAAGGAACTCCCCATAAGTGACCCCATTTTGGAAACTAGACCCCCAAGGGAACTTATCTAGATGTGTGATGAGCACTTTGAACCCCCAAGTGCTTCACAGAAGTTTATAACGCAGAGCCGTGAAAATAATAAATGTGTTTTCTTTCCTCAAAAATATTTTTTTAGCCCAGAATTTTTTAATTTTCCCAAGGGTAACAGGAGAAATTTGACCCCAAAAGTTGTTGTCCAGTTTCTCCTGAGTATGTTGATACCCCATATGTGGGGGTAAACCACTGTTTGGGCACATGCCAGGGCTCGGAAGGGAAGTAGTGACGTTTTGGAATGCAGACTTTGATGGAATGGTTTGCGGGCATCATGTTACGTTTGCAGAGCCCCTGATGTGCCTAAACAGTAGAAACCCCCCACAAGTGACCCCATTTTGGAAACTAGACCCCCCAAGGAACTTATCTAGATGTGTGGTGAGCACTTTCAACCCCCAAGTGCTTCACAGAAGTTTATAACGCAGATCTGTGAAAATAAAAAATAATTGTTCTTTCCTCAAAAATTATGTTTTAGCAAGTAAGTTTTTTATTTTTGCAAGGGTAACAGGAGAAATTGGACCCCAATAGTTGTTGCCCAGTTTGTCCTGAGTACGCTGGTACCCCATATGTGGGGGTAAACCACTGTTTGGGCGCACGTCAGGGCTTGAAAGGGAGGGAGCACCATTTAAATTTTTAAACGCAAGATTGGCTGGAATCAATGGTGGCGCCATGTTGCGTTTGGAGACCCCTGATGTGCCTAAACAGTGGAAACCCCTCAATTCTAACTTCAACACTAACCCCAACACACCCCTAACCCTAATCCCAACTGTAGCCATAACCCTAATCACAACCCTAACCCCAACACACCCCTAACCACAACCCTAACCCCAACACACCCGTAACCCTAATCCCAACCCTAACCCTAATCCCAACCCTAACCCTAACCCCAACCCTAACCACAACTGTAACCCCAACACACCCCTAACCCTATCCGTAACCCTAACCACAAGACTAATCTTAACCCTATTTCCAACCCTAGCCCTAATTCCAACCCTAACTCTAATTCCAACCCTAACCCTAAGGCTATGTGCCCACGTTGCGGATTCGTGTGAGATTTTTCTGCACGATTTTTGAAAATTCCGCAGGTAAAAGGCACTGCGTTTTACCTGCAGATTTACAGTGGATTTCCAGTGTTTTTTTGTGCAGATTTCACCTGCGGATTCTTATTGAGGAACAAGTGTAAAACGCTGCGGAATCCGCACAAAATTAAAATGCTGCGGAAAATACAATGCAGCGTTTCCGCACGGTATTTTCCGCACCATGGGCACAGTGGATTTGGTTTTCTATAGGTGTGCATGGTACTGTAAACCTGATGGAAAACTGCTACGAATTCGCAGCAGCCAATGCACTGCGGATCCATGGCCAATCCGCTGCGGATCCGCGGCCAATCCGCTGCGGATCCGCAGCCAAATCCGCACTGTGTGCACATGCCCTAACCCTACCCCTAACCCTACCCCTAACCCTACCCCTACCCCTAACCCTAACCCTACCCCTAGCCCTAACCCTAGTTCTAACCCTAGTTCTAACCCTAACCCTAGTGGAAAAAGAAAAAAAATATTTTCTTTTTTTTATTATTGTCCCTACCTATGGGGGTGATAAAGGGGGGGGGGTCATTTACTATTTTTTTTATTTTGATCACTGTGATAGGTTATATCACAGTGATCAAAATATACCTGGAACGAATCTGCCGGCCGGCAGATTCGGCGGGCGCACTGCGCATGCGCCTGCCATTTTGGAAGAAGACGGATGGACACCGGGAGGCCCGGTAAGTATGAGGGGGGGGGATCTGAGCATGGGGGGTGGATCGGAGGATGGGGGGTGGCATCGGAGCACGGGGGGAGCGGGCAGGAGGACGGGGGAGAAGACAGGACGACGGAGGGGAGCGGAGCACCGGACGGAGGACCGGGGAGGAGATCGGTGGTGGTGGGGGTACATAAGTGTTTCCAGCCATGGCCGATGATATTGCAGCATCGCCCATGGCTGGATTGTAGTATTTCACCAGTTTTTTAGGTGAAATATTACAAATCGCTCTGATTGGCTGTTTCACTTTCAACAGCCAATCAGAGCGATCGTAGCCACGGGGGGGTGAAGCCACACCCCCCCCCGGGCTGAAGTACCACTCCCCCTGTCCCTGCAGATCGGGTGAAATTGGAGTTAACCCTTTCACCCGATCTGCAGGGACGCGATCATTCCATGACGCCACATAGGCGTCATGGGTCGGATTGGCACCGACTTTCATGACGCCTACGTGGCGTCATAGGTCGGGAAGGGGTTAAGGGGTTAAAGGCACCAGGAGACACGGTAACTAAATGCCCTGGTGCACACAGGCAATGCACAGTCGGGCATACATTTACAGTGGGGAAAAAAGTATTTCGTCAGCCACCAATTGTGCAAGTTCTCCCACTTAAAAAGATGAGAGAGGCCTGTAATTGACATCATAGGTAGATCACAACTATGAGAGTCAAAATAAGAAAACAAATCCAGAAAATCACCTTGTCGGATTTGGCAAGATTTATTTTGCTAATTATGGTGGAAAACAAGTATTTGGTCATTAACAAAAGTTCATCTCAATATTTATATATTTAAATATATCCTTTGTTGGAAATGACAAAGGTCAAACGTTTTATGTAAGTCTTCACAAGGTTGGCACACACTGTTGGTGGTATGTTGGCCCATTCGTCCATGCAGATCTCATCTAGAGCAGTGATATTGTGGGCCTATCGCTGGGCAATATGGACTTTCAACTCCCTCCAAAGGTTTTCTATGGGGTTGAGATTTGGAGACTGGCTAGGCCACTCCAGGACCTTCATATGCTTCTTATGAAGCCACTCCTTCGTTGCCCTGGCAGTGTGCTTGGGATCGTTATCATGCTGAGAAACACATCCATGTTTCATCTTCAATGCCCTTGCTGATGGAAGGAGGTTTGCACTCAAAATCTCACGATACATGGCCCCATTCATTCTTTCATGTTCACGGATCAGTCATCCTGGTTCCTTTGCAGAGAAACAGCCCCAAAGCATGATGTGCCACCCCATGCTTCACAGTAGGTATGGTGTTCTTTGGATGCAACTCAGCATTCTGTCTTCTCCAAACACGACGAGTTTTGTTTCTTCCAAACAGTTCTACTTTGGTTTCATCAGGCCATATGACATTCTCCCATTACTCTTCTGGATAATCCAAATGTTCTCTAGCAAACTTCAGATGGGCACGGACATGTACTGGCTTAAGCAGGGGGACACGTCTGGCACTACAGGATCTGAGTCCCTGGCAGTGTAGTGTGTTACTGATGGTAACCTTTGTTACGGCGGTCCCAGCTCTATGCAGGTCATTCACTAGGTCCCCCCGTGTGGTTCTGGGATTTTTTCTCACCGTTCTTGTGATCATTTTGACCCCACGAGGTGAGATCTTGCCTGGAGCTCCAGGTCGAGGAAGATTATCAGTGGTCTTGTAGGTCTTCCATTTTCTTATTATTGCTCCTACAGTTGATTTTATCACACCAAGCTGCTTGCCTATTGCAGATTCAGTCTTCACAGCCTGGTGCAGGCCTACAATTTTGTTTCTGGTGTCTTTTGACAGCTCTTTGGTCTTCACCATAGTGGAGGTTGGAGTGTGACTGTTTGAGGTTGTGGACAGGTGTCTTTCATACTGATAACAAGTTCAAACAGGTGCCTTTACTACAGGTAAATAGTGGAGGACAGAGGAGCCTCTTAAAAAAGAAGTTACAGGTCTGTGAGAGCCAGAAATCTTGTATGTTTTTAGGTGACCAAATAATTATTTTCCATCATCACTTGCAAAATAAATCTTGCCAAATTGGACAAGGCGATTTTCTGGATTTGTATTCTCATTTTGACTCTCACAGTTATGGTCTATCTATGATGTCATTTACAGGCCTCTCTCATCTTTTTAAGTGGGAGAACTTGCACAATTGGTGGCTGACTAAATACTTTTTTTCCCCACTGTATGCCATTGTTTTTTAATGTGGTCAATCAACAATTCGCAACCCATCGATTTGCCAGCGAGCTCTTGTAGATACTTGACCTCACTTTCATTATAGTGGGCTTTTCTACAAATGTTCTCCTGTTTCTCCTGTTTACACAGAGTGATGTGCTGTCAATAACAATGATTTTAGTTAAATGATATACAAAGTTAAAGACGAATATTTATGCTATACAGTGACCGCATAGTGGTAGATACCAGTTCTGAAGATCATGTTAAGAGATTACAGTGCAAATATAGATAGCATCTATGGGGTCACTCATAAACCTTTCCTGTGTCTTCCATCTGGCTCAGATTAACATAATTTCTGCAGCAATGAGTGTCTGTAGAGTTTACAACAGAGACATATGACTTCTCACATTTCCAGCATTGTTCCCATATATTTCCAGTCTGCACAAACTCTCCATATTACTGATACGCCAATCCTGAGCTGCTGTATTTATCTCTGCTACCTACCGTACCTGCTGTCTGACATGGTAACATTGCCCCTCTTACTGCTCCACTATTATGCCACAAACATAGCAAAACACCCCATTTTGTGCTCTCTATATGGTAAAATTGCCCCCTAGAAAATATTAAAGCTCTCTGTGAGTGTCTTAAAAAGTAATTGTGTTCATATTTTGCCCCTAGAAAGTAATAATGCATGTGTGTCCCTGTGACAGTTATAAACTGTGAGTGCCCCTATAACATCATGATGCCTCTGAAATGGCCAATTAACAATTAATATTCTGCTCTCAATGCCCCTAAAATGTAATAATGTCCACTAATGCCCCAACAGTCCCCAATATACAGTATGATGACCCCACAGCTTCCCTATACACAGTATGATGGCCACCACAGCTCCTTATTTACAGTATTATGGCCCCAGAGCGTCCTAAATACAGTATTATGTTTACATTGTTCCCTATATACACTGGCAGAACATTCCCTATGGCAGATCTATGAACTGTTGTTTTAAAACATCCTAGCACATCAGGTTGGGGGACTGTGACTCCCAGGCAACCGTTAGTGCAGCACAAGATTGCTTTGCATGATAGGTAATCTGGTGGGCGTGACAAGTTTGTAGTTTTCGTGGTGGCCTGTAAACTATACTTCAGGTTACGTCCTTGTTTCTCAGGAACCTAGGAGCAACAGGTGGGGATAATAATCTCTCTCCTTCAGGGTGACACCCAAGCATTGGCATTCAATCTTCCATCTGACTCCCAGTCGCTGCAGATGGTGGAGGATTTTTTTCTGGCGCTGGGTCATATATGCGAAGTCAGCTTCGGCAGGGAGACTGACCGGCAGTGGTGTATTACTCCGAGTTTCGGAGGGGGTCCACTGACACTAAGTGGAACGATCTCATGCTCTGTAACCAGTTCTGTAAAGGGCTGTCAGCAAGGGTGAAGGATGCCTTAGCCCTGTATGAGACTCCAGTTTCCCTTGAGATGGCCATGTCTCTAACTATCTGGGTGGATCTCCGTCTTTGCCAGAGACATAAAGAGACACCCCAATGTGCGGTAGATCCCGGGCAAAGGAAAACCTGGCGTGAGTCAGCTGAGAAACTTATGCAGTTGGGTGGGGCAACTCGTTCTGGAAAGCAGTCTGTTGTTTGGCGCAAAGGGGAGTATGTTTTTACTGTGATAGAAAGGGCTATTTCATGGGCTTGTGTCCTTCCTTCTCACTGTAAATAGCTGCCGGGGAGGTTAGCAACCCGGGTGTATACAGTATATCTCCTCTGTGGGTAATACACATTTTTTTGTGCCTGCTGAAATCCATCTGGGCAAAAATAAGGTGGTTATTTCTGCCTTTCTGGGCAGTGGGGCGGGGTTTAACTTGATTGACACTAGGTTACCCATAATCTTCATTGACTCCACACCCTTGAGACAGATGTATTTTACTTAAGTTGTCCAAGAGTTACATCTACAGGTAGGGGCCATGCACTCAGAAGGTATTGACTGTTATTTGCTTATAGGGTCTGCCCTCTCCTGTAGTTCTTGAACTTCCTTGGCTCACTCTGCAGAACCCTGTGGTAGATTGGCAAACTCAGGAGGTGGTAAAGTGGAGTGAGTATTGTCAAGGACACTGCTTGGGCACCTGGCTTGCAAAAGTGGATACCCAGTCTGTGTTTTCAGAGCAAGGGTGGCAAGAACTTCCTCCCAATCATCCTTATGACTGAGCTGTTAATCTTTTCCCTGGGGCCAAGCTGCCAAAAAGCAGACTATATAATATATCTGGTCCAAAGAGGCAGGCCATGAAGGATGATATTGTGGAAAGTTTGACAAAGGGTCATATCAGACCATCCTCATCCCCAATTGCTGTGGGGTTGTTCTTTGTAAAGAAGAGGTTACGCCCCTGCCTAGATTTCTGCTTACTCAATCAGATCACAGGATCCGTATTTGCTCCCTCTCATCCCAGACCTCTTTAATCAGATTGTAGGAGCAAAATGTTTTTCTAAACTGGATCTCAAGGGATCATATAATTTCATTCGTATTAAAGAGGGGGATGAGTGGAAAACAAATTTCAATATACCTAAGCAGCACGTTTTACCTGTGGATTTTGCAAAAATGGTGCTGAAAAATCCGCACACGAATACGCAACGTGTGCACATAGCCTCATAGTCTTACATTGAGCGCTTGTGACATAGCTTCTAACTTCTGACCTGTCAGAAGCTGCACTCACAAGTTTGAGCCGTGGGACTGCAGCAGTGCCACAAAATAGTGAATACGGCGGAGGATGAGTAAATGACCAGGGCAGGGGACTTGCGCTTAAAACACCACTACAACGGTGGAGAAAAAAAACCCTGCTAGAGTGGTGCTTTAATAATTTAATAATAAGCAATTTATTACTATAAAGTTGATAAAGGCTTGGAATAAATGTCTGCAGTCACTTTATGTGACTGCAGACTGCCAAATCATGACAGGGAGCTGCGGGCCCATCATACTGTGTATAAGGGAGCTGCGGGCCCATCATACTGTGTATAATGGAGCTGCGGGCTCATCATACTGTGTATAAGGGAACTGCGGGCCAATCACACTGTGTATACGGGAGCTGCGGGCTCATCATGCTGTGTATAAGAAAGCTGTGGGCCCATCATACTGTGAAAAGGGAGCTGCGGGCCATCATATTGTGTATAAGGGAGCTGCGGGCCCATCATACTCTGTATAAGGGAGCGGCGGGCCCATCATACTGTGTATAAGGGAGCTGCGGGCTCATCATACTGTGTATAAGGAAGCTGTGGCCACATCATACTGTGTACAGGGGAACTGTGAGGGACATCATACTCTTTGACGGAAGCTGCAGGCCCATCATACTGTGTATAAGGGAGCTGCGGGCCCATCATACTGTGTATAATGGAGCTGCGGGCTCATCATACTGTGTATAAGGGAGCTGCGGGCCAATAGTACTGTGTATAAGGGAGCTGCGGGCCCATCATACTGTATATAAGGGAGCTGCGGGCCAGTCACACTGTATACGGGAGCTGCGGGCTCATCATACTGTGTATAAGAAAGCTGTGGGCCCATCATACTGTGAAAAGGGAGCTGCGGGCCATCATATTGTGTATAAGGGAGCTGCGGGCCCATCATACTCTGTATAAGGGAGCGGCGGGCCCATCATACTGTGTATAAGGGAGCTGCGGGCTCATCATACTGTGTATAAGGAAGCTGTGGCCACATCATACTGTGTACAGGGGAACTGTGAGGGACATTATACTCTTTGACGGAAGCTGCAGGCCCATCATACTGTTTATAAGGGAGCTGTGGACCCACCATACTGTGTATAGGGAACTGTGAAGGCATATTGTGCATACAGGAGCTGTTGGCCCATTACACTGTATATAGGGGAGCTCTGCGGGGCCATTATACTTTCTATAGTGGAGCTCTGTCAGCATTATACTGTGTAAAGGGGAGCAGTGAGAACATCATACGGTGTATCGGGGAGTTATAGAATCATCATACTGTGTATAGGGGAGCTGTGGGGGCTGTTGTGAATTTACTTTTTGCTCCCTCTAGTGGTTACTAGTTTTTTGACTCTGGTTTTTCTGTCATTCCTTTCATCCGCACCTGGGTCGTTAGTTAAGGGTGTTGCTATTTAAGCTCCCTGGACCTTCAGTTCAATGCCTGGCAACGTAGTTATCAGAGCTAGTCTGCTGTGCTCTTGTCTACTGATCCTGGTTCCAGTTATATCAGCTAAGTCCGCTTTTTGCTTTTTGCTATTTTGTTTTGGTTTTGTATTTTTGTCCAGCTTGTTCCAAATATATATCCTGACCTTTGCTGGAAGCTCTAGGGGGCTGGTGTTCTCCCCCCGGACCGTTAGACGGTTCGGGGGTTCTTGAATTTCCAGTGTGGATTTTGATAGGGTTTTTGTTGACCATATAAGTTACCTTTCTTTATTCTGCTATCAGTAAGCGGGCCTCTCTGTGCTAAACCTGGTTCATTTCTGTGTTTGTCATTTCCTCTTACCTCACCGTTATTATTTGTGGGGGGCTTCTATCCAGCTTTGGGGTCCCCTTCTCTGGAGGCAAGAAAGGTCTTTTGTTTTCCTCTACTAGGGGTAGCTAGATTCTCCGGCTGGAGCGTGTCATCTAGAATCAACGTAGGAATGATCCCCGGCTACTTCTAGTGTTGGCGTTAGGAGTAGATATATGGTCAACCCAGCTACCACTGCCCTATGAGCTGGATTTTTGTATTCTGCAGACTTCCACGTTCCTCTGAGACCCTCGCCATTGGGGTCATAACAGTTTGCCAGGCCAGTATTAAATGTTTAATGCATTGCAGAAGAGGGATTATAAGAAAGAAGATTCTGAGTTTTTTTTTTTTCTTCTTCCCCTTTACCTCAGAGTGGCTATGCTTGCTGCAGACATGAATGTCCAGACCTTGATTACAAGTGTGGACCAGCTGGCTACTCGTGTGCAGGGCATACAAGACTATGTTATCAGTAATCCTAGGTCAGAACCTAAAATACCGATTCCTGAACTGTTTTCCGGAGACAGGTTTAAGTTTAGGAATTTTGTGAATAATTGTAAATTGTTTTTGTCCCTGAGACCCTGTTCATCTGGAGACTCTGCTCAGCAAGTAAAAATTGTTATTTCGTTCTTACGGGGCGACCCTCAGGATTGGGCTTTTTCGCTGGCGCCAGGAGATCCGGCATTGGCTGATATTAATGCGTTTTTTCTGGCGCTCGGTTTACTTTATGAGGAACCCAATCTTGAGATTCAGGCAGAAAAGGCCTTGCTGGCTATGTCTCAGGGGCAGGACGAGGCTGAAGTGTACTGCCAAAAATTTCGGAAATGGTCCGTGCTGACGCATTGGAACGAGTGTGCACTGGCCGCTAATTTTAGAAATGGCCTTTCTGAAGCCATTAAGAATGTTATGGTGGGTTTTCCCATTCCCACAGGTCTGAATGATACTATGGCACTGGCTATTCAAATTGACCGGCGGTTGCGGGAGCGCAAAACCGCAAATTCCCTCATGGTGTTGTCTGAACAGACACCTAATTCGGTGCAATGTGATAGAAAAATCGCAAATTCCCTCATGGTGTTGTCTGAACAGACACCTGATTTAATGCAATGTGATAGAATCCTGACTAGAAATGAGCGGAAAATTCATAGACGCCGGAATGGCTTGTGCTACTACTGTGGTGATTCTACACATATTATCTCAGCATGCTCTAAACGTATAGCTAAGGTTGTTAGTCCTGTCACCGTTGGTAATTTGCAACCTAAATTTATTCTGTCTGTAACTTTGATTTGCTCACTGTCGTCTTTTCCTGTCATGGCGTTTGTAGATTCAGGTGCTGCCCTGAGTCTTATGGATCTGTCATTTGCTAAGCACTGTGGTTTTACTCTTGAACCATTAGAAAATCCTATTCCTCTTAGGGGTATTGATGCTACGCCATTGGCAGCAAATAAACCGCAGTATTGGACACAGGTTACCATGTGCATGACTCCTGAACACCGCGAGGTGATACGTTTCCTGGTTTTACATAAAATGCATGATTTGGTTGTTTTAGGGCTGCCATGGTTACAGACCCATAATCCAGTCCTGGACTGGAAGGCTATGTCAGTCTCAAGTTGGGGCTGTCGTGGTATTCATGGGGATTCCCTGCCTGTGTCTATTGCTTCTTCTACGCCTTCGGAAGTTCCGGAGTATTTGTCTGATTATCAGGATGTCTTCAGTGAGTCTGAGTCCAGTGCACTGCCTCCTCATAGGGACTGTGACTGTGCTATAGATTTGATCCCAGGCAGTAAATTTCCTAAGGGAAGACTGTTTAATCTGTCGGTACCTGAACATACCGCTATGCGTTCATATATCAAGGAGTCTCTAGAGAAAGGACATATTCGTCCGTCTTCTTCCCCTCTTGGTGCGGGATTCTTTTTTGTGGCAAAAAAGGACGGATCTTTGAGACCTTGTATTGATTATCGGCTTTTAAATAAGATCACTGTCAAATTTCAGTATCCTTTACCGCTGTTGTCTGACTTGTTTGCCCGGATTAAAGGTGCCAAGTGGTTCACCAAGATAGATCTTCGTGGTGCGTACAACCTTGTGCGCATTAAGCAAGGTGATGAATGGAAAACCGCATTCAATACGCCCGAAGGTCATTTTGAGTACTTGGTGATGCCTTTTGGGCTCTCCAATGCGCCTTCAGTTTTTCAGTCCTTTATGCATGACATTTTCCGGAAGTATCTGGATAAATTTTTGATTGTTTATCTGGATGATATTTTGGTTTTTTCTGATAATTGGGATTCGCATGTGGAGCAGGTCAGGTTGGTCTTTAAAATTTTGCGTGAAAATTCTTTGTTTGTCAAGGGCTCAAAGTGTCTCTTTGGTGTACAGAAGGTTCCCTTTTTGGGGTTCATTTTTTCCCCTTCTGCTGTGGAGATGGACCCAGTCAAGGTCCGAGCTATTCTTGATTGGACTCAGCCCTCGTCAGTTAAGAGTCTACAGAAGTTCTTGGGTTTCGCTAACTTCTACCGTCGTTTTATCGCTAATTTTTCTAGCATTGTGAAACCTTTGACGGATATGACCAAGAAGGGCTCCGATGTAGCTAACTGGGCTCCTGCTGCCGTGGAGGCTTTCCAGGAGTTGAAACGCCGGTTTACTTCGGCGCCTGTTTTGTGCCAGCCCGATGTCTCACTTCCCTTTCAGGTTGAGGTGGATGCTTCAGAGATTGGAGCAGGGGCCGTTTTGTCGCAGAGAGGCCCTGGTTGCTCTGTTATGAAACCTTGTGCCTTTTTCTCTAGGAAGTTTTCGCCTGCCGAGCGAAATTATGATGTGGGCAATCGGGAGTTGTTGGCCATGAAATGGGCATTTGAGGAGTGGCGTCATTGGCTCGAGGGTGCTAAGCATCGTGTGGTGGTCTTGACTGATCACAAAAATCTGATGTATCTCGAGTCTGCTAAACGTCTTAATTCGAGACAGGCCCGCTGGTCATTGTTTTTCTCCCGCTTTGATTTTGTTGTCTCGTATTTACCAGGTTCAAAGAATGTGAAGGCCGATGCTCTTTCTAGGAGCTTTGTGCCTGATGCTCCTGGAGTCGCTGATCCTGTTGGTATTCTTAAAGATGGAGTTATCTTGTCAGCTATTTCTCCGGATCTGCGACGTGTGTTGCAGAGATTTCAGGCTGATAGGCCTGAGTCTTGTCCACCTGACAGACTGTTTGTCCCGGATAAGTGGACCAGCAGAGTCATTTCCGAGGTTCATTCCTCGGTGTTGGCAGGTCACCCGGGAATTTTTGGCACCAGAGATCTGGTGGCCAGGTCCTTTTGGTGGCCTTCCTTGTCAAGGGATGTGCGGTCATTTGTGCAGTCCTGTGGGACTTGTGCTCGAGCTAAGCCTTGCTGTTCTCGTGCCAGCGGTTTGCTCTTGCCCTTGCCTGTCCCGAAGAGACCTTGGACACATATCTCCATGGATTTCATTTCTGATCTTCCGCTATCCCAGGGCATGTCCGTTATCTGGGTGATATGTGATCGCTTCTCAAAGATGGTCCATTTGGTTCCTTTGCCTAAGCTGCCTTCCTCTTCCGATCTGGTTCCTGTGTTTTTCCAGAACGTGGTTCGTTTGCACGGCATCCCTGAGAATATTGTGTCAGACAGAGGATCCCAGTTCGTTTCCAGATTCTGGTGATCCTTTTGTAGTAGGATGGGCATTGATTTGTCGTTTTCGTCTGCTTTCCATCCTCAGACTAATGGACAGACGGAGCGAACCAATCAGACTTTGGAGGCTTATTTGAGGTGTTTTGTCTCTGCTGATCAGGACGATTGGGTGACATTCTTGCCGTTGGCTGAGTTTGCCCTTAATAATCGGGCTAGTTCCGCCACCTTGGTTTCGCCTTTTTTCTGCAACTCTGGTTTCCATCCTCGCTTTTCTTCGGGTCATGTGGAGCCTTCTGACTGTCCTGGGGTGGATTCTGTGGTGGATAGGTTGCAGCGGATCTGGAATCATGTGGTGGACAACTTGAAGTTGTCACAGGAGAGGGCTCAGCGCTTTGCCAACCGCCGCCGCGGTGTGGGTCCCCGACTACGCGTTGGGGATTTGGTATGGCTTTCTTCCCGCTTTGTTCCTATGAAGGTCTCCTCTCCCAAATTTAAACCTCGTTTTATTGGGCCTTACAAGATATTGGAAATCCTTAATCCTGTATCTTTTCGTCTGGATCTTCCTGTGTCGTTTGCTATTCACAATGTATTTCATAGGTCCTTGTTGCGGCGGTACATTGTGCCTATAGTTCCTTCTGCTGAGCCTCCTGCTCCGGTGTTGGTTGAGGGCGAGTTGGAGTACGTGGTGGAGAAGATCTTGGATTCTCGCCTCTCCAGGCGGAGGCTTCAGTACCTGGTCAAGTGGAAGGGCTATGGTCAGGAGGATAATTCCTGGGTGGTCGCCTCTGATGTTCATGCGGCCGATTTAGTTCGTGCCTTTCATGCCGCTCATCCTGATCGCCCTGGTGGTCGTGGTGAGGGTTCGGTGACCCCTCACTAAGGGGGGGGTACTGTTGTGAATTTACTTTTTGCTCCCTCTAGTGGTTACTAGTTTTTTGACTCTGGTTTTTCTGTCATTCCTTTCATCCGCACCTGGGTCGTTAGTTAAGGGTGTTGCTATTTAAGCTCCCTGGACCTTCAGTTCAATGCCTGGCAACGTAGTTATCAGAGCTAGTCTGCTGTGCTCTTGTCTACTGATCCTGGTTCCAGTTATATCAGCTAAGTCCGCTTTTTGCGTTTTGCTATTTTGTTTTGGTTTTGTATTTTTGTCCAGCTTGTTCCAAATATATATCCTGACCTTTGCTGGAAGCTCTAGGGGGCTGGTGTTCTCCCCCCGGACCGTTAGACGGTTCGGGGGTTCTTGAATTTCCAGTGTGGATTTTGATAGGGTTTTTGTTGACCATATAAGTTACCTTTCTTTATTCTGCTATCAGTAAGCGGGCCTCTCTGTGCTAAACCTGGTTCATTTCTGTGTTTGTCATTTCCTCTTACCTCACCGTTATTATTTGTGGGGGGCTTCTATCCAGCTTTGGGGTCCCCTTCTCTGGAGGCAAGAAAGGTCTTTTGTTTTCCTCTACTAGGGGTAGCTAGATTCTCCGGCTGGAGCGTGTCATCTAGAATCAACGTAGGAATGATCCCCGGCTACTTCTAGTGTTGGCGTTAGGAGTAGATATATGGTCAACCCAGCTACCACTGCCCTATGAGCTGGATTTTTGTATTCTGCAGACTTCCACGTTCCTCTGAGACCCTCGCCATTGGGGTCATAACAGGGGGCCTTATACTGTGTATAGGGAAGCTTTGAGCTCACCATACTGTGTATAATGGAGCAGTACATGAGGAAACTTGGGGGACATTATTAAATGTAAAGTGGGAACTTAGGGGACATTATTAAATGTACTGTGGGCACTTAAGCATGACTGTATTGTTATAGGGGCACTCAGAGTACTGCGACCATCAAAGTTGCATATCGTCACAATATGGCGGCAAAATCAATGTTTGTTTTTGTATATAGATTTATTTTCAATAACAGAGCGGTCATATTCTGAGGTTCCACTATATTCACAATTAGAGTGCGCAACTGCAGCGCCCCAGAGTCCTGGTCGTTGCAGTAATGTTGCTCTGCCACTAATGGGAGTGATGTTACGTCTGATTGCATTAAAGGAGTTCACCTGACCAGGTATCACAGTCACACACTACACTTCACACTCCGGCCACCAGGGGGAGCGGTTCTATCTATTAGGCCACTCCTCACACTCTGGTAAAACTGGGGGGTTGGATAGGAAGTGAGTTAGAAAGCAGCCTGTGAGAATTCACGGAAGGACCTGTCAGGTGTGGGATCCTGACAGTGGCCTAGCAAGAGACAGATCGTTACGGAGCTGCGCCTGCACTGCATAGCGGCAGTCTCCTAAGAAAGGACAAGAAGCGAAGTATATTGTGGAGAAGTGAGAAATGAGATCACAGCACTAGGAGATAATACCAGGAGGAGTTGTGCCCTAAGATCGTGGCAACATCCCTCTGAGGCGCGTAGCCGGTGGCCGGAACACCGAGGGAGTACTGACTACACGCATTGCTCTGAATCACGGCAGGGGCAGCTAATTCCAGGTTGGCTGTCCACCCTTTACACCTATGAAGACAACGGAGGCAAGTTGTGGGAGAGGGGCGTCTTTAGGGTCCCTATAAAACAGCTCCAGGCCTACCCCGTCATACGGGTGCGTCCTGTCCATATCATCTGGGGGGACGGAGAGAGAGAACATCAGAAACAGATACAAGAGTTGTGAGGACTATCCCGTGGTGCTCAGCAGGGAGGTACTACAACACACAGGCGCTGGTAGGAAGGCTACTGATTTCCACCTGAGAAGGGAACTCTGGATGTGCCTTTGGACTGGCCGGTCTCAGCCAGCCCTGTTAGCAGTGCTCTGGATTGTGGATGCCGAAGTCTACAGTAAAAGGTAAAGAGACTGCAACCCTGTGTCCTCGTTATTTACTGCGACCTACACCTTTAATTGGACGCCCCTTAGCAGGGCCATGGACCGGGTCAGGCTACCGTGACATCCCCAGGACCGAGACAGAGAGACCCGGTACCGAGTACCCCGCGGCCCTGCGTCTGGGGGCGCTCCACAACCATAACTGTAATCAGGGTTAACTGGTTAGGGGCCCACTCAGATGTTTCGCCCCCCCTAAGATGAAACCCTAGCTACGCCACTGGTCACCTGGTAGGTAGTTTTGTGGTAATCTATCTTGATGACATATTAATTTATTCATCTGACCTTGAGTCACATCAGGTACATGTCAGACAGGTCTTACAGATACTCAGAGACAATAAATTATTTGTCAAACCAGAGATATGTATGTTCTCTGTTGAGGATATCCCTTTTCTAGGATATATCTTATTGTCCACCGGTTTTTGCATAGATCCGGTAAAATGTCCAGGTGGTACTGGATTGGGATCGTCCTAATGATTTGTAGGCGTTACAAGGATTTTTTGGTTTCGCCAACTACTACTGTAAGTTCATCAAAGACGTTTAGGTAGTGGCCAGACCTCTGACGGATATGACCTGGAAAGGGACTGACTTTTCTAAGTGTCCCCGTCTGGCCAGGGAAGCATTCGATACCTTGAATTAATATTTTGCATCTGTGGCAATTTTCATACAGCCTGACGTCACTCAGCCTTTTATTGTAGAAGTTGATGTGTCTGAAGTGGGAGCTGTATAGTCGCAGGGTGCGTCTCCTGGTAAATGCCGTCCATGTGCGGTCTTTTCCAAAAACTGTGACTTGCAGAGAAAAATTATGATATTGGTAACAGGGAAACCTTGGAAATCAAGTGGGCCTTTGAATAGTGGCATCATTTTTTGGAGGGGGCAGTTCATCCTGTTTTAATTGGGGAGCACCTGGAACACACAGGTGCTTCACAGAATTTTATATCGTTGAGCAGTGAAAATTTAAAAATACATTTTTTTCCACAAATGTCATGTCCATTAATTGCAGTAAGAGGTATTAGTTAGGTTTGTGCTAGTCCATTTAAGTCTAATATGTGATCTAGGACTGAATTAGCTTTTTTTTTCGGGGAAGGCTGGTGCAGGGGCATATCTGGGGGGGCGGGCAGCCGGGGCATCTGTCCCAGGCGCAGCCAGCAGGGGGGCGCAGTCGGGCCACCTAATGCGGTGGTCCGCAGTGTCTCCCCTGGACATTCTGCTGCCCCCCGAAATGAGAGTCGGCTGTTTCCTGTGCCGACTGTCAAGCTGACAGCCAACACAGGGAAGCTGCAGCATGCTGGCTCCCAGGGATCAATTGTACTTGCGTCTTTCAGGCACGAATACAATTGAAGCTCTGACTGCCAGGTCATCATGACACAAGCAGCATGATAATGTCACATGATCACGCTGCTGAGTCGACGTCACTCGCCGGCGCTGCAGAGCCAGAGATGCAGACAGATCGGTGGTAAGTGCTCCAGTGGAGCTGAAGACACCGAGGGTGCAGGGGGAGAGATTTAATGTTAGTGGGGATGGGGGGATTTATCATGGGGGGGATTTATTGTGGGGGGATTTAATGTGACAGGGGATGGGGGATTTATTGTGGGGGTGGGAGATTTAATGTGAGTGGGGGGAGATTTAATGTGAGTGGGGATGGGGGAATTTATTGTGGGGAGGAGAATTTGAGTGGGGATGGGGGATTTATTGTGTTGTGGGAGTATTGGATTGGGGATGGCGGAATTTATTGTGTGGGAGGAGAATTTGAGTGGGAATGGAGGGATTTATTGTGTATGGGGAGAATTGGAGTGGGGATGGGGGATTTAATGTGTGTGTGGGGGAGATTTGTCATGGGGATGGGGGTGTTTAATGTGTGGGGTGAGATTTGGAGTGAGGATGGGGGATTTAATGTGTGGGGGGCGATTTGGAGTGGAGACGGGGTTATTTATTGTGTGGGGGGAGATTTGGAGTGGGGATGTGGATTTAATGTGTGGGGGAGATTTGGAGTGAGGATGGGGGATTTAATGTGTGGGGGGAGATTTGAAGTGGAGATGGAGTTATTGTGTGTGGGGAGATTTGTAGTGGGGATGGTGGATTTAAAGGGAACCTGTCACCCCCAAAATCAAAGATGAGCTAAGCCCACCAGCATCAGGGGCTTATCTACAGCATTCTGGAATGCTGTAGATAAGCCCCCGATGTATCCTGAAAGATGAGAAAAAGAGGTTAGATTATACTCACCTGGGTGGGCGGTCCGATCCAAAAGAGGTTAGATTATACTCACCCAGGGGCGGTCCCGCTGCGGTCCGGTCCGATGGGTGTTGCATTCCGGTCCAGGACCTCCCATCTTCATAGGATGACGTCCTCTTCTTGTCTTCACGCTGCGGCTCCGGCGCAAGTGTACTTTGTCTGCCCTGTTGAGGGCAGAGCAAAGTACTGCAGTGCGCAGGTGCTGGGCCTCTCTGACCTTTCCCGGTGCCTGCGCACTGCAGTACTTTGCTCTGCCCTCAACAGGGCAGACAAAGTACGCCTGCGCCGGAGTCACAGCGTGAATACAAGAAGAGGACGTCTTCATAAGAAGATGGGAGGCCCTGGATCGGACCGCGACGCCCATCGGACCGGACCGCAGCGGGACCGCCCCTGAGTGAGTACAATCTAACCTCTTTTTCTCAGCTTTCAGGATACATTGGGGACTTATCTACAGCATTCCAGAATGCTGTAGATAAGCCCCTGATGCTGGTGGGCTTAGCTCATCTCCGATTTTGGGGGTGACAGGTTCCCTTTAATGTGTGAGGGAGATTTGAGGACCCAAAATGAAGAGCCAAGGGGGAGATGAGGGGCATGTATGAGGAAACACTGAAGAGAAGGAATATAAACCAGCTCACCCATGATGCATAAGCTTAGTTTCGGGAGCACGGACCCGCTGTGCCCAGGCGTGTAGAATCCAAGAGAAGAAAATGTCCAGCTTCACCGAATCCGTGAAAAAAGTTTTCTTTATTCACAAACTTAAACATGGAGGATACAAACTTCAGCACAAACCATATGGGTAAGAATCTCAATGCATTTCTGGAGACTAAGCTCCCTTAATCAATGATTAATGATGATTATGGGAGCTTCGTCTCCAGAAATGCTTTGAGATTCTTACCCATATGGTTTGTGCTGAAGTTTGTATCCTCCATGTTTAAGTTTGTGAATAAAGAAAACTTTTTTTCACGGATTCGGTTAAGCTGGACATTTTCTTTTCATGAGGAAACAGTACAGGGGAATGGGGGCATGGATGAGGGAACGGTAAGGGGGAATGGGGGCACATATGAGGAAACAATACTGGGGAATGGGGGACATGTACGCGGAAACAGTATGGGGGAGTGGGGGGCATGTACGAGGAAACAGTATGGGGGAATGGGGGCATGTATGAGAAAACAGTACGGGGGAATGAGAGGCATATATGAGGAAACAGTACAGGAGAATTGGGGAATGTATGAGGAAACAGTATGGGGAATGGGGGTATGTATGAGGAAACAGTACAGTGGAATGGGGGGCATGTATGAGGAAACAGTACAGGGGAATGGGGGGCATGTGTCATGTCGGACGCCGTTCAGACCAGGTCGTCCGACAGACAGCGGTAGTTCCGCTTTTGACCACTATTTGCTCATTGGCGTCGGCTAGATTTTGTCTAGCTGTTCCGGGGTTAATTTACCTGATCCTCGGATTGGAAGCTGGGCCATGCCCATTGCCTTTAAATAGCTTTCCTGATCATTGGGCATCGCCGATTATAGCTTCTGTCTTGCGTTGTTATCTAGGTTTGGAGTGGAGAGCTGGTTGTTGGAGAATTGTTGCTGGTGGTGTATTTTCCTTTGTCTTATTTACTCCTTCCTATATTTGTGTTTATTTTGCCCTGCACATTTATAGTGTATTCCTGAGTGACTGCGGCATGGTGTATATTTTCCTTTATCCTTTCTGTGCTAACTGTGGGTATTAGTGTATTACATTCACTGGGGGGAGGGCCGAGGTTTTCAGCTTAGGGTTGTAACAGGAGGCAGGGTGAGGTTCGAGGCCTGGACATGCACACCATCAGTGTAAACTTCAGGTAGAGGGTCAGTCAGCATTTCCCTAGTCTGATGGAAATTGCAGGGGCCCGGGTTATTAGCTCTCACCCACCTAGTCTCCCCGTGACATTATAATCGGCCCAACAACGAAAAAAAAAAAAAAAGGGTTTTTTTTTGTTTTTTTTTTGTGTTTTGTCATGGATCCCATGACTTCCATAACCCGCCAGTTGGAGGCGCTGTTCCTACAGGTCACGGAGTTGAGGGGGGCAGTACAGCAACAGGAACTAGCAGTATCTAATGTGCAAGCTAGAGTGACAGAAAGAGTTGCTGAGCCTAAATTTCCTTTGCCTGAAAAATTTGCTGGGGAATGCAGTAAATTTGTTTCTTTTCGTGAAGCTTGCAAACTATATTTCCATATGCGCCCGATCTCCTCAGGTAATGAGGCTCAACGTGTGGGCCTGGTGTTGTCATTGTTAAGCGGGGATCCCCAAGCATGGGCGTTTTCTTTGCCATCCGATTCTGCTGCATTTGATTCTGTGGAGAGTTTTTTTTCTTCTCTTGGGAAAATCTATGATGAACCTGACAGAATGGCTCTGGCAGAATCTAAGATACGCTCCATTCGCCAGGGGGAGCGAGTAGCAGAGGATTACTGTTCTGAATTCCACCGCTGGGCGATCGATACCCAATGGATTGATCCAGCATTGCGGAGTCAGTTTATTCATGGGGTTTCTGGAAGGGTTAAAAAAGCTCTTCTGATGTACGAGACTCCTGCTTCTCTAGATTCCGCTATGAGTCTGGTTGTCCACATTGATCGCAGTCTGCGTCAGGGGGAGCATGAGACACTGCATGTGGGTGAAGGTTTAGGTTCACGTGAGGTTGCTGCAGGTGAGCCCACGGAGCCTATGCAAATCGCAGGGGTGTCACATGTAAAGCGTTGAGCCCCAGAGATCAGGAAGCAGGGAGCCTGTTTTTACTGTGGTAAAATTGGTCATTTTATTAACATCTGTCCTCTGCTGACTAAGAAAAACGCAATGGCGGAAAACTTCTAAGCTCAGAGGTTGTGTAGGAGACCAATCTGAGCTTATGTATATCCACCATGGTTGTTTCTCAATGCATGCTTCCTGCTAAGGTTCTTATTGCTGGCAGTGAGCTGCCAATTACTGTTTTTGTGGATAGTAGTTCAGCCACAAATCTCATTGATGAGGAGTTTGCGCGCACAGCAGGTTTTAGGATTGAAAAACTGTCTCATCCTATCCGCGTGGTCACCATCAATGCAGCTCCTCTCTCTCAGGGGGAGATTACTGAATTTGTGGCTGAGGTGAAACTCCACATTGGGGTTCTACATTCCGAACGGGTTACTTGTAAGGTGCTCAGGAATCTTCCTGCTCAGGTGGTTTTGGGTTTTCCTTGGTTGTCTATGCACAACCCGGTTATTGACTGGAAAACCCAGGACATAATTCAGTGGAGTGAGTTCTGCCAGGAGAATTGCCTGGCCACATGTGTGGCTGCGGTGACTTCAAGCTTTCCGGAGTCACTTCTGGATTTTGTGGATGTGTTCTCTGAGAAGGGTTGCTCATAGTTGCCGCCACATGGTCCCTATGACTGTTCTATCAGGTTTAAACCAGGGGCTAAATTGCCTAAAGCAAGGATGTTCAACATCTCGGGTCCGGAGAGACAAGCGTTAAAAGATTATATTGCTGAAAGCTTGAGCAAAGGGCACATCAGGCCGTCATCCTCGCCGGTGGCAGCAGGGTTCTTCTTCGTGAAGAAGAAAGATGGCGGATTACGCCCGTGTTTGGATTTCAGGGAGTTGAACCAGATTACGGTTCGTGATCCATACCCTATGCCACTGATACCAGATTTGTTCAACCAGGTGGCAGGTGCTAAGTGGTTTATCAAGCTTGACCTCAGGGGGGCGTACAACCTCATAAGAGTCCGTCATGGTGATGAGTGGAAGACGGCTTTTAATACCCCTGAGGGTCATTTTGAAAATTTGGTGATGCCATTTGGGTTGACTAACGCACCTGCAGTGTTCCAACATTTCATCAATGATGTGTTCTTGCATGTTTTGGGGAAATTCGTTATCGTGTACCTAGATGACATTCTCATATATTCTTGCGACCGTGATGCTCATTTAGATCATGTCAGGCAGGTGTTACAGCTTCTCAGAGAGAATAAGCTGTATGCTAAACTTGAGAAATGTGTGTTTTTTGTTCAAGAGTTGCCGTTCTTGGGTTATATTGTGTCTGCTTCTGGTTTTAAAATGGACGCCGCTAAGGTGCAAGCGGTGCTGCATTGGGAGCATCCTGATAACCTGAAAGCACTTCAGCGGTTCCTTGGGTTTTCTAACTACTATAGGAAATTTATCAAGGATTTTTCCATCATTGCTAAACCGCTAACTGACATGACTAAAAAGGGTACCAATTTCTCCGTTTGGCCTGAGGCTGCTGTGCACGCATTTGAATTTCTTAAGAACAGTTTTGTTTCAGCCCCCATTCTTGTGCAGCCAGACGTATCGAAACCCTTTGTTGTGGAAGTCGATGCTTCTGAGGTTGGTGTGGGGGCGGTACTATCTGAAGGCTCATCTTTGAGTGGTTTGCGTCCGTGCGCCTATTTCTCCAAGAAACTGTCGTCCGCCGAACGTAACTACGATATCGGCAACAGGGAGTTGTTGGCTATTAAGTTGGCCTTTGAGGAATGGCGACACTTCTTGGAGGGGTCGGTACATCAGGTTACGGTTATTACCGATCATAAGAATCTGCTGTATTTGGAGTCAGCCAAGCGTCTGTCCCCCAGGCAGGCTCGCTGGGCATTGTTTTTCACGCGGTTCAATTTTGTTGTCACTTACAGACCGGGGTCTAAAAACACTAAGGCGGATGCTCTGTCCAGGTGTTTTCTGGGGGGAGAACCTCGGGAGGATCCAGTACCCATCCTCCAAAAGGGTGTTGTTGTTTCGGCTCTCACTACCGAGGTTGAGGCTGAGATTGCCGAGGCTCAGGAGGAGGTACCATCTGAGCTTCCCATCAACAAATCTTTTGTACCGCTTCATCTCCGCTTAAAGGTTTTGGCGGAGCATCATGATGCTGTCCTCGCTGGTCACCCAGGGGTTAGAGGTACCTTGGAGTTGGTGTCACATCGGTTTTGGTGGCCCAAGATCCAACAGGACGTGGTCTCATACGTGTCAGCTTGTACCACGTGCGCTAGGGCTAAGACGCCCCGCTCCCGTCCTGTTGGCACACTACTTCCTCTTGAGGTACCTAGTAAGCCATGGACGGAAATCTCCATGGATTTCATCACTGATTTGCCCTCATCAGCTGGGAACACGGTCATCTTGGTGATTGTTGATCGGTTTTCAAAAATGTCGCACTTTGTGTCTTTGCCTTCGTTGCCTAACGCTAAGACTCTGGCTCAGGTATTTGTGCAGGAGGTGGTCAGACTTCATGGGGTTCCATCTGACATCGTGTCTGATAGGGGGTCTCAGTTTGTGGCAAAATTTTGGAAAGCATTTTGCTCACGGCTGGGGATCAAGTTGTCCCATTCTTCGGCATTTCATCCTCAGTCAAATGGTCAGACTGAGCGTATGAACCAAAATTTGGAACAGTACCTACGCTGTTTTTTGTGTTTATGGGCTACATCCTCAATTTTGTACTTTTAGTCAGAGGGGCTCTTCCGGCGTTCCGGAGGAGGACCAGTTAGGAACACAATTGTCGTCAGTTTGGAGGAGAGTTAAACAGCGCCTGTTGAGTGTGGGTGCTAGGTACAAACGTGTGGCTGACAGTAGGCGTGTGCCAGGTCCGGACATGAGTGTGGATGACTGGGTGTGGTTATCCACAAAAAACATAAGACTCAAGATACCATCTCTTAAATTGGGTCCACAGTTTATTGGTCCATTTAGGGTCACCGCCGTCATTAACCCAGTAGCGTACCAACTGGAGCTCCCTACGGTGTATAAGATACACAACGTGTTCCACAGGTCTCTTCTGAAGAAGGTGGTGGGTTCTGTGGACGCGGCGCCTATGCCACCTCCAGTCTTGGTGGATGGTAACCTGGAATTTGAAGTCTCCAAGGTGGTTGACTCTCGTGTAGTGTGCCGCACTTTACAGTACTTGGTACACCGGCGAGGTTATGGGCCTGAGGAGAGGTCTTGGGTACCAGCCTCGGACATTCATGCGGATCGGCTGGTCAGGTTTTTTCATCGTCGCTATCCAGACAAGCCAGGTCCTATAAGCCGTGAGGGCCCTGGGGTCCCTCGTAGAAGGCGGGGTACTGTCATGTCGGACGCCGTTCAGACCAGGTCGTCCGACAGACAGCGGTAGTTCCGCTTTTGACCACTATTTGCTCATTGGCGTCGGCTAGATTTTGTCTAGCTGTTCTGGGGTTAATTTACCTGATCCTCGGATTGGAAGCTGGGCCATGCCCATTGCCTTTAAATAGCTTTCCTGATCATTGGGTGTCGCCGATTATAGCTTCTGTCTTGCGTTGTTATCTCGGTCTGGAGTGGAGAGCAGGTTGTTGGAGAATCGTTGCTGGTGGTGTATTTTCCTTTGTCTTATTTACTCCTTCCTATATTTGTGTTTATTTTGCCCTGCACATTTATAGTGTATTACTGAGTGACTGTGGCGTGGTGTATATTTTCCTTTATCCTTGTCTGTGCTAACTGTGGGTATTGGTGTATTGCATTCACTGGGTGGAGGGCGGAGGTTTTCAGCTTAGGGTTGTAACAGGAGGCAGGGTGAGGTTCGAGGCCTGGACATGCACACCATCAGTGTAAACTTCAGGTAGAGGGTCAGTCAGCATTTCCCTAGTCTGAGGGAAATTGCAGGGGCCCGGGTTATTAGCTCTCGCCCACCTAGTCTCCCCATGACAGCATGTGTGAGGAAACAGTACAGAGGAATGGGGGGCATGTATAAGGAAACAGTATGGGGAAATGGGCATATATGAGGAAACAGTATGGGGTATGGGTACATACAGTATGGGGAGCGAACTGGGGAATGTATGCGGACAGAGTATGAGTAGCGATGTGGAAAATGTATGTGGACAGAGTACGGGGAGTGAGGTGATGGGATGTGTGCATGGGTAGACAGTGTAAGGGTACAGCTAGGAGGGGACAGTATACCAAGGAGGGCGAATGTGATGAGAGGGTATAGTATAAATACTGGGCCCTTTATGGGGGACACGGTGTGAGAGGACAGTGTGAAGAGGGGGCTAGTATGGAACGGAGAGGTCAGTGTAAAGAGCATGTACCATAAGAGGGACAGTGTGGGGGTCATATTTTGTGCAGACAATATAGTGAGGGGCAATTTTTTATTCAGGAGCATTATAATGACACTTGTATCTTTAAGGGCATCATGTGGAGATTTTCTGCAAGAACGGAGAAGATGTAAGTCTGCAGAGAAGAGCTGTGGATGAGAAAACTCATCATGGGGTCTGGACAAGATGAAGAAAAGAAGGAGAACGGCTCCAGAGACGATGTCATCTATAAGGTACCTGGATGTAAATGTTTTTTGTGATACTAACTAATTCTCATGTTTTGTATTTATGTTAGGAGCATTAAAGGGAATGTCAAGGTTTGTAATGAGTCTGCAGCCATTCTATGTGACGGCAGACTTCTGAAGTCTCACAATGCTCACTGCACGCTGTCTAGGATTCTCTCGTGCTGGCAATTTAAATACATGCAGTCATGTGCCGACTAGAGATGTGTAGCCTCACTCAATGAAAGTGAACTGAGCGAGGCCGGGCACGTCTAGCCAGAATGTGGCCAGAAGTATACACATCACATGCCTATGCTGACATGACCGTCCACCGGCAAGGGAGAATTCTAAAAGTGTGCAGTGCATTCGTTGTGAGAGTTCAGAAGCCTGCAATGTCAGGATTCAGCTCTGCAGGTTCCACTAGCCATCACATGGACACTTCACTCATATGCGATTTTCATACTTGTGGTCCTGTGACAATGAGCTTCTCTTCCTGCTTCTCTCAGTTTTTCACTGATCAGTGAGAGCATTAGGGAGAGCGGCTCGTGGGTACATGACTAAGTTTGCAAATCGCATGTGTCCTGGGAGGGGCGCCAAACTGAATTCTTGCACCCGGGTGCCAGAAACCCTAGATACACCTCTGGGCTGGTGAGCGGGAGGCTGGATTGTTATTTTTCCTTACAAAAAAAAGAAAGTTTGCTAGAAAAGAAAGTTTGCTAGAGGCCTGAATGACAAAAACCATCTTGAGTTGCTGCATAATGGCTTATCTAATGTGCTTTTTTGGGATCCATATGCAATATGTCCTAATGAAATATTGCCTAGCAATATTTGGAGAAGTCACTTAGCATAGAGAGATCACTGGACCTGACGCCGTTTCAGCAGAAGGACACATTTATGGGTGTTTTTATGGTCTGTTACACACTGTGCAACCAATCATTGTACTGTATATATCGTCCATCTTATTTGCAGTGATTTATTAATGTCTCATGAGTCATGTCTCAAGGATGAGCATCCTCTGCAAAGATGAGATCGCGAGTTGGTTCCGCCAAGACGTCATCCATCAGCAATGCACAAAGCACCTTTGCCGAGCAAGAGATGCAATTGAAACTACAATAAGCATCCCTGGATCCAGAAAAAGCACACCAACAAGCACCCTGTATGCAGAAAACGCACGCCAACAAGCATGCATTGAAGCGACATTACAGGAGCTTGCTATTGAAAAAGAAACAGCAGCTGCCATAGCGGAAGCAGAAGCCTTAGAAGCTGCAGTATATTCTGACGACGAACACAGCAGACGCAGCAGTGTGCTAGGCCTAAAGCAAGTCACTCACGATCCATTGTAGTGTACTGCAGCAATTGGACCACACCAGAAACTTCTAACAGGTATGATCGCACATCATACATGTACTCTGTCAACACTCCATCAGCTGGTATCAGCGCCAATAAAGCCACAATGGACTTTGCCAAGTTCCTTGCTCGACGTGAGTTGGTCACTAATGGACTTGTAAAGTTCAGCAATTGCGCTGAAAACTATAGAGCTTGGCAAGCCTCCTTCAAAAATGCCATAAGAGACTTAGGTCTATCATGCAGAGAGGAAGTGGATCTCCTGGTAAGATGGCTAGGAAGTGAGTCTGCCGAACATGCAAAGAGAATCAGAGACATTAATGTAAATTATCCAGATGTCGGCCTCAAAAGAATTTGGAATAGACTTGATGAATGCTATGGCTCTGTAGAAGTTATAGAAAATGCCTTATTTAAAAGAATAGAATACTTTCCCAGTATAGCAAACAAGGACTATTAAAAGCTTAGAGAGTTAACTGACTTGTTAATGGAGTTGTAAGTAGCAAAAGCAGAAGATCTTGTGGGGTTGACATTGCTAGAGGTGTGAACCCCATAGTTCAAAAACTCCCATATAACCTGCAGGACAAGTGGGTTACATATGGTTCTAGGTATAAACAGACTTACAATGTACCATTTTCTCCATTCAGTGTGTTTGTAGATTTTAGTCTCAGAACAAGCAAAAATTAGAAATGATCCTAGTTTTGATTTCACGCTGTCATGTGCCAATACCTCTGTTATCAAACCTCGTAGAACAACTGTAGAGGTCCACAAAACTAACGTTTCCTCCACAGGTTCAGTTGACAAAGAGTTCAGTTCCCGTCAAGGAGAAGACAAATCCAATGACCCAAACAGACAATCTCCCTTACACAAGAAGCCACATTCCTTACTTAAGTGCAGAGCTTTCAGAGAAAAGTCATTGGAAGAACGGAAGGCCTTCCTTAAGGAGAACCACATCTGCTATAAATGCTGCTCTTCAACATCCCACTTCGTCAGGGACTGTGAGGTTAATGCAAAGTGTGCAGAATGTGTCAGCACTGAACATACCTAACTCTACACCCTGGACCACTATTGGAGACTCTACCCCAAGTCCAAGAGCATAGCAGGGAGCTGAAGGACTCAAATACCGACACTCCAGCAATTACTTATAAGTGTACAGAAGATTGTGGAAATCTCATGTGGAGTCTACCCAGCAGACGAAAGGGAGAAAGCCACCAAAGTATACGTGATTTTAGATGATCAGAGTAACAGGTCATTAGCCAAGTCTGCCTTCTTTGATAGTTTTAATGTCAGAGGACCCAGTGCCCCCTATTCTTTAAAAACTTGTGCCGTTATAGTAGAGACAGCTGGTAGGAGAGCAATAGGCTATGTAGTCGAGTCTATAGATGGCCAAATGTGTCTGCCCTTACCAACCATATTGGAATGTAATCAGATTCCTGACAACAGGTCAGAGATACCTACGCCTGAATTGGCATCCCATCATCCTCATCTGAAGCGTATAGAACGCCTGATTCCTAGCGTTGACCCAGAGGCTCAAATAGTCTTGCTCCTTGGGAGAGATATTCTACAAGTCCACAAGGTTAGACAACATATCAATGGCTCTCACAACGCTCCATATGCCCAGAGATTCGACTTTGGGTGGGTCATTGTAGGAAAGGACTGTTTAGGAGGAGCACACAAACCAACAATGGTTAGCAACATGCTTACCAGTACGCTCAAGAATGGATGTCCATCTCTCCTTCAACCAGGTGAAAATCACTACTTCATAGAGGAGTTGCCACACAGCACTTCAGCACCAAGTATCTTAGCAAGTCATGCCTATGATGATTGCATCCTGAATGGCAACCAAGATCACCTTGGGTGTGCAGCCTTCCGTAAGACAAAAGAAGATAATTGTAGAGAAATGTCATTTGAAGATAGACTGTTCTTAGAGATCATGGAGCAAGGAATGGTGCAGGACAAGAGCTAGATTGCACCTCTACCCTTCAAGCCTCAAAGACAACACTTGTCTAACAGAGAACAAGTTTACAAACTATTTGTCTCCCTCAGGCACAACTTCTGTAATAAACCAGAGATGAAAGATAATTTCTTTACCTTCATGGAGAAGATATGTAAGAATGGTCATGCAGAGTTAGCTCCTACACTTCAAGACTCTGAAGAGCACTGACACCATTGTAAATACGCCCACACTGCTCTCGAGCTAGAGTAGTCAAAGAATGTAATTATACTAGCTGTACAGCGGGAAAACTACACCAAAGAAATCAACTGTGTAACCAACCAACGGCCAATACCAAAAGATAATGTTCTGAGGAAACTCGGAGCCGCAATAGAACTGCAACTCTCTTCCAACTTGGATATGATTGACGTAGAAAAATACCTAAGTGTACAAGGGTGTACTTGGACTTTTAACCCATCACATTCTTCACACATGGTAGGTGTATGGGAGAGTACTTCAACTACAAAAAATATTTTTCAGTTGTGCTCATGGCAATAGCAGACTGTTGCTTCATCGCCGTGGACATTGGAGCTTTTGGCCGTGGCAATGACTCACAGACTTTCAAGAACTCGGATATGGGCCGACGTGTGTATGGAAGAAATTTTAATTTTCCACTGCCACGACCTCTCCCCAACACTCAAGGCCCACCAATGCCATTTGTTATGGTTGGGGATGAGGCCTTCCAGATGTGTGAAAACCTACTGAAGCCATATTCCAGTCGGGACTTGAACCACACTAAAAGGATTTATAACTACAGACTGACCAGGGCCTGAAGAACAGTAGAGTGTACCTTTGGGATTCTAGTCTCAAAATGGCGCATCCTTGCGACAGCCATTAATCTAAAAATGGAGACAGTCGATGAGGTGGTCAAAGCCTGTGTTGTTCTCCACAATTACATAATGGCTAAGGAGCGACCCAACACTGAACTGGATGAACCAGTTGCAAACCCATTGCCAGATTACCAGCATCACCCGCTTTGGTCAGCTGTTGAAGTTGGCCACATGCGGGACCAATTTGCTGCCTATTTTGATTCTGATATTGGACGTGTGGCATGGCAATGCAGCGCCCCAGAGTCCTGGTCGTTGCAGTAACGTCGCTCTGCTGCTAAGGGGGGCGATGTTGCGTCTGATTGCACTAAAGGAGTTCACCTGACCAGGTAACACTCACACTACACTTCACACTCTGGCCACCAGGGGGAGTGGTTCTATCTAGTAGGCCACTCCTCACACTCTGGTAAAACTGGGGGTTGGACAGGAAGACAGGGAGAAGTAACTGGGAAGAGCTAGAGAGAGGACCTGCCAGGGATGGGATCCTGGCAGACTGCTAAGAAAACAACGCAACAAGTGAGCAACGGGAATACAGCAAAGGGGCAATAGGACCAGAAGGAGTCGTGCTGTAAGATCGAGGCAACATCCTTCTGAGGCGCAAACAGTCGGTGGCCGGAACGCCGAGAAAGTAAGAGACTTTAAGCATTACTTCAAACCACGGCAGGACAGCCAATTATAGGTTGGCTGTCTCACTTAAACACCTAAGCAGACAACGGAGGCAGCTGCGGGAGAGGGGCGACTCTAGGGTCCCGGAAGAACTCCAGGCCTACCCCGTCATATGGGTGCGTCCTAGCCATATCATCTGGGGGACGGAGAGAGAACGAACATCAGAGGCAGACAGAATCAGTTGTGAGGACTATCCCGGGGTGCTCAGCAGGGAAGAACTACAACACGTAGGCGCTAGCAGGTAGACGCTGATTCTCACCTGTCAAGGGAACTCCTAATGTGCCTTTGGACCGGCCGGTCTCAGACAGCCCTGTTAACAGTGCTCTGGATTGACTATCTCGAAGCCTTCAGTAAAGAGGTAAAGAGACCGCAACCTGGTGTCGTTATTTACTGCGACCTGCACCGCACCACCACAACATCATCACCATCCACACCCTTCATTGGACGCCCCTCAGCAGGGTCACGGACCGGGTCTAGCCACCGTGACAACCCCAGAACAGAGACTCAGAGGCCCGGTACCGGGTGGCCCTGCGGCAGTGGGGGCGCTTCAACTTGGCGTCACGAACAGGATCTACTTAAGCCTGAAGAAACAGGTCATGTGTGCCTTGGAACTGTGATTCATTGTGCTTGGACTGTGACTTATTGCAAAGACTGTGCATTGTTATTGCCGCCAAGAGTTCCCGCCACAATTCGCCATCGCTGCGCATGGAGGGAGGAGCCTTAGCTTCGTGGGCGGAACCGGTCAAAAAGAAGCGCGGAACGAGAAAGCGCGGTAAAGTGCCAACCCCGGAAGGGGAACTCCGACCTCCAGCAGGTTAGTGGGAGGAAGGGACAGCCATGTCTGAGTCAGGGGGAGCGGAAGCGGCGGTCGCAGCCGTGGACGCAGAGGCAGCTCTGGTCCACGTAGCGGACGTAGCCGCGGCCCTAATACCACCACCGGTGGCCGCAGAGCCCGCTGTCCCCATCAGCCAGTCGGACACTGCCGCTACCACAAAGGCCATAATGCCCTTCTCTATGCCGTACCTGCCCGGAGCGGCCTGGCTCCCGCGATACTCCGGGGAGTCGCACACATTAACTGATTTTAAAGAAGGGATCTGCAGCCTGCTCGAGTTCTATCCCCTGACGGAGCCTCAGAAGGTCCATATGATAATCGGCCAACTCTTCGGGGCGGCTCTGAGGGAAGTAAAGTCCTGGCCCGCTGCGGATAAGGGAACTGCACAGCAGGTTTTTGCAAAGCTTAAAGCCACCTTCGATACCCGCACTGCTACAGAAATTAAACTGACTTTCTATGGATGCAAACAGAGACCACAGGATAGCTTACGGGACTATGCCCTTAATCTCCAGGAGGCGCTGCGGGCTATTAAGCAGAGTGATCCCGACAGCATGCAGGATGAGGATAAACTTCTGAAGGAGCGGTTCATTGAGGGGCTCCTGTGCAGTCACTAACGGGGCCAATTGCACTTCCTGGCCATGCAAAATCCAGACTTGACTTTTGCGCAATTCAAGGATAAAGCTATCCAGGCGTTGCAGGAGTGACAGCCCAGCCGTGCAGCACCTCCCAGGCGTCCCGCTCTCACGTACCACCAGGAGGTGGCGTCGGATGCCCCAGTCGCCGCCGAGGCCGATGCCCAGAGCTTAGAGGACGACTCCCCTGCAGGAACTCCGCCTCCAGATGCAGGAGCTGACCAAGAGCGTTGCTGCCCTGGCCCGGACAGTGCAGTCCCTACAGGAGGCCCCCAAGGAGAAGATCCAGCTGGCCTCCAGACCAGAGGATGTCCCTTGGATGCGACAGAGGAGGACTCCGCCGACCAGAGGCCGGGACGACGATCGCTTCCATCGGGACGGACGACCCATCTGCCGCCGCTGTCATCAGGTGGGCCACCTTGCAAGGTACTGTCCTTTAAACGAGCAACCCCTGGGGCAAAGGGCCAACCCCCAGGAGTAGGACGGTCAGGCCCGCAGCATTGGAGAGCCAAATACATTGGAGGGCGACCAGTTCTTCCTGTAGTGGTTGACGGTATCCCCATGAACGCTTTGCTGGACACCGGTTCTCAGGTGACAACTATGCCTTACGTGCTTTATAAACGGTATTGGGAGGACACCGATATTACTCGTGGCCCCGATGACGATTTCACCATAATAGCCAGTAATGGTCAGCCGTTGCCACAAGTGGGGTATAAAGAGGTCACCATCAAGGTGGGGCGGGTGGAATTGAAAGCCCAAGGGATTGTGATTGTTGATATTGATCGACGAGAATGTAATCCCATGATGACTATCGGTACTAATGTTATAGAAAATTGTCTTGCAGAAGTTATTGTTTTGTTGCAACAGGTAGCAGAAACCGCTGGCCACAGTGAACAACGCGCCCTGCAAAAAGAAATCAGAGCTCTGATGCAGAGACAGCAGGTAGAGCTGACTGGTGGTGAGATTGGTCATGTCACTGTGAGTGATTCAAACCCCATCGCGATACCCCCCAGGAGTGAGATGTTAATATGGTGTCGGGCAGCCATAGGCCTCAGGGGTAAGGACTACCAGGCCTTGGTAGAACCCGTATATTCAGACAATAGGCCTACTATCCTGACAGCCCGGGGGGTGGTTGACGTCCGCCAGGGGAGGGTGCCCGTACGTGTCCTCAATTGTGGGGAGGAAGAGGTCCACCTCACCAAGTATGCCACGCTCGCCAAACTGTTCGCTGTCAATAATAGTGTGATACAGACACCTGGACCCTTGGTCCCGTCAAACGTGGCGGAGGACAACGGTTCTGCAGGGCACTCGAAAGATTGGTGTCAGGAATTGCATGTGGGCACTGACTCTACCCCATCCCATCAGAAACAGGGGGCCTACAGGGTGGTTCACGAGTACGAGCAAGTATTCAGCAAACACCCCTTAGATTTTGGACAGGTGAAAGGGATCCAACATCACATCCCCACAGGAGATCACCGACCCATAAAAGAGAGATATCGCCCTGTACCCCCAGCTCATTACCAGTGTGCCAAGGACATGTTGCGAGAAATGAAGGAGGCTGGGGTGGTGAGAGACAGTTGTAGCCCCTGGGCAGCTCCATTAGTCCTTGTTAAAAAGAAGGATGGTACAATGAGGATGTGTGTTGATTACAGGCAGTTGAATCGCATTACACATAAGGACGCATACCCACTGCCCAGGATAGAGGAGTCTCTGGCTGCCTTAAAATCTGCTAACTACTTCTCTACCTTAGATCTCACCAGTGGGTACTGGCAGGTTCCCGTGGCGGAGGCGGACAAAGAGAAGACGGCCTTCACGACACCGATGGGTTTCTGCGAATTTAACTACATGCCCTTCGGATTGTGCAATGCCCCGGGGACGTTCCAGAGGATGATGGAGTGCTGCCTGGGGCACAAGAACTTTGAAACCGTACTGCTGTATTTGGATGATGTCATTGTCTTCTCTAAGACCTACGAAGACCATCTGAAGCACCTGGCTGAGGTGTTTGAAGCCCTGTCCAACTTTGGCTTAAAGGTGAAACCGTCCAAATGTCATCTGCTGAAACCTAATGTGCAGTACCTGGGCCATGTGGTGAGCGCCGAAGGAGTGGCCCCAGACCCCGACAAGGTCACGGTGATCCAGGACTGGCCAAAGCCCAGCAACCTCCACGAAGTCCGGCAGTTCCTCGGGCTGGTAGGCTATTACCGGAGGTTCATTAAGGACTTCACCAAGAAGGCCGCGCCCTTGCAAGACCTGTTGGTGGGCCAATCGAAGAAGACCAAGGGGAGGAACACCCCATTTGATTGGAACGAGGGGCTGGAGGGATCCTTCACTTGCTTAAAGTCGGCACTGATGGGAGAAGAGGTACTGGCCTACCCCGAATACGACCAACCGTTTGTGCTGTACACGGATGCCAGCAATGTAGGATTGGGGGCCAAGCTGTCCCAGGTCCAGAAAGGCCAGGAGAGGGTAATCGCTTACGCCAGCAGGAAGCTTCGTCCCATGGAAAGGAACCCTGACAACTACAGTTCCTTTAAGCTGGAATTCCTTGCCATCGTTTGCCGCCAAACTCGGGGCCTTGGAACAGCGGTGGATGGCCCGACTGTCCAACTACGACTTCACCATCAAGTACCGGGCAGGACGCAAGAATGCAAATGCCGATGCCCTGTCCCGAATGCCCACTTTGCCAGAAACGGGAGAAGACCCGGAGGCACTTGAAGAGGTGGAGCTGCCTGCATTCCATCACCCCAAAGCCACTCAGAACTCCCATCATGTGAAGAACAGGCACAAGAACCAACCGGATGCCATGCTGAATCCCCTGCCCCACCACGGATGGGCGGAGACCCAGGATGGTGACCCCGCGGTCCGTCGGGTGAAAGAGCTCTTGACGCGGGCAGGGTTGCATCCCGGCCCAGATGATCCACAGGAGACCCAACAGCTGTGGAAGGGGAGAAGTAAACTGTTTATCCATGATGGCAAGCTGTGCCGGAGAAGCATCGACCCACGCACTCACGAATTGGTATGGCAGATAGTAGTGCCAAGGCGAGATGTACCCATGGTTCTGGGAGCCTACCACGATGGAGCCGGACACTTCGGATGGAAGAAGCTGGAGAGGCTACTCCGAGGGAGGTTCTATTGGATTGGCATGAAGAGAGCCATTGAGAAGTGGTGTCGAGAGTGCGGTCCATGCAGCCTACGCAGGAGGGCCCGTGGCAGCCAACAGGCTCCCTTGCAGCCTATCATCACCAAGCGGCCGCTCGAACTGGTCGCGCTGGATCATGTGAAGCTGACACCTAGCCGGTCAGGCTATGTCTATGCTCTTACCATCGTGGATCACTACTCCAGATTTTTGGTGGTTGTGCCTGTCAAGGACCTAACGGCCAGGACGGCCGCCAAGGCTTTCCAGCAGTACTTTTGTTGGCCCCATGGCTACCCGGAGAAGGTACTGACCGATCAGGGACCAGCATTCGAAGCGGAAGTGTTCCAAGAGTTCTGCCAATTGTACGGGTGTAAGAAGATCAGAACCACACCGTACCATCCCCAAACCAATGGGATGTGCGAAAAGATGAACCAGGTGGTGATCGACTTACTAAAGACCTTGCCCGTAGAGGAACGGAGCCTGTGGCCAACGAAGTTGCCTGACTTGGTGGACATATATAATCATATCCCAGTAAATTCCACCAACTGCACTCCAGCGTACCTGATGCGAGGAAGGTCTAGCAAGTTACCCGTTGATCTGGACATGGGGGTCCTAACCCCCGAAGATACCTCGCCGGATGCTGATTGGGATACCGAGAGGCGGCAAAGGTACCGCAAGGTACAGGAGTGCGTGGAAAGAAGCCTTGCTCAGGCCAGGCAAAAACAGGAAAGGGACTACAACCAGCATGCCCCTGCAATTCCCTTGCCACCTGGTGAGCACGTACTCAAACTAAAGAGGAGGCTGTCATGATTCCCCAATGGCATGGGAACATCAGAAGCACAAAATAACAGACTAGCTCTCGGGTGATGGAAACTCAAGCTGACCGTGACCTAAATCTACCACACAACTAACAGTAGCCAGGGAGCATTCCTACGGCTGCCTAAATGCCACGCGCCAGCCGGAGAACTAACTACGCCTGGAAGAGGAAGGAACAGACCTGGCTTACCTCTAGTGAAATTCCCCAAAGATGATAGTAGCCCCCACATATATTAACGGTGAGTTCAGAGGAAAAGACATACACAGTATGAAGGTAGATTTAGCAAAGCGAGGTCCACTTACTAGATAGAGGAAGGATACAAAAGAGGACTTCACGGTCAGCTGAAAAACCCTTTCAAAAACCCATCCTGAGATTACTTTAAGACTCCTGTGTCAACTCATGACACAGGAGTGGCAATTTCAGTCCACAAGAGCTTCCAGTAACAGGGAATGACAAAACTGTAAACTGGACAAAAAATACAAAACAAAAAGGACAAGAGTCCACTTAGCTGATCAGCAGACTAGTAGCAGGAACATGCAACTGAATGACTCAGGTTACAATGATGACCGGCAAGGAAGTGACTGGAGAGCAAGGCTAAATAGGGAACTCCCAAAACTGATGGAAACAGGTGAGCTGAGGGAGAAAAGCACACACAAGCCTCCAGTACCACCAGCCACCACCAGGGGAGCCCAAAAAGCGGATCACAACAGTACCCCCCCCTTAAGGAGGGGGCACCGAACCCTCACAAGAACCGCCAGGGCGACCTGGATGAGCCCTACGAAAGGCACGAACCAAATCCGAGGCATGAATATCAGAGGCAGTTACCCAAGAATTATCTTCCTGACCATAGCCCTTCCACTTAACCAGATACTGGAGTCTCCGCCTGGAAATACGGGAGTCCAAGATCTTCTCTATAACGTACTCCAATTCACCCTCAACCAGCACAGGAGCAGGAGGCTCAGCAGAAGGAACCACCGGCACCTCGTATCTCCCCAACAACGACCGATGGAACATATTATGGATAGCGAAAGATGCCGGGAGGTCCAAACGAAAGGAAACAGGGTTAATAATCTCCAAAATCCTATAGGGACCGATGAACCTAGGCTTAAATTTAGGAGAAGAAACCCTCATTGGGACAAAACGGGAAGACAACCACACCAAGTCCCCAACACGAAGGCGAGGACCAACCCGACGCTGGCGGTTAGCAAACCGCTGAGTCCTCTCCTGGGACAAATTCAAATTGTCCACCACTTGTCCCCAAATCCGATTCAACCGATCCACCACAGCATCTACTCCAGGACAATCCGAAGATTCCACCTGACCAGAAGAAAAACGGGGATGAAACCCCGAATTGCAAAAGAAAGGGGAAACCAAAGTGGCAGAACTAGCCCGATTATTAAGAGCAAACTCTGCCAACGGCAAAAAGGCAACCCAATCATCCTGATCCGCAGACACAAAACACCTCAAATACGTCTCCAAAGTTTGATTAGTTCGCTCCGTCTGGCCATTAGTCTGAGGATGGAAGGCAGACGAAAAAGACAAATCAATGCCCAACCTGGCACAGAATGCCCGCCAAAATCTAGAAACGAACTGGGTACCCCTATCAGAAACGATATTTTCAGGAATACCATGCAAGCGAACCACATTTTGAAAAAACAAAGGAACCAACTCAGACGAGGAAGGCAACTTCGGTAATGGCACCAAATGAACCATCTTAGAAAAACGGTCACACACCACCCAGATAACAGACATCCTCTGAGAGACAGGAAGATCAGAAATAAAGTCCATAGAGATGTGCGTCCAAGGCCTCTTTGGAATAGGCAAGGGCAACAACAACCCACTAGCCCTAGAACAACAAGGCTTGGCCCGAGCACACACATCACAAGACTGCACAAAAACACGCACATCTCGAGACAGAGATGGCCACCAGAAGGATCTAGCCACCAAATCCCTGGTACCAAAAATTCCAGGATGACCCGCCAGCATAGAAGAATGAACCTCCGAGATGACTCTACTGGTCCAATCATCAGGAACAAACAGTCTACCAGGTGGACAGCGATCAGGTCTATCCGCCTGAAACTCTTGCAAAGCACGTCGCAGATCTGGGGAAATAGCGGATAATATCACCCCATCCTTAAGGATACCTGTAGGTTCCGAATCACCAGGGGAATCAGGCTCAAAACTCCTAGAAAGGGCATCCGCCTTCACATTCTTAGAACCTGGTAGATATGAGACCACAAAATTAAACCGAGAGAAAAACAACGACCAGCGCGCCTGTCTAGGATTCAGGCGCCTGGCAGACTCAAGATAAATCAGATTCTTGTGATCAGTCAAAACCACCACCTGATGTCTAGCACCCTCAAGCCAATGACGCCACTCCTCAAATGCCCACTTCATGGCCAAAAGCTCCCGATTACCGACATCATAATTTCTTTCGGCGGCAGAAAATTTTCGAGAAAAGAACGCACAAGGTCTCATCACTGAGAGCAATCGGAACTTTTCTGCGACAAAACCGCCCCCGCTCCGATCTCGGAAGCATCGACCTCAACCTGAAAGGGGAGAGAGACATCGGGCTGGCGCAACACAGGGGCAGACGAAAAGCGGCGCTTAAGTTCCCGAAAGGCCTCCACAGCGGCAGAGGACCAATTGGCAACATCAGCACCCTTCTTAGTCAAATCCGTAAGAGGCTTAGCAACACCAGAAAAAACAGTTATAAATCGACGATAAAAATTAGCAAAGCCCAAGAATTTCTGAAGACCCTTTAGAGAAGTAGGCTGCGTCCAGTCACAAATAGCCCGAACCTTGACAGGGTCCATCTCAACAGAAGAAGGGGAAAAAATGTACCCCAAAAAAGAAATATTTTGAACCCCAAAAACACACTTAGAACCCTTTACACACAGAGAATTCTCCCGCAAGACCTGAAAAACCCTCCTGACCTGCTGAACATGAGACTCCCAGTCCTCAGAAAAAATCAAAATATCGTCCAAATACACAATCATAAATTTATCCAGATATTCACGGAAAATATCATGCATAAAGGACTGAAAAACTGAAGGTGCATTAGAAAGGCCGAAAGGCATCACCAAATACTCAAAGTGGCCCTCAGGCGTATTAAATGCGGTTTTCCACTCATCCCCTTGCTTAATTCGCACCAAATTATACGCCCCCCGGAGATCAATCTTGGAGAACCACTTAGCCCCCCTTATACGAGCAAACAAATCAGTAAGCAGCGGCAACGGATACTGATATTTGACTGTAATTTTATTCAGGAGTCGATAATCAATACAAGGCCTCAGCGAGCCATCCTTTTTAGAGACAAAGAAAAACCCAGCTCCTAAAGGTGACGAAGAAGGACGAATATGTCCCTTTTCCAGGGACTCCTTAACATACTCTCGCATGGCAGCATGCTCAGGTACAGATAGGTTAAACAAACGACCCTTTGGAAATTTGCTGCCTGGAATCAGATCTATGGCGCAATCACACTCTCTGTGGGGAGGGAGAGAACCAATTTTAGGCTCCTCAAAAATATCCCCAAAATCCGACAAAAAAGCCGGAATCTCAGAGGGAATAGATGACGAGATAGAAACCAAAGGTATGTCCCCATGAGCCCCCCGACATCCCCAGCTTAACACAGACATAGTTTTCCAGTCCAGTACTGGGTTATGAGATTGTAACCATGGTAATCCAAGCACTAAAACATCATGTAGATTATGCAACACGAGGAAGCGAATCACCTCCTGATGGTCTGGAGTCATACGCATAGTCACTTGCGTCCAGAACTGTGGTCTATTACAAGCCAGAGGTGTAGAATCTATACCCTTTAGAGGTATAGGAACTTCCAGAGGCTCCAAATCAAACCCACAGCGCCTGGCGAAGGACCAATCCATGAGACTCAGAGCGGCGCCAGAGTCCACATAGGCATCCACGGTAATAACTGATAATGAACAAATCAGAGTTACAGACAGAAGAAATTTAGACTGTAAAGTGCCAATAGAAACAGACTTGTCAACCTTCCTAGTACGTTTAGAGCATGCTGATATAACATGCGCGGAATCACCACAGTAGAAGCACAAGCCATTTTTGCGCCTATAATTCTGCCGCTCGCTTCTTGACAGAATTCTGTCACATTGCATTTTCTCTGGCATCCCTTCAGAAGATACCGCCAAATGGTGCACGGGTTTGCGCTCCCGCAAACGCCGATCAATCTGAATCGCCATTGTCATGGACTCATTCAGACCTGTGGGCGTAGGAAACCCCACCATGACATCCTTAACGGCATCAGAAAGGCCCTCTCTGAAATTTGCCGCTAGGGCACACTCATTCCACTGAGTAAGCACAGACCATTTACGAAATTTTTGGCAGTATATCTCAGCTTCATCTTGCCCTTGAGACAGGGCTATTAAAGCTTTTTCAGCTTGAATCTCCAAATTAGGTTCCTGATACAGCAACCCTAAAGCCAGAAAAAACGCATCCACATTGAGCAACGCAGGATCCCCTGGTGTCAATGAAAATGCCCAATTTTGAGGGTCACCTTGCAGCAAAGAAATCACAATCTTAACCTGCTGAACAGGATCTCCAGAGGAGTGAGGTCTGAGAGAAAGGAATAATTTACAATTACATTTGAAATTCAGAAACCGAGATCTATCTCCGGAAAATACCTCTGGTGTAGGAATCTTAGGTTCAGAAATAGGAGTACGTATAACATAATCTTGTAAATCCTGAACCTTCGTAGCAAGATTATTAAAACCTGCAGCCAAACTCTGAGGGTCCATCCTTAAACCGGAGAGATCAGAGCCATTCAAGGGTTAGAAGGAGAGAAAGGCAAGGCTGTAAATAGAGCAGAAATACAACTGAGCCAACTAAGTAGCAAACATGAGAGGGAAAAAAAAAAAAAAAATCTACAGACTTCTTTTACTCTCCTTTCTTCTGCCAATACTTTAACAGCGGCCGGTCATACTGTCATGATTCCCCAATGGCATGGGAACATCAGAAGCACAAAATAACAGACTAGCTCTCGGGTGATGGAAACTCAAGCTAACCGTGACCTAAATCTACCACACAACTAACAGTAGCCAGGGAGCATTCCTACGGCTGCCTAAATGCCACGCGCCAGCCGGAGAACTAACTACGCCTGGAAGAGGAAGGAACAGACCTGGCTTACCTCTAGTGAAATTCCCCAAAGATGATAGTAGCCCCCACATATATTAACGGTGAGTTCAGAGGAAAAGACATACACAGTATGAAGGTAGATTTAGCAAAGCGAGGTCCACTTACTAGATAGAGGAAGGATACAAAAGAGGACTTCACGGTCAGCTGAAAAACCCTTTCAAAAACCCATCCTGAGATTACTTTAAGACTCCTGTGTCAACTCATGACACAGGAGTGGCAATTTCAGTCCACAAGAGCTTCCAGTAACAGGGAATGACAAAACTGTAAACTGGACAAAAAATACAAAACAAAAAGGACAAGAGTCCACTTAGCTGATCAGCAGACTAGTAGCAGGAACATGCAACTGAATGACTCAGGTTACAATGATGACCGGCAAGGAAGTGACTGGAGAGCAAGGCTAAATAGGGAACTCCCAAAAGTGATGGAAACAGGTGAGCTGAGGGAGAAAAGCACACACAAGCCTCCAGTACCACCAGCCACCACCAGGGGAGCCCAAAAAGCGGATCACAACAGGAGGCTACACAAACTCGACGACCAATGGGAAGCGGAACCGTATACTGTCCTGCCATCCGATTTCGACAACACGAAGGTTTGCCTCATCAGCAAGGATGGAGGGGAGACCTCGACGGTGATATCCAGGGACCACCTTAAAGCCTGCCCTGATAAGCTGAGAGCGAGGGAAATGGATCCAGGAACCTCCCCATCTGTAGAAAAGGAGAAGATGATCCACACTGTCCTTGGTGATTTTCCCCAGTCCTGGACTCAGATAAATCAGGCCATCGTGGTACCTGTTCTAACGTTCCACCAGCCGGACCCACCAGAACCAATGGTGGTACCAGATCATCCGGCCCCGCAACCTCAACAAGCCCTACCTGAAGATGCCGTGCCGACCGTTGAACTAGCAAATCCTCCCTCTGCTATCGGCGAACCTGCGGTACCCACTGTTGGTAGCAGCAGCCCTGAGAGCTCCAGCCTGCCAGGGCTACCCAGACTCACTAGAAGTGTAGCTAGAAGGCAGTGCACTACACCAGCGGTAGCAAGCATAGTGGGCCCTGTTAGGCCAGCAGCAACCCCTACGCTGCGAAGGTCGACACGCAGCACCAAGAATCAAACTCCCCTCCGCTACAAAACTTGGAGGTATTAGTGAGGGCTTCTATTTAGTTGAAAATGTTTGTGTGCATATCTTTTGTTACAGGTTTTAAAATGGACAACGGAGTAATGGACAGTGATTGCTCCAAAAACTTCTAGAAGGGGACCCCTTTGTTTACCCGGGGTCCCCGCTGTTTCAACCACTGAACTGAGAGTCATAAACTATGCATGACCTAACCTTTGCAACGTTCAAGAGTCCTCACCTCCCATAAAGGGAAGCACTGTTATGTTTAATTGTTTATGATATTTCAGAATTTTGTGTGTTTTCTGTTAACATGTATTGTTGTTCTTATTTCCCCAGTCCGAGAGTACTGGATTTAACCGGGGGGGAGTGCAGCGCCCCAGAGTCCTGGTCGTTGCAGTAACGTCGCTCTGCCGCTAAGGGGGGCGATGTTGCGTCTGATTGCACTAAAGGAGTTCACCTGACCAGGTAACACTCACACTACACTTCACACTCCGGCCACCAGGGGGAGTGGTTCTATCTAGTAGGCCACTCCTCACACTCTGGTAAAACTGGGGGTTGGACAGGAAGATAGGGAGAAGTAACTGGGAAGAGCTAGAGAGAGGACCTGCCAGGGATGGGATCCTGGCAGACTCCTAAGAGAACAACGCAACAAGTGAGCAACGGGAACACAGCAAAGGGGCAATAGGACCAGAAGGAGTCGTGCTGTAAGATCGAGGCAACATCCTTCTGAGGCGCAAACAGTCGGTGGCCGGAACGCCGAGAAAGTAAGAGACTTTAAGCATTACTTCAAACCACGGCAGGACAACCAATTATAGGTTGGCTGTCTCATTTAAACACCTAAGCAGACAATGGAGGCAGCTGCGGGAGAGGGGCGACTCTAGGGTCCCGGAAGAGCTCCAGGCCTACCCCGTCATATGGGTGCGTCCTAGCCATATCATCTGGGGGACGGAGAGAGAACGAACATCAGAGGCAGACAGAATCAGTTGTGAGGACTATCCCGGGGTGCTCAGCAGGGAAGAACTACAACACGTAGGCGCTAGCAGGTAGACGCTGATTCTCACCTGTCAAGGGAACTCGTAATGTGCCTTTGGACCGGCCGGTCTCAGACAGCCCTGTTAACAGTGCTCTGGATTGACTATCTCGAAGCCTTCAGTAAAGAGGTAAAGAGACCGCAACCTGGTGTCCTCGTTATTTACTGCGACCTGCACCGCACCACCACAACATCATCACCATCCACACCCTTCATTGGACGCCCCTCAGCAGGGTCACGGACCGGGTCTAGCCACCGTGACAACCCCAGAACAGAGACTCAGAGGCCCGGTACCGGGTACCCCTCGGCCCTGCGGCAGTGGGGGCGCTTCAGCAAGACAATATTGTGTAAAATTTCCTGTTGCGTTTGGCCCTGTACCAGTTATGTTTTAAATGTTAATAATATTTTTTGTTAATAAAATTCGTGTTTTGATATCTTGACCGAGTCTCCTATGTATTTCCTCTTAAAACCACTTATGATGTTAGTTGATGTCATTACATCCTGATTCTGTTCTGCAGTATCTATTGTACGCAGACTGAAGATACGATGGAGGTATAATACAAAGCAGATCTACACTCATCAAGTCAGGTGTCATAAATAATGAATTCGTGATGCACAAATAACAGCCTCATGAATTCACTATTTCTGACACTTGTCCAGGTCAGTATAGATATGCCTTGTATGACCGCCATCGTCTCTTCGGTTTGTGTGAAATAGATTACGTACACTGAAGAAAAAATGGAGGTTATACAAGGCAGTTCTCTACTCACCAGGTCAGGTGTCATATATAATGAGTTCATGATGCAGAGTTTTGTGCATCATGAACTCACTATTTATGACACATGACCTGTTGAGTATAGTTCTGCTTTATATTACCGCAATTTTCTCTTCAGTCTGCGACACAGAATTAATCAGAATGAGATTATGGAGAAAATACAAGTTATATTTATTTTTTGCCACCTCATAACTGTATACCAAACATGCAAAGCTGCAGTCTTGTACTTAACTACTGGAGCTATGATTTGGCAAAAAAATATAGTCTGCGGCGCAGTGTTTTATTAAGCGCACGGTGTGTTGCCAGCGGCGAAATACACAAATAAGCAAACATTATTGGGGGAAATAAACATTATTTATTTTTAAACAAAAAAAAAAATGACTGTGCCTGCTTGGGGTAGAGTGACGGAACTGGGGGGTGTGTAGCTGTGAGGTCTGGCTAAGTGTGGACGACGCAGGGGTGGCAGGAGAAGGGTCAATCAACGTAGTGGGATCTGGGAGTTTGGGGATGGGGCTTGACCATGAGAGGGCTGAGACACACTGGAAGGGTGAGACAAACCTGACATTACAGACACATTGGGAGGTGCGGGGGGGGGGGAGGAATAGTGATAGTCCGCTGCTTTTTATTTTTTCCCCTTTTTGGGATCTAGATAGTCTGGGGAGCCTCGGTGGGCTCATTTGTTCCGGCCTGGTCATGGTGGGCGACCTGTCAGGGTCCGGCTGCTGCAGCTGCATTGTGCTCTTAGAGCGGACAGCCATGCCGGAGTCCTGCTGCATCGTGGTGGTGGTGGAGCGGTAGGCCATGCCAGAGTCCTGCTGCATCATGGTGGTGGTGGAGCGGAAGGCCATGCCAGGGTCCTGCTGCATCATGGTAGTGGAGAAGAAGGCCATGCCAGGGTCCTGCTGCTGCATGGTGGAGCAGAAGGCCATGCCAGGGTCCTGCTGCTGCATGGTGGAGCGGAAGGCCATACCAGGGTCCTGCTGCATCGTGGTGGTGGAGCGGAAGGCCATGCCAGGGTCCTGGTGCTGCATGGTGGTGGCAGTGGAGGAGGTCCAAGCAGGAGCAGCAGTTGTCATGGTGGTGGCGGTGGGCTGTCCAACAGCACTCGGCATGGTGGTGGTGCTGTAGTGGTGTCCGGCAGTGCTTGGAATGGAGGTGGCCATGCAGTAGTATGCAGCAGAGCTCAGCATTGAGGTCAAGCGTGACAGTGTTGTCACAGGTGGATATGCCGCCACTGTCTGCTGAAAATACCGACTCTGCTGCATAGCCTGCATGTAAGCAGCATTGCAGGCCTGCATGACACTAAGCTGGAGATCAGGAGTAAGGTGTTCCGACATGCCCTGTTCAATTTGATTGAAAAAATGATGTGCTGGCCTATGGAGGTCGGCTTTCACTTGGTCTAGGCTTTCGGTGACCTCCTGGATACGTGTATTCATATTGTTTATGGCACTATCCAATCGGTCACCTATCGCCTTGAGTCCATCATGAAAGACCGAGTTCAAGTGCAAAAACTCAGGCATGAGTGACCTGTCCGAGGCCCTCTGCCGCTGCCGGGAAGAGCCCCCCAAAAAAGAGGCAGAGGACTGGGACAGGGGAACACCTGATGGACCAGCTTCCTGGTCTCCAGTCTGTGTGGCAGGCCCACTTGCTGCAGCGCTGCTGGAAGGCTGGGAAGGGTCCGTGGCTGTTTGATGAAGGACCGCTCCAGGACCAGGGTCAAGAGTGCTGCTCCATGTGCTGTGAAAAAAGAAGAAAAAAAACCAATAATACCAAACATTTACAATAGTAAAGCGCCAACTCCTGTGGAATAGAAAAATACAGATTAGGCAATCCAACACAACCCATTACACAACAAACAATACTTACGTTCTCTGGGCAAGGACCGGTCTCAAAAATGCAAGGATGTGGTGATACTTGTATTTGCGGAACCTTGCTCCAGAACCACTAGGAAGCTGGCTCTCTTGACGAAGGTCCATGTTGAAGCGATCCTTCACCAACGTGTTTTGACTTTGAGCACTGTTGAAAAATATAAATAATGGTTAGACAATGCACTTTTGACCGTGATCACACAGCTGTGTATGAAGAGAGGAACTCCTGAGAGTTTCTCTCATCACACACAGTTGTGTGATACCGGCCAAGGTCATTGCTGCATCACACTGCATTGCAATACTTACAAAATGCATTTCGGACCCGAGTCGGGGCGTTGTCTCAGTCATCCCACATCGCTTTGGCCACCTTATTCCATAGCCGCCGGATTGTCACGTTGTCCAAGTGCTGCAGAACCCGGATGTCCCACAACGGGACTCGCTCATGGACCAGGGAGATTAGGAGGTCATTTTCAATGAGGTCCTCATCCCGTTCTGGAACCTAAAAAATAAATAAACACATTAATGTAGGAGACATTAACATAAGGAAAAGAAATAAAACAGAGACAGAAAACTGGCATGAATATTGAAAGTCAAGAAAAACAGGAGTCAAGAAGAAAAAGGTAAAGAAAGAGGAAAGTAAAGAAATGAACATTCAAGAATAGTAAAGTGAGGATACAATAAACAGTTAGCCACGTATACGTAAATGCTGCCACCTTTCCACCTGACTGTGAACCCGCTGCTCCTGCTCAGCCTCTGCCGCAGTGGAAGAAGTGCTCTAAAAAAAGGAAAAAGAAAATTGTCGTATGTGTAGATGTGACAGTGAATACTTACCAATCTGAGGAGGTGAGTACTCACTTCAATGACATTTTCGGCTTGTGCAGGCCCAGGACGTTGCTCCTCCTCAGAAGAAGATGACATTCTGATGCATGCAGAAAGAAAAAAATGCCAGAAATTAGGACATATAGAGACAGAAAATAGAAAATAAAGACATTGGCTAGGATATACTCACATTGTTCAGTGTCTTGTTTGCTCCAAGGTTCTTGCCTGCGTCTGCTCTGCTTCTCTGTCTGCTGGGTAGTGATCTGCATATGCCCACTCCCTCCTTTTATCAGTTTGTATGTGGGGGTGGCTAATCAGTGTCTAGACATGTTTTCCTGTGGTGCAATGCATGCGTTCACAAACGCAAGCAAACGCATGCGTTCACATAGGCCGCCTCATGGTCACACAAGATATTGGCTTGTGCAGCATTTTGCCTTACTATCCATCGAATATCGCCTTACCTAGTGCCGTTCTATTTTTTATCTTTTTTGTGGACTATTGGCTAGGATATACTCACATTGTTCAGTGTCTTGTTTGCTCCAAGGTTCTTGCCTGCGTCTCCTCTGCTTCTCTGTCTGCTGGGTAGTGATCTGCAAATGCCCACTCCCTCCTTTTATCAGTTTGTATGTGGAGGGCAGCTAATCAGTGTCTAGACATGCTTTCCTGTGGTGCATTCATGCGTTCACAAACGCAAGCAAACACATGCTTTCACATAAAACGTAATGTGTTTTTTTGCCGCATTCCTTCTGCCAATAACTGCATACGTTTCTAGGGGGCAAATTGACGCCTCTAAAATTACTACATGTAGTGTTTACCGTTCCAAACCACAGACGACGAAACGACGCATGCGTCGTCTAATGCAGCAAAATCGCAGGCACCTGCCTCTCTAATGTTAAAGATAGGAATACACGAAGTGCAGCACCCAAGGGTCCTGGTCATTGCAGTAATATCATTCTACTCTAGGGGGGGTGATGTTATGTTTGGAGGCAATGAAGGAGATCTCTTTACCAGGAATCACAAACATACAACACATTTCATACTCCAGTCCACCAGGGGGAGCTATGCTCCTATTTATTAGGGCACTCTTCACAGTTAGGTAAAACTGGTGGCCTGGAGCAGAAGTTAGGCTGTTGCTGTCTGAGCTTCGTTCAGGTAGTTGGTCCCTGACAGGGGTGGGAGCCTGTCAGAGATCCAGACAGAACGGACAAGAAAGCGAACTGTATTGTAGAGAGGGTGAAAAGAAGTCATAGCAAAGGAGTGGATACCAGAAGGAGTTCTGCCCTGCACAGGCTGCCTCCTTCTGAGGTGCAGGATCCTGGTAGCTGGAACACTGAGGGAGCAACAGTCCTTTATGCCTTGCTCCAGAGACCGGCAGGATAGCTAATTTCACGTTACTGATCCGCCCTACACCCAGGAGGCAAGGTGGCACTCACAAGAGGCTGGGGCATGATAGAGTCCCTGTAAAAGGCCTCAAGCCACCGGTCATATGGGTTTGTCCTATCCATCTGGGGGACAGAGAGAGAGAGAGATAACACCAATAACATCTATGACATCTGTGAGGACCTTATGAGAGGCTTAGCAGTAAGGTACTACAACACCACGGCGCTAGAGGAAGGCTACTGATTTCCACCTGGATAAGGGGACTCTGGATTTGCTTCCAAACCGGCCAGACTCTGCCTACCCTGTGGTCTGGTGCTCTGGATGCTGAAACCTTCAGTAAAAGGTAAAGAGACTGCAACCTTGTGTCCTCATTCTTCACTGCGCCTCTTACCATACCACCGTCTACACACTGGGAAGCCCTGGGGATACACTTCACCTGTGGGAAGGTATACCATCTAGCTGCCATAACATCACCCCAGTGGACCCCTTAAAGCAGCGTCGGTCACCCTGACCGAATACCACAGGTGGCGTCACGAACACTTCCCCTTTAAAGACCTTTCCCTTTTTCACTGATGTCCCTAGGACCACAGACCGGGTCAACCACTGTGCCATCCCCCCGTGTAAACCAAAAGACCCTTTACCGAGTACCCCGCCGCCCTGGGGGGCGATCCAATCTTTGGTGTCATGAACAGGATCTACTTAAGCCTGAAAATCGGGTCATGTGCGCCTAAGAATTGAACTTGAACTGTTTTGTGCTGAAAGACTGTGTAGTGCCAATTGCCGCAAAAATTCCTGCCAAAACCGCCGCCATTACAGCGCCACGAGGAGCGCAGGAGAAGAAGGGCATGCCAGCGTGGGTGTGAACTGACTGAGAGCGCAAAAAATAATGGCCGCCCAGTCCAAATATCTCTGTACCTTGAGGACGTGTCAGTCAGCAGCCGAGATCCGCCTCCTGATCCTCAATGGAGGGAGGAGATCAAGAAAAAGAAACCGCCCCCGGAGGAGAGAGCGGAAAAAGGACAAGGAAGGAGCAGGGATGGCGACCAACGGTACCTGAGAGAAAACAACCCGACCCAGTGCAATCCCCAGTCACCGGAGGAGTGCCCAGACCTACCACCGCTGGAGGATGTGGACTTCTCGGAGCCGTCAGTGGAAGAGTCGAACTGTCTGTTCCTGGGCAATGGGGTAGCGATGGCGGAGACATGGAGGTCGGTTCTGTGCAGGAGGATCACCCTGGAGGAGTCGCACTCTGTGCCGCCGCTGACTCCAACGTCTTCTTCAGCGGAGCGGACTGGCATCGAAGGAATCACATCCTGCGCAGGTACCGGAAGCAGCCCCATCCCGGCGACCAGCCCCTCTCCCACAACCGCTTCCTTCCCCGCCGCTAATCTCGCCTCAGCGCCCGCTACCGCTGCTAAGACCTTGGCGGTACCTCCTTCTGACTATGCCCCGAGTGCTGGACTGAACGGGGCCCACATTAGAATCCTCACCTGGGAGGAATACCGGCAGTGCCTGATCTCTCAGTGGAAGAGGGAAGAAGAACAAAGAGCCCGAGGTGAAATACAGGACAGCCTTGCACTGAGATGGGGTGTGGTAGTATTCTTTCATCTCCAAAAAGGGAAGGGCTTCATTCAGGAGATTGGATTACCAGTGAGGGTCCATGTCACCAAGGACGAAGTGGCACCTCATCTTAGAGAGGGACACTCGGATCAGGACCTATACCCAGGGGATGCTGTGGCTTACACTCGGCACCGGAATGGAAACGGTTGGTGGGCTCGAGATGTCAGGAGGTGCACACCACTCGTAGCATCACAGGGGCCCAAGAAATCGTCCCCACTACTACCGCAGCTGAACTACCGGTAGCCACTACCTCTGAGACAGCAACCGCAGCCTCTGCGATCGTGAATGCCCATACTCAGGCTACGCAAACCTCTATCGCTGCGCATGACATAACAATACATGAAAGACAAACTAATGGCATTTATCTGGCGCCAGGTGTGACCTTGGATCCAACCCTTCCCAGGCCAGGAAGGATTCAGTGCCAAGTGGTGCCCTGGAAGACGTCTGACTAGAAGAAATCTGAAAAGATTGTAAATAGTTCCTAAACTTTCTTTTGCTGCTTTAAAACCCGTCCAGGGTTATTCCTTAAAGGGGTCCCATGTTAAAAGGGATCCTCAGTTTGCACAAGTTACTTTTCGTTTAAAAAGAACTGCAGAATCATGGACAGTGAATGATTCACAAACTTTCCATTGTAAATAGTTTGCACCTTCTTAAAGGTGCTCCCTACTGGTTTTAGAACGGGGGCTTTTACAGAGACTGCCTCCAACAGAGACTGCTGCTAATCTTGTTATGAGAACTACTTTGTTTTTCAGGACCTGAAGAAAAACCCCGTTGGTGTGGCAGAATTCCGGGTCTGGATACACGTCTTGTAGCTCGCCTAAGACCAACTTTGGGGGTTTGTACCGGGTCCATCACATCACGTCACTCATGTTGCCAAACTGACTTGAATCTTGATGTGATTGATATTGCACTACCTCATTGAGTTATCTGAACCCATAAAGGGTTCAATGTCTAATTGTTGCACTTTGCCAGAAAGTTAACATATTATAGAGTTAATATAGCAGATAAAGTAAAAAAAAAATAAAAAAATTTGAATTTAGATAGAACTGTAGTTTTGTATAAGCAGATAGTGAGTTAATGTATTAAAGAGAATTGCTAAAAGAGGAGCTTGTCGTGCAACATCAGCTAAGGCGGAGCTGGTACGATGGGAGAATAGCTGAGCAGACGTGGGGGTCTGTAGCTCCTGGTAGAATGAACTGAGAATCAATTTGGAACTGACGTTTGTTGTACTTGTGAATAAAATGAAGAAAATATAGAAAGCCTGTGGGGGTTAGAGAAAAGTTTTGCACTTGAATAACAGTAAACCCATGGGGGTTGGTTGAAACTTTGCACTGTGAATTAAATAAAGAAAAATGTTGATTTGCACTTTGAAACCTAAACAGATAGTATACCCGTATGGGTAGTCGCATTTCATAGTTAGTTAATGTACTGTTTACTAAATAGTTTCCACAATGTAAATATGTTTTTGTTTGCAATGTTCAAGAGTCCTCACCTCCCATAAAGGGAAGCATAGTTAAAAATTAACTTGTTTTATTGCATTCAAAAATTGTATGTCTTTTGGTGATCTGGCCGATCGAAAAATATGAAAAAGAGGCGCTTCGGCAGCTTAGGAATAGAGATACGTACCAGGTCCTGACAAAAAATCCTACTCAGATTTTTCAGAGTAAATTAGAGCATATCGTGATGGCGGCCAGCGAGTCGGGTCTTGTCCCAAATAAGATCAGAGATGGTCTTCTGCCAAAATTTCCCAAGGTTGCCACATTCTATGTCCTACCCAAGGTACATAAGGATGCTGTTAACCCGCCGGGTCATCCCATTGTCTCTGGCATAGGAGGGTTGTGTGAAAATGCATGTAAATTTATTGATTTTTATTTGAAACCATTGGTTGAGACGCTTCCCTCCTATGTCAGAGACACGACCGATGTACTGAGGAGGGTTGATGGGCTGTCTCTCGAAGTGGGCATGATTCTGGGAACAATTGACATTGAATCACTTTACACGTCAATTAGAAATGAGGATGGATTAAGAGCGGCCCGCTTCTTCCTTGAGACCACCAACTGGGATGGCCATTTTTGGGATTTCATTTTGGATTTGTTAGAGTTTATTTTGACAATTATTTTGTATTTAAGGACAGATTTTATTTGCAGACACAAGGTACTGCAATGGGCGCGGCATGTGCCCCATCTTATGCAAATTTATTTTTGGGTTATTGGGAAAGGCACATTTTTCAGGGTGATGGGGCACATTCCGCGTACCCAGTGGTGGGCTGGTTTCGTTACATAGATGATGTTCTTATGACTTGGAACGGTGACGAGGCCAGCCTAGCCAGATTCATGCAGGAATTTAACAACAACACTTTTAATTTGAAGTTCACATATACTTGGCATGCAAATAGAATTGACTTTTTGGACATCACTCTATATGTAAGGGAAGATGGCTCTATTGAAACTGATTTATATAGAAAGGACACATCTGTCAATTCTTTATTGCATGCCTCGTCGGCACACAACTACTCAGTTATTAAGGCCATCCCAGTTGGGCAGTTCTTGAGGAACAGGCGGGTGTGTTCCACAGAGGCCCGCTTTGAGAGACAGTCCTCCATTCTCACGAAGCCATTTGAGGATCGGGGTTACAGCCGCCGGTGCATTAGGGCAGGATATGGACTGGCCAAGTTTATACGTAGGGAAGACCTACTGTTGCAATCTAAGAAACCTGAATTGCCCAGAGATTCTGGGGTGAGATTCATTTCCACCTCTAATTGTCACTGGGGTCGGATCCATGAGAGTCTGAGCAAACATTGGTCCGTACTGTTGACCGATAGGGTCTTGGCATCACAACTCCCGGAATGTCCCCTAATGACACAACGTAGGGGAAGGAACCTTAGGGACAATCTGGTAAAAAGCCACTATGTGGCTAAAGCAAAGAATTTCTTTGGCACAGATGACTCGCGTAAAGGCTGTTACCCTTGTGGTACATGTGTCGCGTGTCCTAACATTCTGAGATGTGGGACCTTTAAAACATCTGATGGGAGCAGGGAATTTAAAATTCGTAAATATATTTCTTGCAACACCACTTTTGTGGTAAACTATGCCACATGTCCCTGCTCCCTCATTTATATTGGTCTCACGTCCAGAGAATTGAAAGTTAGGACACGTGAACATGTGCGAGATATCATAGCTGCCAAGGAGGTAACAGATATATCTGGCCTCAAAACTTTGCCGAGACACTTTCGGATATATCATGGATCTGACCCCAGTGGCCTAAAGGTAAGGGGCATAGATAGGGTACATGGAGGTATCAGGGGTGGCAATATGGCTAAGATCCTAGCACACTGTGAGTGTAAATGGATCGTCACCCTTGATATCATGGTCCCAAAGGGGTTAAACGAAAAATTGAGTTTTGCCCCCTTCTTATAATCTGTCTTGTTGCAATATGGTTAAGTCCCCACTTTTCGCCCTGTCTGTGTGGCTAATTGGACGTAAATTTGATATATGAGCATTTTTTCCTCTCTCTGTTGATATTCCCCATTCTCCACTCAATTTTAATTTTTTATGTTTATTCATTGTCTCTTTTTTGTGTTTTTAGTTTCTGTCACTTTTCAACATCCTGACCAGGAGCTTAGAGGCCATATGGAGGACGATAGATCGCTCTGTACACGGATTATAGTATCAAGAAGTTCACGTCGTTGTTGCACCTTAGTTATTTTGCACTACTATCACTTTAATTGGCCAATGATGTGTCATTGACTGATTTCTATGTGTGTAATCTGATTCCCCAACATTGTATGGGTTACTTTTGTTATTATTGTTGGGAGGGTTATTAATGTGTATAACTATGTTCCTCATTCTTGACAGGTTACACTCATCATTATTTATGGTGGTTTGCAATGATTGAGTATGTCGAGTATGATAACACTGTTAATCTTATAAATTGTCTTTTTAAACAATTATATGTTTTTTCAATATGATGATGGTGTGCGCATGCGCGGCCCAGCGTTTGTTGTTCGCCGTCCCCCTCTTGTGATAAAATTCCCTGAATATTTTTGGGGATAGTTCAGTCACCGTTGTAGGGGGTTCTTAAATTGTTTTTATTTTAATTGCACTTTACGGACATTTACCTCTTTTTGTGAGTTGTAGATCACGTAGGTTGATAGCGTGTGGTTATGTCATCACATTTGCATTGTCATAATATGGTCTCTTCAAATATCGCCGCACTCCTGGGCTTCTCTAAGATGGTTGCCGGTGTGCGCGTGCGTGGTTGTCACTCCTGACGCCCGCCCCCTTATAGTGGCTATCTTTATGTGCACAGCGCACATGTCACATGACATCACAAGGCGGAGTTCCGCCCACATGCGCGCTGTGTTATGACGGCTGCAGAGGTGGCGTGTGTGGGATCGCTGCCGCGCATGCGCCAAGTCCCGGCTTCACTTCCGCTTTTGCTTATATATAAGCACATGAAGTGGAAACAATATCAACCCCCTGTTGAGAAAGCTAACCACGAAACGCGCTTCCGGGGCCGTCGCGTGCAGTGCAGTCTATTCCTCTGACTGTTTTATGGATAAGCACATAGCTTTATAAATGATCTTGAGTTACCACTATGGGGATACTGTGACATGTACATGGCTGATTGGCCAGAATCACCGTATGATTTCAGGACCCCTTCCTTTGACATATACATCGATTAGTGTGTACCCCAGAGATGGATAGTGTTGACCGCATGTAACCTGATGTATCGATATGTTTCCTCTGCCATACCTTTCTGTTTGGTATATACTGCATACAGCAGATATACATTTATAGTTGTTATGTGTTATTGATTAATAAATGTTGTACCTGTTTTTTTAAACTATGTTGTTTGGGACTTTTTTACTCCATCTCTTTTTGGTCTCATTTATCCGGAGTTGTCCATTTGAGTGGATACCCTTGCGGTGTCCAGGGAGAGTAATATATTCTCAGGTATACTATAGACTAGTGCTTTATGATTATATATGCCTAATGTATTGTTGTTTTCTTTTCCCAATCCAGGAGTACTGGATTTAACGGGGGGGGGGGGTGCAGCGCCCCAGGGTCCTGGTCGTTGCAGTGATATCATTCTCCTTCAGGGGGGAGCGATGTTACATTTGGAGGCAATGAAGGAGATCTCTTTACCAGGAATCACAAACATACAGCACATTTCATACTCCAGTCCACTAGGGGGAGCTATGCTCCTATTTATTAGGGCACTCTTCACAGTTAGGTAAAACTGGTGGCCTGGAGCAGAAGTTAGGCAGTTGCTGTCTGAGCTTCGTTCAGGTAGTTGGTCCCTGACAGGGGCGGGAGCCTGTCAGAGATCCAGACAGAAGGACACGGAGCTGCGCCTGCCCTAAGTGCGGCAGTTCCTAAGAACGGACACAAAAGCAAACTGTATTGTAGAGAGGGTGAAAAGAAGTCATAGCAAAGGAGTGGATACCAGAAGGAGTTCTGCCCTGCACAGGCTGCCTCCTTCTGAGGCGCAGGATCCTGGTAGCCGGAACACCGAGGGAGCAACAGTCCTTTATGCCTTGCTCCAGAGACTGGCAGGAGAGCTAATTTCACGTTACTGATCCGCCCTACACCCAGGAGACAAGGTGGCACCCACAAGAGGCTGGGGCATGATAGAGTCCCTGTAAAAAGCCTCAAGCCACCGGTCATACGGGTTTGTCCTATCCATCTGGAGGGCAGAGAGAGAGAGAGATATAACACCAATAACATCTACGACATCTGTGAGGACCTTTTGAGAGGCTTAGCAGTAAGGTACTACAACACCACGGCGCTAGAGGAAGGCTACTGATTTCCACCTGGATAAGGGGACTCTGGATTTGAATCCAAACCGGCCGGACTCTGCCTACCCTGTGGTCTGGTGCTCTGGATGCGGAAACCTTCAGTAAAAGGTAAAGAGACTGCAACGTTGTGTCCTCGTTCTTCACTGCGCCTCTCACCATTCCACCATCTACACACTGGGAAGCCCTGGGGATACACTTCACCTGTGGGAAGGTATACCATCTAGCTGCAATAACATCACCCCAGCGGGCCCCTTAAAGGGAACCTGTCACCCCGTTTTTTCCGTATGAGATAAAAATACCATTAAATAGGGCCTGAGCTGTGCTGGACAATAGTGTATTTTGTGGACCCTGATTCCCCACCTATGCTGCCGAAATACGTTACCAAAGTAGCCGTTTTGGGCTGTCACTCACGCTGGTCTGGTCGGATGGGCATGGTGACATCGCTTCCTGTGGCCGTGCGTGCGCAGATGGAACTCTGCTTCAGGAAAATAGCCGCCGCGATCTCCATCTGCGCCCATTTTCCTGAAGCCCCGGGCAGCAGAGCGCTCCATCTGCACACGCGCGGCCACAGGAAGATGGCCGCCCCCACCGATCACCAGGGGAATAGCGCAGATCGCGCTCTTTTTCCTCACCTATTCAGTGGATTTGGCACTTGGGCATGCGCAAACCACTACGCCACCAACGGAAAAATAAGTAAGATCTGGGGGAAGAAACAGCGATGTCACCGCGCCCATCCGACCAGACCAGCGTGAGTGACAGCCCAAAACGGCTACTTTGGTAACGTATTTCGGCAGCATAGGTGGGGAATCAGGGTCCACAAAATACACTATTGTAATGCACAGCTCAGGCCCTATTTAATGGTATTTTTATCTCATACGGAAAAAATGGGGTGACAGGTTCCCTTTAAAGCAGTGTCGGTCACCTTGACCGAATACCACAGGTGGCGTCACGAACACTTCCCCTTTAAAGACCTTTCCCTTTTTCACGGACGTCCCTAGGGCCATGGACCGGGTCAGCCACCGTGACATCCCCCCGTGTGAACCGAAGGACCCGGTACCGAGTACCCCGCCGCCCTGGGGGGCGATCCAGACTCATGCGGATAATTGCGGCACAAACGCTGCGGACACAACCACAAATGTGAAACCGGCCTAAACAGTTCATTACACTTCTCTGCAAATGTGCAAATAATACACATGTATCAAGATATCAACATATGTATCAACCTGCCAGTTAGTATTGTAGTCACCATCTAATTGCCAAGACTATAATCGGGTTCTGCAATTTAGCTTATCCATTTTTATTCTTAATCCTTAATTTTATGTATATAATGCTATTCCACTTGGCATAATCTTATTTGCCCATTTGGCATTGCATACATTTAATACATACTACCTCTGAGGATTTATTTGTGACTCATCTGTTTTTAACCCTATCTTGTCTACAGTATGTATTAATTAATAAAAGTGATAGATTTTGTTCTACTTTTTGGCTATGCACCATGTTTTATAAATGTGGAGCTTGGAGAGAATCATTGGAGCAGATGGTGAGCTGACTGAGCAAATCACTGCTATTGCCGAGGAGTGGGCTGGGACAGTCTAGCCACAACATTGGACAACTTGCAGAGATCTATGCATGCCGTCCCTGGAGAGGTATGATCTGAGCTCACTGTTAGCCTGGTAGGAGTCAGTTTTGGGAAATCCTTTGCGTGTTCTGAGATGATCTGGGTTGCAAAAAGCAGACATTCTTGCAGACTTCTGGTCCTAATAGGAACTTTGTGAGATTTCAGGCTGGGGGTGGGGGCTTGTGACCAGTACAGCCTGTGTGATGGACCTGACAGTTCAGTTTTGTTGTATATCAGATATTTTGTGTTGCAACAACTGGGTTTGGAGAAAACTCTGATCTCTTAACTCCTTAGATGTTCATATCAATAACGACTCTGAGCTCTAGTATTTAGAGAAAGGAAAAGTGTTTTGTCAGTCACCCAACTGGATCATATGGGTTGTGAATGAGTTGACATGGTAGCCACTGGCCTAATAAAGTTCCCCTTATCTGCCATATTTGTACACCTTTATGCCAACAGTCATAATACACAGCAATAATAAAGTTTTGCAGTGTATTACATGATTGATCAAGGTCATACATTTTTCCTAATTGAAAATATATTAAAAAAACCTCATAATCAATGTTGTCATGTAATAATTACCTAAACTATAAGTATATTAAAATTGTAATGTTTTTACACTGCAAAGTGAAGTATTGAAAGAAAAAAGACAAAATTGTTGTTTTTTTTTTCTATCTCACCTCTCAAAAAATGAAAAAAAAAAAGCAATCCAAAGTCATATGTACCCCTACATGGTATAATTTGCTAGAATGAAATCAAGTATAGCACTGGGCTTCTCCGGCAGTTCCATAGAAAATGAATGTGCCTGTTGTGTATGGGCAATCACACTCCATTTAGATTAAGGACAATGGAGCAATCGGTGGTGGTTCTTAGTAGTGATGAGCGAGTGTACTCGTTGCTCGGGTGGTCTCCGAGTATTTGTTAGTGTTTGGAGATTTAGTTTTCATCGCCGCAGCTGAATGATTTACAGCTACTACCCAACTTGAGTACATGTGGGGGTTGCCTGGTTGCTAGGGAATCCCCACATGTAATCAAGCTGGCTAGTAGCTGTAAATCATTCAGCTGAGGCAATGAAAAATAAATCTCCGAGCAGTCATAAATACTCGGACACCACCCGAGCGTACTCTGGAAAACCCGAACAATGAGTACACTCGCTCACCACTAGTTCTTAGCAATTGGACCTCCACCAATTATTACCTAACCTGTGCACTTTTTATATTTTTTTCTAGCTCAAAAGTATCATTCCTATCAAAGTTTGTATCCTCTTAATATATTGCAGTCATCATGCTATGTGGCACTGTGTACTTAAAATTGCTAGTTTTGCACTTCTGCCCACTTAATTCTTCTCTTTTCCATTAGGTCTATGACAGCACATAATTAAAAGCTGACTAGCGGAATCATTCTAAGTTCTAAGGAGAAACAGGAGATCAATTTTCCCTACATGAATCACCACCTCTTTAATTCCTGACTGAGCTGCTCCATTCCTCCCCGCTCACAGGGACTTTTAATTTAATAGAATTGTAGTTCTAAAGATGACTCATGTATGTGTGGTTGTCCTGAGTAAGAAGTTGAACTACTCTGAAATGTGTTGACATTAAATCACTTTGAATGATCTTCCTGTCCCTGGATCCTTTACCAGTCATCTCAACAGGGTAAAGGATGTCCACCATTCCACATCAAATGAATGACAGGAGAGAGCAGACTGTCAGTCACTACATATCATACTGGTAACTTCCAATTAAATTGAAAATAATCTCTGAAGGCAGAATCTCGGAGAGATCTGTGTTCGGCCCATAGATCTTAAGAGCTCATTTACATATTAAGAAACATGTGGATTACTCTGGAATAAGACTTTGTAGGACCTGCGTACCCATATAGATTGCTGATGAGGGTTGAACCTACTGACAGATTTCCTTTAACGTGAACCTGTCAGCAGGATTTCGCTGAGTAAACTACAGCCATTGTCAGACTGACAGTGTTAAAGTGATAAAATGATACCTGGGGTGAAGAAATCCGTCTTGTGGTTCTTGTGTAATCAATGTTAGACATTTACAATTAATTAAATGCTCGTGTTCCAGGGTGGGACTGTAAGCAGAGTCTTATCTTCCTGCTCTAAGCCAGAGGAACCAAGGAGGGACCTGCCTACAGGCTGCCCCAAAGCTGTCTCTGTCTCTATGATGAGAAACATGTTTGTGCTTCGGGGCAGCCTGTGGATAGGTCTTTCCTTGGTTCCTCTGGCCTAGAGTAGGAAGATCAGACTTTGCCAATATTGCCTTGCGCAGGCGTGTACCCCGGAGGACAGAGAATGAACTTCAATCCAATATTGCGGCCAGCATGCAGCCAGCGGGTAAGGAAAGGGTGAATCAAACACCCGAAAACCCCGCCCATATGACCCCAAACTGGTCCCGCCAAATTCAGGTGACAGGTTCCCTTTAAGTATGCATGCAAACGCTTACTACATACATTACATTTGCTGCAAATCACAAGTATTCCCATTACCCTGAATAATCGTTTATAGCACTTTTAGGTCTTCTAGGACTGTAATCAACTCATTTCAAACTTTTTAACACAAATACAGCCTTAGTCATATAAAACTGATCTTAACCTACAGTACATGGCTATGAAAAATGTGATAGTAACTGTTTTTTACTTCAGAGGTGTCATGCACTACCTGTAATGTTTACTCACAATTTTACAGATTTCTGTCAAGGCTCCCGGGTGTAACTACTGCCGAGAGGCTACTTTCCACAGTAAGGGAGCCCAGAGCAGAACGGCAGAGAACTCACTGGGTAGCAAGCAGGACCTGAATCATGTGACAGAGGGGGAGTGGCCAGGGGCAGAGCCAGGCGCAAGGGTGCAAAGGAGGCGAATGGCGCCGGAGAGTAGTCAAACATGCCAAGGTCAATAACAAGGGGACAAGCGAGGTGCTGGAGGGTGAGACAGAAGGATAGTCAGGTGGAAGCTGGAGGTGAGAAAGCCGAGAGGATCAAACAGACCAGATCAAGCATGGACACCAAACAAACAACACAGTATGCAGACGCACACCAGAGGGTCAGGAACACAGACAAAAACTAAAGTTTAACTGACAGAAAATCCTAGTCCAGTGTGGGCATAAATATCCCTCCCAGATCCAATAGGAGGCCACAACAATTAACCATTGAGAGAGCAGGGCATTAACCCTGTTCAAGCCATGACATTTCTCTCCCTAATTCTGTTGCTAAGCTGTGAGTTCTCTCACTATCCAGGTTCCCTGCCTATGCTTTTATACAGGCTATTATAGACCCTCCTAGTGGTGCTACAACTTGTGATGTGATAGCTGCAAGGCTGAACCTGAGATGATGTGAACCATTCCTGGCTGATGCAGTGTTCTGCAATGTGTAAAATGGTAGCAGGCAAATTGTTTGCAATTCGCTGAGTTCAGTGAATTCCTAAAAATGTAACATGATTTCTATTCGCTCATCTCTAAGCAATTTAGATATTTGTACAATAAAATCTTTAAATGTAAGTATGCAAAGATAAGCTTGTTCAATACATATGACACACATAAACACAAGAATACAGTCACGTACATATAAACACAAGAAAACAGTCACATACATATAAATATATATACAGTATATATATATATATACAGGTCCTTCTCAAAAAATTAGCATATAGTGTTAAATTTCATTATTTACCATAATGTAATGATTACAATTAAACTTTCATATATTATAGATTCATTATCCACCAACTGAAATTTGTCAGGTCTTTTATTGTTTTAATACTGATGATTTTGGCATACAACTCCTGATAACCCAAAAAACCTGTCTCAATAAATTAGCATATCAAGAAAAGGTTCTCTAAACGACCTATTACCCTAATCTTCTGAATCAACTAATTAACTCTAAACACATGCAAAAGATACCTGAGGCTTTTAAAAACTCCCTGCCTGGTTCATTACTCAAAACCCCCATCATGGGTAAGACTAGCGACCTGACAGATGTCAAGAAGGCCATCACTGACACCCTCAAGCAAGAGGGTAAGACCCAGAAAGAAATTTCTCAACAAATAGGCTGTTCCCAGAGTGCTGTATCAAGGCACCTCAATGGTAAGTCTGTTGGAAGGAAACAATGTGGCAGAAAACGCTGTACAACGAGAAGAGGTGACCGGACCCTGAGGAAGATTGTGGAGAAGGACCGATTCCAGACCTTGGGGAACCTGAGGAAGCAGTGGACTGAGTCTGGTGTGGAAACATCCAGAGCCACCATGCACAGGCGTGTGCAGGAAATGGGCTACAGGTGCCGCATTCCCCAGGTAAAGCCACTTTTGAACCATAAACAGCGGCAGAAGCGCCTGACCTGGGCTACAGAGAAGCAGCACTGGACTGTTGCTAAGTGGTCCCAAGTACTTTTTTCTGATGAAAGCAAATTTTGCATGTCATTCGGAAATCAAGGTGCCAGAGTCTGGAGGAAGACTGGGGAGAAGGAAATGCCAAAATGCCTGAAGTCCAGTGTCAAGTACCCACAGTCAGTGATGGTGTGGGGTGCCATGTCAGCTGCTGGTGTTGGTCCACTGTGTTTCATCAAGGGCAGGGTCAATGCAGCTAGCTATCAGGAGATTTTGGAGCACTTCATGCTTCCATCGGCTGAAATGCTTTATGGAGATGAAGATTTCATTTTTCAGCACGACCTGGCACCTGCTCACAGTGCCAAAACCACTGGTAAATGGTTTACTGACCATGGTATTACTGTGCTCAATTGGCCTGCCAACTCTCCTGACCTGAACCCCATAGAGAATCTGTGGGATATTGTGAAGAGAAAGTTGAGAGACGCAAGACCCAACACTCTGGATGAGCTTAAGGCCGCTATTGAAGCATCCTGGGCCTCCATAACATCTCAGCAGTGTCACAGGCTGATTGCCTCCATGCCACGCCGCATTGAAGCAGTCATTTCTGCCAAAGGATTCCCGACCAAGTATTGAGTGCATAACTGAACATTATTATTTGATGTTTTTTTTGTTTGTTATTAAAAAACACTTTTATTTGATTGGACGGGTGAAATATGCTAATTTATTGAGACAGGTTTTTTGGGTTATCAGGAGTTGTATGCCAAAATCATCAGTATTAAAACAATAAAAGACATGACAAATTTCAGTTGGTGGATAATGAATCTATAATATATGAAAGTTTAATTGTAATCATTACATTATGGTAAATAATGAAATTTAACACTATATGCTAATTTTTTGAGAAGGACCTGTATATAAATATATATACAGTATATATATATATATATATATATATATATATATATATATATATATATATATATACAGTGCCTAAAAGTAGTATTCAACCCCCTGCAGATTTAGCAGGTTTAATAAGATGCAAATAAGTTAGAGCCTTCAAACTTCAAACAAGAGCAGGATTTATTAACAGATGCATAAATCTTACAAACCAAAAAGTTTTGTTGCTCAGTTAAATTTTTATAAATTTTAAACATAAAAGTGTGGGTCAATTATTATTCAACCCCTAGGTTTAATATTTTGTGGAATAACCTTTGTTTGCAATTACAGCTAATAATCGTCTTTTATAAGACCTGATCAGGCCGGCACAGGTCTCTGGAGTTATCTTGGCCCACTCCTCCATGCAGATCTTCTCCAAGTTATCTAGGTTCTTTGGGTGTCTCATGTGGACTTTAATCTTGAGCTCCTTCCACAAGTTTTCAATTGGGTTAAGATCAGGAGACTGACTAGGCCACTGCAACACCTTGATTTTTTGCCTCTTGAACCAGGCCTTGGTTTTCTTGGCTGTGTGCTTTGGGTCGTTGTCTTGTTGGAAGATGAAATGACGACCCATCTTAAGATCCTTGATGGAGGAGCGGAGGTTCTTGGCCAAAATCTCCAGGTAGGCCGTGCTATCCATCTTCCTATGGATGCGGACCAGATGGCCAGGCCCCTTGGCTGAGAAACAGCCCCACAGCATGATGCTGCCACCACCATGCTTGACTGTAGGGATGGTATTCTTGGGGTCGTATGCAGTGCCATCCAGTCTCCAAACGTCACGTGTGTGGTTGGCACCAAAGATCTCGATCTTGGTCTCATCCGGCCAGAGAACCTTGAACCAGTCAGTCTCAGAGTCCTCCAAGTGATCATGAGCAAACTGTAGACGAGCCTTGACATGACTCTCTGAAAGTAAAGGTACCTTACGGGCTCGTCTGGAACGGAGACCATTGCGGTGGAGTACGTTACTTATGGTATTGACTGAAACCAATGTCCCCACTGCCATGAGATCTTCCCGGAGCTCCTTCCTTGTTGTCCTTGGGTTAGCCTTGACTCTTCGGACAAGCCTGGCCTCAGCACGGGAGGAAACTTTCAAAGGCTGTCCAGGCCGTGGAAGGCTAACAGTAGTTCCATAAGCCTTCCACTTCCGGATGATGCTCCCAACAGTGGAGACAGGTAGGCCCAACTCCTTGGAAAGGCTTTTGTACCCCTTGCCAGCCTTGTGACCCTCCATGATCTTGTCTCTGATGGCCTTGGAATGCTCCTTTGTCTTTCCCATGTTGACCATGTTTGAGTGCTGTTCACAAGTTTGGGGAGGGTCTTAAATAGTCAGAAAAGGCTGGAAAAAGAGATAATTAATCCAAACATGTGAAGCTCATTGTTCTTTGTGCCTGAACTACTTCTTAATACTTTAGGGGAACCAAACAGAATTCTGGTGGGTTGAGGGGTTGAATAATAAATGACCCTCCTACAAACTTTTCCCAATTTAAAAAAAAAATAAACAAAGAAATAACATTCTTTTTTTGCTGCAGTGCATTTCACACTTCCAGGCTGATCTACAGTCCAAATGTCACAATGCCAAGTTAATTCCAAATGTGTAAACCTGCTAAATCTGCAGGGGGTTGAATACTACTTGTAGGCACTGTATATATCTATATACACTGCTCAAAAAAATAAAGGGAACACTCAAATAACACATCCTAGATATCTTTGAATGAAATAATCCAGATGCAAATTTGTATTCATTGCATAGTGGAATGTGTTCATAACAATAAAACATAACAATTATCAATGTAAAGCAAAATGAATATCCAATGGAGGTCTGGATTTGGAATGATAATCAAAATCAAAGTGGAAAATCAAATTACAGGCTGATCCAACTTCAGTGGAAATGCCTCATGACAAGGAAAAGATGCTCAGTTTTGTGTGTGGCCTCCATGTGCCTGTATGACTTCCCTACTGTACAACGCCTGGGCATGCTCCTGATGAGGCGGCGGATGGTCACCTGAGGGATCTCCTAACAGACCTGGACTAAAGCATCCGCCAACTCCTGGACAGTCTGTGATGCAATGTGACGTTGGTGGATGGAACGAGACACCGTTTGTGCAGACACATGCATATTTGCGGCCTACTGGAGGTCATTTTGCAGGGCTCTGGCAGTGCTCCTCCTGCTCCTCCTTGCACAAAGGCAGAGGTAGCAGTCCTGCTGCTGGGTTGTTGCCCTCCTACAGCCCCCTCCACATCTCCTGGTGTACTGGCCTGTCTCCTGGTAGCGCCTCCAGCCTCTGGACACTATGCTGACAGACACAGCAAAGCTTCTTGCCACAGCTCGCATTGATGTGCCATCTTAGATGAGCTGCACTACCTGAGCTACTTGTGTGGGTTGTAGAGTCCGTCCCATGCTACCACGAGTGTGAAAGCACAACCAACATTCAAAAGTGACCAAAACATCAGCCAGAAAGCATTGGTACTGAGATGTGGTCTGTGGTCCCCACCTGCAGAACCATTCCTATATTGAGGGTGTCTTGATAATTGCCAATAATTTCCATCTGTTGTCTATTCCATTTGCACAACAGCATGTGAAATTGATTGTGAAACAGTGTTGCTTCCTAAGTGGACAGTTTGATTTCACAGAAGTTTTATTTACTTGTAGTTATATTCTGTTGTTTAAGTGTTCCCTTTATTTTTTTGAGCAGTGTATATACAACCTCATATTATTCACAGTTAGGATATGTGTACTCTTAGTGAATGTTTGTATAAATAATGTATTTAATATGAGTGGGTTTGGCTTCTGTGGTGATTGGTGCAGATTTTGTCTCCACACTATACAACCCCTATCCACCCATTCATTCCTCATTTGTTTTGTTGTGCATTTTCTGTTTTGGAGGCATATTGCTTTAAGTTTCCGGTCTTGACACTTTGATGTCTTCCTTGGTCTACCAGTATGTTTGCCTTTAACAACCTTCCCATGTTTGTATTTGGTTCAGATTTTAGACACAGCAGACTGTGAACAACCAACATCTTTTGCAACATTGCGTGATGATTTACCCTCTTTTAAGAGTTTGATAATCCTCTCCTTTGTTTCAATTGTCATCTCTTGTGTTGGAGCCATGATTCATGTCAGTCCACTTGGTGCAACAGCTCTCCAAGGTGTGATCACTCCTTTTTAGATGCAGACTAACGTGCAGATCTAATTTGATGCAGGTGTTATTTTTGGGTATGAAAATTTACAGGGTGATTCCATAATTTTTTCCTCAGAATTGAGTGATTCCATAATTTTTTCCCTATGCTTGGTTAAAAAAAGTAACCATTACTGTCTACCACATTTTTTGTTCTTGATTTCTTTTAGTGTTTCTTAAAGCCAGAAAGTTGACATTTGAAATGACTTTAGTTTTTTTAACATGTCTGTGATCTGCTTTTTTTCTACAAAATTAAACAACTGAATGAACATCCTCCAAGGCTGGTGATTCCATAATTTTTGCCAGGGGTTGTATAAGCCAGCCTTTTGTGATTTTTTGTATACTTGACAAATTCCTGCTATAGGTCTACTTTCTACTTGAAGGCTCATAAGTCAATATTGACTTTTAGGATTGCTACTTCCTATAGGTGGCACTAGAGGTCTAGGCCTCTTCCTCTCCACAAGGAGAAACGTTACCCTTTGGATTTGGATTTTAATGACATAAGTAGCAGGTATTTGTGAAGTGTAAAAGAAATTATACATGGTTTTCTAAGAATTTTAAAAGTAGGGATAAAACACAACTATTATTCCATCCTTAAAAATCACATGGTGAAATACAATTAAGATAGACGAGTGAAGCAACGTTTCGGGCCAGAAGTGCAATAAAAATTCCAGCCGTAATTTATTGCACTTCTGGCTTGAAAAAGGCCCTTTTGGGCCGAAACATTGCTTCACTCGTCTATCTCAATTATGCGATTTTTAAGGATAGAATAAAGGTAATGTTTTATCTCTATTTTCTCTGGTGCCTTGGAATCTTGGATTTTCTATGGTTTTGGACCTTGTAGTGGGTGTAACCATTGTGAATTCAAAGTGAAATGAAGTCATATGCAGCTCCGGGAGTCTTTTTTTTCTTTAACCCCTTAACGAGCAATGACATACAGTATAAAGCACGTCATGAGAAGGTGTCAGTTTCTGCATCATGGTGTTCTATACATGTCTTGTAATTGAACTGCCACTGTGGGAAAACCCACAGTGACAACTCTGTGCCAACAAATATCACTGACAGCTGACCTGCACAGCTAGAGATGATGGGATCCATTTCAGCTATCCCCACTTTCTGATTGCTGTGATTGGTCAGTCAATCTGGCTAAAGGATCACTGCATGTGATCAGCAGGAAGTGCTGAAATATCAACACTTCCCCAAAATGACTGCCGGGAGCTTGGCTCTGCTGATAGTCGAACTCCTGCAGCCAGGGCTAGTTACCTAGCGATCTTGGCATTTAGAATGTATTGAAAAGGAGTGGGCTCGTTCTCTCACCCCCATCGGCATCCCTATGCCAAAATACAGGGAGCTGATGGTTGTCATGGCACCCTGAGTGCAAACCATAACATCCTGACGTGCTAGGCACAGTGGCCTGTGAGACCCAGCCATAGGCCAGGTATAACAGGCGATCTGGAAAAAAGGAGAAGATCCAGCTCAACGATATAGTGAAAAGTCCATAGTTTTATTTCACCTCGAAAATAGCATGGTGTAAGGACAAAACATCAGCATACAAAAGGGTTAAAAACCAAGATCAACGCGTTTCCGGTGACTAAGCACCCTTAATCATGATACCTGGCACATGTCATGTCTCGTACTTTTATACTGGTATCCGGTCGGCACACCGGCATGACAATTAATCAATCCAATAGAATGGACACACATGAAAAATAAGCACAAAAATAGCATGGTAATAGAACTAAGGCAAATGTTCTAGTTGGATGGAATTACGGAAAAAGGAATACAGAAAAAGCATAGAAAAACTACATACAAAATTTAACACTGAAATAATTAATTAAATAAATAGATCTATACAAAGTTTAATTATAATTGTAATTAAATAACCTAAAATATATAGAAAAAATTATTTATATGATATATAATAAAATATATTCTAATGACAATATGAAAAAAATACTATTTTTAAATATAAATTAAATTTGTGGAAGCAACCTAATCCACTTGAGTTGATGACAATTTTACATGGGAGGGAGAGAAATTTACAAGGGAAAACAAAATCGCCTGAAGTGGGACACGAACTCATATGAGTTCTTTATTCGGAGGTGAGACATGCATGTAAATCTCGTAATGAATGGAGCTACAAGCTTCTTTGACTCGAGAGTCGGCCCTGGAATGTTACGGACTAAAGGCCCCGTCTCACTAAGCGATTTACCAACGATCACGACCAGCGATATGACCTGGCCGTGATCGTTTGTAAGTTGCTGTGTGGTCGCTGGGGAGCTGTCACACAGACAGCTCTCTCCAGCGACCAACGATCAGGGGAACGACTTCGGCATCGTTGAAACTGTCTTCAACGATGCCGAAGTCCCCCTGCAGCACCCGGGTAACCAGGGTAAACATCGGGCCACCAAGCGCAGGGCCGCGCCCAGCAACCCGATGCCCACCCTGGTCACCAGCGCAAATGCAAAAAAAAACAAACAGCACATACTCGCCTCTCGGCGTCCAGGTCCCCCGCCGTCCGCCCCCCGCCCCGACCGAGATCCGGCCGCACAGCGAGAGCAGAGCGCAGCGGTGACGTCACCGCTGTGCTCTCACTTCTCACTGCACGGCCGGCAGTCAGCGAGAGCAGGAAGCAGACGGCAAGGGACCCGGACACCGAAAGGCGAGCACGCACCGCTTTCCCTCCTCTACATTCACGCTGGCAACCAGGGCAAACACCGGGCCACCAAGCGCGGCCCCGCGCCCAGCAACCCGATGTCTACCCTGGTTACCAGTGAAGACATCGCTGGATCGGTGTCACACACACCGATTCAGCGATGTCAGCGGGGCCTCAACGACCAAAAAAAGGTCCAGGCCATTCCGACACGACCAGCGATCTCGCAGCAGGGGCCTGGTCGCTGGTACGTGTCACACATAGCGAGATCGCTATGGAGGTCGCTGCTGCGTCACAAAACTTGTGACTCAGCAGCGATCTCGCCAGCGATCTCGGTATGTGAGACGGGGCCTTTATAGATGGCCAAGGCTGAAAGAGCAAAGTAAACAAATTAGAGGCAATCAAAGTCGAAGTGAATTAGTGCACAGCAGGAGACGCCGTTACAATGTAGAAGCGGCCGACAGGAAGGAATCATTTTAAATGGATAGTAAATAATAGATAAATAAATAAAAAAATATTATACATAACAGGAAAACAGGGAAACATACAGAAAATGTAACCTATACATATAGTAAGCAGATAAACGAATGCGCAGTCCATAAGCTGTCAGAAGATTAATAGAAGAGCATTAGATCCTTTCTTTTGTTTAAGCCATGTGGTATTCTAGTACCAAGCTTGAAGATCCACCATGTTTCTCTATTTCTAAGGATCACCTCAACATCTCCTCCTCTAAATGATTTATGAATTTTTTCAATCGCATAAACTTTAAGTGACTCAAGATTTGAATGATGAAAATTAATAAAATGTTGTGAAACTTGTGATATGTTTCTGTTGACATTGATATTCTCAACATCATAAATGTGTTCACGGATGCGTGTTTTTAGGGAACGTATGGTACTCCCCACATATTTGAGGTTACACATTGTGCATTCCATGATATATACCACATTTTTGGTGTTGCAATTCAAAAATGTTTTGATAGGGAAAGTATTCTGGTCACTAGCATCAGTAAAATTACAGCGTTTTCCCGAAAATTTGCAAGTTTTGCATGTCACCGCACCACATTTGTAAAAGCCTTTCGTACTAAGCCAATGAGAGGGCTGTGCAATAGGGGTATTGAGAGAGCTCGGTGATAAGCTGGAACCCAAAGAAGGTGCTTTTCTGGATACAATTCTACATCCATTACTCAAAATTTTGGCTATATCAGGATCCTCTTTTAGAATAGTCAAATTATTAATAATCGTTTTTTTGATTAAATTAAACTGATTACTATACTGGAGAACTATAGTGATTGGATCTTGAGGAAGTAGACTTTGGTTTTGTTTTTTGTGAAAACGTGGTCGTCGTGCGACGATTTTTTCTGCTCTTTTTAAGTGCCAGTCACTATAGCCTCTCTGTGAAAGTCTTTCTTTTATACCCTCGATTTCTTGTGAATAATCTTTCTGTGTGCTACAGTTACGTTTTGCTCTTACCATTTCCCCCACAGGAATACTTTTAATTGTATGTTTGGGATGGTGACTGTTTGCGCGCAATATCGTGTTTCCTGCCGTGGTTTTCCGAAATGTGGAGGTAACAATAGGAGCATATGGTATGCCCTTCAATTTTAGGTCTAGAAACTCTATACAGGTGTAATCTTGGCGAGAAATAAATTCAAGATTAAAGGGATTGCCGTTGAAATAATTTGTTAAATCCTGTACGGTAGATACATCAGAATTCCAGATTAATATCAAATCATCGATGTATCTACCGTACCAACATATGCAGTCCTTAAATGGGTTTTCATCATTGTATATATAGGATTCTTCCCACCAACTCATTACCAAATTGGCAATGGAAGGTGAGTATTTAGCACCCATTGACACTCCGCTAATTTGCATGAAATACATTTGATTAAAGCAGAAAAAATTGTTGGTCATGAGAAAAGAGGTGACCTTTATAACATAGGACTGAAGGTCCGCAGAGAAATCACTATATTTCTGCATGTGAAATTTAAGAGCAAATAACGCCACTTCATATGGTATAGAGGTATATAACGAAGTGACATCTGAGGTGATCCATGAAAAGTTTGGCTGCCATATGAACTCCTCCATGAAGTTGAGGACATCAGTACTGTCCCTAAGATAGCCAGGAGTTCTCTGGACGAGAGGCTGGAATAGCAGATCCAGCCACTCCCCCAGCCTCTCACCCAGAGATCCAATACCCGATACAATCGGCCTCATGGGTGGTGGATATTTATTTTTGTGGGTTTTGGGTAAGGCATACAAAATTGGAGTTACTGGATTTAAAACTTTCAGATGGTCACCTTCCTTTTTGTTAAATAATCCCAAATTAAGCCCCTCGTCTATCAGACTATGGATTCTATTTTGTATTTGTAGAGTGGGATTGGCAGGCAGGCACTTGTATACAGTTGAATCCATGAGCATGTCATTAACCTATGTGATATAATTAGCTTTGTCCATTATAACAACGGACCCACCCTTGTCAGAGTTTTTAATGACAAGGTCGTCATTATTTTGTAGTTCACGAAATGCCTTCTGTAACCTGGGTTTAAGATTACTATTGTGCAGGTGTCTGTCCCGCGTGCCTTGTTCACGCCCTGACACAGCGGTTCCGTGCTCCGAGACCTGGGGAATGTCGGTATGGTGAGCTGGACTTTGTTCCATAACAGGCGATCTGCCTGTGTAATATCATTGGTCTCATGCACTGCAGTGCTGGTGCATTGCAATGCATGAGACCAGTGATCAGACTAATAAATGTTAACATCCCACAGAGGAACTAAGTAAAAAAGTAAAACACGTTTAGATTTAAAACATTATTAAAAAAAACAGAAAATCCCCACAAAATAATAAAAAAAATTATACCAATAAATACACATATTTATGTAAAAAAAAACAATAAACAAAGTACACATATTTGGTATCGATGCATCCAGAACTACTACAGTGAACACAGTAAAGAAAAAAAATGTTGCAAAAAACTATGTTTTTTTCATCATACCGCTGGAAAAACAGTGGAATAAAACACAATCAAAAAGACATCAATATAAATAAAAACTAGATGGTGGCCCGCTTCTAACACATCGGGTATTCTAGAATATGCATGTCCACGTAGTATATTGCCCAGCCACGTAGTGTATTGCCCAGCCACGTAGTATGTTGCCCAGCCACATGGTATATTGCCCAGCCACATGGTATATTGCCCAGACACATGGTATATTGCACAGCCACGTAGGATATTGCCCAGCCACATAGTATATAGCCCAGCCACAGCCCACGTAGTATATTGCACAGCCACGTAGGATATTGCCCAGCCACATAGGCTATAGTCCAGCCACAGCCCACGTAGTATATTGCACAGCCACGTAGGATATTGCCCAGCCACATAGTATATAGCCCAGCCACAGCCCACGTAGTATATTGCACAGCCACGTGGGATATTGCCCAGCCACATGGTATATTGCACAGCCACGTACGATATTAGCCAGCCACATAGTATATTGCCCAGCCACGTAGTATATAGCACAGACATGTAGTATATAACCCAGCCACAGCCCACGTAGTATATTGCACAGCCACGTAGGATATTGCCCAGCCACATAGTATATAGCCTAGCCACAGCCCACGTAGTATATTGCACAGCCACGTTGCACAGCCACGTAGTATATTGCACAGCAATGTAGTATATAGCACAGCCACAGAGTAAATAGCACATCCCAAGTAGTATATACTCACCTTCCGTCCATCGCTGTCACTGCCGCATGTGCTGCGCTGTTTCCTTCTGTCGCAGCCGTTATGAAATTTGGCCGCAAATTTAGTCCCCGGCTTCTGGCGGCGGTAGGCCCAACAGCGTAAATAGTCCCGGCCGGCTCCGCCTTCCTCACGGTGACTCCGCCCCCTTTGCAGCGCTTCTGGCCAGGCCTGTACTGGCTGGCTGCGACCCACGGCCGCTAATTTAGTCCCCGGCTTTTTGCAGGGGTAGACCCAACAGTGCCCATGGTCCTGGCCGGCTCACCCGTCCTCATGGCGACTCCGCCACCTTTACAGCGCTTCTGACAGGGCCTGTACAGAGTGGGAGTGGGCGGGGACTCGCTCTGCATACTTCCTGGCCTCCCCTGCCCTTTTGTGTATGCCCACTGGCTGGCCGCAACCAATGAATATCCGGGACAGACAGACAGACAGAAGTACCCCTTAGACAATTATATAGTAGATTGTATTGCTGCTCCAACAGTGGAAAATTAAAAAAGCTATAGCTCTCAGAATACAGCGATACAAAAACAATATTTGTTCTATAAAACTGTTTTTATTGTGTAGAAGCAAAACATTAAAAAATTATATAAATGTGGTATCGCTGTAATCATACTGACCCGAAGAATAAAGCTGATTTATCACTTTTACCACACAGTGAACAGCATAAAAAACCAATATCTAAGTTGCTGGATTTTGTTCATTCTGCCTCCCAAAAATCGAAATAGAAAGCGATCAAAAATATTATCTGCCCTAAAATGGTATCAATAAAAACACCAACTTATCCCTCAAAAAACAAGCCCTCACATGACTTTGTCAGCAGAAATACCGAAAAATGATAGCTCTCAAGATATGTCTATGCAAAAACTTGTTTTTGCAAAAAAAAAAGTTTTTTAGTTTGTGATAGCAGCCAAACATAAAAACCAGATATAAATCTGATATCAGGTCCGTCATCTTTTAACAGAAATATAGGGGGTGTCCACGTTACTGGTGGCAAAAAGGCTCTGGAAAAGTGACACAGCTGTCGCAAAAAGAAATCAAGCGAAATCTGTGCTCCCAAATCAAAATGCCCCCTCCCTTCTGAGCCCTACAGTGGGCCTAAACTGCAGTTAGCATCCACATGTTTGGGATTTCTGTAAGGTGGAGAGCCACTTAATTTACGGGGTGCGTGTCTTCAGAAGTACAAGCTGAGCCCAAAGTATGGGCACTACAATGTGCGTGCACTACAATGGCAGGTTTGTAATTTCACTCTGCAACGTCCATTGCTACTTTTTTCTGGAAGACGCATACAAAATAATAGGCAGAAATGCTGGCACTGCTAACATACCCTCTAGAAATGCATTTAGCCAAACATTAATTTCAGATTGCCACATACAGTGGTGCTCAGCTTCACATAAAGCAGTACAAAATTGTGAGTCAGAAGAAGCGTTGTTTACGTGAAACAGCTACCACTTTCTTATCTCCCTGTGTCTCTTCTCCTCACATGACGACCATAATAAAGTGCTGCTTTTTTTCACGTATAGTGGTGAGTGACTCTCTTGGTTAACTTTTCATGATTTTTTTGTTTTTGGAAAACACTCATGGAATCAAAATCATCACTACATCCGTAGATGAATTAACAGGATGTAAGTTCCAAATTGGGGTCAATTGAGGGAATATTTTACTTTTCTGGCACTTAGGGGCTCTGTATATGGAGTCTGCAAACTATTCTATGAAAATTTGTTCTCAAAAGTCAAATAGCGCTCCTTCTTTCCCAAGTCTCACTGTGTGGCCAAACAGTACTGAACAACCACATGTGGGGTATTGCTATGTTCATGAGAAATTGTGGGACAAATTATGCAGTCATTTTTACCAATGTCCTCTTGTGAAAATGTAAAGTCTGAGGCTTAAAAAACATTATAGTGGTAAAAATGAATTTTTTTCTTCACTTCTCAATGGTATAACATTTTGTGAAATATGTGGTGTTATCATTTAATTAAATCCTCTACTGGTGCATTATATTATATAGAGTCTGCCCATATGAAGTGCATTATACTATTTAGAGACTGCTTATGTGGAGTGCATTATGCTTTTCAAGCCTATTCGAGTGCATTGTACTATATGGCCGGCGTCACACTCAGCGTATGAAAATACGGTCCGTATTTTACGGCCGTAATACGCAGAAATGTTCCCAAAATAGTGATCCGTATGTCATCCGTAGGCAGGGTGTGGCAGCGTATTTTGCGCATGGCATCCTCCGTATGTAATCCGTATGGCATCCGTACTGCGATACTTTCTCGCAGGCTTGCAAAACCGACATCTAATGGATTTTTCGGCTCAAATGTTCGTTAAAACATATATACAGTCTATATATATATATATATATATATATATATATATATTTATAATTGAGACACATATATATATACAGTTAGGTCCATATATATTTGGACAGAGACAACATTTTTCTTATTTTGGTTATAGACATTACCACAATGAATTTTAAACAAAACAATTCAGATGCAGTTGAAGTTCAGACTTTCAGCTTTCATTTGAGGGTATCCACATTAAAATTGGATGAAGGGTTTAGGAGTTTCAGCTCCTTAACATTTGCCACCCTGTTTTTAAAGGGACCAAAAGTAATTGGACAATTGACTCCAAGGCTATTTCATGGACAGGTGTGGGTAATCCCTTCGTTATATCATTCTCAATTAAGCAGATAAAAGGTCTGGAGTTGATTTGAAGTGTGGTGCTTGCATTTGGAAGGTTTTGCTGTGAAGTAAACATGCGGTCAAAGGAGGTCTCCATGCAGGTGAAACAAGCCATCCTTAAGCTGCGAAAACAGAAAAAACCTATCTGAGAAATTGCTACAATATTAGGAGTGGCAAAATCTACAGTTTGGTACATCCTGAGACAGAAAGAAAGCACTGGTGAACTCATCAATGCAAAAAGACCTGGGCGCCCACGGAAGACAACAGTGGTGGATGATCGCAGAATAATCTCCATGGTGAAGAGAAACCTCTTCACAACAGCCAACCAAGTGACCAACACTCTCCAGGAGGTCGGCGTATCAATATCCAAATCTACCATAAAGAGAAGACTGCATGAAAGTAAATACAGAGGGTTCACTGCACGGTGCAGCCACTCATAAGCATCAGGAATAAAAAGGCTAGACTGGACTTTGCTAAAAAACATCTAAAAAAGCCAGCACAGTTCTGGAAGAACATTTTTTGGACAGATGAAACCAAGATCAACCTCTACCAGAATGATGGAAAGAGAAAAGTATGGCGAAGGCGTGGTACAGCTCATGATCCAAAGCATACCCCACATCATCTGTAAAACACGGTGGAGGCAATGTGATGGCTTGGGCATGCATGGCTGCCAGTGGCACTGGGTCACTAGTGTTTATTGATGATGTGACACAGGACAGAAGCAGCCCAATGAATTCTGAGGTATTCAGAGCCATACTGTGTGCTCAGATCCAGCCAAATGCCGCCAAACTGATTGGTCGTCGTTTCATACTACAGATGGACAATGACCCAAAACATGAAGCCAAAGAAACCCAGGAGTTTATTAAAGCAAAGAAGTGGAATATTCCTGAATGGCCAAGTCAGTCACCTGATCTCAACCCAATTGAGCAGCATTTCACTTGTTAAAGACTAAACTTCAGACAGAAAGGCCCACAAACAAACAGCAACTGAAAACCACTGCAGTGAAGGCCTGGCCGAGCATCAAAAAGGAGGAAACACAGCGTCTGGTGATGTCCATCAGTTCAAGACTTCAGGCAGTCATTGCCAACAAAGGGTTTTCAACCAAGCACTAAAAATAAACATTTTATTTAAAATTATTTAATCTGTCCAATTACTTTTGGTCCCTTTAAAAACAGGGTGGCACCTGTTAAGGAGCTGAAACTCCTAAACCCTTCATCCAATTTTAATGTGGATACCCTCAAATGAAAGCTGAAAGTCTGAACTTCAACTGCATCTGAATTGTTTTGTTTAAAATTCATTGTGGTAATGTCTATAACCAAAATAAGAAAAATGTTGTATCTGTCCAAATATATATGGACCTAACTGTATATATATATACTGTATTTATATTGAATTCAGCGCTAGATATCCTAAAAGCCAGTAATTCAATTGCCGGCTTTTCATTTCTCCTTCACAAACCCGACAGGATATGAGACATGGTTTACATACAGTAAACCATCTCATATCCCTTTTTTTTTGCATATTCCACACTACTAATGTTAGTAGTGTGTATGTGCAAAATTTGGGCGCTGTAGCTTGTAAAATAAAGGGTTAAATCACGGAAAAAATTGGCGTGGGCTCCCGCGCAATTTTCTCCGCCAGAGTGGTAAAGCCAGTGACTGAGGGCAGATATTAATAGCCTAGAGAGGGTCCATGGTTATTGGCCCCCCCTGGCTAAAAACATCTGCCCCCAGCCACCCCAGAAAAGGCACATCTGGAAGATGCACCTATTCTGGCACTTGGCCTCTCTCTTCCCATTCCCGTGTAGCGGTGGGATATGGGGTAATGAAGGGTTAATGTCACCTTGCTATTGTAAGGTGACATTAAGCCAGATTAATAATGGAGAGGCGTCATATATGACACCTATCCATTATTAATCCAATAGTACGAAATGGTTAATAAAACACACACACACATTATTTAAAAGTATTTTAATGAAATAAAGACACAGGGTGTTGTAATATTTTATTATACTGGTAATCCACCTGAAGACCCTTGTCACCTGAAATAAAGTAAAAAAAAACAACAATATTCCATACCTTCCGTCGTTCCGTCAGTCTCACGATGTAAATCCATCTGAAGGGGTTAAATCATTTTACAGCCAGGAGCTGTGCTAATGCACCCGCTCCTGTCTGTAAAATGTTGTGAATGAATGTAATGCAGGGGAATGTCCTGTAGTTACCTTGAGTCGCGGTGATGCGCCCTCTGCTGGATGTCCTCATATGAACTTGAGCGTGGGAACTTTTCCCAGGCTCGAGTTCATATGAGGACATCCAGCAGGGGGCGCATCACCGCGAATCAAGGTAACTACAGAACATTCCCCTGCACTCCATTCATTCACAACATTTTACAGACAGGAGCAGGTGTATTAGCACAGCTCCTGGCTGTAAAATGATTTAACCCCTTCAGATGGATTTACATCGTGGGACTGACGGAACGACGGAAGGTATGGAATATTGTTGTTTGTTTTTTTTACTTTAAGGTGACAAGGGTCTTCAGGTGGATTACCAGTATAATAAAATATTACAACACCCTGTGTCTTTATTTCATTAAAATACTTTTAAATAATGTGTGTGTGTTTTATTAACCATTTCGTACTATTGGATTAATAATGGATAGGTGTCATAATTGACACCTCTCCATTATTAACCTGGCTTAATGTCACCTTACAATAGCAAGGTGGCATTAACCCTTCATTACCCCATATCCCACCGCTACACGGGAATGGGAAGAGAGAGGCCAAGTGCCAGAATAGGCGCATCTTCCAGATGTGCCTTTTCTGGGGTGAGCTGGGGGAAGATGTTTTTAGCCAGGGGGGGCCAATAACCATGGACCCTCTCTAGGCTATTAATATCTGCCCTCAGTCACTGGCTTTACCACTCTGGCGGAGAAAATTGCGCGGGAGCCCACGCCAATGTTTTCCGTGATTTAACCCTTTATTTTACAAGCTACAGCGCCCGAATTTTGCACATACACACTACTAACATTAGTAGTGTGGAATATGCAAAAAAAAAGGGATATGAGATGGTTTACTGTATGTAAACCATGTCTCATATCCTGTCGGGTTTGTGAAGGAGAAATGAAAAGCCGGCAATTGAATTACCGGCTTTTCTATAGAACACCTCTGCGTATTTCTCGCAAGTCACACTGCTGGTCCATGTGTAATCCGTATTTTTCTCGCCCCATAGACTTTCATTGGCGATTTTTTTTGCGCAATACGGTGACAAACGCAGCATGCTGTGATTTTCTACGGCCGTAGAAGAGCGTATAGTACGGATCCGTAATATACGGCTGATAGGAGCTGGGCCATAGAGAGAATCATTGGGCCATGTGTTATGTGTATTTTACGGATGTATTTTCTGCACTCATACGTCCGTAAAACTCGCTAGTGTGACGCCGGCCTTTAGAGTCTGCCTATGGGGGGTGTATTATACTATATAGCGTCTGCCTATGTGAAGTGCATTATACTATTGTCACGATTCCTTCCGCTCAGTGAGTGATTGCTATGCTGTCCGATGGAAACTGTGTCTTGCTGAAGTGTCAGTGTTTTGATTGACAGCTTGACTGTACAGTCCCGTGATGGGCTTGCTGAACTGTTGGCACTTTGATTGACAGCTCAGCTGTCCAATCTATGAACGGGAGGTGCGGGACTTTTTTCAGGTGTTCAGTGTTCTGGAGCTTGCCCAAGCTATTTAACTGAGCTGTGTGCCCCGATCCCTCCCAGATGTAGTTTGTGCTTCCTGGTGAGTGTTAGCCTGATTCTGAGTTCTGATCTTCTGCAGCCTGACCCTTTGGACCATGTTCTGTCTATCCCTTTGTCTTGTCCTTTGGCTTTGATCCGCTATTTCTTGTTATTGACCCTGGACCATGACCATGTCTTTTCCCTTGGTTATCTGCATGCTCTCTTGGTATTGACCCTGGAATGTCTGACTTTTCTGCCTCACGGTCTGTCTGTGAGGAGTGACTAGCATAACATTACGCCATATACTTTTTTTTACCTGACCAATGGATACAGTTCGTGCACTCTGTGATCAGGTGAAGAATCTGACCAAGGTGGTTCAGGATCTGGCCAGGATCATCAGCGGCTAGAATCATCACAGTCCCATCTGCAGGCTCAGTTTAGTACTCTGGGTGATTCCCAAAGTTCTGCGCTATCGAAAGTAGTAATGTCTTCTGGACCCGCTGACGTGCACTTGACTGCCACCGAACCAGTTGTGGCACTTCCTGACAGTTTTTCGGGGGAAAGGGATCAATTTAGGGCATTCAGAGAGAGCAGTATATTATTTTTACCTCTACGTCCTTGGTCTTCTGTGGATGAGTCCCAGCGGGTATAATTATGTCCCTATTGTGTGGGGGTCTTCAGTCTTGGACATTCTGTTTGTCCCCACTAGCCCCAAAGCACTCTTCTGTTAACGCCTTTTTTGAAGCTTTAGGAATGATTTATGATGAACGTGACAGGGTGCAGGTCAAAGAGACTAAGATCATGGACCTGATAGGCTGCACCGCTGAAGATTATAGTTCAGAGTTCCGACAATTGTTATCTGAGGTTCTGTGGAACAATGCTGCTCTCAGGTGTGAGTTTCGTCGTGAGGCAGATTATGACTGATTATCATAGTCATCATCTGCAGGTAAAGATATGGGCTTGGCTTGAGAGCCACCATCAATGTCAGGGAGACGACATTGATGTCGTCATATGTCCTTAAGGGGTTAATCCTATAGAAGTGCTGTGAAAGGGCCTGAGGCGACGAGTTCGTGAGAGAAAACCCATCAACATAGGAGAGTTGAAGTGGTTTTGTAGGGAGGAATGGGCTAAAATTCTTCTAAGCAATATGCAGGTCTAATCAACATTTACCAAAAGGGGTCATACCAGACACTAAAAGCAAAAGTTCACATACTTTTGACACTCGCATACATGTGATATTGGATCACTTTCCTCATTTAAAAAATAACCACGTTTAATATTTTTTACTAATCCGTTTGATTTGGTTCTGTTTATCTACTTTTAGGTCTTTTGTGAAAATTTGATGATGTTTTAGGTCAAATTTATGCAAAATTACGGAATCTTCTGGAGGGTTCACAAACTTTCAAGCACCACTGTATATTTAGTACATATGACCGTACATTCATTGCACCGTAATCATGGCAGGGACCACTTGGGAAAGTGAGGATATTGGTAAGGTGATTGAAATTTCATTTTTGTATGCCATTCTAAGTATTTTTGAAAAGAAGAAGGTTTAAAAAAGGACAGCCCTTTAATGCTGGGCAGTCATTACTACCTGTGGCATCGCTTTACGCTCCTTGGCTCTGGTGAAATAATCTATGACCAGGCTACCACCTATCAGTGAGAATGAGCAAATGGAACGCAACGCGGATAGATGACGTTGATGTCATGAGGTGAACCGGTTGGATGGGTGCAGCATGTAGAGGCACCAAAAGAGCGGCATGGCAAACATAGCTTGGTGATGTGGCAAAGCTAACTGCGTAGGTCTGGAGGCTCATAGAGCAATTAGCAGAGTCCAGTGGCGTATCAATACTGTGTATGTCAGGAAATACACTGTGCCAATGTAATTTAGACTCAAATACGTCTTGAAGTCCAATATGATAAGGTCAGATGTAACAGAGAAGTCCCAAAAAAGCAGATCTGAGTTAACAATAATATCCAGTACAACGCAAGGTGAGGAGTAGCGTAGCTAAGTCAGAATAGCAGGGCTGCGTTAGTGGTAAAGTTCATAATGTAGCCTTTATATCCTGACTCCCTGAATACTCATAGAATGGTGACACAAGTGGTGGACACCGGGTTACCATAGTAACTTGACAAGTACAGAAGCAGAGGGAGCTAGTTGTTGGAGTAGGAGGACAGATAGCTTGATGCTGCAGTCAGGACTGGTAAATACCAGGATGTTGTCATTGTGGACATGAAACAGTATGACACACAGGAAGGTGTAAGGGACTGCAGGGGCAGGTTGCCCTAAGGCCGGTTTCACATTAGCGTTTGCAGGAGCTGCGGAGGGCTGCGGACTTCCTCCGTGAAGCCCCGCCCTCGGCCACACCTCCGCCGCTAGCTCCGCCTACTCCTGCATGCGACCGGCATGCAGCCTGTGTACCTATCTTTAACATTAGGTACGCTGTTGTGAATTAGACTTTTTTGGCTCCCTCTTGTGGTTACTAGTGGTATGACTCTGGGATTGTCTTTCCCTAGTTTGGCACCCACCTGGGTTGTTAGTCCAGGGGTGTTGCTATATAGACTTCCTGAATTCTCAGTCTGGTGCCTGGCATCGTTGTAATCAGTCCTTTCTGTGTGCTCCTGTCTGCTGGTCCTGGTTCTTGCAAAATTAAGCTAAGTCCTGCTTCCTTGTTTTTTGGTTATTTGCATTGCTCTTATTTTTTGTCCAGCTTGTACTAAATGTGATTCCTGTTTTTGCTGGAAGCTCTAGGGGGCTGGTATTCTCCCCCCGGGCCGTTAGACGGTTCGGGGGTTCTTGAATATCCAGCGTGGAAATTTTGATAGGGTTTTTGCTGACCGTATAAGTCATCTTACTATATTCTGCTATTAGTCAGTGGGCCTCTCTTTGCTAAATACCTAGTTCATTCTTACGTTTGTCTTTTCTTCTTACCTCACCGTTATTATTTGTTGGGGGCTTGTATCCAACTTTTGGGGTCTTTTCTCTGGAGGCAAGAAAGGTCTATCTTTTCCCTTCTAGGGTTAGTTAGTTCTCCGGCTGGCGCGAGACGTCTAGAACCAACGTAGGCACGTTCCCCGGCTGCTTCTATTTGTGGTGCTAGGATTAGATATACGGTCAGCCCAGTTACCACTGCCCTATGAGCTGGTTTTTTGTGTTTGCAGACTTGGTATTTATTTCTGAGACCCCTTGCCATTGGGGTCAAAACAATATGCCAGGCCTAAGTTGAATGTTTAATGCATTGCAGAAGTGGGATAATAAGAAAGGAAATTCTGAGTTTTGTTTTTTTTTTTTTTCCTCTCTTTCTTCCTCCCCTTTACCTCTGAGTGGCTTAAGCTTGCTGCAGACATGAATGTCCAGACTTTGATTACAAGTGTGGATCAGCTTGCTGCTCGTGTGCAGGGCATACAAGATTTTGTTACCAGTAGTCCAATGTCTGAACCTAAAATACCTATTCCTGAACTGTTCTCTGGAGATCGATTTAAGTTTAGGAATTTCAGGAATAATTGTAAATTGTTTCTATCTCTGAGACCCCGTTCGTCTGGAGACTCAGCTCAGCAAGTTAAAATTGTTATCTCATTCTTGCGGGGCGACCCTCAGGATTGGGCTTTCTCGCTAGCGCCAGGAGATCCGGCATTGGCGAATATTGATGCGTTTTTTCTGGCGCTCGGATTGCTTTACGAGGAACCCAATCTTGAAATTCAGGCAGAAAAAGCCTTGCTGGCTATTTCTCAGGGCCAGGATGAAGCTGAAGTGTATTGCCAAAAATTTCGGAAATGGTCCGTGCTTACTCAGTGGAATGAGTGTGCTCTGGCCGCAAATTTCAGAAATGGCCTTTCTGAAGCCATTAAGAATGTGATGGTGGGTTTCTCCATTCCTACAAGTCTGAATGATTCCATGGCGCTGGCCATTCAAATTGACCGGTGTTTGCGGGAGCGCAAAACTGCTAATCCTCTGGTGGTGTTGTCTGAACAAACACCTGATTTAATGCAATGTGATAGAATTCAGACTAGAAATGAACGGAAAAATCATAGACGTCAGAATGGGTTGTGTTTTTACTGTGGTGATTCTACACATGTTATATCAGCATGCTCTAAACGCCTTACAAGGGTTGTTAGCCCTGTCGCCATTGGTAATTTGCAACCTAAATTTATTTTGTCTGTGACTTTAATTTGCTCATTGTCTTCCTACCCTGTTATGGCGTTTGTGGATTCAGGTGCTGCCCTGAGTCTTATGGATCTGTCATTTGCCAAGCGCTGTGGTTTTGTTCTTGAGCCATTGGTAAATCCTATCCCTCTTAGAGGTATTGATGCTACGCCATTGGCGGAAAATAAACCGCAGTTTTGGACACAGGTAACCATGTGCATGACTCCTGAACATCGGGAGGTGATTCGTTTTCTTGTTCTGCATAAAATGCATGATTTGGTCGTTTTGGGTCTGCCATGGTTACAGACCCATAATCCAGTCTTGGATTGGAAGGCAATGTCTGTGTCAAGTTGGGGCTGTCAGGGAATTCATGGTGATTCCCCACCGGTGTCTATTGCTTCCTCTACTCCTTCGGAAGTTCCTGAGTATTTGTCTGATTATCAGGATGTATTCAGCGAGTCCGGGTCCAGTGCTCTTCCTCCTCATAGGGACTGTGACTGCGCTATAGATTTGATTCCGGGTAGTAAATTTCCTAAGGGAAGATTATTTAATTTGTCTGTTCCTGAGCATACCGCAATGCGTTCGTATATCAAGGAATCTCTGGAGAAGGGGCATATCCGTCCATCCTCTTCCCCTCTTGGTGCGGGATTCTTTTTTGTGGCCAAGAAGGACGGATCTTTGAGACCTTGTATGGACTATCGGCTTCTGAATAAAATCACTGTTAAATTTCAGTATCCTTTGCCTCTGTTGTCAGACTTGTTTGCCCGGATTAAAGGTGCCAAGTGGTTCACCAAGATAGATCTTCGTGGTGCGTACAACCTTGTGCGCATTAAGCAAGGAGATGAATGGAAAACTGCATTTAATATGCCCGAAGGTCATTTTGAGTACTCGGTGATGCCTTTTGGGCTCTCTAATGCTCCTTCAGTGTTTCAGTCCTTTATGCATGATATTTTCCGGAAGTATCTGGATAGATTTATGATTGTTTATCTGGATGATATTCTGTTTTTTTCTGATGATTGGGACTCGCATGTGAAGCAGGTCAGGATGGTGTTTCAGGTTTTGCGTGAGAATGCTTTGTTTGTTAAGGGCTCAAAGTGTCTCTTTGGAGTACAGAAGGTTCCCTTTTTGGGTTTTATTTTTTCCCCTTCTGCGGTGGAGATGGACCCAGTCAAGGTCCGAGCTATTCATGATTGGACTCAACCCACGTCAGTTAAGAGTCTTCAGAAGTTCTTGGGTTTTGCTAACTTCTACCGTCGTTTTATCGCTAACTTTTCTAGCGTTGTTAAACCTTTGACGGATATGACCAAGAAAGGTTCTGATGTTGCTAACTGGGCTCCTGCAGCCGTGGAAGCTTTCCAAGAGTTGAAGCGCCGGTTTACTTCGGCGCCTGTTTTGTGCCAGCCTGATGTCTCACTTCCCTTTCAGGTTGAAGTGGATGCTTCTGAGATTGGGGCAGGGGCCGTTTTGTCGCAGAGAGGCCCTGGTTGCTCTGTAATGAGACCATGTGCCTTTTTCTCTAGGAAGTTTTCGCCTGCTGAGCGGAATTATGATGTTGGCAATCGGGAGTTGTTGGCCATGAAGTGGGCATTTGAGGAGTGGCGTCATTGGCTCGAGGGTGCTAAGCATCGTGTGGTGGTCTTGACTGATCACAAAAATCTGATGTATTTCGAGCCTGCCAAACGCCTGAATCCTAGACAGGCCCGTTGGTCATTGTTTTTCTCCCGTTTTGACTTTGTGGTCTCGTATTTACCAGGTTCAAAGAATGTGAAGGCTGATGCTCTTTCAAGGAGCTCTGTGCCTGACTCTCCTGGAGTCGCAGAACCAGTTGGTATTCTTAAAGAGGGAGTAATCTTGTCAGCCATTTCTCCAGATTTGCGCCGCGTGTTGCAGAGATTTCAGGCTGGTAGACCTGACTCTTGTCCACCTGACAGACTGTTTGTTCCTGATAAGTGGACCAGCAGAGTCATTTCCGAGGTTCATTCCTCGGTGTTGGCAGGGCATCCGGGAATTTTTGGCACCAGAGATTTGGTGGCTAGGTCCTTTTGGTGGCCTTCCTTGTCACGGGATGTGCGGTCATTTGTGCAGTCCTGTGGGACTTGTGCTCGAGCTAAGCCTCGCTTCATCGGTCCTTACAAGATATTGGAAATCCTTAATCCTGTGTCCTTTCGCTTGGATCTTCCGGTGTTGTTTGCCATTCACAACGTGTTCCATAGGTCTTTGTTGCGGCGGTACGTTGTACCTGTGGTTCCTTCTGTTGAGCCTCCTGCTCCGGTGTTGGTTGAGGGCGAGTTGGAGTACGTGGTGGAGAAGATCTTGGATTCTCGTCTCTCCAGACGGAGGCTTCAGTATCTGGTCAAGTGGAAGGGCTATGGTCAGGAGGATAATTCCTGGGTGGTTGCCTCTGATGTGCATGCGGCTGATTTAGTTCGTGCCTTTCACGCTGCTCATCCTGATCGCCCTGGTGGTCTTGGTGAGGGTTCGGTGACCCCTCCTTAAAGGGGGGTACTGTTGTGAATTAGACTTTTTTGGCTCCCTCTATTGGTCACTAGTGGTATGACTCTGGGATTGTCTTTCCCTAGTTTGGCACCCACCTGGGTCGTTAGTCCAGGGGTGTTGCTATATAGACTTCCTGAATTCTCAGTCTGGTGCCTGGCATCGTTGTAATCAGTCCTTTCTGTGTGCTCCTGTCTGCTGGTCCTGGTTCTTGCAAAATTAAGCTAAGTCCTGCTTCCTTGTTTTTTGGTTATTTGCATTGCTCTTATTTTTTGTCCAGCTTGTACTAAATGTGATTCCTGTTTTTGCTGGAAGCTCTAGGGGGCTGGTATTCTCCCCCCGGGCCGTTAGACGGTTCGGGGGTTCTTGAATATCCAGCGTGGAAATTTTGATAGGGTTTTTGCTGACCGTATAAGTCATCTTACTATATTCTGCTATTAGTCAGTGGGCCTCTCTTTGCTAAATACCTAGTTCATTCTTACGTTTGTCTTTTCTTCTTACCTCACCGTTATTATTTGTTGGGGGCTTGTATCCAACTTTTGGGGTCTTTTCTCTGGAGGCAAGAAAGGTCTATCTTTTCCCTTCTAGGGTTAGTTAGTTCTCCGGCTGGCGCGAGACTTCTAGAACCAACGTAGGCACGTTCCCCGGCTGCTTCTATTTGTGGTGCTAGGATTAGATATACGGTCAGCCCAGTTACCACTGCCCTATGAGCTGGTTTTTTGTGTTTGCAGACTTGGTATTTATTTCTGAGACCCTCTGCCATTGGGGTCATAACAGTACGCAGGTCGTGCTGCTGTATGCGGATGCTTCCGAATGCGTCGTTTTGACGATGCGGCAACCAGCGTAGGATGCAGCTTGTAGCAATTTTTTTTTCTCCGCATCATCAAAACGACGCATGCGGAAGCATCTGCATACAGCGGCACGACCTGCGTACCTAATGTTAAAGATAGGTACACAGGCCGCATGACGGTCGCATGCAGAAGTAGGCAGAGCTAGCGGCAGAGGTGCGGTCGAGGGCGGGGCTTCACGGAGGAAGTCCGCAGCCCTCCACAGCTCCTCCAAACGCTAGTGAGAAACTAGCCTTAGAGAGGTTGTCCGACCCCGAGATCCAACTTTTTTTTAAGCTAATCTGTGCTGCTTTGTAATATAAAACACCTCTATACATTTTATTTTTGTTTCTGCCTTCCGTTCCTCCTGAATTTCACTTCATTCCCTGCACCCACTTTGTTTACATGCGGCTTTACCAAACTTGACAACTCGCTGTGCTTTATTACCTAACCTCACAGCCAGAGCTGGCACCGCCTCAGTGACCAGCCCCCGACCTTTGCACACTCATTAGCTGTCAGTAATCTGCCCCTGTGCTGACCTCTGTCATTGAGTATTGGAAATAATAGAGCAGTGTCCTGTGTCTGTGGAAAGCAGCACAATCACTACACTCCACATCACATCCACAGTGGTGATAGAGCGTCACGTCTCCACGTCACAGTGGTGATAGAGCATCACATGTCTCCACATCACATCCACAGTGGTGATAGAGCATCACATGTTTCCACATCACAGTGGTTATAGAGTGTCACATGTCTCCACATCACATCCACAGTGGTGATAGAGCGTCACATGTCTCCACATCACAGTGGTTATAGAGCTTCACATGTCTCCACATCACATCCACAGTGGTAATAGAGCGTCACATGTCTCCACATCACAGTGGTTATAGAGCGACACATGTCTCCACATCATATCTACAGTGGTGATAGAGCTTCACATGTCCCCACATCACATCAACAGTAGTGATAGAGCGTCACATGTCTCCACATCACATCCACAGTGGTGATAGAGCGTCACATGTCTCCACATCACAGTGGTTATAGAGCGTCACATGTCTCCACATCACATCCTCAGTGGTGATAGAGCGTCACATGTCTCCACATCACGGTGGTACATTATACTCACCTATGTAGAAGCCTTTTCCTTCCTGGTTGGTCCAATCAGCGTAGTTATTCTCCTGCTGCCCCACACTGTGTGCTGCAGGGGAGGCTGAGGCAGGAGACAGGAGAGGGAGGGTCTGACAGAGAGTGAGGGCAGTTGCAACCAGTCTCTGCCAGACAGGAAACATCTAGTTGGGGAGTGAGCAGCTCCTCTAGAACCAGAAGAGAGCTGCTCACATGACGAAGTGTGATAACTAGGACACCATGCAGAATGCTGACAGGGAGTATATTACAAACTGCCAGCATTCTGCATCCTAGATACACAAACAAATTATACAGAATGCCCAGACAACCCTTTTAAGGGAGTGGGAAGAGAAAATGCAATCTGACCCTGGTCTATGAGATAAATATGTGCAATAACTAGGAACCCCTGTCTTTTTCGATTACTACATTCCCTCTTCCCTCTGCTCTGTGATGACATTTGGAATGTCCTACAGGTTTATAAAGTACAGTGTGTGGTGGACTTCTCTCTTCGACCGCCTTCAACAAAATATCATCCATGAAGTTTCCATCTCTGCCTGCGGTTCCTGTGCACTATGGCCGACGAAGATGAACTCTAGGAGCTGCTGAAAGCTAAGCTGTTGCAGGAAGGAGAGGGTCTGCTTTCCTGATTGCTGAAGTGCTTTAACGCCTTGGCTTGTTTTGCTGCAGTGCCTATTCAAATGAGGCATCAAATTGGTGCCAGTGGACCACTTGGTGCACCTGCCCCCAACATGTCTCAGTCCTAGCCTTGCCCCTAGCATCAGTAAGTTGTGTGGGCACACCCCTTAGTCGTTAACGTCACTAAAGCACCACTCTGTTCTAGGTGCACAGTCACTTCCATTTGAAGCGCTAGGCAGCACTTCTGCCCAAATACTGACCATGGCTTTACATTGTGTGCACTCAGCAGTCCCTCTCCTGCCTCTCCTATCATCTTATCATCTGACCCTTCAGTCCCTATCACAGGAAGTAGCCAAATAATAATCTTTATTTTTATATAGCGCTAACATATTGTGCAGCACTTTACAGACATTATCATCGCTGTCCCCGATGGGGCTCACAATCTAAAATCCCTTTCAGTATGTCTTTGGAATATGGGTGGAAACCGGAATGCCTGAAGGAGACACACACAAACACGGAGAGAACATACAAGCTCTTTGCAGATGCTGTCCTGGGTGGGGTTTGAACCCAGGACTCCAGTGCTACAAGGCTGCAGTGCTAACCACTAAGCCACCGTGCTGCCCCAAATCAGTTCTTCTGCTATGGAGAGGTCATCAGCTCCGCTAGATGCTGTGTCTCAGCTGCAGTCCCATCCCAGCAGACTTAGGTTAATAGATTTGTGATCACTGATGTGGAGCAGCACAATTTTATGATGCCCTTCAGCCAACCTCTCCATCTTTCACTTCACAACCCCCAATGCGGAGTAATGGGGCAGCTTTCACATGGTGTTGCGGGTGACGTGGGAAAGACCATAAGATGGTCAAGATCCTGCTCCATTCTGACTATTTTTCTTGGGCCTTGCCTTCAGTCATTATCATCATTAGGGTTGAGCGAAACGGATCGTTCATTTTCATAAGTCGCCGACTTTTGGCAAAGTCGGGTTTCATGAAACCCGACCCGATCCCAGCGTGGGATCGGCCATGCGGTACACGATCTTCGCGCCAAAGTCGCTTTTCCTATGACGCTTAAAGCGCCATTTCTCAGCCAATGTAGGTGCACGCAGAGTGTGGGCAGCGTGATGACATAGGTCCTGGTCCCCACCATCTTAGAGAAGGGCATGGCAGTGATTGGCTTGCTTTCTGCGGCGTCACAGGGGCTATAAAGGGGCGTTCCCGCCGACCGCCATGTTACTGCTGCTGATCTGAGCGTAGGGAGAGGTTGCTGCCGCTTCGTCAGAAGCAGGGATAGCGTTAGGCAGGGTAAATTAAGCCCCAAACCGCTTGTGCTGTAGCGATTTCCACTGTCCAACACCACCTTTTCTTTTTGGGACAGTGGAGGCTCGATTTCTGTGCAACAGCTCTGTAGGTTATAAGGCTCCCTGATAGCTGCGTTGCTGTGTGTACGCCGCTGTGCAAACCAACTGCTTTTTTCAAAGCACAAATCCTGTTGCTCCTTCCTTTCTGCACAGCTATCTTGTTTGTTTGTCCACACTTTTGACTTTTGTGTGCAGCAGTCCTTTTTATTGCTGCCTGACATACTTTTCTGATATAACTGTAGGGAGATAGTAATTGTAGTACAGTCCCTTTTTTTGTTTTTTTTGTTATATCTCTTCAAGCCACTTTTTGCCACAGAAAATATACTCTAATACAGTGGCCCAGATTTATTCACAATTCTCCCATAAAAAAAAATAAAAGTGGGAGATTAAGATTGGCAAATCTGCATTAGTGCCAGTCCTGTGTGTGGCATCGGTCTTTGTTTTTTCTGCCACAGAAAACCTACTGTGTAACAGTGGGCCTGATTTCTTCACAATTCTCCCAGAAAAAAAATAAAAGTGGGAGATTAAGATTGGCAAATCTGCATTAGTGCCAGTCCTGTGTGTGGCATCTGTCTTTGCTTTTCTGCCACAGAAAACCTACTGTGTAACAGTGGGCCTGATTTCTTCACAATTCTCCCAGAAAAAAAAATAAAAGTGGGAGATTAAGATTGGCAAATCTGCATTAGTGCCAGTCCTGTGTGTGGCATCTTTTTTTTTTTCTGCCACAGAAAACCTACTGTGTAGCAGTGGGCCTGATTTCTTCACAATTCTCCCAGAAAAAAAATAAAAGTGGGAGATTAAGATTGGCAAATCTGCATTAGTGCCAGTCCTGTGTGTGGCATCTGTCTTTGCTTTTCTGCCACAGAAAACCTACTGTGTAACAGTGGGCCTGATTTCTTCACAATTCTCCCAGAAAAAAAAATAAAAGTGGGAGATTAAGATTGGCAAATCTGCATTAGTGCCAGTCCTGTGTGTGGCATCTTTGTTTTTCTGCCACAGAAAACCTACTGTGTAACAGTGGGCCTGATTTCTTCACAACTCTCCCAGAAAAAAAAATAAAAGTGGGAGATTAAGATTGGCAAATCTGCATTAGTGCCAGTCCTGTGTGTGGCATCTTTTTTTTTTTCTGCCACAGAAAACCTACTGTGTAGCAGTGGGCCTGATTTCTTCACAATTCTCCCAGAAAAAAAATAAAAGTGGGAGATTAAGATTGGCAAATCTGCATTAGTGCCAGTCCTGTGTGTGGCATCTGTCTTTGCTTTTCTGCCACAGAAAACCTACTGTGTAACAGTGGGCCTGATTTCTTCACAATTCTCCCAGAAAAAAAAATAAAAGTGGGAGATTAAGATTGGCAAATCTGCATTAGTGCCAGTCCTGTGTGTGGCATCTTTGTTTTTCTGCCACAGAAAACCTACTGTGTAACAGTGGGCCTGATTTCTTCACAATTCTCCCAGAAAAAAAAATAAAAGTGGGAGATTAAGATTGGCAAATCTGCATTAGTGCCAGTCCTGTGTGTGGCATCTGTCTTTGTTTTTCTGGCACAGAAAACCTACTGTGTAACAGTGGGCCTGATTTCTTCACAATTCTCCCAGGAAAAAAAAATAAAAGTGGGAGATTAAGATTGGCAAATCTGCATTAGTGCCAGTCCTGTGTGTGGCATCTGTCTTTGTTTTTCTGCCACAGAAAACCTAGTGTGTAACAGTGGGCCTGATTTCTTCACAATTCTCCCAGAAAAAAAAAAAAAGTGGGAGATTAAGATTGGCAAATCTGCATTAGTGCCAGTCCTGTGTGTGGCATCTTTTTTTTTTTTCTGCCACAGAAAACCTACTGTGTAACAGTGGGCCTGATTTCTTCACAATTCTCCCAGAAAAAAAAAAAAAGTGGGAGATTAAGATTGGCAAATCTGCATTAGTGCCTGTCCTGTGTGTGGCATCTTTTTTTTTTTTCTGCCACAGAAAACCTACTGTGTAACAGTGGGCCTGATTTCTTCACAATTCTCCCAGAAAAAAAAAATAAAAGTGGGAGATTAAGATTGGCAAATCTGCATTAGTGCCAGTCCTGTGTGTGGCATCTGTCTTTGTTTTTCTGCCACAGAAAACCTACTCTGTAAAGGTACCTTCACACGAAACGACTTTGTAACGATATCGCTAGCGATCCGTGACGTTGCAGCATCCTCGCTAGCGATATCGTTTAGTTTGACACGCAGCAGCGATCAGGATCCTGCTGTGATGTCACTGGTCGCTGAATAAAGTCCAGAACTTTATTTGGTCGTCCGATCGCCGTGTATCGTTGTGTTTGAAAGCAAAAGCAACGATACCAGCGATGTTTTACACTGGTAACCAGGGTAAACATCGGGTTACCAAGCGCAGGGCCGCGCTTAGTAACCCGATGTTTACCCTGGTTACCAGCGTAAAAGTAAAAAAACCAAACAGTACATACTCACCTGCGCGTCCCCCAGCGTCTGCTTCCTGACACTTACTGAGCGCCGGCCCTAAAGTGAAAGTACAGCGGTGACGTCACCGCTGTGCTGTTAGGGCCGGAGCTCAGTCAGTGTCAGGAAGCAGACGCTGGGGGACGCGCAGGTGAGTATGTACTGTTTGTTTTTTTTACTTTTACGCTGGTAACCAGGGTAAACATCGGGTTACTAAGCGCGGCCCTGCGCTTAGCAACCCGATGTTTACCCTGGTTACCCGGGGACCTCGGCATCGTTGGTCGCTGGAGAGCGGTCTGTGTGACAGCTCCCCAGCGATCAAACAGCGACGCTGCAGCGATTGGCATCGTTGTCGCTATCGCTGCAGCGTCGCTTCGTGTGAAGGTACCTTAACAGTGGGCCTGATTTCTTCACAATTCTCCCAGAAAAAAAAATAAAAGTGGGAGATTAAGATTGGCAAATCTGCATTAGTGCCAGTCCTGTGTGTGGCATCTGTCTTTGTTTTTCTGGCACAGAAAACCTACTGTGTAACAGTGGGCCTGATTTCTTCACAATTCTCCCAGAAAAAAAAATAAAAGTGGGAGATTAAGATTGGCAAATCTGCATTAGTGCCAGTCCTGTGTGTGGCATTTTTTTTTTCTGCCACAGAAAACCTACTGTGTAACAGTGGGCCAGATTACATCACTTGTCTCACATATCCCCCAAAAAAATTAAAATAAAGGGAGAATAATCTTGCCAAACCTGTGCATCTGTGCGAGTGCTGTCTGTGGTATCTGTCAGTCATTTTGCGCCACAGGAACTATACCGTGATATAGTGGGCCTGATTCAATCCCTTGTCTCCCATATCAAAAAAAAGAGGGACATTTCTATTGCCAGTGTGTGCATCTGCGTCAGTCCGGCTAGTGCCATATGTGCCAGCCTGTTTCTGCTAATCAAACTGTGTTGTTGTGTAATACAGTGGGCCTGATTTTTCCCTGCATTCTCCCACACATAAAGAGGGACATTTCTATTGGCAGAGTTTTGATCTGCGTCACTCCTGTTAGTGCCATATCTGCCAGCCTCTTTCTGCTAATCAAACTGTGTTGTTATGTAATACAGTGGGCCTGATTTTTCCCTGGATTCTCCCACACATAAAGAGGGACATTTCTATTGCCAGTGTGTGCATCTGCGTCACTCCTGTTAGTGCCATATCTGCCAGCCTCTTTCTGCCAATCAAACTGTGTTGTTGTGTAATACAGTGGGCCTGATTTTTCACTGCATTCTCCCACACATAAAGAGGGACATTTCTATTGCCAGTGTTTTTATCTGCGTCACTCCTGTTAGTGCCATATCTGCCAGCCTCTTTCTGCTAATCAAACTGTGTTGTTGTGTAATACAGTGGGCCTGATTTTTCCCTGGATTCTCCCACACATAAAGAGGGACATTTCTATTGCCAGTGTGTGCATCTGCGTCACTCCTGTTAGTGCCATATCTGCCAGCCTCTTTCTGCCAATCAAACTGTCTACTGTAATATAGTGGGCCTGATTTTTCACTGCATTCTCCCACACACAAAGAGGGACATTTCTATTGCCAGTGTTTTTATCTGCATCACTCCTGTTAGTGCCATATCTGCCAGCCTCTTTCTGCCAATCAAACTGTATAGTGTAATACAGTGGGCCTCATTTTTCACTGCATTCTCCCACACATAAAAAAGGGAGATTTACATTCCCAACAAGTTCACGCACACCTTGTACCTGGTTTTACAGGACCACATAACGGTTGTTAGTTTGGTAACATTTTTCCAAAAATGAGGAAGTCTGGTGGAAGAGATCGTGGCCGTGGGCGGTCATTGGCAGCTGGTAATGATGGTAGTGGTGGTGGTCGTGGAGCATCAGGTGGTCGTGGGAAAAGCAGTATAGCCCCTAAGTCTCGAGTTGTTGAGCCAGCGTCCTCGTCTGGCTACACAAGGCCTCGAAGGCTCCCTTTTCTGGGAGTAGGAAAACCGCTTTTGAAGCCGGAGCAGCAGGAACAAGTATTGGCTTTCATTGCTGACTCTGCCTGTAGCTCTTTCGCCTCCTCCTCGGAAAGTGCCAAATGTCAGAGCAGTGCATCGTCAGTGGATGCTCCCGGTCAGGAACAAGTCACTTCCTTGTGTCCTTCACCCAGAACAACAGTGAAGGATGCGTCAGGCGACACAACTGGTTACTCCATGGAGCTGTTTACACATACCGTGCCTGGGTTAGAAAGGGAAATTGTTAACAGGCCATGCCCATTACAAGATGAATCGGACATGGAGTGCACAGATGCACAGCCACAGCCAGATTATTATGCTGTTCCTTTGACTCAGATCAGAACATTGCCCTCGCAGTGTACTGATCCAGAATTTGACCCCGATGAGACTATGGAGCCCCGTCACGATCGCTATAGCACCGGCTTACACGGTGACCCAGAGGAAGGTGCACAGAACATAGAAGAGGAGGTCATAGATGACCCAGTTGTTGACCCCGATTGGCAGCCATTGGGGGAACAGGGTGCAGGCGGCAGTAGCTCTGAAACGGAGGAGGAGGAGCCGCAGCAGGCATCAACATCGCAACAGGTTCCATCTGGCAGGCCCGTATCTGGCCAAAAACGTGTGGCAAAACCAAAACCAGTTGTAGGACAGCGTGGCCATCAGGTTAAAGTAGCTCAGTGTGCAATGCCTGAAAAGGTATCCGATAGGAAGAGTGCAGTCTGGAATTTTTTTAACCAAGATCCCAATGATCAGCGCAAAGTCATCTGTAAGAAATGCTCAAGGACCTTCAGCAGAGGTCAGAATGTTAAAAATGTAAATACAAGTTGCATGCATAGACATTTAACCACCATGCACTTGCAAGCCTGGACAAACTACCAAACGTCCCTTAACGTTGTAGCACCCTTTCACAATGAAGCTAGTCAGCAACGCGACATCCCTTCCCTCACTGTAAGCCCACCGTTTACCACACCACCTGCAGGTAATGTTGCGGTTTCGTCACAAGGCCAAAGCAGTCAGGGAATCACCAGGTTCGTGGTCGGAAAAACTGTATGTAGGGCACCATCAAGAATACTATCACCAACCCTCTCTCAGTCACCCATGTCCACCGACACCCCAGCTAGTTCCACCGTATGCAGCTCTCCAGTCCAGCTCACCCTACATGAGACTCTCGTTAGGAAAAGGAAGTACTCATCCTCGCATCCGCGTACACAGGGTTTGAACGCCCACATTGCTAGACTAATCTCGTTAGAGATGATGCCCTACCGGTTAGTTGAAACCGAAGCTTTCAAAGCCCTGATGGACTACGCTGTACCACGCTACGAGCTACCCAGTCGACACTTCTTTTCGAGAAAAGCCATCCCAGCCCTCCACCAGCATGTAAAAGACCGCATTGTCCATGCGCTCAGGCAATCTGTGAGTAGAAAGGTGCACCTGACAACAGATGCATGGACCAGTAGGCATGGCCAGGGGCATTACGTCTCCATCACGGCACACTGGGTTAATGTGGTGGATGCAGGGTCCACAGGGGACAGTAATATTGGGACAGTTCTGCCTAGCCCACGGTCTAGGAAACAGTTGGCTGTAGGCGTTCATCCCCCCTCCTCCTCCTCGTCCTCCAGCAGAAGCGAGAGCTCGTCCACAGACCGCAGTCGCACGACCACTCCATCCGCAGCTGCCACTGTTGCACACGAGGTGTCCAATTATGGAACAGCTAGTGGTAAGCGTCAGCAGGCTGTATTGGCAATGAAGTGTTTGGGCGACAACAGACACACCGCGGAAGTTCTGTCCGAGTTCTTGCAGCAAGAAACTCGGTCATGGCTGGGCACTGTACATCTTGAGGCAGGCAAGGTAGTGAGTGATAACGGAAGGAATTTTATGGCTGCCATAGCCCTTTCACAACTGAAACACATTCCTTGCCTGGCTCACACCTTAAACCTGGTGGTGCAGTGCTTCCTGAAAAGTTATCCGGGGTTACCCGACCTGCTGCTGAAAGTGCGCAGACTTTGCTCTCACATCCGCCGTTCGCCCGTACACTCCAGCCGTATGCAGAACCATCAGCGGTCTTTGAACCTTCCCCAGCATCGCCTAATCATCAACGTTGCAACAAGGTGGAACTCCACACTGCACATGCTTCATAGACTGTGCGAACAGAGGCGTGCTGTTATGTATTTGTGGGAGGATACACATACACGGGCAGGCAGTTGGATGGCAGACATGGAGTTGTCAGCTGTGCAGTGGTCGAAGCTCCAAGACCTGTGTCAAGTCCTTCAGTGTTTTGAGGAATGCACACGGCTGGTTAGTGCAGACAACGCCGTAATAAGCATGAGCATCCCCCTAATGCGTCTTCTGATGCAAAGTTTGACGCACATAAAGGAACAGGCGTCTGCAGCCGAGGAGGAGGGAAGCCTTGATGACAGTCAGCCATTGTCTGCTCAGGGAAGTCTACAGGACGAGGTGGCGGGCGAAGAGGAGGAGGACGAGGAGGATGATGGGGATGACTATTTTTTGGATGAGGAAGCTTTTCAGGGGGCAATAGAAACTGCTGGTGGTGCAAGGCCGTGTTCAGGGTTTTTGGGGGAGACAAGTGACGTTGATTTGCAAGAAAGTGCTCCTCAACCCAGCATATGCACTGACTTGACAACTGGAACATTGGCCCACATGGCGGATTATGCCTTGCGTATCCTCAAAAGGGACCCACGCATTATAAAAATGATGACAGATGACTATTACTGGTTGGCCTGCCTCCTTGATCCTCGCTATAAAGGCAAATTGCAAAATATCATGCCACATGAGAACCTCGAACAGATATTGGCAACCAAACAAGCTACTCTTGTAGACCGTTTGATTCAGGCATTCCCAGCACACAGCGCTGGTGATGGTTCTCACACGAGCTGCAGGGGGCAACAGGGCAGAGGTGTTAGAGGTGCACAGATCAGAAGTGGCATAGGACAGAGGGGTTTTCTGACCAGGTTGTGGAGTGATTTTGCAATGACCGCAGACACGACAGGGACAGCAGCATCCATTCAAAGTGACAGGAGACAACATTTGTCCAGTATGGTTACTAACTATTTTTCCTCCATTACCGATGTTCTCACTCAACCGTCATTCCCCTTTGATTACTGGGCATCCAAAATAGACACCTGGCCTGAATTGGCTGAATATGCATTGCGGGAGCTTGCTTGCCCAGCAGCTAGTGTGCTATCAGAAAGAGTATTCAGTGCTGCTGGTTCAATACTGACCGAAAAAAGGACTCGTCTGGCTACCCAAAATGTTGATGATCTAACCTTCATTAAAATTAACCACTCATGGATTTCAAATTATTTTGCCCCACCTTTCCCGGCTGACACCTAGTTTTTCTGTAAAAAGGTCTTGCTTTGGGACTGGTGTTACTGACTGCTCCAATCTCTTAATTTGCAGCTGCTGTTTGTCCAGCATACGACATGTTTACACCTCCCTAAATGGCCTAACTCCCCCCACGGGGCCGTGGTCTCGCCACTTGTCGCAAGCACCCATCAGAGTGCCGTTTGTCTGAAGAGGTGGGTGTGCCCACTTTTGGTCGACGGCACTGGCACTGGGTCCCTCATAGTACAATGAAGTGTGTCTGGCGGTGGTGGCGCGCACCCAACGTCAGACACACCGTTGTAACATGAGGAGCCCTGGGCTTGTACAGGAGAGAGTGTCCCCCCCCAAGGTCAAACAGTGCTCTACCACTTGCAAAATTATCTGTCGCTGCTCCACCACTGTTTAGTCTATGCGCTGAAATCCTTCCATGCCTGGCACAGACAATAACAATTTGTTGACATGTATGATGCTAGTTAAAATAGTCAGGGGCCCTGTCCTACATTTACACCAGTAAATACTTTGCGCCAAATTACAATGTCTGAAAGTCAGCATAGGAGCACACCCCTGTATCTAAGTATGCCACCCTGTTTTTGTTTGGGATACATTAACATCAATTTAGGTTTTGGGACTCGGAGTACTTACTGTGTCAGACACTCCTTCCAATTGTCCTCCGCTGACCACACCAATGCTGCCTGTGTACCCCTGCCACCTAATGGAAGCTGCATAGAGCCTATTTTATTATTTTAGGCCTAGGAATTCTGTCTGCGGTCCCTCCTTCCAATTGTCCTACGTTGACCACACCAATGCTGCCTGTGTACCCCTGCCACCTAATGGAAGCTGCATAGAGCCTATTTTATTATTTTAGGCCTAGGAAGTCTGTGTGCGGTCCCTCCTTCCAATTGTCCTCCACGGACCACACCAATGCTGCCTGTGTACCCCTGCCACCTAATGGAAGCTGCATAGAGCCTATTTTATTATTTTAGGCCTAGGAATTCTGTCTGCAGTCCCTCCTTCCAATTGTCCTACGTTGACCACATCAATGTTGCCTGTGTACCCCTGCCACCTAATGGAAGCTGCATAGAGCCTATTTTATTATTTTAGGCCTAGGAATTCTGTCTGCGGTCCCTCCTTCCAATTGTCCTACGTTGACCACACCAATGCTGCCTGTGTACCCCTGCCACCTAATGGAAGCTGCATAGAGCCTATTTTATTATTTTAGGCCTAGGAATTCTGTCTGCGGTCCCTCCTTCCAATTGTCCTACGTTGACCACACCAATGCTGCCTGTGTACCCCTGCCACCTAATGGAAGCTGCATAGAGCCTATTTTATTATTTTAGGCCTAGGAAGTCTGTGTGTTGTCCCTCCTTCCAATTGTCCTCTACTGACCACACCAATGCTGCCTGTGTACCCCTGCCACCTAATGGAAGCTGCATAGAGCCTATTTTATTATTTTAGGCCTAGGAATTCTGTCTGCGGTCCCTCCTTCCAATTGTCCTCCGCTGACCACACCAATGCTGCCTGTGTACCCCTGCCACCTAATGGAAGCTGCATAGAGCCTATTTTATTATTTTAGGCCTAGGAATTCTGTCTGCGGTCCCTCCTTCCAATTGTCCTACGTTGACCAAACCAATGCTGCCTGTGTACCCCTGCGACCTAATGGAAGCTGCATAGAGCCTATTTTACTATTTTAGGCCTAGGAAGTCTGTCTGCGATCCCTCCTTCCAATTGTCCTCCGCTGACCACACCAATGCTGCCTGTGTACCCCTGAAACTAATTTAAAAATGCATAGAGCCAACTTTTTAAGTTAACACATACTACCTTTGTCTGTCTGCGGCGCCACTCAATCACGCTGTCCTCCACTGAAAAAGCTGAACTTCAACCTTCAGGCTCTCATTAAGTATTTTTTAATGTCACACTGCAGTTGGCCTACTACTTTGGTTGGGTCCTAGTAACGGTGTCTGCCGCTCCTTGGTGTTCCCCTCCTCCTTGGTGTTCTCCTCCAGGTTTCCTTGTCTGAGCTTCAACCTTCAGGCTCTCATTAAGTATTTTTTAATGTCACACTGCAGTTGGCCTACTACTTTGGTTGGGTCCTAGTAACGGTGTCTGCCGCTCCTTGGTGTTCTCCTCCTCCTTGGTGTTCTCCTCCAGGTTTCCTTGTCTGAGCTTCAACCTTCAGGCTCTCAGGCTTTCGGCCTATAGTAGCAGATATTAAACTGCATTTGGCCTTCAACTTTGGTTGGGCCCTACTAACGGTGTGTTGCGCTCCCTGGTGTTGTCCTCCACTGTATAAAGCTGAGCTTCAGTCTTTAGGCTTTCGGCCTATAGTAGCAGATATTAAACTGCATTTGGCCTACTAGTGTGGTTGGGCCCTTAAAATGGTGTCTGCTGCTCCTGGGTTTGCTCCTCCACTGAACAAAGCAATGCCGCCTGTTTAGTCCTGTTACCAATTTTGAACTGCATTTAGCCTACTTTATTCTTTGGCCCTATATCTGTGTTTCCTCCTCATCCTGCCCATTGCCCAGCCACTGCTAGATGAGTCTGCTGGTACATTGACCCAGACCACTACATTCCCCTTGCACTCTACACAGCCAGAATCTGACCCTGCTGAAAGTAAGGTTCCCCTTCCCGCATGCTATACCACCTTACACAGGGACAAAGAGGAAGGTGCAGATGAAAGTGCAGGTTCCTTCATCAGGTGGGGGGGCATACTCGTTGGCGACGTCACTGGCACAGGGCCCCTCAGAGTACGCAAAAGTGTTGCTGCCGGTGGGAGGCGCCCCGCCATGCAAACACACCGCTGTACTTTGAGGGGCCCTGTGCCAGTGCCAATGCCAACGAGTGGGCCCCCCCTGCTTGCTTAGGATCACAGCACTTGCAAACTTGACATACTTACCTCTCACTGCTCCACCGCCGTGACGTAGTCCTCGTTTCGTGGGCCCACTAAAAACTTGAACCAGCCCTACCCCCCACAACTTTAGCCAAATGACCCCCAATTTCCAATGCCTATCTATTATTATAAAGTAAATTAAGATTGACAAGCTTCAGTAACAAGAATGGATGTTTTTGCCATTAAAATGGGCACTGTAGGTGTTTTCCTGGCCTCCACTCACTGCCGACTATGCTTCCCCATTGACTTGCATTAGGTTTCATGTTTCGGTTTATCCCCGACTTTTCGCGATAATCGGCCGACTTCACTCGACTCGACTTTTGACAAAGTCGGGTTTTGCAAAACCCGACTCGACCCCGAAAAAGTAAAAGTCGCTCAACCCTAATCATCATCGTAGGGCTGCTGTTCATCATTGTCATTGTTCCTGTCCCCGTTCCAGGTCATTGCGCAGTATTAGAGGTGATATTCTAGTAGCCATTCCAGATCTTCTCCTGCAAGGTCAGTATCACCGGCACGGTTGTTTAGCTGATGGCAGTGAATTACCGAAGCAATGACTGCCATTCAGCTGCTAGTGGTAAGTAAAATTGTACTGGGATGTGCAGGGGACACTGACAAAAATCTAGTTCTAGCACTAAGGGAATTACACAGTTACAAGCATTACAGCCTTTCCTCTACAGCAGTGTTCCCCAACTCCAGTCCTCAGGAGCCACCAACAGGTTGTGTTTTCAGGATTTCCTTAGTATGGCCCAGGTGATGGAATTGTTGCCTGTCTAGATGATGGAATTATCACCTGGGCAGTGCTGAGGAAATCCAGAAAATGACCCGTTGGTGGCTCTTGAGGACCGAAAATGGGGAACACTGCTCTACAGCTTCTCCTTCAAGAGGTTATCCAAGACTTTTTTTCTTCAGGGGCTAAGAATGTACATGCAGGTAGTTGCTAACTACATATCTGTTCTAACTGGAACTGATCTTTGCTGGCTCCTGCAACTTGCATTGACGTCAGGTCGACAGAGCAACTTCTTTTCTTTTCTTCCACTCTACTCTGTTGATGGGGCGTCTCTGACCGCTGGCTCTCTGCTGTAGAGCTAGAGAGCAGCCAGGACAGGATGGAGCTTGACTGCGCCCCCCGGTCAAATTCAGCAAAGCTGCCAGAATTTTGTATGTCAGAAATATTTCTCAAGCCACTGACTGGAGTACCATTTCTGGTGAAGCACTCGGAGATGCATGCCACTGAAAAGATGCACCAAATTCATTAAGTGGCAAACACCAGTCTTAATGAATTGGCCCCAATGCATGCCATTCTAGAATCAAGAAAACACAGAGCTGTTTGTTGGAATGGAAATAACAAGCTAGAATTCTGGCTGTAAGTGAACCTGTCCTGTGGGAGTTCGGAGTTGGGCATATCATTTCAGTCCCAATGGTGTTCTTTGTTGGTTTAACCATAAAAGTTATGTTGGTTGTAATGGTGTTTAGTGCACATGAGAATTAAAAGCTCTAGCTAACCTCTGCCCATCCAAAAAGAAATGTGCTGGTTTGCTATGTTTATTCACGCTGGGTTGGAGAAAGGGATGTTGCATATACGCTCACCACAGTCTAGACAAGTGAGTAGACTGTGGTAAAGTTCAAGAGGTTAATTTCCAACGCTGTTAAGACATTCACTGCTACTTTTGTAATAACCCGGTATCTTATTACTTGCTGATTCAGTTGTTACTTCATACACTGGCTCATCAAAAATGTATCCTTTTATTACTTGCCAGTACCTCTAGATGGCAGAATAGTCCATTGAAAGTCTACACGCAAGTCAAATACACAAAGTATTCAGACCCCTTTAAATTTTTCACTCTTTGTTTCATTGCAGCCATTTGGTAAATTCAAAAAAGTTCATTTTTTTTTCAAATTAATGTACACTCTGCACGCCATCTTGACTGAAAAAAACAGAAATGTAGAAATTTTGGCAAATTTAATAAAAAAGAAAAACTGAAATATCACATGGTTATAAGTATTCAGACCTATTCAGACGTTTATTGCAGTCCAGCTGTGTTTAGTTATACTGATAGGACTTGATTTGGAAAGGCACACACCTGTCTACATAAGACCTCACAGCACACAGAGCATGTCAGACCAAATGAGAATCATGAGGTCAAAGGAACTGGCCAAGGATCTCAGAGACAGAATTGTGGCAAGGCACAGATCTGGCCAAGGTTACAACAGAATTAATGCAGTACTCAAGATTCCTAAGAGCACAGTGACCTCCATAATCTTTAAATGGAAGAAGTTTGGGACCACCAGAAGTCTTCCTAGACCTGGCCGTCCAGCCAAACTGAGCAATTGTGGGAGAAGAGCCTTGGTTAGAGAGGTAAAAAAGAACCCCAAGATCACTGTGGCTGAGCTCCAGAGTTGCGGTAGGGAGATGGGAGAAAGTTCCACAAAGTCAACTATCACTGGAACCCTCTACCAGTCGGGCCTTTATGGCAGAGTGGTCTGACGGAAGCCTCTCCTCAGTGCAAGACATATGAAAGCCTGCATAGAGTTTGCTAAAAAATGCATGAAGGACTCCCTGACTATGAGAAATAAGATTCTCTGGTCTGATGAGATGAAGATAGACCTTTTTGGTGATAAATCTAAGTGGTATGTGTGGAGAAAACCATGCACTGCTCATCACCTGCCCAATACAATCCCAACAGTGAAACATGGTGGTGGTGGCAGCATCATGCTATGGGAGTGTTTTTCAGCTGCAGGGACAGGATGACTGGTTGTCATTGAAGGAAACATGAATGCGGCCAAGTACAGAGTTATCCTGGATGAAAACCTCTTCCAGAGTGCTCTGGACCTCAGACTTGGCTGAAGGTTCACCTTCCAACAATGACCCTAAGCATACAGCTAAAATAACATAAGAGTGGCTTTAGAACAACTCTGTGACCATTCTTGACTGGCCCAGCCAGAGCCCTGACCTAAACCCAATTGAACATCTCTGGAGAGACCTGAAAATGGCTGTCCACCAACATTCACCATCCAACCTGACGGAACTGGAGAGGATCTGCAAGGAAGAATGGCAAAGGATCCCCAAATCCAGGTGTGAAAAACTTGTTGCATCATTCCCAAGACGACTCATGGCTGTACTAGCTCAAAAGGGTGAGGGTGCTTCTACTCAATACTGAGCAAAAGGTCTGAATACTTATGACCATGTGATATTTAAGTTTTTATTTTTTAATAAATTTGCAAAAATTACTACATTCCTGTTTTTTTTCAGCCAAGATGGTGCAGATTGTACATTAACCCCTTAAGCCCCAAGGATGGTTTGCACTTTAATGACCGGGCCAATTTTTACAATTCTGACCACTGTCCTTTTATGAGGTTATAACTCTGGAACGCTTCAACGGATCTTGGCGATTCTGACACTGTTTTCTCGTGACATATTGTACTTCATGTTAGTGGTAAAATTTCTTCGATATAATCTGCGTTTATTTGTGAAGAAAACGGAAATTTGGCGAAAATTTGGAAAATTTTGCAATTTTACAACTTTGAATTTTTATGCCCTTAAATCACAGAGATATGTCACACAAAATAATTAATAAGTAACATTTCCCCCATGTCTACTTTACATCAGCTCAATTTTGGAACCAAAATTTTTTTTTGTTAGGGAGTTATAAGGGTTAAAAGTTGACCAGCAATTTCTCATTTTTACAACACCAATATTTTTTAGGGACCACATCACATTTGAAGTCATTTTGAGGGGTCTATATGATAGAAAATAACCAAGTGTGACACCATTCTAAAAACTGCACCCCCCATAGTGCTGAAAACCACATTCAAGAAGTTTATTAACCCTTCAGGTGTTTTACAGGAATTTTTGGAATGTTTTAAAAAAATGAACATTTAACTTTTTTTTTACTAAAAATTTACTTCAGCTCCAAGTTGTTTTATTTTACTAAGGGTAACAGGAGAAAATGGACCCCAAGAGTTGTTGTACAATTTGTTCTGAGTACGCTGATACCCCATATGTGGGGGTAAACCACTGTTTGGGTGCATGGCAGAGCTCGGAAGGAAAGGAGCGCCCTTTGACTTTTCAATGCAAAATTGACTGGAATTGAGAAGGGATGCCATGTTGCGTTTGGAGAGCCCCTGATGTGCCTAAACATTGAAACCCCCCACAAGTGACAACATTTTGGAAAGTAGACCCCCTAAGGAACTTATCTAGATGTGTGGTGAGCACTTTAACCCACCAAGTGCTTCACAGAAGTTTATAATGCAGAGCCGTAAAAATAAAAAATAATATTTTTTCACAAATATGATTTTTCGCCCCCAATTTTTTATTTTCCCAAGGGTAAGAGAAGAAATTGGACCCCAAAAGTTGTTGTGCCATTTGTTCTGAGTACACCGATACCTCATATGTGGGGGTAAACCACTGTTTGGGCGCATGGCAGAGCTCGGAAGGGCAGGAGCGCCGTTTGACTTTTCAATGCAAAATTGACTGGAATTGAGATGGGACGCCATGTTGCGTTTGGAGAGCCCCTGATGTGCCTAAACATTGAAACCCCCCATAAGTGGCACCATTTTTGAAAGTAGACCCCCTAAGGAACTTATCTAGATGTGTGCACATGAAAGAACATCAGCCGTAAATCACATGAAAAAATGGCGACTCAACCATGAATATTACACAAAAAGGAGAACCATGAGTCAAAGAATTGCCAAAAAAGATTATAACCAAAAATACAAAATTTATTGAAGACACATAAATGTCATAAGTAAAATATTACCATATAAGACAAAGTGACAGTTGAGTGACTAAATCCGTGGATACAATAGTGAACTGAAAGCACAGTCCGGGACAGTAACATACTAAATTCTTAACTCATAAACATACAGCAAAATATGCTGTCAGCAAGTGCACATAAGAATGTTTACTGATGTCAGGAGGCCTGGCTAAATAGTATAAGCGCATGCATAAGTTCTATAATAATAGCCATGAGCCAAAGTGCACATAATACAAGTAAAAAGATTAATTACCCATGTGGAGTGAAATAAAGGTCCCTTCCGGATCCCAGTCACATACCCCAACGCGCGTTTCGCGTTCGATAGTTACCGCTTCCTCAGGGGGCGTGGCTTAATTAAGATCTCCGTCCCATATAAATAGTGGTCACATCCGATCATGTGACCCAGTGAAAATAGTGTGTGCGCATGCGTGAACCGCACGCAGAGCCTAATGTATGCGTCCCAGACCTCACCCCCATCCAGCCGACACCGGTCATGTGAGCGGGCAGGCGCCACGCCCACAACACATGACACGGGACCGCTGTCAGAGGGAAAGCCAAGAGCGCAGTAAGCACCGCATGCCGGCGGGCAGATAGCCATACTATATAAATATAAAGTGACAGTGCTAAAAGTGCAGAAGTGAGTTAGAATAGAATGTGTATTAACATTCTTATATTTATAATGTAACGCAAAATAATGCGCATGCGTAAAAAGTAATAATAGTGATTAAGTCCCCAATATCCCACCCCTATGATCCCACAATGGATCCCGGCCATAACCCCGCCCCATGACCGAGGTCCAACAGACCAGAGGGGAACCGGGCAGGGGAATATATGATTCCAAAAGTGTGCTTATTGCAAAGATGTGAGAGGACAAACATAAATGGTAATAATAATGACAAACACAATCATAAAATATCCCAGCAATGCACATAAGAAGGCCCGCAATTGGGGACATACATAGTGACACAATATCCAACATGCAGATTGAAACGATAACGAATGAAGCAATGTATATATTACTCCCATATAACAGGTCTTCTGTTGGTTATCATTACGGTAGCTGTTATTAATAGCTCTATGCATTCAAAATTCGCCACAGTTATATTGTCCACTTTCAGATCTTTATAATCCTCGGTTCGAGGGTAAGGTTATGAATATTTCAGTCACATTCCATCTTCATATTGATGTCCACAAAGACAGACGTCAAATGGGCATAGTTAGGATAATAAACACACTAAAAATATGAAACAGAGACACAAAATTAAAAAACTGATAGGACATGGTGGAGACTACAGGAAAGAGAATAAACATGTATATCTCCATCAAAGATAAGAGGAGAATCCATGCGCTTCATTAAGACCTATGGGCGTCATTGTGCCCAGTGTGGTAATCCAGCGGCATTCTCTCTGTGCCAGAATGCGCTTAACATTTCCACCTCTAATGCCACACTGGACGAGATCAATTCCACGTACCATAAAGGACTTCGGGTTGCACCCATGAAACTGTCGAAAATGACGTGGTATGGTTTTCAATTGTGTCATGTCTGTCTCATTTTTAGCAGCCATTATGTCACGCACATGTTCTCGAGTGCGTGTGCCCAAACGACATGTTAGACCAATGTAAATTTTTGGGCAGCTGCATACAGCGTAATATACAACCTGAATGGTATTACAGGTTATATGGTAATTGATAGAAAAAGTTTTTTTACCATCCGCTGAATCAAAAGTAGCAATGCGACAGACATTTTGACAAGAGACACAATCACCACATGGAAAACAGCCATGAGGTGGCCCACCAGATCCAAAGTTGTATGTATTCACCTTGGGGACATAGTGACTTGACACCAACAGATCCTTGAGATTTTTGCTGCGTCTTGCGGTCATTGAGGGACATTTTGTAAGGCATTTAGAGAGCAATGGATCACTTTGGAGAATGCTCCAATGTTTTTGGAGACAGTCTCTCATAGTAGACCATTCACGATTGTAAGTGGAAATAAATCTTACCACATTTTGTTGTTCAATGGCTTTCATGCTCTTTTTACCGGAGCACAGCAATTCATCACGCGGTACATATTTAGCTCTTAGGTACCCTTTGTTGATGCTTCTATTGCTGTACCCCCTAGTTTGAAATCTGACCTTAAGATCTGCTGCCTGCGCCTCAAATTTGGTGGTGGAGGAGCAGATCCGCTTCATCCTAAGATGCTGACCAACTGGGATGGCTTTGATTGTGCTATAAGGATGGCCTGATTCCGCATGCAAGAGTGAGTTGACCGACGTGGATTTCCTGAAGACATCAGTCTGCAGATAACGGTCACCATCGACCTCAATCTTGATGTCCAGAAAATCCACCTCGGTCTTACTCATTTGATACGTCAGTTTAATATTATACGTATTCTCATTAAGTCATTAAGTTGATGCATGAACTCATATAGAGCCTCATCAGGTCCTTGCCATATGATGAATAAATCATCAATATAGCGCAGCCAGCACTGCACATGGTCCGCGGCCCGCGGCCCTCCCCCGCCAAAAATCTCCCTTTCCCAATACCCCAGGAAGAGATTGGCGAAAGAGGGCGCACAGGCCGCGTTTAGATGTTAAATTATCATGTCTACGTCTTGTTGAGATTTTTAAACACCTGGGATACAATTGGAGGAGGATATGTGCCTTGTTACCGCAGATATACAATCCTTATATACTTGTATTGGTCATGGGGATGGGTTGGAGGCGGTCCGCTTCTTCCTGGATGCCAGCAACTGGGATGGAGCTATTTGTGAATTGGTCATGGAACTCTTGACATTTATTTTGACCAAAAACTTTTTTGTTTTTAAGGATGTTTTTTATTTGCAGCAGCGCGGCACTGCCATGGGCTTTAGCCCCAACCCTAACCCTAACTATAGCCCCAGCCCTAACCCTAACTTTAGCCCCAGCTCTAACTGTAGCCCTAACCCTAACTGTAGCCCTAACCCTAGCCCCAACCCTATCCCCAACCCTAACCCTAGCTCCACCCCTAACCCCAACTCTAGCCCCAACCCTAGCCCCAACCCTAGCCCTAACCCTAGCCCTAACCCTAGCCCTAACCCTACCCTAGCCCTAACCCTAATCCTAGCCCTAACCCTAGCCCTAACCCTAGCCCTATGTTGTGAACTCTGTTTCCGGGCTCCCTCCTGTGGTCGTGAGTGGTACTGTGTGAGTTCTCTCTTTGGGATCCCCCTGGTGGCTCTTTTTGTTATTTTGCAGGTTTCTGGCTGGGATCAGCTGTCTCGTCATCTGCTAGTCAGGTTTACTATTTAATCCACCTGGTCCTTCATTCCTTGCCTGTTGTCGTTGTATTCAGTGCTATTCTGATTGCTCCTGTCTACATCCGTTATCAGTCTCTCAAGAGAAGCTTTTGTTTGTTTGTTTTGTTTGTTTCGTTTGCTTATTTTTGCTCATCTGTGTTCAAGATGTTTCCTAGTATATGATGAGTTTTGTCCAGCTTGCTAATATGTGATTTTCTTGTTTGCTGGTGCTCTGGGGGGCTGAGTTGCTCCCCCCACATCGTTAGTTGGTGTGGGGGTTCTCGCATTCTCTGCGTGGATATTTTTGCATAGGGTTTTTTTACTGACCACACAGATCCCTTGCTATTTTCTGCTATCTAGCATTAGCGGGCCTCATTTGCTCAACCTGTTTCATCTCTGCGTTTATCTTTTCCTCTTAACTCACCGTTATTATTTGTGGGGGGCTTCTATATCTCTGGGGTTATTTCTCTGAGGCAAGTGAGGTCTTTACTTTCTCTTTAGGGGTAGTCAGTTTCTCAGGCCGTGAAGAGACGTCTAGGATTTCAGGAAACGTTCCACGGCTGCCTATAGTGTTTGCGGTTAGGATCAGGTTTGCGGTCAGTCCAGTTACCACATCCCCAGAGCTCGTCCTATTATCTTCTACTTAGCTGGTTAGATTTGTGATCCTAAGCCACTGAGGATCATAACAGTACAAAGCCAAAAAGTGTTTAATGCATCGCAGGAGTGGGATAAGAGAAGTCCTGAGTACAATTTTTTTTTTTTTTCCTCTCCCTTTGCTGCAGTCTGTCCAGCTTCTCTCATCCCCTTAATCTCTGGGTGGCTTTAAGTTCAGCTGCAGACATGGATATTCAGAGTCTGACTTCTAGTGTGGATCATCTTGCTGAAAGGGTGCAAAGCATTCAGGATTTTATTGTTCACAGTCCTGTGTCTGAGCCAAATGTACCTATTCCTGAGTTGTTTTCTGGAGATAGATCTAGGTTTCTGAATTTTAACCCCTTCATGACCCAGCCTATTTTGGCCTTAATGACCTTGCCATTTTTTGCAATTCTGACCAGTGTCCCTTTATGAGGTAATAACTCAGGAACGCTTCAACGGATCCTAGTGATTCTGAGTTTGTTTTTTCGTGACATATTGGGCTTCATGTTAGTGTTAAATTTAGGTCGATAATTTCTGAGTTTATTTGTGAAAAAAACGGAAATTTGGCGAAAATTTTGAAAATGTTGCAATTTTCACATTTTGAATTTGTATTCTGTTAAACCAGAGAGTTATGTGACACAAAATAGTTAATAAATAACATTTCCCACATGTCTACTTTACATCAGCACAATTTTGGAAATAAATTTTTTTTTTGCTAGGAAGTTATAAGGGTTAAAATTTGACCAGTGATTTCTCATTTTTACAACAAAATTTACAAAACCATTTTTTTTAGGGACCACCTCACATTTGAAGTCAGTTTGAGGGTTCTATATGGCTGAAAATACCCAAAAGTGACACCATTCTAAAAACTGCACCCCTCAAGGTGCTCAAAACCACATTCAAGAAGTTTATTAACCCTTCAGGTGTTTCACAGCAGCAGAAGCAACATGGAAGGAAAAAATGAACATTTAACTTTTTAGTCACAAAAATGATCTTTTAGCAACAATTTTTTTATTTTCCCAGCGGTAAAAGGAGAAACTGGACCACGGACGTTGTTGTCCAATTTGTCCTGAGTACGCTGATACCTCATATGTGGGGGTAAACCACTGTTTGGGCACACGGCAGGGCTCGGAAGGGAAGGAGCGCCATTTGACTTTTTGAATGAAAAATTGGCTCCAATCTTTAGCGGACACCATGTCACGTTTGGAGAGCCCCCGTGTGCCTAAACATTGGAGCTCCCCCACAAGTGACCCCATTTTGGAAACTAGACCCCCCAAGGATCTTATCTAGAAGCATAGTGAGCACTTTAAACCCCCAGGTGCTTCACAAATTGATCCGTAAAAATGAAAAAGTACTTTTTTTTCACAAAAAAATTATTTTTGCCTCAATTTTTTCATTTTCACATGGGCAACAGGATAAAATGGATCATAAATTTTGTTGGGCAATTTCTCCTGAGTACACCAATACCTCACATGTGGGGGTAAACCACTGTTTGGGCACATGGTAAGGCTCGGAAGGGAAGGAGCGCCATTTGACTTTTTGAATGAAAAATTATCTCCATCGTTAGCGGACACCATGTCGCGTTTGGAAAGCCCCTGTGTGCCTAAACATTGGAGCTCCTCCACAAGTGACCCCATTTTGGAAACTAGACCCCCCAAGGAACTCATCTAGAGGCATAGTGAGCACTTTAAACCCCCAGGTGCTTCACAAATTGATCCGCAAAAATGAAAAAGTACTTTTTTTTTCACACAAAATTTCTTTTAGCCTCAATTCTTTCATTTTCACATGGGCAACAGGATAAAATGGATCCTAAAATTTGTTGGGCAATTTCTCCTGAGTATGCCGATTCCTCATATGTGGGAGTAAACCACTGTTTGGGTGCACGGCAAGGCTCGGAAGGGGAGGCGTGCCATTTGACTTTTTGAATGGAAAATTAGCTCCAATCGTTAGCGGACACCATGTCGCGTTTGGAGAGCCCCTGTGTGCCTAAACATTGGAGCTCCCCTACAAGTGACCCCATTTTGGAAACTAGACCCCCCAAGGAACTTATCTAGATGCATAGTGAGCACTTATAACCCCCAGGTGCTTCACAGAAGTTTATAACGCAGAGCCGTGAAAATAAAAAAATAATTTTTCTTTCCTCAAAAATGATTTTTAGCCCAGATTTTTTTATTTTCCCAAGGGTAATAGGAGAAATTGGATCCCAAATGTTGTTGTCCAGTTTGTCCTGAGTACGATGATACCCCATATGTGGGGGTAAACCACTGTTTGGGCGCACGGCAGGGCTCGGAAGGGAAGGCACGCCATTTGGCTTTTTGAATGGAAAATTAGCTCCAATCATTAGCGGACACCATGTCGCGTTTGGAGAGCCCCTGTGTGCCTAAACATTGGAGCTCCCGCACAAGTGACCCCATTTTGGAAACTAGACCTCCCAAGGAACTAATCTAGATGTGTGGTGAGCACTTTGAACCCCCAAGTGCTTCACAGAAGTTTATAACGCAGAGCCGTGAAAATAAAAAATGTGTTTCCTTTCCTCAAAAATATTTTTTTAGCCCAGAATTTTTTTATTTTTGCAAGAGTAACAGGAGAAATTGGACCCCAAAAGTTGTTGTCCAGTTTCTCCTGAGTACGCTGATACCCCATATGTGGGGGTAAACCACTGTTTTGGCACACGTCGGGGTTCGGAAGGGAAGTAGTGACGTTTTGAAATGCAGACTTTGATGGAATGCTCTGCGGGCATCAGGTTGCGTTTGCAGAGCCCCTGATGTGCCTAAACAGTAGGAACTCCCTACAAGTGACTCCATTTTGGAAACTAGACCCCCAAGGGAACTTATCTAGATGTGTGGTGAGCACTTTGAACCCCCAAGTGCTTCACAGAAGTTTATAACGCAGAGCCGTGAAAATAAAAAATGTGTTTCCTTTCCTCAAAAATATTTTTTTAGCCCAGAATTTTTTTATTTTTGCAAGAGTAACAGGAGAAATTGGACCCCAAAAGTTGTTGTCCAGTTTCTCCTGAGTACGCTGATACCCCATATGTGGGGGTAAACCACTGTTTTGGCACACGTCGGGGTTCGGAAGGGAAGTAGTGACGTTTTGAAATGCAGACTTTGATGGAATGCTCTGCGGGCATCAGGTTGCGTTTGCAGAGCCCCTGATGTGCCTAAACAGTAGGAACTCCCTACAAGTGACTCCATTTTGGAAACTAGACCCCCAAGGGAACTTATCTAGATGTGTGGTGAGCACTTTGAACCCCCAAGTGCTTCACAGAAGTTTACAACGCAGAGCCGTGAAAATAAAAAATCATTTTTCTTTCCTCAAAAAAGATGTTTTAGCAAGCAATTTTTTATTTTCACAAGGGTAACAGGAGAATTTGGACCCCAATATTTGTTGCCCAGTTTGTTGTGAGTACGCTCATACCCCATATGTGGGGGTAAACCACTGTTTGGGTGCACGTCAGGGCTCGGAAGGGAAGTAGTGACATTTGAAATGCAGACTTTGATGGAATGGTCTGCGGGCGTCACATTGCATTTGCAGAGCCCCTGATGTGCCTAAACAGTAGAAACACCCCACAAGTGACCCCATTTTGGAAACTAGACCCCCGAAGGAACTTAACTAGATGTGTGGTGAGCACTTTCAACCCCCAAGTGCTTCACAGAAGTTTATAACGCAGAGCCGTGAAAATAAAAAATAATTGTTCTTTCCTCAAAAATTATGTTTTAGCAAGTAATTTTTTATTTTTGCAAGGGTAACAGGAGAAATTGGACCCCAACAGTTGTTGCCCAGTTTGTCCTGAGTACGCTGGTACCCCAAATGTGGGGGTAAACCACTGTTTGGGCGCACGTCGGGGCTTGGAAGGGCGGGAGCACCATTTGACTTTTTGAACGCAAGATTGGCTGGAATCAATGGTGGCGCCATGTTGCGTTTGGAGACCCCTGATGTGCCTAAACAGTGGAAACCCCTCAATTCTAACTTCAACACTAACCCCAACACACCCCTAATCCTAATCCCAACTGTAGCCATAACCCTAATCACAACCCTAACCCCAACACACCCCTAACCACAACCCTAACCGCAACACACCCGTAACCCTAATTCCAACCCTAATCCTAACCCTAATCCCAACCGTAACCCTAATCCCAACCCTAACCACAACTGTAACCCCAACACACCCCTAACCCTATCCGTAACCCTAACCACAAGCCTAATCTTAACCCTATTTCAAACCCTAGCCCTAATTCCAACCCTAACTCTAATTCCAACCCTAACCCTAAGGCTATGTGCCCACGTTGCGGATTCGTGTGAGATTTTTCCGCACGATTTTTGAAAAATCTGCAGGTAAAAGGCACTGCGTTTTACCTGCGGATTTACAGCAGATTTCCAGTGTTGTTTTGTGCGGATTTCACCTGCGGATTCCTATTGAGGAACAGGTGTAAAACGCTGCGGAATCCGCACAAAGAATTGACATGCTGCGGAAAATACAACGCAGCGTTTCTGCACGGAATTTTTCGCACCATGGGCACAGCGGATTTGGTTTTCCTTAGGTGTACATGGTACTGTAAACTTGATGGAAAACTGCTTCGAATTCGCAGCGGCCAATCCGCTACGGATCCGCTGCCAATCCGCTGCGGATCCGCGGCCAATCCGCTGCGGATCCGCTGCCGATCCGCTGCGGATCCGCTGCCGATCCGCTGCGGATCCGCGGCCGATCCGCTGCGGATCCGCGGCCGATCCGCTGCGGATCCGCTGCCGATCCGCTGCGGATCCGCGGCCGATCCGCTGCGGATCCGCGGCCGATCCGCTGCGGATCCGCGGCCGATCCGCTGCGGATCCGCGGCCGATCCGCTCTGTGTGCACATGCCATAACCCTACCCCTAACCCTACCCATAACCCTAACCCTACCCCTAACCCTACCCCTAGTTCTAACCCTAGTTCTAACCCTAACCCTAGTGGAAAAAAAAATAAATAAAAATTCTTTATTTTATTATTGTCCCTATGGGGGTGATAAAGGGGGGGGGGGGTTATTTATTATTTTTTTTATTTTGATCGCTGTGATAGAACCTACCACAGCGATCAAAATGTACCTGTAAGGAATCTGCCGACTGGCAGATTCGGCGGGCGCACTGAGCATGCGCCCGCCATTTTCCAAGATGGCGGCGCCCAGCGAGGAGACGGCCGGACACCGGGAGGATCGGTAAGTATGAAGGGGTGGTGGGGGGGTGGATCGGAGCACAGGGGGGGTGATCGGAGCACAGGGGGGGGGGATCCTGAGCAAGGAGGGAGCGGACAGGAGGACGGGGGAGCCGGCAGGCGGACGGAGGGGACCGGAGGACTAACGGAGGGCTGTGGGGGCGATCGGTGGGTGTGGGGGGGGTGACTTCAGGTTTTCCAGCCATGGCCGATGATATTGCAGCATCGGCCATGGCTGGATTGTAATATTTCACCAGTTTTTTAGGTGAAATATTACAAATCGCTCTGATTGGCAGTTTCACTTTCAACAGCCAATCAGAGCGATCGTAGCCACGGGGGGGTGAAGCCACCCCCCCTGGGCTGAAGCACCACTCCCCCTGTCTCTGCAGATCGGGTAAAATGGGAGTTAACCCCTTCACCCGATCTGCAGGGACGCGATCCTTCCCTGACGCATACGCTGCGTCATAGGTCGCTTTGGCACCGACTTTCATGACGCAGCGTATGCGTCAAAGGTCGCTAAGGGGTTAAGAATAATTGTAAATTATTTCTTTCTTTGAGACCTCGTTCCTCTGGTGATTCCGCTCAGCAAGTTAGAATTGTTATCTCCCTGTTACGTGGCGACCCTCAAGATTGGGCTTTCTCCCTGGCGCCAGGAGATCCTGCATTGCTGAATGTGGATGCGTTTTTTCTGGCGCTTGGATTGCTTTATGAGGAACCTAGTCTTGAGAACCAGGCAGAAAAGGCCTTGCTGGCTCTCTCTCAAGGTCAGGAGGAAGCTGAGGTGTATTGTAAAAAATTTCGGAAATGGTCGGTGCTTACTCAATGGAATGAGTGTGCCCTGGCTGCAAATTTCAGAGAAGGTCTTTCTGAAGCCATTAAGAATGTTATGGTGGGGTTCCCCACGCCTGCGAGTCTGAATGAGTCAATGGCTTTGGCCATTCAGATTGATCGGCGTGTGCGGGAGCGCAAACCTGCGCACCATCTGGCGGTGTTTTCTGAACAGAAACCTGAGTCTATGCAATGTGATAGGACTCTGACCAGAATTGAACGGCAAAATCATAGACGTCAGAATGGGTTGTGCTTTTACTGTGGTGATTCAGCTCATGTTATCTCAGCATGCTCTAAGCATACAAAAAACTTCGCTAAATCTGTCACCATTGGTACTGTACAGCCTAAATTCATTTTGTCTGTTACTTTGATTTGCTCTCTGTCATCCTACTCAGTTATGGCTTTTGTAGATTCAGGTGCCGCGCTGAATCTGATGGATTTGTCATTTGCCAAGCGCTGTGGTTTTATTCTTGAGCCATTACAGTTCCCTATTCCATTGAAGGGAATTGATGCTACACCATTGGCCAAGAATAAACCTCAATACTGGACTCAGGTGAACATGTGTATGACTCCTGCACATCAGGAGGTGATTCGCTTTCTTGTGTTATATAATTTGCATGACGTTGTCGTGTTGGGTCTGCCATGGTTGCAGGCTCATAATCCAGTCCTGGATTGGAAAGCAATGTCTGTGTTGAGTTGGGGTTGCCAGGGAATTCATGGCGATGCTCCATTGGTATCAATTGCTTCCTCTACTCCTTCTGAAGTCCCTGAGTTTTTGTCGGACTACCAGGATGTATTTGATGAGCCCAAATCCAGTGCCCTACCTTCTCATAGGGATTGTGATTGTGCTATAAATTTGATTCCTGGTAGTAAGTTTCCTAAGGGAAACCAGAGCATGCCGCTATGCGGAGCTATGTAAAAGAGTCTTTGGAGAAGGGACATATTCGCCCCTCCTCGTCCCCTCTTGGTGCGGGATTCTTTTTTGTGGCCAAGAAGGATGGTTCATTGAGACCCTGTATAGATTATCGCCTTCTAAATAAAATCACGGTCAAATTCCAGTATCCCTTACCATTGTTGTCTGATCTGTTTGCTCGGATTAGGGGGTCTAGTTGGTTCACCAAGATAGATCTTCGCGGTGCGTATAATCTTGTGCGTATAAAACAGGGCGATGAATGGAAAACAGCATTTAATACGCCCGAAGGCCATTTTGAGTACTTGGTGATGCCTTTTGGACTTTCTAATGCCCCTTCTGTGTTTCAGTCCTTCATGCACGATATCTTCCGAGAATATCTGGATAAATTTATGATTGTGTATCTGGATGATATTTTGGTCTTTTCAGATGATTGGGAATCCCATGTGAAGCAGGTCAGGATGGTATTTCAGGTCCTGCGTGCCAATGCCTTATTTGTGAAGGGTTCCAAATGTCTCTTCGGAGTCCAGAAAGTTTCCTTTTTGGGCTTTATTTTTTCTCCTTCTTCTATTGAGATGGACCCAGTCAAGGTCCAGGCTATTCATGATTGGACTCAACCTACATCGGTTAAGAGTCTTCAGAAGTTCTTGGGTTTTGCTAATTTTTACCGTCGCTTCATTGCTAATTTTTCTGGTGTGGTTAAACCTTTGACGGATTTGACCAAGAAGGGTTCTGATGTGACTAACTGGTCTCCTGCGGCCGTTGAGGCCTTTCAGGAGCTGAAGCGCCGGTTTTCTTCGGCTCCAGTTTTATGTCAGCCAGATGTCTCTCTTCTCTTCCAGGTCGAAGTTGATGCTTCTGAAATTGGAGCAGGGGCTGTTTTGTCACAGAGAAGCTCTGATTGCTCTGTGATGAAGCCATGTGCCTTCTTTTCAAGAAAATTTTCGCCGGCTGAGCGAAATTATGATGTTGGTAATCGGGAGTTGTTGGCAATGAAGTTGGCATTTGAGGAGTGGCGACACTGGCTAGAGGGAGATAAGCATCATGTGGTGGTCTTGACTGATCATAAAAATTTGATTTATCTTGAGTCGGCCAAGCGGTTGAATCCTAGACAGGCTCGTTGGTCGTTGTTTTTCTCACGTTTCGATTTCGTGGTCTCGTACCTTCCTGGTTCGAAGAATGTGAAGGCTGATGCTCTTTCTAGGAGTTTTGTGCCTGACTCCCCTGGAATTTCTGAGCCGGCTGGTATCCTCAAAGAGGGGGTAATTTTGTCTGCCATTTCCCCAGATTTGCAACGGGTGTTACAGGAATTTCAGGCGGATAGACCTGACCGTTGTCCATCAGAGAGACTGTTTGTCCCAGATAGATGGACCAGCAGAGTTATTTCGGAGGTCCATTCTTCAGTGTTGGCGGGTCATCCTGGGATTTTTGGTACCAGAGATTTGGTGGCTAGATCCTTCTGGTGGCCTTCCTTGTCGCGGGATGTGCGTTCCTTTGTGCAGTCCTGTGGGATTTGTGTTGTGATTCGGTTCGTGGGCTCCCCCGGTGGTCTCTTGTGGTACTGGTGTCCTGCAAGCTTTGCCTTCTCAGTTCACCTGTTCCTATCAGGATGTGGGAGTATCCTATTTAACCTTGCTCCTCAGTCATTCTAATGCTGGCCATCAATGTATCCAGAGTGATTCTGTTGCATGTTCCTGCTCCCAGTTTTCTGCTCAGCTAAGTTGGACACTTTAGTCCTTAAGCCTATTTTTGTATGTTTTGTCCAGTTTGCACTTATGTGAATCTCTGCAGCTGGAAGCTCTTGTTGGGCTGAAATTACCACTCCAGTGGCATGAGTTGTCACATGAGTTAAGGTAATTTCAGGATGGTGTTTTGAAGGGTTTTGCAGCTGACCGCGAAGTCCTCTGTTGTATCTTTCTGCTATTTAGTTAGCAGGCCTCTCTGTGCTAAATCTGCTTTCATACTACGTGTGTCTTTTCATCTGCTCTCACCGTTATTATATGTGGGGGGCTGCTATCTCCTGTGGGGACATTCTCTGGAGGCAAGCCAGGACTGTGTTTTCTTCTACCAGGGGTAGTTAGTTCTCCGGCTGGCGCGCGGCATCTAGAGTCAACGCAGGAATGCCCCCTGGCTACTTCTAGTGTGGTGTGTAGGTTTAGCATCGCGGTCAGCTCTAGTTTCCATCACCCGAGAGCTTGTCCGTTTATTCTATGCTTCTGATGTTTCCTTGCCATTGGAAACCATAACAGATTTGTGCTCGGGCTAAGCCTTGCTGTTCTCGTGCCAGTGGTTTGCTTTTGCCTTTGCCGGTTCCTAAGAGGCCTTGGACGCATATTTCCATGGATTTTATTTCGGATCTTCCGGTCTCTCAGAGAATGTCTGTCATCTGGGTGGTTTGTGATCATTTTTCTAAAATGGTCCATTTGGTGCCCTTGCCTAAGTTGCCTTCTTCCTCCGATTTGGTTCCGTTATTTTTTCAGAATGTGGTTCGTCTGCACGGCATCCCTGAAAACATTGTGTCTGACAGAGGATCCCAGTTTGTGTCCAGATTTTGGCGGTCCTTTTGTGCTAAGATGGGCATTGATTTGTCTTTTTCGTCGGCCTGCCATCCTCAGACAAATGGCCAAACCAAGTGAACTAACCAGACCTTGGAAACGTATTTGAGATGTTTTGTTTCTGCTGACCAGGATGATTGGGTGACTTTTTTGCCATTGGCCGAGTTTGCCCTTAATAATCGGGCTAGTTCGGCTACTTTGGTTTCGCCTTTTTTTTGTAATTCTGGTTTTCATCCTCGTTTTTCCTCGGGTCAGGTTGAGTCTTCTGACTGTCCTGGGGTGGATTCTGTGGTGGATAGGTTGCAGCAGATTTGGAACCATGTGGTGGACAATTTGACGTTGTCACAAGAGAAGGCTCAGCGCTTTGCTAACCGTCGTCGCTGTGTGGGTCCCCGACTTCGTGTTGGGGATTTGGTGTGGTTGTCTTCTCGTTATGTTCCTATGAAGGTTTCTTCTCCTAAGTTTAAACCTCGTTTTATCGGTCCTTATAAAATTTTGGAAATCCTTAACCCTGTGTCATTTCGTTTGGACTTCCCGGCATTGTTTACCATCCATAATGTGTTCCATAGGTCTTTGTTGCAGAGGTATGTGGTGCCTGTGGTTCCTTCTGTTGAGCCTCCTGCTCCGGTGCTGGTTGAGGGAGAATTGGAATACGTGGTGGAGAAGATCTTGGATTCTCGTATTTCAAGAAGGAGGCTTCAGTATTTGGTTAAGTGGAAGGGCTATGGTCAGGAGGATAATTCCTGGGTTGTCGCCTCTGATGTTCATGCAGCCGATTTGGTTCGTGCCTTCCATGTGGCTCACCCTGATCGCCCTGGGGGTTCTGGTGAGGGTTCGGTGACCCCTCCTCAAGGGGGGGGTACTGTTGTGAACTCTGTTTCCGGGCTCCCTCCTGTGGTCGTGAGTGGTACTGTGTGAGTTCTCTCTTTGGGCTCCCCCTGGTGGCTCTTTTTGTTATTTTGCAGGTTTCTGGCTGGGATCAGCTGTCTCGTCATCTGCTAGTCAGGTTTACTATTTAATCCACCTAGTCCTTCATTCCTTGCCTGTTGTCATTGTATTCAGTGCTATTCTGATTGCTCCTGTCTACATCCGTTATCAGTCTCTCAAGAGAAGCTAAGTTTTGTTTGCTTATTTTTGCTCATCTGTGTTCAAGATGTTTCCTAGTATATGATGAGTTTTGTCCAGCTTGCTAATATGTGATTTTCTTGTTTGCTGGTGCTCTGGGGGGCTGAGTTGCTCCCCCCACATCGTTAGTTGGTGTGGGGGTTCTCGCATTCTCTGCGTGGATATTTTTGCATAGGGTTTTTTACTGACCGCACAGATCCCTTGCTATTTTCTGCTATCTAGCGTTAGCGGGCCTCATTTGCTCAACCTGTTTCATCTCTGCGTTTGTCTTTTCCTCTTAACTCACCGTTATTATTTGTGGGGGGCTTCTATATCTCTGGGGTTATTTCTCTGAGGCAAGTGAGGTCTTTACTTTCTCTTTAGGGGTAGTCAGTTTCTCAGGCCGTGAAGAGACGTCTAGGATTTCAGGAAACGTTCCACGGCTGCCTATAGTGTTTGCGGTTAGGATCAGGTTTGCGGTCAGTCCAGTTACCACATCCCCAGAGCTCGTCCTATTATCTTCTACTTAGCTGGTTAGATTTGTGATCCTAAGCCACTGAGGATCATAACACCCTAATGGGAAAATGGAAATAAATACATTTTTTTAATTTTTTTATGTTTCCCTAACTAAGCGGGTGATGAAGGGGGGTTTGATTTAGTTTTATAGCGGGTTTTTAGCAGATTTTTTTGATTGACAGCTGTCACACACTAAAAGACGCTTTTTATTGCAAAAAATATTTTTTACGTTACCACATTTTGAGACCTATAATTTTTCCATATTTTAGTCCACAGAGTTATGTAAGGTCTTGTTTTTTGCGGCACGAGTTGACGTTTTTATTGGTACCATTTTTGGGCATGTGACATTTTTTGATCGCTTTTTATTCCGATTTTTGTGAGGCAGAATGACCAAAAACCAGCTATTCATGAATTTCTTTGGGGGGGGGGCGTTTATACCATTCCACGTTTGGTAAAATGGATAAAGCAGTTTTATTCTTCGGGTCAGTACGATTACATCGATACCTCATTTACATAATTTTTTGATGTTTTGGCGCTTTTATGCGATAAAAACTATTTTATAGAAAAAATAATTATTTTTGTATCGCTTTATTCAGAGGACTATAACTTTTTTATTTTTTTGCTAATGATGCTGTATTGCGGCTCGTTTTTTGCGGGACAAGATGACGTTTTCATCTGTGCTATGGTTATTTATATCCGTCTTTTTGATTGCGTGTTATTCCACTTTTTGTTCGGCGGTATGATAATAAATCGTTGTTTTTTGCCTCGTTTTCACTGAAGGGGTTAACTAGTGGGACAGTTTTATAGGTCGGGTCGTTATGGATGCGTCGATACTAAATATGTGTACTGTTATTGTTTTTTTTTTATTTAGATAAAGAAATGTATTTATGGGAACAATATATATATTTTTTTTCTTTATTTAGGATTTTTTTTTTTTTTTTTTTTTACACATTTAAATTTTTTTTTTTTTACTTTGTCCCTGGGTGGACATCACTGTATAGTGACAGATCGCTGATCTGACACTTTGCAGAGCACTGTGTCAGATCAGCGATCTGACATGCAGGGCCCCTGGCTTACCAGAGCTTGCTCTGAGCAGGCACTTGGTAAGCCACCTCCCTGCAGGACCCGGAAGTAGCCCGCGGCCATTTTGGATCCGGGGCCTGCAGGGAGGAGACGCTTGGTACAAGGTGAGCACATCGCCTTGTACCGATCATCTCAGGGAAGCACGCAGGGAGCCCCCTCCCTGCGCAATGCTTCCCTGTACCGCTGGAACACTGCGATCATGTTTGATCACAGTGTGTCGGGGGTTAATGTGCCGGGAGCGGTCCATGACTGCTCCTGGCACATAGTGCCAGATGTCAGCTGTGATAGTCAGCTGACACCCGGCCGCGATCGGCTGCGCTCAACCCGTGAGCACGGCCGATCGCATATGACGTACTATCCAGTCACTGGGAATTAAGTCCCAGGTCACCTTGTCGGGATAGTACATCATATGTGATTAAGGGTTTAATGAGAAAAAATGAATTTTTTGGAATTTACCAAATGGCTGTAATGAAACAAAGAGTGATAAATTTAAAGGGGTACGAATTCTTTCCGTACCCACTGTATATTTCATCCAAAAAGATAGGCAGTGTTTATAAAAAATTTGCAAGATAATACAAAATGGGAACAAACAACACCATATATACAAATACATAAAATAAAAAGGAATATTGAAAGAAAACAACTAAATCTGGTCAGGGAAATACAACCCCTGGCAAAAATTATGGAATCACCGGTCTTGGAAGATGTTCATTCAGTTGTTTAATTTTGTAGAAAAAAGAGCAGATCACAGACATGGCACAAAACTAAAGTCATTTCAAATGGCAACTTTCTGGCTTTAAGAAACACTAAAAGAAATCAAGAACAAAAAATGTGGTAGTCAGTAATGGTTACTTTTTTTAGCCAAGCATAGGGGAAAAATTATAGAATCACTCAATTCTGAGGAAAACATTATGGAATCATGAAAAACAAACAAAAAAACATCACTAGTATTTTGGTGCACCACCTCTGGCTTTTATAACCGCTTGCAGTCTCTGAGGCATGGACTTAATGAGTGTCAAACAGTACTCTGCATCAATCTGGCTCCAACTTTCTCTGATTGCTGTTACCAGATCAGCTTTGCACGTTGGAGCCTTGTCATGGACCATTTTCTTCAACTTCCACCAAAGATTTTCAATTGGATTGAGATCTGGACTATTTGCAGGCCATGACATTGACCTTATGTGTCTTTTTTCAAGGAATGTTTGCACAGTTTTTGCTCTATGGCAGTATGCATTATCATCTTAAAAAATGATTTCATCTTCCCGAAACACCCTTTCAATTGATGGGATAAGAAAAGTGTCCAAAATATCAACATAAACTTGTGCATTTATTGAAGACGTAATGACAGCCATCATCCCAGTTCCTTTACCTAACATGCAGCCCCATATCATTAATGACTGTGGAAATTTGCATGTTCTCTTCAGGCAGTCATCTTTATAAATATCATTGGAAAGGTACCAAACAAAAGTTCCAGCATCATTACCTTGCCCAATGCAGATTTGCGATTCATCACTGAATATGACTTTCATCCAGTCATCCACAGTCCACGATTGCTTTTCCTTAGCCCATTGTAACCTTATTTTTTCTGTTTAGGTGTTAATGATCTACCAGTATGTTTGCCTTTAACAACCTTCCCATGTTGTTTGTATTTGGTCCAGATTTTAGACACAGCTGACTGTGAACAACCAACATCTCTTGCAACATTGTGTAATGATTTACCCTCTTTTAAGAGTTTGATAATCCTCTCCTTTGTTTCAATTGACATCTCTTGTGTTGGAGCCATGATTCATGTCAGTCCACTTGGTGCAACAGCTCTCCAAGGTGTGATCTGTTGTGAATTTGGTTTCTGGGCTCCCCCGGTGGTTTCTGGTGGTACTGCACTTGTGTGCTTCATCTCCTCTGTTCACCTGTTTCCATCAGGATGTGGGAGTTTTCTATTTAACCTTGCTCCTCAGTCATTTCTATGCCGGCCAACAATGTTACCAGAAGCCTTTCTGTTGCATGTTCCTGCTCCTAGACTACTATCAGCTAAGTTGGACTTGTAGTCCTAAGTTTGTTTTGCATTTTTGTTCCAGTACTCTGTGATTGATTATTTCTGAGGCTGGAAGCTCTTGTGAGCTGAAATTGCCACTCTGGTGTCATGAGTTGATATTAGAGTCTTAAAGTAATTTCAGGATGGTGTTTTGAAAGGGTTTTCAGCTGACTGTGAAGTTCCCTTTTCTGTCTTCCTACTATCTAGTAAGCGGACCTCAATTTGCTAAACCTATCTTCATACTTCGTATGTCAATTTCCTCTGAAATCACCGACAATATATGTGCGGGCTACTGTCTGCCTTTTGGGGAAAATTTCTCTAGAGGTAAGCCAGGTCTGTATTTTCCTCTGCTAGGGTCAGTCAGTTCTCCGGCTGGCGCTGGGCGTCTAGGGATTAAACGTAGGCACGCTACCCGGCCACTGTTAGTTGTGCGGTAGGTTTAGCTCACAGTCAGCTCGAGTTCCCATCTTCCAAGAGCTAGTCCTTTTTGTATGCTTTACTATGTTCTCTTGCCATTGAGAACCATGACAGTGATCACTTCTTTTTAGACTCAGACTAACAAGCAGATCTCATTTGATGCAGGTGTTATTTTTGGGTATGAAAATTTACAGGGTGATTCCATAATTTTTTCCTCAGGATTGAGTGATTCCATAATTTTTTCCCCTATGCTTGGTTAGAAAAAGTAACCATTACTGACTACCATATTTTTTGTTCTTGATTTCTTTTGCTGTTTCTTAAAGCCAGAAAGTTGCCATTTGAAATGACTTTAGTTTTGTGCCATGTCTATGGTCTGCATTTTTTCTACAAAATTAAACAACTGAATGAACATTCTCCAAGGCCGGTGATTCCATAATTTTTGCCAGGGGTTGTAGCTCAGAGCTTAGTAATGGTAAGCACTCCGATTGGGAATATGATCCGAACCAACAGCGAACTATGTCTTCCAAGGATTGACAAATTACCCAACCAAATACTGCTTTTTATTAGCTCAAAGTTGCACCCACACACTTCCTCTTAATGAGCTCATGTGGGGCCGGTTTGTGGGATGTATTGGGTCTGTTACAATTTTATGAGATCCCCCCTGAAGATTCCCAGTGGTAGATATTGACGTCATATTTCTTATCATGATTTTACCATTACATAGAGATCAAACATGGCTGGTACGCATCATCTATAGGACCGTTATAAAGTTGAAGGGTTTCTAGTAGCCGAGCGGGATGTAAGTAATGTGCAAAGTCCTTCCCTTCGCTACGACAATAGAAATCTATATCCCATAAATATTGAATCGATACAAAACCCTAGTATGCATATCTGGACAATGGAGATACAATGTCTGGAACACTCTCAGGAGAATCCATTGAACCCAGGATTCTTATTCCTTCGAACAAAGACAGCCTCTGCACTTCTCCTCCCCTGCATAAGCAGCTCTCAAAGCTTACTGTCTTTTCTAGTCCTCTTCCTCTCTGAAGAGACAATTTGCATATTCCCCAGCAGATATCCTGTTTTAATCACCTGTCCATGACAGAAGGTCTCTGCTTCATATGTTGTTTTAATTAGTTTCTCTTTCCTTAGCTATTTTTAATCCCACTTCAAAAGGAGTGTAATCTTGTCTCCAGTTGTAGGTTGTTTTAACTCTTACCCATATGCTCAATAAGAGGGGGGAGGGTCCCCTTCCTGGAGATGTCTTATGGATTTTAATTTTCCTCTATGACACCTCCCCCTGTTTCAGGTGGAACAGGAGACTGATTTACAGATCATCTAACAAGCCCACCTTGAGGAACAACCTCCCTGGATCACGCCCTCTAATTTTGGGACTCTGAGATGGGGTTCTCCGTGAGGTCACTCAGGACCTTCAGACAAGTCTGAAACTCTTGGCTAGAGGTAACCACAAGCAAATTTAAGGCCTCAACCTCACAGGAACCCTCTGTGACCTGCACTGGGCCAGTAACTGGTCCCGTTATCCTACTGGATGATGAGGGTCCAGAAGGTAGCACGTTAACTGAATTCTTGGCACTCTGACTGTGGGTGACAGCAGATACGTAGGCTTTCTCCCCGGGGGATAACAACACTTTCCCCTTACCCTAAAAGGCTATGAGTAAACCTTTCCCCCTCACCCTGACAGATTGGAAACACTGAGAGGCGTAGCTAGGGTTTTGGTTCAGGGGGGCGAAGCTTCTGAGTGGGCCCCTAACCAGGTAACCTTGATTACAACTTGATGACACACCCTAATAGTGGAGGAGAACCTCAGCAGATGAGAGATGTTACTGAAAATAATCTCTATATAAAGACCAATATTGATATAACCGCCATATGGTCAGTGGTAGATACCAGTCCTACAGAACACCAGCACAGATAATGTCTTACCGCTGACGTTCTTTATGATGGAATCATTAATTTTTCCCATCTTTTTCCATCTGGCCCAGACCAACATGACAACTTCTTTCAGCCACGACTCGGCTGCAGAGAATACAACAAAGACACATTTCACTTCTCATATTCCAGCCCCATCACCATCTATTCCCAACCTGCACAAACTCCTCATCCTGCTGATACCCCAATACTGAGCCGCTGCTGCCATATGTGTCCCTATTACTGCCCCTGATACCCCAATGCTGAGCCGCTGCTGCCGTATGTGTCTCTATTACTGCCCCTGCTGTGTGTTTCTCTGTGCCCTCAAAATTTTAAAGCACCCCTCTATAATATAGTAATGCTGGGTGCAAGTGCCCAAGAAAACAGTGCCCACATTTTGCCCCTAGAAAGTAATATTGCCATGTGTGCCCCTTTGATAGTCACAGTAACCTGAGTTTCCCCAGAACAATAAGTGCCCATTTTATATTTAATAATGTCCCGAGTCTCCCCCCTGTACAGCTCCCCTATACACAGTGTGATGCTCTCTTATACACAGTATAATGCCCTCTCACTGTATAGTACCACCCACACAGTATACTGACCCCTTAGTAGCCTCCACACTGTTTGATGGCTCCAACAATGTATGATGGCCCTTTCACTGTAATCCCCATACTGTATGATGGCCCCCTCACTGTAATCTCCACACTGTATGATGCCCCTCTAGATAGCCTCCATATAGTATAATGCACCAGATCGTCCTTAATATAGTATAATGCACCAGATAGTCCTCAATATAGTGTAATGCACCAGATAGTACTCAATATAGTATAATTCACCAGATAGTCCTCAATATAGTATAATGCACCACATAGTCCTCAATGTAGTATAATGCACCAGATAGTCCTCAATATAGTATGATGAACTCCCCATAGGCCTGCTCTATATTGTATAGTGCACCCTCCATAGGCAGACTCTATAGCACAAGGCAGCACCCATAGGCAGACTCTGTAGAATAAGGTAGCACCCTCATAGGCAGACCCTGTAGTATAAGGCAGCACCCCCATAAGCAGACCCTGTTGTTGTGAACTCCGTTTTCAGGCTCCCTCTTGTGGTCACAGATGGTATTGTGTGACTTTGGTTTTTTGGCTCCCCCTGGTGGTTTGGTTTATTATCCTGCGGGTCTGGCTGGATCAGCTGCCTCGTTATTCACCAGGGAGGCTCCTATTTAGCTCTGCTTCACTTCCACTTGTTGCCGGCTGTCAATGTATTCAGTGCTATTCTGATTACTCCTGATTATCTCGTTTTCTGCCTCTTCAGGATAAGCTAAGTTCTGTTTGAATATTTTTTGCTCATCTGCCTGCAATATGATTTCTGTGTATGATGAGTCTAGTCCAGCTTGCTAATATGTGATTTCTTTTTGCTGGTAAGCTCTGGGGTACGGAGTTGCTTCCCCCACACCGTTAGTTGGTGCGGGGGCCCCAAGCAATCTCTGCGTGGATATTTTGAATAGGGTTTTTTATTGACCGCACAGTTCCCTTCCTATTTTCTGCTATCTAGTATTAGCGGGCCTCATTTGCTAAATCTGATTTCATCTCTGCGTTTGTGCTTTCCTCTTAACTCACCGTTAATATTTGTGGGGGGCTATTCTATATCTTTGGGGTCATTCCACTGAGGCAAGAGAGGACTTTCTTTCCCTCCAGGAATAGTCAGTTTCTCAGGCCATGAAGAGACGTCTAGGATTTTTAGGTAACGTTCCACGGCTGCCTATAGTTGTTTGCGGATAGGATCAGGTTGCGGTCAATCTAGTTACCACTTCCCCAGAGCTAGTAGTCTGTTCAGTTACTTAGCTAGTCCGACCTGCGATCCTTGCCACTAGGATCATAACAGTACAGCCAGCCCGGTAAAGTGTTAATTGCATGGCAGAAGCAGGAGAAAAGAAGCTTGGAGATTTTTTTTTTTTTTTTGCTGCCGTGTGTCTAGCTGCTGTGTGTTCGGCTTCTCTCCTCCTCTTAATCTTGGTGTGGCTCTGAGTTCAGCTGCTGATATGGATATCCAGAGTTTAGCCTCCAGTGTAGATCATCTTGCTGCAAGGGTACAAAGTATTCAGGATTATGTTGTGCACAGTCCTATGTCAGAGCCTAGAATACCTATTCCGGAGTTGTTTTCTGGAGATAGATCTAGGTTCCTGAATTTTAAGAACAATTGCAAGTTGTTTCTTTCTTTGAAACCTCGTTCCTCTGGGGATTCTGTTCAGCAAGTTAAGATTATTATTTCTTTCTTGCGTGGCGATCCTCAAGATTGGGCTTTCGCATTGGCTCCAGGGGATCCTGCATTGCTCAGTGTGGATGCATTTTTTCTGGCCCTTGGATTGCTCTATGAGGAACCTAATCTTGAGAACCAGGCTGAAAAAGCGTTGTTGGCCCTCTCTCAGGGGCAAGATGATGCAGAGGTGTATTGCCAGAAATTTTGGAAATGGTCGGTGCTTACTCAATGGAATGAGTGTGCCCTGGCTGCAAATTTCAGAAAAGGTCTTTCTGAAGCCATTAAGAATGTCATGGTGGGGTTCCCTACGCCTGCAGTTCTGAATGAGTCAATGACTCTGGCCATTCAGATTGATCGGCGTTTGCGGGAGCGCAAACCTGCCCACCATTTGGCGGTGTCTTCTGAACAGACACCTGAGTCTATGCAATGTGATAGAATTCTGACCAGAAGTGAACGGCAAAATTATAGACGGCAAAATGGGTTGTGCTTTTACTGTGGTGACTCAGCTCATGTTATCTCAGCATGCTCTAAGCGCACAAAAAAGATTGATAAATCTGTCACCATCGGTACTTTACAGCCTAAGTTTATTTTGTCTGTTACCCTGATTTGTTCCCTGTCATCTTACCCGGTTATGGCTTTTGTGGATTCAGGTGCTGCCCTGAGTCTGATGGATTTGTCATTTGCCAGGCGCTGTGGTTTTGTTTTGGAGCCTTTAAAATTCCCTATTCCACTAAGGGGAATTGATGCTACACCATTGGCTACGAATAAACCTCAGTACTGGACACAAGTGACCATGTGCATGACTCCTGTTCATCAGGAGGCGATTCGCTTTCTTGTATTGCATAATTTGCATGATGTTGTCATGTTGGGCCTGCCATGGTTGCAGACTCATAATCCAGTCCTGGATTGGAAAGCAATGTCTGTGTCAAGTTGGGGTTGTCAGGGAATTCATGGCGACGCTCCTGTGGTGTCAATTGCTTCATCCACTCCTTCTGAGGTCCCTGCGTTTTTGTCAGATTACCAGGATGTATTTGATGAGCCCAAACTCAGTTCTCTACCTCCTCATAGGGATTGTAATTGTGCTATAAATTGGATTCCTGGTAGTAAGTTTCCTAAGGGACGACTTTTCAATTTGTCAGTGCCGGAGCATGCTGCTATGCGGAGTTATATAAAGGAGTCTTTGGAGAAAGGACTTATTCGCCCCTCCTCCTCCCCTCTTGGTGCGGGGTTCTTTTTTGTGGCTAAGAAGGATGGTTCCTTGAGACCTTGTATTGATTATCGCCTTCTAAACAAAATCACGGTCAAATTTCAGTATCCTTTGCCATTGTTATCTGATCTGTTTGCTCGCATTAGGGGGTCTAGTTGGTTCACCAAGATAGATCTTCGTGGTGCGTATAACCTTGTGCGTATTAAGCAGGGTGATGAATGGAAAACTGCATTTAATACGCCCGAAGGCCATTTTGAGTACTTGGTGATGCCTTTTGGACTTTCTAACGCTCCTTCTGTCTTTCAGTCCTTTATGCACGACATCTTCCGCGAATATCTGGATAAATTTATGATTGTGTATCTGGATGATATTCTGGTTTTTTCGGATGATTGGGAGTCCCATGTTAAGCAGGTCAGGATGGTGTTTCAGGTCCTGCGTGCCAATGCTTTATTTGTGAAGGGCTCAAAATGTCTTTTTGGAGTCCAGAAGGTCTCTTTTTTGGGTTTCATTTTTTCTCCTTCTGCTATTGAGATGGACCCAGTCAAGGTTCAGACTATTCATGACTGGACTCAGCCTACATCTGTTAAGAGTCTTCAGAAGTTCTTGGGTTTTGCTAATTTTTACCGTCGCTTCATCGCTAATTTTTCTGGTGTTGTTAAGCCATTGACGGATTTGACCAAGAAGGGTTCTGATGTTACTAATTGGTCTCCTGCGGCTGTTGAGGCCTTTCGGGAGCTGAAGCGCCGGTTTTCTTCGGCTCCGGTCTTATGTCAGCCAGACGTCTCCCTTCCTTTCCAGGTCGAGGTTGATGCTTCTGAGATTGGAGCGGGGGCTGTTTTGTCGCAGAGAAGCTCTGATGGCTCTGTGATGAAGCCATGTGCTTTCTTTTCAAGAAAGTTTTCGCCTGCCGAGCGGAATTATGATGTTGGTAATCGGGAGTTGTTGGCTATGAAGTGGGCATTTGAGGAGTGGCGACATTGGCTCGAGGGAGCTAAGCATCGTGTGGTGGTCTTGACTGATCACAAGAATTTGATCTATCTCGAGTCGGCCAAGCGGCTGAATCCTAGACAGGCTCATTGGTCGTTGTTTTTCTCTCGTTTTGATTTCGTGGTCTCATACCTGCCTGGTTCGAAGAATGTGAAGGCTGATGCTCTTTCTAGGAGTTTTGTGCCTGACTCTCCTGGTGATTCAGAGCCAGCTGGTATCCTCAGAGAAGGGGTGATTTTGTCTGCCATCTCCCCAGATTTGCGACGAGTGCTGCGGGAGTTTCAGGCGGATAGACTTGACCGTTGTCCACCGGAGAGACTGTTTGTCCCGGATAGATGGACCAGCAGAGTTATTTCCGAGGTTCATTCTTCGGTGTTGGCAGGCCATCCTGGGATTTTTGGTACCAGAGATTTGGTGGCTAGGTCCTTCTGGTGGCCTTCCTTGTCGCGGGATGTTCGTTCCTTTGTGCAGTCTTGTGGAATTTGTGCTCGGGCTAAGCCTTGCTGTTCTCGTGCCAGTGGCTTGTTGTTACCTTTGCCTGTCCCGAAGAGGCCTTGGATGCACATTTCCATGGATTTTATTTCAGATCTCCCTGTCTCTCAGAGAATGTCGGTCATTTGGGTGGTGTGTGATCGTTTTTCTAAAATGGTCCATTTGGTGCCCTTGCCTAAGTTGCCTTCCTCCTCCGAGTTGGTTCCTCTGTTTTTTCAAAATGTGGTTCGTTTGCACGGGATCCCTGAAAATATTGTTTCCGACAGAGGATCCCAGTTTGTGTCTAGATTTTGGCGGACCTTTTGTGCTAAGATGGGCATTAATTTGTCTCTTTCGTCGGCCTTCCATCCTCAGACGAATGGCCAAACCGAGCGCACTAATCAGACTTTGGAAACCTATTTGAGATGTTTTGTTTCTGCTGATCAGGACGACTGGGTGACTTTTTTGCCATTGGCCGAGTTTGCCCTTAATAATCGGGCTAGTTCTGCTACTTTGGTTTCGCCTTTGTTTTGTAATTCAGGGTTTCATCCTCGTTTTTCCTCGGGTCAGGTGGAGCCTTCTGACTGTCCTGGAGTGGATGTTGTGGTGGATAGGTTGCATCAGATTTGGAATCATGTGGTGGACAATTTGAAGCTGTCACAAGAGAAGGCTCAGCGCTTTGCCAACCGCCGTCGCTGTGTGGGTCCCCGACTTCACTTTGGGGATTTGGTGTGGTTGTCTTCTCGCTTTGTTCCTATGAAGGTCTCCTCTCCTAAGTTTAAGCCTCGGTTTATCGGTCCTTATAAGATTTTGGAAGTCCTTAACCCTGTGTCATTTCGTTTGGACCTCCCGGCATCGTTTGCTATTCATAATGTGTTCCATCGGTCGTTGTTGCGGAGGTATGTGGTGCCTGTGGTTCCTTCGGTTGAGCCTCCTGCCCCTGTGCTGGTTGAGGGAGAATTGGAATACGTGGTGGAGAAGATCTTGGATTCTCGTATTTCTAGACGGAGGCTTCAGTATTTGGTTAAGTGGAAAGGCTATGGTCAGGAGGATAATTCCTGGGTTGTCGCCTCTGATGTTCATGCGGCCGATTTGGTTCGTGCCTTCCATGTGGCTCACCCTGATCGCCCTGGGGTTTTTGATGAGGGTTCGGTGACCCCTCCTCAAGGGGGGGGTACTGTTGTGAACTCCGTTTTCAGGCTCCCTCTTGTGGTCACAGATGGTATTGTGTGACTTTGGTTTTTTGGCTCCCCCTGGTGGTTTGGTTTATTATCCTGCGGGTCTGGCTGGATCAGCTGCCTCGTTATTCACCAGGGAGGCTCCTATTTAGCTCTGCTTCACTTCCACTTGTTGCCGGCTGTCAATGTATTCAGTGCTATTCTGATTACACCTGATTATCTCGTTTTCTGCCTCTTCAGGATAAGCTAAGTTCTGTTTGAATATTTTTTGCTCATCTGCCTGCAATATGATTTCTGTGTATGATGAGTCTAGTCCAGCTTGCTAATATGTGATTTCTTTTTGCTGGTAAGCTCTGGGGTACGGAGTTGCTTCCCCCGCACCGTTAGTTGGTGCGGGGGCTCGAGCAATCTCTGCGTGGATATTTTGAATAGGGTTTTTTATTGACCGCACAGTTCCCTTCCTATTTTCTGCTATCTAGTATTAGCGGGCCTCATTTGCTAAATCTGATTTCATCTCTGCGTTTGTCCCTCATCATTGCGGTCAGCTGTATTGGCTAAATGCCGGTACAGCTGACCTTGCGATGACAGGTGGGGTGTCCACTGCTGCTCCGGGGCACCCGCACCCTCTGCCCCCCGGTAGCTACGCTACTGGAGACACTACATTCCCACCACCCTAAAAGGTTGTGGGACACACTTTCCTACCATCCTGACATACTGGAGATACTAGTTTCCCACCACCCTGACAGACTGTGGACACTACTTTCCCACCACCCTGACAGACTGGGGACACTAATTTCCCACCACTCTGACACACTGTGTACAATACTTTTCAACCAACCTGACAGACTGGGTACACTACTATCCAGCCACCCTGACAGGCTGAGAACACTACAGTCCCACCACCCTGACAGACTGGGCATACTACTTTCCTGCCCTCCTGGCAGGCTGTGGGACACACTTTCCCACCATCCGGACAGTCCGGGGATTAAACTTTCCGTGCCTCTCCTGTTACCTCAGGAGCCGTGCTAATCATGGGGCAGCCACAACCGGTTACGTCACAGTCCATCTTGACATTGGACAGCAGCATAGGACTATCTGCTTCATGGTCGCCACGCCAGTCCCCATTGTCCCTTAATACTTCAGGAGCATTGCTAATTATGGGGCAGCTACCACTGGCCATGTCACTGTCTGTCGTGACACTGGTCAGCTGAATGCAACTACCTTCTATATAATCCCCTTGCCTGTCCCCTTACTCCCCTGATACCTCAAGATCAATGCTAATCATGGGGCAGCTACCACCGGCCATGCCACAGTCCATCGTAACACTGGTCAGCTGCACGGAGCCACCTGCTTCATGATCCCCGAACCTGTTCCCATCACCCTTTGCACTGATGCTTGTTCCTTTTAGGTAATACTCAGCAATATCATCCCGCAGCGTGACATGGCTGAGTTCTTTTGTACCACAAAACACATCATCATTATTCATGGCATTGATATCCACGTTATTGAAAAGTGAATCATATGACGTACCAGATCTGGGAGGGTTGTCAGGAATGTTTTGAATGTACTGAGAGACCGTTCCAGATCAGTTTCCAGAAAAACTTTTGTGGGGAAGTTCTTGAACACGCTCACTTCCCTTAACCTTCCCCCAGCACCCCAGTACAGGAAAACCCGGGCCATCAGTAAGGGTCAGTGAACACCCCTAAACCAGGTGACAGTCAGGGTCTTCCCAGGGATGAGTTCTTTAGGGAACACAAATTTAGGGCAGATGAGAGTTCTTTCTGCACCGGTGTCCTTGAGCCCCACAATGACAATGTCACCCATAGTAACTGGTTGGATGTTTTTACGGGCCCTCTCAACCACCTCACCCACAAAAAGAACAGCTGCAGTAGGCCTCTGGGCCTGGGGTGTGAGATTCCTCTTCTTCCTCTTTGGGCAAGTGAGGCTGATGTGACCAATTCGGTTGCAGGTACAGTGGTGTGAAAAGTGTTTGTCCCCTCCTGATTTCTTATTCTTTTGCATACTTGCCACACTTAAATGTTTCAGATCGCCAAACAAATGTAAATCTTAGACTAAGATAACACAAGTAAACACAAAATGCAGTTTTTAAATTAAGGTCTTTATTATTAAAAGAAAAAGAAATCCAAACCTACAGGGCCCTGTGTGAAAAAGTGATTGATCCCCTAAACCCAATAACTGGTTGGGTCACCCTTAGCAGCAACAACTGCAATCAAGCGTTTATACAAACAGAACGTCAGTTAATAATAATAATAATTTTTATTTATATAGCGCCAACATATTCCCAGCTCTTTACAACTTATAGAGGGGACTTGTACAGACAATAGACATTACAGCATAACAGAAATCACAGTTCAAAATAGATACCAGGAGGAATGAGGGCCCTGCTCGCAAGCTTACAAACTATGAGGAAAAGGGGAGACACGAGAGGTGGATGTTAACAATTGCTTTAGTTATTTGGACCAGCCATAGTGTAAGGCTCGGGTGTTCATGTAAAGCTGCATGAACCAGTTAACAGCCTAAGTATGTAGCAGTACAGACACAGAGGGCTATTAACTGCATAAAGTGTATGAGAACACGATGCAAGGAACCTGATTATGTGTTTTGTTTTGTTTTTTTTCTATTTTTAATAGGCCACACAGGGATAGTTAGGTTAGGTCAGTTATAAGTAACCAAAAAATATATTAACGGCGACTCTGATCACAAACATATAATTAAGGAGAACTATGAGTCCGAAAAATAGCCAAAATAGTGAATAATCTTTAGCTAAGTTTTATTGAAAAAGTTTCAACAATACACAATACTATAAAGACAATCCCTGAGGAAGTGGGATTTATTATACGCGAAACGCTCGTTGGGGTAGTTGACCGAGATCAGGACGGGACCGGCTGCATCAAATGGGTAATTAAATTTTATCCTGTTTACACATTTTTGCACATTATTTGTATGGAGGCATGTGGTGATGTTACCGGCATTCACGATGCAGTTTATATTATGTAGTTGAACCACCACAGCATAATCAATAATTTGATGCACTTGATGGCAGTATATTAGTCACACATATCTAAACATGTTTGGTATACCCGTTAATGTCCTGGTCCGTGATCTCTGGTCCTTTATGTACTCACGGATTTTTCACATGATCTTAAATATATGGTAAATGTCTTTATAGTATTGTGTATTGTTGAAACTTTTTCAATAAAACTTAACTAAAGATTATTCACTATTTTGGCTATTTTTTGGACTCATAGTTCTCCTTAATTATATGCAATCAAGCGTTTGCGATAACTGGCAATGAGTCTTTGACAACACTCTGAAGGCCCACTCATCATTGCAGAATTATTTTAATTCAGCCACATTGGAGAGTCTCCGAGCATGAACCGCCTTTTTAAAGTCATGTAACCCAAATACGCTTCAGCTTGAGGTCATAAATAGATGGCCGGACATTCTTCTTCAGGATTTTTTGGTAGATAGCAGAATTCATGAATCCATTCACCACAGCAAGTCTTCTAGGTCCTGAAGCAGCAAAACAGCCCCAGACTATTACACTACTACCACCATATTTTGAGGTTGGTATGATGTTCCTTTTCTAAAATGATGTGTTACTTCTACGCCAAATGTAAAAGGACATACACTTTCCAAAAAGTTCAACTTTTATCTTGTCTATCCACAGAGTGGTTTTCGTCTTGGAACTCTGTCATGCAGATAATTTTTGCCCTATCTCTTTCTTATGGTGGAGTCATGAAGACTGACCTTAACTGAGGCAAGTGAGGCCTGCAATTTTTTGGATGTCTTTTGTGACCTCTTGGATGAGTTGTCGTTGTGCTCTTGGGATAATTTTGGTCAGCCCGCCACTCTTGGGAAGGTTCACCACTGTTCCATGTTTTCACTATTTGTAGATAATAGCTCTCACTATGGTTCGTTGGAGTCCCAAACTAAAGAAATGACTTTATAACCTTTTCCAGACTGATATATCTCAATTACTTTGTTTATCATTTGTTCCAGAATTTGTTTAGATCGTGGCATTAGGTTTAGCTTTTGAGCACAGCATCTTTTAGTCTACTTCATTTTGTCTAGCAGGTCCTATTTAAATGATTTTTTGATTTAGAAAAGGTGTGGTAGTAATCAGACTGAGTGTGGCTTGGGAATTTGAACTCAGTTTCCCAAAGATGTGATAAACCACATTTAATTTATGTTTTAAAGGAGGGATGGGGGCAATCACTTTTTCACACAGGGTCCAGTCGGTTTGGATTTCTTTTTCCCTTAATAAGGCTACGTTCACATTTGCGTTGTGCGGCGCAGCGTCGGCGACGCAACGCACAACGCATGCAAAACGCATGCAAAAACGCAGCTTTTTGTGACGCATGCGTCCAATTTTGGCATGATTTTCGGCGCAAACAAAATGCATCATGCAGCGTCCTGTGCGCGCTGACGCTTTCGCCAAAAATGACGCATGCGTCACAAAACGCAAGACAACGCATGTCCATGCGCCCCCATGTTAAATATAGGGGCGCATGCGCCGCTATGCGTCGCCGAACCTGCGCCCGACGCAACGCAAATGTGAACGTAGCCTTATAAAGACCTTCATTTAAAAACTTAATTTTATGTTTATTTGTGTTATCTTTGTCTAATATTTAAATCTGATTGGTGATCTGAAACATTTAATTGTGACAAAAATGCAAAAGAATAGGAAATCAGGAAAGGGGCAAACACTTTTTCACTGTATAGCACCGGCAGAAGTCAGATGCAGGCCAGGTGATGAAAGATGGGGCAAGACGCCAAGGGCCGGGTGGCAAGGACATTGGGTGTCGGCTTCCCCCTTTCCAACTGGCAACGGCTGACTTCCGCACCTCAGGTGTACAGTTAGCTTCATAGGTATCTGCAATCTGTGTGGCCTTGGTGGCCTCCTTCGCTCCTCGTCAATCATGAACTGTCGCTTCTCCACAGGGCAAACATGAAAAAATTTGTTCTTCATTATCAGTTCCTTCAGTTCCTTGAAGGTGTTAACGATAGTCGCTGGTCCCACTGCTCCAAGTTGGTTCTGTGGCCTATCTACCACAGAAATTTGGACCTTAAAGACCAGGCCAAATTTTTTAAGTCTAACCAGTGTTACTTTATGTGGTATTAACTCTGGAACGCTTGAACGGTTCCCACTGATTCTGAAACTGTTTTCTCGTGACATATTGTATTTTATAATACTTGTAACATTTGTTCGATATGACTTGACTTTAGGCTAGTTTCACATTTGCGTTTAAAAATGCAGCGTTTAAAACGCAAATGCAGGTGGTGAAAAAAACGCATGTAAACGCGTGCAAACGCTGCGTTTTTTAGACTCATGCGTTTTCTCATGCGGTAAAAAAATGCGGCATTTTGACGCGTTTACATGCGTTTTTTCCTGCGTTTGCGTTTTTGAAACGCATGCTGAGAAGTGTGTGACAGCTGCCAATCATCAAAATCATCTAGAAAACCCACTATAAATAGAAATAGCTAGGGTTGGGGTTAGGGTTAGGGGTAGGGTTAGGGTTAGGGTTTGGATCCCTTTATCACCTTGATGGGTTAGGGTTAGGGGTAGGGTTAGGGTTTGGATCCCTTTATCACCTTGATGGGTTAGGGGTAGGGTTAGGGTTAGGGTTAGGGGTAGGGTTAGGGTTTGGATCCCTTTATCACCTTGATGGGTTAGGGTTAGGGTTAGGGGTAGGGTTAGGGTAAGGGGTAGGGTTAGGGTTAGGGTTTGGATCCCTTTATCACCTTGATGGGTTAGGGTTAGGGGTAGGGTTAGGGTTTGGATCCCTTTATCACCTTGATGGGTTAGGGGTAGGGTTAGGGTTAGGGTTAGGGGTAGGGTTAGGGTTAGGGTTTGGATCCCTTTATCACCTTGATGGTTGGGGGTGGCTTATCAGTGTGTATTCTTGTTTTTTTCTATTGAAACGCATGCGTTTAAAACGCAACCAAACACATGTGCTTAAAAACGCATGTGTTTACATAGACAGCAATACGTTTTTTTGCCGCAAAAAAACACATGCTTTTTTTGCGGCAAAAAAACGCCTCTAGAAATTACTACATGTTGCATTTCTGCAACCAAACGCAAGCATAGAAACGACGCATGCGTCGTCAAATGCGGCAAAACACATACAAAAAAAACCGCATGCGTTTTTAATGTTAAATATAGGAAAAAAACGCATGCGTTTTTTTGTGCTAAAACGCAGCTGCAATAAATGCAAATGTGAAACCAGCCTTATTTGTGAAAATGTGAAAATATCAGAAATTTGGCAAAAATGTTAAAAATGTCGTCATTTTCAAAATTTAATTCTTATGCCCTTATATTAGAAAGTTGAAAGTTACGTCACACAAAATAGTTAATAAATAACATTTACCAAATGTCTACTTTACATCTGCATAATTTTTTAAACATATTTTTCTTTTTATTAAGAAGGTAGAAGGGTTAAAAGTTGATCAGCAATTTCTCATTTTTCCAACAAAATTTACAAAGCCATTTTTTAAGGGATCACATCATATTTGAAGCTACTTTGGGGGCCTATATGACAGAAAATACCCTAAAGTGACACCATTCTAAAAACTGCACCCCTGAAAGTACTCAAAACCACATTCAAGAAGTTTATTAACCCTTCTGGTGTTTCACAGGAACTAAAGCAACGTGGAAGGAGAAAATGAACATTTACTGTATATATTCGAGTATAAGCTGACCCGAGTATAAGCCGAGGCACCTAATTTTGCCACGGAAAACTGGGTAAGCTTATTGACTTGAATATAAGCCGGGTATGCATTGTTCCTACATCCCGCGTCCAGTCCTGGTATGTGTGGCTCCCCCTGTTGTATGCATGGCTCTCCCGGTCCCATCTCTGTATGCATGGCTCCCCAGGTATCATCGCTGCATGCTTGGCTCCCTTGGTCCCATCCTACTCACCCTCCTCGCGCTTTCGCTGCATCTCCGTTGTCCCGGCGCAGCAGCTCTTCCTGTGCTGAGCGGTCACGTGCTGCCGCTTATTAAGGTAATGAATATGCGCTTCACGCCTAAGGGAGTGGAGACACATGCATATTTATTACCTTAATGAGCGGTACCACGTGACCGCCCAGCACAGGAAGAGCTGCCGGCGCCGAGACCATCAGAGATGCAGCGACGGTGCCAGGAGGGTGAGTATGATGTCTTCACAGCCACCAACTCCCGCCGCTGCTCCCCCTCCCCCACCGGCTTCCTGGACAATGACTCGTGTATAAGGGGGGCATTTTAAGCACAAAAAATGTGCTGAAAATCTCACCTTATACACGAGTATATATGGTAACTTGTTTTCACAAAAAATTTACTTTAGCTACAAATTTGTTATTTTCACAGGAGAAAATAGACCCTAAAATTAATTGTGCAATTTTTTCTCAGTATGCCGATACCCCATATGTGGGGGAAATCCAGGCACACAGCAGGTCTCAGATGGGAAGTAGCACTGTTTGACTTTTTGAAAATAAAAATGTCTGGAATTGATAGCAGACGCCTTGTCATATTTGGAGAGCCCCTGATGAGCCTAAACAGTGGAAACCCCCACAAGTGACCCTATTTTGGAAACTAGACCCCTTATGGAATGTATCTAGATGTGTGGTGAGCACCTTGAACCTTTCAGATGCTTCACAGAAGTTTATAATGAAGAGCTGTGAAAATAAAATCACATTTTGCCCACAAAAATGTTCTTTTTAGTCCCAATTTTTATATTCACAAGGGTAAATGGGGAAATGGACCCCAAAATTTGTTGTGGAATTTCTCCTGAGTACATCAATACCCGATATGTGGAGGAAAACTGGAAAGGAAGGAGTGATGATTTGGAACGCAGACTTTGATGGAATGGCCTGGGGGCGTAATGTTGTGTTTGGAGAGCTCCTGATGTGCCTAAACAGTGAAAAAAAACAACAAGTTACCTCATTTTGAAAACTAAACCCCTCAAGGATTTTATTCAGGGGTATAATGAGCATTTTGAACCTCCAGGTACGACACAGAATTTGATAACACTAGGTTGACATATTGAAAAAGTAAATTTCTTTCAGGAAAATGTTGTTTTCACCCCACATTTGTAATTTTCACAGTGGATAATAGCAGAAAACGGATCCCATAATTTGTTGTGCAATTTTTCCCGAACAAGAATATACCCCATATGTGGTAAAAAAAATTCTGCTTGGGCACATGGCAGGGCTAGGAAAGGAAAGAGTACTATTTGGTTGGGATAGATTGTGAATGTGATGTCGCATTTGAAGAGCCCCGGCCCTGATATGTGAAAACAGTAGAAACGCCCCAAAAGTGACCCCATTATGGAACCTTATCCCCTCAAGGAATTGATCCAGAGGTGTAGTGAGTATTTTGAACCCATATGTGCCTCACAGAATTTTATAACATTGAGATGTGTAAATATGGCATTTTAGTGGCAAAAATGTAACTTTTGTATTTGCTGCAAATTTGTCAGTTACACAAGGGTTAATAGGTAAAACTAGACCCCAAAATTTATTGCACAATTTCTCCAGAAAGTGGTGCTGCCCCATATGTTGTCAGAAATTACTGTTAGGCCACATGTCAGGGCTGAGAAGGAAGGAACACTATTTGGCTTTTGTAGCACAGATTTTGCTAGAGTAGTTTGCAGGCCAGATTTACGGAGCCCCAAAGGTGCCAGAACAGCATAAAACCCACAAAAGTGACCACATTGCAGAAACTGGACCTCTGAATGAATTCGTCTATGGCTGCAGTGACTATTATGTAACATGCATATCAGTCTAGTACCCATAGAATGTGTCCCCATACAGTGTAGAACCCCCATATATTGTAGCTTCCCCATGCATTGTGGCCAGTTTGTGCTTCTGGTGATATGCACCCGTAAATTAAGTGCTTTCTCTCCATTACAATAATGCCAAACATGTGGTAGCTTACTGTGGTTTAGGCACAGTGGGGCTCAGAAGGAGGGGGTATTTGGAGGGTTTAGGAGGGGGTATTTGGCCACCGCTATAGGGCAAGTGGAAAGAGATGGGCAAAGCGCCAGATTTGGCGCATCTAATAGATGTGCCTTTTCTTGGCGGCTGCAGGCTGCTATTTTTAGGCTGGGGGCAATATCCATGGCCCCTTACTAGCCTGAGAAAACCAGCCCCCAGCTGTCAGCTTTAGCAAGGCTGGTTGTCAAAAATGGGGGGACCCCATGCCGTTTTTTTAAATTAACCCCTCTATTTGTGATAACCAGCCTTGCTGAAGCTGACAGTTGACAGTTGCAGCCCCCAGCTGTGAGTTTTGCCTGGCTGGTTATCAAAACTACAGGGGAATCCATGTCTTTTTTTTTTAATCATTTATATACAGCGCGAGCGCCAGCTGATGAATACTCCAGTCAGTCGCCCCTGCTCTCGCTGTTAGTCCTAGTAGTTCCATTAACTGACACCAATGGCAGGAGGTAAACTTTATACCTCCAATCATAGCTACAGGCTCACGCTGTCATTTGACAGCATGGGAACCATGGCTGTCTGACCGGCGATGATGATTTTTCCACCGATCAGAAGTGGCATTTGCTGCACTGTCATGCACATGACAGCACAACAAACACCCGGTGTTCGGGGGGGCCAAACCTAAACAGTAACATGGACTGACTGGGGAAGTCCGTGCCCGAACAGTACATCTCTAATCATTACGTTTTCCAATTGGGCGATATACTGTATATAGTGCTTGCCATCACTACCATCCGACCACAAAAACTTAGACCAATCTGACTCTTTCCATTTGCTTTGTTCTTTGGCAAACTCAGGTCTGACCTTCCAGTTCTTTGCAGAGATGAAAGGCTTCTTGACTGGAACTCATGCATTCAGCCCTACTGCTCTTAGCCGTCGCACCAGTTTGATGACTCACTTTGACCCCATATTTTTCATTGATTTCGTGCGAAATCTGTACAGCACTTTTTCTTAATAATGTGATCAACTTTGGAGGAAGTTTTCCGTGGTCATTCACTTTAAAGTTTGTCAGCTGTTCCATAACCTTCTTTATCTTTCTATATTATACGTGACACTTAACTCAGAGTTGAATTCCATAGCTACCTCTTTTTGGCTTTTTCCCGACTTTACTCTCAGAATAAAAAGCTTCCTGACATCTGATGAGGTTTCTCTTTGTGGAGAGTGACATACCAGCTCTGGCATGTCAGCAATTTGCATATTAAATTTCCCAGAGGAGCATTGCACGGACAATAACCCTCTTTACCTTGGCATGCCAGAGCCAGTATGTCACTCTCCACAAGGAGAAACGTTACCCCTTAGACCTCAGTCCAGAGCCTCTCACCTTAGCCAAATCAGTTCCATACTTTGCATTGACAAGGGCCAATAGCCTGAAACACCAAGTCTGCAAATTGAGATTCTGATTTGGCTTTTATTCTATGTCATATTGCAAGACTCGTTAAAGGGTTGATTGTGACTTGTAGAATCACTGCTTCCAACAGGTCTCCAGTAGGCAAACTTTCATCCCCCCCTTCCCTTTCCAATGACGTAATCGCAGGTTGCCAATGCATTACCACAGCAAGAGGGATGAAAGAAAAAGAAAAATTGGTACAAACATAGTATAAATAGTTTAAAAAAAGCTTAAAAGTGTAAATCACCTCTAAGAAATAAAAAAATTGCTTAATTGGTATAGCCATGTCTGTAAAAGTGCAATCTATCAAAATATAAAATGATTTAACCCATATATTAAACAGCATAAAAACCAAAAATGGATATACAAGAATTGCTGTGTTGCGATCACCGTGTCAAATCACCAACCACCCACCCTTTAAAAAGAGGGGAAAAAAAATATCACTGGGCCAGAGAGAGTAGTGTGGAGGACCGAATGGGACAAGTGAGGAACGAGGCCAGTATAATTTTTTCACTCTGATTGTTATGCTCTGGGGGCTGGAGAGACCTCAGAGCACAACTAGGTACATTTGAATTGCATTGTACAGGTTTGATACAAATCAAGTTTTCTCGACAAATTTGAGTGAATCTGCTAAATATGAATTTCAGAAGATTTGCTCATCACTAGTCGGTGGTGTCATGTTATAGAAATGTATCAGTATTTAAAACAAACTCTGGTAGATAATAATGCCACATTTCCATAAAATTTATTTTATCACAATACATTACAGTGTACATTTTAGTCATGAAAAAAAATGTATGCCAAAAAATGTAAATCTTTTCAATTCTGCATAGAGTGAATATACATTTCGGGGTTATTATGTAATCATGGCACTTTTTAAGATGCACATGGAATTGATAAAGTAGAGTTTTCAGTGGAACATTGACTTTTTTAGTTGTACATTAGTTCGAAATATTTTCAGTAAAACATACCAGTGAGCAAGGTGTTTGCTTTCTTTGCCCACGGCTACATTTACATGGCCATGTTTGTGGCATGTAATACCTCTGTACAGGTTATTTTCTATAAAAAAAATGGCTATCTTTCTATATGCTGCAGATGGATATATTCCACAAGTGGGGCTAGACATATAAAAGCTTATTGGCGTCTGGTTTTATGGTTTTGGGACTGCCAAATAGTTTAGCACTCGGCTATCTCATGCACTTGTAGGATGCTAGCAGGTGCGTATGGAGCGCCCCCAGATGCAGGGCCGCGGGGTACTCGGTACCGGGCCTCTCTGTCTCGGTCCTGGGGTTGTCACGGTGGCTAGACCCGGTCCGTGACCCTGCTAAGGGGCGTCCAATGAAAGATGTGATGATGGTGCGTGGTGCAAGTCGCGATTAATAACGAGGACACAGAGTTGCAGTCTCTTTACCTCTTTACTGAAGGCTTCAGGATCCGCAATCCAGAGCACTGCTAACAGGGCTGGCTGAGACCGGCCGGTCCGAAGGCACATCCAGAGTTTCCTTTGCAGGTGGAAATCAGTGCCTACCTTTTAGCGCCTGTGTGTTGTAGTACCTCCCTGCTGAGCACCACGGGATAGTCCTCATAACTGTTGTGTCTGTTTCTGATGTTCTTTCTTACAACTCTCGTATCTGTTCTGATGTTCTTCTCCGTCCCCCAGATGATTTGGCTAGGACGCACCCGTATGACGGGTAGGCCTGGAGTTATTCTGGGACCCTAGAGACGCCCCTCTCCCACAATTGCCTCCTATGTCTGCTTAGGTGATTTAGGTGAGACAGCCAACCTATAATTAACTGTCCTGCCGCTGTTTGAAGTAATGCTTGGAGCCCAATACTTCCTCGGCGTTCCGGCCACCGGCTACGTGCCTCAGTAGGATGTTGCCACGATCTTAAGGCACGACTCCTACTGGTTCTATTCTCCTTTGTGCTGTGATCTCGTTTCTCACTTCTCCACAATAAACCTCGCTTCGTGTCCTTTCTTAGGATGCCACCGCAACGGGTGCAGGTGCGGCTCCGTAACGTTCTGTCCTTTTCGCTAGGCCGCTGTCAGGATCCCACCCCTGACAGAGACCCCCCTGAATCTTCCCCGCAACACCCTCTGCCACAGGATGTTGCCTGGATCAAACCCAGTCAGCTTCTGCCTAACTTCCTATCCAACCCCCAGTTTTACCAGATTGTGAGGAGTGGCCTAATACATAGAACCCTTTTCTCCCCCTGGAGGCCAGAGTGTGAAGTGTAATGTGTGACTGTGATACCTGGTCAGGTGAACTCCTTTAGTGCCATCAGACGTACCATCACTCCCCTTAGTGGCGGAGCATCAGTACTGCAACGACCAGGACTCTGGGGCGCTGCACTTAGGTTGCAGTGACATACAGGAGGCAGAGCAAGGGTTAACAGGTTCTTTATATATAGGAACAGTAATGGTACAAGCAGGGGGGTAAAGGAATTGATTGGACGATGGGGGAAAAGTCAAATGCAATAGAATATAATGGATTAACTTATCAGTCTCTCTGCGCTGGAGGAAGGTGGCTGGAAGATCCCTCGGCTGCGCCGCAGACGGCGCGAGATGTCTCCGATCTGGTCCCGCAGATGAGCGATGCACTTTCTCCTTGCGATGATGTATCCTCTGGGTTTTTCAGCACGTGATCTCCTGATCTGTGCACACGGTGGAGTAGAGGTGATGGTCGGCGGCACAGAAGGAGAAGCAGAAAGTTCAGTAGGCAAGGCTGCGGTGGAAGCGCACAGTCCAGTGGACACAGCCACAGGCATGGGCCGGTCCTTAGCAGACAACACAAGGATGGGACTAAGCGGTGCCTCCGCGGTGGTGAGCGGAGCCAAGGTAAATACGTATCCTGGTCACTACTCGGTGCGGAAGTCTCTCTGGGCTGAGTGTAGGATGTGTCGGCAGTCTGGCTAGCTGGGGGTATAGGCGCAGCTAGCGGGCGTGGGTCCGTGCAGAGGGAGTTAACGTCTCTCTACTCACATGCTCATTCCCGCTCAAACTGCTATTTATGTCGGACCCACCCCCATCAGTCAGGTGCCCTGAATTGCTACGGTCCACAATCTCTTTGCCCTGAAACACTGGTGACAGCCCCGACGGTTCTGGCCTAGACACGCAGGAGAGACCGTTAGCTTGGCTCTCCACCCCACACTCCCCTGCTCTTTTTCCTCTCCATTCCACGGGTGAGACTCTTCGAGAAGTGTGTGACCATCTTTTCTTTTTCTGTGCGAATTGTTGCCATATGAAATTCTCTTCGTCATAGCAATTGGGGGGCTTATCAGCTGTTGTTCACTTGGAGCATGCCATGATCTGCTTAGTTTGTGGGATTAGGTGGTTCAGAGGTTAATTTGGATGGCCTCACTACGGGATTCCTGGAGGCTTCTTATAGCCTCATTGTGGGGTCATTCCTCGTCGCTTATACTCTGACCCTTAGCCAAGTGTGTGGCCTGTTGTGCCTGTGCTTTGTGCCTGTGCTACTTTATTCTTCTCTGGTTCTGATCTGGTTCTGTCCCCATTTAGAGTTCTGCCTATTCCTCTTGTACATTGCTGCTATCTCCATGTATGACTCCTTGCCTATGTTCTGACTATTCTCTGCTTGCCCCTCCTGTACTGCGCTGCCCTCTCTGTGTATGACCCCCTTTGTATGACTTGAGTTCCCCTCTCCTCTACTTCAGGGTCCCTGTAGCATCCTGCACTGATCTCCAGCAGCAGGACGGTAAGCCCTGCCACCTGAGGTCACATGATTGCAGGTCCTTCTGTTTTCTGCCATCCTCAGCATCTCCTCTCACCACGCTGCTCAGTTCCCGTCTGCCTGAGCTTTCCCTGCGGCACCTGACCCCAGGCTCTCCCGCAGTTAGGGTGAGTCACCCTGCTCAGCCGTGACAGTGCGCCGGAGCTGGCAGGATCCTGATATTATAAGTGACCATACATTTTTTTAGGTTGGGGAAAGTTTTGTGTTTTTCTGTGCACATTAGCAGCATGGATCCCCTTCAGGCTTTGGCCGATCAAGTCAAGCATCTAACCCAAATGTTCCAAAAGGTCAATGTGGAACAGCACACGATAGCCCATACCCAATAGAGGTTGGTGGACACCATGCAGGGGGCCTTTGCGGCAGGGTCTCCTGGTTCCGGGAGTAGGGATGTGTTGTGAATTCTGCTCTTGGGCTCCCTCCGGTGGTTGTAAGTGGTAGTGCTGCTGTCTCTGAGTCGCAGCATTTGTCAGGTGTGTTCACTTTTTGCAATTCTGACTGGGCTATTTAGTCTTGCTTGACCCTTTAGTCAGTGCCAGTTGTCCATTGTTCCTGGAGGATTCACATCCTTTCCTGGTCTCTCCTGCTTTGTTGTTCATTTCAACAAAGATAAGTTCTGGCCTTGATTTTTGCAGTCCACATGCTGTGGCCTTATTGTTCATTTCTTTTCCATGTTTTTGTCTTGTCCAGTTTGGTCTGTATAAGGATTTGTTTAGCCAAGCAGGTATCTCTGGAGATGCAGATATACCCTCCATATCTTTAGTTAGCTGTGGAGATTTTGTATTTTCTGTGGTGGATATTTTCTAGTGTTTTAATACTGACCGCATAGTACTCTGTCCTATCCTTTCTATTTAGCTAGAAGTGGCCTCCTTTGCTAAATTCTGATTTCAGTCTGTGTATGTTTTTCCCTCACCTCTCACAGTCTATATTTGTGGGGGGCTGTCTGTCCTTTGGGGATTTTCTCTGTGGCAAGATAGTTTTCCCTTTTCTATCTCTAGGGGTAATTAGTCCTCCGGCTGTGTCGAGATGTACAGGGAGTGTTAGGTACATTCCACGGCTACTTCTAGTTGCGGTGTTAAGTTCAGTGTCTGCGGTCAGTACAGGTACCACCTTCTCCAGAGTACGTCTCATGCTGCTCTTAGGCCACCAGATCATAACAGGGATGTATCTGTGGTATCCCCTGAATCCCCCGTCAAATTACCTTACTCCTTTTAAGGGGATAAAAAGGAGTTTAGGTCCTTCAGGGAGGGATGTAAGCTTTTTTTTTCTTTACGGCCCTGTTCCTCTGGGGATGAGTTCCAGAGGGTGGGTGTCATTATTTCTTTACTGCGGGGTGCCCCCCAAGCATGGGCTTTTTCTCTGTCTCCCACTGCCCCCGAGAGAATGACAGTCGATGCCTTCTTTGAAGCCTTGGGCTGAGTGGTTTATTGCGGAGTTCTCATGGAATGATGCCGCCCTTCAGTGCTTATTCCGCAGAGGACTCTCAGATTTATAAGTGGTAAAGTCTATATTATCACACGGTGATTCAAACAGGTGCAGAGAGAAACTTAAGTCCACAACACTTGGTGCAAATATCAAATGCAGCTCAGCAGTCTATAGGAAACTTCAGAGGAAAATGCAATCACGCAGAAAGTCTATGAAGCACAATTATTCTTGAGGATACTTGACACAAATAAGTCCTTGCTTAGTCCAAAACACAGATATGCTTATAAGGCAGTTCAAATAATATCTTAGCTCAACCGGGGAGGTCTGGGTAACAGTCTCAGGTTCTTGCAGAGCAGAAACAGCTTACATGTCCAGCAAATGCAGATGGAAGCAAACACGAGCAGCAGATGAAGGAGGATTACTGGAACTGGTGTATACAGCAGGAACTAAGAGCAGAGTAGCAAGATAACCCCACAGGTTCACAGGAGCAGGTATATAGCCAGGGAGTCACCAGAGGTCAGGAGCTGGATGCAAGGCAGAATACTCTAGCACAGACTGAAGGCTGGGGTGGAGTTTTATAGCAGGAAGACGCCATCTTGGAAAAGGGCAGTAATGCACAAAAGGTAATAAAAAATGTTCAGAGTCCTGACACAGGAGTTCACAGGCGGCATTGCTTTGTTCAGTGGAGGACAGCTGTAAGGAGTGGCACAGACAGACACAGGTAGCAGGCCTAAAATAAAAAAGTAGGCTAAATGCAGTTCAAAATTGGCAACAGGAGTACACAGGCGGCATAGCTTTGTTCAGTGGAGGACAACTGTAAGGACTGGCTGACACAGTTACTAGGCCCATATAAGTAAGTAGGCTAAATGCAGTTAAAAATTTGTAACAGGAGTACACAGGCGGCATAGCTTTGTTCAGTGGAGGACAACTGTAAGGAGTGGCGCAGACAGACACAGGTAGTAGGCCTAAAATAAAAAAATAGGCTAAATTCAGTTCAAAATTGGTAACAGGAGTACACAGGCGGCATAGCTTTGTTCAGTGAAGGACAACTGTAAAGACTGGCTGACACAGTTACTAGGCCCAAATAAGTAAGTAGGCTAAATGCAGTTCAAAATTATTGGTAACAGGAGTACACAGGCGGCATTGTTTTGTTCAGTGGAGGACATATGTAAGGACTGGCTGACACAGTTACTAGGCCCAAATAAGTAAGTAGGCTAAATGCAGCTCAAAATTGGTAACAGGAGTACACAGGCGGCATTGCTTTGTTCAGTGGAGGACAACTGTAAGGAGTGGTGCAGAAAGACACAGGTAGCAGGCCTAAAATAAAAAAGTAGGCTAAATGCAGTTCAAAATTTGTAACAGGAGTACACAGGCGGCATAGCTTTGTTCAGTGGAGGACAACTGTAAGGACTGGCTGACACAGTTACTAGGCCCAAATAAGTAAGTAGGCTAAATGTCTACCAAAAAAATGTTCATAAATAAACAGGTGGCATAGCTAGGTACAGGGATGGGCTCCTCTGCAGAGTAGCAGACAGTGGTAGTTGGTATTAACTGGTCTAAATGGAGGCCAGGGCCCCTGTATATTTTAACTATCATCTATCATTTCAACAAATTTGTATTGGAAGTGCCATTGAAGCATTTAACAGCACAGACTACACAGTGGTGGAGCAGGGAGAGGTAAGTTTTGCAAGTGGTAGAGCACTGTTCGAGCTGGGGGGGAACACTCTCTCGTGGGCGGCGGTACTGGCCCAGGGCCCCTCATATTACGACGGTGTGTCTGATGTTGGTTGTGCACCACCACCGTCAGAGACACTTCATTGTACTATGAGGGACCCTGTGCCAGTGCCGTCGCCCAAGAGTGGGCACACCAACCTGTCCAGGCAAACGGCACTCGCACGGGTGCTTGCGCCAAGTGGTGCCCACGGCCCTATGGGGGGAGTCAGCCCATTTACGGAGGTATAAAAATGGCCTATGGTGGACATTCAGCAGCTGCAAATGGAGGAATTGGAGCAGTCAGTAAGAGGAGGACAAAAGCAAGACATTTTTCAGGCAAACTACGTGTCAGCAGGGGAAGGTGGGGCAAAATAATTTGAAATCCATGATTGGTTCATTTTAATGACGGTTAGATCATCAACATTTCGGGTAGCCAGACGTGTCCTTTTTTCGGTCAGTATTGAACCAGCAGCACTGGAGACTCTTTCTGATAGCACACTAGCAGCTGGGCAAGCGAGCTCCTGTAATGCATATTCTGCCAATTCAGGCCAGGTGTCTATTTTAGATGCCCAATAATCAAAGGGGAATGACCTGTGAGGGAGAACATCGATAAGGGAGGAAAAGTAGTTCGTAACCATACTGGAAAAATGCTGTCTCCTGTCACTTTGAATCGATGTAGCAGTACCTGTCATGTCTGCGGTCAATGCGAAATCACTCCACAACCTGGTCATAAAACCCCTGTGTCCAACGCCGCTTCGGATTTGTGCGCCTCTAACACCTCTGCCATGTTGCCCCCTACAGCTCTTGTGAGAACCATCACCGCCGCTGTGTGCTGGGAATGCCTGAACCAAATGGTCTACAAGAGTTGCTTGTTTGGTAGCCAATATTTGCTCAAGGTTCTCATGTGGCATGATATTTTGTAATTTTCCTTTATATCGTGGATCCAGGAAGCAGGCCAAGCAGTAGTCGTCATCGGTCATCATTTTGATAATGCGGGGGTCCCTTTTTAGGATATGCAAGGCATGCTCAGCCATGTGGGCCAATGTTCCAGGTGTCAATTCACTGCTTGTGCTGGGTTGAGGAGCACTTTCTTGCAAATCAACATAACTTGAGTCTCGCAAAAACCCTGTACCTGACCTTGCAACGCCACCAGTTTCTATTGCCCCTTGAGAAGCATCCTCCTCCCATAAATATTCATCCCCATCATCCTCCTCCTCCTCCTCTTCGTCCGCCACCTCGTCCAGGAGAGTTCCCTGAGCAGACAATGGCTGACTGTCATCAAGGCTTCCCTCCTCCTCGGCTGCAGACGCCTGCTCCTTAATGTGCGTCAAACTTTGCATCAGCAGACGCATTAGTGGGATGCTCATGCTTATGATGGTGTCATCTGCACTTACCAGCCGTGTGCATTCCTCAAAACACTGAAGGACTTGACAGAGGTCTTGTAGCTTCGACCACTGCACACCAGACAACTCCATGTATGCCATCCAAGTGCCTGCCCGTGTATGTGTATCCTCCCACAAATAAATTACAGCACGCCTCTGTTCGCACAGCCTCTGAAGCATGTGCAGTGTGGAGTTCCACCTTGTTGTAACGTCGATTATTAGGCGGTGCTGGGAAAGATTCAGCGATCGCTGATGGTTCAGCATACGGCTGGAGTGTACGGGCGACCGGCGGATGTGCGAGCAAAGTCTTCGCACCTTCAGGAGCAGGGCTGGTAACCCCGGATAATTTTTCAGGAAGCACTGGACAACCAGGTTCAAGGTGTGAGCCAGGCAAGGAATGTGTTTCAGTTCTGAAAGGGCTATGGCAGCCATAAAATTCCTTCCGTTATCACTGACTACCTTGCCTGCCTCAAGATGTACACTGCCCAGCCATGACTGAGTTTCTTGCTGCAAGTACTCGGCCAGTAGTTCCGCGGTGTGTCTGTTGTCGCCCAAACACTTCATTTCCAACACAGCCTGCTGACGCTTACCACTAGCTGTTCCATAATGGGACACCTCGTGTGCAACACTGGCAGCTGCAGATGGAGTGGTCGTGCGACTGCGCTATGTGGATGAGCTTTTGCTTCTGGAGGAGGAGGTGGAGGAGGAGGAGGGGTGGCGAATGCCTACAGCCAACTGTTTCCTAGACCGTGGGCTAGGCAGAACTGTCCCACTATGGCTGTCCCCTGTGGACCCTGCATCCACCACATTACCCCAGTGCGCCGTGATGGACACGTAACATCCCTGGCCATCCCTACTGGTCCATGCATCTGTTGTAAGGTGCACCTTTCTACTGACTGATTGCCTCAGTGCATGGACAATGTGGTCTTTGACATGCTGGTGGAGGGCTGGGATGGCTTTTCTCGCAAAGAAGTGTCGAGTGGGTAGGTCATAGCGTGGTACTGCGTAGGCCATCAGGGCGTTGAAAGCTTCGTTTTCAACCAACCAGTAAGGCATCATCTCTAACGAGATTAGTCTAGCAATGTGGGCGTTCAAAACCTGTGTACGCGGATGAGAGGATGAGTACTTCCTTTTCCTAACGAGAGTCTCTTGTAGGGTGAGCTGGACTGGAGAGCTGCATACGGTGGAACTAGCGGGGGTGGTGGTGGACATGGCAGATTCAGAGAGGGTTGGTGATGGTATTCTTGATGTTGGCCTACATACAGTGTTTCTTACCAAGAACCTTGTGATTCCCTGACTGCTTTGGCCTTGCGACGATACCTCCACATTTGCTGCTGGTGGTGTGCTAACCGGTGGGCTTACAGTGAGGGAAGCAATGTAGCGTTGCTGACTACCTTCATTCTGAGCTGGTGCACCAACGGTACGGGACGTTTGGTAGTTAGTGCAGGCTTGCAAGTGCATGCTGGTTAAATGTCTACGCATGCATGTTGTATTTAAATTTTGGAGATTCTTCCCTCTGCTAAAGGTCTTTGAGCATTTCTTACAGATAACTTTTGACTGATCATTCGGATCTTGGTTAAAAAATTGCCACACTGCACTCTTCCTACTATGGATAACATTTTCAGGCATTGCACGATGTGCTACTTTCACCGGATGGCCACGCTGTCCTAAAACTGTTTTTGTTTTTGACAAACGTGTTTGGCCTGATGCGGGCCTGCCAGATGACAGCTGTTGCGATGTAGATGGCTGCTGCGGATCATCCTCCTCCGCTTCTGAGCTACTGGCAGCGGCACCCTCTTCCCCCAATGGCTGCCAATCTGGGTCAACAACTGGGTCATCTATCACCTCCTCTTCAATGTCCTGTGCACCTTCCTCTGTGTCACCGTGTAAGGTGCTATAGCGTTCGGGACGGGGCACCATAGTCTCATCAGAGTCACATTCTGGCTCAGTACACTGCGAGGGCAATGTAGTGATCTGAGTCAATGGAACAGCATAATAATTTAGCTGTGGCTGTGCATCTGTGCACTCCATGTCCGATTCATCTTGTAATGGGCTGTTAACAATTTCCCTTTCTAACCCAGGCACGGTATGTGTAAAGAGCTCCATGAAGTAAACTGTAGTGTCTCCTGCCGCATCCTTCACTTTTGGTTTGGGTGAAGGACACAAGGAAGCGACTTGATCCTGACTGGGAGCATCCACTGACGACTCGCTGCTTTTATATTTCGAACTTTCGGAAGAGGAGGCGAAAGAGCTAGAGGCTGAGTCAGCAAGGAAAGCCAAAACTTTTTCCTGCTGCTCCGGCTTTAAAAGCGGTTTTCCTACTCCCAGATAAGGGAGTGTTGTGGATTCTGTTTTTGGGCTCCCTCTGGTGGTTACAACTGGTACTGGGTGACTTTGGTGGGTTGCGGTCTCTGGTTTCCACCTGTCCATCAGTGGCTGGGTGTTTCCTATTTAACCTGGCTTTCCTGTCATTCCCTTGCCGGCTATCAATGTATCAGTGTGTGTCTCTGTTACCTGCTCCTAGGCCTTCAAGACAAGCTAAGTCTGTATTTCCCTGTTTCATGATTGCTTTCATGTTTTTTAGTCCAGCTTGCAGATATGTAATTCTCTGCTGCTGGTTGCTCTAGTGGGCTGAAATTACCACTCATGTACCATGAGTTGGCACATGAGTTCAAGTAATTTCAGGATGGTATTTTGAAGGGTTTTTCAGCTGACCGCGCAGTTCACCTTTTGTATCCTCTGCTATCTAGCTTAAGCGGGCCTCATTTTGCTGAATCTGTTTTCATAACTACGTTTGTGCCTTCCTCTCATTTCACCGTCATTATATGTGGGAGGCTGCTATCTCTGTGGGAATATTTCTCTGGAGGCAAGTGAGGTCTGTTATTCTTCTGATAGGGGAAGCTAGATCTCCGGCTGGCGCGAGACGTCTAGGGGCCCCCCAGGAACGTCCCCCGGCTACTGTTAGTTGAGTGTTGAGGTTCAGGATCGCGGTCAGCTCAGGTTCCATCACCCTAGAGCTCGTCCTGTTTTTGCCCGTGGTATGTTGACAAATTCCCTGCCATTGGGAATTATGACAAGGGAGCCTTCGAGGCCTTGTGTAGCCAGATGATGACGCTGGCTCAACACCTCGAGACTTAGGTGCTATTTTGCTTTTCCCACTACCACCAGATGCTCCACCACCACCACCACCATCATTACCAGCTGGCAACGACCACCCACGGCCTCTTCCACCAGACTTCCTCATTTTTGGGAAAATGTAACCAAAATAACAACTGTTACATGGTACTGTAAAACAAGGTAGAAGGTGTATATAAACTTGTCGAGAATTTAAATCTCCCTTTTTTTGGGGGGAGACTGCACCAAAACTCAGCCCCAGTGTATTATACTACACAATGTAAGTGGCAGAACATGGCTGGAAGATATACGACAAACTAACAGAACTGACGTAGATCCACTTAGTGGCAATTTAAATCTCCCTTTTTTGGGGGGAGACTGAACCCATACTCAGGCCCAGTGTATTTTGCAACGCAATGTGAGTGGCAGCAACTGGCTGGCTGATACACGACAAACTAAGAGGACTGAGGTATATCCACTTTGTGAGAATTTGAATCTCACTTTTTTTGGTGGGAGTCTGAACCCAAACTCAGGCCCAGTGTATTTTACAACGCAATGTGAGTGGCAGCAATTGGCTGGCTGATACACGACAAACTAAGAGGACTGAGGTATATCCACTTTGTGAGAATTTGAATCTCACTTTTTTGGGGGGAGACTGAACCCAAACTCAGGCCCAGTGTATTTTACAACGCAATGTGAGTGGCAGAAAGTGGCTGGCTGATACACGACAAACTAAGAGGACTGAGGTATATCCACTTTGCGAGAATTTGAATCTCACTTTTTTTGGGGGGAGACTGAACCCAAACTCAGGCCCAGTGTATTTTACAATGCAATGTGAGTGGCAGCAAGTGGCTGGCTGATACACGACAAACTAAGAGGACTGAGGTGTATCCACTTTGTGAGAATTTGAATCTCACTTTTTTTGGGGGGAGACTGAACCCAAACTCAGGCCCAGTGTATTTTACAACGCAATGTGAGTGGCAGCAAGTGGCTGGCTGATACATGACAAACTAAGAGGACTGAGGTATATCCACTTTGTGAGAATTTGAATTTCACTTTTTTTGGGGGGAGACATGAACCCAAACTCAGGCCCAGTGTATTTTACAACGCAATGTGAGTGGCAGCAAGTGGCTGGCTGATACACGACAAACTAAGAGGACATGAGGTATATCCACTTTGTGAGAATTTGAATCTCCCTTTTTTGGGGGGGAGACAGCACCACAACTCAGGCCCAGTGTATAACACAACACAATGTAAGTGGCAGAAAGTGGCTGGAAGATATCTGAAAAAATCCAAGGACTGTAGTACAATTTCAATCTCCCTACATTGATCTCAGGACTAGTATGGCAGCAACAAAAAGGACTGCTGCACACAAAAGTGTGGACAAATAAACAAGATAACTGCAGAAAGGAGCAACAGGATTTTTGCTTTTAAAAAAGCAGTTGGTTTGCACAGCAGCGGTGCAAACAGCAATGCAGCTATCAGGAAGCCTTATAAGGCAGCCTAATAAGCTACAGAGCTGATGCACAAAGATATAGCCTCCACTGTCCCTGCAAAACAAAGGTGGTGTTGGACAGTGGAAATCGCTACAGCACAAGCGGTTTGGGGGTTAATCTTCCCTCCCTAACTATAGCCCTTCTTCTGACGAAGCTGCAGCAATCTCTCCCTATGTTAAGATCGGCAGAAGTAAGATGGCGGTCGGCGTGCACGCCCCTTTATACCCCCTGTGACGCCGCAGAAAGCAAGCCAATCACTGCCATGCCCTTCTCTAAGATGGTGGGGACTGAGACCTATGTCATCACGCTGCCCACACTCTGCGTCCTCCTTCAGTGGCTGAGAAATGGCGCTGAACACGTCATATGAAACGCGACTTTGGCGCGAAGATCATCGACCGCATGGCCGATCCCACACTAGGATAGGGTCGGGTTTCATGAAACCCGACTTTGCAGAAAGTCGGCGATTTTTGAATTTGTCCGATCCGTTTCGCTCAACCCTAGTGTTTGAGTATACAGCTTAGCCTTTTGCTAAAGCCTTTAGGAATCATGGCTTACTTCAGAGGTGGAGAACCACAGACCCACTGGCCGTATACAGCCCTCTATAACCTTTTTGGACCATTAATTTCTTCTTGTTCTGTGAGCACATGCATGGATGGAGTTAACGCATAGTTTGTACGGCCCCCAAAGGATGGTATAAACATCCAAATGGCCCTTGGCAGAAAAATTATTTCCCACCCCTGGTTTATTTGGTCATTACTAAAGTAGAGCTAGGTGGATTAGTCATTTGATCCATTTTAAGTAATTCACTTCCTCCGTTTTACCAACTTAAAAAAAAAGTTTTTTTGTTTTTTTCTAGGGAATTAAAAATAGATTGAAGAACCTAGAGTAAAAATTCTCAGTTCAAACCTAATGATGAATATGATATGTTCCATCTCTTTAATGTAAAAATGAAAATACCGTAGCCACTAAGCACGCATAATTGCTCATATAAGTCAATGTAACTTGCATTACTTGTCAATGCATATAATGTCTTCAATGCATAATTGTTAGGGTTGTTTACTTTTAAGGAAAATTATGAACTTTTGCAATTCGAGTTGTGCAAATCTCCAAAACAAATATTGCATCAGTCAGGTAAGGCTCACGTGCCTTCAGGTGCAGCCAAGCGCAGGTATTTACATAATGTCTTGCAGCAATCACAAGACAAGGTATAGCTCAGCCAATCACAGGAGACTATCATAGCCTGTATGAAAGCATAGGCAGTGAATGCAGCAGCCATTTTTGTGTCAAATGTGGAGAGGGAGCGAATGTTGCAGCTCCCAGTTGAGCAATTAATGTAAGGAGAGAATACCCTAAAACAGTGAAGAAATTCTACAGATAATGTGTGACAGCACAGAAGTGAAGAATGATTACCATCCATTTACCCAAAGCCATACTGTATATGTTGAGTTTATTTGGACATTTCAGCTTGTGTTTTTACGTTAAATAGCTTGAAATGGATTGGACACAGTCCTAAATGTCCTCATCGTGTTCTGCACGTCTTCACAAGTCAAATGGAGAACTTGCAATTTGCCACAAATCAAATTTTAGGGAAAAATGTAATTGCAAATTTGAATTTCAAAAGATTTGTTTTCCTTTCATTGTCTTATTATATTCTTATTCTTGTAACCCCTATAACAACTTTTAATGTAGTGTAATGGGTCACAGAGCATCTACAGTGGCTTATAAAGGTTTGGGCACCCCTGGTCAAAATGATCTCTAAATCGCCTGAAGTTAAACATGACACATTTCATTGTATTTTAGCCAAAACAAAAAAAAAATGTTTGGCACTCTGGAAGATTTGTGTGTTCAAATAACTTTGCCCAAGGTTTCAGACCTTAATTAGCTTCTTAGAGTTATAGCTTGTTCACTATCATTGTTAGGAAAGGCCAGGTAATTCAAACTAACCTTGTGCCAAAAACAACAGCTATGGGTTCTTCTAAGCAGCTGCCTAGCACTCTGAAAATTAAAATGGTGGAGGCCCATAAAACAGGAGATGGCTATAAGAAGATAGCAAAGTGTTTTTAAGTTGTCCTTTTTTTCTGTTAAAAATGTAATTAAGAAATGGCAGTTAACAGGAACAGTGGAGGTAAAGATAAGGTCTGGAAGACCAAGCAAAGTTTCAGTGAGAGCTGCTTATAGAATTGCTAGAGATGCAAATCAGAACTCACTTAACTGCAAAAGACCTTTACACAGTTTTAGCAGACTCTGGAGTTGTGGTACATTGTTCTACTGTTCAGAGACACTTGCACAAATATGGCCTTCATGGCAGAGTCATCAGAAGAAAACCTCTCCTGTGTCCTCATCATAAAATTTAGTATCACAAGTATGTAAAAAAAACATCTATACAAGGCTGATGCATTTTGGAAGCAAGTCCTGTGGACCAACGAGGTTAAAATAGAACTCTTTGGCCACAGTGATCAAAGGTATGTGTGGAGAATAAATGGCAACGAATTTCAGGAAAAGAACATCTCGACAACCATTAAGCATGGGGTAGATCGATTGTGCTTGGGGTTATGTTGCAGCCAATGGTACGGGGAACATTTCACGGGTAGAGGGAAGAATAGATTCAATGAAATTTCAACAAATTCTTGATGCAAACATAACACCATCTATAAAATAAAGCTAAAGTTGAAAAGAGGATGGCTTCTAGAAATGGATAATGATCCTAAACACACATAAAAATCCACAATAGACTACCTCAAAAGGTGGAAGCTGAAGGTTTTACAATGCCCTCACAGTCCCCTCATCTGAACATCAAAAATCTGTGGCTAGACATGAAAATAGCAGTGCATACAAGGTGACCGAGGAATCTCACAGAACTGGAAGAATTTTACAAGTAAGAATGGATAAAAATCCCTCAAACAAGAACTGAAAGACTCTTGGCTGGCCACAAAAAGCGTTTACAAGCTGTGATATTTTCATAAAGGGGTATTACTAGGTACTAACCATGCAGGGTGCCCAAACTTTTGAATAGGCCCATTTTCCTTTTTGTAATTTTTAAAATGTAAAAGATTAAAATATATATACTTTTTGGTCTAAACTACATTTCGTCTTCAACTTGCTTAACTGTTCACAATAACAGTAATTTTGACCAGGGGTGCCCAAACTTTTACATGGCACTGTACATCTGATTATATTTCTACAGATACAACCAAACACCATTTATTTGTTGGAGAATGATATCCCCTATTAATCAGTAATGCTTATTAATCAATTTGCTTATATCTCTCTGCCAATAAAATAAAACTATCAAAAACTTATAATATTTTACTGGCAATATTGTTAGCGCTCTGGATTATTTCTTAACACTTTACTCCTTATGTACATTAGTGGATACACTCAGTTGTCTGTATATTGTGCATGCTTTTAGCACACACTGTACGCTTCCGCATGAGGCGTCATGGGTAGAAGAATATGCATTCAAGGCATTGTAAGGCAAGTATAATCTAACAAAGAAGCCGTGTGTGTCATGTTCCATTAAAACAGCAAGAGGCCTTTAATGAATAAAAGATACATAGGAAATACATTTAGGCATTCAAAATGAACTACACTTTCGCATCCTGTAGAGCTAAAATTACATCCATAGTGAACTGGGATGATATATTATGCCAACTGAAAAGGCCGGTCATGCTTAACACAAAAACATGCAAAATGATGAGCGATGGTTTTGAATAACTAAATGAAATAGAAATTTAAATTCCCACAACTGGGATTTTCAAGGTCAAGTATAAGTCATTTCAGCTGTGTATGTTTTGAGTTCTACAATCCATGTTTCTAAACCACAAACTGTGTAAAGGCTCACATTGCACATCACTTATGGGAGATTCGTTCTCCCTTATGTCTTTTAGATCAAAAGAAGGATCAGATTGTAGCACGGGGGAGAATAAAGAACAAAATATGAGGAAATGTTTCCCTTCCCTCTTGTGCTGAGATTTGATCCTTCTTTTGATTTAAAAAGGCTTTTGGGAGAATAGATCTCCCAAAAGCGATGAGCAAGGGTCCTTAGTAATGTTGTTCAAATATATTACACTTTGAAAATCACTTTTAAACATTTGTCGAGTGAATTCCCCTTTTAAAGCTGCTTTAATAATTTTATTACAGAATTACATAATTGCCCGTTTTTTTATATAATTTATTAGAAAGGCTCTCTTAAAAATCAAATCATAATCTGTATTTGCTAATGTTTCTCAGCCAGAACCGATATCAGATTATTGGCGGTTGTTTATGAGAGTTCCAATGCATTGTTCTTACCTGATCTAAAGTCCCCCATACACGTTAGACTAAAGTCGGGCAAACCCGCCGATATCAACTGGTTTGGCAAACGCTCAGATGTGAATGGGGGTGCCAGACAATTGATTGTTGGTGAAGCTAAGGATCCTACAATGTCTGATTTTGAACTGCCGAACATTTTGTTCTCCCAAAGGGCTCTCTTTTGTTATACAATTGTCTATTTTTATACAATTTATGCAATTTCCATATATAATCCATAAGTGTTTTTTTCAGACATATATTAATGATGACCTAGCCTTAGGATAGATAATCAACATCAGATTGGTAGGGGTCCGACCGTTGGAACCCTCACCGATCAGCTGTTATTAGCTTCGGGTGACGGATGTAAGCATTGAATGGAGCTGAACAGCATAGATCTGTTCAGAGTGCAGTGGCCACTGCTGGGTACTGCAGATCACATCCTATTTAAAAGAATACGAGCTGATCTGCTGTTCTTGGCAGAGGTTGCTACATATTATATGGAGCTGTTGTGTTCAGCAACATTCAATGCTTACATCCGGCAACCGGAGCTAATAATGGCTGATCGTTGGGGGCCACCTACTGATCTCATATTGCTCCACTCAGCTCAACCACCATTTACATATCTAATAACAGCTGATGATGGTGGTGACGAGTGTCTGATACTGATCTGATATTAATAACCTATCCTTATGATAGGTCATCAATATTATATGCTGAGACAATGCCTTTAAAGTACCAAAGGAGGTGTTTTATTTTTAAAGGGGTTGTCCCTGTATACATGTCCTTTAAAGAAAAGTGAATGTCAAAGAGAGACTCCTCTTAAAAAGCCAGACCTTGTGAACTGCTTGTAGTTCTTTTCTTTTTCTCTCCTTTATTTCCTTAAAAATTATTTGTAAATGAAACCCATGAAAGATTTATGATTTCTTACTGTTTATTACAATTACTTATAGGCATAGGGATCTCTGAATGTACGTATGCTTGATCAAAGAACAAATAATTCATAATTTGCATTTTTTTACTAATTTTATGTAGGTCTTTTATCACAATTATAAGTCTGATGATCTTATTGTAGGAATGGTCATGTTGACCTCCGAACTTCTGATTTTGATAAATCCTGTATTTTGAGAACAGACGCCACAGCTTATATTAAAGCATGTAATGTCTATAATCAAACTGGCCATAGTCATGAGAGAAATATTGACCATATAGCAAAATTCATCCGATTTTCTTAATAGTATTTATTGGCCATGTTTTTTTCTGAAAGCCTTTGATGGACAACAATCTGTCATTACTTTTGACCTGTTAGGTTACATTTATAGGATTTATTCTAAATTATGGAGCAATTACCGTATATACTCGAGTATAAGCCGACACGAGTATAAGCCGAGACCCCTAATTTTGCCACAAAAAAAATAGGAAAACTTAATGACTCGAGTATAAGCCTAGGGTGGAAAATGCAGCAGCTACCAGTAAATTTCAAAAATAAAAATAGGTCCCAATAAAAGTAAAATTAATTGAGACATCAGTAGGTTAAGTGTTTTTGAATATCCATATTGAATCAGGAGCCCATATAATGCTCCATACAGTTAATGATGGGCCCCATTAGATGCTCCATACAAAATACGCCCCATATAATTCTCCATAAAGTTCATGATGGGCCCCATAAGATGCTTCATACACAAATATGCCACATATAATGCTGCAAAAAGGTTGATTATGGCCCCATAAGATGCTCCATAGAAACATTTGCCCCATACAATCCTGCATAAAGGATGATTATGGCCCCATAAGATGCTCCATAGAATATTATGCCACATACAATGCTGCATAAAGGTTGATTATGGCCTCATAAGATGCTCCATAGAAAATGTGCCCCATACAGTGCTGCATAAAGGTTGATTATGGCCCCACAAGATGCTCCATAGAAACATTTGCCCCATATGCTGCCGCACAAAGGTTAATTATGGCCCCATAAGATGCTCCATAGAAACATTTGCCCCATATAATGCTGCATAAAGGTTGATTATGGCCCCATAAGATGCTCCATAGAAACATTTGCCCCATATAATGCTGCATAAAGGTTGATTATGGCCCCATAAGATGCTCTATAGAAACATTTGCCCCATATGGTGCTGCTGCGATAAAAAAAAATGACACACTCATCTCTTGTCCTGAGAAGGCGGGGACACCGGCACTTGCGATATTCACCTGTCCCCGTTCCACCGCCGTGCCCCTCTGTCTTCCGGGTCTCTGCAGTTACTGTTCAGGCAGAGGGCAGTGCGCAGACTAAACACGTCATTGCACCCTCTGACATGAACATCACAGCCAGAGGAAGCGGAAGACAGAGTGGCGGGCGGTGGTGGAACAGGGACATGTGCATATCACATGGCTCACCTCCCCCGTTATACTCACCCTCCCGGCGCGATCCCTGCTTCTCCGATGCAATGGTCTCTGACACCGGCAGCTTGTTCCTGTGTTCAGCGGTCACTGGTATCGCTCATTAAAGTGATGAATATGCACTCCAACCCTATGGGAGTGGAGTCGTGTCCATATTCATTACTTTAATGAGTGGTACCACGTGACCGCTGAACACAGGAAGAGCTCAGGAAGAACACAGGAGAAGCTGGGACGTGCAGAGATGCGCCGGGAGCAGGTGAGAATGTGACAGCTGCAGCCCCCCCTCCCCGTCGACCCCCTGGGACAATGACTCGAGTATAAACCGAGAAGGGCACTTTCAGCCTTAAAAAATGGGCTGAAAATCTCGGCTTATACTCGAGTATATACGGTAATTGAAAGCAGGGCATGGACAAGAGGTAGGCAGTCACTTAGGGTGCCATAGGGGATGGAATCTTTAAGAGAGCTGAGGAACAGAGCACCTGGGGGTGCATTATGAATGTTATGAAGAAGTTATTTTTCAAAGTTTTTTCCGGTATTTCTTTGAAATTTTGTACTGACCGAAGATACAGATAAGTTGTGTCCAATGACTAGTCTCATGTCTATGGCTACATTTATGTAAATATAAAGCAGATCTGTCACCAGATTTCACAATATAAACTTTATACATTATTAAACAGATCTCTTGAACCTGATTAGACTGGTGTACTTATTTTGAATATCCATGTCAGAATTGCTGTATTATAGTAATATTAAAATAAGTAAAATGAGCATTATATGAGTCTGGCTAAAGAGTGAGAGAGCTCATGAGTACAAGTGCATTCAATCCCTCCCTGCCTGCCCAGTCTAAGGGTACCGTCTCATTAAGCGACGCTGCAGCAATATAGACAACGATGCCGATCGCTGCAGCGTCGCTGTTTCGTCGTTGTGTGGTCGCTGGAGAGCTGTCACACAGACCGCTCTCCAGCGACCAACGATGCCGAAGTCCCCGGGTAACCAGGGTAAACATCGGGTTACTAAGCACAGGGCCGCGCTTAGTAACCCGATGTTTACCCTGGTTACCAGTGTAAATGTAAAAAACCCCAAACACTACATACTTACATTCCGGTGTCTGTCGCGTCCGCTTCCCTGCACTGTGTAAGCGCCGGCCCTAAGGCAGAGCGGTGACGTCACCGCTGCGCTCTGCTTTACGGCCGGCCGGCGCTGACACAGTGCAGGGAAGCGGACGCCGGGGGACGCGACAGACACCGGAATGTAAGTATGTAGTGTTTGTTTTTTTTTACATTTACAATGGTAACCAGGGTAAATATCGGGTTACTAAGCGCGGCCCTGCGCTTAGTAACCCGATGTTTACCCTGGTTACCAGTGAAGACATAGCTGAATCCGCGTCACACAAGCCGATTCAGCGATGTCAGCGGGTGATCCAGCGACGAAATAAGGTGCTGGCCTTCTAGCTCCGACCAACGTTGTCACAGGAGGATCCTGATCGCTGCTGCGTGTCAAACACAACGATATCGCTAGCCAGGACGCTGCAACGTCACGGATCGCTATCGTTATCGTTGTTAAGTTGTTCAGTTTGAAGGTACCTTTACTTACAGATGAAGCTGATACTGAGCAGGGTGAGATCTTAGCAGCAGGTGTGACACTGAGGAGATATCAGTCAGATTAGGTGGATGTAGACAGAGTTAAAGAAAATCTGTCATCAGGTTTTTGCTATGTAATTGATAGCAGCTTGAGGTAGGGACAGAGACCCCAATTCCAGTGAGGTATTACTTAACTTACAGGGTGCAGCAGTTATTATAGAATCACAGTTTTCTCTGCTGCAGATCTAGCAGAATTCACTAGTTGAGCTCTATATAGCTCCACCCACACCACAGCTTTCTGTGTACATTGTATAGTGAGAGAGTACTGCTAATCAGGGCTTGAAGCGTGATTGGACTAGGATGCACAAGGCCAGTTGTCCTGTAGTGACAATCTCCTACTCATAATACACTGATTGTATTGAAGCAGAAAAACACAGCCCAGTGAACACATCGTTGTTATCATGGTCTCTGTCCCTACATCATGGTGCTCTCAGATTACATAGCAAAAGCCTGCTGACAGATTCCCCTTCAGTTTTGAAAAAGAATTACACAAACATTCTAACCTAGATTTTCAAAGTAAGTACACCAGTGACAACAGGTCTAAGATCTATTTGATAATGTAAGCAGTCTGTTTTGTAAAATCTGGCAACATATAATTGTGCTCAAAAGTTTACATACCCCAGAAGAATGTTGGCTTTCTTGGCTTTTTTTCCGAGAATATGAATGCTAACACCAAACCTTTTTCTCCACTAGTGGTTGGGTGAAGCAATTTATTGTCACACTACTGTGGTTTCTCTTTTTAAATCATAATGACAACTCAAAACATCCAAATGACCCTTATCAAAAGTTCACATACCCTGGTGATTTTGGCCTGATAAGATGCACAGAAGTTGACACAAATGGGTTTGAATGGCTACTAAAGGTAACATCCTCACCTGTGACCTGTTTGCTTATAATTAGTGTGTGTGCATAAAAGCAGAGTGAGTTTCTGGGATCCAGACAGACTCTTGCATCTTTCATCCAGCCACTGATGTTTCTGGATTGTGAGTCAAGGGGAAAGCAAAAGAATTGTCAACTGATCTACGGGAAAAGGTAGTTGAATTGTATAAAACAGGAAAGGGATACAAAAAGATATCCAATCAAACTGTGATTAACAAATGGAAAATCAAGGGCTCTGTAAAAACAAAACCACAGTCAGGTAGACCAACAAAAATTTTGTCCACTACTGCCAGGAAAACTGTTCCGGATGCAAAAAAAATCCCCCACAAATAACATCAGTTGAAATACAGGACTCTCTGAAAACTAGAGGTGTGGCTGTTTCAAGATGCACAATAAGGAGGCACTTGAAGGAAAATGGGCTGCAAGGTCAAGTCGCCAGAAGAAAGCCATTACTGCACAAATGCTACAAAGTATCTCACCTACAATACGCAAAACAGCACAGAGACAAGCCTCAAAACGTCAGGAACAAGGTAATTTGAAGTGATGAGACCAAAATTGAACTTTTTGGCCACAACCATAAATGTTTCATTTGGAGAGAGGTCAACAAGGCCTATGATGAAATGAACACCATTCCTACTGTAAAGCATGGAGGTGGATCGCTGATGTTTTGGGAATGTTTGAGCTACAAAGACATAGGAAACTTGGTCAAAGTTGAAGGAAGGATGAATGCAGTACTGATGTACTTGTGGCAAATTTGCACTCATTAGCCCAGAAGCTGGGCATGGGACACACTTGGAAGCTCCAACATGACAATGATCCAAAACACAAAGCCAAGTTGACCTGTCATTGGCTACAGCAGAACAAAGTGAAGGTTCTGGAGTGGCCATCTCAGTTTCCTGACCTCAATATCATTGAGACACTCTGGGGAGATCTCAAGCGTGCAGTTCATGCTAGACAGCCCAGGAATTTACAGGAACTGGGGGCTTTTTGCTAAGAAGAGTGGGCAGCTTTTCCAATTGAGAAAATAAAGAACCTCATCCACAACTGTCACAAAAGACTTCAAGCTGTCATTGATGTTAGAAGGGGAAATACACGGTATTAAGAAATGGGATGTAAACTTTGATCAGGGTCATTTGGATGTTTTGGGTTGTCATTATGATTTAAAAGAGAAAACACAGTAATTTGACAATAAATGACTTCACCCAACCACTAACCATGAGTGGAGAAAATGTTTTGGTATTATCTAATATATAATTGCCTAGAATACTACTTCCTGCAATTTGTGGCAACTTCCGTGGCTTTGTCCAGAGATAATGTCCGGAGCTAATGTCCGGAGCTAATGTCCGGAGATAAGTGACGTCACCAGTGTCCTACACCCAGGCAGAGCACAGGGGCCCCAGGCAGCATATGGGGCCCCAGGCAGAGCACAGTGGCCCCAGGCAGAGCACAGGGGCCCCAGGCAGCATATGGGGCCCCAGGCAGAGCACAGTGGTCCCAGGCAGAGCACAGGGGCCCCAGGCAGCCAATGGGGCCCCAGGCAGAGCACAGGGGCCCCAGGCAGCATATGGGGCCCCAGGCAGAGCACAGGGGCCCCAGGCAGCATATGGGGCCCCAGGCAGAGCACAGTCGCCCCAGGCAGAGCACAGGGGCCCCAGGCAGAACATGGGGCCCCAGGCAGAGCACAGGGGCCCCAGGCAGCATATGGGGCCCCAGGCAGAGCACAGGGGCCCCAGGCAGCATATGGGGCCCCAGGCAGAGCACAGTGGCCCCAGGCAGCATATGGGGCCCCAGGCAGAGCACAGTGGCCCCAGGCAGAGCACAGGGGCCCCAGGCAGCATATGGGGCCCCAGGCAGAGCACAGTGGTCCCAGGCAGAGCACATGGGCCCCAGGCAGCTTATGGGGCCCCAGGCAGAGCACAGTGGCCCCAGGCAGAACATGGGGCCCCAGGCAGAGCACAGGGGCCCCAGGCAGAGCATGGGGCCCCAGGCAGAGCACAGGGGCCCCAGGCAGAGCACAGGGGCCCCAGGCAGCATATGGGGCCCCAGGCAGAGCACAGTGGCCCCAGGCAGCATATGGGGCCCCAGGCAGAGCACAGTGGCCCCAGGCAGAGCACAGGGGCCCCGGGCAGCATATGGGGCCCCAGGCAGAGCACAGTGGTCCCAGGCAGAGCACAGGGGCCCCAGGCAGCCTATGGGGCCCCAGGCAGAGCACAGTGGCCCCAGGCAGAACATGGGGCCCCAGGCAGAGCACAGGGGCCCCAGGCAGAGCACAGGGGCCCCAGGCAGCATATGGGGCCCCAGGCAGAGCACAGGGGCCTCAGGCAGAGCACAGGGGCCCCAGGCAGCATATGGGGCCCCAGGCAGAGCACAGGGGCCCCAGGCAGAACATTAAGCCCCAGGCAGAGCACAGGGGCCCCAGGCAGAGCACAGGGGCCCCAGGCAGCATATGGGGCCCCAGGCAGAGCACAGGGGCCTCAGGCAGAGCACAGGGGCCCCAGGCAGCATATGGGGCCCCAGGCAGAGCACAGGGGCCCCAGGCAGAGCACAGGGGCCCCAGGCAGAGCACAGGGGCCCCAGGCAGCATATGGGGCCCCAGGATGAGCACAGTGGCCCCAGGCAGAGCACAGTGGCCCCAGGCAGAACATGGGGCCCCAGGCAGAGCACAGGGGCCCCAGGCAGAGCACAGGGGCCCCAGGCAGAGCACAGGGGCCCCAGACAACATATGGGGCCCCAGGCAGGGCACAGTGGTCCCAGGCAGAGCACAGGGGCCCCAGGCAGCTTATGGGGCCCCAGGCAGAGCACAGTGGCCCCAGGCAGAACATGGGGCCCCAGGCAGAGCACAGTGGCCCCAGGCAGAACATGGGGCCCCAGGCAGAGCACAGTGGCCCCAGGCAGAGCACAGGGGCCCCAGGCAGAACATGGGGCCCCAGGCAGAGCACAGGGGCCCCAGGCAGCATATGGGGCCCCAGGCAGAGCACAGTGGCCCCAGGCAGAGCACACACCAAATCGGAGGCCGAGGGGCCCCGCCAACCAAATCGGAGGCCGAGGGGCCCCGCCAACCAAATCGGAGGCCGAGGAGCCCCGCCCACCAAATCGAAGGCCGAGCGGCCCCGCCCACCAAAGCGGAGGCCGAGGGGCCCGGCCCCGCCCACCAAAGCGGAGGCTGAGGGGCCCCGCCCACCAAAGCGGAGGCCGAGGGGCCCCGACCACCACATCGGAGGCCGAGGGGCCCCGCCCACCAAATCGGAGGCCGAGGGTCCCCGCCCACCAAATCGGAGGCCGAGGGTCCCCGCCCACCAAATCGGAGGCCGAGGGTCCCCGCCCACCAAATCGGAGGCCGAGGGTCCCCGCCTACCAAATCGGAGGCCGAGGGTCCCCGCCCACCAAATCGGAGGCCGAGGGTCCCCGCCCACCAAATCGGAGGCCGAGGGTCCCCGCCCACCAAATCGGAGGCCGAGGGGCTCCGCCCACCAAATCGGAGGCCGGGGGTCCCCACCCTCCAAATCGGAGGCCGAGGGGCCCCGCCCACCACATCGGAGGCCGAGGGGCCCCGCCCACCACATCGGAGGCCGAGGGTCCCCGCCCACCACATCGGAGGCCGAGGGTCCCCGCCCACCAAATCGGAGGCCGAGGGTCCACACCATCCAAATCGGAGGCCGAGGGGCCCCGCCCACCAAATCGGAGGCCGACGGGCCCCACCCACCAAAGCGGAGGCCGAGGGTCCCCGCCCACCAAATCGGAGGCCGAGGGTCCCCGCCCACCAAATCGGAGGCCGAGAGTCCCCGCCCACCAAATCGGAGGCCGAGGGGCCCTGCCCACCAAATCGGAGGCCGAGGGTCCCCGCCCACCAAATCGGAGGCCGAGAGTCCCCGCCCACCAAATCGGAGGCCGAGGGGCCCCGCCCACCAAATCGGAGGCCGAGAGTCCCCGCCCACCAAATCGGAGGCCGAGGGGCCCCGCCAACCAAATCGGAGGCCGAGGGGCTTCGCCAACCAAATCGGAGGCCGAGGAGCCCCGCCCACCAAATCGAAGGCCGAGCGGCCCCGCCCACCAAAGCGGAGGCCGAGGGGCCTGGCCCCGCCAACCAAAGTGGAGGCCGAGGGGCCCCGCCCACCACATCGGAGGCCGAGGGGCCCCGCCCACCAAATCGGAGGCCGAGGGTCCCCGCTCACCAAATCGGAGGCCGAGGGTCCCCGCCCACCAAATCGGAGGCCGAGGGTCCCCGCCCACCAAATCGGAGGCCGAGGGTCCCCGCCCACCAAATCGGAGGCCGAGGGGCCCCACCAACCAAATCGGAGGCCAAGGGTCCCCGCCCACCAAATCGGAGGCCGAGGGTCCCCGCCCACCAAATCGGAGGCCGAGGGGCCCCGCCCACCAAATCGGAGGCCGAGGGGCCGCGCCCACCAAATCGGAGGCCGAGGGTCCCCGCCCACCAAATCGGAGGCCGAGGGTCCCCGCCCACCAAATCGGAGGATAAGGGGCCCCGCCAACCAAATCGGAGGCCGAGGGGCCCCGCCAACCAAATCGGAGGCCGAGGAGCCCCGCCCAACAAATCGGAGGCCGAGGGGCCCGGCCCACCAAATCGGAGGCCGAGGGTCCCCGCCCACCACATCGGAGGCCGAGGGGCCCCGCCCACCAAATCGGAGGCCGAGGGGCCCCGCCCACCAAATCGGAGGCCGAGGGTCCCCGCCTACCAAATCGGAGGCCGAGGGTCCCCGCCTACCAAATTGGAGGCCGAGGGTCCCCGCCCACCAAATCGGAGGCCGAGGGTCCCCGCCCACCAAATCGGAGGCCGAGGGTCCCCGCCCACCAAATCGGAGGCTGAGGGTCCCCGCCCACCAAATCGGAGGCCGAGGGTCCCCGCCCACCAAATCGGAGGCCGAGGGTCCCCGCCCACCAAATCGGAGGCCGAGGGGCCCCGCCCACCAAATCGGAGGCCGAGGGGCCCCGCCCACCAAATCGGAGGCCGGGGGTCCCCGCCCACCACATCGGAGGCCGATGGGCCCCGCCCACCACATCGGAGGCCGATGGGCCCCGCCCACCAAATCGGAGGCCGAGGGTCCCCGCCCATTAAATCGGAGGCCGAGGGTCCCCGCCCACCAAATCAGAGGCCGAGGGTCCCCGCCCACAAAATCGGAGGCCGAGGGGCCCCGCCCACCAAATCGAAGGCCGAGGGGCCCCGCCCACCAAATCGAAGGCCGAGGGGCCCCGCCCACCAAAGCGGAGGCCGAGGGTCCCCGCACACCAAATCGGAGGCAGAGGGACCCCGCCCACCAAATCGGAGGCCGAGGGGCCCCGCCCACCAAAGCGGAGGCCGAGGGGCCCCGCCCACCAAAGCGGAGGCTGAGGGTCCCTGCCCACCAAATCGGAGGCCGAGGAGCCCCGCCCACCAAATCGGAGGCCGAGGAGCCCCGCCCACCAAATCGAAGGCCGAGCGGCCCCGCCCACCAAAGCGGAGGCTGAGGGGCCCGGCCCCGCCCACCAAAGCGGAGGCCGAGGGGCCCCGCCCACCACATCGGAGGCCGAGGGGCCCCGCCCACCAAATCGGAGGCCGAGGGTCACCACCCACCAAATCGGAGGCCGAGGGTCCCCGCCCACCAAATTGGAGGCCGAGGGTCCCCGCCCACCAAATTGGAGGCCGAGGGTCCCCGCCCACCAAATCGGAGGCCGAGGGTCCCCGCCCACCAAATCGGAGGACGAGGGGCCCCACCTGTGAAAATTTTACTGTGAAAATACCTGATGGGCACACAAGTATGCGCCAGTATGGGTACTAAGAGCTTTTCCACATAATAATGAAATATTTTAAAATGTCATAGAACATACCAATATACATAGTTATTGATACATATTATTTATTATTTACATTATTGTTCTTAAGCAAAGAACCGTTGTTGTGGCATTTGCCACAACACGCAAAGTTGTTGTCTGATGTCTTTCATCACTCCCCTCATAAGCATGTTCAAGAGCTGGTGAGTGCAGCCATTTTTTGTTCTTTCTTACTATTATTTATTAATTGTATTATTCTTACATTTGAATAAATAAAGTATATATGGATTCTAGACTCCCGATTCTTTAGAATCGGGCTGCCATCTAGTCATTCATATTCTCTGAAAAAAGGCCAAGAAAGCAAAAATATGTAAACTTTTGAGCACAACTATATATGTTTTAAAGATCTTTGGCTGAATGATTAATACATTTATTTGACTTCTTGAAAATATTGGGAAATTGTTGTAAATGTTATAACGTTGGACAGTGTAAAGTAAAGCTAAGGCCTCTTTCACACTTCCGTTTTTTACAATCAGTCACAATCCATCAAAATGTTGAAAAGACGGATCCTGTGCAGATTGTAAAAAACGGGTGCACTGGGTCCGTTTTTTTGACGGATCCGTCGAGGCTATGTGCACCCGTTGTGTAAGCATCTTCGGCGTGTTTTTCCACTGCAAAAACGCATACACAACACAACCCATGTTAAAAATAATAAAAAAATAAAAAATCGTGATATTCATACCTTCCGGCGTCCCCCGCAGTCTTCCCGTGGCCTTCCCGATGCGCGCGATGCTGCCGGCAGCTCCCGTTCCCAGTAATGCCTTGCGAGCAATGACTGCTATGTCATCGGGTCATTTTACAAGGCATTACTGGGAACGGGAGCTGCCGGCAGCATTGCGAGCATCGGGAAGGCTATGGGGGATGCCGGAAGGTAAGAATATCACGATTTTTTATTTGTTTTAGTGTTTTTAATATTATATCTTTTTACTATTGATGCTGCATAGGCAGCATCAATAGTAAAAAGAGAGAGAGAGAGCGAGAGAGAATTTCCTTGATGGGAAATTCTTCCTCAAATGCTCAGTTTCAAAAGACGTCATCCGTCGCTGGATTCCTGCTTTTGACAGTCAGCGACGGATCCTGCGTCCATAGGCTTCCATTATAGCCAACGACGGACAGCGCAGGATCCGTTGCTGAGCGATTTTCTGACGTGCAGAAAAAACGTTCCTCTGTGCGTTGTCTCCGCCCGACGGACAGCATTTTTACAATGGATACAGTGCATGACGGATGAAACGGAAGGCCATCTCTCACAATCAGTCGCTAATACAAGTCTATGAGAAAAAAACGGATCCAGCAGAAACATTTGCTGGATCCGTTTTTTTTCACAAAACGATGCAGAAAAAGAAAGATGGAAGTGTGAAAGAGGCCTTACTTTTACTATTACCAAAATCTCAGGAGAACTGTTACAAAATCCCCTATACAGAGAGCAGATGTCTAAATTGGCACATAACACTAGTAAGAGCATCTCAGACATTTTCTTTACAAACATTTAGATATATTTAAATTTTTCTTCTAAATCATAATTCTCTGCTTCTAATAATAATAAGTACATAAATAAGAAAAGCAGAAATTTCTGCAAAAGGCCACCATTTCTTTTAGTGCTAATATGTAACAAGGAACATGATCTGACATTGTATTTTATGCAACTCTTGGTATCTCAAATTAGATCACAAAATAGAATTTCTTTTGTATGAAAATTTACATTTCAGATAAAAACACTGAATAGATATTTATTGGTTTCTTGTGCTTCAAATGTTTTTTAGTGTATTTATTGGCAATGGATGTGCTTCTGTATTAAAAACCCAGTCTTCTAATGATAACAGGTCATCTTCTGAAAACAGTAGGTAGAGGTATCTGCAGAACACATAAAGATAATATTAGTCATATTGTTACAAAGTAAAGTAAATGTATCTCTTCCTAAAATCCATATCGGACTGAGCACTCCTCTCATCAATCTGAGGCTGTTTTTAATTAATAATGGATCCTACCTGCCCTTTAAATTTGCCCAGTAGAAGCATTTTTGGTAAATGTTAGGTTTAGGGTCGCATCAGAGAAAGGTCACCTTATCATGGCTGATGGGTACACATAAATTGGCCGATTTGTGCACTAAGAACCTTCATTTTATAAGCCTATTTTAGATAGCAGTAATGCAGTCTAAATTTCATATATTCAGGATTTGCATATACTGTATCTTAGTGGTTAAAGAATGATGCTGTATTCTTTTGATTCTATACCTCTAAAAATATTATGACATGCCAGAAACCCCATTTTTTAATGTTTCTATATCTGCAAGATGTTCTCTGCTATTCCTTTTTATTTTCAATTTTCTAGTAGTGCAACCCACATATAGTAAATTGCATTAAGTGCACATGATTATATAGACAACATGGTCATGATCACAGTTAATGACATTCTTAATCTCAAAATTATTTTTTCATGGCAGACTTAAAGCGAACTTGTCACCAGGTTTGGCCGGTATGAGATACGGCCACCACCTTTCAGGGCTGATATACAGCATTCTATAAAGCTGTCAGGTGACCATGTGTCTTAGATGACTAGCCCAAGAGGCCACTTCACAATGGTTTCTCCCCGCCCCTTTCCCATGACTGACAGGTCTCTCCCTATACACAGACATAGAGAGGGAGACCTGACAGTTTAGGGGAGCAGAATAGGGAAGAAGCTGATAAGTTCTGGCCTCTCTAACTAGTCAGCTGAGACACAAGGTTCCTGGCTGCCTTTTCAAAGTATGTCTTCTCTGACATTCCGCCACACTTCAGAGTAAAACATACACAGCTTCAATAACACAGTCCATGTCTGTTTATTGCAGGCCATGGTTCAAGCAGGATGAATATACTGTCAGATTTCCTTTAAATAAGCCCTCCCCTGAAAATTTATTTTCTCAAAATCTGTGTATATGTGCATATAATGTAGTGTGTATTGTAACGCTGGTGGGTCACGGGCTGGGCTTACCCTGAAGGGGCATAACTAAGTGACTATCTAGTATTCGCTAGAGCCTCAGATAGTGAGGACAGACTTGGTCACAGTTAGTCAATAGATATCACTACAGGGCAGTCCCTGGGTTTGCAGTAACTGACTGGAGGGTCAGGGACATGGGTATGAGGTACAGAAGGACGAAGGCAAAGAGATGGTCAGACAATCCGAGATCAAGGCAGGCAGCACAGGTTCAACATACATAGCCGAGGTCAGGAGTGGAGAGATCACAATAAACGGTAAGTGAGCCTGGTCAATAACAGGAGAGATGGAACAAATATGCACAAACAGGAACTAGAGACAAGCTACTAGGAAGCTACGTTCAGGCAAGAAGCGGTGGGAGGTGTTTAATAAAACCACTGCTGCCTAGGGATAGGCTGGGGAAGTTAAACCCTGCACTATACAACAGGGTTAAGTTCCTACAGGATCTGGAAGCGCCTCCCTATAGCCAGATGGAGACAGTAGGGATATACAGCAGAGCTGTAAGAGCTGCAAAGGGACTCAGCATGGTGGCCTGACACCGGAAGCAGCAGAGCGGCGACTGCAGTGAGTAGCACGGCGCTGGGAACATCATGACATGTATGTGTTAATATACTCACCCACTGCTGCCTTCTCCGGAATCGGTGTCCCGCTCCTCTTCTCAGTGACATCACTGATCTTCAGACTAGCTGGCTCACTCTATGCACTACATATGAGACGGAAGTCTCTTTTACAATGAAAGCCTATTGAGCCTTGTTCTGACACAGTATAGGCTTACACTATAACAGCCACTTCTGGGCCATGAAGAACGCAGCGTAACCTGAAGACTGAAGAGCGTTGACGTCACTGAGAAGAAGAGTGGAACGGCACTGGACACTGGAGAAGGCGGTGGTAGGTGTGTACTGTAAAATTAATATACACACTACATTACATACTCATATACACAGATTGCCATCAATGGGTATTCATTGCTCCCTATTGTAATATAGACTGCATCTAAATAATATATGCAGTGTAATAGGCACTATATGCATAAAATTAATATCGCAAGCAGTAGTTTGAAAATTGTGAATGAGTAACTTTAGTAATTACTATGTATGGTATATTATTTAATAAGAGCAGACAATAGTTAACATAGATTTATGATAGGCAAACTATTAAAAGGGAACCTATTGGCTCTACTGACATTTTGACGAGTAAATACTTGTTTTTCCTATAGAATAACAATTCTGGAGCATCTTTTTTTCACAACTCTGCATAGTGCTAGTCCTCTTTTATTCATCCTCAAAATCTATAAAATAGACAACTGGGTGTTACCATTCCCCATATCAAAAGGGTTGTGCCCTACAAAGCCTGATCCTGGCAGCACTGGATGGACAGCGAGAGTGGACAAAGGCAACCCCAACTGCTATCACCCCGTTTATTCAGCATTTTCTAGGAGTAATAACAAAAGAGGGAGCTATAAGAAAAGATACTCCATTGGTATTGGTAATTGGTCTTCGTTGATGATACAGAAATGCACTAACATGGACATATCAGGAGAGCACATGTGGCGAATTTAAATGCAAAAAGCAAAACATACCCATATCATTCCTTATAAAAATGATAGCTTAATGCAGATTTGTATTGGGACTTATAAGCTGAAAGAGATACTGTCATCTATTACAAATCACAGTAGTCCGTTTGAAGTGCGACACCAGTGGACACCCAAACTCCGCTGTTAGTGCTGAGAATCACTTGTTTGAGTAGTTGGTGGGGGTCCAGATCTTGAGCAGATCTAAATAATTTCTGAACAGTTTAAAGATTTAAAATAAAGGAAAATAATGACTCTTAAAGTTACCCCTCTAATGGTTTATATTTCACAACTGAGCTGCATTGAGAGCAACATCAATTTCACAAGTCGTGTTTTAGTTCAGTGTTCCATCAAACATTAACGGTAAGCTCGGAGAATCGCCTGCTTTATTACACTTGGCAGCCAATAAGCACACAGAGGTAACTTGTCTGGATAAACTTAGTGTCCATTGATTAATAAAATGAAATTGGATGTGAATTAATGGAATCGCAGTGTTGATGTCTACAGCACATAAAAGGTAACATATAGCTGAGTATCACATTGGCTTAAAGTTGGTAATTTGTAATCAATAGTGCTTAATAATGCTTAAAGGGCTTGTCTCAGCTTATGAAATTGATAACATTGCAAAGTGCTTATAAAAACAAGCAACTTTGCAATTTACCTCTTATTAAAAATATTTGTCTCTGTGTGTGAAGAATAACCAGAATAAAGAGACCAGGAAAATGGTCGAATGAGGCATCAGTGAGGGGAGAATCACTTCTTTTGTTATTTTGTTTTCATGCCATTGTGACTTTTGAAAAAAAAAAGTATGATAACCCCCTTTTGCCTTGGTTAGCTGTGCTTTTAGCTAAAAAAAACATGAAAAAAGGTTATTTTTGAGTTGAACTCAGACTAGATCAGTAGACCATAAACTTTTAGCTACCAAGAACATGATTGGTGCCTGCTTTCTCAATGAGGTTGTGATGCAGAGAATACTGTATTTCTAAAAAGTCTGATTATTAAGGAGAAGCCGCACACATGCAAATCTTTGTGGATGTGCATCTTCCAATGCAGATTGGGGAATTATTGATGGGAAATACTGAGCACAATACTGCCATGTGAATGTCACTTTGGACAGTGTATTTGGTGATCTTCAGGACACATTCTGTAAGCAAAACAGCTTGATGCTTACGACCGTACTGGATGATTATTTCGTTTGATGGAGTGTCAGATGATGTAAGTCTCTGGATAGAAAGATTTAGCCTCAATCCTACCGGGAAATAAAAAACTTCTCATATCAGCATATGACTTGACCTAGAAATAACCATGCCTCAGGGCAGTAAAGTTCATGAACTTTTATCATCACTCCTCAATCACGTCACTTACAATGTGTCATACAACCAACTTGGTAGTTGCTGACAGTCGAGAAGAAACCAATTGTCTCCAATTAGACTTCCAGAATGGACAGGCAGACAGACTCGTTAAAATTTTATTGCAGGCTCAGCACCGGGACAACTTTTTTATTTTTTTCTGTCGACCTAGCTATTTGACTTGGTCGACAGAAAATATAGTCATGCCGGCATGGGGACCTTTGTTAGACACCCAGCTGCCGTGGCATCTCCTCAACGTCCTGCAATCAGATGTTGCGGTTACTTTGGACTATGACCATGGAGTATTAGGCTACGTTCACACGTTGCGTTTTCTCCTCCTGAGGTCTACAGCATAGCAACCATTTAGTGGGCTCAGCGGCTCTGAGCCTCTTGTGCCATCTACCTTGGCACGGCTGCTGAGCTCAGTTGTATGCAGCGCTGTCAATGTGATGTTAGCGCTGCAGACAACTAACTAAAGCTTACAAGGTAACTAAAGCCCAGTTTATTTTTTTTACTGCTTACAGGAAAACATTTTTTAAAGAGAGATAATCCCTTTAAATTTTATGTTTGACCTTTTGGGAAAAGAAGGCTAAAAATGGAGAAACTCAAAAGGGGAGAAAAATAAAAAGAGCCTGGTAAAAATTAGTACAATATCCTTATCACATAGCAACAACAAAACCTTAAACGGGTTTCCTTTTCCAACTTTTTTTTTACACATTCATCATGACTGTGTTAAAAATAATAAAATCAACTGTTACTTACCCTCCCCAGGTCCAATGTTGTGCCTCTGCCTCTACTTGTGATTGTGCACAAGCTGCAGCGGTGACGTCATAGCCGTCTACAGCAGAGCTGATGATGAGCCAAAGGATTGGCTGCAGTGCTGCTGATGTGATGTCATCACTGCAACCTGTACACACACCAGAGCAGTGGCGGATATGCAGCACTGGACCCGAGGAGGGTAGCTAGATGAGGATTTTCTTAAAATGTCTTGAATTAGTAAAAAATTGAAAGAGAAAACCTCCTTTAAGTTGTAAAATATTATACCATATATGCATCTTTAATAATAGTGTGAAAAAAAACTTGTTAATCAACACCAAGCTGACATGTTGTACTCACTTTAATGTTTCTGACATGAAAAAACTTTGTTGAACATTATCGTGGTTGGGATTTGTAGTGTACACATCTCTAATGCCCGAAAATCCATTTTCTATTCTGCAGTAGGTATCCAATGCCTAGGTAAAAAAAAAGAGCAATAACTAAGTCATATATTTCATGACAAGAGAATGCATTTAAGAATGTTGTACTTGTTATGATAGCAGAGCATAACGTTCTATATGTTCCATTCAGAGGAATTATTGGAGCAAGTGACAGCAATCTGTTTTCTGATACGGAAGTCAGCCATGCAATAGACAAGGTGAGAATTAGGCCACAGAGGTATAGAACGATTCTGACAATCAAAAGCTTTTAGTATTGCGCAACATGATTTAATAGGATGTTCGGAAAATCTTTGCTATTAGAACAGCCCTTCATTTTTCTGATTTGGGTAAAAATCAGACTGATCATCGCTTATGAGTATGTGCGTTTTGATGTGCATTGGCTTGCGTTTTTGATATATTTTTAATTGCATTTTTTAATCATTAATTTGAAAAATGGGTGAAAAATGCTAAAACGATTCACATGCTTCAGATTTGAAAAAAAATGCACTGATGGTTCAAATCCACAAGGAGAAAAAATAAGTAGCATGTGCATGAAATTTCAGAAATATTCACTTTGCTGGTGCTATAAAACGCAGCGTTTTCCTGTGTCAAAACCTGTGGGGAAAAAAGTGGGAAAAACAGAGCCTGTAAACAAGACTTAAGTGTATCAGGGAAGTACGGTATCTATGTCTGCAAACAGATTTATTTATTTTTTTGTACAGATCCCAATGATTTAGTCTGCCGGCAGCTAAATAGGAAAGGGTTCTTTACTGTTAAAGCAGTCAGACCATGGAATGAGGTAGTAATGGCAGACACTATTGACAGCTTTTAAAAAAGGCCTGGATGATTTCCTGAATATTGATGAGTGAGTGTACTCATTGCTTGGGTTTTCCCGAGCACGCTTGGGTGGTCTCCGAGTACTTGTAACTGCTCGGAGATTAAGTTTTCATCACCTCAGCAGCAAGATTTACAGCTACTAGACAGCTTTTACACATGTGGGGATTCCCTAGCAACCAGGCAACCCCCACATGTACTCAGGCTGGGTAGTAGCTGTAAGTCATTCAGCTGCAGCGATGAAAACTAAATCTTCGAACATTAACAAATACTCGGAGACCACCCTTGCATGCTGGGGAAAACCCGAGCAACGAGTATACTCGCTCATCCCTATTCCTTAATACACATAACCTTGAGGGTTATAGATAATTTAGTGACAAAATGTATAATCGGTAGAGAAAGGTTGAACTTGATGTACCTAGGTCTTTTTTTCAACCTATATAACTATGTAACAATGCCATGTCTTATGTGCCTATTCAGTAGCTCTTATGGAGAAGGATTAGACATGTTGTTTCTCGGTTTTCCCACTTATTTAAACATGCACGCTTGGCCAGTCTGAGCATGCATGCTTATGAGGAAGTCAAGTGTGACAGTTATCACAAGTCTATGGTTAGCTCTGGTAAGGCTGAATTTCCCAGACCAGCCACATGGTCCTCTAACCCAAATTCAACAGCTTCATAGGCATATGGGGTACTTGGACTACAAAACTCGAATGTCTCAATTTATAGTTCTAGTATATTAAACATTATCGCAGTAGGTGAGCAATGGATGGATTATCACTATCTTTTAATGATCTTTATGAGATAGTCTAATAAATATGGAGGAATACATAGTTACATATAGCAACATAGTTATTAAGGCCAAAAAAAGACATTTGTCCATCCAGTTCCGCATATATTCCGTCAGTATAAATCTCCAGATCTACGTCCTTCTAAAGAACCTATTAACTGTAAGATACAATACTGTTACGCTCCAGGAAGACATCCAGGCCTCTCTTGAACCCCTCGACTGAGTTTGCCATCACCACCTCCTCAGGAAAGGAATTCCAGATTCTCACTGCCCTAACAGTAATGAATCCTCTTTTATGTTGGTGGAAAAACCTTCTCTCCTCCAGACGCAGAGAATGCCCCCTTGTGCCCGTCACCTTCCTTGGTATAAACAGATCCTCGGAGAGATATTTGTATTGTCCCCTTGTATACTTATACATGGTTATTAGATCGCCCCTCAGTCGTCTTTTTTCTAGACTAAATAATCCTAATTTTGCTAATCTCTCTCCCCTTTATTAATTTTGTTGCCCTCCTTTGTAATTTCTCTAGTTCCATTATATCCTTCCTGAGCATTGGTGCCAAAACTGTACACAGTACTCCATGTGCAGTCTAACCAGGGATTTGTACAGAGGCAGTATAATGCTCTCATCATGTGTATCCTGACCTCTTTTAATGCACCCCATGATCCTGTTTGCCTTGGCAGCCGCTGCCTGGCACTGGCTGCTCCAGGCAAGTTTATCATTAACTAGGATCCCCAAGTCCTTCTCCAGGTCAGATTTACCCAGTGGTTTCCAGTTCAGTGTGTAATGGTGATATTGATTCCTTCTTCCCATGTCTATAACCTTACATTTATCATTGTTAAACCACATCTGCCACCTTTCGGACCAAGTTTTCCAATTTATCCAGATCCATCTGTAGCAGAATACTATCTTCTCTTGTATTGACTGCATTACATAGTTTTGTATCATCTGCAAATTTTGATATTTTACTGTGTAAACCTTCTACCAGATCGTTAATAAATATGTTGAAGAGAATAGGTCCCAACACCGACCCCTGTGGTACCTGTTGTGAATTCCGTTCTCGAGCTCCCTCCTGTGGTCATGAATGGTACTTTGGTGAGTTCTGTCCGTGGACTCCCTCTGGTGGCTGTGAGTGGAGCTGCTGGTTCTGAGCTTCCTTCTCCAGCTGCCCTCGTTTGGGGCTAGGCTGGATTCTCTATTTAACTCCACTCAGATCGTTACTCCATGCCAGCTGTCAATGTTCTAGTACTGGATCAGATCTCTCCTGGATCTTTCTGTGGACCTGTCTACTCCAGCACAAGCTAAGTTCCTGCTTGTTCATTTGTTACATATGGTTTTTCTTGCTAAGTTTTAGTCCAGCTTGCTATCATGAAACTATCTGGCTAGCTGGAAGCTCTGGGGGTGCAGAGTGGCACCACTGCATCGTGAGTCGGTGTGGGGGTATTTTTTGCACACTCTGCGTGGTTTTTGTAGCTTTTTGTGTTGACCGCAAAGATCCCTTTTCTATCCTCAATCTGTTTAGTTAGACTGGCCTCTCTTTGCTAAAACCTATCTCATCCTGTGTTTGTGATTTCCTCTTATCTCACAGTCAATGCTTGTGGGGGGCTGCTTTTACCTTTGGGGAAATTTCTCTGAGGCAAGTGAGGCTTTGTTTCCTTTCTTTAGGGGAAGTTAGCTCTTGGGCTGTGAAGGGGCGTCTGGGCAGAGTCGGGCACGCTCCACGGCTATTTCTAGTTGTGTTGATAGGAGTAGGGTTTGCGGTCAGCAGAGTTCCCATTTCCCCAGAGCTCGTCCCGATTCCGTGTTTAACTATCGGGTCATTTCTGGTGCACCTAACCACCAGGTCCATAACAGTACAGCTGGCCCACAAAGTGTTAATGCATCTCAATAGAGGGAAAAGAGAAGTTCTGAGACCATTTTTTTTTTCTCTGCAGTGTGTTTTGCCTTTCTTTTCCCCTTAAACTCTGGGTGGTTCAGAACTTAGGTGTGGATATGGACATTCAAGGTCTGTCCTATAGTGTGGATCAACTCGCTGCAAGGGTACAAAACATTCAAGATTATGTAGTTCAGAATCCTATGTTGGAGCCTAGAATTCCAATTCCTGAGGTATTTTCTGGGGATAGATCTAAATTTCTGAAATTCAAAAACAATTGTAAACTGTTTCTTGCTCTGAAACCCCGCTCTTCTGGTGACCCTATTCAGCAAGTAAGGATCATTATTTCTTTGTTGCGTGGCGACCCTCAAGACTGGGCATTCGCCTTGGCGCCAGGAGATCCTGCATTGCGTAATGTAGATGCGTTTTTTCTGGCGCTGGGTTTGCTTTATGATGAACCGAATTCTGTGGATCAGGCAGAGAAAATTTTGCTGGCTTTGTGTCAGGGTCAGGATGAAGCGGAGGTATATTGCCAGAAGTTCAGAAAGTGGTCTGTGCTTACTCAGTGGAATGAGTGTGCCCTGGCAGCAATTTTCAGAAAGGGTCTTTCTGAAGCCCTTAAGGATGTTATGGTGGGGTTCCCCACGCCTGCTGGTCTGAATGAATCAATGTCCTTGGCCATACAGATCGATCGGCGCTTACGTGAGCGCAAAACTGTGCACCATTTGGCGGTATCCTCTGAGCAGAGGCCTGAGCCTATGCAATGTGATAGGACTTTGACCAGAGCTGAACGGCAAGAACATAGACGTCAGAATGGGCTGTGTTTTTACTGTGGTGACTCCACTCATGCTATCTCTGATTGTCCTAAGCGCACTAAGCGGTTCGCTAGATCCGTCACCATTGGTACTATACAGCCTAAATTTCTTCTGTCCGTTACTCTGATTTGCTCTTTGTCATCCTTTTCTGTTATGGCATTTGTGGATTCAGGCGCTGCCCTGAATTTGATGGACTTAGAGTTTGCCAGGCGCTGTGGTTTTTTCTTGGAGCCCTTGCAGCATCCCATTCCTTTGAGGGGAATTGATGCTACGCCTTTGGCCAAGAATAAGCCTCAGTACTGGACCCAGTTGACCATGTGCATGGCTCCTGCGCATCAGGAGGATATTCGCTTTTTGGTGTTGCATAATCTGCATGATGTGGTCGTGCTGGGTTTGCCATGGCTGCAGGTCCATAATCCAGTATTGGATTGGAAATCAATGTCGGTGTCCAGTTGGGGTTGTCAAGGGGTACATGGGGATGTTTCATTATTGTCAATTTCTTCCTCCACTCCTTCTGAAGTCCCTGAGTTTTTGTCAGATTACCGGGATGTATTTGATGAGCCCAAGTCTAGTACCCTACCTCCTCATAGGGATTGTGATTGTGCTATTAATTTGATTCCTGGTAGCAAGTTCCCTAAGGGATGACTTTTCAATTTGTCTGTGCCAGAACACGCCGCTATGCGGAACTATATAAAGGAGTCCTTGGAGAAAGGGCATATTCGCCCGTCGTCGTCACCATTGGGAGCAGGGTTCTTTTTTGTGGCCAAGAAGGATGGTTCTCTGAGACCTTGTATAGATTACCGCCTTCTTAATAAAATCACGGTCAAATTTCAGTACCCTTTGCCTCTACTGTCTGATTTATTTGCTCGGATTAAGGGGGCTAGTTGGTTCACCAAGATAGACCTTCGAGGGGCGTATAATCTCGTGCGTATTAAACAGGGCGATGAATGGAAAACAGCATTTAATACCCCCGAGGGCCATTTTGAGTACCTGGTGATGCCATTCGGCCTTTCTAATGCTCCCTCTGTGTTTCAGTCCTTTATGCATGACATCTTCTGAAAGTATCTGGATAGATTCATGATCGTATATTTGGATGATATTTTGGTCTTTTCGGATGATTGGGAGTCCCATGTGAAGCAGGTCAGAATGGTGTTCCAGGTCCTTCGTGCTAATTCCTTGTTTGTGAAGGGATCTAAGTGCCTCTTTGGAGTTCAGAAGGTTTCCTTTTTGGGCTTCATTTTTTCCCCTTCTACTATCGAGATGGATCCTGTTAAAGTCCAAGCTATTTATGATTGGACTCGGCCTACATCTGTGAAGAGCCTTCAGAAATTTCTGGGCTTTGCCAATTTTTACCGTCGCTTCATCGCTAATTTTTCTAGTGATGTTAAACCGTTGACTGATTTGACCAAGAAGGGTGCTGATGTGGTGAATTGGTCCTCTGCGGCCGTTGAGGCTTTTCAGGAGTTGAAACGTCATTTCTCTTTGGCTCCTGTGTTGTGTCAGCCAGATGTTTCGCTCCCTTTTCAGGTCGAGGTTGATGCTTCTGAAATTGGAGCAGGGGCTGTTTTGTCTCAGAGAAGTTCTGATTGCTCTGTAATGAAGCCATGCGCTTTCTTTTCGAGAAAGTTTTCGCCTGCTGAGCGTAATTATGATGTTGGCAATCGGGAGTTGTTGGCTATGAAGTGGGCATTCGAGGAGTGGCGACATTGGCTTGAAGGAGCCAAGCATCGCGTGGTGGTCTTGACAGATCACAAGAATCTGACTTATCTCGAGTCTGCCAAGCGGTTGAATCCTAGACAGGCTCGTTGGTCGCTGTTTTTCTCCCGTTTCAATTTTGTGGTTTCGTACCTTCCGGGTTCTAAGAATGTGAAGGCTGATGCCCTTTCAAGGAGTTTTGTGCCTGATTCTCCTGGGGTTCCTGAGCCGGCTGGTATTCTCAGAGAGGGGGTAGTTCTGTCTGCCATCTCCCCTGATTTGCGGCGGGTGCTGCAGGAGTTCCAGGCTGATAGACCTGACCGTTGTCCAGCGGAGAAACTGTTTGTCCCTGATAGATGGACTAATAGAGTTATCTCTGAGGTTCATTGTTCGGTGTTGGCTGGTCATCCTGGGATTTTTGGTACCAGAAATTTGGTGGCTAGGTCCTTTTGGTGGCCTTCCTTGTCGCGGGATGTGCGTTCTTTTGTGCAGTCTTGTGGGACTTGTGCTCGGGCTAAGCCCTGCTGTTCTCGTGCCAGTGGGTTACTTTTGCCCTTGCCTGTCCCGAAAAGGCCTTGGACGCATGTTTCCATGGATTTTATTTCAGATCTTCCTGTTTCTCAAAGGATGTCGGTCATCTGGGTGGTTTGCGATCGCTTCTCTAAAATGGTCCATTTGGTACCCTTGCCTAAATTGCCTTCTTCCTCTGATTTGGTTCCATTATTTTTCCAACATGTGGTTCGTTTGCATGGCATTCCGGAGAACATCGTGTCTGACAGAGGTTCCCAGTTTGTTTCAAGGTTTTGGCGGTCATTTTGTGCTAAGATGGGCATTGATTTGTCTTTTTCTTCGGCTTTCCATCCTCAGACAAATGGCCAAACCGAACGAACCAATCAGACTTTGGAAACTTATCTGAGATGCTTTGTTTCTGCGGATCAGGATGATTGGGTGACCTTCTTGCCATTGGCTGAGTTCGCCCTTAATAATCGGGCCAGTTCGGCTACTTTGGGTTCGCCTTTTTTTTGTAATTCTGGTTTTCATCCTCGTTTTTCTTCAGGGCAGGTTGAGCCTTCGGACTGTCCTGGTGTGGATTCTGTGGTGGACAGGTTGCAACAAATTTGGACTCATGTGGTGGACAATTTGACCTTGTCCCAAGAGAAGGCTCAACGTTTCGCTAACCGCCGTCGCCGTGTTGGTCCCCGACTTCGTGTTGGGGATTTGGTTTGGTTATCATCTCGTTATGTTCCTATGAAGGTTTCTTCTCCTAAGTTTAAGCCTTGTTTCATTGGTCCTTATCAGATTTCTGAAACTCTTAATCCTGTATCATTTCGTTTGGCCCTTCCTGCTTCTTTTGCCATCCATAATGTGTTCCATAGGTCGTTGCTGCAGAGATATGTGGCGCCTATGGTTCCCTCCGTTGATCCTCCTGCTCCGGTGTTGGTCAAGGGGGAGTTGGAGTATGTGGTGGAGAAGATTTTGGATTCTCACGTTTCGAGACGAAAACTTCAGTACTTGGTCAAATGGAAGGGCTATGGTCAGGAGGATAATTCCTGGGTTGTTGCCTCTGATGTCCATGCTGCCGATTTAGTTCGTGCCTTTCATTTGGCTCGTCCTGATCGGCCTGGGGGCTCGGGTGAGGGTTCGGTGACCCCTCCTCATGGGGGGGGTACTGTTGTGAATTCCGTTCTCGAGCTCCCTCCTGTGGTCATGAATGGTACTTCGGTGAGTTCTGTCCGTGGACTCCCTCTGGTGGCTGTGAGTGGAGCTGCTGGTTCTGAGCTTCCTTCTCCAGCTGCCCTCGTTTGGGGCTAGGCTGGATTCTCTATTTAACTCCACTCAGATCGTTACTCCATGCCAGCTGTCAATGTTCTAGTACTGGATCAGATCTCTCCTGGATCTTTCTGTGGACCTGTCTACTCCAGCACAAGCTAAGTTCCTGCTTGTTCATTTGTTACATATGGTTTTTCTTGCTAAGTTTTAGTCCAGCTTGCTATCATGAAACTATCTGGCTAGCTGGAAGCTCTGGGGGTGCAGAGTGGCACCACTGCATCGTGAGTCGGTGTGGGGGTATTTTTTGCACACTCTGCGTGGTTTTTGTAGCTTTTTGTGTTGACCGCAAAGATCCCTTTTCTATCCTCAATCTGTTTAGTTAGACTGGCCTCTCTTTGCTAAAACCTATCTCATCCTGTGTTTGTGATTTCCTCTTATCTCACAGTCAATGCTTGTGGGGGGCTGCTTTTACCTTTGGGGAAATTTCTCTGAGGCAAGTGAGGCTTTGTTTCCTTTCTTTAGGGGAAGTTAGCTCTTGGGCTGTGAAGGGGCGTCTGGGCAGAGTCGGGCACGCTCCACGGCTATTTCTAGTTGTGTTGATAGGAGTAGGGTTTGCGGTCAGCAGAGTTCCCATTTCCCCAGAGCTCGTCCCGATTCCGTGTTTAACTATCGGGTCATTTCTGGTGCACCTAACCACCAGGTCCATAACAGGTACCCCACTGGTCACAGTGACCTGTTAGAGAATATACCATTTATAACCACCCTCTGCTTTCTATCACTAAGGCTACGTTCACATTTGCGTTGGGCGCCGCAGTGTCGCCGCATGCGTCATGCGTCCCTATATTTAACATGGGGGCGCATGGACATGCGTTGTGTTGCGTTTTGTGACGCATGCGTCTTTTTGGGCGCACGCGTCAGGGCGCAGAGGATGCAGCAAGTTGCATTTTTTTTGCGTCCAAAATCATGCAAAAAAAGGACGCATGCGTCACAAAACAATGCGTTTTGCATGCGTTTTGCATGCGTTGTGCGTTGCGTCGCCGATGCGTTGCCGACGCAACACACAACAACGCAAATGTGAACGTAGCCTAAGCCAGTTACTTACCTATTTACACACATTTTCCCCCAGACCTAGGATTTTCATTTTGTGTACCATCCTCTTGTGTGGCATGGTATCAAACGCTTTGGAAAAATCAAGATGGACCACGTCTAATGACTCACCTTGGTCCAGCCTATAGCTTACCTCTTCATAAAAACTGATTAGATTGGTTTGACAGGAGCGATTCCTCATAAACTCATGCTGATATTGAGTTGATATGATAATCTAAGACTAGTCAGGCTTAGACTGTCAAAGCTCACAAACTAAATGCAATGAGAATGATCTTGAATGCTTTCAGATCCAATTAGGGTAAAATACTCTACAAAATGTATGAAATTAGATGTCCTGTTAGAGTATGTCCACATAATGGGGCCGCTAACAACATGCTGGTTCATTCTCACCAGGAAGGTGGTACAATACAAAGATGTTATGGAAAAGTAGACAACCCATTTATAATGGACACATTCTTTGTAAGAGACAAAAGCTATCCATAATATTCTCAACAAGAAAAGCCGAAGTCAATTACACTGGCAAGAGGACTTTATTAAACATGGCATTCTCCTGGCAGCCTTCCCTAATGCTCTTAGTAATGATTTCTGATTCCTTGCTAATAGGAAGAACATAAAGGAATTATATTTTTTTAGTAACTTGAGTTTTTTTCTTGAGGCCGCTTGTTGTCATATCTGATACAGACCGCGGTTTGTTTTGGTTTGAAGCAAAACGAGGTGAAGATTTTCAGCTCAATTCAACAAGAGGATGAGAGCAGCAAAGATTAGACCCAAGGAAAATGAATGTAACAGTCGGGAATGCCGAGAGAATACGCAATGTGTTACAAGAGATTATGCCACGTACAATAAAGAATGATTTGTTTCAGCATGCAGTTTTACTGTGTTCCTAACATACACATCATAAATATGCTTTCCTAGCTAGTCTCAATACATAGGAAATGAAATGAAAATGATCACAGCTCTGTTTGACTACCACTGTTACTGTTTCTATATATTCTTCTTTAGGTTAGCTTCCATTCGTAGATCTGGAGGTAATTATGGGCAATAATATTATATATACAACACAGTTGGCAGTATAGGTAGGCATGAGCAGGCTCGGACTGGCCCACTGAGGAAGAGGTTAGTCGCTCAGTGGCCCCAATGCAGGAGTCGGCCCCTCATCCCTCTGTATAAGGAGTAGTTGACACAATACACTTGATTCACTATGTACAGACAAAGGCAGCATCTCATCATTTATCAAACTACCTAATTTATCATTATATAGAAGGTACATTTGAGAATGAGGATTGTCACGGTTGCACCTTTCGTGATAGCCTGGCAGCTGTAAATAGAGCCAGGCTTAACAGAAGCCACTTCACCACATCCCCACTTTACCAGAACCCAGGGGTTGCCCTAGCCTTCTCCCTTTAACCCCTGTCCAGGGACCTGGACTTACACAAAGGCTCCTTGGTTGGGGTATCTGCTGACCGGTGGAGCAAACTGAAGGCAAGAAGGATCGCCATGCAGCGTCAGTGCCAGGAGTTCACATCAGGGACAAAACCAAAAAGCAAGCGGATGATCAAAATTCAAGCTGAGGTCAGAATATGGGTGAAATCCACTCGATGAATCTACGCCGTCTGTAAGTTTATGGATACACCTGGTATATGTCTTGTTCCTTTTATTTTGTTTATTATTGTTTATTGTTTTACACTCCCCTTGTTGTTTATACAAGCTCACATGTATAACTATGTGTATACAGGGGACAACGTTCTCTGTGATCTATCCAGGTGTGAGTTTACCGTCATTGTATGTTTAAAATTTATAAATAATGAATTTAAAAAAAAAGAAAATGGGAGAAACCAGTAAGACAACACAAGAGAATTAGAGCTACAAGTCAGGAAAGTAGAACTCAAGAGTTCCTGGGGTTTAAATAAGTGGCCAGAACTCTCAGAAAGGAGTAATCAAAACTGAACAATGCCATAACTCCCTGATCTAGTGGCACCAAAGGTGCCGGGCATAAAACAGGATTGACACTTTCACGTGAAAGGTGTGACGGTGCCTAGCGGCCCAAGCAGAAGCAGAGAGGACAGGAACTAGCACAGATGTTACAATATGTGGCTGAATAGGGGGCCCAGAATGGCTAATTTTATGTTTTTATGTGTCAAGTTGATGCCACATTGACAATATAGCACATATAGGAGATAGTATACTTATTATCTTTAGATTTTACATGTATATGTTAGAAATACTCATTTCATTGGAAAACAAAAGACACAAACCAACATCATTTCATGGAAAAGTTAATATCTCACAATAACTTAAAAAATGTGTTTTACTGAAATGGAAATGTCATCAGATTTTCATACCTGTACAATCTCCCAGCCCCATTCTCTGTACTTGGGGTTGTGTGTCAATCTCCACAAGTATAAGTAACTCTCCACCACTTCTGGTCGTAGTAAGTAATATCGTTCACTCAGCCTGGTGGATGTGGCTTCGGCACCAGTATCAAATCTGAAAACTTCCGGCCCAAGCTTAGTATCTGAAAGGCAGAAATAAGGAGATTCCATGTGATTTAACACAATGTACCCCTCCAGAGCAAGGTCTCACTGATGGCCAAATCAGCTGCACTATGCTAGTCCAGTGCACATTTATACTGCTGGGACCTGGTTTCACTAAATCACATGAACCAGTGTTACGTTTTAATAGTTACCAATGTTATATAATTCTAACCAACATTCTTATGTCACAAAGGATCATTCAAACAGTGACTTTTCTCATGCACAAAAAAAGGAACGAGTTTCATCGGTGTTTTTGATCAGATTTTCATCAGTTTCATCAATTTTTCTCATATAAAATAATTGGAGACTTCTCAAGCTTTTCCTATCAAACAGTGTGAGTGCTGGCATCTGAGTGTGAATGCTGTCTTCCTATATAAGCCTAGATATAGAGGCTAGAGAAGGATCCATGAAAATGATGCAACCATGCGGAAACGATATGCTGTACCAGTGCCTTCTGCAGGGCATTAATTAGTGACAGATGCCAGAAAGCAGGGATTTCTTAAGACATAAGCAGAGAGCCAAGGGCAAGGATCCCTTCAACATGCTCTAATACCCTCCATAAAATACAATAGGCAAATGTATTTCAAAGTAACTATGTTCCCCTTTTCCGATGATGAAATAAAACTATAAACTTTAGTTTTGTTTGATTGCAATCTATGCCGTATAACAGATTTTTTTGTTCTTACAAATTTTGATAATGTTTTTATCACTATTAGATTTTTTTACAATTCATGTAATCTTTATTGAGTTTTTTAAAATATCTTATTAATCAAAACAAGATCAATAGGTTACAGGGAGTCTGTCGGCACAGAATGACTGTTCAAACCACGTACAGTATATTCACTCGGTACATCTTTGGCATGGCCAAACATTTAAAGGGAACCTGTCACCAGGTTTTCCCAATATGAAGTACAACCACCACCTTTAAGGCCTCTTTTACAGTATTCTAGTTGGCTGTATATAAGTTTCCAATCCCTTCTCCATAGCACAAAAAAATCTATTTTATTATCCCCCATATGGCACAGTTCAATCCAATTGAAGTTGCTGTTCTTGCTTTGTTGCGTCCTGTCTCGTCACAATAGCCTTCCTCTTGCTGCTTGCTTCATGTGGATGGCATGTCCTACGTCATCCACACTGTGCCCCCCAATCTGACTCCTGCGCAAGCATGCTTCACTCTGCCCTGCTGTACATGCATCGGGTTTACTTCCGGGTCATCAGCGCTCCTCGACCTCTCCCAGCACATGCGCTTTGCAGTACTTTATTCTGACCTCAGCAGAGCAGAGAAGCGCGCCTGCACAGGAGCACGATTGGGGACACTGTGTGGATGATCTAGGACACGTTATCCACAGTAGTAGCAGTAAGACGGTGATTGTGTTGAGAGAGGGGGTGCCAAGCAAGAACAGCGACGTCCATTGGACAGGACCACACTGTATGGGAGGATAACAAATGGTATTTTTGAGCTATGCAGAGGGGATTGGGGACTTATATACAGCTGCAAAGACTACTGTAAAAGAGGCATTAAAGGTGGTTGCTCTACTTTATTTAGGGAAAACCTGGTGATTTTAAGCCTTTAAGTGCACCTTCCCACCTGCTTGTTTTTGCTCTATCGCTGCCCATCTCTGGCTCTATAAAGCCAGGGCTGTCAATCAAAGTAAAGGGGGCGGGTACAGATAGAGGGAAAACATGTAGGTGGGAAGGTCTACTTAAATGTTTAGTCACGCCATTATGCACCGAGCGCCTGTACTTGGTTTGAACAGTCATTCTGTGTTGACATTTTAAAATCTACACCACCAGGATTTGGAATTAATGAGACCACCACCTCCAGCCTAAATTTCACTATCACCATGTATTACAAATCAAAATTGTCCATCCAGCATTCGTGACATAATAGAGAAGCACTAAAAACTATTTTGCAGAGAAATGTTGGCATTCTATATTCCATGTGCAACGAATACAGATATGAGAGACGATGGGGCCCATTTCTCTACACTGTCTTAAACTTCAACTAGAAAGTCTTAAAATGCTCCAGAATTATCGTAATGGTTCATGCTGTTTGATAAATCTGGCACATCTTCTGAATGTCTAGTCTAAGTTTACACCGCTTATAAATTAGCTTACTTTGTGCCAACATTTTGGTGCATTTTTTAGTGCATAGTAGACCACGCCCTTCCACTAAACCACACCCTTTAAAATGGAAAACAGTTTTTTGGGTGCATTTAGCTTGATAAATCTCCTTAACGCTCATTCTAAGGTTTATAGATCCATAGTATATATGGAAATAAGAAACTTTGTAATATGTCTTATTACAGAGATTTGCTTTTTTCTCTGCCAGGACTGATCATTCATTTTCAAAATTCCAAATTAATGGGTAAAATCTCTAGTCAGCGAAGACAGATTGTTACATTACTGAGATAGGAGATGGGAGTTGCTACAGATAATACTCTATGTGGAGGGGGGGAGGTGAGAGGAGAGGATGAGCTAGAGGCTGAGCTTCTCCCATCTCCTATCTGCATAGAATCTTATCAGCACCAACTGCCATCTATCTCCATAATGTAGAAATATGTCTTCATGAATACAGATTTTACCGTGAATGGTGAATTCTGAACATGATATTTTAGTCCCGGTGCAGAAAGAAGCAGATTTTCCTGATAAAATACAGAATGGGCCAGTTGAATGGCCACCAAGGTCTCCCGATCTGCCCCCCTTCGACTTTTATCTTTTGGGTCTTCTGAAGGCAATTGTCTATGTTGTGAAGATACGAGATGTGCAGCAACTGAAACATCGAATAGGGGAAGCCTGTGCTAACATTTCATCTGCGGTGTTGCTATCAGTGTGTCAAGAGTGGGAGAAGAGGGTTGCATTGACAATCCAACATAATGGGCAGCACTTTGAACACATTTTATAAGTGGTCATAAATTTGTAAATAAAGTTACATTAAAACCAAGCACACCATTGTTTTTCTTGTGAAATTCTCAATAAGTTTGATGTGTCAAATGACCCTCTTCCCATTGGAAAAAATAAAGTTGGATCCAATCTGGCTGACTTCAAAATGGCCGCCATGGTCACCACCCATCTTGAAAAGCTTTCCCCCTCCCATACACTAATGTGTCACAAACAGGAAGTTAATATCACCAACCATTCCCATTTTATTTAGGTGTATCCATATAAATGGCCCACACTGTATATTACAAACGTGCTTACTTTCATGTTTTATTGATTTATGTAATAAAAATTTCAATGATGGTTACTCTTTATCAATAGCATCTGCATTGAGTACATGACTCACAGGTGGGAAGTTATAGACATGACATAGGGGAAGGCAAATTCCAGCTGCATGTGATTAAATAGTTTCAGCTCCAAACCTAATTGTAATTGAGTCACACATTTAATTTACTTTAATTAACCATGTATTAAAACCCTGTAAAGCACATAGTTCCGTGAGCCAAGAAGTATCGCACATAGAAATACATGTGGTGCACCCAGTTATTCACTGCAGATCCCTTACTTTTTGCTCCCCTTCTTCCCAGAGTCATAACTTTTTTTATTTTTCAGTCAAAATGGCCATGTGAAGGCTTGTTTTTTGCAGGACAAGTTGTACTTTTGAACAACACCATTGGTTTTAACATATCGTGTACTGGAAAACGGGAAAAAAATTCCAAGTGTGGTGAAATTGCAAAAAAAAAGTGCAATTCCACAATTGTTGGTTTTTTTTTGCCAAGTTCACTAAATGCTAAAGTTGACCTGCAATTATAATTCTCCAGGTCATTGTGAGCTCATAGACACAAAACATGTCTAGTTTTTTTTTTATTTAAGTGGTGATATAAAAATCCAAACTTTGGTTTTAAAAAAATGGCGCCATTTTCCGAGACCTGTAGCGTCTCCATTTTTCTTGATTTGGGGCTGGGTAAGGGCTTATTTTTTGTACGCCAAGCTGACATTTTTATTGATACCATTTTGGTGTAGATACAATCTTTTGATCGCCCGTTATTGCATTTCATTGCAATGTAGCAGCGACTAAAAGACGTAATTCTGGCATTTTGACTTTTTTTCTCATTACGCCATTAAGCGATCAGGTTAATTCTTTTTTTTATATTGATAGATTAGGCGATTCTGAATGCAGTGATACCAAATATGTGTAGGTTTGATTTTTTTTTTATTGTTTTGAATGGGGCGAAAGGGGGGTGATTTGAACTTTTATATTTTTGTATTTTTTTTAATATTTTTAAAAACTTTTTTTTAATTTTTGCATGCTTCAATAGTCTCCATTGAGACTAGAAACTGCAATTATCCGATCGTCTCTCCTACATACATGCGATGATCAGATCACCTGTGTGTAGCAGACATGCTCGCTTGCTATGGTGATCAGCGTTCCTAGCAATCTGGCTATGACATCCATAGAGGTCTGCTGGAGACCTCTGGTTGTCATGCCAACCCATCGGTGACCCGCGATCACGTGACGGGGTAACCAATAGGCGGGATTTCCGTGTCTCTTCCCAGAAGAGCGAGTTAAATGCCGCTGTCAGAGGTTGACAGTGGCATTTAACGGTTTAACAGCCGCGGGTGGATCGCTATTCCACCCGCGGCTGTTAGAGGCATATGTCAGCTGGTCAAAACAGCTGACATGTGGCGGGTAAGATGTGGGCCCAGCCCCAGAGCCCACATCAAAGGGATGGATTCTGACATGGGCATGTTATTATGCCCAACATTGGAAAGGGGTTAATGCCGCTGCCAGGGTCATCTATTTGGCTAATCATTACTCTGACCCTTCTGTTCTTTGAAAGTCATTGCACTGCTTGCCCATACATTGTAAGATCCAATTTACACTGCTTGTTCTCAACCACAAAGCTCTCCACAGTGCGGCACCCCCCTACATCCGTACCTCCCACTCCATGCTCCAAGACGTCTCCCGAGTTGCACCAATTCTCTAGAATGCTCTACCCCAATAAATTATGACTTACCACAACCACACCAGGCAGGCAGTGTAGTTACCCATTCAATCTGAGATTACCTTGTCGTTGGTGAATGGGCTCACAATATTTGGCCAAATCTTGTGCTAAAATCTCATGTTTGTTCATAAAGTTCATAAGCCGTTATGCTATTCCTATTCCTTATATTTCAAACTTCCTTATTTTAGCACAGATGTGTGCAGCCATAATCTATTATTATTATGTATGTATTTTTTTGGCTATGCACCAGCATTTATAATTATTATATATATTGTTCAGTCAGTTTACTTATTTTTACTATATACTATTTTCTGACTTGAACGTCCCGCCCTTCACCATACCTGTGATTTTTAATTACATCTTAACACTATTGGTTCTGAGCCTCCCTATATAAGAAGGCTTTATCATGTCATTAGCCACAAGCATGTGTTCACATTGGGCAGTAGCTCAGAGACCATAGGTAAGTGTTCACACCAGGCAGGCAGTGTAGTTACCCATTCAATCTGAGATTACCTTGTCGTTGGTGAATGGGCTCACAATATTTGGCCAAATCTTGTGCTAAAATCTCATGTTTGTTCATAAAGTTCATAAGCCGTTATGCTATTCCTATTCCTTATATTTCAAACTTCCTTATTTTAGCACAGATGTGTGCAGCCATAATCTATTATTATGTATGTATTTTTTTGGCTATGCACCAGCATTTATAATTATTATATATATTGTTCAGTCAGTTTACTTATTTTTACCACAACTTACACCATTTAAGGCGCCCCCTAAAAACACATCTGTTTAAGGCGGCCTATCACATTCTCTAATCGAAGTCCTTTTACATATAGTCCATTCTCTACATCTATGAACATAATTCTCCATCAAATTCCATCGCACGCAAAAGCACTACAAATATTGGCTGGTGACTATGTAGGAAGTTGGACCAGAAAAGTAGTCTATCTTGCGTGTCTGGGCCGGAACTGTCGGGATTGTCACCATTGTTGCCGGGGGAAGCACTTTCTGACCGGAGTAGACCTTTGCACCTGACTGCTGGGGGCAGGTGAGATATAAAGGGGACTCTTGCGTGGAAACGGGGCTTTTGACAGATACCCAGCGTGTGCTACAGGAGAGGGTTGACTCCCTCTCCGCAGACCGACGCCAACTGACAGGCCCGCTTTGCAGCGTTCCATCCCCCGCGCATACAGGCTGTGCATCTCCAGAGACTAAGTCCCGTTAATCCCCAACCCTAACAGCACTAACTGGTCGGTGCATTGGACACCTGCTGACTCTTTTTGCAACGCTGATCCGGCGTCGCATGCGGTTCACAGCAGTGAGATTGCGGCCTCCACTCTGGGACTTTGTACTTCTTTGTCTGTGCAGCAGACCTTTCCCTGTTCTGCACCTCGTTTCAGGATCACAAGACCACGTGTAAGAAGATCAAGATACTTTGCCGCCGTACAGAGACAGTGCTTCACTTTTCTCCAGGACCAGCTCAGAGATGTCACGCGCCACCTACGCCACCATTGTGGGTTTTTCCAGCCACCATCATCCAGGAACCAGAGACTGATAAGTTAAATAAGAAAGAGTTCTTCCAGCTCCTTGAATAAAAAAATGCGCTCCTTTATTTAGAAAAATATATTAAAACTTGCATGTGAACATCCGGGACAATAGATGACAGATATCCAGATAGAGCGATGCGTTTCGATCACAGCAGTGATCTTTGTCATAGCTAATAATACTAATTAGTATTATTTATTATTATGGCATGAGTCACTGCTCAGTGATGATGTGCACTGTCAATGTGACATTACCCCAGCAGCCAAAACAGTATGACGGGAGCAGTTGTATTTTGTTACTTTACATGTGTTCTTTCATTTAAGGACCGCATTTTTAAAAGTGAAAAATCCATTTTAAGTCTCTGGCAGTTCTTGCTACTTCTGCAATTGCTAGCCCAGCATTGGCTGCTCCCTTACACAATGCCACATCTTGAATATGGAATTTAATTTTGATTTCCACACTTTAAAAAGGACATTGGAAAGCTAAAATTGGTTCAGAGGTGGGTAACTAGATTATTACACGGAATGGGAGGCCGCTCCCATAGTGAGAGGTTAGAAAAATTGGACTTGTTTATCTCATTTACATGTATAAATATATGTGTGGGCAATAATAAAAGACTGGCATGTGATTTACCTCACAAAGGACCAGGGGCATTCCTATGGATAAAGAAAAGACGATTCCGGCATCTAAATAGGAAAGGGTTCTTTGCAGTTAGTGCATTCAGACTGTGGAATCCTCTAGCACATGTAAATAAGAGCTAAATGTGTTTCTAAGAAAAATTGCATTATGGTTATAAATAATCTAGTGATAGAGAATGTGTAACTGGTCAAGGAAGACTGAACTTGATGGATTCATATCTTTTTTCCAACCTTGGGACCATGTTACATGTCAACTGCTCCTCTGTGCTTTTCCTAATGTTAGCCCAGTCAGCAGATACACTCACAAAGTAATAGGTCTTCTTGCTCTCCTCTGTGGTGGCAATCCTTGCCCTCTCCCTGTGAGGGTGGTGCTCTGTCTCGCAGGTGGGCTAGTCTTCTCAACTGGAACAAACTACACCAACAACAGTATAAGCTGGGCCTTCTGCTTTGCTGATTTATGAGTAATGACCCAGAAGGGGCCATTGCAAACGTTTATGCATTCATAGGAGCCTGTGGAATAATTCATGCTTTGATGTATTGCCTGGTGTCATTATGTCAGATTAAATGTAAATTGTTGCACTTTAATACCACTGGAGACTTCAGTTGGCAGTATAAGGGTCAGCAAGAGATTTTATTGGAAGATGTCTGATCAACATGCTCTATAGTGTGGTCACTATGATGACCAGAGGTTGCTGTCAGATGGCAGATGGAGAGAGTCAAGCCCAATTAGAGGTGAGGAGTAGGGTACAAGGGTTGCTAGGATTGAGTACTTTGCCAGACAGTCTTTTCAGAGGCTATCGCAGCAAGGCCAAAGCTTTTACCATATCAGAGTAGCAGTCCCGTTGCCATCCAGCCGGGAGCTGTATGGAAATCTAGTGTTGCGGCTAAACGCTGGAGAAGCTGTGATTCCTTGATCTGTGATCCTGTAAACTGAACTGTTCATACCAAGGTCTGGTCTGCCTCCTTCCTACCTCTAAATCCTCTAGATGTACCATGTGACCGTGAGCCTGGAGCTACAGGAGCCAGGTAGGAGCACCGTGACACCCCAAACTGCACAACATCGCAGAATAGCCATACCACACCTACATCTGGGCCTAATAGTGCCACCTGGCCCTACTACTCGGGTGTGGCAATTGGAGCGCCCCCAGACGCAGGGCCGCGGGCCGGGGTACTCGGTACCGGGCCTCTCAGTCTCGGTCCTGGGGTTGTCACGGTGGCTAGACCCCTGCTAAGGGGCGTCCAATGGAAGATGAGGGGATGGTGCGTGGTGTGGGTCGCGATGAATAACGAGGACACAGGGTTGCAGTCTCTTTACCTCTTTACTGAAGGCTTCAGGATCCTCAATCCAGAGTACTGCTAACAGGGCTGGCTGAGACCGGCCGGTCCGAAGGCACATCCAGAGTTCCCTTTGCAGGTGGAAATCAGTGCCTACCTTCTAGTGCCTGTGTGTTGTAGTACCTCCCTGCTGAGCACCACGGGATAGTCCTCACAACTGTTGTGTCTGTTTCTGATGTTCTTCTCTCACAACTCGTATCTATTCTGATGTTCTTCTCCGTCCCCAAGATGATATGGATAGGACGCACCCGTATGACGGGTAGGCCTGGAGTTCTTCCGGGACCCTAGCATCGCCCCTCTCCCACAATTGCCCCCTATGTCTTCTTAGGTGATTTAGGTGAGACAGCCAACCTAAAATTAACTGTCCTGCCGCTGTTTGAAGTATTGCTTGGAGCCTAATACTTCCTCGGCGTTCCGGCCACCGGCTACGCGCCTCAGTAGGAAGTTGCCTCGATCTTACGGCACGACTCCTACTGGCTTTATCTCCTTTTTGCTGCGATCTCGTTTCTCACTTCTCCACAATAAACCTCGCTTCGTTTCCTTTCTTAGGATGCCACCGCAACGGGTGCAGGCGCGGCTCCGTAACGTTCTGTTCTGTTTGCTAGGCCACTGTCAGGATCCCACCCCTGACAGAGACCCCCCTGAATCTTCCCCTGCAACACCCTCTGCCACAGGATGTTGCCAGGTTCCAACCCAGTCAGCTTCTGACTAACTTCCTATCCAGCCCCCAGTTTTACCAGATTGTGAGGAGTGGCCTAATACATAGAACCCTTTGCTCCCCCTGGTGGCCAGAATGTGAAGTGTAAAGTGTGACTGTGATACCTGGTCAGGTGAACTCCTTAAGTGCCATCAGATGTACCATCACTCCCCTTAGCGGCGGAGCGTCAGTACTGCAACGACCAGGACTCTGGGGCGCTGCACTCCCCCCAGTTAAATCCAGTACTCCCGGACTGGGAAGAAAACAACAATACATGTCAGTAAAAGACATACAAATTTTGAAATGCTATGAACAAGTAATTATAACAGTGCTTCCTTTTATGGGAGGTGAGGACTCTTGAACGTTACAAACAAAACATGGTTAAATATTTTAAATAACATACTACAAATAACTTATATTACCCAGCCGTGTATTCTACTAAGTGCAAATTCTGAACAATAATTTAACTTTTCCTTTAAGGGCGTATAGGCTGAACCCACTAAAGGCTTACCATAAAACTCTAAAATATAAATTAACTTTTTCTTTATTTCTCTCTTCTAAGTGCAACATTTTTCTTTTTACTCTCTGATTTTTCATATGCAGGACCACCTGTCTATCTGCCCAGGCCTACTGCCTCTTTTCTTAGTACAGGATCACTGAGCCATCTCTCTATGGCTCTCAGGAGGACTTCACTAACTAACCCCTACGGGTTTACTTTATTGAAACTCGGCTTCCAACTCTTTCCTGTCCTCATTCTCTAGTAACATTATTAAACATTCTCTATAACTATCTAGCTAACTACATACATATTACTCCTATGTAAAACATTATTACCATCTACTTCCTTTTAAGGCAACATTATACTTTAAGTGCAACTAGTGAACGTTCCCTTTAAGAGGGAACCAAGTCTCTTTGAGGTAATGCAGACTCTCTCTATCTGCAAGTCCAGTTAAGGCAAGAGCTTCCATGCTGTACTCAGGAACAGTCTCTTCACAAAGCTCTCCTTCTTGTAAAACCAGTAAGGGGCACCTTTAAGAAGGTGCAAACTATTTACAATACAGTTTGTGAACCATTCACCATCCATGATTCGGCAGTCTTTGTAACATTGATGAACAAAAGCAAAATAAAAAGCAAGAGCAAAAATAAAAAGCAATAGGGATCCCGAGTAAACAAAGAGATCCCTTTAAGAATAACCCTGGTCGGGTATTAGCAGCGAAAAGCAGGGAAACAAACAGTTAACTATGTACAGTTTCAGAACATTAGGATCTACTCTGGTGGCCGTAGCTCTGCATAGACCGCGCCCGGCAAGGTGATTGGAGAGATCGGGGCCTTTAGGAGGTGCTCCATGCCCGTGGCCTGGTCCCAGGGAAGGAGGTGCTGGAGTCGATAGGTCCCAGGGGAAGGTGGTGCTGCAACCGGGTCCATCAGCAGGTCCTCCGCTAGCGGGGCAGGGTCGGCGGGCTTACCGGCCGGTGCAGCGTCCTCCCTCGCGGCTGGCTCCGCTGGTGGTGACGTCTGTGGAGACATCGGCAGCAACTCGAGCAGCGGTACAGGAACCGATGTCGGGGAATCCTCCGCTGGCATCTTCTGGGGTGTGGCCTTGGTCACCACCCGCAGTTGGAGGAGTTGTTCAATTAAGTCCTCTATCTCGAGCTGCAGGAGACCCGCATCGGCTGTGGAGACTGGGCCTCTATGCTCCTCCGGTTAGCTGGGGGAGTTCTCCACTTCAACCCCACACTCTGGGTCTGAGCGGTCAGCCATCGCGTCCTCCATGTGGGTCACTTCCTGGCCTTTTTCCCGCTCTCTCCTTCGTGGGCGGTTTCTTTTTCTTTGTCTCCACCCTCCATTGAGGATTAGGAGGCGGATCTCGGCTGCTGACGGACACGTCCTCAAGGTACAGAAATATTTAGACTGGGCGACCATTGTCTTTCGCGCTCTTCAGCTTGTCTACGCCCACTTCCACGCCCTTCTTCTTCTCCTGCGCTCCCCTTGGCGCTGTAATGGCGGCGGTTTTGGCGGGAAGTGGCAATACACAGTCTTTGCAATAAGTCACAGTTCAAGCACAATTCAGACACAGTTCCAAGGCACACATGACCTGATTCTTCAGGCTTAAGTAGATCCTGTTCGTGACGCCAAATTGGAGCGCCCCCAGACGCAGGGCCACGGGGTACTCGGTACCGGGCCTCTCAGTCTTGGTCCTGGGGTTGTCACGGTGGCTAGACCCGGTCCGTGACCCTGCTAAGGGGCGTCCAATGGAAGATGAGGGGATGGTGCGTGGTGCGGGTCGCGATGAATAACGAGGACACAGGGTTGCAGTCTCTTTACCTCTTTACTGAAGGCTTCAGGATCCTCAATCCAGAGTACTGCTAATAGGGCTGGCTGAGACCGGCCGGTTCGAAGGCACATCCAGAGTTCCCTTTGCAGGTGGAAATCAGTGCCTACCTTCTAGCGCCTGTGTGTTGTAGTACCTCCCTGCTGAGCACCACGGGATAGTCCTCACAACTGTTGTGTCTGTTTCTGATGTTCTTCTCTCACAACTCGTATCTATTCTAATGTTCTTCTCTGTCCCCCAGATGATATAGATAGGACGCACCCGTATGACGGGTAGGCCTGGAGTTCTTCCGGGAGCCTAGCGTCGCCCCTCTCCCACAATTGCCCACTATGTCTTCTTAGGTGATTTAGGTGAGACAGCCAACCTAAAATTAACTGTCCTGCCGCTGTTTGAAGTATTGCTTGGAGCCTAATACTTCCTCGGCGTTCCGGCCACCGGCTACGCGCCTCAGTAGGATGTTGCCTCGATCTTATGGCACGACTCCTACTGGCTTTATCTCCTTTTTGCTGCGATCTCGTTTCTCACTTCTCCACAATAAACCTCGCTTCGTTTCCTTTCTTAGGATGCCACCGCAACGGGTGCAGGCGCGGCTCCGTAACGTTCTGTTCTATTCGCTAGGCCACTGTCAGGATCCCACCCCTGACAGAGACCCCTGTTGTGAAATTGGATTCTGGGCTCCCCCGGTGGCCACTGGTGGAATTGAACTTGTGTGCATCATCCTCTCTGTTCACCTGTTCCCATCAGGATGTGGGAGTCTCTATATAACCTTGCTCCTCTGTCAGTTTCATGCCGGTCAACAATGTAATCAGAAGCCTTTCTTTGCATGTTCCTGCTACTAGACAACTCCCAGCTAAGTTGGACTTTCGTCCTAGTTTGTTTTTGCATTTTGTTCCAGTTCACAGCTGCTGTTTCGTTACTGTGTCTGGAAAGCTCTTGTGATCTGAAATTGCCACTCTGGTGTTATGAGTTAATACTAGAGTCTTAAAGTAATTTCTGGATGGTGTTTTGATAGGGTTTTCAGCTGACCATGAAAGTGCCCTTTCTGTCTTCCTGCTATCTAGTAAGCGGACCTCGATTTTGCTAAACCTATTTTCATACTACGTTTGTCATTTCATCTAAAATCACCGCCAATATATGTGGGGGCCTCTGTCTGCCTTTTGGGGAAATTTCTCTAGAGGTGAGCCAGGACTGTATTTTCCTCTGCTAGGATTAGTTAGTCCTCCGGCTGGCGCTGGGCGTCTAGGGATAAAACGTAGGCACGCTACCCGGCCACTGTTAATTGTGCGGCAGGTTTAGTTCATGGTCAGTTTAGATTCCATCTTCCAAGAGCTAGTTCTTATATATGCTGGGCTATGTTCTCTCGCCATTGAGAATCATGACAGTTTGACCGGCCCAAAAGGGTTAAATTATTGGCTGAGAAAGGAGAGAAAAAAGAAGTCTGCTGAAAATTTTTTTTTTTTTTTTTCTCTAGTTCTGAGTGTGCTCATAATTGAATCACTTGCTAGTCTGCCTATACTGCAGCCTTCCTCTCTTTCTCTCCTTCTAATCCTTGAATGGCTCTGTGTTCACCTGTTTGAAATGGATCTTCAGAGTGTAGCTACAGGTTTGAATAATCTCGCCACGAAGGTACAAAATTTGCAAGATTTTGTTGTTCATGCACCTATGTCTGAACCAAGAATTCCTTTGCCTGAATTTTTTTCAGGGAATAGATCTTGCTTTCAAAATTTTAAAAATAATTGCAAATTGTTTTTGTCCCTGAAGTCTCGCTCTGCCGGAGATCCTGCACAGCAGGTCAGGATTGTAATTTCCTTGCTCCGGGGCGACCCTCAAGATTGGGCTTTTGCATTGACACCAGGGGATCCTGCGTTGCTCAATGTGGATGCGTTTTTTCTGGCCTTGGGGTTGCTTTATGAGGAACCTCATTTAGAGCTTCAGGCGGAAAAAGCTTTGATGTCCCTATCTCAGGGGCAAGATGAAGCTGAAATATACTGCCAAAAATTCCGTAAATGGTCTGTGCTTACTCAGTGGAATGAGTGCGCCCTGGCGGCGATTTTCAGAGAAGGTCTCTCTGATGCCATTAAGGATGTTATGGTGGGGTTCCCTGTGCCTGCGGGTCTGAATGAGTCCATGACAATGGCTATTCAGATCGATAGGCGTCTGCGGGAGCGCAAACCTGTGCACCATTTGGCGGTGTCTACTGAGAAGACGCCAGAAAATATGCAATGTGATAGAATTCTGTCCAGAAGCGAGCGGCAGAATTTTAGACGAAAAAATGGGTTGTGCTTCTATTGTGGTGATTCAACTCATGTTATATCAGCATGCTCTAAGCGTACTAAGAAGCTTGACAAGTCTGTTTCAATTAGCACTTTACAGTCTAAGTTTATTCTATCTGTGACCCTGATTTGTTCTTTATCATCTATTACCGCGGACACCTATGTCGACTCTGGCGCCGCTTTGAGTCTTATGGATTGGTCCTTTGCCAAACGCTGTGGGTATGATTTGGAGCCTTTGGAAGCTCCTATACCTCTGAAGGGGATTGACTCCACCCCATTGGCTAGTAATAAACCACAATACTGGACACAAGTAACTATGCGTATTAATCCGGATCACCAGGAGATTATTCGCTTTCTGGTGCTGTATAATCTACATGATGTTTTGGTGCTAGGATTGCCATGGCTGCAATCTCATAACCCAGTCCTCGACTGGAAAGCTATGTCTGTGTTAAGCTGGGGATGTAAAGGGACTCATGGGGACGTACCTTTGGTTTCCATTTCATCATCTATTCCCTCTGAGATTCCTGAATTCTTGTCTGACTATCGTGACGTTTTTGAAGAACCCAAGCTTGGTTCACTACCTCCGCACCGGGAGTGCGATTGTGCCATAGATTTGATCCCGGGTAGTAAATACCCTAAGGGTCGTTTATTTAATCTGTCTGTGCCTGAACACGCTGCTATGCGAGAATATATAAAGGAGTCCTTGGAAAAGGGACATATTCGTCCTTCGTCATCTCCCTTAGGAGCCGGTTTTTTCTTTGTGTCTAAGAAAGATGGCTCTTTGAGGCCGTGTATTGATTATCGGCTTTTGAATAAAATCACGGTTAAATATCAATATCCGTTACCACTGCTGACTGATTTGTTTGCTCGTATAAAGGGGGCCAAGTGGGTCTCTAAGATTGATCTCCGTGGGGCGTATAATTTGGTGCGAATCAAGCAGGGGGATGAGTGGAAAACCGCATTTAATACGCCCGAGGGCCACTTTGAGTATTTGGTGATGCCTTTTGGTCTTTCAAATGCCCCTTCAGTCTTCCAGTCCTTTATGCATGACATTTTCCGCGATTATTTGGATAAATTTATGATTGTGTATCTGGATGATATTCTGATTTTTTCGGATGACTGGGACTCTCATGTCCAGCAGGTCAGGAGGGTTTTTCAGGTTTTGCGGTCTAATTCCTTGTGTGTGAAGGGTTCTAAGTGCGTTTTTGGGGTTCAAAAGATTTCCTTCTTGGGATACATTTTTTCCCCCTCTTCCATCGAGATGGATCCTGTCAAGGTTCAGGCTATTTGTGATTGGACGCAACCCTCTTCTCTTAAGAGTCTTCAGAAATTTTTGGGCTTTGCTAACTTTTATCGTCGATTTATTGCTGGTTTTTCTGATGTTGTTAAACCATTGAGTGATTTGACTAAGAAGGGTGCTGATGTTGCTGATTGGTCCCCTGATGCTGTGGAGGCCTTTCGGGAGCTTAAGCGCCGCTTTTCTTCCGCCCCTGTGTTGCGTCAGCCTGATGTTGCTCTTCCTTTTCAGGTTGAGGTCGACGCTTCTGAAATCGGAGCTGGGGCGGTGTTGTCGCAGAGAAGTTCCGACTGCCCCGTGATGAGACCTTGTGCTTTTTTTTCCCGTAAATTTTCGCCCGCCGAGCGGAATTATGATATTGGGAATCGGGAGCTTTTGGCCATGAAGTGGGCTTTTGAGGAGTGGCGTCACTGGCTTGAGGGGGCCAGACATCAGGTGGTGGTATTGACTGACCACAAAAATTTAATTTACCTTGAGTCTGCCAGGCGCCTGAATCCTAGACAGGCGCGCTGGTCGTTGTTTTTCTCTCGGTTTAATTTTGTGGTGTCATACCTACCGGGTTCTAAGAATGTTAAGGCGGATGCCCTTTCTAGGAGTTTTGAGCCTGACTCCCCTGGTAATTCTGAGCCCACAGGTATCCTTAAGGATGGAGTGATATTGTCTGCCGTTTCTCCAGACCTGCGGCGGGCCTTGCAGGAGTTTCAGGCGGATAGACCGGATCGTTGCCCACCTGGTAGACTGTTTGTTCCTGATGATTGGACCAGTAGAGTTATCTCTGAGGTTCATTCTTCTGCGTTGGCAGGTCATCCTGGAATCTTTGGTACCAGGGATTTGGTGGCAAGGTCCTTCTGGTGGCCTTCCCTGTCACGAGATGTGCGAGGCTTTGTGCAGTCTTGTGACGTTTGTGCTCGGGCCAAGCCTTGTTGTTCTCGGGCTAGTGGATTGTTGTTGCCCTTGCCTATTCCGAAGAGGCCTTGGACGCACATCTCGATGGATTTTATTTCGGATCTGCCTGTTTCTCAGAAGATGTCTGTCATCTGGGTGGTGTGTGACCGTTTCTCTAAGATGGTCCATTTGGTTCCCTTGCCTAAGTTGCCTTCTTCTTCCGAGTTGGTTCCTCTGTTTTTTCAAAATGTTGTTCGTTTGCATGGTATTCCGGAGAATATCGTTTCTGACAGAGGGACCCAATTCGTGTCTAGATTTTGGCGGGCATTCTGTGCTAGGATGGGCATAGATTTGTCTTTTTCGTCTGCTTTCCATCCTCAGACTAATGGCCAGACCGAGCGGACTAATCAGACCTTGGAGACATATTTGAGGTGTTTTGTGTCTGCGGATCAGGATGATTGGGTTGCTTTTTTGCCATTGGCGGAGTTCGCCCTCAATAATCGGGCCAGCTCTGCCACCTTGGTGTCCCCGTTTTTCTGTAATTCGGGGTTTCATCCTCGATTTTCCTCCGGTCAGGTGGAATCTTCGGATTGTCCTGGAGTGGATGCTGTGGTGGAGAGGTTGCATCAGATTTGGGGGCAGGTGGTGGACAATTTGAAGTTGTCCCAGGAGAAGACTCAGCTTTTTGCCAACCGCCGTCGTCGTGTTGGTCCTCGGCTTTGTGTTGGGGACTTGGTGTGGTTGTCTTCTCATTTTGTCCCTATGAGGGTTTCTTCTCCTAAGTTTAAGCCTCGGTTCATCGGCCCGTACAAGATATTGGAGATTCTTAACCCTGTGTCCTTCCGTTTGGACCTCCCTGCATCTTTTTCTATTCATAATGTTTTTCATCGGTCATTATTGCGCAGGTATGAGGTACCGGTTGTGCCTTCCGTTGAGCCTCCTGCTCCGGTGTTGGTTGAGGGTGAGTTGGAGTACGTTGTGGAAAAGATCTTAGACTCCCGTGTTTCCAGACGGAAACTCCAGTATCTGGTCAAATGGAAGGGATACGGTCAGGAGGATAATTCTTGGGTGACTGCCTCTGATGTTCATGCCTCCGATCTTGTCCGTGCCTTTCATAGGGCTCATCCTGATCGCCCTGGTGGTTCTGGTGAGGGTTCGGTGCCCCCTCCTTGAGGGGGGGGTACTGTTGTGAAATTGGATTCTGGGCTCCCCCGGTGGCCACTGGTGGAATTGAACTTGTGTGCATCATCCTCTCTGTTCACCTGTTCCCATCAGGATGTGGGAGTCTCTATATAACCTTGCTCCTCTGTCAGTTTCATGCCGGTCAACAATGTAATCAGAAGCCTTTCTTTGCATGTTCCTGCTACTAGACAACTCCCAGCTAAGTTGGACTTTCGTCCTAGTTTGTTTTTGCATTTTGTTCCAGTTCACAGCTGCTGTTTCGTTACTGTGTCTGGAAAGCTCTTGTGATCTGAAATTGCCACTCTGGTGTTATGAGTTAATACTAGAGTCTTAAAGTAATTTCTGGATGGTGTTTTGATAGGGTTTTCAGCTGACCATGAAAGTGCCCTTTCTGTCTTCCTGCTATCTAGTAAGCGGACCTCGATTTTGCTAAACCTATTTTCATACTACGTTTGTCATTTCATCTAAAATCACCGCCAATATATGTGGGGGCCTCTGTCTGCCTTTTGGGGAAATTTCTCTAGAGGTGAGCCAGGACTGTATTTTCCTCTGCTAGGATTAGTTAGTCCTCCGGCTGGCGCTGGGCGTCTAGGGATAAAACGTAGGCACGCTACCCGGCCACTGTTAATTGTGCGGCAGGTTTAGTTCATGGTCAGTTTAGATTCCATCTTCCAAGAGCTAGTTCTTATATATGCTGGGCTATGTTCTCTCGCCATTGAGAATCATGACAGACCCCCCTGAATCTTCCCCTGCAACACCCTCTGCCACAGAATGTTGCCAGGTTCCAACCCAGTCAGCTTCTGACTAACTTCCTATCCAGCCCCCAGTTTTACCAGATTGTGAGGAGTGGCCTAATACATAGAACCCTTTGCTCCCCCTGGTGGCCAGAATGTGAAGTGTAAAGTGTGACTGTGATACCTGGTCAGGTGAACTCCTTAAGTGCCATCAGAGGTACCATCACTCCCCTTAGCGGCGGAGCGTCAGTACTGCAACGACCAGGACTCTGGGGCGCTGCACATACATTACATATGAAATTTTTGGTGTCATGAACAGGATTATTAATTCTGTGCCTTGTGTTCACCTTAGGCTGAATTGACCCCGTCTTGTGTTAAAAGAACTTTATTTGCCTGAGAATAGGGGAAGAACCTGCTGCCGCATGTGCTTCAGCACGCACCAGGGTCATCCGCCACTTGGCAGTTTACTACGCGCCATTGCGATTCCTGAACCCTTGGAGCTCAGAATAGCGCACTACAGAGGCCTGAGTGAGTACCGCTGGGGAAGCTAAAGGGGGATAGACTGTCTGAACCTTTATCTGCCTTCGGGTATAACCCATTTTACAAAAGCAAGTTACCACTGCAACTCTTAATGGGGCCACACTCCCATTTAAAAAGCCTCCCAAAATTTCAGATGTAATGTATGCCACAACCGAGTAGTAGGACCAGGAGGCACTGTTATCCTCAGATGTAGGTGCTGAGTGGTGGGATGGCTATTTTGTGGTGTTGTGCAGTTTGGGGTGTCAGGGTGCTGACCAGACCTTGGCATGAACAGTTCAAAGTTCAAATGGTTTACTGGATAACAGATCAATGAATCACAGCTTCATCAGCATTTAGCCGCAACACTGGATTTCCATACAGGTTTGGCCTTGCTGCAATGGGCTCTGAAAAGACTGTCTGGCAAGTTACTCAATCCTAGCAGCCTTTGTACCCTACTCCTCACTAGTGATGAGCGAGTATACTCGTTGCTCAGGTTTTCCCAAGCATGTTTGGGTGTCCTCCGAGTATTTTGGAGTGCTCGGAGATTTAGTTTTCGGCGCCTCAGGTGCATGATTTGCGACTGCTAGACAGGCTGAATACATGTGGGAATTCCCTAACAAACAGGCAACCTCCACATGTATTCAGCACGCCAAAATACTCGGAGACCACCCGAGCATGCTCGGGAAAACCCGAGCAACAAGTATACTCGCTCATCACTACTCCTCACCTCTAGTCGGGCCTGAGTCTATCCAACTGCCAACTACCAGCAACCTCTGCCACACTACGGAGGATCAGCCATCCTCCAATACAGTCTCTTGCTGACCCTTATACCACCACCTGATAGTCTCCAGTGGTATTACAGAGCAACAATTTACATTTAATCTGACAGAATGACACCAAATAATACATCAAAGCATGAATTATTCCACAGGCTCCTATGAATGCAGAAACAGTTGTAATGGCCCCTTCTGGGTCATTACATATAGCCCTCAATATAGACCTACGGTAAGGAGTAGTGCACTGTGTTTAGTGAGTCATACCTCACTTCTAGCTAACTGTGATGAAGACACGTTCCTCTAAGCTCCACAGCAATCCACTCTATTGCTTCCAACTGCATGTGTATGGAGGAAAACAGGACCTTTTCTTTGGACTCTGTCATGTCACCAGTGGCATTGACATATATTCTAATGCCAAGCCCACACTGCCCTGATACCTAGTTATACACACGTGGTCAAAATTGTTGGCACCCCTCGTTTAATCACAGAAAAACCCACAATGGTCACATAAAGAACTTGAATATGACAAAAGTAATAAAAAATAAAAAATCTATGAAAATGAACATATGAAAGTCAGAGATTGCTTTTCAACCATGCTTCTACAGAACTTTAAAAAAAATAAAACTCATGAAATAGGCCTGGACAGAAATGATGGTACCCCTGAAAATAATGTGACAAAAGGGACATGTTAAATCAAGGTGTGAGCCCACTAACTAGCATCACAAGTGTCTACAATCTTGGAATCAGTGAGTGGGCCTGTATATAGGGCTACAGATACTCACTGTGCTGTTTGGTGACATGGTGTGTATCACACTCAACATGGACCAGAGGAAGCGAAGGAAAGAGTTGTCTCAGGAGATTAGAAAGAAAATTATAGACAAATATGTTAAAGGTAAAAGTTATAAGACCATCTCCTAGCAGCTTGATGTTCCTGTGACTACAGTTGCATATATTATTCAGAAATTTAAAGGGAACGTGTCAGCTGTTTTGGCCACTATAAGATGCGGCCACCGCCTTTCAGGGCTTATCTACAGCATTCTATAATGCTCCCATCTTCTTGCGACCACAGTAATCCCGCCAATGAACAGGTACATAGTCACATATCAAATGCAGGTACAATACATAACATTAGATCATATGAAATGTCAAAATGTCCTAATACCCGTACCTTACTATACTATATAGTTGTTCATTGGCGGGATTACTGTGGGTGGAATAGTTCACTGTTTTTAGATGTTTTTAATTGGTATCGTTAATAAAGTTTACCTTTTACATATACGCATAGAGCGGTGGTGTGCATTTCTCCTGAGTGGATATGGAAGCCGCAGGAATTTCCACCCCTTTAGGAGACAGATTAGGAGAGGTGGAAGAAAAAGACATCGAAAGAGAGCAAAGAAAACAACGGAAGCGGAGACATGTCGCTTGGACAAAGAAATACTAGTTGTCCCACTTGAAGACACTGTACTTAATTTGACTGACCATGTCCTTTCTCTGGAACATCTGTCTCTGCTAGCTAAAGGTCTTAATTATAGCATCCCGGAGGATTTCGACCTGACTGAGTTTAAGATAGATCTTTTTAAATCTATTAGAAAAATACATCTGTTCAAAAATTTCCTCAATAAAGATTTTGTTGATAATGTGTTAGAAGGAGAGAGTCCATGCTCTATTGGTCCGCTGGGATTTATGGCTGGTACGGACGCTTTAGTGGACATGAAGGAGGATGCTGAATTATTATTGGGGCTAACAGAAAATATAAATAGAAGTAATATTGAGGAGGGTGGGAACATTGTCCCTTTTAAAGGAGGAGCACCCTCCAGTTTCATGCCTGTTACATCACCGGGAAATTTGATTGACTTATTTGAAGCCCAGGTCACAAAAGATGTCGAGGCTTTAATATATCATAAAGCCACCAACAATATTACGGCAAAAGAAGAGAAAGCACTACAAGACATCAGATCTTGGAAAGACACTATAGTCAGAGCCGCCGATAAGGGGGGTAAAATAGTTTTACTCCCCAGAGATTATTACATCAATGAAGCCATGAGGCAACTATCGGACAGTACTGTATATAGACCTCTGATGAGTAACCCGTTGCAGAAATTTAAAAATGAGTTGAGATCTTATTTGAAGAAATATGTTGAGCTAGGAACAGTTTCGCAGAAGAAGGCAGAAAAATTGCTACCGGGGTTCCCCACCAAACCCCATTGGTACCACATTCCTAAGGTGCACAAATCTGTTAAAAAACCCCCGGGCCGCCCCATTGTATCAGGGATAGGATCGCTCACTGAGCCCCTATCCCAATACATGGATTGGCTGTTGCGTCCCATGTTGAATAAAATCCCGTCCTATTTAAAAGACACCAATTCTTTCCTTAAAAGTATACAAGATTTTGAGTGGCAGGATGGCTTTTCCTTGGCGTCGATAGACGTAGAAAGCCTGTACACAAGAATTCCTCAAGGTGTCGGGGTAGACATTATTAAATCCATTTTGAGCACTACAGATAAAAGTGACAATTTTATTAGTTTTGTTTGTGAAGGGCTAAATTTTGTATTAACTCACAACACCTTCACTTTTTTGGATAAGTGGTATTTGCAGCAAGAAGGGACTGCGATGGGGACCCCGGTAGCATGCACTTTTGCGAATCTGTTCCTTGGTTTTTTTGAAGAGAAATATGTATATTCGAAGGATAACATTTTTTTGCAGCATGTCAAATATTTCCGCAGGTATGTGGATGATATTGCCATCATTTGGGATGGCCCGAAAGATACTTTTGATGAATTTGTGTTATACCTGAACCAAGTTAATACTCTCAACATGTCTTTTACGTCGGTATTTGGGGGTGAACGACTGGAGTTCTTAGATGTCTTGGTAGAAGTGAAGGAAGGAAAGGTGTGCACTTCTCTTTTTCGCAAACCAATAGCCGCTAATACTTTAATGCATTACAACAGCTACCACCCCATGCACACCAAACGAGCGGTACCGTACAGTCAATTTTTGAGGACCAGTAGAGTTAACAACACGGAGGAGGGATTTATTCGTCAAACTGAAGAGATGAAAGTCAGGTTTAGAAATAGAGGTTATCCAGAAAGGATTTTGACGTCAGCTTTAAATAGGGTGAAAGATGAAAGAACTAATAAAGTCGTTAAAAAATTACCCTATCAGAGACAGGAGAACAACAAAAGATTCAACTTTTGCTTTAAATATGGTAATATGGACCAACAAATTAGGTTAGCCATAAAAAAGAACTGGCATTTGTTAGAAAGAGACAAAGATTTAGCCGAAGTGGCAGTGAGAGGTCCCCTTATAGCAAACAGGAGAAGTGCTAGACTACGTGATAGATTGGTGAGGAATCGGATAGACAAACCCGATCTTAATTGGTTTTAAAAAAAGGGGCATCCCTTAAGGGTAACTACAAGTGTGGACATTGTTCCTGCTGCTCCCAGCACCTTATAGATCGACAACTCCGATTGGGTGCAGTTTCACATACAGTCGGCGACTTTATTACCTGTAAAACCACTCACGTGGTATATATCGTCTTCTGCCCTTGCAGGCGGTTTTATATTGGCAAAACTATTCGCCCTATGTACGTTCGTTTCCGAGAACATTGTAGGTCAGTGGTGACAGGAAAGGGAGTCCCACGTTTGATCACACATATGAGGGAAAGGCATGAGAGTAACACAGATTGCCTTACCTTCGCCGGTTTAGAAAAGGTGTCATTACCGGTTCAGGGGGGTGATTTGGACAATCTCCTTCTGAGATGTGAGGCCAGGTGGATCCTGCGCAGTAATGCGATGGGTCCGCTTGGCTTCAACGACAGAGTGGATATGTCCATTTTCCTGTAGGTGGCGTATGTGCACTATACTCCTGTATCTGTATATGATTGGCCTTTTGTAGAGCGGTACTTTCGAATTTGGTCTCTGTGTAAATAATTTTCAGCCATTTATGATAAGTCGGTTTTCTTGTATTTGAGTACTCCTGCATATATTCGTGCCTTGTTTTTAATGATGTTTTTAAAAATTGTGCTTATTGTTTTATTTAGGTTTGTGGGAGGGACGGAGAGGAGAGGTGTGTCCAGGTGGTGCACTATATCTTGTTGACCGTCCTGATCACAAATCGACCCGTAGAAGCGCCGGATAAGCGCGAAACGGCCGTCGTCCTCCCCTGCTCCCTCTCTCCCCCGGCCTCCACCTGTCTCTGGATGTTTTACTGTTAATAAAGAAGCCTTTTTTCACGGAAGACCGGTGAGTGCACTCAGCTTTCTCAGCATCTACGTTTGTATTACATTGAAGATTTCATTCATATGAAGGAGCACCCGAGGTCGACCAGGATAGTTCGCATCTGAGTATTTGCCTCTACCTGCATATTCGGTTCTGGTGTATGGGACAGTGCCGTTCAGTTTTCTCTTTTTGTGAAAACATAGTCACATATCAAATGCAGGTACAATACATAACATTAGATCATATGAAATGTCAAAATGTCCTAATACCCGTACCTTACTATACTATATAGTTGTTCATTGGCGGGATTACTGTGGGTGGAATAGTTCACTGTTTTTAGATGTTTTTAATTGGTATCGTTAATAAAGTTTACCTTTTACATATACGCATAGAGCGGTGGTGTGCATTTCTCCTGAGTGGTTCGCTTTTCTTTCTTTTTTCATATAGGCTTTGTGACCACTTGTTTGCACCCTGCAATAAATTATTTATTTATGGGTAGTGCGCCAGTTTTTCCAAAAAACATCTTCTTGCGACAACGCCCTCCTGCTTGCTTCATTGCTTCCCAACATCGCTCTCCAGGAGCGCGATGTCGGGACCATGAAGCAAGCAGGAGGGCGTCGTCACAAGAAGATGGGAGGCGCCGGACCAGGACCTGCGACACCGACCGGACCACACCGAACTCCCCCCCCGGGTGAGTATAATAAAACGTATTTTTCTTATCTTGCAGGTCAGACCTGGGGCTTATCTACAGCAAATAAGCCCTGAAAGGCAGTGGCCGTATCTTATAGCGGCCAAAACAGCTGACAGGTTCCCTTTAAGATGCATGGGACTGTAGCAAACTTCTCTGGACGTGGCCACAGGAGGAAAATTGATGACAAATCAAAGAGACAGATAATAGATAGATGGTAACAAAAGGGCCCAGAAAAAGTTCTAAACAGATTAAAGGTGAACTTCAAGCTCAAGGAACATCAGTGTCAGATCGCACCGTCCGTCATTGTATGAGCCAAAGTGGACTTCTTGGGAAACGACCAAGGAGGGCACCATTGTTGAAAAAAATCATAAAAAAGCCACACTGGAATTTGCCAAACTACATGTTGACAAGCCACAAAGCTTCTGGGAGAATGTCCTATGGACAGATGAGACAAAAATGGAACTTTTTGGCAAGGCACATCAGCTTTATGTTCACAGATGGAAAAATTAAGCATATCAAGAAAAGAACACTGTCCCTACTGTGAAACATGGAGGAGGCTCTGTTATGTTCTAGGGCTGCTTTTGCTGCCTCTGGCACAGGGTGTCTAGAATCTGTGCAGGGTACAATGAAATATCAAGACTATCAAGGGATTCTAGAGAGAAATGTGCTGCCCATTGTCAGAAAGCTTGGTCTCAGTCACAGGTCATGTGTGTTGCAACAAGATAATTACCCAAAACACACAGCTAAAAACACCCAAGAATGGCTAAGAGGAAAACATTGGACTATTCTGAAGTGGCCTTCTATGAGCCCTGACCTAAATCCTATTGAGCATCTTTGGAAAGAGCTGAAACATGCCGCCTGGGAAAGGCAACCTTCAAACACGAGATAACTGGAGCAGTTTGCTCTGGAGGAGTGGGCCAAAATACCTGTCGAGAGGTGCAGAAGTATCATGGACAGTTACAGGAATTGTTTGATTGCAGTGGTTGAGTCAAAAGGTTGTGCAACAAAATATTAAGTTAAGGGTACCATCATTTCTGTCCAGGCCTATTTCATGAGTTTTATTTTTTTTTTTAATTCTATGGAAGCATGGTTGAAAAGCAATGTCTGACTTTCATTTGTTAATTTTCATACATTTTTTATTTATTATTACTTTTGTCAGATTTAAGTTATTTCTGTCACCATTGTGGGTTTTTCTGTCATTAAACGAGGTATACCAACAATTTTGACCAAGTGTGTATCACCAGTAACCTTTGTTTCTAGTGTGTGGCAGCCCACCTTTTCACCCGATAATTGTTGTGCCTCTGTGATACAGTACTTCAGTCACCGCACCACCATTATTTGGCAAAAATTGATATTATCCAATGTTAGCAAATACAATTTCATTGCAGGCGTATCGACGTGTTCACATGATACGGTAGCACTACTTGGCTATGGATATGTAATGGGAAACCCAAAAATTACAAGTCTGTATAACAGTTGCATAAGTAAAACATTTGCATAATGATAAGGCAACCTTGGTAACCAGAAGGAAATCTATACTGAAGCAAGATCACCAGTAACATGAGAAAATGACAGGAGGCACTAGCACATGACAGCCCAGAACCAGACAATGCGACTGGAGCAACTTAAGCCCCTAATTTTTATAAGAGGTTAGCTGATTCATTTGAGTTTATTTACATAAAGAAAAGAAGTGTAGTGTACCTGAAGTCTTTCCTTTGTCAAAATAAATATCTTAGGGTATGTTTCCACGGTCAGGAAACATTGCAGATTGGACGCTGCATACAGCCGCAGCGTCCAATCAGCAGCGGTCAGTGGAGGGGATTTTATGAAATCCCATCTCCAATATGCGTTCAAAGACGCAGGTGGCAGACCTGCGTAGCTGGACTTGTGGCGCGTCTTTATAGACTGCAGCATGTCTATTTATCTTGCGGAGATGCTCAGTCTCCACAAGATAAATGACACAGTCTATGTATAGGATGCGGTTATTCCGCATGTGTTCAATGAACACATACAGAATCACCGTGCGTACGAAAGCCAGCAGCGCTTTGGGTGGAACTGCGTCCAAAGCGCTGCATATACGGAATGTGGAAACATACCCTAAAAATCACTAGAAATTCAGCACTGGAGCGATGGGGGATTTAAAGAAACTTGTCATGTGATTCATGCTAACCACGAGCAGCATGAATCAAAGCCTGGTTGCCTGATTGCAACGAGGTATATTTTCCAGAGCATTTCAGAGAAAATATAGTTAGAAGATCCGTCCATGGACCATAGGCAGAGACGAGACTAGTCTGGACCATCCCCTGGTCGCCTTTTCCCAGTGCTGCTCCAAGATGAGTTATGATATTTTTTTGTGATCTCTTTTGCTGCTGTTAGTGCAGTTATTATTTTTTTTAATCCAAGAAAACCTAATTTAAGAGCCCTTCCTTAGAACTTCCACATAACAGTGCCCACTGCCTATGCAATAGTTACTATCAACTGCCAAGCAAATGACAAATACTGATCTTGCTCACTACGGTGCCCTCCTCTGTCAGGAGGGCCCCGTAGAGGTCAAGAAGTTATGTTAGCAGCTAATGAGAAGCAACTAGAATGGAGCTACCATTTCATTCCCTAACATCTACAGTATAGCTAGAAATCAGCACAGGAAAATCCAGGTAGGGCAGAAAGAAGGGTTAAAGGCGTGGTACAGTATGGCTTGGGGAAACCATGGGCCACTTCCAGAAATGTCATAGCTAGGAACTTCACACAGAAAGCGATTGTAGGCCACATGAGGCTCAGTTCCTACTGTAATGTCCAGATGCAATATTTGAATAATTTTTACTATGGAATCCTGATAGATGTGCTATATTAAAGACATCAAAACCAATGTAAAAACATGGACTTACTGTACTCAGCTTCCAACTAGTTAAAACTGTGTATATAATAGTACACTGGCGCTACACTATTAAGGAGACACTAAAACAACACTGCTGCTGGTGATTAGACAGGGTCTGTGTAAACCCCTGCTTAGTAAAAAAATAAAAGTGAATGCAAAAGTTATCACCTGCGCTAAAAGGGTACGTTGGTGGATAGAGTAAGTATGTGGATACAAGGAGAATAGTTGTGCAGATACGGTAATTAAAAAGCAATGCCGCCAGACATTATGATTAATTGCCCAAGCACTTACTGCATGGATCTGTGATGGCGCTGCAGCGTAGCTGTAACTTTTCCCGAGAGGTGTCCAGTGATTAGTCCCGTAGTGCGGTAGAGCAGAGGGGTAGAATACGCTGGATAGCTGCTCGCTGGTCACAGGGAAGCAGGACGAGCCGCCTGCATCTGGCGTGCCCCGGCCGGAAGCAACGCCGAAGCAGTGGCGGAGCGTGAAAAGGGCGTAGCTAAAGTGTGACGTCACACACAAAGTAAGGACGGGGAGCGTGCAGGGACACAAACCAACGCGTTTCGAAGGATAAGTTCCTTCTTCGTCTGACGAAGAAGGAACTTATCCTTCGAAACGCGTTGGTTTGTGTCCCTGCACGCTCCCCGTCCTTACTTTGTGTGTGACGTCACACTTTAGCTACGCCCTTTTCACGCTCCGCCACTGCTTCGGCGTTGCTTCTGGCCGGGGCACGCCAGATGCAGGTGGCTCGTCCTGCTTCCCTGTGACCAGCGAGCAGCTATCCAGCGTATTCTACCCCTCTGCTCTACCGCACTACGGGACTAATCACTGGACACCTCTCGGGAAAAGTTACAGCTACGCTGCAGCGCCATCACAGATCCATGCAGTAAGTGCTTGGGCAATTAATCATTATGTCTGGCGGCATTGCTTTTTAATTACCGTATCTGCACAACTATTCTCCTTGTATCCACATACTTACTCTATCCACCAACGTACCCTTTTAGCGCAGGTGATAACTTTTGCATTCACTTTTAGTTAAAACTGCTTTTTGTGCAAATTCCAGTCTATGGCCAGTATCGATCCAGATTTTTATGTTCTATATCTTTCAATCAGGTCCTTTTAAGTGAGTGATTTCTTATCATCAGCATTCTGTCAGCACTACATGTGCTGTAACGTACATTCCCCTTACTTCTCAGAAAGCATTACACATGACCTTATCCAATTTCTTGCTTGGCCTGTCTCTCTATTTTGCCTGTATGCAGATTGACAGATAGAAGAGCAGGAGCAAATAGACAAAGACTCTTGCCCATGTCCTGTAATTCATCTCAGTGTCACTGCTTCTAGTGATGGGTTATACTCATCATCAGGCAACAGACAGCTAATAAGAAACAAGGGAGACACCTGGTGACCAGCAACTTTGAAATGTTAATTTTGGATAATTAAAGTACTTTGCCATTTTGTTTATCATTGCATTGGCCTCACATAAGTCTAAGGGTACCGTCTCACAGTGGCACTTTGGTAGCTACGACTGCACGATCCGTGACGTTCCAGCGATATACTTACGATCTCGCTGTCTGACACGCAGCAGCGATCAGGGACCCCGCTGAGAATCGTACGTCGTAGCAGATCGTTTGAAACTTTATTTCGTCGCTGGATCTCCCGCTGTCATCGCTGGATCGGCGTGTGTGACGCCGATCCAGCGGTGTTCGCTTGTAACCAGGGTAAACATCGGGTTACTAAGCGCAGGGCCGCGCTTAGTAACCCGATGTTTACCCTGGTTACCATTGTAAATGTAAAAAAAAAAAAACACTACATACTCACATTCCGGTGTCTGTCACGTCCCTCGCCGTTAGCTTCCCGCACTGACTGTGAGCGCCGGCCGTAAAGTAAAAGCAGAGCACAGCGGTGACGTCACCGCTGTGCTGTGCTTTACGGCCGGCACTGACACAGTCAGTGCGGGAAGCTGACGGCGAGGGACGTGACAGACACCGGAATGTGAGTATGTAGTGTTTTTTTTTTTTTACATTTACAATGGTAACCAGGGTAAACATCGGGTTACTAAGCGCGGCCCTGCGCTTAGTAACCCGATGTTTACCCTGGTTACCCGGGGACTTCGGCATCGTTGGTCGCTGGAGAGCTGTCTGTGTGACAGCTCTCCAGCGACCACACAACGACTTACCAACGATCACGGCCAGGTCGTATCGCTGGTCGTGATCGTTGGTAAATCGTTTAGTGTCACGGTACCCTAAGATCAGTGAAACAATAGTGACCACTCAAGCTTTTAATGCAGCAAGAAAGATGAAAAACAGTTAGTTTAGCATTCATATTTTATCCAATTATTAAAATATATGTAATAAGGATAATTCATACCTGTACGTACATAAGATTCATGGCATGTCTTGGCAATTTCTGTTGCCAATTCCATATAATGCTCTTTTTTCTTGTCCGGTGCATCATTTGCCCCAAGCGCCAACATTCCTGCAGCAAAGCAAGTCAGATGTCCCATTTTATGGTCCAGAACGCCACCTCTCCACTCAGCAATGTATGTGAGACCTCCAGCAGATCTTTTGATTAGATGTGCTTCAATTGCCTGAAACAATGAAGAAAAAAAGGAATTTAAACGCGTTCAGCATTATTGAGCACAATATCTCTGTTGCTTGGCATTTTCCACGCTCAAACGTTCTGTTTGACTATTTCAGTGGTTCATATCAGTGATGAGCTCTTAATAATTAAACCATTTATCTGTTATCAATGATGTGCTCTTGGTCTTGTTATTAATACAAGATTTATCTTTATAAAAATGTATATCTCCATCACATCCACCCATGTTTGCCATGCACAAATAGCACCTCATAATGTACTATGCAGTATATTGTATACATTAGACATGGCACTGACGGATGAAGGGGCTTCTTGTGGAGATACCTGGCCATTGGATGAAGCTCTGCTGCCTACATTGTGAGGTGCAATGGGGAAGTATAGCTCAGATTACATGCTTGTTCTGTTGTATCACAAGCAGCAGGTGAACACATGTTTATGGTGAAATAACCACATTCCGACTTAGTTATTATAGTTATTAAGGTTGAAGGAAGACTTTAAGTCCATCTATTTCAACCCATAGCCTAACCTAACATGCCCTAACATGTTGATCCAGGGGAAGGCAAAAAAAACCCATGTGGTAAGAGTAAGCTCCACCATGGGGAAAAAAATTCCTTCCCGACCCCACATACGGCAATCAGACTAGTTCCCTGGATCAACGCCCTATCAAGGAATCTAGTGTATATACCCTGTAACATTATACTTTTCCAGAAAGGCATCCAGTCCCCTCTTAAATTTAAGTAATGAATCACTCATTACAACATCATACGGCAGAGAGTTCCATAGTCTCACTGCTCTTACAGTAAAGAACCCGCGTCTGTTATTATGCTTAAACCTTTTTTCCTCCAGACGTAGAGGATGCCCCCTTGTCCCTGTCACCGGTCTATGATTAAAAGGATCATCAGAAAGGTCTTTGTACTGTCCCCTCATATATTTATACATTAACATAAGATCACCCCTTAGCCTTCGTTTTTCCAAACTAAATAGCCCCAAGTGACTTGATCCGATATGATCGAAATGGTAGCCAAAGTTTAGTTCGTATCTGCACCTGAATACCATAATTTTTCCTTCAGTGAGAGCCATTCAGAAACTGCAAGTGGCTCTCAATGGGGTGTTGTTTCCAATCGTTCACAAAAAAGAGCCAGCTCTTTGTGTGGGATCAGTTGCGAATAAGTCATTACTGAACCAACACATAAGCACCAGCTCTTTATTCAGTCTTAACCTTGATGTTGCAATTGGCTTCCACCTCCCCAGGCAGCACAGAGTTGGGACAACCACCATTTGCAACATAGGTGTCACGGGGTTACCGCAACGGAGTGGAGCCAGAAGACTGCAGCGTCTCGTCGCTCCTACTACACTGAGAAGAAGCACTTCTCCAGTGTATTTATTTCATCCAGCAGAACAGGGGTTAATCGGCCATATAGGAAACCTCCTACATTCAGCTGTGCTTGGTTAGCCACTCCTTTTCCCTAAAAAATCTGGGCTCCATTACCAAGTCATTGTGTTAGCAATTTGCTGCTTGATCTTGGAGTGGGAGAAGTTGGTGTTGTGAAGGAGTGCTGTAGGAATTTATTAGCGACTCTTGGCTGGTTTGTACGCTTGGAAATCCCCTATCCTTCCCTGTTTTACTTTCTTCCCCCTCCCTACATACCCTGGTGAATACCTCTGTTATATGTGAGTGTATATTTTGTGTGTGTGGAGTTTTGCATTTACCCTTGTCTTGGTCACCCTGTCTGTCAGGCTGGTGTACTGTGGTACATAGTAGTGCCTCTCTTCCCCAAGTGGGGAAGGAGGCCCCAGCATCTTCGCCATCTGAAGTATCACGGGGAACAGGGCGAGCTAGGGCGCCCCCTAGTGTTAGGGCCAGTAAAGGTGCCCCCTGGTCCCAGGTCAATCGTCTGTCGAATCTTGACAATAGTTGCACGTCCCTGTGGTCACATCCCCATTTACTAGTTATTTATAGCATATCCTGTGGAAGGATTTCACTCACTAGGCAGCGTTTGAGGTATTCACCAGTAGCAAGATCTTAAATCATGCAGGCAGGCTAATTAAAACTTTCTAAACCTTCCACAAAAGAAGCATCAAAGCAGCCTCTTGGCAAAAGGAAAATAACATAAATAGTCCATGCAAATAGACACCTAAGGGTACTGTCACACAGTGGCACTTTGGTCGCTACGACGGTACGATCCGTGATGTTCCAGCGATATCCATACGATATCGCAGTGTCTGAAACGCTACTGCGATCAGGGACCCTGCTGAGAATTGTACGTCGTAGCAGATCGTTTGGAACTTTCTTTCGTCGCTGGATCTCACGCTGTCATCGCTGGATCGTTGTGTGTGACAGCGATCCAGCGATGCGTTCGCTTGTAACCAGGGTAAACATCGGGTTACTAAGCGCAGGGCCGCGCTTAGTAACCCGATGTTTACCGTGGTTACCAGCGTAAAAGTAAAAAAAACAAACCGTACATACTCACATTCCGGTGTCCTTCAGGTCCCTTGCCGTCTGCTTCCCGCTCTGACTGACTGCCGGCCGGAAAGTGAGAGCAGATCACAGCGGCGACATTACCGCTGTGATCTGCTTTCACTTTACGGCGGCACTCAGTCAGTGCGGGAAGCAGACGGCAAGGGACCTGAAGGACACCAGAATGTGAGTATGTACGGTTTGGTTTTTTTTACATTTACGCTGGTAACCACGGTAAACATCGGGTTACTAAGCGCGGCCCTGCGCTTAGTAACCCGATGTTTACCCTGGTTACCCGGGACCTCGGCATCGTTGGTCGCTGGAGAGCGGTCTGTGTGACAGCTCCCCAGCGACCACACAACGACTTTCCAACGATCACGGCCAGGTCGTATCGCTGGTCGTGATCGTTGGAAAGTTGCAGAGTGTGACAGTACCCTTAGTGTCAGTCTGCCCAGTGCATCATATAAGTGTATCATACAAGTGTGTGGAGCAATTAAAGAATTAATCCAGAATTAAACCAGAAGAGAGCTGAAGGTAACTGGATAGTCACTGTAAACAATGTTTCTGTTTGTTTTCACTCTCACCCCTATAATCCTTCACTTTATGCTAACCCCCTAATCCCTACACCAAGTAAGGAACTGATTATCTCTCCCTCTTTCCTCTGCATGCATCTCATCTCCTCCTAAGAACTTTTCCTCAACATACAATCCTCTGTCTCCAAACACAGACAGCCCTCTCATGCCCTCTCCTGCTCCCACCTGCTATCACTTTCTCTGCTCGCCCTCACTGTCAGTGATATTTCTCCAAATCCTGGTCCTCCTCACCACATCCCCACAGTCATTTCTACCTCCCATCCACAATCTATCACAAATTTCCTTAACTTCTCTGACCTTATACCCATCTGCCCAGCCCCCGCTTCCCCAGTCCCACTAACAGGAGCTCTATGGAACGCTCGCTCTGTCTGCAACAAACTTTCCTACATCCCTGATATTTTCATTACTAACAAACTTTCCTTCCTCGCTATCACCAAAAACTGTCTCAACACCTCTAACACAGCCTCTCCAGCTGAACTTTTGTATGGTGAATTCCATCTTTCCCACACACATCGCCCCAGCAACAAGCATGGCAGAGGAGTTTGTTTTCTCCTGCCAGATAATTGCTCCTTCACTCACATCCCACTTCCACCCTCTGTTACCATCCCTTCCTTTAAAGTGCACTCTGTGAGCATCTGCTCCCCCACCAACCTCCAACTGGCTGACATTTATTGCTCCCCTGGGCAAGCCACCACCTTTTTTGTCCACTTCACCACCTGGCTACTTCATTTCCTCCGCTGACATCCCCACTATCATCATGGGTGACTTCAAAATACCCATTGACACTTCCCACTCAGCTGTCACTAAACTTCTATCTCTCATTTCCTCCTTCGGCCTCTCTCAATGGTCTTCTGCAGCCACTACAAAGATGGCCACATACTGGACCACATCTTCACCTTCCTCTGCTCCCTATCTAACCTCTCTAACTCACCTCTACCTCTTTCTGACCACAACCTACTCACATTCTCTTCCCTTGCCTCTCCAGGTCTACAATCCTCACCCCACAAACTTGCACACCCTTGCAGAATCTCAAACACCTTGATCTACACTCACTCTCTGAATCCCTTCTCCCTCTTACAGACATAAGTTTCCTACGCAATGCGGATGCCGCTGCAGCTTTATATAACACCACAATAGCTGCAGCTCTTGAATCGGTCACCCCTCTCACACATACCAAAGCTCACAAAATCAAAAGACAATGCTGGCACACCAGCCTGACCAAAGAACTGAGGTGGGCTTCCAGGGTTGCTGAGTGGAGATGGAAAAGATCACACTCCAACGAGGACTTCACCGCATTCAAACAGTCCCTCACTACTTTCAAGGCCACACTCGCCTCAGCAAAACAAAGCCACTTCTCATTTCTCATATCCTCCCTGTCTCACAACCCTAAACAGCTATTCAAAACCTTCAATTCTCTCCTCCTTCCCCCAGCACCTCCTTCCTCTCCACTTATCACAGCTGAAGACTTTGCCTCATTCTTCAAACAGAAGATTGATGACATCAGAGAAAGCTTTGGCCTACAACCCTCATCCGAACTACTCAGCCCTCCTCCTCCAAAACCAGCTTCTCCACCATTACAGAAGATCAACTTTCTGCCCTACCCTCGAGATCACATCTCACCACCTGTGCACTTGACCCCATCCCACTTCATCCTAACCCTCACCACAGTCTTCATTCCAACCCTAACCCATCTCTTCAACCTATCATTAACAACTGGTGTTTTCTCCCCATGCTTCAAACATGCCTCAATCACAACCATCCTTAAAAAGCACTTGCTTGACCCATCCTCTGTATCTAGCTATCACCCCATATCACTTCTCCCTATGCCTAAAAACTACTGGAACATCATGTCCATTTCGAACTGTCCTCCTACCTCTCTTCCTGCTCCCTCTTCAACCGCATACAATCTGGTTTCCGACTGCGTCACTCCACTGAAACAGCCCTAACAAAAGTCACCAATGACCTACTGACTGCCAAGGCCAAGCGACACTACTCTGTTCTCTACCTCCTGGACCTGTCATCTGCCTTTGACACAGTGGGCCACTCCCTATTACTACAGACCCTCTCATCTCTTGGCATCACTGACTTGGCCCTATCTTGGATTGCTTCATACCTAACAGACCTGACATTCAGTGTTTCCCACTCACACACCACCTCCTCACCTCGCCCCCTATTGATCGGTGTCTTGCAAGGTTCAGTCCTAGGGCCCCTGCTCTTCTCCATTTACACCTTTGGCCTGGGACAGCTCATAGAATCTCATGGCTTGCAGTATCACCTCTATGCTGATGTCACACAGATCTACCTCTCTGGACCAGATGTCACCTCTCTACTAACCAAAATCCCAGAAAGTTTGTCCACTATTTCATCCTTCTTCTCCTCTAGATTTCGAAAACTTAACATGGACAAAACAGAATTCATAATCTTTCCCCCATCTCACTCGACTCCCCCAACAGACCTATCTATTAAAGTAAATGGCTGCTCACTCTCCCCAGTCCCACAAGCTTGCTGCCTCGGGGTAATCCTTGACACTGATCTCTCCTTCAAACCACATATCCAAGCCCTTTCCACTTCCTGCCGATTTCAACTCAGAAATATTTCCCAGATCTGTACATTCCTCAACCAAGAATCTGCAAAAACCCTAGTGCATGCCCTCATCATCTCCTGCCTTGACTACTGCAACCTCCTGCTCTGGGGCCTCCCCTCTAACACTCTCGCACCCCTCCAATCTATTGTAAGCACTGCTGCCCAACTAATCCACCTGCTCCCCTGCTATTTCCCACCCTCTCCCCCCTGTCAATCCCTGCACTGGCTCCCCATTACCCAGAGACCCCAGTACAAAAGCCTAACCATGACATACAAAGCCATCCACAACCTGTGTCCTCCATACATCTGTGACCTCATCTCCCGGTATTTACCTGCACGCAACCTCTGATCCTCACAAGATCTCATTCTCTACTCCCCTCTTAGCTCCTCTTCCCACAATCGGATACAAGATTTCTCCCGCGCATCACCCCTACTCTGGAACTCTCTACCACAACATATCAGACTCTCGCCTACCATGGAAACCTTCAAAAAGAACCTGAAGACCTACCTCTTCTGACAAGCCTACAACCTGCAGTAACCACCGATCGACGAAACCGCTGCACGACCAGCTCTACCCTTGCCTACTGTATCCTCACCCATCCATTGTAGATTGTGAGTCATCGTGGGCAGGGTCCTCTCTCCTCCTGTACCAGTCGTGACTTGTATTGTCTAAGATTACTGTACTTGTTTTTATTATGCACACCCCTCCTCACATGTAACGCGCCATGGAGTAAATGGCACTATAATAATAAATAATAATAATAATAATAATACAAAGCCATCCACAGCCTGTCTCCTCTATACATCTGTGACCTTGTCTCCCGGTACTTACCTGCACGCAACCTCTGATCCTCACAAGATCTCCTTCTCTACTCCCGTCTTATCTCCTCTTCCCACAATCGCATACAAACTTTCTCTCGTGCATCCCCCCTACTCTAGAACTCTCTACCCCAACATATCAGAATCTCGCCTTCCGTGGAAACCTTCAAAAGGAACCTGAAGACTCACCTCTTCCGACAAGCCTACAACCTTCAGTAACCACCGATCCATCAAACTACTGCACGACCAGCTCTGCCCTTGCCTATTGTATCCTCACCCACACCTTGTAGATTTTGAGCCCTCACGGGCAGGGTCCTCTCTCCTCCTGTACCAGTCATGACTTGCATTGTTTAAAATTACTGTACTTGTTTATTATTATGTATACCCCTTTTCACATGTAAAGCGACATGGAATAAATGGCGCTATAATAATAAAATAATAATAATAAAAAAGTGACACTCACCCAAACAGAATATGTGTCCATCTCTAACTCTCTGGCAGGAGTCTGGCAATGCTGGAGATCTGCACACCTCCTCTCACAGTGCTACAATAACACAGCTGGACTTCCTTATATCTGCCGTACCTCTCCCTGGGGTGGGAATATGTGAGCAGCCAGTCCCACCCATCTCTCTGACTTCTCATAAACCCGGCATATTAAGTATCAGCGCTATACATGCTGGAGCCTACTTTTCCGGGCTTACATCGCTAAGGCTACTAACCTCGATGACACATATCTTCCCTCGAGGACCTGTCTAGCGACCATCCTACACCCGTATGTCGTAAATGTTTGCAGTGGGAATAAACCTTTAAGACTCTGCTCACACTCATATGTTTTGGGGTTCTGATATTTTTATGTAACTCTATAATGTAAATCAGTTATCTGGTATATACTACTGTGCTAATATACATGTCCGACAATAAGAATATTCTAGAATTAACCAGAACCAAGCTGTTTAGCACTTGAAGGCTGCAGATGTCCAGGGAAATAGATCGAAGTCTATTGATTCAAATGAACACCAGGCAACACTTAATTTGTCTTACAAATCTCTGTAGCTGAATGTACTGTTATGAACAATTTTGCTGCATGAAACCCATGTTTTTTGTTGAATCCATACCCTGCTCTGTGTGTACTGCTCTCCGCTGAGCTGCTCTCCGTTCAGGGGTCTATTTAGTGATTGGTGGTGGTCTCAGGACTCGGACTCCCACCAATCTTCAGGCAATTAAAATGCCTGGCATATTTGAAAAATAAATGATCAAAGTTTAGTTACTCTTTAAAGCCAAATCACATTTTTTTTTTTTACTTTGTGATGTTCTAACAAGCACTGTTGCAGGCAGACATGAACATGGTTCATTATGTACCTTTTTCATCATGCATTAATGCTAAAACCGAAGGTAAAAAACTTTGTAATTTTCTGTGTATCTTATTAGAGAAATATGCTACGTTTCTTCCCCACTTATCAGTTACTTCTCTCCCTGTGCTGATTATTCACTCTCAAAAACTGCTCATATATGTATACAAATCTGCCTTCAGTGAGAGATCAAAAATAAAAAAAAGGCACAAAGTAAACTGCTAAAGCTTTTTAGTGAAGAGGGAAAAAATTGCTAAAATGCATAACACAAAACAAATATATGTCAGAAAAAGTGTTATTTCTTATGTACACCCATGACTGCTTAATTTACTGAAAGTGCACTAACAGTTTAAACGATTGCACATATACTAACATGTCAACAGTAGAATCATTTCTTTTTATCTACTGTAGCATTAAAATAATAATATAATTGACTGTGTGAAATCTTAGATTCCCTGTGATTTTTCCTGCTGTACTGTAAGCAATAAATGGCTACTTCATGTTGATACAGTACAGTATATTTTATGTAGCTCAGCAAATATTAGCATACAGATTTGTTGTATTTTGTTTTGTTCTCTTTCTTATGGAAAGTAATTCCCATCATTGCAGATACTTTTTAATTTAGCATCTTGTAGACTGAGCCCTCGAGGGCAGGGTCTTCTCCTGTACCAGTCGGGGACATGTGTTGTTTATGATTATTGTCCTTTTTTATTATGTAAACCGCTGAGAGTGGAAGCGATCCAGTCTCAGCGGTGGACATCACGGACGTTCACGTAGTGCGACTTCACGTGGTTTTTCTCTATCCAGATGACTGATGAAGGTCATTTGTTGACCGAAACGTCTCTTATTGTTTCTGCATTTTCTACATTCAATAAATTTCTTTTGAATACACTTGTGTGAGTGCCAAGTGTTTCTACGTTATGGATGGTTATATGACAGGTCTTTAATGGCTATCTAGGTAGTACTACGTGGAGATCTCCAAGCTGGAGTAGGGTGATTTATAGGCCAGGCAGTGTTTCATGGAAAAAAATTTAAGGCAATAAGCTCACCGACAGGAAAAATTTAGCCAATGACATGCTGTTTGAATCAAGGACGAATCTTTATGTCAATAAATATCTTAATTCATGTGAGGAGGGTTAGGATTAAGTCTGATTCTATTATACAAAGCAAAAACAGCGTTGGTGCTACCTTTCCATTGTCAATTGAATATAAAATTTATAGCATGGCAAAGTATAGCTGTTCCTGCATATTACATTATTAATGTAATATGGGATTGAGAAATAAGGATTAGAGATGTTGGATTCTAATGTGCCTGATCCTTTGTCCCGCAGGAATAGTGGTTTATTTCTCTCTTCCAATGCCAAAACAACATGCACACTTGACTGATTCAATCATACATTTGTTTGGGTAACTCTGTGGTATTGCTGTCAGCCATTATCTTTCTGATGTGTATGGCTGGCTTCCCAAAGAGACAAATAGAATGACACACAGAGAACTGATAGAACAGCAGGATTATGTGCAGAAAAGAAAGTGGTCCCTCTGTACAGTGCATAAGTATGACAAATGTAGGCATCATTGAATATTTAGGGCGGGCCAATCACCAGGTTGTCTCAGAGTACTCAATTCTCTATTTCATTTACTACTAAACAAAGAATTGAGAAGAGGTTATAAGAAAACTCCTTCCCAGTTCTACTATTCTCCTAGTGTGGCTGAGTAACATTTCATAACTCACACAGTATTTCCAATCACCAAGGATGGAGAAGAGCAGGGAACACAAACGGGGTCACATTTCTTTTCCTTGCTTAATCTTAACAATTAAAATCAGCTTTCAAATTTGTTTCAGGTAATGTAACCTTATGGTAGTGCAGGAAGAATTAAAGAGGCAGTTAATCGATTGTGAGGATTTTGCATGTGAAAGAAAGATTCAGCAATAATTTTGCATTTTTACCCTCTAGGAGTCAGCCAATAAATTAAGATCCACTTCTTTAGGCAGCTAAATTGTATTTAATTAGTGCCAATTGACAAAATGAGGTCTGATTTGAGCAGTGGCCCGAGTACAGGGAGCTGACTGGGCCTGCTCCACGGCTGCATAAAGCTCCATGTCATCCCCTTGGCGCAAGGTAGCAGCCACCACGAAGTACCCCCCGCAGGCTGTCCTTTTTAATAAAGAAGACATAATCCCCTTCATCCCTTCAATCCATACCCATATTCAACGTCTACAAAGACTAGTTGCCTGCGAGTACGACGCCTGGCCATAGCGCTTCTGAGGTGAGGGGCTGAGGTGCACTCACCAGCTCCTGTTCTGACATCCTGGTTGCGCCCATCCTGCCACCGTTGAATCCCTCCACGGACACCGCTGCGCACTATAGCTCCTGATGATGAAGTTCCGGATCTACCTTTACTTCCGGCGCGGGCTCCTCCGGGGCTGTCGTTATATCCGATGGCATGGAAACACTGGTTCTGGACGAAGAGGCTCCGGCTCCCAAGGATGGTGTTCTGGCTCCCGAGGATGGTGTTCTGGCTCCGGCGGCTGCCGACAGCCCTCCTACCCAGGTACAGGCAATCGGTCCGTCCGGAATTCGGCGGCGACGCCCTTCTGTCGTCTGGGTCGGGCCGTCTCCTCTTCCTGTCTCCACTTCCACTCAATGCAGCCTATGCTACCTCAAGACCGTGGAAGTGAGTGGTCCATCGCTGCCGATGCTGTGTCTCGCAATGGCACCGCGCAGCTGCACACAGGATTTTCTTCTGGGCCCCACCTGTTCCAGGGTGAAGTCGCTTCCAGTCGCTCCACCCATTTCTCTGCATTTGGGCAGACTGGGATGATGCCTGACAGATTTTTGCGCTATCTCTGGGTCAGCACGCCCACGAAGACTTAGATCACAGTTGTCGTTCTCCTCTTTGGCGCCATTCTCCACCATCTTTAAGGCTGCCATCTTGGTCATGAATAAAGGATCGGTCACATCCGAAGTTTCAGTCACGTCCAATACACTAGTCATTTCTGGAATATCAGCATCTTCTTTCTTCACGGCATCCCTGTTTTGCAAGGATGCGGGATGCTGCCGACTACGCCAAGTGTGAGCGGCAGCAAGGACCGTAGTCAAGGCCCACATAGGTGTCTGCTTTAGCGCACCCTTACCACCCACATCCATATATACAGTCTCACTGTCTCACTTGCCTGGTTTTCCGAGGCTTCCCTTAGTCAAAGAGGCACTCCTTCCTTTGATCTGGCACATAAAGAGACAGAGTCCAATTCCAACTTTAAACGTAGAACTTTACTCATTTTCAATCACAGCACGTCCATAGCAGTTACAGCATCAACACAGAGTTCTGCACCATTCACATCCAGCACCTTCCCTGTGCTCTTCCCTACGTCCTTTAGGTTGTACCCGGTTCATCCGGTCTCGACCGGTACCGCTGCATCCTGCCTGTTCAGCTTCACTACATTCAGGATTTCCCTTGTCTGTTTTGCCCCAGACATAAGGGCATCTGCCCATGTAGAAAGCTGCCACATCTTGGAGCGACCTGCGTACCTATACTGCTGCACTTCTGGCCCACTGGCCCTGGACGGCTGGGCTCTTTGTTTGTAACTTTACAAAGCTGACTGCCCTGACTGGGCTCTATGGCCCCTACTAACTAGGAACAGGAAAACCCTCTATCTTATCTGTGGTTGGCTCCTCCTATATAAACTATATACACTGTTGTACCCCATCTAGTGTCCACCTTGAGGTACTGCACTTTCTCTATCTACACAACATATAAATATATGTTCATAGCAGCAACAGAAACATTATATACAACAATAAATACACGGTTTAGCATTACAAGGCATCAATATACATACAGTTAACCGGGACGTGTTTGGGGCACAAGACCGTTTTTATGACCCCTTACATAAGAGGTAAAGTTTCTACTTGTGGAGACTTCCTGTCCTGTTACTCTCTGAAGAGGCTACACAGATATTTAAATTCTCAGAGGAGCATTGCATGTCCTATAAATTTCCTGATGACCATGACAACTTTACCCCACAGAACCCCTGTCAGAGGCTTCTCACCCAGCCAAACTAGTTCACCTGCTTTACATTTATCAATAGCAAACACTCCGAAACATGTGTCTGCAAGTAGAGTTTGGCAAGGCTTGATTGATATTGACATTCAGGATTGCTACTAGTGATGATGAGCGAACGTGTTCGCCACTGCTCGTTACTCGCCCCAGTATCACTATGCTCGGTGTACTCGGCGAGCAACGAGCATTTCCAGGATTGTTCGGCGGCAACTGGTGTCTCCACCCAGCATTTTTGGCAGACTTTAGAGACCCAATCACAATGCAGGGATTGTCTGCCATGAAATGCCGCATCCATCTTTGTTGTGGTCGTGCTGTGATTGGCTTGGCCACACAGCCTCATCCCGAGTATAAGAGACCTGGCGCCGCCCTGCTCGCCGCATTCTGTTCTGGATTCAGCGAGAGTAGGGAGAGCTGCTGCCGAGATAGGGTCAGAATCGTGATTTTTAGAGGTAGTGTAGGTCTGCAACTCTTACATCCACAACTCCTGAGAAACCAACAGTCCTTCTTAGGGCTAATTCGTGGGTCCCGATATTGCAGCACTAGGTAGGCAGGGCACAGCATATCCACATCAGTGCAAGGCCTGCAGGCACTGTATGTGCGTCCATTGCTCCCACTGCATCCCTCCCAAAGCTCCATAAGTGGCTACTGCTGCAGCTTCTTTACTATATACCTAGTTGCATTTTTTTTCCAAAAAAATTCACCCCCACCAAAAAAAAAAAAATATAGAGTGTGTTCTGTCAGACTGAGGCCTGTTTAAAAATCATAGTTTGTCAGGCATACGTAGCATAGTTGTGTGTGCTAGCCTTGTGCAACTTTTTTTTGGGTGTTTTAAATTCACCAAAAAAGGCCTCATATATCTGCGAGCTCCAATTTTTGACATTTTAGGCCGTTTTGCCACTGTTTTTGCTGTCTGTTACCCTAATTATATACAGTAATTATAATAATAATAATAATACACTATTTGGCATTTTTTAAAAGAAACAGGCCACATATTTGCTAGTGTGGTATTTCCGTTACAGCCCTCATATATCTGCGTGCTCCAAGTTTGGTCATTGTAGGCCGGAGGACCACTTTTTTTGCTGTCTCTTACTCTAATTATATACAACACTATTTGTCATTTTAATAAAAAGGTCACATATTTGCCAGTGTGGTCAATGCGTGACAGCCCTCATATATCTGCGTGCTCCAAGTTTGGTCATTGTAGGCCGGTGTACCACTTTTTTTTGCTGTCTCTTACTCTAATTATACAGTATACAGCATTATTTAGCATTTCTAAAAAAAAAGCAGGCCACATATTTGCCAGTGTGGTATTTCCGTGAGAGCCCTCATATATATCTGCGTGCTCCAAGTTTGGTCATTGTAGGCCGGAGGACCACTTTTTTTGCTGACTGTTATTGAAATTATATACAGCACTATTTAGCATCAAAAAAATATAAAAAGGGCACATATTTGACATTGTGGTATTTCCGTGAGAGCCCTCATAAATCTGCGTGTTCCACATTTGGTCATTGTAGGCCGGAGGACCACTTTTTTTGCTGTCTGTTGCTCTAATTATATACAGCACTGTTTGGCTTTTTTTTTTAAAAAAAGGCCACATATTTGCCACTGTGGTCTTTCCGTGACAGCCCTCATATATCTGCGTGCTCCAAGTTTGGTCATTGTAGGCCGGTGTACCAATTTTTTTGCTGTCTGTTACTCTACTTATATACAGCACTATTATGCATAAATTAAAGCAAAGCAAAACAACCATTCTGACCACCACCAGCATGATCAGGCACATGGCACCAAAGCGACTTTGTGGGCCGAACCCCAGGCTCCAGGACCACTGTCTGCAGGTCACACCACTGCTTCTTCCACTGTTTTGCATATAAGTCAATCCCCAGTACACAGTGCATGTGAAGATGCCTCTAGCCCTGCACCTGTTGTGGCCCACAGTCAAGCAGCACCATCATCAAGCCCATCTACGTCCTTGTCTCAGCACAGCCTTCAGTTGTCTATAACTCAGTCTTTGTAACACAAGTGGAAATACCCAGCCAATGCCCCACAGGCCACAGTCCTAAATTCTAATATTTCTCTTCTGCTTGCACTAGAAATGCTGCCTTTTAGGCTCGTTGAGACAGAAGCTTTCCGTAACCTGATGGCCGCGGCCGTCCCAGGGTACTCGGTCCCCAGTCACCACTATTTCTCCCGGTGTGCCGTACTGGCATTACACCAGCATGTGTCCCACAACAACACCCATTCCCTTAACATTAACAATGCTGTTACAGGGAAATTCCACCTAACCACGGACATATGGGCAAGTGCTTGTGGGCAGGGACGGTACATCTCACTGACGGCACACTGGGTTAACATAGTGGAAGCCGGGACCCAGTCGGACCTTGGGATGGAACACATCCTCCCAACTCCGAGGATTGCTGGCCCTACGTCAATCAGGGTTGCCCCACAGTCTACAGCTCTTGCACCTCCTCCTCCTCTTTATCCTCCATCTCTGAAATCAACACATCAGTCAAAAGCTGGAAGCACTGCAGCACTGCCTCAGCCAAGCGGAACAGGCTGTGCTGAAGCTAATCTGCATAGGTGACAAACCGCACAATGCAGAAGAGTTGTGAACAGCGTTGAAAGAGCAGTCAGATGTTTGGATGACACCGCTGAACCTACAGCCAGGTATGGTCGTGTGTGACAATGGCCATAACCTGGTGGCGGCTCTGAGGCAAGGTGAGCTCACACACATACCTTGCTTGGCCCATGTGCTTAACCTCGTGGTTCAACGTTTTCTGAAAAGCTACCCGGAGCTACCGGATCTGCTAGTGAAAGTACGCCGTCTGTCTGCCCATTTTAGAAAGACAGCTACAGCTTCTGCCGCCCTTGCCGTGCTTCAGCAGTGTTTGCAGCTTCCAGCTCAAGGGCTGGTGTGTGATGTCCCCAGGCACTGGAACTCTACGCTGCATATGTTGGAAAGGATTTGTGAGCAGAAGAGGGCAGTTGTTGACTACCAACATCAACAAGACAGTTGATATTCAGTTCATACTCCACACATAAGACCTCAGGAGTGGACATGGATGTCCGACATATGTACCATCGTCCAAAAGTTTGAGGACTGCACCAAGATGGTGAGCGGCGATAATGCCATAATCAGCGTCACCATCCCACTTCTCAGCATTCTGAAAACATCTCTGCTCACAATTAAAGAGGATGCATTGCAGGCAGAGCACGAGGACATGGAGCAAGGAACCATACAGGGGGATTACACTCAGCCAAGCCTCATGTCTTCTCAATGTGGATTGGTAGTCAATGAGGAGGAGGAGGAAGAACAGGAGCTATAGACGGTACTACAAACACATCTGTATTATCTTCTGTTCAGCGGGGATGGCCTGAAGACGAGGAGGATGAGGAGGAGGAGGACAGCATGGTCAGTTGTCCTGTTGGTGAGGACATGTAGGTCTTTCCTGTTAGCAGTCTGGCACACATGGCTGACTTTATGTTGCACTGCGTTTCACGTGACCCCCGCATTATAAAAATTTTGGGTGACACTCATTACTGGTTGGTGACACTTCTAGACCCACGCTACAAGTAAAACTTTCAATTTCTTCTGCCTGAGGCAGAGAGGTGTACTAAAATGTTGCAGTACCAGAGGGCCCTTGTAGCGTAATTACTTAGAGAATTCCCATGTGAGAACACTAGAGGCAGATGTCAGAATTTGTTGTACAGCCAAGGATTCCAAGCGAGAGAGACAGAAGTACAATCCAGCTCAGGCAGGGGAACAATGGCAAAGTTCTGGGACAGTTTTCTCAGACCCTCCCATCGTGACGGCACAGAGGCAAGGGGTGCTGTCACAAGAAGTGCAATGTTTGTGAAGATCGTGAGGGAGTACCTTGCAGATCATACAAATGTCCTTCGTGATTCCTCTGTGCCTTTTAATTATTGGGTATCCAAGCTGGAGATGTGGCATGAGCTGGCTCTCTACGTCTTGGAAGTTCTGGCCTGCCCTGCTGCTAGCGTTCTGTCTGAGCGGGTTTTTAGTGCCACTGGTGGAATTATAACAGATAAGCGCATCCGCCTATCAACTGAAAATGCTGACAGGTGACTCTTATAAAAATGAACAAGAGCTGGATTGGGAAAGACTTCTGTACACCACCAAGTGAAAACAGCGAAACATAACCTCAAATACATTCTCTCTTTTGGGGAGGTGAATTCTCATGCACCTCTTCACAACCACACATGGGTATACACTTCCAGATTTGGTCTGTTTTGCACTAGATGACCAGGGTGAACGTGCTCTGTATGGTGCATTTTGGGCAAGGGGGCTGTGATGGCACTCTTTTATTTTGTAAATAAAGGACCCCACATTGGGGAATTGGGCATGACATTACATTGGGCCTACTTCTTCATTCTGCCTCCTGCAATGTGTCCTTTAACTGCTACTAGATCACCAGGGTGAACGTGCTCTGTACGGTGCATTTTGGGCAAGAGGGTTGTGATGGCACTCTTTATTTTGTAAAAAAAGGACCCCACATTGGGGAATTGGGCATGACATTACATTGGACCTACTTCTTCACTCTGTCCCCTGCAATCTGTCCTTTAACTGCCACTAGATCACCAGGGTGAACGTGCTCTGTACGGTGCATTTTGGGCAAGGGGGCTGTGATGGCACTCTTAATTTTTTAAAAAAGGACCCCACATTGGGGAATTGGGCATCACATTACATTGGGCCTACTTCTTCATTCTGTCTCCTGCAATGTGTCATTTAAATGCCACTAGATCACCAGGGTGAACGTGCTCTGTACGGGGCATTTTGGGCAAGGGGGCTGTGATGGAACTCTTTTATTTTGTTAAAAAAGGAACCCACATTGGGGAATTGGGCATGAATTGGGAATTGGGTACACACTACATGGCCAGCTAGGGTTGTTAAATGTTACAATGACATTTCCCAGTGAACGCACTTGTAGTGGTTGAAAGCAATGCTAAAGTTGAAAAATGCTTAAAAAATGCTGCATCTGAACTAAGCCCAAGTAGGGGAGGAAATTTTCGGTCTGGGGTTAAATATTTGGCCCTACAGGCAAGTCATTAATCTGTAAAGGATGTACCTTAACATATTTCCCAGCAAAATCCGTTTTGGTTTCATTTTAGTGTGTTTTTGGTGGCACCGAGAAAAATGGCATGAATCTCGGAAAAAATTGTATACAGCTGTGAACTAGGAGTCAGGAATGCTTCCAGGGGCGATCCCCATGATGGTCCTGTGTCATTTGAGCAGTGTTTCCATCATTTTCAGACATTTTTAGACCTTAAAATGACCCCCAGGGGGGATCACCGTAAAAATACTCGGGTCTCCCATAGACTTATATTGGGCTCGCTCTGGCCGAGTACCCGAGTATTCCAATCTACTCGACCCGAGCAACGAGCACCCGAGCATTTTAGTGCTCGCTCATCACTAATTGCTACTTCTAATAGGTGGCACAAGAGTTTCTTTCCTCTTCCTTTCTGAAGAGACTACTTTCATAATCAACGTATAGGAAGACGATTCTATTAACATTTACAAATAGCAATAATTGTGAGGAGATCATACAAATATTCGTGTGTGCAGTCATTTGTGTGAAACCCTTGTTTGGCAGCACATTCTCTGCTTTCATGGGTGCAAGTATTGTCGACTGAGAATGATTTTTAGATCAGCAATAACTATGCCATCAATAATAATCAAGCACATTATCATTAAATGTATTGTTTAACTTTACTTTAGGCTATCATCAGGAGTAATTGTTCATAAGAACAACTGTTCGGATAATCACCTCCCCGTGTAAGACTAAATGGCAATGTGATACAGACATGCACTGCTAATAAATCACAGGGAAAAACTTTAGAGTACATGTTCTGGAGTGGTACCTATTCTGTCTAGCCATACAGGATAAATGAGTACACTTTGAAAAGTAAGATTTTAATCACTATCTCACTAAACACAAGAACAATTTACAAAAGTTTGACAAAACAGAGTTTCATAGAACATTTTTTATCCTATAACATGCAAATATGGTTAATAATATAACTTTCATTACAAAATCTTCAGTTTTACTCATTTGTTGATGCAAAAATGAATACATCCAACATCAAAATCTACTACATCTCCATGATTTCTAAGGACAACACCAAGTCTTCTAGGCATTAAATTAACATTTTGGTGACATATTGCAGCATTTATTTTTTTTCTATTCTTCAAGACAGACTTATTTTAGTGCTTTTAAGGGGTTGTTTGGGCTTTCTGTATAATTTGTGTGTATCTAGGATGCAGAATGCTGACAGTCTGCAATACACCGTATTTTTCGGACTATAAGACGCATCGGACCATAAGACGCACCCAAAATTTTCAGAAGGGAAATAGAGAAAAAAAAAAATGTGTGAAATGGGGGTCCGTCTTACAGTCCGAATTCAGCTTACCAGGGAAGGGATCGGCACAGGTGGAGGAGTGGTCACGGGTCGTTCAGTGGTCCAGGCTGGTGCAGTGGCCTCCAGGACATCCCATCTCAGGCTGGTGCAGTGGCAGTGCTCTGTGATGTGGCGGTGCTCTGTGTTGCGGCTGTGCTCTGTGGGGTGGCTGTGCTCTGTGCGGTGGCTGTGCTCTGTGGGGTGGCTCTGTTTGTGGGTCTATGAGTATTTGACTCTGTATTATGGATATTTTTCTCAGTGCAATATCCAAATGGGATTTTTTACGTGTTTTTAAATGAATTGTATGTTGCTTCTCAATAAAATGTGTAATTTTTTATGGTGATCCCTTGTGGTCTGCATATACTTTTTCTTTTTCTTTGGAGTTTATGCTTTATATATGCAGTAGCTGATTCCAATAAGATATATTTGAAAGATGGTGCCCGCATACATCATAGCTCTGTGGGGCGGCAGTGCCTCTCTGTGCTGCATGGGGGGGCTCTGCCAGCATTTCATCAAAGCCTGGAAGCCCCCGCAGCTCCGTTGCTGTGATGCGGTGACCTCTGGGAAAATGGCCGCTGGGGGAGTTGCATGGCCAGATTCAGATCTCGGCAACGAAATTTCGTCCCGAGACCTCTGGACGAGATCTCGTTGCCGGGATCTGAATCTGAACATGCGCCGCCCCCGGTGGCCATTTTCCCAGAGACCTCCGCATCGCAGCAATAGATGTGCGGGGGCCTCTGGGCTTTGATGAAATGCCGGCGGAGCCAAGCTGCACCACAGAGCCCCACCACTGCCACACCACAGAGCACCAGCCTGGGAAGGGAGGCAGCATCGGGACCGCCGCCACCAGGACCGCCGCTACAGGATTTGTAAACATATTCTGACCATAAGATGCACCCCCATTTTCCCAAAAAATTTTTGGGAAAAAAGAGTGTCTTATGGTCCGAAATATACAGTACTCCCTGTCCGCATTCGGCATGGTGTCCTAGGTATCACACTTAAGCCAGGGTCACACTTGCGAGTGCAGTGCAAGAAACTCGCATGAGTCTTTCGCATCAATACCCGCCTGCCGGCATTCGGGACCGGAGTGTTAAGCTGCTGGGTATTGATGCGAGAGACTCATGCGAGTTTCTCGCATTGCACTCGCAAGTGTGACCTCGGCCTTTGTCTGAGAAGCACTTCTGTCCTGATTCTGGAGGATTTACTCACTCACTGACTATAGTTTTCCAGTCTGGCAGAGACTGGTCGTAACCACCCCCCAACACCCCCGTATCTGCCAGACCCTCCCCCTCCTGCCTCCTGACTCAGCCTCTCCTGCAGTGCTAGGCAGCAGGGAAATGACTTCATCCATCTTCCTTCATCCATCCCTCCAATCCACACACATCCATCTAGCCACAGACACACACCCATCCATCCACACACACATCCATCCATCCTCACACACATCCATCCATCCACACACATCCATCCTCACACACATCCATCCATCCATCCACACACATCCATCCATCCACACATCCATCAATCAATCAAATCCACACACACATCCATAAATCCATCCACACATCCATCCATCCACAAACACACACCCATCCATCCATCTATCCACAAACACACATCCATCCATCCCAATTCACACATCCATCAATCAATCAATCAAATCCACACACACATCCATAAATCCATCTATCCACACATCCATCCATCCACAAACACCCCCCCATCCATCCATCCATCCATCCATCTATCCACAAACACACATCCATCCATCCCAATCCACACATCCATCAATCAATCAAATCCACACACACATCCATAAATCCACCCATCCATCCACACATCCATCCATCCACAAACACACACCCATCCATCCATCCATCTATCCACAAACACACATCCATCCATCCCAATCCACACACATCCATCTATCCATCCATCAACCCATACACACATCCATCCATCCATCCATCCATCCATCCATCCACACACATCCATCCATCAGCACACACATCCATCCATCCAAAGACACATACCCATCTATCCATCCATCCATCCGCATACACACATGGGTGCAGGGAATTAAGTGAGATTCTGGAGGAATGAAAGGCAGAAATAAAAAAAATGTATAGGGTTGTCATTAGTGTTGAGCATTCCGATACCGCAAGTATCGGGTATCGGCCGATACTTGCGGGTATCGGAATTCCGATACCGAGATCCGATACTTTTGTGGTATCGGGTATCAGTATCGAAACAACATTAATGTGTAAAAGAAAGAATTAAAATAAAAAATAGGGATATACTCACCTCTCCGACGCAGCCTGGACCTTACCGAGGGAACCGGCAGCGTTCTTTGCTTAAAATGCGCGCGTTTCCTGCCTTCCGTGACGTCACGGCTTGTGATTGGTCGCGTGCCGCCCATGTGGCCGCGACGCGACCAATCACAGCAAGCCGTGATGTAATTTTCAGGTCCTGAATGCAGAATTAGGCATTCAGGACCTGAAATTACGTCACGGCTTGCTGTGATTGGTCGCGTCGCAGTCACATGGGCGGCACGCAACCAATCACAAGCCGTGACGTAATTTTAAAATGCGTGCATTTCCTGCCTCCCGTGACGTCACGGCTTGTGATTGGTCGCGTCGCCCATGTGACCGCGACGCGACCAATCACAAGCCGTAACGTAATTTTCCTGAAAATTACGTCACGGCTTGCTGTGATTGGTCGCGTCGCGGCCACATGGGCGGCACGCGACCAATCACAAGCCGTGATGTCACGGAAGGCAGGAAACGCGTGCATTTTAAGCAAAGAACGCTGCCGGTTCCCTCGGTAAGGTCCAGGCTGCGTCGGAGAGGTGAGTATAGCAATATTTTTTATTTTAATTCTTTCTTTTACACATTAATATGGATCCCAGGGCCTGAAGGAGAGTTTCCTCTCCTTCAGACCCTGGGAACCATCAGGGATACCGTTCGGTACTTGAGTCCCATTGACTTGTATTGGTATTGGGTATCGGTATCGGATTAGATCCGATACTTTGCCGGTATCAGCCGATACTTTCCGATACCGATACTTTCAAGTATCGGACGGTATCGCTCAACACTAGTTGTCATACACCACAATACTGCACAGATTAGCATTAAAAAATTGATTTTGAGGTCGGAAAATACTGAATAAAGAGTGATGCTTAATTTGTCTCTTTCCATTTATGTGTTCGATTGGGTTCAGTTCAGGAGACATATTTGCCAACTGAATCACTGTCGCCATGTTATTCTTCAGATATGCAACAGGGGCCTTAAATGTGTGTTTTGGATCACTGTCATCTTGGAAAAGTGCACGTCTATCAAGGACACAGAGTGAAGGTAGCATCTTCTCTTTTAATATAGAGCAGTATATCTGTGAATTCATGATACTATAAATGAAATGTAGCTCCCTGACATCAGCAACACTCATGCAGCCTCACATGAAGACACTGCCACCACAATCTTTCACTGTAGACACCATTCATTTTATTTTGTACTCCTCACCTTTGCAACACCATACTGTTTTGAAGCCATCAGTTCCAAAAATATTTATCTTAGTCATCACTCCAGAGTATAGAGTCTCAGAAGTCTTTATATTATATTTTTCAAGTCCTAACAAATTGTAGTTGGGCTTATTTGTGTATGGGCTTTAGGAGAGGCTTTCTTCATGGACGACATCCATGTCACGATTCCTCCTCTCAGTGTATCTTGGACACAGTGACAGCTCAGTGCAGGGGCGTGCTGAGCTATCAGTATTTTGATAAGCAGCTTAGCTGTCCAATCTGAGAATGGTAGGTGCTGAGCTTCCTTCAGGTGTTCCCTGTTCTAAGTGATTACAAAGCTACTTAGCTAAGCCATCAGTCCCAGTTCTCTGCCAGTCGTAGCATTTGATGGTGGTCCATGATTGCCTTGTATCCCTGCGCTGTGATTTATTGCTGCCTGACCTTGCACCTCATTCTGACCATTCATTACCTAGCCTCTTTGCTCAGTTCCGCTATTTTCCTGTCATTCTGACCTAAGTCTGTGACCTGACTATGCCTTTGTCTTTCCCCTCTAGTTTACGACATGCTTTCTTGGTATCTGACCCCAGAACGCTTGACTACCCCACCTCATGGCTTGTCCGTGAGTAGTGACTAGCATCACAATGTCACCTGCAGTGTACGCTGTATTGTGTCATTATAAAAACTCACCCCGGTTTGCTTTGCTTCTTCTTTAGATAACTTAAAGGGGTTGTCCACTACTTTCAATTAACCCCCCAATGTATCCCCCCGGGGCCCCTGATGAATTGTGTGATTACCTTCTGTTGCCGTTTTCGCCTGTGAGCAGCGCTATTCCGGCGGCTGAGTCCAGGTCACGTAACCCCCAGGCTGCAGCCGCCGCTTATTTCCGCCGACGTCACGTCAATTTCCAGACTCTGGAAATTGACGTGACGTCAGCAGCAGGCGTGAGCCAGCCTCACAGTCAGCAGTCACTCATCAAGAGTGACTGGGCTGTGGGCGGGGCTGGTGGCTGCCTGCGGGGCTGTGCTGAAGGCGGGCGGGACTTGCTGGGGGCGGGGCTAGGCAGGGAATCCACGATGTGATGTGCGAGGCTCTGCGTGCCGGCACCGGTATGTGCGGGGGGCGCCGGCCCGCACATACCGGCGCCGGCACGCAGAGCCCCGGCCCGCACATACCGGCGCCGCCCACACATACCGGCGCCGGCATGCAGAGCCCCGGCCCCGCTGCCTGCGGGGCTGTGCTGGGGGCGGGCGGGGCTGTGCATGTGCTGGGGCGGGGCTAGGCAGGGAATCCTCGATGTGATGTGCGTGGCTCTGCGTGCCGGTGCCGGTATGTGCAGGCCGGCGCCGGTATGTACGGGCGGCGCCGGCCATCACATGCCGGCACGCAGAGCCACGGCCCGCACATACCGGCGCCGCCCGCACATACCGACACGCAGAGCCCCGGCCCGCACGTACCGGCGCCGCCCGCACATACCGGGGCTCTGCGTGCCGGCGCTGCGGGGGTGGTCTTTGGGGTGTGTGTGTATGTGTGTCTCTGTGCAGGCATCGTCCGATGGGACTACAAGTCCCTGCTACAATGACAGTGAGTGACACATTAGCCAATGATGGGACAGTAGTAGTCCCATCATCCGGCTAATGTGTTGAATGTAAAAAAAAAACAAAAAAAACACATATACAGTACATACACACATACAGAACATGCGCCATGCGACGACATGCAGCATGCGACGACATGCAGCATGCGACAACATGCGCCATGCGACAACATGCGCCATGCGACAACATGCAGCATGCGATGACATGCGACGACATGCAGCATGCGACAACACGCGCCATGCAACGACATGCAGCATGCGACGACATGCGCCATGCGACATGCAGCATGCAACAACATGCGCCATGCGACGACATGCAGCATGCGACGACATGCAGCATGCGACGACATGCGCCATGCGACGACATGCAGCATGTGATGACATGCGACGACATGCAGCATGCGACAACATGCAACATGTGACATCATGCGACATGCCACATACAGTACATACATACATACAACATACATACAGACATACAGTACATATAACATAGAGTACATACTCACCATCACTTGTCACTTTGATCCCCGAAGCCATTGTCATCTGTAAAAAATATTAAAATAATAAACAAACAATATACTCCCTGATCCGCAGAAATCCAATTAAAACGAGTGTCCCTCGACGATCTCCCGTGGAGAGCAGGAGCATCTGCTGATGCGACCACTCTCCAGGGGCTCCAGGAACACAATGAGGGGAGGAAGGTATCATTCCACAATGTATTCCCCACAATGTATTCCTACGCCCCTGTGAGAAAATAGTCCCTAGTCTCACTTTATGGCATGCTGTATGAGAAAGTTCCCACGCAGCTTTTTGCCATAAAGTGAGACCAGTGAACTATAGTAACCTCAGTGATGCACTGCAGGAGCCATTGTCTCCTGTCAGTGTGTCACTGAGGGTCCTATAGAGCAGTGACATCACCCGATGTCACTGTTCTATAGGGGAGATTGTCGTGGGACACTCGTTATTAATTGGACTACGGCGGACAGGTAGTATACGGTTTATTATTTTACTTTTTTGCAGGCGCTGAAGTATGGTAAGTATGGTGAAATGAAGAATATTAAAATACTTTTTCCTAATGTTTGCGTGTTTTATTAACCCTTTATTAGTATTGGATTAATAACGGATAGGCGTCTTATTGACGCCTCTCCGTTATTAACCCGGCTTAATGTCACCTTACAATAGCAAGGTGGCATTAACCCCTTATTACCCCATATCCCATCGCTACATGGGAGTGGGAAGAGAGGGGCTAAGTGCCGGAATTGGTGCATCTTACAGATGCGCCATTTCTGGGGCGGCTGCGAACTGGTATTTGTAGCTGGGGGGGGGACCAATATCCATGGCACCTCTCTAGGCTATGAATATCAGCCCGCAGCTGTCTGCGTAGCCTTTCTGGCTATAAAATATAGGGGGACCCCACGTTATTTTTTGGGGGGTCCCCCTATTTTAATAGCCAGTAAAGGCTACGCAGACAGCTGCGGGCTGATATTCATAGCAGGCTACAAATATTGGCCCCCGGCCGTCGGCTTTCCCCCTCTGGTGCAGAAAGTTGCGCGGGAGCCCACGCCGTTTTTTTTCCATTTTTTAATTAAATTAAACGCTCATTAAGGCCTGTTTCACACTTGCGTCGGTACAGGTCCATCGCTATGCATCGGGCCTACATACTGACGCACGTTGTGAAATTTGTGCACGTCGTGGGCAGCGGATGCAGTTTTTCAACGCATCCGCTGCCCATTCTGAAGTCCGGGGAGGAGGGGGCGGAGTTTTGGCCATGCATGCGCGGTAGAAAATGGCGGACGCGAGGGACGTGCCAACGGTCCGCCAAAACACGACGCATCCATTGCACGACGGACGCGACGTGTGGCCATCCGTCGCGATCCCTCACTAATACAAGTCTATGGGTAAAAAACGCATCCTGCAAGCATATTTGCAGGATCCGTTTTTTTCCCAAAAAGACGGATTGCTAAAAACGCAAGTGTGAAAGTAGCCTTAGGCTGCTTTCACACTAGCATCGGTAAGGGGCCGTCGCGCTGCGTCGCTAATAAAAGTCTATGGAGAAAAAACGCATCCTGCAGACAACTTTGCAGGACGCGTTTTTTCTCCACAACGACGCATTGCGATGTGCAGTGCACAATCCGGCGAGTTTTGAAAAAAACGGATCCATTTTTTTCCGCCGGATCCGTTTTTTTCTCAGAGTTGTATTAGCGCCGGATTGCGCCTGATGGCCACACGTTTCATCCGTTTTTTACCGGATCCGTCAAAAAAGCTGTTTCCGCCGGATGGAAAACACATACAGAGGAACGTTTTTTCTGTCCGGCGAAAAAACGCACAGCGACAGATCCGGCAAAAAAATGTATGAAACTGAGCTGTGAAATGATGAATCCGGCCTTGTAATCCGTTTTTTCATGCATGTTTCCATTCAAATCATGCACATTTTCCGTTTATTTACTTATTTCCAAAAACGGCATTAAAACCGTGCATAAACCGCACCAAAACTAGCATCAAAACTGCACCAAAAACTGCATCAAAACTGCACCAAAAACTGCATCAAAACCTGGTGCAGTTATGCAGTTTTGGTGCAGTTTGCAGTTTTTGGTGCGGTTTTGATGCAGTTTTTGGTGCGGTTTTGATGCAGTTCATGGTGCGGTTTTGATGCAGTTCTTGGTGTGGTTTTGGTGCGGTTTTGATGGAGTTTTTGGTGCAGTTTTGATGCAGTTTTTGGTGCGGTTTTTGCGCAGTTTTGATACAGTTTTTGGTGCAGTGTTGATGCAATTATGGTGCGGTTTTGATGCTTTTTTTTCAGTTTTGATGCATTTTTTTATGCAGTTTTTTGCACGGTTTTGATGCATTTTTTAATTCGCTTTTGTTGCTGTTTTTGCGCGGTTTTTAGGCGTTTTGGTGCGTTTTTGAAAGGTAAATAAAGATGTATTATTGAACAAAAAAAAAAAGATTTGTGATGTCATTATTGTCCAACCTCCTCCTTTACATTTGTCCAACCCACACTCCATTACACACACAGATAGACAGATAGATGATAGATTAAATGGATAGACAGATCTACATATACTGTAGATAGATCTATAGATGCATACATCTATCTATTCATATATCTATCTGTAGATGTGTCTGGATAGATATATCTATTGATAGATGTATGGATAGCGTAGGGTGTGTGTCCACTGTCCGGATTACATCCGAATAAGCTGCAGATTGGATGCTGCGTACTTGCAGTCCCATCGGATGATGCCTGCACACACACCCCAAAAGACCCCCCGCACAGCCCTGCACACACACGAACAGCCCACAGACCCCACACACACCTGAACAGTCCCGCACAGCGCCGCACACATCCGAACAGCCCGCAGACCCCGCCCGCCCACACATAGACGCACACCGTCACCGCCCACACACTTCCATCCTCCCGAGCTGCTGCGTTTCTCGGACCCACATCCGCAGCAAAACTGCAGATCTTTTTTACATCAGCGGTTTTGCTGCGGATGTGCCCGACTCAATGAAAGTCTAAAGGTGCAGAAACGCTGCAGTTCCGCACAAAAGAAGTGACATGCTGCGAGAAAAAAAAGCTGCGTTTCGGTGCGGCTTTTTCCGCAGCATGTGCACAACAATTCTGCGGCTCCCATAGACTTACATTGGTTGTGCACTACACTGCGGATTTGATGCAATTCAGTGCGGCAAAAAACCCTGCGGATCTGCAATCAAATCCGCAACGTGTGCACACAGCCTTAGCATTTAGGGAACCTAGCAAAAAAGCCAAGCAAAAAACTAGTGTGGGATTGCACTTTTTTTGCCATTTCATTGCACTTTGAATTTTTTTCACATTTTCTGTTACACGACATGGTAAAACCAATGGTGTCATTCAAAAGTAGAACTTGTCCCGCAAAAGATAAGCCCTCACATGGCCGTATTGACGGAAAAATTATGGCTCTGGAAAGAAGGGGAGCGATAAACCAAAACAAAAAAGCTCCAGGGGTGAAGGGGTTTAGAAACATGGATATGGACATATGTATGGAAATAGACATAGATATATCTGTATCTATCTATCTATCTATCTATCTATCTATCTATCTATCTATCTAATCATCGTACAAAAAGGGGAACAGCACAACACTTTTAAACTTATCTTCTGGGTGCAAAGCCTTCAGGAAGCCCGTCCACTGGCTATCCAAAGTCCATAGATTCAAACAAAAACCAGGCAGCACTCCATTGTTTCTTCATTCATCGTGCAGTGTTTAATTACACTGCACGATGAATGAAGAAACAATGGAGTGCTGCCTGGTTTTTGTTTGTATCTATCTTTCTATCTATCTATCTATCTATCTATCTATCTATCTATCTATCTATCTATCTATCTATCTATCCATCCCATATCTATCTATCTATCTATCTATCTATCTATCTATCTATCTATCTATCTATCTATCTATCCCTCTATCTGTGTGTAATGGAGTTTGGGTTGGACAAATGTAAAAGAGGAGGTTGGACAGAAATGACATCACAAATCTTTTTGAAGCTAGAGGGGGAGAGGAGGGAGGGGTTGGGGTGTGTTTTGGAGTGGGTGTGGTAGGTTCGTGCTTAGTAGCAGTGCAATGCATCATGGAACTTGTAGTATTAGAGCACAATAACTCAGGAGAAAGGAAGTTGTCGATTAACCCCATGAGAGCTGAATCCAGCACTAAAGATGTGCTGCTACAGCATATAAAAGGTAATATTGCTAAAATAAACACAGTAGATGTTTTCAGTGGCACATAATAGCAGGATTTATTAAAAAAAAAAAAAAATAAGGTTATAGTAGTGGACAACTTCTTTAAGTTAACTTGTATGTCGATTTCCTTTAACCCTTTGTCAGAAGATGCTCCTGTTTAGGTGTTAACTTCCATGATCAGCCTGGACGTCTCTGTGAGATGGTTGCAGTTTAATTTTTGCTAAATGTTTGTATTACTTTTGCTACAGTATTCTAACTGATAAGTAAAGCTTTACTGATCTTCTTGTAGCTTTTATATTTATTGGGTAAATACGTTACGGTAAGTTCTTTCTCAGTTCTTGTGAAATTTCTGTTCCATGTGGTACCATTGCTGATAGCATGAAATGGGAAGGTGTTTTCCATGTGAAATCATGCCCATTTATAGTGATCTGTCAGGTGGACACTAATGAATGAATAGATTTATCTGTGTTTGAATTGTTGTAATTGTAATTACAATTTTGTGGTCTAAACTTTAGCTTTGATCCTAAGACTTTCACTGGGATGTACCCATTTTTGCAACAGTGTCATGAATTAATTTAAGAAAATTACTTTTTTTTACTGCAAATCTTGTTTGCAATCAATGGCTCACATTTGTGGGAGCATTTTGTAATAAGGCATCCCATAGAAAATATTAACTCTGAAAGGAAGCTAAATGTTTTCTGACAAATCTGTTGGGGTGTACTCACTTATGCTGAGCCCTGTATGCATCCCATAGTTAGCTACTATGGTGATAGCATCCAGACAAAACAAAATACGCGATTTAATGTTCCCCAATTTACTGAAATGCAGAAGATTGAATATAAACACTGAATGCAATGTTCAGCACTCACTAGTTTGCAAATTGTAGAATCAGCTTTTTAGCAGCACAAAGTGTAATCCATTAGCTGTAATCACATTTTATATACAGCCATAAAAACACTGTATCTTCAGCATTAACTCTTATGGGTCATAAATATAAAGCTAAATGCTAGCTAGTAGTTTTCTTCTTTACAATCTTTGTTATATAGGAAGTGTTCATTAGAAATGTCAATGTCATCAGTCATTAAACATTTTTACCTCCATATGCATCAATTTATCAGTATGTACAGTGATCATACATCATCCACTTAGTTATTATTGAGAGCTGATGAAACATGTATAGAATATCTACTGTAGGTAATCTAACAATGGTATTTTGGGATGAAAGAACCCTTGAGGGCTCTAGTAATCACTCAGAGAAACTGAACTGAAAATACAATAATACAAGAATATTATGACCATTTATACTAAACCTTTGATGTACAAATACTCGCTTATCAAATAATAACAAAGAAATAAGAAAACTAGTCAGATAGCCAGTAGTGTGCCATTAGAATAATCAAGCCCCAGTAATATGGTTTACTGCTGGCCAATGTAATTAGATCCATGCTTTATCACAAGTCAATCAACTCTGCTGTTTTTTGTAATGAGACACTTAGGAATATTAGGGAACAGTATTAATAATGGCACACTTGTACATAATGCGCTAATTTTATCACCAATCTGCATGCCCTCTTGGTGTTTCTGCCATAGGCTCAAAACAACCGTCTACTCGCAACTGATGAGGCCTAGTGAAGTCACAACCCAAATCAGCATGCCCCTTTAGACTTTTCTAACCTTTCTAAGTCCTAACCATTGCATCTGTCTTTACCCTTTACCTTTACACCTACAGTTTTGCTCAAAGATATACATATATTTTTGCTTTCTTGGCCTTTTTTCTGAGAATATGAATGATAACACCAAAACTTTTTCTCCACTCATGGTTAGTGGTTGGGTGAAGCCATTTATTGTCAAACTACTGTGTTTTCTCTTTTTAAATCATAATGACAACCCAAAATATCCAAATGACCCTGATCAAAAGTTCACATACCCCATTTCTTAATACCGTGTATTGCCCCCTCTAACATCAATGACAGCTTGAAGTCTTTTGTGGTAGTTGTGGATGAGTTTCTTTATTTTCTCAGATGGTAAAGCTGCCCACTCTTCTTCGCAAAAAGCCTCCAGTTCCTGGAAATTCCTGGGCTGTCTAGCATGAGCTGCACACTTGAAATCTCCCCAGAGTGGCTCAATGGTATTGAGGTCAGGAGACTAAGATGGCCACTCCAGAACCTGCTTCCAACAGGTGGCGCTATAGAGTTCTATAAAAAGTCCTCTTTTCTCTGAAGAGGCAATTTGCACTCCAGAATCTTCACTTTTTTCTACTGTAGCCAATGACAGGTTGACTTTGCCTTGTGTTTTGGGTCATTGTCATGTTGGATCGTCCAAGAACATCCCATGCCCAGCTTCTGGGCTGATGAGTGCAAATTTGCCTCCAATATTTGCTGATAACATGCCACATTCATCTTTCCTTCAACTCTGACATAGTTTTATGTGCCTTTGTAGCTCACACATCCCTTAAACATCAGTGATCCACAGTGCTTTACAGTAGGAAGATGTTCCTTTCATCATTGTTGACCTCTCTCTAAATGTAACGTTTATGGTTGTGGCCAAAAAGTTAAATTTTGGTCCTATCACTCCAAATTACCTTTTCCCAGACATTTTCAGGCTTGTCTCTGTGCTGTTTTGTGTATTGTAGGTGAGATATTTTGTGGCATTTGCGCAGTAATGGTTTTCTTCTGGCGACTTAACCATGCAGCCCATTTTTCTTCAAGTGCCTTCTTATTGTGCATCTTGAAACAGCCACACTGCTAGTTTTCAGAGAGCCCTGTATTTCAGCTGATGTTATTTATGGGTTTTTCTTTGCATCCCAAACAATTTTTTCTGGCAGTTGTGGACAACATTTTTGTTGGTCTACATAACCATGGTTTTGTTTTCACAGAGCCCCTGATTTTCAATTTGTTAATTACAGTTTGAACACTGCTGACTGGCATTATCAATTCCTTAGATATCTTTTTGTATCCCTTTCCTGTTTTTTACAGTTCAACTATCTTTTCCTGTAGATCCGTTGACAATTCTTTTGCTTTCCTGGGCCATGACTCATAATCCAGAAACGTCAGTGGCTGGATAAAAGATGCAAGAGTCTGTTTGGATCCCAGAAACTCGCTCAGCTTTTATGCACACACTGATTGCAAGCAAACAGATCACATGTGAGGATGTTACCTTTAGTAGCCATTCAAACCCATTTGTGTCAACGTCTGTGCATGTTATCAGGCCAAAATCACCATGGTATGTGTTAGGGTTCGAGTTCCCGTCTCTGCACAGGGGGAATCTCGGGCCATCTCCGCTGCGGTCTCCCATTCTTCTCCTGCCGCAGTGGAGTCTGCTCAGGGGAGACTGTTGTGGATTCTGTTTTTGGGCTCCCTCTGGTGGTTACAGCTGGTACTGGGTGACTTTGGTGGGTTGCGGTCTCTGGTTTCCACCTGTCCATCAGAGGCTGGGTGTTTCCTATTTAACCTGGCTTTCCTGTCATTCCCTTGCCGGCTATCTATGTATCAGTGTGTCTCTGTTACCTTTGCTACCTGCTCCTAGGCCTTCAAGACAAGCTAAGTCTGGATTTCCCTGTTTAATGTTTGCTTTCATGTTTTTAGTCCAGCTTGCAGATATGTAATTCTCTGCTGCTGGTTGCTCTAGTGGGCTGAAATTACCACTCATGTACCATGAGTTGGCACATGAGTTCAAGTAATTTCAGGATGGTATTTTGAAGGGTTTTAAGCTGACCGTGCAGTTCACCTTTTGTATCCTCTGCTATCTAGCTTAAGCGGGCCTCATTTTGCTGAATCTATTTTCATAACTACGTTTGTGCCTTCCTCTCATTTCACCGTCATTATATGTGGGGGGCTGCTATTTCTGTGGGAATATTTCTCTGGAGGCAAGATAGGTCTGTGATTCTTCTGATAGGGGTAGCTAGATCTCCGGCTGGCGCGAGACGTCTAGAGTCCCCCCAGGAACGTTCCCCGGCTGCTGTTAGTTGAGTGTTGAGGTTCAGGATCGCGGTCAGCTCAGGTTCCATCACCCTAGAGCTCGTCCTGTTTTTGCCCGTGTTATGTGTTTAATTCCCTGCCATTGGGAACATGACAGTATAGCCGGCCCACAAAGTGTTAATTGTTTGGGCTGAAGCAGGAGAAAAAGAAGTGTTGAAGGGAAATTTTTTTTTTTTTCCCTCAGAGTTTTGCTGCCTAGCCCTTAATTGCTGTCTAGCTGCTTCTTACCTCCTCTTAACCCTTGAATGGCTCTGACCTTAGCTGTTTAACATGGATGTCCAGAGTTTGGCTTCCAGCCTGAATAATCTTGCTGCAAAAGTTCAAAACATACAGGATTTTGTTGCTCACACTCCTATGTCTGAACCTAGAATTCCTATTCCAGAGTTTTTTTCTGGAGATAGATCTACCTTCCTGAATTTCAGGAACAATTGCAAACTGTTTCTTTCTTTGAAATCTCGCTCCTCTGGAGACCCTGCTCAGCAGGTCAAGATTGTAATATCTTTCCTGCGGGGCGACCCTCAGAATTGGGCATTTGCATTGGCACCAGGGGATCCTGCATTGCTCAGTGTGGATGCGTTTTTTCTGGCACTGGGATTGCTCTATGAGGAACCTAACCTGGAGATTCAGGCTGAAAAGGCTTTATTAGCCCTCTCTCAGGGGCATGATGAAGCGGAAGTATATTGTCAAAAATTTTGGAAATGGTCGGTGCTTACTCAGTGGAATGAGTGCGCCCTGGCTGCAAACTTCAGAGATGGTCTTTCTAAGGCCATTAAGGATATTATGGTGGGGTTCCCTGCGCCTACAGGTCTGAATGAGTCTATGGCTATGGCCATTCAGATTGATCGGCGTTTACGGGAGCGCAAACCTGTGCACCAGTTGGCGGTGTCTTCTGAACAGGCACCTGAGACTATGCAATGTGATAGAATTCAGTCCAGAAGTGAACGGCAAAATTATAGGCGGAAAAATGGATTGTGTTTTTATTGTGGTGATTCAGCTCATGTTATATCAGCATGCTCTAAACGCACAAAAAAGGTTGATAAATCTTTTGCCATTAGTACTCTGCAGTCTAAGTTCATTTTGTCTGTAACTCTGATTTGTTCACTGTCATCCATTTCCGTCGATGCCTATGTGGATTCGGGCGCTGCCCTGAGTCTTATGGATTGGTCATTTGCCAAACGCTGCGGTTTTAGTCTGGAGCCTCTGGAAGTTCCTATTCCTTTGAAGGGAATTGACTCTACACCATTGGCTATGAATAAACCGCAGTACTGGACACAAGTGACCATGCGCATGACTCCCGTTCATCAGGAGGTGATTCGCTTCCTTGTACTGTATAATTTACATGATGTACTAGTGCTTGGTCTGCCATGGTTACAAACTCATAATCCAGTCCTGGATTGGAAAACAATGTCTGTGTTAAGCTGGGGATGTCAGGGGGTTCATGATGATGCACCTCTGATTTCAATCGCTTCATCTACTCCTTCTGAGGTCCCTGCGTTTTTGTCTGACTATCGGGATGTTTTTGAGGAGCCTAAGCTCAATTCGCTCCCTCCTCATAGGGATTGTGACTGTGCTATAGAATTAATTCCTGGCAGTAAGTTCCCTAAGGGTCGTTTATTTAATCTGTCAGTGCCAGAGCATACTGCTATGCGGAATTATATTAAGGAGTCCATGGAAAAGGGACATATTCGTCCATCTTCGTCCCCTCTGGGAGCAGGTTTTTTTTTCGTGGCAAAAAAAGATGGTTCCCTGAGGCCTTGTATAGATTATCGCCTTCTGAATAAGATTACAGTCAAATATCAGTATCCATTGCCATTATTGACTGATTTGTTTGCTCGCATTAAGGGGGCTAGGTGGTTCACTAAGATAGATCTTCGCGGTGCGTATAATCTTGTGCGGATAAAGCAGGGTGATGAGTGGAAAACCGCATTTAATATGCCTGAGGGCCATTTTGAGTATTTGGTAATGCCTTTTGGACTTTCTAATGCTCCTTCAGTCTTTCAGTCCTTTATGCACAATATTTTCCGTGAATATCTGGATAAGTTTATGATTGTGTATTTGGATGATATTTTGGTGTTTTCTGATGACTGGGAGTCTCATGTTCTACAGGTCAGGAAGGTGTTTCAAGTCCTGCGGGCCAATTCTCTGTTTGTGAAGGGCTCAAAATGTCTCTTCGGAGTCCAGAAAATTTCTTTTTTGGGGTACATTTTTTCTCCTTCTACTATTGAGATGGATCCCGTCAAGGTTCAGGCGATTTGTGACTGGACACAACCTACATCTGTTAAGAGTCTTCAGAAGTTCTTGGGTTTTGCTAATTTTTATCGTCGGTTCATTACTAATTTTTCCAGTGTTGTTAAACCTTTGACTGATTTGACTAAAAAGGGTGCTGATGTTGCTAATTGGTCTCCTACGGCTGTGGAGGCCTTTCAGGAACTTAAGCGCCGGTTTTCTTCTGCTCCTGTGTTATGTCAACCAGATGTTTCACTTCCTTTTCAGGTTGAGGTTGATGCTTCCGAGATTGGAGCGGGGGCGGTTTTGTCACAGAGAAGTTCCGATGGCTCGGTGATGAAGCCATGTGCGTTCTTTTCTAGAAAATTCTCGCCCGCCGAGCGCAATTATGATGTGGGTAATCGGGAGCTTTTGGCCATGAAGTGGGCATTTGAGGAGTGGCGTCATTGGCTTGAGGGTGCTAGACATCGTGTGGTGGTCTTGACTGATCACAAAAATCTGATTTACCTTGAGTCTGCCAGGCGTCTGAATCCTAGACAGGCTCGTTGGTCGTTGTTTTTTTCTCATTTCAATTTTGTGGTTTCATACCTGCCAGGTTCAAAGAATGTGAAGGCAGATGCTCTTTCCAGGAGTTTTGTGCCTGACTCTCCTGGAGACTCTGGGCCTACTGGTATCCTTAGGGATGGGGTAATATTGTCCGCCATCTCCCCAGACTTGCGACGTGCATTGCAGGAGTTTCAGGTGGATAAACCTGATCGTTGTCCACCAGAAAGACTGTTTGTTCCGGATGATTGGACCAGTAGAGTCATCTCCGAGGTCCATTCTTCTGTGTTGGCTGGTCATCCTGGAATATTTGGTACTAGAGACTTGGTGGCCAGGTCTTTTTGGTGGCCTTCCTTGTCAAGGGATGTGCGCACCTTTGTGCAGTCTTGTGAAGTGTGTGCTCGGGCTAAGCCTTGCTGTTCTCGGGCCAGTGGGTTGTTGTTATCCTTGCCTATCCCGAAGAGGCCTTGGACGCACATTTCCATGGATTTTATTTCAGATCTCCCTGTCTCACAGAAAATGTCCGTTATCTGGGTTGTGTGTGACCGCTTTTCTAAGATGGTTCATTTGGTACCCTTGCCTAAGTTGCCTTCCTCCTCTGAGTTGGTCCCTTTATTTTTTCAGAACGTGGTTCGTTTGCATGGGATTCCGGAGAATATCGTTTCTGACAGGGGATCCCAGTTTGTGTCTAGATTTTGGCGGACGTTTTGTGCTAAGATGGGCATTGATTTGTCTTTCTCGTCTGCATTCCATCCTCAGACGAATGGCCAGACGGAGCGAACTAATCAGACCTTGGAAACTTATTTAAGGTGTTTTGTTTCTGCTGATCAAGATGACTGGGTTGCCTTTTTGCCACTGGCCGAATTTGCCCTTAATAATCGGGCTAGTTCTGCTACTTTGGTTTCTCCTTTCTTTTGTAATTCGGGGTTTCATCCTCGTTTTTCCTCTGGTCAGGTGGAGCCTTCGGATTGTCCTGGAGTGGACGTGGTGGTGGACAGGCTACATCAGATTTGGAATCAGGTGGTGGACAATTTGAAGTTGTCTCAGGAGAAGACTCAGCAGTTTGCTAATCGCCGTCGCCGCGTGGGTCCCCGACTTCTTGTTGGGGACTTGGTGTGGTTGTCTTCTCGTTTTGTCCCTATGAAGGTCTCTTCTCCTAAGTTCAAGCCTCGGTTCATCGGTCCTTATAAGATCTTGGAGATTCTTAACCCTGTATCTTTTCGTTTGGATCTCCCAGCATCGTTTGCTATTCATAATGTGTTCCATCGGTCGTTATTGCGGAGGTATGAGGTGCCCGTTGTTCCTTCGGTTGAGCCTCCTGCTCCGGTGCTGGTGGAGGGAGAATTGGAGTATGTTGTTGAGAAGATCTTGGATTCTCGTGTTTCCAGACGTAAACTCCAGCATTTGGTTAAGTGGAAGGGTTATGGTCAGGAGGATAATTCCTGGGTGGTCGCCTCTGATGTTCATGCCACTGATTTGGTCCGCGCCTTCCATAGAGCTCATCCTGATCGCCCTGGGGGTTCTCGTGAGGGTTCGGTGACCCCTCCTCAAGGGGGCGGTACTGTTGTGGATTCTGTTTTTGGGCTCCCTCTGGTGGTTACAGCTGGTACTGGGTGACTTTGGTGGGTTGCGGTCTCTGGTTTCCACCTGTCCATCAGAGGCTGGGTGTTTCCTATTTAACCTGGCTTTCCTGTCATTCCCTTGCCGGCTATCAATGTATCAGTGTGTCTCTGTTACCTTTGCTACCTGCTCCTAGGCCTTCAAGACAAGCTAAGTCTGGATTTCCCTGTTTCATGTTTGCTTTCATGTTTTTAGTCCAGCTTGTAGATATGTAATTCTCTGCTGCTGGTTGCTCTAGTGGGCTGAAATTACCACTCATGTACCATGAGTTGGCACCTGAGTTCAAGTAATTTCAGGATGGTATTTTGAAGGGTTTTAAGCTGACCGCGCAGTTCACCTTTTGTATCCTCTGCTATCTAGCTTAAGCGGGCCTCATTTTGCTGAATCTGTTTTCATAACTACGTTTGTGCCTTCCTCTCATTTCACCGTCATTATATGTGGGGGGCTGCTATTTCTGTGGGAATATTTCTCTGGAGGCAAGATAGGTCTGTGATTCTTCTGATAGGGGTAGCTAGATCTCCGGCTGGCGCGAGACGTCTAGAGTCCCCCCAGGAACGTTCCCCGGCTGCTGTTAGTTGAGTGTTGAGGTTCAGGATCGCGGTCAGCTCAGGTTCCATCACCCTAGAGCTCGTCCTGTTTTTGCCCGTGTTATGTGTTTAATTCCTTGCCATTGGGAACATGACAGGAGACGTCGGTCCCAGCGTCTTGCTCAGTCTGACTCTGTACAGAGAGTTACTGCTGCTTTTCCTGCTTCTGCCATTGAAGTAAGTGCTGGGCAGCAGTGAGCAGACGCTTCTGGTACTAAGTCCTGCTTTTCTCGTTCTGAGCATGCCCAGAGTAAGATCTCTCAGTGGAGATCGAGGGTCACATGATCAGACACTGCAGCTAAGGTCCTGTAGGTGCTCACGCTCTGTGGCAGCCTCTCATTGGTCCTTCTTGGTAGGTCCTGTACGTGCTGCAACTATTTAAGGCTCGCATGGCTGCACGGCCATGCGCTAGTATTGCTTTCATTTATGTACTTTGCGCCAGTGTGGTCTTTTATGAGTGTGTTCAGGGACCCGGCTGAAATAAGCCCCTAGAATGCTGGCACCTCCGGCGAGGAGTTTGTATGCTTGTGTGTTCAGGGACCTGGCCGAAATAAGCCCCTAGAATGCTGGCACCTCCGGCGAGGAGTTTCGTGTGCATGCAAGACCACGGACTGTTCTTGTTTAGACAGTTAGCCTGTGCCTCTGTGGTGTCTAACAGGGCGCAGAGCTTTGAGTTCACGGCTGCTCTGTGAAGTAACAGAGTTAGCTTACACCGCCATTTAGTTCCGCTATTTGCTAGCAGCAGGTTCTCCTGCACGGTGGACCCCGGGCTGCGAACGCATCTATCCTAATAAAATATATACATTCATTAGGTGCGTTCCGCTAGCCCTAACATAATACTAGCGCCAGGGTCTGGCTAGTAAATGGCGGACATACAGCAATCTTTGCGGTATATCCAGCAGCTGGAGGGTAGGTTGGCGGCTCTCGAGAGCTCAACCTCAGCTGTGGATATTTCCGCAGTTGCTGTACAGGCTGCTAGCGTGGCTGTAGCAACCTTGTCCACTACCACCCCTGTTCCGACATTTTCGCGCCTCCCGCTCCCAGAAAAATTTTCTGGAGAAAGCAGATCTTGTAGGGGATTCGTGAGTCAGTGCTCTATTCACCTTGAGCTTCTGGCTGCACGTTATCCCACAGAGCGGGCTAAGGTGGGATTTATTGTGTTCCTTTTGTCGGACAGGGCGTTGGAATGGGCTACGCCGCTGTGGGAGCGTGGCGATCATGTGGTGCAGAGTGCTCCGTTGTTTCTGAGCATCTGAAACAGGTCTTCCTAGGACCTCAAGTCACCCATGATATGGCGCTCCAACTGCTGGCATTCTGGCATTAACTCAGGGTCAGTCCTTGGTCAGCCAATTTGCCATCCGTTTCCGAACTTTAGCTTCAGAGCTGGAGTGGTCGGATAAAGCCCTTATCCCCATATTTTGGAGGGGGCTGGCTGATCACGTTAAGGACGCTCTGGCCACTAGGGAGATTCCAGCCACACTGGAGGAGTTAATAACTGTCTCTACCCGTATTGACCTCCGTTTTTATGAGCGGAGGTTAGAGCGAGCCCAGTGTAGGCAGAGGTTTTGGCTGGCTCCTACCTTCGCCAGACCTCTCGAATCTCCGGTCATGTTACCTGAGTCACATGAGGCCATGGAAGTGTCACGAGCGGGTTCTAAGTCCCGGACTGCTCGTGCACTCCAGGTTTGTCATATTTGCCAGCAGTCAGGACATCTTGCCACCAGATGTTCCCAGCGGTCGAGGAGACGTCAGCCCCTAGTGGTAGTCGGTGGAGGTACTCTAGATACGGCGACGTTTGCCTCAAAATTGTCCTTTAAGGGGACAATTATTATTGGCTCATCTTCCCACTCAGTAGAGCTCTGCGTGGATTCTGGGGCAGAGGGCAATTTCATGTCTTCCGCCTTTGCCCAACGTCACGTAATACCCCTGGTTATGCTAGCGCAACCAGTTACGATACGAGTGGTGAATGGGTCGACACTGCCTTCACAGATAACTCACCAGACCATTCCTTTTTCTCTGTCCATGTCGCCATCCCATCAGGAGACAATATCTCTGCTCGTCATACCTGAGGGTATTGATGAGGTCCTGTTGGGGATACCTTGTTTACGGTACCACTCTCCACATATCGAGTGGTCTTCAGGCAAAATTTTGGGATGGGGTGAGTCTTGTGAGGGTAGGTGTCAAAGGGAGTGCGTTCAGGTTGCTACTACAGAGGTACCTGCAGATCTATACTCTCTCCCCAAGCAATACTGGTCTCATGCGGACGTGTTCTCCAAAAAGGCGGCGGAGACCCTTCCGCCTCACCGCCCCTATGACTGTCCTATTGATCTCTTGCCTGGTGCTGAGCCTCCCCGGGGTCGAGTTTATCCGTTATCTCTCCCGGAGACGGAGGCTATGTCTCAGTACATCCAAGAAAATCTTGCAAGAGGGTTCATCAGGAAGTCAGTGTCGCCTGCTGGGGCTGGGTTCTTCTTTGTTCAGAAGAAGAATGGGGAACTGCGTCCATGTATAGACTACAGGGGTCTTAACGCCATCACCGTTAAGAACAAATACCCATTACCCCTGATATCTGAGCTTTTTGATAGGCTACGGGGAGCAAGGGTATTTACAAAATTAGATCTGCGGGGTGCTTACAACCTGATTCGCATCCGTGAGGGGGACGAATGGAAGACGGCTTTTAACACCAGGGATGGGCACTATGAGTATCTGGTGATGCCCTTCGGGCTCTGTAATGCCCCAGCCATTTTCCAAGACTTTGTGAACGACATCTTCCGAGATATGCTCACCACCTCGGTCGTAGTCTATCTGGATGATATTCTCATCTACTCTCCAGATATCGACTCCCATCGGAGAGATGTTCGCAAAGTCTTTGACCTCTTATGGGCAAACTCCCTCTACGCCAAGTTGGAGAAGTGTGTGCTTGAGCAGGAGTCCTTGCCATTTCTTGATTATATCATCTCTGCCCAGGGTTTGGCTATGGATCCTGCCAAGCTACAGGCTGTGATGGACTGGCAGGAACCCCATTCTCTTAAAGCGGTGCAGCGCTTTATGGGGTTCATTAACTACTATCGACAGTTCATTCCACACTTCTCAACGTTGGTAGCTCCCTTGGTTGCCCTTACCAAGAAGGGAGCAAATCCCAAATTGTGGTCTGAGGAGGTCTCCAAGGCCTTTAATTCCATAAAGTCACACTTCGCCAGCGCTCCCATCCTACATCTTCCCGATGTAGACAAACCATTTATCATGGAGGTGGATGCCTCATCTGTTGGTGCTGGAGCAGTCCTCTTCCAAAAGGATGCTCAAGGTCGGAAGCATCCTTGCTTCTTCTTTTCAAAGACCTTCTCACCAGCAGAGAGGAATTATTCCATCGGGGACAGGGAGTTGCTGGCCATGAAGTTGGCCTTCTCGGAGTGGAGACATCTCTTGGAGGGAGCTCGTTTTCCTTTCCAAGTCTTCACAGACCATAAAAATTTGGTGTACCTACAGACAGCCCAGCGGTTAAATTCTCGCCAGGCTAGATGGTCCTTGTTCTTCTCCCGGTTCCATTTCACCCTCCATTTTCTTTCTGGGGAGAAGAACATTCGAGCCGATGCCCTCTCTCGCTCCGTTGTGCCATCTGTGGAGGAGCAAGAGGAGCCTCGGCTTATTGTCCCCACTGAGAGCCTGAGAACCGTAGCTCCAGTTTTGCTAGAGTCTGTGCCTCCGGGCAAGACTTTTGTACCATCCAATTTGCGACCGGAGGTTCTCTCGTGGGCTCATTCGTCCTTCGTGGGTGGACATTTTGGGACAAAAAGGACATCTGAGCTGTTGGCGAGGACGTATTGGTGGCCACATATGGTCCGTGATGTCAGGGATTATATTCAGGCATGTGTCTCCTGCGCCAAAAATAAGTCTCCTCGACAATGGCCAGCTGGGGTACTCTATCCATTGCCAGTGGTAGACAGGCCCTGGGAGATGGTCGGGATGGACTTTGTGGTGGGTTTGCCCAAGTCTCGGGGCTGTACCATCATTTTGGGTTATCACCGATCACTTCTCCAAAATGGTGCATTTGGTGCCGCTTCCGCAGTTACCTTCGGCACGGGCCTTGGCAGCGTTGTTCATAAAGCACATCTTTCGCCTACACGGTATGCCAGACAAGATTGTCATTGACCGGGGTCCCCAGTTTGCGTCTCGGTTCTGGAGAGAGCTTTGTCGTCTTCTCAGCATTGAGTTAAATCTCTCTTCCGCATATCATCCCGAGACGAATGGATTGGTAGAGAGGGCCAATCAGACCTTGGTCACATATCTGCGACATTTTGTCTCAGCCAAGCAGGATGACTGGGCATCCTTGCTACCGTGGGCAGAGTTTGCGCTGAACAATGCGGTTGCCGACTCCACTGGTCAAACCCCATTCCTCCTCAACTATGGTCAGCATCCGCGGGTACCTGTGCCTACGCCCGTGTCTTCTGCCGACTCCAAGGTGGCAGACTGGGCTGTGGAAGCACGGGATATTTGGGACCACACTCAGGATGCCATTCAGGCCTCCAAGGAGAGAATGAGGTCCTCCCCGCTCCAACCTTTGCTCCTGGCGACTTAGTGTGGCTCTCCGCCCGTAACATCAGGCTGCGAGTTGAGTCCACTAAGTTTGCACCTCGCTACTTGGGTCCTTTCAAGGTCCTCGAACAGGTTAACCCTGTGGTCTATCGTTTAGCCCTTCCGCCACGCCTGGGTATCACCGACACCTTTCATGTGTCCCTCTTGAAACCTGTATACATGTCCCGGTTTTCCGAGTCATCTGCTGGGACATCGGGTTCGTCTACGGACGATTACGAGGTGAACGCTATTTTGGGGTACAAGGTGGTTCGTGGCAAAAATTTTTATTTGGTGGACTGGAAGGGTTACGGTCCTGAGGATAGGTCCTGGGAGCCTGCTGAGCGCATTCGGGCTCCGCAGCTCATTGCTGCCTTCGAGCGTAACGAGGCCCAAGGGGGGCCCTAGGGGGGGTAATGTTAGAGGTCAAGTTCCCGTCTCTGCACAGGGGGAATCTCGGGCCATCTCCGCTGCAGTTTCCCAGTCTTCTCCTGCCGCAGTGGAGTCTGCTCAGCGGAGACGTCGGTCCCAGCGTCTTGCTCAGTCTGACTCTGTACAGAGAGTTACTGCTGCTTTTCCTGCTTCTGCCATTGAAGTCAGTGCTGGGCAGCAGCGAGCAGATGCTTCTGGGACTAAGTCCTGCTTTTCTCGTTCTGAGCATGCCCAGAGTAAGATCTCTCAGTGGAGATCGAGGGTCACATGATCAGACACTGCAGCTAAGGTCCTGTAGGTGCTCACGCTCTGTGGCAGCCTCTCATTGGTCCTTCTTGGAAGGTCCTGTACGTGCTGCAACTATTTAAGGCTCGCATGGCTGCACGGCCATGCGCTAGTATTGCTTTCATTTATGTACTTTGCGCCAGTGTGGTCTTTTATGAGTGTGTTCAGGGACCCGGCTGAAATAAGCCCCTAGAATGCTGGCACCTCCGGCGAGGAGTTTGTATGCTTGTGTGTTCAGGGACCTGGCCGAAATAAGCCCCTAGAATGCTGGCACCTCCGGCGAGGAGTTTCGTGTGCATGCAAGACCATGGACTGTTCTTGTTTAGACAGTTAGCCTGTGCCTCTGTGGTGTCTAACAGGGCGCAGAGCTTTGAGTTCACGGCTGCTCTGTGAAGTAACAGAGTTAGCTTACACCGCCATTTAGTTCCGCTATTTGCTAGCAGCAGGTTCTCCTGCACGGTGGACCCCGGGCTGCGAACGCATCTATCCTAATAAAATATATACATTCATTAGGTGCGTTCCGCTAGCCCTAACAGTATGTAAACTTTTGATCAGGGTCATTTGGATGTTTTGGGTTGTCATTATTATTTAAAATGGGTAAACACAGTAGTTTGACAATAAATGGCTTCACTCAACCACTAACCATGAGTGGAGAAAACGTTTTACTATTATCATACATATTCTCTGAAAAAAGGCCAAGAAAGCACAAATTCTGCCAGGGTATGTAAATTTTTGAGCACAACTGTATAGCCTTCCTCTAAGACGCTCTTTAGTTCCATCTTCAGACTACCTCTCGTCTTCTTAGTTATTTCAGCCCACCTTTCAAGTATTGATCTTAGGCCAACCTGACTTCAAGTTTTCTGTTTATCACCAATGCCACAGGTGACCATCTATGGAAAGATGTTAGGCTTCAGAGATACTGGCAAGCAAAAGGACTTAAAATACCTGTGCCAACAATTACACTACTCAACCAGTAAAATCCCAAGCAATCAGAATGCTAGGACATTTGCTATTCCTGGATTCTGACTTATTTCTCTGCTTGCTTTTACTCCTGCTTCTATGTGATCTAATCTGTATAAAATAGATGCCACCTACACTGTGCATCTATAATCTTGGCGATTCTTCAGAAAGCACTTCTATCTACTGTCTCCTTCTCTCTAATTATATGTGATAATCCTGATGAGTGAATTTCGCCTACTAGTTATACATATAAACCTCACATGTCATCTTCCTATATATAAAAATTGGAATGTACATTACTGACAAAACAAGACAAAACCTGTGTTTCCTACCTCCACAGCTTCGTAGTACATGCCCTTTGCTTCATTATCTTGTTTGGCTGACATCAGCCAAGACTTGATTAAGTATTCATAGAAGCTGTCACCAAGTCCTCCAAGAGACACATGATCTATAGAAGGAGAAGCGACACACAATTTGTACAGGAAAGATGATAAGGAAATTAATCCGACATTTCATTTGTGCACATGCAAATCATGCTGTTAAGGATCCATGCCAAGTGGCTGTTAAAGTCCAGATTCCACTCAGTATTGTCATTTGATGGATTCCTAATTAAAAGCTTTATAAAATCTGTAGGTTTTCCAGCACACATTGAATTATATTGGGTCAAGTCGAAAGCTTTTAGTAACTTGTGAAGTCACAAAGGGATCAATCTGTAAACGCTGGGCTTTTCTTAATAACATTTTATGTCTTCACACAAAATTATACAAAACAATCATTGGTGTGCACAACTCTACAGAGTATTTTGACGATATCATTTTTATGCAGATTTCCCAACTCTAAGTGGTATAAACTTGAATGCTTATTGAAGTAGATCAGGTGATGTGTATTTGTGTAATGAAGGGATATTAGCATCCTTTATCAAGGTGTGCAGAATTATTAAGCAGCTTGCTTAACTCAGGTAACATGGACCAAAACCAGAGATTTAAAGGGACTCTGTCACCCCCTCCAGCCGTTAGAAACTAAAAGAGCCACCTTGTGCAGCAGTAATGCTGCATTCTGACAAGGTGGCTCTTTTAGTTATTGGTGCAGTCAAAGCAGAAATAAAGCGTTTTATAATTTCGCAAAAATACCTGTCTTTAGTCCTGGAGGCAGATCTTAACTCCCCTGCTGCACACGCCACATTGCCGTCACTCAAGGCTTCTTCGGCAACGGGTGCCGCCCCCTCCGCGCTGTTTTCAAATCAAATCCAGCGCCTGCGCTGTTTAGTACTGGCTGGGGCAGGCGCAGTGAGCGCTGCCCGTCTGACCTCAGATGCAGTCTCGCAGACTGCGCCTGTGCGGCCACACAGCTTGTGAATCCCAGCCCCGCAGTGTGTTATGCATTATGCAAAGTGCGGGGCTGGGATTCCTGGGCATGCGCACTGCGTGTGTCAGCCACTCACCCAGGTCCGCCGCCTTACAGCGTGTGTATCTTCAGCTGATCGATCATCCTTGCAATCGCCGGGAACGAACCTTGCAACCTCGCACATGCGCAGTCTGCGAGACTGCATCTGAGGTCAGACGGGCAGCGCTCACTGCACCTGCCCCAGGCAGAACAAAACAGCGCAGGCACCGGATTTGATTTGAAAACAGGGGCGGCGCCCGGCGCCGAAGAAGCCTTGAGTGACGGCAGTGTGGCGTGTGCAGCAGGGGGGTTAAGACCTGCCTCCAGGGCTAAAGACAGGTATTTTTGCGAAATTATAAAATGCTTTATTTCTGCTTTGACTGCACCAATAACTAAAAGAGCCACCTTGTCAGAATGCAGCATTACTGCTGCTCAAGGTGGCTCTTTTAGTTTCTAACGGCTGGAGGGGGTGACAGAGTCCCTTTAACTGACTCTGAAAAGTCAAAAATTGTTACAAGTTTTACAGAAGGATGCAGCACCCTTGAAATTGCTAAGAAATTGAGGCGTGATCACAAAAATATCAAAACTTATTGTAAATATTCGACAGGGTCGCAAAAAAATGTGTGGAGAAAAAAAGATGCATATTAACTGTGAAAGATTTGTGAAGAATCAAACGTGACGCGTAACGTTACAACAGGTTATGTAACGTCACATACCATGATTAAGGCTCCTAGCTGAAACATGTTGGTTGTTCAGCCCAGGTTGTGGTGACCAGGATCCAAGTCTTTTTTAATGTACTACTGTACCGAATAAAAGTTTTTTCAGATTTTTTTTTACTAAAAAGATAACTTTCCTTCTTGATTTCATCGCTGGAGGTTTCTTCCTCCCACCCTCCCACCTTCTTCTGTTTTACATGTATGCCCATACTAGTAGTTTAGATAGGTCAAATGTGGTGACAGATTCCCTTTAAATATTCAGGTTTCCCTTTAAATATTCAGCTTTTGGACTGACCGACAACACTGTAGTTGTTCAATAATAACATTAATAAAGAAAAAATAATTATGCAAACAGAGTATATCAGGATCAACTATTACCATTGTAAAGTTATTATTACCTACATATTGCTACTGAACACAATACACTATACAAACACTAATATTACTATAATATCACTGCAAACAAAATATTGGTTCATAGACCAAGATTACCAGCACAGAGTGACCACTATGTGGTAGATATCAATTCTACACAAGTGTTTTGTAGGTGAATGCAGTGCTGTTAAATCTAATGAGTTATAGTTGATGTACTTTCGGATTGAAGCCTTTCACTCTTCCCATCTTTGCCTTATAGCCCAGACCACCCTGAAGACTTCTTCTAGCCCCAGGTTTGGTCTGCAGCATTTGTAAACTCCCAATCCTGCTGCTACCCCCAACTATATAGCTATTCCAGATGCATTTGCTCCTCATATCAGTGTACCTTCTGTGTGGCACATCGTATTCAAATACTGTACCTCACAAGTAATGTTGTCATTTCTATAATTATCTTTAAAAAGAGTGCAATTCAGACATCATTCATGTAAGCATGGGGCACAACACAGTATTAGTGCCATACCATAAGATTCAACAGTCAAAAGTGACGCTTGTTTTTAGGCCTAATTCAGATGTCTGTTTTTCATGTTTATGTTCCATTCATGTTTTTCTTGGATAGAACACATACCCATCCATTGGTACTATTCACATGTCTGTGATTTTTTGAGGACAAAAAAAATAAATAAATCGATGGACACACATTAATTTATCATCTGAGATATGGATTAAAATTGCAATACAAGTCTATGGGTTCATGAAAAATCACTGTCCTTGATTAACATTGTTTTGAATTCTAAGTTTTATAAGTCATGTCATTAATCATCATGGCATCGGACATCTTGGATATCAGTATTACCTCCTGATGAACCGCGTGGACGGGGAAACGCGTCGGGAAACATCCGACTTATGCTAAGTTTACTCCCTATTTTCTATCATTATTTATTGTCTATTTAGCCTAATATCTGGTCTGTATCACACATCATAATGGGCTGTACAGTGGATTTGTTATAGTAAAGTGGTTATTTAATTCATATCAGATTGTGGCCTCTGACTATCACCATTATTGTGATTAATTGTACACTTGGCCTATATGTCATCTCTATGCCAAGAGCATTCTAGTATGTGTTATATTGTGGAGTACCAGTCATGAGTCGAGATGTTTAAATTGTTACTTTATTTAGTTGCCAATAAGATACCTGTAGGAAATTGTATAAAGTTGTTAAGAAAAGACTTTCTTCATCTCTATCCTATGTTACATTGTTTTCAAACCTATAGTTTGAGGGCTCTAATAGGGAAGTGAGGGACAGTCCACGGTGAGTGGGGGCGCCAAATCGTCCTATAGGGTGCCAACCTCCACAGCCAGGTAGGGACAATATTAGACCTAATATAGGGTATCTATAGACAAATTGTTTTTTTGGTCTATTGAATATGTTTCTGGAGTATTAGCCCCCTTTTTTTCACGGGGCAGGTGTTTTTAAATTGAATATTAAAAATTGTTCTTAAGGGGAATATATGTTCACATATTAATTTTATTTTCTGTCTCTATTGGATTGAGATTAGAATTATACATTTTGCCGTTTATTTTTATTTTTTTCATGTGAGTTAACTACTGATGAAACACTGATGGTAAAAACTGACATATGCGTAAGGGTAATAGAGAGTAGAAGATGTAATTAGTCAACGTTCTACAGCACCCGCAGCTAAATGCTGCCATCTGCTGGTTGGACTGGACAGACAGGAACTGAAGGATGGAATGTTCCCAGATGGAATAGATTGAAGGGGACTCTGGGTCAGGTGACAGCTGTGGTGCAGTTGCTTAACATAAAAGGCCAGGATGGCAAGTGGAAACTCAGTTGGAATCCATATGTAAGAAGAAGAGGACGCGCAAGTAGCGGGATGGTCACCATGGCAGTAGAGATTACTGATTTTGATACTAGATGAGGCCAGACTTTGCCAGTCAAACCCTCGAAGTCCAGACTTTGCAGGTTAAACCCCGAAGCCCAGACCTTGCAGGTTAAGCCCCAAAGCTCAGACATTGTCAGTCAAGCACAGAAATCGAGACTTCACTGATCAAGTCCCAGAAGATTAGAAGATCGCAGAGGTTAGTTGAACACAGGTCCTCTTTAAATCATTCAGTTAACAGGTTTCTTTACATTGAGAGGGTTTAGAGTTCCTCATGGTCTATTGGGGGAGGTGGGTGCTGCAAAGGATTTTGTAGCAGTACAGAGATGTACGAGAACCGGGCATCTCCACCTTCAGGAGTAACCCCGGGGTTAGGGATAGACTAGGGCTTTCTTAGATTAGGGACAGTACAAGGGTCCCTTTTCCCAGGCTTCCCTATGCTCACAATGTGACATTATTGCTTGTCTCATATTTTCTGATCCCAACATGGATCCGGTTGCTGTACTAGCAAAACAAATGCAGACTCTGTCTTTGGAGGTGACAGATCTGCAGTCTTTAGTTGTACAGTAACAGCAGCAAACTAAGGGTCCAGGGGTCTCCACCGCCATCTGGACCAAGCCTGAACCAAAGGTGGCTCTCCCTGACCAGTTCTCTGGAGGCCAGGATAAATTCATGGTTTTCAGGGAAGCCTGTAAATTGTATTTCAGGCTACGTCCTTGTTCCTCTGGGACAGGATGGGGATTGTTGCCTCCCTACTTCAGGGGGATCCCCAATCCTGGGCTTTTCTCTTCCGGCTGAATCCAGTTCGATAGATGACATTTTTGTTGTTTTAGACCTCATTTATGATGATCCTGGCCGGATCTCCCTTGCTGAGTCTGTGCTATGCAAGCTCCAGAAAAGGGATTGGCCAGCAGAGGAATTTTGTTCTGAGATGGGCCACTGACACTAGGTGGAATGATCCAGCCCTCAGAAGCCAGTTTTGTCAAGGCCTTTCAGCATGGCTAAAGGATGCAATGGTACTGTATGAAGCTCCTGAATCCTAGGAGGCTGCTATGGCCTTAGTCATCTGGATAGACCAGTATTTCCCAAACTCCAGTCCTCACGGACCCCAACAGGTCATGTTTTCAGGATTTCCATAGTGCTGCACAAGTGAGAGAACTTCTGATACTTCCATCACCTGTGCAATACTTCGGAAATCCTGAAAACATGACCTGTTGGGGTCCGTGAGGACTGGAGTTTGGGAAACACTGGGATAGACGGATGTCTGAAAGATACTGTAGATCTGTGATAACTCCCCCAACTGTACTCTATAGGGGGAAGAGCTCTCTCATGTGTCCTGATGAACCTATGCAGTTAGGGAGGACCTCAGTTCGGTCCAAACCTCCTGCAGTTCGCCACAGAACAGGGGTTTGTTTCTTTTGTGGTTAGAGTGGTCACTTCATTCAGGTTTGTCCCTTCACAAGTAAATTAAAGAGACCTGCAGAAAACTTCTGAACCCAGGTTGCCTGAAGGACTACATGTGTACCTCTCAGTTTGTCTTACCTGCAGAAGTTGTTGTTGGTACGGAAACTGAAACAATGTCTATTCTTTTATATTGTGGGGCAGGGGCCAATATGGTGGATGCACGGTTTGCCTGGACTCATGTCTTGTCTTGTAGTATTCTGGAAAAACCCATTCCCATATTTTCTATTGATTCTGCACCCCTTGGTCAGGGTTTTTTTTTCTTACACAGGTGGTGCATAATTTGGACCTTCACATTTGGGTCCTTCATAAAGAATGCATTTCTTGCTATGTGCTTGAAGGTCTTACTACTCCTATAGTACTGGGTCTCCGCAGCGCTTTACAGTTTTTTGCACACATTAACATCGCTGTCCCCGATGGGGCTCACAATTTAAATTCCTTATCAGTATGTCTTTGGAATGTGGGAGGAAACCGGAGTACCTGGAGGAAACCCACGTAAACACTGGGAGAACATACAAACTCCTAGCATATGTTATCCTTGGTGGGACTTGGTGGGTCTAAAGAGGGGTGTCAGGAATTGCCTCCTCATTGGTCTTACGACTGTCTTGTTAATTTGCTCCATGAGCAAAATTACCCAAATCCAGGTTATACAATCCTTCGGGTTCTGTCAGTCATGAAGAAGTATAACGCGGAGTCTTGCCAAGGGACATATCAGACCTTCCTTTTCCCCAGTGCTGCAGGTTTCTTTTTTTGTCAAGAAAAATATGGAGGTCTGTGTCCTCGTCTGGATTTTCAGAAGTTAAATTGGACTACCATCCGAGACCCTTATCCCCTTCCGCTCATTCCGGATTTGGTTAATCAGATTATTGGAGTAAATTGGTTCTCCAAATGGATCTTAGGGGGAATGAGTGCAAAATGGCATTTAACATCCCTGAAGGTCAAACCTCGTTATGCCATTTGGTCTAATTAATGCCCCCCCCCCCCCCCCCCCCCCGTTTTTCAACAGTTCATCAATCTTCTGTCATCTCATTGACAAATTTGTGGCGGTATACCTCGACGTCATTTTAATTTACTCACCTAATCTTAAGACACATCAGGGACACGTCAGACAGGTACTATAGATATTGCAAGATAATAAACTGTATGCTAAGCATGAGAAATGTGCATTCGCCACTCAGAAAATTCCTAGGTTACATAGTACCCGTTTCAGGTTTCTGGATAGATCCTGTGTATGTCCATGCAGTGCTGGAATGGGACCTTCTGGAAAATTTTAAAGCCCTACAATGATTTTTGGGGCTTGCTAATTATTATTGGAAGTTTTATTCAAGAACTTCTCGTGGTGTTGTTAAACCACTTACAGATATGAAAGTGTACAGATTTCTCTGTCTGATTTGACCCTTCCCTTCAGACATTTAGCTCTCAAAAAAATATTTGTCCTCATCTCCAGTATTCATTCAATCTGATGTTTCACAACAGTTTAGTGTGGAGGTGGATGTGCTTAAGGTGGGATTTAGGGCCGTCTTATCACAGGGATCATCTTTTGGGAAATGGCGCCCGTGTGCATTCTTCTTTACAAAATTGTCATTGGCCAAAAATAAATTATGAAATAGGTGATAGAGAACTTTTGGCTATTAAGTGAGGCATTGAAGGCTCAGGGGATGCTCTGGTTTCTCGTTGTTTCAGGTGGCCTAAACTGGGTCGGGATGATGTTGATTTAGTGTCTAGTGCAGTGATGGGCAACCTTTTGAGCTCGGTGTGTCAAAATTCGCCAAAAAACCGAGCATAACTTGGGTGGTGTGTCACCTTGATAAAAAAACATAATTTTGCGACATGTATAGTTTAAATAACAAATATGTATAATTAGAATTAACTTACCTGCTTAGTGACTTCTTTGTTCATCTGTCAGTTGGTTTCTTTTGTTGGTCTTGCTATTATTTAACTTGTGTGGGGTGCCGTGAACTAAGATAAGTGAGGGGGAGGGGGAATTCTTCCAGTGATGGCGAACCTGTGGCACTCCAGCTGTTGCAAAACTACAATTCCCATCATGTCTTTACAGCCAAAGCCTTTGCTTTGAATGGCCAGCCATGATGGGAATTGTAGTTTTGCAACAGCTGGACTGCCACAGGTTCGCCATCACTGATGCCTCCCTCTCACTTATCTCAGTAATGGCCAATGACACCCCACAGTTCACTGGATGATGGTTGCTGTAGTAGTCACAGGGCCTCAGTCCAGACAGCAATCACAGGGCCTGAGTCCAGACAGCAATCACAGGGCCTGAGTCCAGACAGCAATCACAGGGCCTGAGTCCAGACAGCAATCACAGGGCCTGAGTCCAGACAGCAATCACAGGGCCTGAGTCCAGACAGCAATCACAGGGCCTGAGTCCAGACAGCAATCACAGGGCCTGAGTCCAGACAGCAATCACAGGGCCTGAGTCCAGACAGCAATCACAGGGCCTGAGTCCAGACAGCAATCACAGGGCCTGAGTCCAGACAGCAATCACAGGGCCTGAGTCCAGACAGCAATCACAGGGCCTGAGTCCAGACAGCTATCACAGGGCCTGAGTCCAGACAGCTATCACAGGGCCTGAGTCCAGACAGCTATCACAGGGCCTGAGTCCAGACAGCAATCACAGGGCCTGAGTCCAGACAGCAATCACAGGGCCTGAGTCCAGACAGCAATCACAGGGCCTGAGTCCAGACAGCTATCACAGGGCCTGAGTCCAGACAGCTATCACAGGGCCTGAGTCCAGACAGCAATCACAGGGCCTGAGTCCAGACAGCAATCACAGGGCCTGAGTCCAGACAGCAATCACAGGGCCTGAGTCCAGACAGCAATCACAGGGCCTGAGTCCAGACAGCAATCACAGGGCCTGAGTCCAGACAGCAATCACAGGGCCTGAGTCCAGACAGCAATCACAGGGCCTGAGTCCAGACAGCAATCACAGGGCCTGAGTCCAGACAGCAATCACAGGGCCTGAGTCCAGACAGCAATCACAGGGCCTGAGTCCAGACAGCAATCACAGGGCCTGAGTCCAGACAGCAATCACAGGGCCTGAGTCCAGACAGCAATCACAGGGCCTGAGTCCAGACAGCAATCACAGGGCCTGAGTCCAGACAGCAATCACAGGGCCTGAGTCCAGACAGCAATCACAGGGCCTGAGTCCAGACAGCAATCACAGGGCCTGAGTCCAGACAGCAATCACAGGGCCTGAGTCCAGACAGCAATCACAGGGCCTGAGTCCAGACAGCTATCACAGGGCCTGAGTCCAGACAGCTATCACAGGGCCTGAGTCCAGACAGCTATCACAGGGCCTGAGTCCAGACAGCTATCACAGGGCCTCCAGACAGCTATCTCCTCAGGCCTCAGAAATGCAGCCTGGGACTTCTGGTCGGTGCAGCCTGGGACTTCTGGTCGGCGCAGCAGGGAGCAGCGCAATGTCGCCCAAACAACACAGATCCGACGCAGAGGCCTGGGACTTCCGGGAGCTGCGCCTGGCCTACCGGAAGTCCCAGGCCTAGACGCTCTGCACCGGAGCTCTGTTGTTTGGACCCACAGACCTCCTGCATGGCATCCGATCCGATAAAAAATCGGATCGGATGCCATTGTTTAGTATTCCGATACCGCAAGTATCGGGTATCGGCCGATATTTGCTGTATCGGAATTCCGATACCGAGATCCGATACTTTTGTGGTATCGGGTATCAGTATCGAAACAACATTAATGTGTGTAAAATAAAGAATTAAAATAAAAAATATTGCTATACTCACCTGTCCGACGCAGCCTGGACGTCCGCGAGGGAACCGGCAGCGTTGTTTGCTTAAAAATCGCGGTTTTCCTTCCTTACTTGAAGTCCCGGCTTGTGATTGGTTGCGTGCCGCCCATGTGACCGAGACGCGACCAATCACAGCAAGCCGTGACATAATTTTAGGTCCTTCAGGATTTTAAAATTACGTTCCGGCGTTGTGATTGGTTGCGTGCGGTCACATGGGCGACGCAACCAATCACAACGCCGGAACGTAATTTTAAAATCCTGAAGGACCTAAAATTACGTCACGGCTTGCTGTGATTGGTCGCGTCTCGGTCACATGGGCGGCACGCAACCAATCACAAGCCGGGACTTCAAGGAAGGAAGGAAAACCGCGATTTTTAAGCAAACAACGCTGCCGGTTCCCTCGCGGACGTCCAGGCTGCGTCGGACAGGTGAGTATAGCAATATTTTTTATTTTAATTCTTTATTTTACATATTAATATGGTTCCCAGGGCCTGAAGGAGAGTTTCCTCTCCTTCAGACCCTGGGAAAGAAGCAATTTCTATGGGGCCGCGGCCGGCGGCCGGCGTGTCACTGAAAATGACTACGCGTGTCAGCACTGACACGCGTGTCATAGGTTCGCCATCACTGGTCTAGTGTAATACTTGTGTGCGTTCTAAGACCCAGCATACTTGTCCATCCAGGTCTCTCCTATTTTTAGTTATACCTAAAAGACCATGGACTCATTTGTCCATGGATTATATTATCGATTTTCCGTGATCCAAAGGAAAAATGGTGATTTTAGTGGTGGTGGATAGGTTTAGCAAAATGGCACATTTTGTTCCTTTACGGGCTCTGCTGATTGCTAAGACTTTAGCTCAGGTATTTTTCAGTGAGATTGTGAAGCTTCATGGAGTTCTCTCCGATGTGGTCTCAGATCGAGGCATCCAGTTTGTGCATTAATTTTGGACAGCTTTTTGTTCTTGTTTGGGAGTGCATCTATATTTTTCCTCGGCGTTTCGTCCTCAATTGAATGGTCATACCGAACGTATGAACCAAAGCCTAGAAACATATTTTAGGTGTTTTGTTTTTGAGAATCAGGAGGATTGGTCATCATCATACCTAACCTTGGCTGAGTTTGTGCTTAACAATTGCGGCCATGAGTCTACTGGTCCACTGCATTCGGTTTTCACCCTCAGTTCTTTACTTTCAGTAGGGAGGAGACTTCGGAGGTTCCTGCGGAGGAACGTTTCCCTTCGTCACTCTCTTTCGTGTGGCAAGGTGTACAGGACAACCTGAAGGTGAAGGACGATAAATACAAACGGCTGATAAAAAAAAATTTATGTCAGGACCGGACCTCTGTGTGAATGACTATGTGTAGTTGTCCTCCAGGAACATTAAGTTGAATGTTCCTTCATGGTAACTTGGTCCCATGTTCATTGGTCCGTTATATGATAACTGTCGTCATCAATTTGGTGGCTTTCTGTTTTGAGTTACCACTAGCACTTAAAATCCTCAAGGTTTTTCATAGGACTTTGCTAAAAAAATATATCACGTCATCTGAACTGGTACTTTTACCGCCGCCTCCGGTCATGATAAATGGCAATTTAGAATTTCAGGTTGATAGAATAGTCGACTCTCGTCTTGTCTGTCGCTGTATCCAGTAAATGGAGCACAGGAAATGTTATAGTCCGGAGAGAACATAGGTACACGCATCCGAAGTAGTAGTGAGAATATTGCCCGTTAAGCTGAAGCATATAGATTAAGCATCACTCACTATCCAACGTCGTTAAACTGCTTTATAATCATAACAGTTTTAATATAAATGAAACATTGAATAGACATTGCATCTAGTCTCATCGCTTCGTCCTGACAGTGTTATGACATTTTGTATAGATCTTGTTATTGTTAGCCATAAGATTGCACTTATTTGTACTTGAATTTATACATATACAGTGGAGGAAATAAGTATTTGATCCCTTGCTGATCCCTTACTGATTTTGTAAGTTTGCCCACTGACAAAGACATGAACAGTCTATAATTTTAGGTAGGTTAATTTTAACATTGAGAGACAGAATATGAAAATTTTGCAATGAGAAATAAGTATTTGATGCCTCTGGCAAACAAGACAATACTTGGTGGCAAAACCCTTGTTGGCAAGTGCAGCTATAAGACTGTTTTGTAGTTGATGATGAGGTTTGTGCACATGTCAGGAGGAATTTTGGTCCACTCCTCTTTGTACATCATCTCTAAATCATTAAGATTTTGAGGCTGTCGCTTGGCAACTCGGAGCTTCATCTCCCTCCTTAAGTTTTTTTTTATAGGATTAAGGTCTGGAGACTGGCTAGCCCACTCCATGACCTTAATGTGCTTCTTTTTGAGCCACTCCTTTGTTGCTTTAGCTGTATGTTTTGGATCATTGTCTTGCTGGAAGACCCATCCACAACCCATTTTTAATGTGCTGGTGGAGGGAAGGAGGTTGTCACTCAGAATTATACGGTACATGGCTCGATCCTTTCTCCCATTGATGCAATGAAGTAGTCCTCTGCCATTAGCAGAGAAACACCTGGAGCGCCCCCGCACCGCCGCAGGGCCGAGGGGTACCCGGAGCCGGGCCTCTAGTTCTCAGTCTCGGGGTTGTCACGGTGGCTAGACCCGGTCCGTGGCCCTGTCCGTCAGTGGGGGACGTCCGGTGCAATAGGTGGTAGTAATGGTAGCGATGTAGCGGTGCAGTTGTGGGGTGTAAGTCGCGGTAAATAACGAGGACACCAGGTTGCAGTCTCTTTACCTCTTTACTGGAGATCTCTGAGTCCTCAGTCCAGAATACGGTTCACCAGGCTACGCAAGTCCGGCCGGTCCAATGGCACCTCCAGAGTTCTCCTCTCAGGTGGAAATCTGTGCCTTCCTACTTAGCGCTATGTGTTGTAGTCCTTCCCTGCTGTGCTCTCGGAAAGTGACCCCACAACGGTTGTGTCTGTTTCTTAAGTTCCCTCACAACTCGATTTGATGTTCCTCTGTAATCCACCCCTTCCCTGTATTCAGGTTGGAATGGCACCCGTTTGTCAGGTAGGCCTGGAGTTCTTCCGGGACCCTAGAGACGCCCCTCTCCCGCAATTGCCCCCCAAGACTTCATAGGTGATATGTGGTAGACAGCCCGCCTGAGACCGACTGTCCTGCCGCTGTTTGGAGTATGGCTTGAAGCTGTATTCTAATCCACTCCCTCGGCGTTCCGGCCACCGGTATTGCGCCTCAGCAAGGTGCTGCCTCTTTCAGCACAACCCCTGCTGGTATTCTCCTTCTGCTTGATCTCGTTTCTCACTCAGCACAATCTGTCTCGCTTCTAGTCCTTTCTTGAGTCCCGCCGCTTCCAGGAGCCTGCGCGGACCCGTTACGTTCTTTCAATGCCAAGCCTCTGCCAGGATCCCACCCCTGGCAGAGACCCTACAGTCTCTCCCTTCACAACACCCCCTGCCACAGGGTGTTGCTCCGTTCAATCCCGTCAGCGTTCTCTCTAACTTCCTGCCTGACCCCCAGTTTACCCACTATGGTGGGGAGTGGCCTAATGAATAGCACCCTTAGCTCCCCCCGGAGGCCCAGCTGTGAAACATATTGGTGTCTGTGATACCTGATTGGAGGAACTCCTTCGGTGCCATCGAACGTACCATGGCTCCCCTTAGCGGCGAAGCCACAGCACTGCAACGACCAGGACTCTGGGGCGCTGCACTCCCCCCTGGTTAAACACAGTACTCTGGGACTGGGAAGAAAAACAACAATACTGATTAGCAAAAAGACATACAATTTTGTTGAGTGTAAAACAATAAGCATACTTGAACAGGCTTCCCTTTATGGGAGGTGAGGACACTTTTAACGTTACAAACATAGTCAACATTATAAATTACAGGCTATACATAACTCCTGTTACCCAACCGGGTATTCTACTTAGTGCAAATTCTGGAACAATAAATTAACATTGCCTTTAAGAAACATACACTCTTAGTTTACCAAAGGCCTTCCTATAATCACATTACAGGGTAAGGGAACTTCACATTCTCCTACTTTGAACCTGCAGGACCGCCTGTCCCTATGGCACCAGACCTACTGCCTCTCCTTTCTTTTACAGGACCGCCCCGTTCAGCCAGGGCCTACTGCCTTTCGCTACTATACATAGTATAGACATAACATTCCTTTCTTTTAGAGAACTCTGAGCCAGCTCTACTCGGCTCCTTTAAGGACTCACTCTCTAACCCCTACGGGTTCGCCTTCTGTCCTTAGTAACAAAGTAACTTTCTATGGGGACGCAGGGTTGACCTTCTATCCTCACCTTCATCATTACTTCCTTACTTTCAGCTATGCAGATCTCTATCTCTACCCCTACGGGCTCTCTGCATCTTTTCTTTCTGCAAAACATTATTTAGATTTCACATTTCAACAAATTCAACACATATAACTTTTCATGTAAAACAGTTACATTTCTTTTCAAAGCATCATCATGGCATTACTGTTCTGCAACAGTATCTTTCTCAAGTTCAATTCTTCACATCCCCTTTAAGAGGGGACCAAGTCTTTCTGAGGTAGCTCGTCTCCTCAGCCTACCAGTCCATGCAAAGTTTCCGGTATGGTATCTTCGCAAAGTGTCTTTAACTAGAACCAGTAGAAAAGGTATCTTCACAAAGTGTCTTTGGCTAAAACCAGTAGGGAGCACCCTTAAGAAGGTGCAAACTATTTACAAAGGAAGTTCGAATCATGCACAGTCCATGATTACTGCAGTTTGTATAACTTTGTGCAAAAACTTCAGAAAAAGGAAAACAACAAAGGGGATCCCGGGTCAACAGAGGGATCCATTAACCCTGGGCGGGTTTAGCAGCAACAGGAACAGTTAAAACAATAAAGTAGCAACTATTTACATTTTCATCAACATTGAAAGCAATATCTTACTGAGGTTCAGCGGAAGGTGATCTCCTTCCTGGCTGCACCATACCCACAGATCGGTCCGGTGAGCCAGGACGCCGTCCTGGCTCCAGTAAAGATAGAATCCCTCTTCGGGAGGTCCTCCTCGTGGGTAGGCGTACCCGCCTCTCCGGGGCGCGGTGAGGTCGAACTTCCCCCGGTTCCGCGGGGTCAGGTCCCGCTGCTTTTCCTCCGGGACTATCCTCTTCTGGTGTCCCAGCAGCAGCCTGGAGGGCGACACATCGTTGGACCCCCCGGGCAAACCAGCCCGTCTCACTGGTGTTCCTTCTCCACCTCGTATAGGTGACGGCGTCCCCCGGCTCCAGGTTACAATCAAACCGCCTGCCAGAAGGTTCCACCTCTTCTCGGTCCACCCGGACCTGGATCGGCTCTCCAATCTCCTGTATGACCCCTCTCCCTTGCTGGGGATGGAAGGCCACCACAACACCCCAGTGCGAGGGCGGGATCTCGGGGACACCAACCAAGTCCACTTGTTCTGCAGGCTGGGGCCGGCTCCGCCACTCTGCCATAAGGCGCCGTAAGTGCTCCGCATCCGGCATGATCTTCAGACCCGGTGCAGGTAGGGTGCTTTCAGCCGGGCCCGGGTAAGGAGCAATGGGAGACAGCTTAATCTCGGTGGGTTGGCCCACCCGGGTGAGCACGCGGGCATCGGCCCTCAGTCGGCGGGCCAGCTGGCGGGCCTCGGCCGCAGCCACACGTTCCTCCGATAACGGCGTCGGAGGTCGGCCCATCGGGGACTCGGTAAGGGTCAGACCTCCCAGCAGCGGTGCCTCGGAGCCTATCTCGGATGCCGCGGCCTCAGACTGAGCCGACTCAGCTCCGCGTGGTGCTTCTGGTGCCGCCATTTCTTGCTCTTTTCCCGCGTCTTCTTCCCGCGGTCTCTTCCGTGGGCGGCCCCGTCCCCATGGTCTCCACCCTCCGACCAAGATCAGGAGGCGTACCTCAGCTGTTGACGGGCACGTCCTCAGGACACAGAAATACTTAGACTGGGCGGCCATTACTGTTCGCGCTCTCCAGCTCGTCTACGCCCACTCCACGCCCCTCTTCTCTTCCTGCGCTCTCCTCAGCGCTGCAATGGCGGCGGATTTTGGCGACAACTGGCACAGCACACAGTCTTGCAATAAAGTACAGTCTAAGCACAACAAATCACAGTCTCTAGGCACACATGACCTGATTCTTCAGGCTTAAGTAGATCCTGTTCGTGACGCCAAGTTGGAGCGCCCCCGCACCGCCGCAGGGCCGAGGGGTACCCGGAGCCGGGCCTCTAGTTCTCAGTCTCGGGGTTGTCACGGTGGCTAGACCCGGTCCGTGGCCCTGTCCGTCAGTGGGGGACGTCCGGTGCAATAGGTGGTAGTAATGGTAGCGATGTAGCGGTGCAGTTGTGGGGTGTAAGTCGCGGTAAATAACGAGGACACCAGGTTGCAGTCTCTTTACCTCTTTACTGGAGATCTCTGAGTCCTCAGTCCAGAATACGGTTCACCAGGCTACGCAAGTCCGGCCGGTCCAATGGCACCTCCAGAGTTCTCCTCTCAGGTGGAAATCTGTGCCTTCCTACTTAGCGCTATGTGTTGTAGTCCTTCCCTGCTGTGCTCTCGGAAAGTGACCCCACAACGGTTGTGTCTGTTTCTTAAGTTCCCTCACAACTCGATTTGATGTTCCTCTGTAATCCACCCCTTCCCTGTATTCAGGTTGGAATGGCACCCGTTTGTCAGGTAGGCCTGGAGTTCTTCCGGGACCCTAGAGACGCCCCTCTCCCGCAATTGCCCCCCAAGACTTCATAGGTGATATGTGGTAGACAGCCCGCCTGAGACCGACTGTCCTGCCGCTGTTTGGAGTATGGCTTGAAGCTGTATTCTAATCCACTCCCTCGGCGTTCCGGCCACCGGTATTGCGCCTCAGCAAGGTGCTGCCTCTTTCAGCACAACCCCTGCTGGTATTCTCCTTCTGCTTGATCTCGTTTCTCACTCAGCACAATCTGTCTCGCTTCTAGTCCTTTCTTGAGTCCCGCCGCTTCCAGGAGCCTGCGCGGACCCGTTACGTTCTTTCAATGCCAAGCCTCTGCCAGGATCCCACCCCTGGCAGAGACCCTACAGTCTCTCCCTTCACAACACCCCCTGCCACAGGGTGTTGCTCCGTTCAATCCCGTCAGCGTTCTCTCTAACTTCCTGCCTGACCCCCAGTTTACCCACTATGGTGGGGAGTGGCCTAATGAATAGCACCCTTAGCTCCCCCCGGAGGCCCAGCTGTGAAACATATTGGTGTCTGTGATACCTGATTGGAGGAACTCCTTCGGTGCCATCGAACGTACCATGGCTCCCCTTAGCGGCGAAGCCACAGCACTGCAACGACCAGGACTCTGGGGCGCTGCACACCCCCAAAACATAATGTTTCCACCTCCATGCTTGACAGTCGGGACAATGTTCTTTGAGTCATAGGCAGCATTTCTCTTCCTCCAAACACAGCAAGTTGAGCTAATGCCAAAGACCTCAATTTTTGTCTCATCTGACCAAAGCACCTTCTCCCAATCACTCACACAATTATCCAGGTGTTCATTGGCAAACTTCAGACAGGCCTGCACATGTGCCTTCTTGAGCAGGAGGACTTTGCAGTAGGGTTGAGCGACTTTCATTTTTTTAAGATCGAGTAGGGTTTTGGGAAACCCGATTTTGTCCAGAGTCGAGTCGAGTGCAGTCGGCCGATTATCGCTAAAAGTCGGGGATCGACCGAAACACGAAACCCAATGCAAGTCAATGGGGAAGCATAGTCGGCAGTGAGTGGAGGCCAGGAAAACACCTACAGTGCCCATTTTAATGCCAAAAACATCCATTCTTGTTTCTGAAGCTTGCCAATCTTAATTAACTGTATAATAATAGTTGGGCATAGGGAATTGGGTGAAAGTTGTGGGGGGAGTAGGGCTGGCTCAAGTTTTTCGTGGGCCCAGGAAATGCGGACTACGTCACGGCGGTGTTGCAGGGAAAGGTAAGTATTTAAAAGTTGCAAGTGCTGTGATCCTGAGCAAGCAGGGGGGGGGCCCACTCGTTCGCATTGCCACTGGCACAGGGCCCCTCAAAGTACGGCGGTGTGTTTGCATGGCGGGGGCGCCTCCCACCAGCAGCGACACTTTTGCGTACTCTGAGGGGCCCTGTGCCAGTGACGTCGCCAACGAGTATGCCCCCCCACCTGATGAAGGAACCTGCACTTTCATCTGCACCTTCCTCTTTGTCCCTGTGTAAGGTGGTATAACATGCGGGAAGGGGAACCTTACTTTCAGCAGGGACAGATTCTGGCTGTGTAGAGTACAAGGGGAATGTAGTGGTCTAGGTCAATGTACCAGCAGACTCATTTAGCAGTGGCTGGGCAATGGGCAGGATGAGGAGGAAACAGATATAGGGCCAAAGAATAAAGTAGGCTACATGCAGTTCAAAATTGGTAACAGGACTAAACAGGCGGCATTGCTTTGTTCAGTGGAGTAGCAAACCCAAGAGCAGCAGACACTGTTTCAAGGGCCTAACCACACTAGTAGGCCAAATGCAGTTTAATATCTGATAGTATAGGGCGAAAGCCAGAATGTGGAAGCTCAGCTTTGTTCAGTTGAGGACAACACCAGGGAGGGGCAGACACCTTTAGTAGGCCGGAAAAGCCTATTGCATTTTTTAAAATGGTAATTTGGAGCAGAAGGTTGAAGCTCAGCTTTATTTACTTGAGGGCAACACCAGGGAGGGGCAGAAGCCGTTAGTAGGCCCTAACCACCATTTTTTTTTTTTAAACCACATAATGAGAGCCGGAAGGTTGAAGCTCAGCTTTATTTAGTTGAGGACAACACCAGGGAGGGGCACACAGACAGACACCTTTAGTAGGCCTGAAAAGCCTATTGCATTTTTCAAAATGGTAATTTGGAGCAGAAGGTTGAAGCTCAGCTTTATTTAGTTGAGGGCAACACCAGGGAGGGGCAGAAGCCGTTAGTAGGCCCTAACCACCATTTTTTTTTTAAAACCACATAATGAGAGCCGGAAGGTTGAAGCTCAGCTTTATTTAGTTGAGGACAACACCAGGGAGGGGCAGAAGCCGTTAGTAGGCCCTAACCACCATTTTTTTTTTTAAAACCACATAATGAGAGCCGGAAGGTTGAAGCTCAGCTTTATTTAGTTGAGGACAACACCAGGGAGGGGCAGAAGCCGTTAGTAGGCCCTAACCACCATTTTTTTTTTTAAAACCACATAATGAGAGCCGGAAGGTTGAAGCTCAGCTTTATTTAGTTGAGGACAACACCAGGGAGGGGCACACAGACAGACACCTTTTGTAGGCCTGAAAAGCCTATTGCATTTTTCAAAATGGTAATTTGGAGCAGAAGGTTGAAGCTCAGCTTTATTTAGTTGAGGGCAACACCAGGGAGGGGCAGAAGCCGTTAGTAGGCCCTAACCACCATTTTTTTTTTAAAACCACATAATGAGAGCCGGAAGGTTGAAGCTCAGCTTTATTTAGTTGAGGACAACACCAGGGAGGGGCAGAAGCCGTTAGTAGGCCCTAACCACCATTTTTTTTTTTTAAACCACATAATGAGAGCCGGAAGGTTGAAGCTCAGCTTTATTTAGTTGAGGACAACACCAGGGAGGGGCACACAGACAGACACCTTTAGTAGGCCTGAAAAGCCTATTGCATTTTTTAAAATGGTAATTTGGAGCAGAAGGTTGAAGCTCAGCTTTATTTAGTTGAGGGCAACACCAGGGAGGGGCAGAAGCCGTTAGTAGGCCCTAACCACCATTTTTTTTTTTTAAACCACATAATGAGAGCCGGAAGGTTGAAGCTCAGCTTTATTTAGTTGAGGGCAACACCAGGGAGGGGCAGAAGCCGTTAGTAGGCCCTAACCACCATTTTTTTTTTTTAAACCACATAATGAGAGCCGGAAGGTTGAAGCTCAGCTTTATTTAGTTGAGGGCAACACCAGGGAGGGGCAGAAGCCGTTAGTAGGCCCTAACCAAAGTTGAAGGCCAAATGCAGTTTAATTTCTGATACTATAGGCCGAAAGCCAGAAGGTGGAAGTTCCGATTTAGACAGTGGAGGACAATTTGAATTAGGGACTGCAGACAGACTTAGTAGGCTGTCCCCTGTGGACCATGCATCCACCACATTAACCCATTGCGCCGTAATGGACACGTAATCTTCCGTGGCCATGCCTACAGGTCCATGCGTCTGTTGTCAGGTGCACCTTTGTACTCACAGATTGCCAGAGTGCATGGACAATGCGGTCTTCTACATGCTGGTGGAGGGTTGGGATGGCTTTTCTCGCAAAAGAAGTGTCGACTGGTTAGCTTGTAGCGTGGTACAGCGTAGTCCATCATGGCCTTATTAATAGTAAATAAAATATATAACTAGGCTCTATGAACTTTTAAATAGGTTCCAGGGGTACACGGGCAGCATTGGTGTGGTCAGTGGAGGAGTATTGCAAGTAGGGGCTGCAGACAGGCTATCAAAGGCCTAAAATAACAAACAGTAGGCAGTCATGGCAGTTTTACATCGGTTACATGGATACACAGGCAGGCACTCCAGGCAGCATTGTGGTCAGTGGAGGAGTATTGCAAGTAGGGGCCGCAGACAGGCTATCAAAGGCCTAAAATAACAAACAATAGGCTCATGGCAGTTTTACAGCGGTTACATGGATACACGGGCAGGCAGCTTGGTGGTCAGTGGAGGAGTATTTAAAGTAGGGACCGCAGACAGGCTTCAAAGGCCTAACATAAGAAAATGGGCTGGCTGTAGGCACTTTATAATTGGTTCCAGGGGTACACGGGCAGCAGTGGTCTGGTCAGTGGAGGAGTATTTAAAGTAGGGACCGCAGACAGGCTATCAAAGGCCTAACATAACAAACAATAGGCTCATGGCAGTTTCACAGCGGTTACATGGATACACGGGCAGGCAGCTTGGTGGTCAGTGGAGGAGTATTGCAAGTAGGGGCTGCAGACAGGCTATCAAAGGCCTAAAATAACAAACAGTAGGCAGTCATGGCAGTTTTACATCGGTTACATGGATACACAGGCAGGCACTCCAGGCAGCATTGTGGTCAGTGGAGGAGTATTGCAAGTAGGGGCCGCAGACAGGCTATCAAAGGCCTAAAATAACAAACAATAGGCTCATGGCAGTTTTACAGCGGTTACATGGATACACGGGCAGGCAGCTTGGTGGTCAGTGGAGGAGTATTTAAAGTAGGGACCGCAGACAGGCTTCAAAGGCCTAACATAAGAAAATGGGCTGGCTGTAGGCACTTTATAATTGGTTCCAGGGGTACACGGGCAGCAGTGGTCTGGTCAGTGGAGGAGTATTTAAAGTAGGGACCGCAGACAGGCTATCAAAGGCCTAACATAACAAACAATAGGCTCATGGCAGTTTCACAGCGGTTACATGGATACACGGGCAGGCAGCTTGGTGGTCAGTGGAGGAGTATTGCAAGTAGGGGCTGCAGACAGGCTATCAAAGGCCTAAAATAACAAACAGTAGGCAGTCATGGCAGTTTTACATCGGTTACATGGATACACAGGCAGGCACTCCAGGCAGCATTGTGGTCAGTGGAGGAGTATTGCAAGTAGGGACCGCAGACAGGCTTCAAAGGCCTAACATAAAAAAATGGGCTGGCTGTAGGCACTTTATAATTGGTTCCAGGGGTACACGGGCAGCAGTGGTCTGGTCAGTGGAGGAGTATTTAAAGTAGGGACCGCAGACAGGCTATCAAAGGCCTAAAATAACAAACAATAGGCTCATGGCAGTTTCACAGCGGTTACATGGATACACGGGCAGGCAGCTTGGTGGTCAGTGGAGGAGTATTGCAAGTAGGGGCCGCAGACAGGCTATCAAAGGCCTAACATAACAAACAATAGGCTCATGGCAGTTTCACAGCGGTTACATGGATACACGGGCAGGCAGCTTGGTGGTCAGTGGAGGAGTATTGCAAGTAGGGGCTGCAGACAGGCTATCAAAGGCCTAAAATAACAAACAGTAGGCAGTCATGGCAGTTTTACATCGGTTACATGGATACACAGGCAGGCACTCCAGGCAGCATTGTGGTCAGTGGAGGAGTATTGCAAGTAGGGGCCGCAGACAGGCTATCAAAGGCCTAAAATAACAAACAATAGGCTCATGGCAGTTTTACAGCGGTTACATGGATACACGGGCAGGCAGCTTGGTGGTCAGTGGAGGAGTATTTAAAGTAGGGACCGCAGACAGGCTTCAAAGGCCTAACATAAGAAAATGGGCTGGCTGTAGGCACTTTATAATTGGTTCCAGGGGTACACGGGCAGCAGTGGTCTGGTCAGTGGAGGAGTATTTAAAGTAGGGACCGCAGACAGGCTATCAAAGGCCTAACATAACAAACAATAGGCTCATGGCAGTTTCACAGCGGTTACATGGATACACGGGCAGGCAGCTTGGTGGTCAGTGGAGGAGTATTGCAAGTAGGGGCTGCAGACAGGCTATCAAAGGCCTAAAATAACAAACAGTAGGCAGTCATGGCAGTTTTACATCGGTTACATGGATACACAGGCAGGCACTCCAGGCAGCATTGTGGTCAGTGGAGGAGTATTGCAAGTAGGGACCGCAGACAGGCTTCAAAGGCCTAACATAAAAAAATGGGCTGGCTGTAGGCACTTTATAATTGGTTCCAGGGGTACACGGGCAGCAGTGGTCTGGTCAGTGGAGGAGTATTTAAAGTAGGGACCGCAGACAGGCTATCAAAGGCCTAAAATAACAAACAATAGGCTCATGGCAGTTTCACAGCGGTTACATGGATACACGGGCAGGCAGCTTGGTGGTCAGTGGAGGAGTATTGCAAGTAGGGGCCGCAGACAGGCTATCAAAGGCCTAACATAACAAACAATAGGCTCATGGCAGTTTCACAGCGGTTACATGGATACACGGGCAGGCAGCTTGGTGGTCAGTGGAGGAGTATTGCAAGTAGGGGCTGCAGACAGGCTATCAAAGGCCTAAAATAACAAACAGTAGGCAGTCATGGCAGTTTTACATCGGTTACATGGATACACAGGCAGGCACTCCAGGCAGCATTGTGGTCAGTGGAGGAGTATTGCAAGTAGGGGCCGCAGACAGGCTATCAAAGGCCTAAAATAACAAACAATAGGCTCATGGCAGTTTTACAGCGGTTACATGGATACACGGGCAGGCAGCTTGGTGGTCAGTGGAGGAGTATTTAAAGTAGGGACCGCAGACAGGCTTCAAAGGCCTAACATAAGAAAATGGGCTGGCTGTAGGCACTTTATAATTGGTTCCAGGGGTACACGGGCAGCAGTGGTCTGGTCAGTGGAGGAGTATTTAAAGTAGGGACCGCAGACAGGCTATCAAAGGCCTAACATAACAAACAATAGGCTCATGGCAGTTTCACAGCGGTTACATGGATACACGGGCAGGCAGCTTGGTGGTCAGTGGAGGAGTATTGCAAGTAGGGGCTGCAGACAGGCTATCAAAGGCCTAAAATAACAAACAGTAGGCAGTCATGGCAGTTTTACATCGGTTACATGGATACACAGGCAGGCACTCCAGGCAGCATTGTGGTCAGTGGAGGAGTATTGCAAGTAGGGGCCGCAGACAGGCTATCAAAGGCCTAACATAACAAACAATAGGCTCATGGCAGTTTCACAGCGGTTACATGGATACACGGGCAGGCAGCTTGGTGGTCAGTGGAGGAGTATTGCAAGTAGGGGCTGCAGACAGGCTATCAAAGGCCTAAAATAACAAACAGTAGGCAGTCATGGCAGTTTTACATCGGTTACATGGATACACAGGCAGGCACTCCAGGCAGCATTGTGGTCAGTGGAGGAGTATTGCAAGTAGGGACCGCAGACAGGCTTCAAAGGCCTAACATAAAAAAATGGGCTGGCTGTAGGCACTTTATAATTGGTTCCAGGGGTACACGGGCAGCAGTGGTCTGGTCAGTGGAGGAGTATTTAAAGTAGGGACCGCAGACAGGCTATCAAAGGCCTAAAATAACAAACAATAGGCTCATGGCAGTTTCACAGCGGTTACATGGATACACGGGCAGGCAGCTTGGTGGTCAGTGGAGGAGTATTGCAAGTAGGGGCCGCAGACAGGCTATCAAAGGCCTAAAATAACAAACAATAGGCTCATGGCAGTTTTACAGCGGTTACATGGATACACAGGCAGCTTGGTGGTGAGTGGAGGAGTAGTGCAAGGAGTGTCTGTCCCAGTACTCCCAAAATATAAATAGATGTTAATGTCTCGCAAAACAACCAAAACAAAAAAAAAAGGTGGCATACTTAGGTACAGGGGTGGGCTCATCTACTGAGTTTCTGACATAGTAATTTGGCAGTAACTATTTAATGGTGCCAATATAGGACACAGACACAGACTACTTTAAGTTGCATCATAGATGTCTACAAATTTGTATTGTCAGTGCCAGACATTGAATGATGTCAGCGAATAGACTAAAGATTGGTGGAGCTGTGCGACATAATTTTGCACGTGGTAGAGCACATTTTGAGCTGGGGTAGGGGGGAACTCTCTTGAGGCCGGCGGGACCGCCCCAGGGCCCCTCATGTTACAACGGTGTGTCTGACGTTGGGTGCGCACCACCACCGCCAGAGACACTACATTGTACTATGAGGGACCCAGTAGCAATGCCGTCAACCAAAAGCGAGCACACCCACCTCTTCAGACAAACAGCAGTCTCACGGGTGCTTGCGCCAAGTCGCGATACCACGGCCCCGTGTGGGGAGTTTTGCCATTTAGGGAGGTGTAAACATGTCGTATGCTGTACAATCAGCTGCAGCAAATTAGACATTAGAAAAGTAATTCACAGGCAAGAGCTTTTCATAGGAAAGCTAGGTGTCGGCCGGGCAAGGTGGGGCAAAAGATTTCGAAATCCAGTTGTGGTTCATTTTAATGAATGTTAGATCGTCAACATTTTGGGTAGCCAGACGAGTCCTTTTTTCGGTTAATATTGAACCTGCAGCACTGAATACTCTTTCTGATAGGACACTTGCTGCCGGGCAAGCAAGCTCCTGCAATGCATATTCTGCCAATTCTGGCCAGGTGTCTAATTTGGAGGCCCAGTAATCAAATGGGAATGACGGTTGAGGGAGAACATCGATAAGGGATGAAAAATAGTTAGTAACCATACTGGACAAATGTTGTCTCCTGTCACTTTCAATTGATGCAGCAGTACCTGTCCTGTCTGCGGTCATAGCAAAATCACTCCACAACCTGGTCAGAAAACCCCTCTGTCCAATGCCACTTCTGATGTGTGCACCCCTAACACTCCTAGTCTGCTGCCCCCTGGAGCTCGTGTGAGAACGATCACGTGCGCTGTGTGCTGGGAATGCCTGAAGCAAACGGTCAACAAGAGTTGATTGTTTGGTTGCTAATATTAGTTCCAAGTTCTCATGTGGCATAATATTTTGCAATTTGCCTTTATAGCGTGGATCAAGGAGGCAGGCCAACCAGTAATCGTCATCGTTCATCATTTTCGTAATGCGTGTGTCCCTTTTTAGGATACGTAAGGCATAATCCGCCATGTGGGCCAAAGTTCCAGTTGTCAAATCTCCGGTTGTGATTGGTTGAGGGGCAGTTGCAGGCAAATCTACGTCACTTGTGTCCCTCAAAAAACCAGAACCCGGCCGTGACACGCAACCAAATTCCTGTGCCCCCGGGAAAGGTTCGGCATTAAAAATATACTCATCCCCATCATCCTCCTCGTCCTCCACCTCCTCTTCGCCCGCTACCTCGTCCTGTACACTGCCCTGACCAGACAATGGCTGACTGTCATCAAGGCTTTCCTCTTCCTCTGGTGCAGACGCCTGCTCCTTTATGTGCGTCAAACTTTGCATCAGCAGACGCATTAGGGGGATGCTCATGCTTATTACGGCGTTGTCTGCACTAACCAGCCGTGTGCATTCCTCAAAGCACTGAAGGACTTGACACATGTCTTGTATCTTAGACCACTGCACACCTGACAACTCCATGTCTGCCATCCTACTGCCTGCCCGTGTATCCTCCCACAAATAAATAACAGCACGCCTCTGTTCGCACAGTCTCTGAAGCATGTGCAGTGTTGAGTTCCACCTTGTTGCAACGTCTATGATTAGGCGATGCTGGGGAAGGTTCAAAGACCGCTGATAGGTCTGCATACGGCTGGCGTGTACAGGCGAACGTCGGATATGTGAGCAAAGTGCACGCACTTTGAGGAGCAGGTCGGAGAACCCAGGATAAGTTTTCAATAAGCACTGCACCACCAGGTTTAAGGTGTGAGCCAGGCAAGGAATGTGTTTCAGTTGGGAAAGGGAGATGGCAGCCATGAAATTCCTTCCGTTATCACTCACTACCTTGCCTGCCTCAAGATCTACTGTGCCCAGCCACGACTGCGTTTCTTGTTGCAAGAACTCGGACAGAACTTCCGCGGTGTGTCTATTGTCGCCCAAGCACTTCATAGCCAATACAGCCTGCTGACGCTTGGCAGTAGCTGGCCCATAATGGGACAACTGGTGTGCAACAGTGTCATCTGCCGATGGAGTGGTTGGCAGACTGCGTTCTGTGGAAGAGCTGTAGCTTCTGCAGGAGGACGAGGAGGAGGAGGAGGAGGGGGTGCGAACGCCTACAGCCAACTGTTTCCTAGACCGTGGGCTAGGCACAACTGTCCCTAAATTGATGTCGCCTGTGGACCCTGCATCCACCACATTCACCCAGTGTGCCGTGATGGACACATAACGTCCCTGGCCATGCCTACTGGTCCATGCATCTGTAGTCAGGTGCACCTTTGTACTCACAGATTGCCTGAGTGCATGGACGATGCGCTGTTTAACATGCTGGTGCAGGGCTGGGATGGCTTTTCTGGAAAAAAAGTGTCGACTGGGTAGCTCGTATCGTGGTTCAGCGTACTCCATCAGGGCTTTGAAAGCTTCGCTTTCAACTAACCGGTAGGGCATCATCTCTAACGAGATTAGTCTAGCTATGTGGGCGTTAAAACCCTGTGTACGCGGATGCGAGGATAAGTACTTCCTTTTTCTAACCAGAGTCTCATGTAGGGTGAGCTGGACTGGAGAGCTGGAGATCGTGGAACTTTCGGGTGTGCCGGTGTACATGGCAGACTGAGAGACGGTTGGAGACGGTATTGTTTCCGCCGGTGCCCTAGATGCAATATTTCCTCCTACAAAACTGGTGATTCCCTGACCCTGACTGCTTTTGGCTGGCAAAGAAACCTGCACAGATACTGCCTGTGGTGCGGAAAATGGTGGCCTTACAGTGACGGAAGGGATGTTGCGTTGCTGACTAGCTTCATTGGCCGAGGGTGCTACAACCTTGAGGGACGTTTGGTAGTTAGTCCAGGCTTGAAAATGCATGGTGGTTAAGTGTCTATGCATGCAACTAGTATTTAGACTTTTCAGATTCTGACCTCTGCTTAAGCTAGTTGAACATTTTTGACAGATGACTTTGCGCTGATCAGTTGGATGTTGTTTAAAAAAATGCCAGACTGCACTCTTCCTAGACTCGGATCCCTTTTCAGGGATTGCAGACTGAGCTTTAACCGGATGGCAACGCTGTGCTCCAACAGGTTTTGGCTTTGACACGCGTTTTGGGCCAGATACGGGCCCGGCAGATGTAACCTGTTGCGATGTTGATGCCTGCTGCGGCCCCTCCTCCACCTCCGCTTCTGAACTACTGCCGCCTGCACCCTGTTCCCCCAATGGCTGCCAATCGGGGTCAATAACTGGGTCATCTATTACCTCCTCTTCGAGCTCGTGTGCAACTTCGTCTGTGTCACTGTGTCGGTCGGTGGTATAGCGTTCGTGGCGGGGCAACATAGTCTCATCAGGGTCTGATTGTGGATCTGTACCCTGAGAGGGCAATGTGGTGGTCTGAGTCAAAGGAGCAGCATAGTACTCTGGCTGTGGCTGTGCATCAGTGCACTCCATGTCAGAATATACTTGTAATGGGCATGGCCTGTTAAATGTTTCACTTTCTAAGCCAGGGACGGTATGTGTAAAGAGCTCCATGGAGTGACCCGTTGTGTCGCCTGCTGCATCCTTCTCTCTTGTTGTAGTTTTTGCTGAGGAGGACAAGGAAGCGACTTGTCCCTGACCGTGAACATCCACAAGCGACGCGCTGCTTTTACATTTACCAGTTTCGGAAGAGGAGGCAAAAGAGCTAGAGGCTGAGTCTGCAATGTAAGCCAAAACTTGCTGTTGCTGCTCCGCCTTTAAAAGCGGTTTTCCTACTCCCAGAAAAGAGAGCGTTCGAGGCCTTGTGTAGCCTGACGACGAAACTGGCTCCACAGCTCCAGACTTAGGTGGAATATTTTTATCCCCACGACCACCTGATGCTCCTCTACCACTACCATCATTACCAGCTGACAATGAACGCCCACGACGACCTCTTGCACCAGACTTCCTCATTGTTTTAAAATCTTAACCAAAGTAACTTTATTTGTTGCTGTCAAACAACTTACACGGTGAGCTATAACTTCAGTATGATTTCAATATCCCTTAACAGGTTGGTGAGACCACAAGGAAAATCAGGCACAATGTTACACACTCTGTTTTCTGTGGCACAAAATCACAGAGATGACACACACGCAGGACTGTCACTCAAGCACTAATGTCAATATTAATCTCCCACCTAATTTATTTTTTTTTTTTTCTCAGGGAGACTTTAGAAACCAAATAATATTAAAAAAAAAAAAAAAAAAGGCTTTCTATGGCCCACAATTAGAGAGAGAGAGGTGGCACACCCAGGAGTCAAGACTGGCACACAAGCTGAGAGGGCAATATTACTCTCCCACTGTTTTTTTATGTATTTTTTGTTTTTTCAGGGAGACTTTAGAAACCCAATAATATTTTAAAAAAAAAATAAATAGGCTTTCTATGGCCCACTGAATGAGAGGGAGAGAGGTGGCACACCCAGGAGTCAAGACTGGCACACAAGCTGAAAGGGCAATATTACTCTCCCACTGTTTTTTTAGGTTTTTTTTTTTTTTTCAGGGAGACTTTAGAAACCCAATAATATTTTAAAAAAAAAATAAATAGGCTTTCTATGGCCCACTGAATGAAAGGGAGAGAGGTGGCACACCCAGGAGTCAAGACTGGCACACAAGCTGAAAGGGCAATATTACTCTCCCACTGTTTTTTTATGTATTTTTTGTTTTTTCAGGGAGACTTTAGAAACCCAATAATATTTAAAAAAAAAAATAAATAGGCTTTCTATGGCCCACTGAATGAGAGGGAGAGAGGTGGCACACCCAGGAGTCAAGACTGGCACACAAGCTGAAAGGGCAATATTACTCTCCCACTGTTTTTTTAGGTTTTTTTTTTTTTTTCAGGGAGACTTTAGAAACCAAATAATATAAAAAAAAAAAAAAAAAAAAAATAGGCTTGCTATAGCCCACTGAATGAGAGATAGCACACACAGCAGTGGCACACAAGCCCTGACTGAGGCCAATATTTTTCTCCCACTGATTGATGTAGTGTTTTTGTGTTGAGGTAGAATTTAGAACACAAATCACGGAAAAAATAAATAGGCTTTCTATGGCCCACTGAATGAAAGGGAGAGAGGTGGCACACCCAGGAGTCAAGACTGGCACACAAGCTGAAAGGGCAATATTACTCTCCCACTGTTTTTTTATGTATTTTTTGTTTTTTCAGGGAGACTTTAGAAACCCAATAATATTTAAAAAAAAAAATAAATAGGCTTTCTATGGCCCACTGAATGAGAGGGAGAGAGGTGGCACACCCAGGAGTCAAGACTGGCACACAAGCTGAAAGGGCAATATTACTCTCCCACTGTTTTTTTAGGTTTTTTTTTTTTTTTTCAGGGAGACTTTAGAAACCCAATAATATTTTAAAAAAAAAATAAATAGGCTTTCTATGGCCCACTGAATGAGAGGGAGAGAGGTGGCACACCCAGGAGTCAAGACTGGCACACAAGCTGAAAGGGCAATATTACTCTCCCACTGTTTTTTTAGGTTTTTTTTTTTTTTTCAGGGAGACTTTAGAAACCCAATAATATTTAAAAAAAAAAATAAATAGGCTTTCTATGGCCCACTGAATAAAAGGGAGAGAGGTGGCACACCCAGGAGTCAAGACTGGCACACAAGCTGAAAGGGCAATATTACTCTCCCACTGTTTTTTTATGTATTTTTTGTTTTTTCAGGGAGACTTTAGAAACCCAATAATATTTTTAAAAAAAAATAAATAGGCTTTCTATGGCCCGCTGAATGAGAGGGAGAGAGGTGGCACACCCAGGAGTCAAGACTGGCACACAAGCTGAAAGGGCAATATTATTCTCCCACTGTTTTTTTAGGTTTTTTTTTTTTTTTCAGGGAGAATTAGAAACCAAATAATATTAAAAAAAAAAAATAAATAGGCTTTCTATGGCCCACTGAATGAGAGGGAGAGAGGTGGCACACCCAGGAGTCAAGACTGGCACACAAGCTGAAAGGGCAATATTACTCTCCCACTGTTTTTTTAGGTTTTTTTTTTTTTTTCAGGGAGACTTTAGAAACCAAATAATATTAAAAAAAAAAAAAAAAAAAAAAAAAAATAGGCTTGCTATAGCCCACTGAATGAGAGATAGCACACACAGCAGTGGCACACAAGCCCTGACTGAGGCCAATATTTTTCTCCCACTGATTGATGTAGTGTTTTTGTGTTGAGGTAGAATTTAGAACACAAATCACGGAAAAAATAAATAGGCTTTCTATGGCCCACTGAATGAAAGGGAGAGAGGTGGCACACCCAGGAGTCAAGACTGGCACACAAGCTGAAAGGGCAATATTACTCTCCCACTGTTTTTTTATGTATTTTTTGTTTTTTCAGGGAGACTTTAGAAACCCAATAATATTTTTAAAAAAAAATAAATAGGCTTTCTATGGCCCACTGAATGAGAGGGAGAGAGGTGGCACACCCAGGAGTCAAGACTGGCACACAAGCTGAAAGGGCAATATTACTCTCCCACTGTTTTTTTAGGTTTTTTTTTTTTTTCAGGGAGACTTTAGAAACCAAATAATATTAAAAAAAAAAAAAAAAAATAGGCTTGCTATAGCCCACTGAATGAGAGATAGCACACACAGCAGTGGCACACAAGCCCTGACTGAGGCCAATATTTTTCTCCCACTGATTGATGTAGTGTTTTTGTGTTGAGGTAGATTTTAGAACACAAATCACGGAAAAAATAAATAGGCTTTCTATGGCCCACTCAGTGAGAGATGGCACACACAGGGATGGCACTGTAGCAGAAATGCCAATCTTAATCTCCCACAAAAAAAAAAAAAAAAAAAAAAAAAAACTGTCCTACAATTACTATCTCCCTGCAGTAATGTAAGCCAGGTATGGCAGGCAGCAATAGGAGTGGACTGATGCACAAATTAAATAAAAAGTGTGGACAAACAAAAAAGATAGCTGTGCAGAAAGGAAGGAACAAGAGGATATGTGCTTTGAAAAAAGCAGTTGGTTTCCACAGTGGCGTACACACAGCAATACAGCTATCACGGAGCCTTCTAGGGCAGCCCAATGAGCTACAGCGCTGAGGGGAAAAAAAAAAAAAAATAGCTTCCACAGTCCCTGCACACCGAAGGTGGTGTTGGACAGTGGAAATCGCTGCAGCACAAGCGGTTTGGTGGTTAGTGGACCCTGCCTAACGCTCTCCCTGCTTCTGACGAAGCGGCAGCAACCTCTCCCTAAGCTCAGATCAGCAGCAGTAAGATGGCGGTCGGCGGGAACGCCCCTTTATAGCCCCTGTGACGCCGCAGACAGCAAGCCAATCACTGCAATGCCCTTCTCTAAGATGGTGGGGACCAGGATCTATGTCATCACGCTGCCCACACTCTGCGTTCACCTTCATTGGCTGAGAAATGGCGCTTTTCGCGTCATTGAAACGCGACTTTGGCGCGAAAGTCGCGTACCGCATGGCCGACAAGCACAGGGGTCGGATCGGGTTTCATGAGACGCCGACTTAGCCAAAAGTCGGCGACTTTTGAAAATGATCGACCCGTTTCGCTCAACCCTACTTTGCAGGGACTGCAGGATTTTAAACCTTTACGGCGTAATGTGTTACCAATGGTTTTCTTGGTGACTGTGGTCCCAGCTGCCTTGAGATCATTAACAATTTTCCACCGTGTAGTTTTAGTCATTTTGTATTTCTTCCATTTTCTTACTATTGCACCAACAGTTGTCTCCTTCTCACCCAAAGTCTTACTTATGGTTTTGCAGCCCATTCCAGCTTTGTGCTGATCTATGATCTTGTACCTGACATCCTTATAAAGCTATTTAGTCTTGCCCATGTTGTAGAGGTTAGCATCTGACTGATTAATTGAGTCTGTGGACAGGAGTCTTTTATAAAGGTGACTATGTAAGACAGCTGTCTTAAGTGCAGGTAATGAGTTGATTAGGAGCGTCTAACTGGTCTGTAGGAGCCAGAACTCTTAATGGTTGGTAGGGGATGAAATACTTATTTCTCACTGCAAAATGCAAATAAATGTATAAAATTTGTACAATGTGATTTTCTGGATTTTATCTTTGATATTCTATCTCTCAATGTTAAAATTAACCTACCCTTAAAATTATAGACAGTTCATGTCTTTGTTAGTGGGCAAACTTACAAAATCAGCAAGGGATCCAATACTTATTTCCCCCACTTTATATAGATTTTTCTTCTGTGCTAGCCAAATACATAGTATTGTTCAAGTACCACTGTCTACTCATTGTCTGAGCTCTTGCATTTGTAAGGGGGTGTGCAGGTGGCTGATTTGGGCCCTGCATTCTTGTAGGAAACGTGTACAGTTTACGCAGGCACTCTCCTTCCAGTATATCCGGTTTTTGTATGTCTTATAGCCTATTTCTATTTTAAATGGATACTATTAAAATGAAGTGATTTTATCTCTTGGCGCTGGATTCCCTTTTTTCCACATGTGTATCTCTAGTAGTGTTGCGCATTCCGATACCGCAAGTATCGGGTATCGGCCGATATTTGCTGTATCGGAATTCCGATACCGAGATCCGATACTTTTGTGATATCTGGAATCGGTATAGGGAACGATATTAATGTGTAAAATAAAGAATAAAAATAAAAAATATTGATATACTCACCTCTCCGACGCAGCCTGGACCTTACCGATATAACCGGCATCTTCCGTTCCTAAGAATGAGCGCTTGAAAGACCTTAGATGACGTCTCGGCTTGTGATTGGTCGCGTGGCGGTCACGTGACCGCTCACGCGACCAATCACAAGCCGAGACGTCATCTAAGGTCTTTCAAGCGCTCATTCTTAGGAACGGAAGATGCCGGTTACATCGGTAAGGTCCAGGCTGCGTCGGAGAGGTGAGTATATCAATATTTTTTATTTTTATTCTTTATTTTACACATTAATATGGATCCCAGGGCCTGAAGGAGAGTTTCCTCTCCTTCAGACCCTGGGAACCATACAGAATACCTTCCGATACTTGGTGTCCCATTGACTTGTATTGGTATCGGGTATCGGTATCCGCAATATCCGATACTTTTTGGGTATCGGCCGATACTATCCGGTATCGCTCAACACTAATCTCTAGGCATCTGGCAGAGACGCGAATCCGTGCTCAAGATTTCCTGGACTCATAAGGAAATTCATCTAAAGGGTGAGCTGAGTATATCTTTTTTCTGCATTCCTGTACATGCCTACCTAATGAAACCAGGAACATTTTGTGTTTACTGTGTGCCCTGTGTAATATATGATAGCTGAAACTGTATAATATAATAATGGCTGACACTGTTCTGATATTTGTGTGTTAGGGACACAAATAGGGACAGTCAGTGGTAGTGGTAGGTCAGCATTGGTAAGGGCTATGGCAGTGTAGTTGCGGGTTAGACACACTGGAGGGCACTATAGAGTTAGATATTAAATTGTGTTAAGAACTGGTTTCAGTCAGAGTAGTGACAGTTCAAAAAGGGGGCGGGGCCAGTGTAGTGGCAGGGAGAGTGCCTTCCTGAGGTAATTTTCAGTCAGTGGGAGGAGCTAGAGCAGTGTGAGGAGAATTGTTCTAGAAGGAGTAGTTGTTGTTGTCCAGAGAGAGAGAAAGAGACAAGAAGTAGTGGAAAGGAGAGTTCTGAAGAATTAAAGATTGTGGGGCACATGTGGATCTAGGCAGCCTGAAAGGATCAGTGGCTAGACTGTGGGGTATCTTCCGTGACGTCCGGGACTTACAGTCCGACCAGGATTTGCAGTGGCAACCTGAATTTTCGCCCAAGGTGCGGAAATTGGATGAAGAGCACCTAGAATCAGCTAGCTTGATCACCCAGGGAACTACGGGACTGGATACCACATTGCCAGAGGTTATGCTGACAGGAGAGATCAGAGAGAACTCAGGAGGAGAAGTTCTTATGTCTTTTGAAGATTGCTGGATTAAGTCTGTTATGAAGATGCAAGAGTTAAGTAAAGTTTTATTGAAAATGAACTTGGACTTTGAGAACACTTGTGTGTGTCTGCGACGGATTGGAGCCCTGCATGTTGTGAAGGATTCTGACTCACAGGTGGGTGAAATACGTGACACACACACAGCACACCACAAAATGGACATTCTGATATTTCTGTAGCGGAGCATTTGGGTGTGATGAGGAAGCAGCAGCAGACCCTCAGTGCGACTACCACCCTGACACCTGTTACAACATGGCGTAGTCGGCAGGATCCAGATGCCTTGCATGTGGAAAATGGAGAAACCCCTGAAATGGCAAAGATGGCGGCCATTAAAGACTTTAAAATGACTGATGATGGTGCAGAAGCTGGGGATAGCTGTTACGACCGCGCATACTCACCTGTCTTCTCCCATCCCTCGGCGCGCTTGCAACTCTGTCCCTCGTCGCTCTGCTTCTCTCTTCGCTGGGACACGGCGTCTGGGTTCTTCCCGCATGCGCAGTCGCGTCTCCTGTGCCGCAGGGCCTCCTGGGAGGTCGCGACCCGATGGCTCCGCCCCAACATGGCGGCGCCCATTGGGTATTTCTTCTCGGTGTCTTCCCAGGTAAGACGCCTTTGCTTCGTAGGTTTCTCTGTGCTTTTTCAGCGTACCTATGCCCTAGGCTGCCCCGGTCTCTGTACCATTCTCCTTGCTGTTGTGCTTTGCCCGCTCTGTGTCTCTGCTGTGTTTGTCCTCAGTTCCTGTCCAGCCCGCTCTGTGTCTCCGCTGTGTTTGTCCTTGGTTCCTACCCAGCCCGCTCTGTGTCTCCGCCGTGTCCGTTCAGTGCTCCAGTCCATTGTGTGTCTCCGCTTTACCTACCCCTTCGCTAGTCCCGTGTCTGTTGGTATCCCTGTTCTTTAGTTCTTTCTTTTTGTCTTTTGCAGCCTCGTGGTTACCTTGTTCCTCTCCAGTGACACCATATATATCTACATCCCTAGTCAGTTCCAGTTCCCTATTGCTAGTCCTCTGTCTCCCTCCTTTGTTTTGGTCACCCGTTTGGCTCTAGCTGTTGTGTCTCCATTCCCCCTTGGACCTGCTCCTAACGCTCCCTGTATAGGGGGTGGTTACATCTGGTCCACTCGTCCTCAGGGGCTCTAGAGTCACGACCCAGAGGGTCCACTTTCGGATTCTTCTCCGAATCCCTACAGTAAGCAAAGGCCATGGACCCCGCTGGACTTTCTGGCTCGCAAAAAGAGTTAATCTTCTTGCGAGAGAATCAGACCCGTATCATGACCTTCATGAAGGCAATGGATTCTCGTCTCTCTTCGCTCCAGTCCTCAGATCCTGGTAATGCTTCCCAACTAGCTGGCCTACAGCAAGAGTTGGCTCAGCAACGTGATACTCAGGCTCACATTCTTACCTACATGGCCTCAGTAGACGATCGGCTGCTTTCTTTACAAGCGGCTGCTTCACCCTCCGCCTCTGCTCTCCACCCTCCTCCCCGTTTGACAAAACCACCTCAGTACAATGGTGACCCTAAATTATGTCGGGGTTTCCTAAACCAATGTCGACTTCATTTTGAACTTCTGCCTCAGCACTACCCTACCGATCGGGCTAAAATAGCTTTTTTGATTTCCCATCTGGAGGGTGATGCCTTGGCATGGGTTAATCCCCTTTGGGAGCGTGATGATCCCCTTGTCTCCCGATTGTCTGAATTTTTGGAGACTTTTCGTCATGTTTTTGATGAACCTGGACGTCTGGCCTCAACTACTGAGGCTCTTTTTTCTCTCCATCAGGGATCCTTAACTGTGGGGCAATACGCCATCCAGTTTTGTACTCTTTCCTCCGATTTAGGCTGGAATAACGAGGCATTAGTGGGTGCTTTCTGGCCAGGCCTCTCTGGGCGTATTAAGGACGAGTTAGCTGGTCGTGACACTCCAACAGTTCTTGAGGATTTGATTTCCTTGGCTACCCGTATTGATCTTCATTTCCAGGAACGCGCCCGGGAGCGGAGATCTCTTCGGCCTTCCCCTGCCACCCGCAAACCATTCAGCCCGCCGTCCGGTACTTCCTCCATGGCATCCGCTCCTGAGCCGATGCAAGTGGACCGTCTCAAGATGTCTGAACAACGACGTAAGGAGAGGCGTACTCAAGGCTTATGCTTCTACTGCGGGAGTGCCTCTCATCTGTTGTGGTCCTGCCCTGATCGTCCGGAAAATGTCTCCGCCTAGGTCAGGTAAGAGAGGCCTCCCTAGGTGCTCGTGATACCTCTCAACCCCTCACTTTGTCTGTCTTATTGCATGTTTCTGGCAAAGGCATTTCTTTGGACGCTTATGTGGATTCGGGTGCGGCGGGGAATTTTATCAGCTTAGAGGAGGTTTTAAAATGTTCTATTCCTGTTAGAACCTTGGAGACTCCTTTAATTCTTGCTTCCGTGGATAGTAAACCTTTACAAGAGGTCATTACGCAAGTTACTCTCGAAGTTGAACTTCAAGTGGGGGCTCTGGATAGGGAGAAAATTGCATTTTACGTTTTGGCAGGTCTGTCTCACCCTGTACTTCTAGGTCTTCCATGGTTACGGAGCCACGAGCCCATTTTAGATTGGCGCAATGGAAATATTTTGCGCTGGGGAGAACTCTGTCGGGAACGTTGTTTGCTGCCGGTGCATCCTGTGGGTTCTTCTTCTCTTTCTTCTTCTCCCTCTTCTTCTTTTTCTGCTTTACCTTATGTCTACAGTTCTTTTTCGGACATCTTCGACAAGAGGGAGGCTGATGGTCTACCTCCACACCGACCCTATGATTGTCCCATAGACCTTATGCCTGGGGCCATCCCGCCTAGAGGAAGAATCTATCCTCTCTCTCCTGTGGAGACGCAAGCCATGTCGGAGTATATCCAGGAAAATCTTGCTAAAGGATTCATTCGCAAATCCTCTTCTCCTGCCGGAGCAGGCTTCTTTTTTTGTAAAGAAGAAAGATGGCTCCCTTCGTCCCTGCATAGATTATAGAGGGCTAAACAATGTTACGGTGAGGAACAAATACCCACTGCCACTCATTCAGGAACTCTTCGATCGCCTCAGAGGAGCGCAAATTTTTACCAAGCTGAATCTTCGCGGTGCTTACAATCTGGTTCGAATTCGTGCTGGAGATGAGTGGAAAACCGCCTTTAACACTTGTGATGGCCACTATGAGTATTTGGTTATGCCATTTGGCCTCTGTAACGCTCCTGCGGTTTTCCAAGAATTTGTGAACGATATATTTTGTGATTTACTCTACTCCAGTGTCGTGGTTTACCTTGACAACATTCTCATCTTCTCTCCGGACCTCTCTACTCATAGACGGGACGTACGTCGTGTTTTGCAATGCCTAAGAGAGAATCATCTGTTTGCAAAGATTGAGAAGTGCGTCTTTGAGCAATCCTCCCTGCCCTTCCTTGGATATATCGTCTCGAAGTCCGGTCTGGAGATGGATCCCGATAAGGTCTCTGCCGTCCTTGACTGGCCACGTCCTCTTGGAATAAAAGCAATCCAACGTTTTCTTGGCTTTGCCAATTACTATAGACAATTTATTCCTCATTTCTCTTCGATTGCTAAGCCTATTTCTGCTCTTGTTCGCAAGGGAGTCAACTCCAATCTTTGGACCTCTGAGGCTGAAGAGGCCTTTCAGTCGCTTAAGCAAAGGTTAGCTGCAGCTCCTGTGCTTCATCGTCCAGATGCGAATAGACCGTTTGTCCTTGAAGTCGACGCGTCTTCTGTCGGAGCAGGAGCTGTACTCTTGCAAAGATCCTCTTCCGGACATTTAGTTACCTTAGGTTTTTTCTCCAAAGCCTTTTCTTCTCCAGAACGGAACTACTCCATTGGAGATAAAGAACTATTGGCTATCAAGTTAGCCTAAAGGTACCTTCACACTAAACGATATCGCTAGCGATCCGTGACGTTGCAGCGTCCTGGCTAGCGATATCGTTGTGTTTGACAGGCAGCAGCGATCAGGATCCTGCTGTGACATCGTTGGTCGGAGAAGAAAGTCCAGAACTTTATTTCGTCGCTGGATCTCCCGTAGACATCGCTGGATCGGTGTGTGTGACACCGATCCAGCGATGTCTTCACTGGTAACCAGGGTAAACATCGGGTTACTAAGCACAGGGCCGCGCTTAGTAACCCGATGTTTACCCTGGTTACCAGCGTAAATGTAAAAAAACCACATACTCACATTCCGGTGCCCGGCGTCCCTCCTCCTGCATCCTGTGTAAGTGCCGGCCGTAAAGCAGAGCGGTGACGTCACCGCTCTGCTCTGTGGGAGATGCCGGAGATGTTCGGCGCTGACACAGGATGCAGGAGGAGTGCAGGGAAGCGGACGCCGGGCCAGGAATGTGAGTATGTGTTTTTTTTTTTACATTTACGCTGGTAACCAGGGTAAACATCGGGTTACTAAGCGCGGCCCTGCGCTTAGTAACCCGATGTTTACCCTGGTTACCAGGGGACTTCGGCATCGTTGGTCACTGGAGAGCCGTCTGTGTGACAGCTCTCCAGCGACCACACAGCGACTAAACAGCGACGCTGCAGCGATCGGCATTGTTGTCTGTATCGCTGCAGCGTCGCTTAGTGTGAAGGTACCTTTAGAGGAGTGGCGCTATCTCCTTGAGGGAGCTGTTCATCCGTTCACCATTTACACTGACCACAAGAATTTGGCCTACGTTCAGTCTGCTCAGAGACTTAATCCACGACAAGCCAGATGGTCTTTATTCTTTGGACAATTTGATTTCGTACTTCATTTCCGACCCGGAAATAAGAATGTCAAGGCAGACGCTCTCTCAAGATCCTTTCAGCCTTTGGACATAGAGGATTCTCCGGCTCACGTCATTGATCCAGCAAGAGTCGTCACCCTTGCTCCTCTGAGAGTGGTTCCAGCGCCAAATAAAGTTCCCAGGCAACTTCCATCCGGTCTCCTGCATCCTTTGCCTGTGCCTTCCATCCCTTGGAGCCATATCGCCATGGACTTCATCACCGATCTGCCCCTTTCCTCGGATTGCTCTGTCATCCTAGTTATCGTGGATTGGTTTTCCAAGATGGCTCACTTCGTTGCTTTGCCTGGTCTGCCTTCCGCTCCAGAGTTGGCAAAAATCTTTTTACATCAAGTCTTCCATCTTCATGGCTTCCCACAACATATTGTCTCTGACCGTGGAGTTCAATTTACCTCGCATTTTTGGAGAGCCCTCTGCAGACTATTGAAGATTAACCTGGATTTCTCTTCCGTATATCATCCACAATCCAACGGCCAAGTGGAGCAAGTTAATCAAGTTCTAACTACATACCTGCGACATTTTTCCAATGCTCATCAGGATGACTGGGTTTCTCTTCTCCCTTGGGCAGAGTTTTCTTATAACAATCTTCCCAGAGAGTCTTCTTCCAAATCTCCCTTCTTTGTGGTCTTTGGGCAACATCTGGGCATTCCTCTTCCTGTTTCTCTCACCTCGGGGGTACCGGCGGCGGATTTCTTGTCCCAGGAGTTCTCTAAGATTTGGCGCGAGACCATAGAGGCTCTCGAGAGAGCTAGCAGTAATATGAAGAGGTTTGCTGATAAGAAGCGTTTAGATGCTCCTCCATATGTTCCCGGCGATAGAGTTTGGCTCTCTTCTTGTTATATTAGGCTTAAGATTCCCTCACACAAACTGGGTCCTCGCTACATTGGTCCTTTTCCTTTCTTAAGTCGCATCAATAATGTTTCCTACAAACTGAAGCTACCTGCTTCTTTACGTATTCCTAATGCCGTCCATGTGTCTCTTCTCAAACCCGCTGTCTTCAATCGTTTTCACTCTTCCACCTCTCACTCTCCTCTACTCAGTACTTCTGATGGTATTTTTAATGTTAAAGATATCCTTGCCAAAAAGGTGGTTAGGGGCAGAACCTATTTTTTGATTGACTGGGAGGGATTTGGTCCTGAGGAGAGATCCTGGGAGCCCCGAGAGAACATCAATGCTCCTCTGATCATGAAGAGATTTCTCTCTAACTTTAAAAAGAGGGGGAGTAAGGAGGGGGGTACTGTTACGACCGCGCATACTCACCTTTCTTCTCCCATCCCTCGGCGCACTCGCAACTCTGTCCCTCGACGCTCTGCTTCTCTCTTCGCTGGGACACGGCGTCTGGGTTCTTTGCGCATGCGCAGTTGCGTCTCCTGTGCCGCAGAGCCTCCTGGGAGGTCACAACCCGATGGCTCCACCCCAACATGGCGGCACCCATCGGGTATTTCTTCTTGCGTCTTCCCAGGTAAGACGCCTTTGCTTCGTAGGTTTCTCTGTGCTTTTTCAGCGTACCTATGCCCTAGGCTCCCCCGGTCTCTGTACCATTCTTCTTGCTGTTGTGCTTTGCCCGCTCTGTGTCTCCGCTGTGTTTGTCCTCAGTTCCTGTCCAGCCCGCTCTGTGTCTCCGCTGTGTTTGTCCTTGTTTCCTACCCAGCCCGCTCTGTGTCTCCGCCGTGTCCGTTCAGTGCTCCAGTCCATTGTGTGTCTCCGCTTTACCTGCCCCTTCGCTAGTCCCGCGTCTGTTGGTATCCCTGTTCTTTAGTTCTTTCTTTTTGTCTTTTGCAGCCTCGTGGTTACCTTGTTCCTCTCCAGTGACCCCATATATATCTACATCCCTAGTCAGTTCCAGTTCCCTATTGCTAGTCCTCTGTCTCCCTCCTTTGTTTTGGTCGCCCCTTTGGCTCTAGCTGTTGTGTCTTCATTCCCCCTTGGACCTGCTCCTAACGCTCCCTGTATAGGGGGTGGTTACATCTGGTCCACTCGTCCTTGGGGGCTCTAGAGTCATGACCCAGAGGGTCCACTTTCGGATTCTTCTCCGGATCCCTACAATAGCTACGCCCATCGTGGGCGTTCTAAACTGAAAATGGCGTGAACATTTGTCTGGTGGGGAGGGTGCCTTGTGCCTAGGCACCATCCCCTTGTAAGTGGTGCCCGTCCAAGGTGGGTGCAATGAAAGAAGAAGAAATCCTGCCCCCTGCAATGGATTCCTGAAGAGCAGGAGGAGTCTCATGCTGAAGAGGAGGAGCAGCCGGTGCCGGCACTGCCCTGGCCCAGGCAGAGCCAGGGAGAAGAAATCGATGTGTCTGGCTAGATGGCACCATTACAGAAGGGAGAGGAGGACACTGAGAGTTATGGAGAGGCTGCATCGGAGCTGCTGGTGAGTGTTCCCTGACCCCAGAGTCACAGCCCTCGTATGTAGACGTCCGACCCCAGGAACCGCGACCTCCATCCCCAGCACGTATCTCTACCTCGGCTGGCTGGACATCCTGTGATCTCTCGCCGCAACATCGGGGGGGGGGTGAAGGGCCATTTCTATCCTCTTGGCAAGCAGTCTGGGTGGCAGGGAGGATGCCAGAGTCTGATGAAGCACGGGTGCCGAGCCCTGCAGATGATGAAAGGGACCGGAGGGGAAGTGGAACATCAGGTGTGAGTGGACATTCCTCTGGTAACCCTTTGATGATAAGTGGGGACAGTGACTGTAACTGCACCCCGGATCAGAAAGTTGTGCTATTTGCACCAGATGTGAAAAGTGGGACTGTTCCATGTCACTAAGGGCAAGAGCCCTGTAATGCTGTGGGGAACTGTTCTGAGTCCTGTGGGCAGGAGCCTAGAAGTCAGTGCAGTGAGAATGGCCGCAGTTAAAGAATTGTCTTGAACTGCTTTCCTCCAAGTTTCTTTGCGACTGTTGCGCCCCTTCTGCTGGATTGCAGGACTCGGACCTTATGAAGAGACAGTGCCCTATGGACTGTTGCTGAACTGTGTGTGACTGCTCTGGGGACTGTGATAAGATCTGTGAAATGTCCTTGTTTAACCTAAATTTTGTTTGCAGGAGGTAAACTGAGCAGCACACATGTTTTAAAGGGACCGTGGTCTGGAAATAGAAGGGAGGGAAAGCATACGCAGGATGACCTGATGAGTGAGCCAGGTCAGAAGAGAATGGACTGCATGCTACTAGTCGGTTGGAGCTGTAGTAATTTGACCATGTGAGCCATGAAGAAGAGTGTGGACATTCAAGGCAGTTAAAGGACTGGTCAGTGGACCTGGAGAGTCCTATGGAGAACTGTCTGTCTGTCCGTGTCTCAGGAAGTGGAGACTGGGGTCGAATGGACCCATATTGGTGTTTGGACAACCCGAGGGTCGTGTCGAGTTACGCCAGGATTGTGCTCACATGATGGTGAGCTGGTGAGAAAAGAACTAAACTGTTTGTTCCGTGTGGTACCAGTCCTGACCAAAGACAAGTCAAACGTGGTGGAGTGGAACAATGGACTCTAATGTGAAGAGTAATATTTGTTATAGTTTAAACATGTTTTGATAGAATGTGTTTACTTTTTTTTGCATTTCATGTGTATCAGTGCCGCATGGTCGGGGACGACCATGGTTTTAGGAGAGAGGTATGTAAGGGGGTGTGCAGGTGGCTGCTTTGGGCCCTGCATTCCTGTACATGCCTACCTAATGAGTCTGCAACGGATTGGAGCCCTGCCTGCTGTGAAGGATTCTGACCCACAGGTGGGTGAAATACGTGACACACATACAGCACACCACAAAATGGACATTCTGATATTTCTGTAGCGGAGCATTGGGGTGTGATGAGGAAGCAGCAGCAGACCCTCAGTGCATCTACCACCCTGACACCTGTTACACATCCAAGCACCTGTTTACATATAGGCCAAATATTGCTGCAAATCTGATCCAAAACACTGATGAACAACGGTCTGTGTTTTTATGTACAAGAAAAACCATGGATATCTGAATGAGGCTGAAGGTTGTAAATAGGCACTTACTTCTTTTGTGTTTATTTATACTAATTTTGCCTCACTGTGGTCTTCTCTTTTGGAAATTTCTATATATTCCAGCTGCACAGATAAGGCTTGCAAATCAGATGCTTATGTGTAGTACACCATGCTGGCTAACAGCCCATCGCCATATTATTTATTTTACTCACAGCATATAGCACCATTAATACCACAGTGGTTTAACCCCTTAGTGACAGAGCCAATTTGGTACTTAATGACCGAGCCAATTTTTACAATTCTGACCACTGTCACTTTATGAGGTTATAACTCTGGAACGCTTTATCGGATCCCGCTGATTCTGAGATTGTTTTTTCGGGACATATTGTACTTCAAGTTAGTGGTAACATTTCTTCGATATTACTTGCGATTATTTATGAAAAAAACGGAAATATGGCGAAAATTTTTAAAATTTTGCAATTTTCAAACTTTGTATTTTTATGCCCTTAAATCAGAGAGATATGTCACGAAAAATAGTTAATAAATAACATTTCCCACATGTCCACTTTACATCAGCACAATTTTGGAAACAAAATTTTTTTTTGTTAGGGAGTTATAAGGGTTAAAAGTTGACCAGCAATTTCTCATTTTTACAACACCATGTTTTTTTTAGGGACCACATCACCTTTGAAGTCATTTTGAGGGGTCTATATGATAGAAAATAACCAAGTGTGACACCATTCTAAAAACTGCACCCCTCAAGCTGCTCAAAACCACATTCAAGAAGTTTATTAACCCTTTACGTACTTCACAGGAACTGAAACAATGTGGAAGAAAAAAATGAACATTTAACTTTTTTTTGCAAACATTTTACTTCAGAACCATTGTTTTTAATTTTCACAAGTGTAAAAAGAGAAATTTAACCACAAATTTTATTGTGCAACTTTTCCTGAATACGCCAATACCCCATATGTGGAGGTAAACCACTGTTTGGGCGCACCGCAGAGCTTGGAAGTGAAGGAGCGCCGTTTGACTGTTTCAATGCAGAATTGGCTGGAATTGAGATCGGATGCCATGTCGCGTTTGGAGAGCCCCTAATGTGCCTAAACAGTGGAAACCCCCCACAAGTGACACCATTTTGGAAACTAGACCCCTTAAGGAACTTATCTAGATGTGTGGTGAGCACTTTGAACCCCCAAGTGCTTCACAGAAGTTAATAACGTAGAGCCGTGAAAATAAAAAATCGCATTTGTTTTCACAAAAATGATTTTTTCGCCCACAAATTCTTATTTTCACAAGGGTAACAGGAGAAATTACACCACAAAAGTTGTTGTGCAATTTCTCCTGAGTACGTCGATACCCCATATGTGGGGGTAAACCACTGTTTGGGTGCACCGCAGAGCTTGGAAGTGAAGGAGCACCGTTTGACTTTTTCAATGCAGAATTGGCTGGAATTGAGATTGGATGCCATGTCGTGTTTGGAGAGCCCCTGATGTGCCTAAACAGTGGAAACCCCCCACAATTGATACCATTTTGGAAAGTAGACCCCTTAAGGAACTTATCTAGATGTGTGGTGAGCACTTTGAACCCACAAGTGCTTCACAGAAGTTTATAACGTAGAGCCGTGAAAATAAAAAATCGCATTTTTTCTACAAAAATGATATTTTTGCCCCCAAATTTTTATTTTCACAAGGGTAACAGGAGAAATTAGACCACACAATTTGTTGTGCAATTTCTCCTGAGTACGTCGATACCCCATATGTGGGGGTAAACCACTGTTTGGGCGCACCGCAGAGCTTGGAAGAGAAGGAGTGTCGTTTTACTTTTTCAATGTAGAATTGGCTGGAATTGAGATCGGACGCCATGTCACGTTTGGAGAGCCCCTGATGTGCCTAAACAGTGGAAATTCCCCACAAATGACACCATTTTGGAAACTAGACCCCTTAAGGAACTTATCTAGATGTGTGGTGATCACTTTAAACCCCCAGGTGCTTCACAGAAGTTTATAACGTAGAGCCGTGAAAATAAAAAAAATCGCATTTTTTCTACAAAAATGATCTTTTTGCCTCCAAATTTTTATTTTACCAAGGGTAACAGGAGAAAATGGACCCCAGAAGTTGTTGTACAATTTGTCCTGAGTACGCCGACACCCCATATGTGGGGGTAAACCACTGTTTGGGCGCATGGCTGAGCTCGGAAGCAAAGGAGCGCCATTTGACTTTTCAATGCAAAATTGACTGGAATTGAGATCGGACGCCATGTCGCGTTTGGAGAGCCCCTGATGTGCCTAAACAGTAGAAACCCCCCAAAAGTGACCCCATTTTGGAAACTAGACCCCCCATGGAACTTATCTAGATGTGTAGTGAGAACTTTGAATGCCCAAGTGCATCACAGAAGTTTATAATGCAGAATCGTGAAAATAAAAAATATTTTTTTTTTAACAAAAAAGATTTTTTAGCCCCCAAGTTTTTATTTTCACAAGGGTAACAAGAGAAATTGGACCTCAAAAGTTGTTGTCCAATTTGTCCTAAGTACGCTGGTACCCCATATGTGGGGGTAAACCACTGTTTGGGCGCATGGCTGAGCTCGGAAGGGAAGGAGCGCCGTTTTGGAATGCAGACTTTGATAGAATTGTCTGCTGGCGTTATGTTGCGTTTGCAGACCCCTAATGTACCTAAACAGTAGAAACCCCCAATAAGTGACCCTATTTTGGAAAAAAGACCCCCCAAGGAACTTATCTAGATATGTGGTGAGAACTTTGAATGCCCAAGTGCTTCACAGAAGTTTATAATGCAGAGTAGTGAAAATAAAAAATATATTTTTTTCCCACAAAAAAGATTTTTTAGCCCCCAAATTTTTATTTTCACAAGGGTAACAAGAGAAATTGGACCCCAAAAGTTGTTGTCCAATTTGTCCTGAGTATGCTGGTACCCAAAATGTGGGGGTAAACCACTGTTTGGGCGCACGGCAGAGCTCGGAAGGGAAGGAGCGCTATTTTGGAATGCAGGCTTTGATAGAATGGTCTGCGGGCGTTATGTTGCGTTTGCAGAGCCACTGATGTACCTAAACAGTAGAAACCCCCCACAATTGACCCCATTTTGGAAACTAGACCCCCAAGGAACTTATCTAGATATGTGGTGAGAACTTTGAATGCCTAAGTGCTTCACAGAAGTTTATAATGCAGAGTAGTGAAAATAGAAAATATTTTTTTTTTCCACAAAAAAGATTTTTTAGCCCCCAAGTTTTTATTTTCACAAGGGTAACAAGAGAAATTGGACACCAATATTTGGTCTCCAATTTGTCCTGAGTATGCTGGTACCCCATATGTGGGGGTAAACCACTGTTTGGGCACACGGCAGAGCTCGGAAGAGAAGGAGCGCCATTTTGGAATTCAGACTTTGATAGAATTGTCTGTGGGTGTTATGTTGCGTTTGCAGAGCCCCTGATGTACCTAAACAGTAGAAACCCCCCCACAAGTGACCAAATTTTGGAAACTAGACCCTCTAAGGAACTTATCTAGATATGTGGTGAGAACTTTGAATGCTCAAGTGCTTCACAGAAGTTTATAATGCAGAGTAGTGAAAATAAAAAAATATTTTTTTTCCCACAAAAAAGATTTTTAGCCCCCAAGTTTTTATTTTCACAAGGGTAACAGGAGAAATTGGACCCCAAAAGTTGTTGTCCAATTTATCCCGAGTACGCTGATGCCCCATATGTGGGGGTAAACCACTGTTTGGGCGCACGGCAGAGCTCAGAAGGGAGGGAGCACCATTTGACTTTTTTAGCGCAAAATTGTCTGTCGTGTTTGGAGACCCCCTGATGTACCTAAACAGTGGAAACCCCCCAATTCTAACTCCAACCCTAACTCCAACACACCCCTATCCCTAATCTCAACCCGATCCATAATCCTAATCACAACCCAAACCCCAAAACAGCCCTAATCTCAACTCTAACCATAACCCTAATCAAAACCCTAAATCCAACAAACCCCTAACCCTAATCTCAACCCTAAACTCAAACCTAACCCTAATCCCAATACACCCCTAACCCTAATCCCAACCCTAACCTTAACCCTAATCCCAACCCTAACCCTAATCCCAACCCTAATCCCAAACGTAACCCTAATCCCAACCGTAACCCTAATACCAACCCTAATCCAAACCCTAACCCTAATCCCAACTCTATCCCTAACTTTAGCCCCAACCCTAACCCTAATTTTAGCCCCAACCCTAGCCCTAACCCTAACTTTAGCCCCAATCCTAACCCTAAATTTAACCCTAACCCTAGCCCTAACTTTAGCCCCAACCCTAACCCTAAGGCTACTTTCACACTTGCGTCGTGTGGCATCCGTCACAATCCGTCGTTTTGGACAAAAAACGGATCCTGCAAATGAGCCCACAGGATGCCTTTTTTGCCCATAGACTTGTATTACCGACGGATGGCCACACGTCGCGTCCATCGTGCACTGGATCCGTTGTGTTTTGGCGGACCGTCGTCACAAAAAAAGTTCAATGTAACTTTTTTTTGTACGTCGCGTCCGCTATTTCCGCGCATGCGTGGCCGTATCTCTGCCCCCTCCTCCCCAAGACATAGACTGGGCAGCGGATGCGTTGAAAAACTGCATCCACAGCCCACGTTGTGCACAATTTTCACAACGTGCGTCGGTACGTCGGGCTCACGCATTGCGACCGCCCCGTACCGACGCAAGTGTGAAAGAAGCTTAAGGCTACTTTCACACTAGCGTCGTACTCGGCCCATCGCAGTGTGTCGGGCCGACGTACCGACGCTAGCGTTGTAAGCGCCGCACAACGGGTGGAGAGGATGCTGTTTTTTCAACGCATCCGCTGCCCTATCGTGAGGTGCGGGGAGGCGGGGGCGGAGTTGCGGCCACGCATGCGCGGTCAGAAATGGCGGACACGTCGCACAAAAAAGTTACATGTAGCGTTTTTTGTGCCGACGGTCCGCCAAAGCACGACGCATCTGTCGCACGATGGATGCGACGTGTGGCAATCCGTCGCAATGTGTCGCTAATGCAAGTCAATGGAGAAAAAAACGCATCCTGCAAGCACTTTTGCAGGATGCGTTTTTTCTCAAACGACGCATTGCGACGGAAGCCAAAAAACGCTAGTGTGAAAGTAGCCTAACCCTAACCCTAGCCCTAACCCTAAATTTAGCCCCAACCCTAGCCCTAACCCTAGCCCTAACCCTAGCCCTAACCCTAACCCTAACCCTAGCCCTAACCCTAGCCCTAACCCTAATTTTAGCCCCAACTCGTCTCTCCTGCCGGCCGGCAGATGGCAGCAGATGGCGGGCGCACTGCGCATGCGCCCGCCATTTTCTTTGCAGAGGAAGAAGCCGGCCGGCAAGAGGAGACGCAGGAGGACCCGGGGACACCGGGTGAGTATGATAGGGTCCCCGAATCCCCCTATTTCTCTGTCCTCTGATGTGCGATCACATCAGAGGACAGAGAATTACAGATCGCTTTTTTTTTTTTTTTTGCGGTCGCCGGTAAACAGTTAATTACCGGCGATCGCAAAACAGGGGTCGGTAAAAACCGACCCCGATCATGTTCTTTGGGGTCTCGGCTGCCGGGGGACCCCAAAGATCTTCTGGCTGCCGGGCGGCGGCCGCACTGCGCATGCGCCCGCCATTTTTTCCCGGAAAAAAGATGGTGGCGCCCATCGGGAGCCACGAGGAGCACCGGGGGAGATAGGTGAGTATTGGGGGGCCATTGGGGGCCATCGGGGACACTATTTCTCTGTCCTCTGATGTGCGATCACATCGGAGGACAGAGAAATTAAATGGCAAATCGCGTTTTTTTTTTTTTTTGTTGCGACCGCCGGTAAACGGTTAATTACCGGCGATCGCAACTCGGGGGTCGGTAAACACCCCCCGAATCATGTTCTCTGGGGTCTCGGCTACCCTTGGCAACCGAGACCCCAGAGAAAATCCGACTCTGGGGGGCGCTATTCACTTTTTCCACAGCGCCGTTAATTAACGGCGCCGTGGTTTAAGTGACCTTAGTGGCCGCCGTTAAAAGGCGTATCGGCGGTCGTTAAGGGGTTAAAGATATTATCATCACTGTCCCCATTGGGGCTCACAATCTAATTTCCATATCAGAATGTCTCCTAACATTCTAGGACAGCTTTCTGTCAGGCCTGTTTCACACGTCAGTGGCTCCGGTACGTTTGGTGACAGTTTTCTCACGTACCGGAGACACTGACTCACGTAGACACATTAAAATAAATGTGTCTCTACACATGTCAGCGTGTTTTCACGGACCATGTGTCCGTTTGAAAAACACAGAGACATGTCAGTGTTCGTGGGAGAACACGGATCACACGGACCCATTAAAGTCAATGGGTGCGTGTCAACACGTACTGCACACGGATGCCGTCCATGTGCTGTCCGTGTGCCTATTGAGGACCACACAGACCGTGCAGGAGACAGCGCTAGAGTTGAGCGCTATCCCCAGCGTGTGGTGCTGAAGCCGGCATTAATTCCTTCTCCCCAGCAGTGTTCGCTGGAGAGAAGGAATGAAAAATCAATGTTTTTTGCTTTTTGTGTGTTTAAAATAAAGTTCCTGGTCACCTCCCGCCTCCCACCCCCTGTGCGCCTGCCCGCTTGCACTAAAATACTCACCCAGCTCCCGCGATGCTTCCTCTCAGCGCCGCAGCTTGTCCTGTGTGAGCGGTCATGTGGTGGTGCTCATTACAGTGATGAATATGCGGCTCCACCCCTATGGGAGGTGGAGCCGCATATTCATCACTGTAATGAACGGCACCACGTGACCACTCACACAGGATAAGCTGCCGGCTCTGACAGGAGACATCGCGGGAGCTGGGTGAGTATTTTAATGCCAGCCGGCGGGCGCACAGGGGGTGGGAGGCGGGTTTTGTGACCAGGAACTTTATTTTAAACACAAAAAAACATTGATTTTTCATTCCTTCTCTCCAGCGAACACTGCTGGGGAGAAGGAATGAATGTCGGCTTCAGCACCACACTCTGGGGACAGCGCTTAACTCTAGCGCTGTCTCCTGCATGGTCTGTGTGGTCCTCAGTGGGCACACGGGCGGCACACGGCTGCCGCATGTGTGCCACACTGATGTGCCACGTGAGCACACGGACACACGGACACGGATAACTCCGGTACCGATTTTTCCGGTACCGGAATTATCTGGACGTGTGAGACTGGCCTCAGTGTAACAAGGTGACAGACATTTTAATTCTACAATGTTTGTCTCCCTAGACAAAACAATTGTGATTTATGCTGTGCTTGCTACCAAATAAATTTAGATGTTTTGAACATTTTCTTTTTCTTCATCTTTTACATATCATTAACATGTCTTTCAATCCTGTGATTTCCATAATTATATGACTTTTCCCTCTTGGTGTTGCAATTTAAATGTTTTATCAATGAATAAAATTATATTTTTGACCTTTTTTATTCTTGTATTTTTTAATACAAGAATAAAAAAGGTCAAAAATATAATTTTATTCATTGATAAAACATTTAAATTGCAACACCTAGAGTGAAAAGTCATGTAATTATGGAAATCACTTACAATGCATGGTTGTAAAGATATTTATGTTTTATCAAAAGTAAATAATTCCCCCCTTTACTCTTCTAGGGCAGTAAAAGTGCTGGCTGGGGGTCAATCTAATTTTTGCCAGGTTTTTGCTACCTAATCTGAAAGCAGCATAATGCAGTGTCAGAGACCCTGATTCTAATGATATGTCACTTACTGGGCTGCTTATGTAGTTTTTTAAAATCAGTTTTATCAGCAGGAAATTATCCTTCTTTCATGTAGTCTAAACACAAATCGATTTGCTCATCTCTAATATATAATATATTCCAAATTTATTTTTGCCAGCATGGGATCCAAAAAATGTAGAGCATCTTACAAAATGTTAACTTTTTATTCCAAACTTGTGAATCCTGTAACAGCATACATTTTTCTCTGACCAGAATATAAAGATAGAGACCCTGATTCCAGGAATGTGTCACTCATTTGTCTGCATGTTTAGCTTTGATAAAATCAGTTTTATACAGGACGTTATTTCTAGACTAAACTAGTAAACCTACTGCCATATATTCCTCCAAATTCATGTGCTCTGTATAACCCCGCACCCACTACTAATTGGCAGCTTTCTGCCTATGCACAGTGTAAACAGAAAGCTATCAATCAGTGGTGTGTGTGATTATAAAGAGTTCAGCATTGAGAGAACTACAAGATGTGCAGCAGATTAAACCGTTTTTATCAAAACAATGCAAGCATTAAGTAGGTAACACATAGCTGGAATCAGGTTCTCTGTCCTTACATCATGCTACTCTCAGATAGGGTAGTGAAAACCTGGTGATGCAGTCTCTTTAATGAAAACTTGGCTATGATTCTGTGCAAATTATTACTACTTGCATCAGACATGTTTCCTATTAGCTAGGATAGGACTTACACATAAAAGCTGCCAGGTGTGCAACAGTTCCATTAGGTCTCGGCATTGACTAGGCCACTCCAAAACATTTACTTGTTTCCCCTTCATGGCCGGCGTTAGGGGCAGGCAGACCAGGCAGCTGCCTAGGGCCCCTGCTCCTCCAGAGGCCCTCAGCCAGTAACGTGCCGCTAATAGTGACACACCACGTGGCCGCTACGGAGCCAATGAGTAAGAGGGGCCCTGCTCTGTCTACCTCCAGCATCGCGCATTATCAGCATCATAGATGCCGATTCAATTGAAAGCAGTGATGGAGGAGAGAGCGTCAGATGACGCTCCCTCTCCCATCATTCCCCCTCTGCCTCTGACCCAGCATGTGCCAGCAGCTGATGTAGCAGCGGGAGAACGAGGAGGAGAGGTAAGGTGTGCGTGTGTGGCTGCTATGTGTGTGGGGGCTGCACTATACTGTGTGTACTGTGTGGGGCTACACTCTACTGTGTGTGGGGGCTGCTCTATACCATGTGTGAGGGCTGCACTATACTGTGTGTGTGTGTGGGAGCTGCACTATACTGTGTTTGTGGCTCCATCGGTGTGGGGGGCTGCATTATACTGTGTGTGTGGGGAGGGGGATTGCACTATACTGTGTGTGCGGGCTGCCCTATACTGTGTGTGGGGGCTGCATTATGTTGTGTGTGGGGAGCTGCCTCATAGTGTGTGTGTGGGCGGCTGCATTATACTAGGTGTGGGGGAGCTGCATTATACTGTGTGTGGGGGGCTGCATTATACTGTGTGTGGAACTGCATTATACTCTAGGGGGACTTCATTATACTCTGATGGGGATGCACTATACTGTGTGTGTGTGGGGCAGCATTTTTCTCTATGACGTGGCTGCATTACACTATGAGGGAGGGCTGGATTATACTCTATTAGGGAGGGCTGGATTATACTCTATGAGGGGGCTGCAGTATATTCTGAGTGGGATGCATTATACTCTGAGGGGGCTGCATTATACTGTGTGTGGTTCTGCATTATACTCTATGAGGCGGCTGCATTATACTCTATAAGCGGGGTTGATTAAACTTATGAGGGGAGCTGCAGTATACTCTGAGGGGGCTGCTTTATACTCTTGAGGGGCTACATTATACTGTGTGTGTGTGCAGGGCTGCATTATACTCTGAAGGGGCTGCATTATACTCTGAGGAGGGCTGCTTTATACTGTTATCAAGGACCATGGTCAGTGCATTGTAATATATGGGACCTGCATTATACTGTATCGAGGACTATCTGTACCCATCATTCTTCAGCCGGTGTAAAGAGGTCAGGAAACAAGCATCGAATGACTTCAATATTGTCGATCATGCTCGTTTAATGGCCTGAACTCAGCGCATGTAAATACAGAAATGTTTCTGTGTGATGGTACAATATGTGAGCATTTGGGGCCCCACTTTAAACTGTTTTCCAGGGCCTCACTTTGTCTAAAACCAGCCCTGTTCCCCTTAAACCACTCAAGTGTTGCTGTAGCAGAATGTTTTGGGTCATCGTCTTCTTAAAAGGTGAACCTCCGTCCCAGTATCAAATCACTGACAAACTAAAACAGATTTTGCTCAAGAACATCCCTGTATTTCACACCATCCATCTTCACCTCAACTAGGACCAATTTCCCTGTCCCTGCTTACGAAAAAGATCCCCACAGCATGATGCTGCCACCACCTTGGTTCACTGTGGGTATGATGTTCTTGGGGAGATGAGCTTTGTTGGTTTGTTGCCAGACATAGAGTTAACTGTGGAGGCCAAAATGTTCAATTTAGGTCTCATCTGACCACAGCACCTTCCTCCATACATTTGGGGAGTCTCACAGTCTCCCACATGTCTGTGGCAAACTCAAAACTAGTCTTACAATTTTTGTGTGTAAGCAATGGCTTCTGCCCACTCTTCCATAAAGGCGTGCACGGCTTATTATGGTCGTATGGACAGATACTCCAGTCTCTGCTTGGAACCTCTGCAGCCACTTCAGTGCTACCTTTGGTCTCTGTGCTGCTTAATTATTGCCCTCCTTACTGGGGCTCCGAGATTTGGTGGGTGGCCCTATTTTGGCAGGTTTCTTGTGGTACCATGTTCTTTGCATTTGATGAAAATCGGTTATTTTTTTTATAAACCCAAACCTGACTTCTATCTCTCAACAACTTTGTCCCTGATTTGCTTGGAGATCCCCTTGATCTTCATGGCAGTGTTTGGTTAGTGGTACCTTTTGCTTAACCCCTTTACCCCGAAAGGGTGGTTTGCACGTTAATGACCAGGCCAATTTTTACAATTTTGACCACTGTCCCTTTATGAGATTATAACTCTGGAACGCTTCAACGAATCCCCGTGATTCTGACACTGTTTTCTTGTGACATATTGTACTTCATGATATTGGTAACATTTCTTTGATAATACCTGCGTTTATTTGTGAAAAAAACGGAAATTTGGCAAAAAATTTGAAAATTTTGCAATTTTCCAACTTTGAATTTTTATGCAATTAAATCACAGAGATATGTCACACAAAATACTTAATAAGCAACATTTCCCACATGTCTACTTTACATCAGCACATTTTTGGAACCAAAATTTTTTTTTTACGTTAGGGAGTTATAAGGGTTAAAAGTTTACCAGCAATTTCTCATTTTTACAACACCATTTTTTTTTAGGGACCACATATCATTTGAAGTCATTTTGAGGGGTCTATATGATAGAAAATAACCAAGTGTGACACCATTCTAAAAACTGCACCCCTCAAGGTGCTCAAAACCACATTCAAGAAGTTTATTAACCCTTCAGGTGTTTCACAGGAATTTTTGGAATGTTTAAATAAAAATGAACATTTAACTTTTTTTCACAAAAAAAAATATTTATTCAGCTCCAATTTATTTTATTTTACCAAGGGTAGCAGGAGAAAATGGACCCGAAAAGTTGTTGTACAATTTGTCCTGAGTACGCCGATACCCCATATGTGGGGGTAAACCACTGTTTGGGCGCATCGCAGAGCTCGGAAGCGAAGGAGCGCCATTTGACTTTTCAATGCAAAATTGACTGGAATTGAGATGGGACGCCATGTTGTGTTTGGAGAGCCCCTGATGTGCCTAAATATTGAAACCCCCCCACAAGTGACACCATTTTGGAAAGTAGACCCCCTAACGAACTCATCTAGATGTGTTGTGTGAGCTTTGAACCCCCAAGTGTTTGACTACAGTTTATAACGCAGAGCCGTGAAAATAAAAATTCTCTTTTTTTTCCACAAAAATTATTTTTTAGCCCCCAGTTTTGTATTTTTACAAGGGTAACAGTTGAAATTGAACCCTAAAAGTTGTTGTCCAATTTGTCCTGAGTACGCTGATACCCCATATGTGGGGGGAACCACCGTTTGAGAACATGGCAGAGCACGGAAGGGAAGGAGCGTCATTTGGAATGCAGACTTAGATGGATTGGTCTGCAGGTGTCACATTGCGTTTGCAGAGCCCCTAATGTACCTAAACAGTAGAAACCCCCCACAAGTGAGCCCATATTGGAAACTAGACCCCCAAAGGAACTTATCTCGATGTGTTGTGAGAACTTTGAACCCCCAAGTGTTTCACTAAAGTTTATAACGCAGAGCCGTGAAAATAAAAATTATTTTGTTTTCACAAAAATTATATTTTAGCCTCCAGTTTTGTATTTTTCCAAGGGTAACAGTTGTAATTGGACCACAAAAGTTGTTGTCCAATTTGTCCTGAGTACGCTGATTCCCCATATGTGGGGGGAACCAGTGTTTGAGCGCATGGCAGAGCTCGGAAGGGAAGGAGCGTCATTTGGAATGCAGACTTAGATGGATTGGTCTGCAGGTGTCACATTGCATTTGTAGAGCCCCTAATGTACCTAAACAGTAGAAACCCCCCACAAGTGACCCCATATTGGAAACTAGACCCCCAAAGGAACTTATCTAGATGTGTTGTGAGGTCTTTGAACCCCCAAGTGTCTCACTACAGTTTATAACGCAGAGCCGTGAAAATAAGAAATCCTTTTTTTTCCACAAAAATTATTTTTTAGCCCCCAGTTTTGTATTTTCCCAAGGGTAACAGGAGAAATTGGACCCCAAAGGTTGTTGTAAAATTTGTCCTGAGTACGCTGATACCCCAAATGTTGGGGTAAACCCCTGTTTGGGCGCATGGGAGAGCTCGGAAGGGAAGGAGCACTGTTTTACTTTTTCAACGCAGAATTAGCTGGAATTAAGATCGGACGCAATGTCGCGTTTGGAGAGCCCCTGATGTGCCTAAACAGTGGAAACCCCCCAATTATAACTGAAACCCTAATCCAAACACATCCCTAACCCTAATCCCAACGGTAACCCTAACCACACCCCTAACCCTGACACACCCCTAACCCTAATCCCAACCATATTCCCAACCGTAAATGTAATCCAAACCCTAACTTTAGCCCCAACCCTAACCCTAACTTTAGCCCCAACCCTAACTGTAGCCTTAACACTAGCCCTAACCCTAGCCCTAACCCTAACACTAGCCCTATCCCTAACCCTAGCCCTAAACCAAACCCTAGCCCCACCCTAGCCCTAACCCTAGCCCTATCCCTAACCCTAACCCTAGCCCTAACCTTAACCCTAGCCCTAACCCTAGCCCTAACTCTAGCCCTAACCCTAGACCTAACCCTAGCCCTAACCCTAGCCCTAACCCTAGCCCTAACCCTAACCCTAGCCCTAACTCTAGCCCTAACCCTAACCCTAACGGGAAAATAGAAATAAATACATTTTTTTAATTTTTCCCTAACTAAGGGGGTGATGAAGGGGGGTTTGATTTACTTTTATAGCTGTTTTTTTAGCGGATTTTTATGATTGGCAGCCGTCACACATTAAAAGACGCTTTTTATTGCAAAAAATATTTTTTGCATTACCACATTTTGAGAGCTATAATTTTTCCATATTTTGGTCCACAGAGTCATGTGGGGTCTTGTTTTTTGCGGGACGAGTTGACGTTTTTATTGGTAACATTTTTGGGCACGTGACATTTTTTGATCGCTTTTTATTCTGATTTTTGTGAGTCAGAATGACCAAAAACCAGCTATTCATGAAATTCTTTTGGGGGAGGCATTTATATCGTTCCGCTTTTGGTAAAATTGATAAAGCAGTTTTATTATTCGGGTCAGTACGATTACAGCGATACCTCATTTATATCATTTTTTTATGTTTTGGTGCTTTTATACGATAAAAACTATTTTATAGAAAAAATAATTATTTTTGCATCGCTTTATTCTGAGGACTATAACTTTTTTATTTTTTCTTTGATTATGCTGTATGGAGGCTCGTTTTTTGCGGGACAAAATGATGTTTTCAGCGGTACCATGGTTATCAATATCCGTCTTTTTGATCACATGTTATTCCACTTTTTGTTTGGCGGTATGATAATAAAGCGTTGTTTTTGCCTGTTTTTTTTTTTTTTTTTTTTTTTACGGTGTTCACTGAAGGGGTTAACTAGTGAGACAGTTTTATAGGTCAGGTCGTTATGGACACGGCGATACTAAATATGTGTACTTTTATTGTTTTTTTTAATTTAGATAAATAAATGTATTTATAGGAACAATATATATATTGTTCTAATTATATATATCTAATATATAAAGCTGAATGTGTGTATGTATGTATGTATGTATGTGTGTATGTCCGGGATTGGCATCTGAACCGTCGCAGCTACAGCCGCAAAATTTTGCACAGTCACACGTCTGGACCCCGAGAGCGTCATAGGCTATGTTGTGAGGTGAAATTTTAACCCCGCGCTTTCCAATTCACCAAACAATTTTGCCCCTATCTACATAATGGGGAAAAAGTGAAAGGAAAAGTGTTGGAGGCGTCGCAGCTACAGGCACAAAATTTTGCACAGTCACACGTCTGGACCCCGAGAGCGTCAAGGCTATGTTGTGAGGTGAAATTTTAACCCCGCGCTTTCCAATTCACCAAACAATTTTGCCCCTATCTACATAATGGGGAAAAAATGAAAGGAAAAGTGTTGGAGGCAAATTAACAGCTGCCAGATGTGAACAAGGGGGACTTAAAGAATGAGAGCGATGGCGCCAAAGAGTATATACTGTACAGTTGCTAAGGTGGGGCCCCGACATGGGATAATCACCACACCACCACGGGGATATGAACACACACACAAAATGCGCCACACACTACCACGTGCTCGAACACATATACCACCCTCAGCGCACATTTCACCACACATACACCAACCTCGCCACATAAAAGTCGAAACACAAAAGTCGAAACACAAAAGTCGCCGATCAAAACTCGCCACGCACAAAACTCTCCACATGCAAAACTCGCCACACGTGCAAAACTCACCTCATGGAAAACTCGCCACACGCAAAACTTGCATACGCGGAAAAATTGCCACATGCACAAAAGTTGCAACACATGCTAAAGTTGCCTCACACAAAACTTGCACATACTCAAAAGGCACCACACATAAAACTCGCCACGTGCAAAACTCGCCATGCGCAAAACTTGCTGCACACAACTTGCTACATTAACCTGTCACATGCAACTCGACACACAAAAAGTTGCTACATGCATGTCGTCACACAAAACTCATCTCACAAAAGTCGCTACATGCATGTCGCCACACGCAACTCAACACACACAACTTGACACACGAAACTCGCCCTAAAACACACACAAGTCTGGTATTATCCTTCAAAAATAAAAACTGATTAATAAGCAGACAAACTACAAGAGCAACAAATGTACCATATAGGAATCCGGCAGCTGTCAGTCACATGACCAGTCTATTATGTGTATGTGTGAGCTAATATATACTGCCAGGGGGTGGGCTTACTGTTGGCTGGGGATTTATCAGGCTGCCAATTTAGCTTACAAATACTGAGGTAAAAATACTGACCAAATAACGTGTGAACGAGGTCTAATACAGGAGGAGATGACATACAGATATATACTATATACAGGAGGAGATGACACACAGGTATATACTATTTACAGGGGAGATGACACACATGTATATACTATATACAGGAGGAGATGACACAGATATATACTATATACAGGAGAGATGACACACAGGTATATACTATATAGAGGAGGAGATGACATACAGGTACATACTACATACAGCAGGAGATGACATACAGGTATATACTATATACAGGAGCAGATTACCTACAGGTATATAGTATATACAGTAGGAGATGACATACAGGTATATGCTATGTATAGGAGAAAATTACATACAGGTATATACTATATACAGGAGGAGATGACACACAGATATATACTATATATAGGTGAGATGACACACAGGTATATCTAATATATAAAGCTGAATGTGTGTATGTGTGTATGTATGTGTGTATGTCCGGGATTGGCATCTGCACCGTCGCAGCTACAGCCACAAAATTTTGCACAGTCACACGTCTGGACCCTGAGAGCGTCATAGGCTATGTTGTGAGGTGAAATTTTAACCCTGCGCATTCCAATTCACCAAACAATTTTGCCCCTATCTACATAATGGGGAAAAAGTGAAGGGAAAAGTGTTGGAGGAAAATTGACAGCTGCCAGATGTGAACAATGGGGACTTAAAGAATGAGAGCGATGGCGCCAAAGAGTATATACCGTACAGTTGCTAAGGTGGGGCCCCGACATGGGATACTCACCACACACGGGGATATGAACACAAACACAAAATGCGCCACACACTACCACGTGCTTGAACACATATACGACCCTCAGCGCACATTTCACCACACATACACCAACCTTGCCACATAAAAGTCGAAACACAAAAGTCACCACTCAAAACTCACCACGCGCAAAACTCGCTACATGCAAAACTCTCCATATGCAAAACTAGGCTCACGCAAAACTCGCCACACGTGCAAAACTCACCTCATGGAAAACTCACCTCATGCAAAATTTGCACACACAGAAAAATTGCCACATGTACAAAAGTTGCACCACATGCAAAAGTTGCCTCACACAAAACTTGCACATACTCAAAACGCACCACACATAAAACTCGCCACGCGCAAAACTCGCCATGCACAAATCTTGCTGCACACAACTTGCTACACTAACCTGTCACATGCAACTCGACACACAAAATGTTGCTACACGCATGTCGCCACACAAAACTCATCTCACAAAAGTCGCTACATGCATGTCGCCACACGCAACTCAACACACACAACTTGACACACGAAACTCGCCCTAAAACACACACAAGTCTGGTATTGTCCTTCAAAAATAAAAATCTGATTAATAAGCAGACAAACTACAAGAGCAACAAATGTACCATATAGGAATCCGGCAGCTGTCAGTCACATGACCAGTCTATTATGTGTATGTGTGAGCTAATATATACTGCCAGGGGGGAGGGCTTACTGTTGGCTGGGGATTTATCAGGCTGCCAATAGCAACCAATCACAGCTCAGCTTCTATTTTGCTACAGTTAATTAATCTGAGCTCTGATTGGTTAATATAGGCAACAGAGACATTCTCAGTATAACAAAGCTAATATATGTTGTGAAATTCTTCTATTAGCTTCGTTTTTGCCTTTTAATAATTACATTTCTATCTATTTGTTTTGTGGTTTTTGTGTGCAGAATACATTTTTGTTATCACATTCTATTTTGCTAACAGCAGTCATTAACCCGGGCGAAGCCAGGTAGTACAGCTAGTATATATATATATATAGGAATTTTTTTTAATTTTTTTACACATGTGAATATTTTTTTTTTTACACTATAACATTGCACCGGGGGGCATCATGTTCTAGTGTAAGATTGCTGATCTGACACTTTGCTGTGCACTGTGTCAGATCGGCGATCTGACGTGCACTCCTGGAGGCTTCCCGATGCCTGCTCTGAGCAGGAGCTGTGAAGCCACCTCCCTGCAGGACCCGGATGCAGCCCCGTGGCCATTTTGGATTTGGGCCTGCTGCAGGGAGGAGGAGGTAAGAGACCCTCGGAGCAACGCGATCACATCGCGTTGCTTCGGGGGTCTCAGGGAAACCCTAAGGGAGCCCCCTCCCTGCGCGATGCTTCCCTATACCGCCGAAACACTGTGATCATCTTTGATCGCAGTGTGCCGAAGGTTAATGTGCCGGGGGCGGTCAGTGACCGCTCCTGGCACATAGTGCCGAATGTCAGCTGCGATAGTCAGCTGACACCCGGCCGCGATCGGCCGCGCTCCCCCCGTGAGCGCGGCCGATCGTATATGACGTACTATCCTGTCGGTGGTCATACGGGCGCACCCCACCTAGACGGGATAGTACGTCTAATGTCAGAAAGGGGTTAATAGTGTAGCAGCCTCTGTGGCCTTTCAGTAAAGGTGTGCATATACTGACAGTGTGACACTTAGATTGCTTCATAGCAAAAGGGGTGAATACATATGCATATGCCAATTTTCAGTTATTTGATCCCATAAATGTAATTTATGACTATATGTTTCTCATTTCACTTCACCAATTTAGACAATTTAGTGCTGATACATCACACACAAATCGGATTACAAAAATATTTAAACACAGGTTGTAATTAGTGATGAGAGAGTATACTCGTTTGTTAGTGCTCGGAGGTTTAGTTTTGTCGCCTCAGCTGCATGATTTACGGCTGCTAGCCAGGCTGAATACATTTGGGGGTTGCCTGTTTGTTAGGAAATTCCCACATGTATTCAGCGTGTCCAGCAGCTGTAAATCATGCAGCTGAGAGCCGAAAGCGAAATCTCCAAGCATGCCAAAAACAATGCTATTCGCTCATCACTAAATACTTAGTGAATACTTTTGCAAAAATGTATGTTATTCTGCTACTTATTAAAGGGACGATCAGTAGGAGTAGCCCTTCTCTAAGCCATCTACTTGGGTATGTAGGTCGTAGGAAGCTGAATAAAATGATAACTTAATATCTGCGATCCGCTGTCTTGGTCGAGAGAAAGAATTCCATGTTTTTCTTAATATATAAATGAGCTGTTAAGATCTTTGGACACTTATCTTCATGACAATCTGACTACAGACCTTATTTTAAATAAAAGGAGGCATTACCAGTGTGAGATATGTAAATCAGGTAAAAAGGCTGTCAGTCTTTATACGTGGTGAGACATGTAATGACTGACAGTCTGCTCTCCTAATCTACATGTCACACACTGGTAACTCCCCCTTTCATTTAAAATAAGCTCTTAACAGCTCATTTTCATATAAAAAAAATGTGGATAACTCTGGAATAAGACATCGGATGGCCGATATCAAGGTATCATTTTATTCAGCTTCCTGTGACCTGTAAGATCATATACTGTAGACAGCTTTGGAGGGTTGCTCCTACTGACAGATCCTCTTTTAATTTTAGCAAAGCACAGTCATATCTGAACTAAGAGCAGAGATATTGAAAGGTCTCTATAAATTATCTGGATTTTTGTACGTACGTTGGACCCAGCTCCCACTCACAGGACTGAAATAATTAGGATACAATCCATGAGGCTTCTCCATTTTCTTCAGTATTCTTCGGATGGTGTTCACCTACAGGGAATAAATTACCAATGTTTAATAATAAATGGTTAACTTCATGTTGGAAGTAGGCAATAACAGTATCTTCCGCAATCACTTGAATTCATGTTGCTGCAGAAGAAGGTTACGATTCTAGGACACATTTCTTTAGGCAAAATATGAAATTGTGACAGCTTTTACCTTCTCAATAAACACTGAGTCTCCAGACAATTCACTCAGCTTCAAAAACTCCAAGTGCAAGGTTCCAAATTCCGCTAATATGCTGCTCCCAGCGGACGCCCATCCCCAGCTCCAGTTTAAACCACTAAAAAAAGTTTTGAAATATGTTTGTTAGTTACAGTAACATGACAGTAATGTATCAGAAAATACAAACAGCTGAGAAGAAAACGCCATTAACCCCTTGGCATCACAGCCCCTCTTGGCGTTTATGACAAACCTCTTTTTTTTTTCACTTTTCTATTATCACGTTCCAGAAGCCATAACATTTTAATGGTTTTAGCGACAGTCATATGAGGGCTTGTTTTTTTTTTTTTTTTCGGGACGAGTTGTATTTACCAAAATTTTATCAACTCTTTATGAGATGAAACATGACTGAAACAACAATTCTGCCTCTGTATTTTGCATTTTGCATACATTTTACACTATTTCTCCAGCCAGCTGCACAAATAAGGCATTAACTTTATTCTGTGTCAGTACGAATAAGGTGAATACCAAATAAATATAGTTTTATTTATGATTTATTACTTTTATACTATTAATACACTCTGACAAATATTATTTGTCATATCTGAGAACTATAAGGTTCACAATTGACCATTAGCAGACCTGTATGAAGACTTAGTTCTTATGTGACAAGCTGTAATTTTCAATTGTTATTTTGTACTATATGTGACTTTTTGATCACTTTTATTAAACTCTTTCAAAGGAAAAAAAAAGAACAAAAAAAATGTCCATATTTTCTTTATCTTTTCTATACAGGTTTTTTATTATTGTCATGTTTCCTTGTTTTCTTTATTCTGTAGGTTGATATGAACCCGTCAATAGCAAATTTATATATCTTTTTTTCAGGTTTTGCAACTTTTGCACAAGAAAGGACTTTAAAGGTTTGCTGACGCTAGTGCATATATCAGACAAGTGCGTTTTTTTGTTCTACAGCCTGCACTATATTCCAGAGTAGCTTTTATAGCTCTGCTGGCTGGAAACTTATTTAAAGGAAAGCTATCATCAGAGAATGACCTATTGTTTAAGTCAGGTTTTTGTGTTACATATATTTTTAAGAAAATGTTGGCAATGTTTGTATTTTTTTTCATATCATGATTCATTTAAAAAAGTGTATTTGTGCAGTTTTCCCACTGGCCCACTATGGGCTTTTTTAACTTATACTTTCTGTCCAGGTACACAGGTGATAGCATAGGATCCACCATTCACAACAGCTGACCCTGCTCCCCTTCCCTTCACAAAGAAGTTTGCACAGGCTTATTAGATGCTACAATACAAAAGATAAGGTCAGAGCCATTTAAACCCTTAACAACCAGAGGTACTTTTTGTTTTTTGTATTTTCATTTTTTGCTCCCCTTCTTCCCAGACCCATACCTTTTATTTTTTAATCAATATGGCCATGTGAGGGCTTATATTTTGCGGGACGAGTTGTACTTTTGAACGACACCATTGGTTTTACCATGTCGTGTACTCGAAAACGGGAAAAAAATTCCAAGTGCGGTGAAATTGCAAAAAAAAGTGCAATCCCACACTTGTTTTTTTGTTTTGTTTTTTTACTAGGTTCGCTATATGCTAAAACTGACCTGCCATTATCATTCTCCAGGTCATTACAAGTTCCTAGACACCAAACATATTTAGGTTCTTTTTTAGCTAAGTGGTGAAAAAAAATTCCAAACTCTGTAAAAAAAAAAAAAAAATCGGTGGTACTATTTGGAACCCTACCTCCTGCTGGACTATATATACTGTCCCTGTCGGCTCATTTTTTCATCAGAATCACATGGTTTTACTAATGGCATTTTTGATTGGCTATGGGGTATTTAAAAAGACCTCTCGCCTCCCCAGTAGACACGCCCCCCGGACAAAGAACAGGCAAAACACGCGTCGGGGTGGGACATGATGGCAATTGGGCACACTACAGGTATTATACCTATTATATGCACTGTTTTATGGTCCCTGAGTCATTTTTGCAGCTTTTGAAGATGGTCATAACTAAGCGCTCTTGCATGAGCCACTGATACAGAAGTTGTTAGCATTTGGCTATGTAGTATTATATTGAGATCACTGGATTACTGATGATCATATGATCCAGCTGTAGCTACGTGTTATGGGTGCCATATAGCGTTTATTGGATTTATTAGGACTGTTCCTGTGCCTAATTTTGCTGTCTCTCTCTAGTTCTATTTTGAGGTACCTATATACATTGATATGATTTTATATGAATTTTTTGTATAAATAAAATTATTGGATTTTTTTCTACATTCCTTGTGCCACTAATTTATTTGGCTTTGTGAGTATATATGGTTTCATACGGAGTGGGACCTATAGCATGTAGCTTAGGGTGTAAGGACTAATATGTATGCATATCTATATGGATGTCAGTGACACACACACATATATATATATATATATATATATATATATGTATATATATATATATATATAAATGTTGTAGATGAGATAAAGTAATGAGGGCACTCACCGGTCTTCTGTAAAATCACTTCTTTATTTAGAACGTAACATCCAGAGTAAAGGCAGCGGCCGGGGGAGAGAGAGGGAGCAGGGGTGGACGACGGCCGTTTCGCGCTTGTCCTGCGCTTCTACGGGTCGATTAGTGTTCAGGGCTGGCAGCAGATATAGTGCACCGGACTGGACACCTCCCACCGCTCAGTCCCTCCCACCAACCGGAAACTACACTAAGCACACACTTAAAAAACATTAAAAGGACAATGATAAAAACAAACAATAGTGGAGTATACACATTACGGGAAATACATTACAGCCGAAAATAAATGTATTATACAGAAAGAATTCAAACATGCCGCGCTCAGCAGAAACCAATCCTATCAATTCAATGGACCAGAAACTCCTACGCCGCCTACAGGAAGATGGACATATCAACCCTGTCATTGAAGCCAAGCGGACCCATGGCGCCGCTGCGCAGGATCCACCTGGCTTCACACCTCAAGAGGAGATTATCCAAATCGCCACCCTGAATAGGCAGGACAACCTTCTCAATGCCAGCAAAGGTAAGGCAATCGGTCCTGCCTCCATGTTTCTCCTTCATGTGAGTGATGAGACGCAGGACCCCTTTGCCGGACACTACAGACCTGCAATGTTCCCGAAAACGAATATACATCGGCCGTATGGTTTTGCCGATGTAAAAATACCTGCAGGGGCAAAAAACAATATACACTATGTGGTCAGTCTTACAGGTAATGAAATCATTGACCATATGGGATATGGGTCCTATCTGGAGATATCGATCTGTGAGATGTTGCGGACAACATGGGCAATGGCCGCACCTGAAATTCCCCTTAAGAGATACCCCTTTAAGCCAATTAGTACTAGGTTTAACTACCCGATTTCTTACTAATTTGTCCCGCAATCTGACACTCCTCCTGTTGGCTATAAGTGGGCCTCTAACAGCTATATCGGTTAGGTCTTTATCTCTTTCTAAAAGGTGCCAATTCTTTTTAATTGCCAGTCTGATTTGCTGATCCATGTTACCAAATTTAAAACAGAAGTTAAATCTTCTATTGTTCTCTTTTTTATGTGTTTGATGTGGAGGCGGTTTATTAACCTTAGGTATTATCCTCTCATTCGTTACTCTAGCTAGGGCTGATGTTAACACGCTCTCCGGGTAACCTCTATTTCTGAATCTCACCCTCATTTCCTCTGCTTGACGAGCGAACCCTTCATCAGTATTGTTCACCCTACTGGTCCTCAAAAATTGGCTGTATGGCACAGCCCGTTTGGTGTGCAGGGGGTGATAGCTGTTGTAGTGCATGAGTGTATTTACTGCAACCGGTTTTCGGAAAAGGGAGGTGCATATCCTACCATCTTTAATTTCTACCAGGACATCTAAAAACTCTAAACGTTCACCTCCGAACACCGATGTAAAGGTCATATTAAGATCATTAATGCCATTTAGGTATGTCACAAACTTATCAAAGGTTCCCTTAGGGCCATCCCAAATTATTACAATATCGTCGACATATCTACGGAAGTATTTGATATGCTGTAGAAATATGTTGTCATCTGAGTACACGTATCTTTCTTCAAAAAATCCAAGGAACAAATTCGCAAAAGTGCAAGCTACCGGGGTCCCCATCGCAGTGCCCTCTAGCTGTAAATACCAATCCTCAAGAAAAGTGAAGACGTTGTGAGTCAAAATGAATTTCAGACCTTCACAAACAAAATTAATGAAATTATCACTTTTATCTGTTGTTTTCAAGATAGTATTAATGGTATTAACCCCAGCTGTTTGTGGGATCCTGGTATAGAGGCTTTCAACGTCAATCGACGCCAATGAAAAGCCATCCTGCCAATCAAATCCTTGTAAACTATCCAGAAAAGAATTGGTATCTTTCAGATACGACGGAATGTTTTCCAGCATGGGGCGCAACAACCAATCCAAGTACTGGGATAGAGGCTCAGTGAGCGAACCTATCCCAGATACTATGGGGCGTCCCGGGGGGCATGTGATGGATTTGTGCACTTTGGGGATGTAATACCAATGAGGTCTGGTGGGGAACCCCGGTAGCAAGTGATACGTGTACTCAGATGACAACATATTTCTACAGCATATCAAATACTTCCGTAGATATGTCGACGATATTGTAATAATTTGGGATGGCCCTAAGGGAACCTTTGATAAGTTTGTGACATACCTAAATGGCATTAATGATCTTAATATGACCTTTACATCGGTGTTCGGAGGTGAACGTTTAGAGTTTTTAGATGTCCTGGTAGAAATTAAAGATGGTAGGATATGCACCTCCCTTTTCCGAAAACCGGTTGCAGTAAATACACTCATGCACTACAACAGCTATCACCCCCTGCACACCAAACGGGCTGTGCCATACAGCCAATTTTTGAGGACCAGTAGGGTGAACAATACTGATGAAGGGTTCGCTCGTCAAGCAGAGGAAATGAGGGTGAGATTCAGAAATAGAGGTTACCCGGAGAGCGTGTTAACATCAGCCCTAGCTAGAGTAACGAATGAGAGGATAATACCTAAGGTTAATAAACCGCCTCCACATCAAACACATAAAAAAGAGAACAATAGAAGATTTAACTTCTGTTTTAAATTTGGTAACATGGATCAGCAAATCAGACTGGCAATTAAAAAGAATTGGCACCTTTTAGAAAGAGATAAAGACCTAACCGATATAGCTGTTAGAGGCCCACTTATAGCCAACAGGAGGAGTGTCAGATTGCGGGACAAATTAGTAAGAAATCGGGTAGTTAAACCTAGTACTAATTGGCTTAAAGGGGTATCTCTTAAGGGGAATTTCAGGTGCGGCCATTGCCCATGTTGTCCGCAACATCTCACAGATCGATATCTCCAGATAGGACCCATATCCCATATGGTCAATGATTTCATTACCTGTAAGACTGACCACATAGTGTATATTGTTTTTTGCCCCTGCAGGTATTTTTACATCGGCAAAACCATACGGCCGATGTATATTCGTTTTCGGGAACATTGCAGGTCTGTAGTGTCCGGCAAAGGGGTCCCGCGTCTCATCACTCACATGAAGGAGAAACATGGAGGCAGGACCGATTGCCTTACCTTTGCTGGCATTGAGAAGGTTGTCCTGCCTATTCAGGGTGGCGATTTGGATAATCTCCTCTTGAGGTGTGAAGCCAGGTGGATCCTGCGCAGCGGCGCCATGGGTCCGCTTGGCTTCAATGACAGGGTTGATATGTCCATCTTCCTGTAGGCGGCGTAGGAGTTTCTGGTCCATTGAATTGATAGGATTGGTTTCTGCTGAGCGCGGCATGTTTGAATTCTTTCTGTATAATACATTTATTTTCGGCTGTAATGTATTTCCCGTAATGTGTATACTCCACTATTGTTTGTTTTTAACATTGTCCTTTTAATGTTTTTTAAGTGTGTGCTTAGTGTAGTTTCCGGTTGGTGGGAGGGACTGAGCGGTGGGAGGTGTCCAGTCCGGTGCACTATATCTGCTGCCAGCCCTGAACACTAATCGACCCGTAGAAGCGCAGGACAAGCGCGAAACGGCCGTCGTCCACCCCTGCTCCCTCTCTCTCCCCCGGCCGCTGCCTTTACTCTGGATGTTACGTTCTAAATAAAGAAGTGATTTTACAGAAGACCGGTGAGTGCCCTCATTACTTTATCTCATCTACAACATTTATACATGGACTTTGTTTCTGTTGAGGAGCACCGGGGTCACACTTGATTTTGCAATAAGGAGCCCTCCATTTGTGTTTCCCACGCAGAGTCCGCAGTCGGTTTTCCTTGGTTCTTGGGGCAGTGCCGCTCAGTTTTTTCTTTTTGCTACATATATATATATATATATATATATATATATATATATATATATATATTACATAGATATAGTTGTGCTCAAGTGATAACACCAAGACTATTTCTCCACTCATGGGTAGTGGTTGGGTGAAGCCATTTATTGTCAATCTACTGTGCTTTCTCTTTTTAAATCATAATGACAACCCAAAACATCCATATGACCCTGATCAAAAGTTCACATACCCTGGTGATTTTGACCTGATAACATGCACAGAAGTTGACACAAACGGGTTTGAATGGCTACTAAAGGTAATATCCTCACATGTGATCTGTTTGCTTGTAATCTGTGTGTGTACATAAAAACTGAGTGAGCTTCTGGGATCCAGACAGACTCTTGCATCTTTCATCCAGCTACTAATGTTTCTGGATTGTGAGTCATGGGGAAAGCAAAAGAATTGTTAACGGATCTTCGGGAAAAGATAGTTGAACTGTATAAAACAGGAAAGGGATACAAAACGATATACAAGGAATTGATAATGCCAGTCTGCAGCATCCAAACTGTGATTAACAAATGGAAAATCAGGGGCTCTGTAAAAGCAAAACCACGATCAGGTAGACCAACAAAAATTTTGTCCAAAAATAACAGCAGCTGAAATACTGGACTCTCTGAAAATTAAGGTGTGGCTGTTTCAAGATGCACAGTAAGGAGGCACTTGAAGTAAAATGGGCTGCATGGTCGAGTCGCCATAAGAAAGCCATTACTGTGCAAATGCCATTGCCTGCAATATGCAAAACAGCACAGAGTCAAGCCTCAAAACTTCTGGAACAAAGTCATTTGGAGTGATGAGACCAAAATTGAACTTTTTGGCCACAAACATAAACGTTACATTTGGGGAGAGGTCAACAAGGCCTATGATGAATGGAACACCATTCCTACTGTAAAGCACAGAGGTGGATCGCTGATGTTTTGGGGATGTGTGAGCTACAAAGGCACAGGAAACTTGGTCAAAGTTGAAGGAAACTTAAATGAAGCACGTTATCAGCAAATACTGGAGGTAAATTTGCAATCATCAGCCTGGAAGCTGCGCATGGGACATAGTTGGACTTTCCAACATTACAATCAAAACACAAGGCTAAGTCATCATTGGCTACAGCAGAACAAAGTGAAGGTTCTGGAGTGGCCATCTCAGTCTCCTGACCTCAATATCATTGAGCCACTCTGGAGAGATCTCAATTGTGCAGTTCATGCTAAACAGCCCAGGAACCTACAGGAACTGGAGGCTTTTTTGCCAAGAAGAGTGGGCAGTTTTACCATCTGAGAAAATAAAGAACCTCATCCACAACTACCACAAAAGACTTGAAGCTGTCATTGATGTTAGAGGGGGCAATACACGGTATTAAGAAATGGGGTATGTAAATGTTTGATCAGGGTAATTTGGATGTTTGGGTTTGTCATTATTATTTAAAAAGAGAAAACACAGTAGTTTTACAATAAATGGCTTCACCAAACCACTAACCATGAGTGGAGAAAAAGGTTTGGTGTTATCATTCATATTCTCTGAAAAAAGGCCAAGAAAGCAAAAATTAATCCGGGGTATGTAAACTTTTGAGCACAACTGTAGACAGATAAATAGATATGGGATAGATAGATAGATAGATAGATAGATAGATAGATAGATAGATAGATGAAAAGCTGGCAATTCAGCAGCTGAGTAATATCACAGCAGGAGCTGACAGGATAGAAGAGATGGATTACATACTGAAAATACAAATAGAATAGGTAGATATACAGATGTCTGTGACAAATACAATTAGTACAGTGTGTGTAGCTTACTGTTAGTGTTGAGCGATACCTTCCGATATTCAAAAGTATCGGTATCAGATTGGATCGGCCGATATCCAAAAAATATCGGATATCGCCAATACCGATACCCGATACCAATACAAGTCAATGGGACACAAATATCGGAAGGTATCCTGGATGGTTCCCAGGGTCTGAAGGAGAGGAAACTCTCCTTCAGGCCCTGGGATCCATATTCATGTAAAAAATAAAGAATAAAAATAAAAAATATGGATATACTCACCCTCGGACGGACCCTGGACCTTAGCGGTGCAACCAGCAGCCTCCGTTCCTAAGAATGCAGTGAGTGAAGGACCTTCGATGACGTCGCGGTCATGTGAACGGTCACATGAGCGGTCACGCGACCAATCACAAGACCTCGACGTCATCGCAGGTCCTGTACACTCACTGCATTCTTAGGAACGGAGGCTGCCGGTTGCACCGCTAAGGTCCAGGGTCCGTCAGACGGGTGAGTATATCCATATTTTTTATTTTTATTCTTTATTTTTTACATGAATATGGATCCCAGGGCCTGAAGGAGAGTCTCCTCTCCTCCAGACCCTGGGAACCATACACTGGAAACTTCCAATTCCGATTTCCGATATCACAAAAATATCGGAACTCGATATCGGAATTCCGATACAGCAAATATCGGCCGATACTCGATACTTGCGGTATCGGAATGCTCAACACTACTTACTGTACATGTATTTAATTAATAAAAGATAATTTTTCTGAAAAAAGTGGAGTGAGCTCCCGCGTAATGTTCATTTACCAGCAGAAGGAAAACCAACAGCTGGGGGCCGACGTTTATAGCCTGGCAAGGGGGTAATACTTATGGAGCTTCTCAGGCTATTAATAACAGCTCATAACTGTATTCTTAGCCTTTACTGGCTATTAAAATGGGGGACCCTAAAAAAAATGATGTAGAGTTCTCATATAATTAATAGCCAGCAAAGGCTCTGTAGACAGCTGCAGGCTGATATTAATAGCCTAGGAAGGGGCCATGATACTGGCCCCCCAGGCTAAAAATATCAGCTCTCAGCCACCCCAGAAAATGCACATCTTTAAGATGTGCCAATTTTGGCACTTAGCCTCCTTTTTCCCACTTACCCTGTAGCGGTGGCAAGTGGGGTGATAGTTGGGGGGGTTGATGTCACCTTTGTATTGTCTGGTGACATCAAGCCCCGAGGTTAGTAATGGAGAGGCATCAATAAAACACCCCCATTACTAACCCCATAGTCACATTGTATGAAAACGCAGACACCCACAATAAAGTCCTTTAATTGAAAGAATGACACAGACTCCTTTAATAAATCTTAATTAAACCATACATATGACCTCGCCCATTCCAACAATGCTCTTGCCATCTGCAAAAGAGTTAAAAATAAAAAACATCAGTATTCCTCACCTTTCCGCAGAGTTGTTGCTAATCCATTTGTCCCACAACGGGTCTAGCTCTGCTACATCTAGATGGCAGGCTACATGGTTGCATGATGCGATCATACAGCCTGTCATCCAACAGAGACACTGAGTACCATGAAAGTTCTCCTGCTCGCGGTGCCATCAGACAGGTCCTGCAAGTTCACAGCCAATGAATTCACTTTACTTTTCTGACGTGAATGCGAGCGCTGTGGGAAAATTTCTATTATATTCTAACCTGTCAGTCTGCGATTTTACTGTATGTGGCACATGAATTGGCAGCTTTTCAAAGGACACCAGTGCGTAAAAATTGGACAGCACTCAAGAATCAATATCTAAAGGAGTTTCCATTACAATCCATAAATCACTAGCATTTTCACTTATTGATACACTCGTTGATGATTTAGACAAATTCATTTTTCTCAAATTAAAAATTCAATATTATTATTATTTATTATTATAGCGCCATTTATTCCATGGCCCTTTACATGTGAGAAGGGGTATACGTAAAAAAAATAAGTATAATAATCTTGATCAATACAAGTCATGACTGGTACAGGAGGATAGATGACCCTGCCTGCAAAGGCTCACAATCTACATAGGATGGGTGAGAATACAATAGGCGAGGGTAGAGCTGGTCGTGCAGCGGTTTGGTCTATCAGTGGTTACTGCAGGTTCTAGGCTTGTCAGAAGAGGTAGATCTTCATGATCTTTTTTAAGGTTTCCACGGTAGGCGAGAGTCTGATGTGATGGGGTAGAGAGTTCCAGAGTATGGGGGATGCCCAAGAGAAATCTTTTATGCGTTTGTGGGAAGAGGAGATTAGAGGAGAGTAGAGAAGGAGATCTTGTGAGGATCAGAGGTTGCGTGCAGGTAAGTACCAGAAGATGAGGTCACAGATGTATGAAGGAGACAGGTTGTGGATGGCTTTGTATGTCATGGTTAGGGTTTTGAACTGGAGTTGTTGGGTAATGGGGAGCCAGTGCAGGGATTGACAGAGGGGAGAGGCTTGAAAAAGACCGGTTGATCGGTCGAAACGTTGCTGTTTGCTGTTTTATCATGGCTGAAATAAAGAATTATTTTATTGGACTATAACACCTGGTTGGAGCGCTGTCCTTCTATTTTGGAATATATGCTGTACCCAGGAGGGTTCCCTGGACTTGGAACGAGTGCCCTGCATAAGTAAGTGCTGTCAGCCATCTTTATACTATAGAGGGGAGAGGCTGGGCAATAGCGGGGGGACAGGTGGCTTAGGCAGGCAGCAGAGTTTAGAATAGTTTGGAGGGGTGCGAGAGTGTTAGAGGGGAGGCCACAGAGCAAGATGTTGTAGTAGTCAAGGCACGAGATGATGAGGGCATGGACTAGTTTTTTGCAGATTCTTGGTTTAGGAATGTATGGATCTGGGAAATATTTTTGAGTTGAAGTCGGCGGGAAGAGGAAAGGGCTTGGCTATGTGGTTTGAAGGAGAGATCAGTGTCAAGGATTATCCCAAGGCAGCAAGCTTGTGGGACTGGGGAGAGTGAGCAGCCATTAACTTTAAAGGATAGGTCTGTTGGGGGAGTCAAGTGAGATGAGGAAAGAAGATGAATTCTGTTTTGTTCATCTTAAGTTTTAAAAATCTAGAGGAGAAGAAGGATGAAATAGCAGACAGACATTGTGGGATTCTGGTTAGTAGGGTGGTGATATCTGGTCCAGAGATGTAGATCTGTGTGTCGTCAGCATAGAGATGATACTGAAAGCCATGGGACTCTATGAGCTGTCTGAGGCCAAAGGTATAGATGGAGAAGAGCAGAGGCCCTAGGGCTAAACCTTGCGGGGCTCCGACCGATAGGGGGTGAGGTGAGGAGGTGGTGTGCAAGTGGGAGAAGCTGAATGTCCAGTCTGTTAGGTACAACGAAATCCAAGATAGGCCAAGTCAGTGATGCCAAGAGATGAGAGGGTCTGTAATAGTAGGGAATGGTCCATTGTCAAAGGCAGAGGACAGGTCTAGGAGGAGGACAGATTAGTATTGCTTGGCTTTGGCAATACAATAGCTAACTGGCATTTCCCGAATAAGGATCAGATCTATACATGCCACCTTTTTCTATCATCATTATCATATTTTGCAGAGGGTATGTTGATTGCAGGTGGAGACTTCAATTACGCTTTGAATCCGGCGGTAGATTCTTCTTCTGAACGGGGAACCGTTTCTATGAGACAGCTTCGTTCTCTTAAGCGGGTCCTCCATGCTCTCCGACTGATGGATGTCTGGTGGATAATGAATCCTCAGAGTAAGGACTACACATATTTTTCATCTGTACATGGTTCATATAGCTGCATATACTTTTTACTCTTGAGTCACAATTCCTTGTCCTGGTATCCACAATTGGTGATATATTGTGGTCGGACTACGCTCTGATTTATCTTTCTCTTTGTCTTCCTTCTTTAGCCCAACATTCTTGGACTTGGAGATTGAATGATAAACTTATTAAGGACACTCTTTGTGCAGCTGAGTTGAGGGATTCTATCTATTCTTTTATTCAGGTGGACGCCACTGACCAAACTTAATTTCCCCTAAGTGCTTTTAAGTGCGTTTTGAGAGGCATTCTGGTCAAGCATGGTTAGTGCAACCAGATTCATTCTCTTGATACATTACTCAAACAAACATTATCCACAGCCACACATACAGATTTATAAAACAAAAGGGATTAAGTTGACAGAAATTTCTTAGACATAGGGAGAAAACTAAACGCTTTTTCTAGAAATGTCTGACAAGTGTGGGAGACCCTTGTCTAGACTGCTCCATCCACATTCTTACGCGACTTAAATACCCTGTATTAAGAGACTTGGTGGCGGTGATACGCATAATCCGAGGGAAATAATGGATCTTTTTTATACTTATTATGAGAAATTGTATAATATCAAGGGTCAGTTCTCTGATCTATATCCTCTACACATGTCTAATAGAATAAAAAAATACATTCAGTTAACTTCTTTATCTACCCTAAATGGTTCTATGGGCTTCTACTCACTTGCGCGAGACTCGGATGAGTCTCACACGGCAATACTCCGTAGAAGAGATTGATTCAGCCATTCAAGCCTCACTCTCAGATAAATGTCCTGGAACTGATGGCTTTACACTCACATTTTATAAATTGTTTAGGGAACAACTTACACCTGTGATGGAAAAAACCTTTAATTCATTAGATGAGAGCACAAGCTATGTTCCTCAATCTTAAGAAGCGCATAGTAGTGTGCTTCCTAAACCAGGCAACGATCCCTCAGTTATAGCTAACATTAGGCCTATCTCCCTATTGCACGTCGACATCAAAATATTTTCAAAGACTTTAGCATATATATTAGACCTTTTGCTCCATTCCCTTGTCAATAATGATCAGATGGGTTTTGTTAAGGGACGGGAGGCACGAGATAACACCACTAATACATTATTCATTATTTCAAAAGCAAAATTCAGCTTGAACCCTTCTTGGTCTTTTATATGTGGATGCAGAAAATTTCTCAGCCTCAAATTTCCTTTCCGGCTTTGATGGGAGAGTTTCATAGGTTCGGATTCCTCAGTAATTTTAAAGTAAACTATACTAAATTGGTAGCCTTAAATATTTATTTTCCACAAAATGAGATCCTACGAGTCATAGATAAGTTCCCCTTTAAGTGGCAAAGTGAGGCACTGAAATATTTGGGAGTGTTCATTACATTGGAAGGATGAGTGTCATTAAAATGTATATTTTTCCTCTTTTTCTGCATATTTTCCACATAGTTCCTATTTTCCTCCCTCATATTGTTTTTTGTTAACTACACTCAGTTCTAGTCAGGTTTATTTGGGGGCGAATTAAGCCGCGATTAAGTATGAAAACTCTCGCCCCCGCCCCAAATCTTTGGGTGGCGCAGGTCTCCCTAATTTTAAAATGTACTTCCAGGCTTCCTCCATGGTGAGGTTATTAGATCGGCATTTCCATTCAGGTACCAAACAGTGGATGGACCTGGAACAAGTGGAATCGTCTATTCCTTTAAGACACTTCCCTTAGATTTCATGAGATTTGAGCTCTCTGGTAAAAATGTAGTTTGACTAGAGGAACCCTCAAAACATGGTATACACTTAGGAGAAAATTCTTCCCAGACAGGCTGATTGGCGGGTTTGGCCAAACATTTAAAGAAAGTTTGGTTCGGGTTCCAGAACAATACCCGAACCTGGACCCCATTCAGATGCATAACAGTGCGGTAAACACGGCCTCTGATACATTATTACTGCCGGTCAGAGAGCTGCAGTTCCCAGACTGTCAGATGAGTGAGCGGTGCCGTAAGTGAGTTCACCAGGGTTCAGCTATGAACTCCGGTGAACTATTTCACTGTGGGATTACGATTACGCTCCTGTCAGTGTGTGCTGGTTGGCAGAGAGAGCGGTCACTAATGTGCATGCTCTCCAAATCATCCAAATCATTGTGAGACAGTTTGGATGCACTTTGGACAGCTGAGGCTGGGATATGGTTGGTTATTATTTTTCTTTTTTTACAGGGTACATGGGCATCGGTGGATTAGACGTAAGGTGAGTATTTTTATTGTTTATTATTTTCTGCATTTTTACAGGTGAAAGTGGCTTCAGTGGAATGGGTGTAAGGTGTATATAACTTTGTTATTTTTAAATAAATTTGTAAACCAGGGTGTGGATTTTTTATTTAAAATAAATGACTTGATTCTGGGTGTTTATTTGACTATGGGGTTAGTAATGGAGAGGTGTCTTATAGAAACCTCTCCATTCTTAACCTGTGGGCTTGATGTCACCTGACAATACAAAGGTGATGCCACTGGACAGTAAAGGGAAAACAGGAGATGAGGACCCTGGGCCCCTGAACTGCCCCTCAGCCTAGGGGGAGCCCTGTCTTTCCTTAACTTGGGGGTACCCTTGAAGGTAGGGAGGCCCAAGTCACCGACCTATCCCTATCTCCTGTTAAGCCCTGAGCTAACCCCCCCAACCCTCACCCCTCACCCCAGAAGGTGAACAATGTAAACTGCACCACAAAGCAAATAAACAGGATGATCCAATATGAGAGTGAGGGGCAACTCAATACCAGAAGGGAAATGCACAAATGGACAAGGTAACAAAAACTCAGCTTGTGCACACCGCTGCTTAACTCCACACCACAGATAGCACAGCAACAGGACTCCAAACATCAGACTTGGCTGACACTGACACAGGGAGCTGCTCCTGCTAGGTTGGTCTCCAGAAAGGACCTGTATCACCAACAGTCAGCTGATGCATCAGGTGACCTTTTAAAGGATGTGGGAGTGGTCACCAGCAATAGCAGCTGACCCAGCAGCACTGCAGTAACACCAGATAGCCAGGGGAAAAAATGCATTTATCCCCCACTGGCCTGAAAGGAAAAAAGGTTTAATGTGAGTGGATCCAGAGCTGCCACAAATCCAAAAATGGATCATGACAGGTGACATCAACGCAACAACTATTACCCCACTTGCCACCGAGCAAGTGGGATGAGCCAGGCAAAGCGCCATCTGGTCCTTCAAGAGTCACTCTCATCTCATCAGTCATAAAACCTTTGAAAAATCTGTCTTGATATTTCTTGGCCCAGTTTTGACATTTCAACTTATGAGTCTTGTTCAGTGGTGATCAGTAGAGATGGGCAAACCCAAGGATGTTTGGGTCCAGCAGATTCAAATGATCAGTTACAAAAAGTTCAGGTTCAGGTACCAGAACAGTAGCCGGAGCCCAGACCTCATTTACTTGAATGTTGAATGGAGGGCCCCAACATCCAGTGTTTCCACGCTGTCACGTGCATGAGAGCGGGGCCAACACTGCTTCTGCTCGGTGGTAAAATCATTATCACCGGTCAGACAGTCGCGATTCCCACAATGTCATTTGACAGCATTAGCCCGCAGCTAGGATCTGAGGTAAAAAGTTCACCGAAGTCTCACAGTGAACTGCCATGAACTCTCTGAGGTCAGCGCTACACTGTGAGATTTTCACATAAATTGTAGAAGCCCAGTAGTCAAGATAAGTTTGACATTGACTGATGAACTTTACATAGGCAGAAACCTAGATGACAATGCTCACTTCATCAGCTTTGTTATCTCAGTCGGTACCCATACAGAGTGCTACTGGTCACAAACTCATCTTGATTGCTGCGCTCTACATGGGAACCTGAGGTACTGTAGATGTCACAGGAACACTGGCTGCTTTAATCTTTTAGTTCACCAGATGCAAAGTGGGTACTCACTATGCCCCTGCATCACTCTGAGAAGAAGAGGCAGTGAGAGCCTCTACTTCTACAACTACTACAACCTCTACTGTACCCGGAACCTTCAAGCTACATCACTGCTCTATAGTGGTGATTTGTGTTTATATTGAACTCTTAACCAGGATGAGATTTTCTGCACAAAAAATGCAGAGATTATAAGTGCAATGTTTAAGCCTCATGGGAACATGGTCTTACAAAGCAAGCTTAATTTCACGATCAGTGTAAAACAAGCAATGCAATGTGTTTATAAAGTCAGAAGTTTTGTTCACGCATAGATTTTTCTAAGAATCTATGACTTGGTTGGAGCGTTCTGTAATATAGAATTTGGGAATGTTTATTTTTTTAAATATTGTGGTGGAATATGCAAAATTTTTAAAAAACTTGAAACCGTTATATAAATTTAGTTAACACAAATGACCCTCAAGTAGAAGGTTCTACTTCTTATTCTGGAAGTCTTGTGGTAAAATATGTTTTTGAAGCTTTTCCTTAGAAGCTATCTTTGCATATTTTCGGTCCCAAGATTTCCTGTAACCATTTTCTCTAGACATCAGATAAATGAATATTGGTTCCTCTGTAATCACTACACAAGGCATGTATGGAAGGTTTCTGAACAGTACAATGAAGGGTAACTTATGAAAGGAGACTTCTCGATGTACATTCTTCCACACTGAGTTGGAGTTATGGCCTAAAATATTTCAGAACTGCTGGTCAAAAAGGGAGACAGGTGGCATTGTGGCTCTCTAGATCTTGGGCTGCCTCGAAAAGGAGGAAGATCATCCTGGGTGGTGGTGCAGAGGAGAAAGCTATAATAGAAACACGTCACAAAGTCTGTATTTTTGACCCACTCCTGGTTTTGGCTAACAAATACTGATGTGAAATACTGACCAAATACTGCTAGTGTGACCGTAGCCTATCACTACTTTGTGGCAGAGAAGGCTTGCCCTCACACTTTCCATTGGAAGTGTATATAAAAAGGACTTTCCAAGGTTTCACTGAAACACTGAAACATGAACATTTAGAAAGATGTTCTCAGTCTAAATTTAATTTGTTCCTTTGAGTTAGAAGATAATGCAGACATTTTGAGAGATACAGATGGGGGAAACACATTAAGTAGTTATTAGATCACTTACTGATTAAATGTTTCAATAATGTTTAAGCTGAAATTAACTTGTCAGGGAAAGGATACTAGCAGTGACAGTAAATTACACATTTGTGTATTGAGTCAGAAACAGGATCATTGTTTCTCATTCTTCAAGTGATTTAGGAACGATATCTGAATTCTAAGTTGTTTTCTTTATTTTTTTTAGCATGTGCTTTTGCATCTCCACTCTGGAAGTACCCTGACAATTTCTCAAAAAAACATGTTAAGATTTTTTTCTGATTGGAATTGACAATGTTTAGTTTCCCTCTCAGCTCCTGCAAGATTCCAAATGATGTTTAAAACATGTTTTTTTGTATTGTATTTATTTTTTTTTTTATAGAAAATTATCTTTATACTATAGCAGCTGATAAATATATTTTTCTGTTGGGTTCACTTATAACAGCATAGCTACATGCACTGACCCTGTATGAACTTACTATTTGACTCCGTTCTCAGGGAAAGAAAAAATGATCCTGTGCCTGTGTAAAAGGATGGAACTTAGAAGCTTTGGCACAAGCCTTTACAGAAGACGTGTTCTTAAACAATATTGTTTAATTGGTCCATGGAAGCAAAGAAACATCCAAAGTTATGTTATATCATCTACATTCCGCTGTTCTCCTCTTTAATTTTGATGTATGATGGCCACATAGGCTGAGGTCACCTGTGTTGGATGCCAGAACATCATACAGGCTCTGTTCTAACGTTGGGTTCAAAGTATAAAACCAGCATTCTACCAAACCTTATGAAAGGTGCAACTGAACAAAGCCAGTAAAAGGGTGTGCTGATAGTGAGCCAGTTGGACAAGAGGCTGAAAGATTTGCGTGGAGAGAGAGTTTGAGACCTAAACGAATTGTAATGTGCACTTCCACGTTATACTATGGGGCAGTGTTGTAGATCTGTGATTATTTTCTCATGTCCATTCAGCATAAGAAAACAATGGCAGCATTCTGCGAGTGGATGCAAGACTCGTCTCACATGCACCTATACAAGTCTACGGGTGCATATGAGACATCGGATGTCATCCGAGTGCAGTCCGATTACCGCAGACAAAGATATTGGAGAAGATGGAGAAATTAAGTTCTTCGTCTTCTCCACACCTGTGCTGTGATTCTCATGAGAGAGAATCAGATCACACTAAGGTGACACTCTGATCTAACTCTGACACAGTTTGAGCCTAGTGACAGCATACTCGGCCTGATTCTTTTGCATGAGAGAATCAAACCCTGTCTGTACGGCCTTAGAGCAGTGCTACTGAACTGGATGGACAAATGTCTTTTTTCGGCCGTGCTAACTATGTTACTATGTTACTATGTGTTCTCAGGATAAGTTATCAATATCAGATTATGGGGGTCCAGCATCTGGAATCCCCACAATCAGCTGTTGACATCTTCGGTAGCAGCAGGATGTAAACATTGTACAGAGCTGATCTGCAGATATGTAATTGACCAGGAAATATTGTACCGCGATGAGGCGTTTCCCTTTGTGCACTGTTAGCATCCTACGGCTGCTGGTGCTGGTAACAGATGATCAGGAGGGATGCCAGTTGTGACACACTGAGTATAGGTCATCAAAATCACACTAGAGGACAAGCCCTTTAAGCTTGTGCCCTCCTTGAAAGATTGTAACCACTATGCAATGTGTGTCTGTGTCTTCATCCTTGAGCTTGAAGCCATGCTTAGGGTCAAGGGGCTACACACAATCTCTGACTTGCCTCTCTATTGGTTGGTATCACACAGGTGCATAACTTGGACCCATAGATAGATAGTATAATTAGAGAACCAGAAACACCAGAAAAAGATAGTATAATTAGTAGTGATGAGCGAGCGATAAGGTGTTATCAGAGCATGCTCGTGTATTAATCGAGTATTTTTGGCATGCTCAAAAAAAAAATGCAGCAGCGGGGACTAGAGCATTTCTTTTTCGAGCACGTCGAAAATACTCAATTAAATCTTGAGTGCTCGGATAACACCTTATCCGAGCACGCTTGCTCATTAAATGGGCATAACCACAAACAAGATAAGAAACAGATGGCTTACTCTAATGTGGCTGATACTGCTGAAGGGGTTACTTTAAAGAGAAAAACATTGCAGTCATTATATTTGCCATATTATCACTAACATTGTCTTCTCCTACAGTTTTTGTATCCATTAGTACTGCTGTGCCCCTATTTAACCCTTTACGGGAACCAATTTACGGCAGCTAAATTAGTTACTAATATTCTTCTTTGCTATTAACCTAAGTGATGATTACTTTATGACCCTGACCTGTGTCTTTTCTCCTGAAATAGAAACTCTACAGTGGCTCTGACCTTATCGGTTTCTTATTTGTCTCTGCTGTAGATGTCACCTAGTGAGGCCCATTACTCATCTACAGCGAAGTCTGTTCCTTCAAGAGACTCTGCTCAATTCTGCCAGCACAAATCAATGATAACAAAAACCAAAGATGACAGCCCAATAAGAACAGTCTGAAGTTATCTTCAGGGTGTATTTGCCATCATGTGCAAGAAAGAAGACTGATCTCCTGAATGTCAGTAGTTGTCTTACCGCAATATACAATTAGTATTCTGAAACTAATTACTAGTGATGAGAGAATATACTCCTTACACGAGATTTCTCGAGCACGCTCGGGGGTCCTCCGAGTATTTTTTAGTGCTCGGAAACTTAGTTTTTCTTGCCGCAGCTGAATGATTTACATCTGTTAGCCAGCATAAGTACATGTGGGGATTCCCTAGCAACCAGGCAACCCCCACATGTACTTATGCTGGCTAACAGATGTAAATCATTCGCTGCGGCAAGAAAAACGAAATCTCCGAGCACTAAAAAATACTCGGAGGACCCCCGAGCGTGCTCGAGAAATCTCGAGTAACGAGTATATTCGCTCATCACTATTAATTACCAGATCTTGTCTGCAATATTTACTGATGTCTCCATTTTTAAGGTGCTTAGTGAATAATGCATCTGAGTGGTTAACACTGGACAATTTGCAAACAAGAAATATGCAAAAATAAATGCAGAAGATTTTCCTTACTTTCCCAGATTGATAATGCCGCGAGGGATTCCTGTAGGCGTGCTAAATGCTGGTAACAGTTTCTTCCCAAGATCAATTGCTTTTTCCCGAAAAACCTGGAATCATATGAAACAATTAATTTCTATTTAGGTATTGCTCATTTTTACTTCTTTTTCTCCTCTTAAAAAATGTATCTGCACAAAACAGTTAACCCCTTACGGACTGGCCTAAATTTGGGTTTCCGCACAAAGCCTTAAAGAGGTTGTCCACTACTTTAACAATGATGACCTATCCATAGGATACTGTAAGTCATCAATGTCTGATCAATCGGGGTCCGACAACCAGCGCCCCCGCCGATCAGCTGTTATTGCTGCTGGCTATTGGTCAGAAGCACTCACTTGCAGAGCTAGCAGTCTTAAATAGGAGGCAGATGTGTAGTACCAAGCCTCAGCCACTATCAGAAGACGGCCAGCTCCGCAATTGAAGGCTTTGGGCCGGCAGACACCAACAGCAGCTGATCGGTGGGGGTGTCGGACCCTGACCTATTAGACATTGATGATCTGCCCTAAGGATGTGTTATCAATGCTAAAGTAGTGGAAAACCTCTTTAATTTCTTTTTTTTTTGCAGGATAAGTTACAATTTTCATCTCCTGCATTTTAACGTACATATAATTTGTTATTTCATTTTGATAATTTTTGTGGGGAAAAGAATAGCAAAATTTTCGCAATTCTACCATCGTTTTTTATCTTTTGTTGTACATGTCATTATGATTGTGGAATCACCACATATCTATTTCACAATATTTCACAAAATATAATATGATTGTGATATATATATATATATATATATATATATATATATATATATATATATATATATATTGTGGTAGATCGGCTTGCTCGGATGTACACGGAGGTAGACATGGGAACTCTGCAGCTTTAATAACTTCCTTTGGTTTATTATGGACAGGATAAATCAAAGTGTAGTAAAACAAATATAGCCCTCTGGGCAAAACAGGAAAACAAAACAAAATGGTAGCTGAAAGGACAGTTCATCCAGCTCACCGCTAGCAGAAAACACATGCTACTTCTCTGGAGTGTTCCTCTCCAGACACTGAACACTGCTGCCTTTGGAGGCCAGCTACTTAAGCCCCAGACCACACCCTGGGATGGAGACAATCTCTATGGATGTCTACATAAAAGCCAGCCCATTATGCAAATAACTTAACCCCTTACAACACTTAGTGTGCTGGAGGAAAAACTATGGGTTTTATATCACTGACGCCATTAGGCTTAGTGAAAGATATCTCCCCTCCAGCACTTTACCTGTGATTTTGTCACATAAATAAATATACAAATAGATATATATTTATTTTATGATTTGTTTAGTTAAGGAAGATTGTTTTTTATTAAAATTTACTAAACTTAATTTCACTTCTTTTTCTGTTTAATTAGGGAATATCAGAAGCCATGATTGTTTTTTGTTTTGCTGGTATAATGATTTAGAATCCTATTATTCTATAGTATTATTGTCTCTCAGTGTTATACTGAGAAGAAAACTATTAGGACTCGTTCAGACATATGTGTTCTATCTCTGCTTTTCACGGATAAAATACAAACCCATTATAGTCTATGGAGCTGTTTACATGTTAATGTTTTTTTATTTTATGTCAACAACAAAAAAAATAATGGACACATATCCATTTTTGATTAAAAATTGCCCATACAAATCTGTGGGTCCTTGAAAATCGCAGAGAGCACATGGTTGGTATCAGTGTGCTGTCCGTGTGCTGTCCGTGATTAACATGGTTTTGTATTGCAGAATCTTTATTTTATTTATTTAAAATCACCGTTGAGATGTTGATGGTAAAAATTGACACCTTGATCAAACACTCGTGAAACTTGGTTCCAAAACACTGATGACACTCGGACTGGTTTGAATGAGGCCTTAGACTGTGTCTGGCATATTGCAGGGTATTATTTGACTGATGGAGCAAGTATCTATCAAGCTTCTTTTGACTGAGGAATTAAAGTAGCTGGAAAGATAGGATGAGCGATACCGTAATTGTGATCTCAGATTTTACAGCAGAATATTGTCTGTAAGTTGCTTCTAACATCTAATGCCGATGGCACGGGCAAAGCTCCCATGCCTATGCAATCAACTGGTTGTACTCTTATGTCCCAGTACAGTGAGGGCATTGCAGTTTGGGCACAACGGTATATTCAATTGAGTTATAGGGTTAAAGAGGAGCTGTCACAACAGTTTTCCCTTGACAAGTTTCCTAGAGCTATGTAGAAGTCTTCTAGATGATTTCATTTTATGAATTGCCCTATAGTTAGAATTGGAGTTCTGAGCCAAAGCAAATTACTCTGATGGATGTCTCATTGTTGGCCTTAGCAGTAGGAAAAATATTTGAGCTACGAGCTTCCTTATTGAACAATTATTACCGTAAAATGCAGTAGTCCCTGGCACTGCTGAGAGGACCCTTCTGCCCCACGATGACTATGGTGCAGCACCCACAGCTTGTCAGTCATTAAACGTGATTATGATACTAGAGGTATACATTTAAATCCCCATTTGTAGGTTTCTTTAAAACTTGAAAATACACTTCTAAAATTTTAGATTAGGCTCAGACAGTCACATAATATCAAGTGACATGAACAGTACAAAACGTGTACAATGAAATTTATGGAGTCGCAAATGATTCTGGAAAACCCAATTGTGGTGGGTTGCATCATGCTGCTTGTAGTAATGTCATTCAGAGCATTACTTGTGAAGTTACAGAGCAATCTCCAATGTCGCCTCACTGGGAACATACCTGGCAGCTACTGTTGGTTAGTTATATCCTTGTAAAAGATAAGTACCACCTTATAATTTTAATCACATTTTCTGACATCTAAAAATACCATTTATCAGCGATGCTGTGTAAAAATAGAGGATGCAATGTGCAGGTGGGATTGCAATAATGTTGATCAGACTGAATGAAAGGGAAGCTGGCTTACATTCAGATAACTGCTTCTAGCTGCCAGGGAGAGACGATGATAGCCAGTCCCGAGCACTAGATCATGGATTTGTTTTTTTGTGTGTTCATGGATAAAGCCAGAGAAGGGAATCATCAGCTGTAAAGAATGCAGAGGTAGCAGGCCTCAAAGACGTGTCTGCAACTTAAAGGATTATGCTCAACATTGAAAGTTATCGGAGGAAGGTGTTAACTTTCCAATCAGTAGGGGTCCATCAGTCATGGTTGGAATGGATCAGTGGCCTTGTGTGCACATCAATGCTGCATTCATTCTTTATGAAACTGACAGAAAAAACAGATTGATATACTCAACTATCTCCAGCAGCTCCATAGGCAATGACCAAAGCGGTGTCATGCATGTGTGGCCACCACTCTATTCCTACAAGAAATTTCACAGCCTTGTTATGGGGATTGTTGGGTATCCCTGTGGTCAGAAGAACTCAAATGATCGAAAATTATCACTTATCCCATGAAAAGCTGATAACTTTCAATGTTGGAGATAACCTTTTAAGCAGAAACTAAGGTATGGAATATGTAATGGAGATTTGAAGAGGTTCTTTGCCTAATTGCTAAAATTGTCAGAGGGTAATCGGAATGGTAAAAAAAAAATAAGAGAAGACGTATTTATCCTTGGACTCTATTGCGGCGCTAATCCAATGGCATCACTGTCAGCGGTAGAGCAGGCTGCGGAATCCAGGGGTGAGTATATCTTCTTTTATCATTTTACCACCTTGCCTCCCCTATGGGAATTTTTTTCTGTTGAGCTGAGAACCCTGTGAGTGTCACAATCACATCTTTATTGCAGCATTACTTTTTACTATTTTTATGTAAATATTTTTCTTTATTTGGGAATAGTATTCTTTAGCATTATGTTCTACATGATTGAGAACGTAATCTGCAGTTTGTGAGTCAGCTGAGGCGATACCCCTGAGATGTTTGATTAACATTTCACGATCCTACGTATGCGTTGCAATCAGCTGCGTTCGGAAAGTGGAAGGAAGTAACGAAAATAGCACTAAAACTGCAGAACATTGCTATTAATCAGCTGGGTTTCAAAGCAAATATAGAAAACAACACCATAAAAGAGCACGGGGAGAGACAATGAGGACATAGAAAAATATATTTGGATCAACTTTGTAAATTTAAATAGAAATCACAAATAATTTTTAATAGCATGTACCATATTGTTAGACATATTTATGCCGAAAGCAGTCAGAATCTACTATATTGTAAGACCTGTGTGAGTACATCCTCTGTACTATGCTACTGAATATGTCAGTGCTATATGTACATTCAAGTAATTCTGATGGTCTGAAGGATTTGTCAATCTGCTTTACGGAAATATATGTTAAACGGCATTTCTCTCACCTCTTTTCCTGACAGGTAATAAGCAGAGAGTAACCCTCCTACGTAACGGATATTAACTTCAAACAATGAAGCCTCTCCATTCTAATGGGAAAAAAAAAGAAATACAATGCAATATGAAGGCCAGATGCGTTTACGCTTTATGCAGCTAGAAATCCGTCATACATCACGATTTATCATTCTCAAAGTATTGTATTATCATAAAAGTTGATCAGAGTAATTGCATCCAGAGGGAGACACTTCTTCAGTTTTTAGACTAGTCAACAGCACAATTCATTAAAGCATGTAAAAGATGTCTGAGGAAGTTAGAAATTACATTTCAGGAAAGCTCCTCGCACATTACATGTTATATCAATTAGGAAATGTGCTTGAATTTTGCTGCGCTGCCGTTTTCAAGAATAGACAAGGGAAGGGCATGACTTAAGTTTCATTGAATGCCGATCCAAAGATGTGGGAACCTGCACAATATTTACGATGTACAATTTCTGTTGTCAATGTATACTGTGGCCAATAATGTGTTAATTTGTATTGGGCTTCTGATGAGAATTATTCTTACCACATTCAGATCTAGGCTATTCTCTACCCACTTTGCTGCATCTTCAAACTCTTCCTCCAAATCCATTATGTAAAGAGTGTCCAGAGCATCCACTATTGTGGCTCCTTTTAATCCCCCTGTTTGAAGGAAAGAGATAACTGTAGTGTAATCCCATTCGTTTATGAAGATTATGTTTACCAGTCCAAACTTAGCAAAGTATTCAAGTCCATTATCGGCATCATGGCGCTTGCGAGTAATATAAGACAAGGGCTTCCACACTTGGAAAGACGTAGAGGTCACCAAATCTATTCAGGCACAAGTCTTTTTAAGAAAATGTTTTACAAGGATCCAATTAGAATCTCGGTATAAAAACAGCTTTAATGGTGTAAAAAGAAAAAGATCACAAATGCTGTTAAGGCCAGGTTCACACAGTGCATATTAGTGTAGCATTTGTGACCAGTGGCGTAAGTACAAAGTTATGGGCCCCGGTGCGAACTTTCAAATGGGGCCCCCCCACCCCCACGCCAAAATATTTTCCTCCCAAATTCATATTTTCCCTATTCATTTTGCACACTATAGCTTTATTGCAATGTTGTATAATGTGACCTCATACAGACACTTGCCCCATTATAGTGCTGCACAAACGTTATGGCCCCCATATAGTGCTGCACAAACGTTATGGCCCCCATATAGTGCTGCACAAACGTTATGGCCCCCATATAGTGCTGCACAAACATTATGGCCCCCATATAGTGCTGCACAAACATTATGGCCCCCATATAGTGCTGCACAAACATTATGGCCCCCATATAGTGCTGCACAAACATTATGGCCCCCATATAGTGCTGCACAAACATTATGGCCCCCATATAGTGCTGCACAAATGTTATGGCCCCCACAAAGTGCTGCACAAACGTTATGGCCCCCATATAATGCTGCACAAACATTATGGCCCCTGTTGTGAATTAGACTTTTTGGCTCCCTCTTGTGGTTACTAGTGATATGACTCTGGGATTGTCTTTCCTCAGTTTGGCACCCACCTGGGTCGTTAGTCCAGGGGTGTTGCTATATAAGCTTCCTGGATCCTTAGTCCAGTGCCTGGCATCGTTGTAATCAGATCCTTTCTGTTTGCTCCTGTCTGCTGGTCGTGGTTCGTGCAAAATTAAGCTAAGTCCTGCTTCTTTGTTTTTTGGTTATTTGCTTGCTCTCATTTTTGTCCAGCTTGTACTAAATGTGATTCCTGACCTTGCTGGAAGCTCTAGGGGGCTGGTGTTCTCCCCCCGGGCCGTTAGACGGTTCGGGGGTTCTTGAATATCCAGCGTGGATATTTTGATAGGGTTTTTGCTGACCATATAAGTCATCCTACTATATTCTGCTATTAGCTAGTGGGCCTCTCTTTGCTAATACCTAGCTCATTCTTACGTTTGTCTTTTCCTCTTACCTCACCGTTATTATTTGTTGGGGGCTTGTATCCAACTTTTGGGGTCTTTTCTCTGGAGGCAAGAAAGGTCTTTCTTTTCCCTTCTAGGGTTAGTTAGTTCTCCGGCTGGCGCGAGACGTCTAGAACCAACGTAGGCACGTTCCCCGGCTGCTGCTATTTGTGGTGCTAGGATTAGCTATACGGTCAGCCCAGTTACCACTGCCCTATGAGCTGGTTTTTTGTGTTTGCAGACTTAGTAATTATTTCTGAGACCCTCTGCCATTGGGGTCATAACAGTATGCCAGGCCAACATTGAATGTTTAATGTATTGCAGAAGTGGGATAATAAGAAAGGAAATTCTGAGTTTTTTTTTTTTTTTTCCTCTCTTCCTCCCCTTTACCTCTGAGTGGCTTGTGCTTGCTGCAGACATGAATGTCCAGACCTTGATTACAAGTGTAGACCAGCTTGCTGCTCGTGTGCAGGGCATACAAGATTTTGTTACCAGTAGTCCTATGTCTGAACCTAAAATACCTATTCCTGAACTGTTTTCTGGAGACCGATTTAAGTTTAGGAATTTCAGGAATAATTGTAAATTGTTTCTATCTCTGAGACCCCGTTCATCTGGAGATTCAGCTCAGCAAGTTAAAATTGTTATCTCTTTTTTACGGGGCGACCCTCAGGATTGGGCTTTCTCGCTAGCGCCAGGAGATCCGGCATTGGCAAATATTGATGCGTTTTTTTCTGGCGCTCGGATTGCTTTACGAGGAACCCAATCTTGAAGTTCAGGCAGAAAAAGCCTTGCTGGCTATTTCTCAGGGCCAGGATGAAGCTGAAGTGTATTGCCAAAAATTTCGGAAATGGTCCGTGCTTACTCAGTGGAATGAGTGTGCTCTGGCCGCAAATTTCAGAAATGGCCTTTCTGAAGCCATTAAGAATGTGATGGTGGGTTTCCCCATTCCTACAAGTCTGAACGATTCCATGGCGCTGGCTATTCAAATTGACCGGCGTGTGCGGGAGCGCAAAACTGCTAATCCTCTGGTGGTGTTGTCTGAACAAACACCTGATTTAATGCAATGTAATAGAATTCAGACTAGAAATGAGCGGAAAAATCATAGACGTCAGAATGGGTTGTGTTTTTACTGTGGTGATTCTACACATGTTATATCAGCATGCTCTAAACGCCTAACAAGGGTTGTTAGTCCTGTCGCCATTGATAATTTGCAACCTAAATTTATTTTGTCTGTGACTTTAATTTGCTCATTGTCTTCTTACCCTGTTATGGCGTTTGTGGATTCAGGCGCTGCCCTGAGTCTTATGGATCTGTCATTTGCCAAGCGTTGTGGTTTTGTTCTTGAACCGTTGGTAAATCCTATTCCTCTTAGAGGTATTGATGCTACGCCATTGGCGGAAAATAAACCGCAGTTTTGGACGCAGGTAACCATGTGCATGACTCCTGAACATCGGGAGGTGATTCGTTTTCTTGTTCTGCATAAAATGCATGATTTGGTCGTTTTGGGTCTGCCATGGTTACAGACCCACAATCCAGTCTTGGATTGGAAGGCAATGTCTGTGTCAAGTTGGGGCTGTCAGGGAATTCATGCTGATTCTCTGCCGGTGTCTATTGCTTCCTCTACTCCTTCGGAAGTTCCTGAGTATTTGTCTGATTATCAGGATGTATTCAGCGAGTCCAGGTCCAGTGCTCTGCCTCCTCATAGGGACTGTGACTGCGCCATAGATTTGATTCCAGGTAGTAAGTTTCCTAAGGGAAGACTATTTAATCTGTCTGTACCTGAGCATGCCGCAATGCGTTCGTATATCAAGGAGTCTCTGGAGAAGGGGCATATCCGTCCATCCTCTTCCCCTCTTGGTGCGGGATTCTTTTTTGTGGCCAAGAAGGACGGATCTTTGAGACCTTGTATTGACTATCGGCTTCTGAATAAAATCACTGTTAAATTTCAGTATCCTTTGCCTCTGTTGTCGGACTTGTTCGCCCGGATTAAAGGTGCCAAGTGGTTCACCAAGATAGATCTTCGTGGTGCGTACAACCTTGTGCGCATTAAGCAAGGAGATGAATGGAAGACTGCATTTAATACGCCCGAAGGTCATTTTGAGTACTTGGTGATGCCTTTTGGGCTCTCTAATGCTCCCTCAGTGTTTCAGTCCTTTATGCATGATATTTTCCGGAAGTATCTGGATAAATTTATGATTGTTTATCTGGATGATATTCTGGTTTTCTCTGAAGATTGGGACTCACATGTGGAGCAGGTCAGGATGGTGTTTCAGGTTTTGCGTGAGAATGCTTTGTTTGTTAAGGGCTCAAAGTGTCTCTTTGGAGTACAGAAAGTTCCCTTTTTGGGGTTTATTTTTTCCCCTTCTGCTGTGGAGATGGACCCAGTCAAGGTCCGAGCTATTCATGATTGGACTCAACCCACGTCAGTTAAGAGTCTTCAGAAGTTCTTGGGTTTTGCTAACTTCTACCGTCGTTTTATCGCTAATTTTTCTAGCGTTGTTAAACCTTTGACGGATATGACCAAGAAAGGTTCTGATGTTGCTAACTGGGATCCTGCAGCCGTGGAGGCGTTCCAAGAGTTGAAGCGCCGGTTTACTTCGGCGCCTGTTTTGTGCCAGCCTGATGTCTCACTTCCCTTTCAGGTCGAAGTGGACGCTTCTGAGATTGGGGCAGGGGCCGTTTTGTCGCAGAGAGGCCCTGGTTGCTCGGTAATGAGACCATGTGCTTTCTTCTCTAGGAAGTTTTCGCCTGCTGAGCGGAATTATGATGTTGGCAATTGGGAGTTGCTGGCCATGAAGTGGGCATTTGAGGAGTGGAGTCATTGGCTCGAGGGTGCTAAGCATCGTGTGGTGGTCTTGACTGATCACAAAAATCTGATGTATCTCGAGTCGGCTAAACGCCTGAATCCTAGACAGGCCCGCTGGTCATTGTTTTTCTCCCGTTTTGACTTTGTGGTCTCGTATTTACCAGGTTCAAAGAATGTGAAGGCTGATGCTCTTTCAAGGAGCTTTGTGCCTGACTCTCCTGGAGTCGCAGAACCAGTTGGTATTCTTAAAGAGGGAGTTATCTTGTCAGCCATTTCTCCTGATTTGCGACGTGTGTTGCAGAGATTTCAGGCTGGTAGACCTGACTCTTGTCCACCTGACAGACTGTTTGTTCCTGATAAGTGGACTAGCAGAGTCATTTCCGAAGTTCATTCCTCGGTGTTGGCAGGGCATCCGGGAATTTTTGGCACCAGAGATCTGGTGGCTAGGTCCTTTTGGTGGCCTTCCTTGTCACGGGATGTGCGGTCATTTGTGCTGTCCTGTGGGACTTGTGCTCGAGCTAAGCCTTGCTGTTCTCGTGCCAGCGGGTTGCTCTTGCCCTTGCCTGTCCCGAAGAGGCCTTGGACACACATTTCCATGGATTTCATTTCAGATCTCCCGGTGTCTCAGGGCATGTCTGTCATCTGGGTGGTATGTGATCGCTTTTCTAAAATGGTCCATTTGGTATCTTTGCCTAAGCTGCCTTCCTCTTCCGATCTGGTTCCTGTGTTCTTTCAGAATGTGGTTCGTTTACACGGCATTCCTGAGAATATTGTGTCTGACAGAGGATCCCAGTTTGTTTCCAGGTTCTGGCGATCCTTTTGTGCTAGGATGGGCATTGATTTGTCGTTTTCGTCTGCCTTTCATCCTCAGACTAATGGACAAACGGAGCGAACTAATCAGACTCTGGAGGCTTATTTGAGGTGTTTTGTTTCGGCAGATCAGGATGATTGGGTGACCTTCTTGCCGTTGGCTGAGTTTGCCCTTAATAATCGGGCTAGTTCCGCTACTTTGGTTTCGCCATTTTTCTGCAACTCTAGTTTCCACCCTCGTTTTTCCTCCAGACATGTGGAGCCTTCTGACTGTCCTGGGGTAGATTCTGTGGTGGATAGGTTGCAGCAGATCTGGAATCATGTGGTGGACAACTTAAAGTTGTCACAGGAGAAGGCTCAGCGTTTTGCCAACCGCCTGTTATGACCCCAATGGCGAGGGTCTCAGAGGAACGTGGAAGTCTGCAGAATACAAAAATCCAGCTCATAGGGTAGTGGTAACTGGGTTGACCATATATCTACTCCTAACGCCAACACTAGAAGTAGCCGGGGATCATTCCTACGTTGATTCTAGATGACACGCGCCAGCCGGAGAATCTAGCTACCCCTAGTAGAGGAAAACAAAGACCTTTCTTGCCTCCAGAGAAGGGGACCCCAAAGCTGGATAGAAGCCCCCCACAAATAATGACGGTGAGATAAGAGGAAATGACAAACACAGAAATGAACCAGGTTTAGCACAGAGAGGCCCGCTTACTGATAGCAGAATAAAGAAAGGTAACTTATATGGTCAACAAAAACCCTATCAAAATCCACACTGGAAATTCAAGAACCCCCGAACCGTCTAACGGTCCGGGGGGAGAACACCAGCCCCCCTAGAGCTTCCAGCAAAGGTCAGGATAAAGATTAGGAACAAGCTGGACAAAAATACAAAACCAAAACAAATAGCAAAAAGCAAAAGGCAGACTTAGCTGATATAACTGGAACCAGGATCAGTAGACAAGAGCACAGCAGACTAGCTCTGATAACTACGTTGCCAGGCATTGAACTGAAGGTCCAGGGAGCTTATATAGCAACACCCCTAACTAACGACCCAGGTGCGGATAAAAGGAATGACAGAAAAACCAGAGTCAAAAAACTAGTAACCACTAGAGGGAGCAAAAAGCAAATTCACAACAGTACCCCCCCCTTAGTGAGGGGTCACCGAACCCTCACCACGACCACCAGGGCGATCAGGATGAGCGGCATGAAAGGCACGAACTAAATCGGCCGCATGAACATCAGAGGCGACCACCCAGGAATTATCCTCCTGACCATAGCCCTTCCACTTGACCAGGTACTGAAGCCTCCGCCTGGAGAGGCGAGAATCCAAGATCTTCTCCACCACGTACTCCAACTCGCCCTCAACCAACACCGGAGCAGGAGGCTCAGCAGAAGGAACTACAGGCACAATGTACCGCCGCAACAAGGACCTATGAAATACATTGTGAATAGCAAACGACACAGGAAGATCCAGACGAAAAGATACAGGATTAAGGATTTCCAATATCTTGTAAGGCCCAATAAAACGAGGTTTAAATTTGGGAGAGGAGACCTTCATAGGAACAAAGCGGGAAGAAAGCCATACCAAATCCCCAACGCGTAGTCGGGGACCCACACCGCGGCGGCGGTTGGCAAAGCGCTGAGCCTTCTCCTGTGACAACTTCAAGTTGTCCACCACATGATTCCAGATCTGCTGCAACCTATCCACCACAGAATCCACCCCAGGACAGTCAGAAGGCTCCACATGACCCGAAGAAAAGCGAGGATGGAAACCAGAGTTGCAGAAAAAAGGCGAAACCAAGGTGGCGGAACTAGCCCGATTATTAAGGGCAAACTCAGCCAACGGCAAGAATGTCACCCAATCGTCCTGATCAGCAGAGACAAAACACCTCAAATAAGCCTCCAAAGTCTGATTGGTTCGCTCCGTCTGTCCATTAGTCTGAGGATGGAAAGCAGACGAAAACGACAAATCAATGCCCATCCTACTACAAAAGGATCGCCAGAACCTGGAAACGAACTGGGATCCTCTGTCTGACACAATATTCTCAGGGATGCCGTGCAAACGAACCACGTTCTGGAAAAACACAGGAACCAGATCGGAAGAGGAAGGCAGCTTAGGCAAAGGAACCAAATGGACCATCTTGGAGAAGCGATCACATATCACCCAGATAACGGACATGCCCTGAGATAGCGGAAGATCAGAAATGAAATCCATGGAGATATGTGTCCAAGGTCTCTTCGGGACAGGCAAGGGCAAGAGCAAACCGCTGGCACGAGAACAGCAAGGCTTAGCTCGAGCACAAGTCCCACAGGACTGCACAAATGACCGCACATCCCTTGACAAGGAAGTCCACCAAAAGGACCTGGCCACCAGATCTCTGGTGCCAAAAATTCCCGGGTGACCTGCCAACACCGAGGAATGAACCTCGGAAATGACTCTGCTGGTCCACTTATCCGGGACAAACAGTCTGTCAGGTGGACAAGACTCAGGCCTATCAGCCTGAAATCTCTACAACACACGTCGCAGATCCGGAGAAATAGCTGATAAGATAACTCCATCTTTAAGAATACCAACAGGATCAGCGACTCCAGGAGCATCAGGCACAAAGCTCCTAGAAAGAGCATCGGCCTTCACATTCTTTGAACCTGGTAAATACGAGACAACAAAATCAAAGCGGGAGAAAAACAATGACCAGCGGGCCTGTCTCAGATTAAGGCGTTTAGCAGACTCGAGATACATCAGATTTTTGTGATCAGTCAAGACCACCACACGATGCTTAGCACCCTCGAGCCAATGACGCCACTCCTCAAATGCCCATTTCATGGCCAACAACTCCCGATTGCCCACATCATAATTTCGCTCGGCAGGCGAAAACTTCCTAGAGAAAAAGGCACAAGGTTTCATAACAGAGCAACCAGGGCCTCTCTGCGACAAAACGGCCCCTGCCCCAATCTCCGAAGCATCCACCTCAACCTGAAAGGGAAGTGAGACGTCAGGCTGGCACAAAACAGGCGCCGAAGTAAACCGGCGTTTCAACTCCTGGAAAGCCTCCACGGCAGCAGGAGCCCAGTTAGCTACATCGGAGCCCTTCTTGGTCATATCCGTCAAAGGTTTCACAATGCTAGAAAAATTAGCGATAAAACGACGGTAGAAGTTAGCGAAGCCCAAGAACTTCTGAAGACTCTTAACTGACGAGGGCTGAGTCCAATCAAGAATAGCTCGGACCTTGACTGGGTCCATCTCCACAGCAGAAGGGGAAAAAATGAATCCCAAAAAGGGAACCTTCTGTACACCAAAGAGACACTTTGAGCCCTTGACAAACAAAGAATTTTCACGCAAAATTTTAAAGACCAACCTGACCTGCTCCACATGCAAATCCCAATTATCAGAAAAAACCAAAATATCATCCAGATAAACAATCAGAAATTTATCCAGATACTTCCGGAAAATGTCATGCATAAAGGACTGAAAAACTGAAGGCGCATTGGAGAGCCCAAAAGGCATCACCAAGTACTCAAAATGACCTTCGGGCGTATTGAATGCGGTTTTCCATTCATCACCTTGCTTAATGCGCACAAGGTTGTACGCACCACGAAGGTCTATCTTGGTGAACCACTTGGCACCCTTAATCCGGGCAAACAAGTCAGACAACAGCGGTAAAGGATACTGAAATTTGACAGTGATCTTATTTAAAAGCCGATAATCAATACAAGGTCTCAAAGATCCGTCCTTTTTTGCCACAAAAAAGAATCCCGCACCAAGAGGGGAAGAAGACGGACGAATATGTCCTTTCTCCAGAGACTCCTTGATATATGAACGCATAGCGGTATGTTCAGGTACCGACAGATTAAACAGTCTTCCCTTAGGAAATTTACTGCCTGGGATCAAATCTATAGCACAGTCACAGTCCCTATGAGGAGGCAGTGCACTGGACTCAGACTCACTGAAGACATCCTGATAATCAGACAAATACTCCGGAACTTCCGAAGGCGTAGAAGAAGCAATAGACACAGGCAGGGAATCCCCATGAATACCACGACAGCCCCAACTTGAGACTGACATAGCCTTCCAGTCCAGGACTGGATTATGGGTCTGTAACCATGGCAGCCCTAAAACAACCAAATCATGCATTTTATGTAAAACCAGGAAACGTATCACCTCGCGGTGTTCAGGAGTCATGCACATGGTAACCTGTGTCCAATACTGCGGTTTATTTGCTGCCAATGGTGTAGCATCAATACCCCTAAGAGGTATAGGATTTTCTAATGGTTCAAGAGTAAAACCACAGCGCTTAGCAAATGAGAGATCCATGAGACTCAGGGCAGCACCTGAATCTACAAACGCCATGACAGGATAAGATGACAGTGAGCAAATCAAAGTTACAGACAGAATAAATTTAGGTTGCAAATTACCAACGGTGACAGGACTAACAACCTTAGCTATACGTTTAGAGCATGCTGAGATAACATGTGTAGAATCACCACAGTAGTAGCACAAGCCATTCCGGCGTCTATGAATTTTCCGCTCATTTCTAGTCAGGATTCTATCACATTGCATTAAATCAGGTGTCTGTTCAGACAACACCATGAGGGAATTTGCGGTTTTTCTATCACATTGTACCGAATTAGGTGTCTGTTCAGACAACACCATGAGGGATTTTGCGGTTTTGCGCTCCCGCAACCGCCGGTCAATTTGAATAGCCAGTGCCATAGTATCATTCAGACCTGTGGGAATGGGAAAACCCACCATAACATTCTTAATGGCTTCAGAAAGGCCATTTCTAAAATTAGCGGTCAGTGCACACTCGTTCCAATGTGTCAGCACGGACCATTTCCGAAATTTTTGGCAATACACTTCAGCCTCGTCCTGCCCCTGAGACATAGCCAGCAAGGCCTTTTCTGCCTGAATCTCAAGATTGGGTTCCTCATAAAGTAAACCGAGCGCCAGAAAAAACGCATCAAGATCAGCCAATGCCGGATATCCTGGCGCCAGCGAAAAAGCCCAATCCTGAGGGTCGCCCCGTAAGAACGAAATAACAATTTTTACTTGCTGAGCAGAATCTCCAGATGAACAGGGTCTCAGGGACAAAAACAATTTACAATTATTCACGAAATTCCTAAACTTAAACCTGTCTCCGGAAAACAGTTCAGGAATCGGTATTTTAGGTTCTGACCTAGGATTTCTGATAACATAGTCTTGTATGCCCTGCACACGAGTAGCCAGCTGGTCCACACTTGTAATCAAGGTCTGGACATTCATGTCTGCAGCAAGCATAGCCACTCTGAGGTAAAGGGGAAGAAGAAAAAAAAAACCTCAGAATCTTCTTTCTTATAATCCCTCTTCTGCAATGCATTAAACATTTAATATTGGCCTGGCAAACTGTTATGACCCCAATGGCGAGGGTCTCAGAGGAACGTGGAAGTCTGCAGAATACAAAAATCCAGCTCATAGGGTAGTGGTAACTGGGTTGACCATATATCTACTCCTAACGCCAACACTAGAAGTAGCCGGGGATCATTCCTACGTTGATTCTAGATGACACGCGCCAGCCGGAGAATCTAGCTACCCCTAGTAGAGGAAAACAAAGACCTTTCTTGCCTCCAGAGAAGGGGACCCCAAAGCTGGATAGAAGCCCCCCACAAATAATGACAGTGAGATAAGAGGAAATGACACACAGAAATGAACCAGGTTTAGCACAGAGAGGCCCGCTTACTGATAGCAGAATAAAGAAAGGTAACTTATATGGTCAACAAAAACCCTATCAAAATCCACACTGGAAATTCAAGAATCCCCGAACCGTCTAACGGTCCGGGGGGAGAACACCAGCCCCCCTAGAGCTTCCAGCAAAGGTCAGGATAAAGATTAGGAACAAGCTGGACAAAAATACAAAACCAAAACAAATAGCAAAAAGCAAAAGGCAGACTTAGCTGATATAACTGGAACCAGGATCAGTAGACAAGAGCACAGCAGACTAGCTCTGATAACTACGTTGCCAGGCATTGAACTGAAGGTCCAGGGAGCTTATATAGCAACACCCCTAACTAACGACCCAGGTGCGGATAAAAGGAATGACAGAAAAACCAGAGTCAAAAAACTAGTAACCACTAGAGGGAGCAAAAAGCAAATTCACAACACCGCCGCCGCGGTGTGGGTCCCCGACTTCGTGTTGGGGATTTGGTATGGCTGTCTTCTCGATTTGTTCCGATGAAGGTCTCCTCTCCTAAATTTAAGCCTCGCTTCATCGGTCCTTACAAGATATTGGAAATCCTTAATCCTGTGTCCTTTCGCTTGGATCTTCCAGTGTCGTTTGCCATTCACAACGTGTTCCATAGGTCTTTGTTGCGGCGGTACGTTGTACCTGTGGTTCCTTCTGTTGAGCCTCCTGCTCCGGTGTTGGTTGAGGGCGAGTTGGAGTACGTGGTGGAGAAGATCTTGGATTCTCGTCTCTCCAGATGGAGGCTTCAGTACCTGGTCAAGTGGAAGGGCTATGGTCAGGAGGATAATTCCTGGGTGGTTGCCTCTGATGTGCATGCGGCCGATTTAGTTCGTGCCTTTCACGCTGCTCATCCTGATCGCCCTGGTGGTCTTGGTGAGGGTTCGGTGACCCCTCCTTAAGGGGGGGTACTGTTGTGAATCAGACTTTTTGGCTCCCTCTTGTGGTTACTAGTGATATGACTCTGGGATTGTCTTTCCTCAGTTTGGCACCCACCTGGGTCGTTAGTCCAGGGGTTTTGCTATATAAGCTTCCTGGATCCTTAGTCCAGTGCCTGGCATCGTTGTAATCAGATCCTTTCTGTTTGCTCCTGTCTGCTGGTCGTGGTTCGTGCAAAATTAAGCTAAGTCCTGCTTCTTTGTTTTTTGGTTATTTGCTTGCTCTCATTTTTGTCCAGCTTGTACTAAATGTGATTCCTGACCTTGCTGGAAGCTCTAGGGGGCTGGTGTTCTCCCCCCGGGCCGTTAGACGGTTCGGGGGTTCTTGAATATCCAGCGTGGATATTTTGATAGGGTTTTTGCTGACCATATAAGTCATCTTACTATATTCTGCTATTAGCTAGTGGGCCTCTCTTTGCTAATACCTAGCTCATTCTTACGTTTGTCTTTTCCTCTTACCTCACCGTTATTATTTGTTGGGGGCTTGTATCCAACTTTTGGGGTCTTTTCTCTGGAGGCAAGAAAGGTCTTTCTTTTCCCTTCTAGGGTTAGTTAGTTCTCCGGCTGGCGCGAGACGTCTAGAACCAACGTAGGCACGTTCCCCGGCTGCTGCTATTTGTGGTGCTAGGATTAGATATATGGTCAGCTCAGTTACCACTGCCCTATGAGCTGGTTTTTTGTGTTTGCAGACTTAGTAATTATTTCTGAGACCCTCTGCCATTGGGGTCATAACAGGCCCCCATATAATGCTGCACAAATGTTATGGCCCCATACAGACACTTGCCCCATTTGCTGTTGCTGCGATAAAAAAAAAAAATCACATACTCACCTCTCCGTCGCTCAGGCCCCCGGCACTTTCAATATTCACCGCTCCTCGTTCCATTCACCGCTCCATTTTTCGCCTCCTCTGCACTGATGGGTCAGGTGCGCACTAACTACGTTACCGCGCCCTCTGACCTCAGCGTCACTGCAGAAGACGGAGCGGTGGCTGGAACGAGGAGAGGTGACTATCGCGCAGCGCTCCCCTCCCCGTATACTCACCTGCTCCTGGAGAGGTGCAGTCCCTGCTTCCCCGGCGCTGCTGCTTCTTCCTGTACTGAGAGGTCACCGTTACCGCTCATTACAGTAATGAATATGCGGCTCCACCCCTATGGGAGGTGGAGCCGCATATTCATTACTGTAATGAGCGGAACCATGTGACCGCTCAGTACAGGAAGAAGCCGGGGCGCCGGGAAGCAGGGACCTGTAGGGACAACGCACCAAGAGTAGGTGAGTATAATTAGCCAGCTGGCGCTCACCCGCACATGCCCCGGCTGCGCCCCCGGATATACCACTGCTCTGACCTGCCGGGCCCTTGACCCGCCGGGCCCGGTCGCAGCGGTCGCCACTGCAGTAGTTACGCCCCTGTTTGTGACCCAATCCTAGTATTGCGAGATAGGAGGACCTATGACATATGTTGTCAATTTTTATATTTTGGCCATTTTATAAATTGGTATTACTACAACAGGATGCAGTTTGATGTTTTGAAGTTGGTGGCGTATGGATGTCAGTACTTTGGTCGGCTGGTCGGCAGCCAACCTGATCTAGTAGTATGTGCATGACCATTACCAAAATTAGTATGTGCATGAGACATGTACATTATTGCCAGCCAGTGTAGTACACTACATATTAGGGTGCAATAATACATTTCCGAATTTCCTACCTTATGTCAGTGGTTTTGCATCTGGCTTTTTTACCCTTTCTTTTTTAAAAACTGGAGGTAAACTAAACTTTTTCTTCCAATAACACTGATCAATGTATTGAAGGGAATATTGATGGGAAACAGATGTCTTCTATTTTCCATCCATTTTTAACAGATCCTCCTAGACTTCAAAGGCAGAGGCTGAATGATAAAAATGGAGGAGACCATGATATCCACTGAATTTAATGGAATGGACAAACGGATCCATTAGAAAAATTAAAGTGTGAACTGTATTGCCCTGATGTATTAAAAAGAATATTCACTATAATTGTGGCATAAAACTATTTAAAATGTCACAAAATGTTTTCCACAACTGGTAATTGTGCAATAATTATGAGACTTTTGTAAAAGTGGGTGGATGTACTCCAGTCTCTGATTGGAGTACATTTCCTATAGTGGTGCATGGCAGGTGAATGATGTGCCAGATTCATAGGACAGTGTAATATAAGTGCAATGTAGGCAGATGTCTTAGGCTACAGCCACACTATCAGTGTTTGGTCAGTATTTCACCTCGGTATCTGTAAGCCAAAACCAGGTGAGGAAAAATCAGAGAAAATGTAAAATAGAAAGACGTCACCAATAGGGTTGAGCGACTTTTACTTTTTTAGGATCGTGTCGGGTTTCGTGAAACCCGACTTCCTCAAAAGTCGGATCGTGTGAAATTGTGAAAAGTCGGGGGGCCGACCGAAACACGAAACCCAATGCAAGTCAATGGGGTTTTTTTTTTCTCTCTCTCTCTCTCTCCTCCGTGCAAAGCATAGGTTGTGTTGGACTGCGGAAATCGCTACATCCCAAACGGTAATATGGCTCTGTGACGCCGCAGAAAGCAAGCCAGAACCTATGTCATCACGCTGCCCACACTCCTTCATTGGCTGAAAAAATGGCGGGGAAAGCGTCATACGAAACGCGACTTTGACGCCAAGATCGCCGACCGCATGGCCGATTCCACGCTGGGATCGGATCGGGTTTCACGAAACCCGACTTTGCCAAAAGTCGGCGACTTATGAAATTGTTCGATCTGTTTCGCTCAACCCTAGTCACCAATTCTACAAGTTTGACCCGCTCCTGGATTTGGCTTACAAATACTGATTTGAAATACTGACCAAATACTGATACCGTGACCGCAGCCTTACCCATATTACGGCCATAAGTCTTGTCCTGATCAAAGGTCAAGTAAACCCGTACTGACAACGTCACAGTAATTTAATTAGTTTAGGATACAAGACCAGCAGTCAGGATGAGTCTTACATCTGTACTATGGGAGCAGAAATGAGTTCAAGTGAATCTAACCTTGTTGTTATGCAATCCCCACATGTGTTCAGGCTGTCTAACAGCTGCAAATCATGCGGCCGCAGGGACTAGAACATAATATATGAGCACGCCCAGATGCTTGGATAAGACCCGAGTATGATCGGATAAAACGTTATCCGAGCACGTTCGCTAGTCATCACTATTGTGGACCTTAACCTGAGCAGGTGAGCCCAAATTGTTTTATGGACAATTTTGGTTTTGTTATACAGTGGGTACGGAAAGTATTCATACCCCTTTAAATTTTTCACTATTTGTTTCATTGCAGCCATTTGGTAAATTCAAAATAGTTCATTTTTTTCTCATTAATGTACACCTACATTCCATCTTGACTGAAAAAAACCCAGAAATGTAGAAATTGTTGCAAATTTATTAAAACGAAAGACTGAAATATCAAATGGTCATAAGTATTTAGACCCTTTGCTCAGGCACTCATATTTAAGTCACATGCTGTCGATTTCCTTGTGATCCTCCTTGAGATGGTTCTACTCCTTCATTGGAGTCCAGCTGTGTTTAATTAAACTGCCAGGACTTGATTTGGAAAGGCACACACCTGTCTATATAAGACCTCACAGCTCACAGTGCATGTCAGACCAAATGAGAATCATGAGGTCAAAGGAACTGGCCAAGGAGCTCAGAGACAGAATTGTGGCAAGGCACAGATCTGGCCAAGGTTACAACAGAATTTCTGGAGTACTCAAGGTTCCTAAGAGCACAGTGGCCTCCATAATCCTTACATGGAAGAAGTTTGGGACCACCAGAAGTCTTCCTAGACCTGGCCATTCAGCCAAACTGAGCAATCGTGGGAGAAACCCTTGGTGAGAGAGGTAAGGAAGAACCCCAAGATCACTGTGGCTGAGCTCCAGAGATGCAGTAGGGAGATAGGAGAAAGTTCCACAAAGTCAACTATCATTGCAGCCATCCACCAGTCAGGCCTTTATGGCAGAGTGGCCCGACGGAAGCCTTTCCTCAGTGCGAGACATATGAAAGCCCGCATAGAGTTTGCTAAAAAAAACACATGAAGGAATCCCAGATTATGAGAAATAAGATTCTCTGGTCTGATGAGATGAAGACAGACCTTTTTGGTGATAATTCGAAGCGGTATGTGTGGAGAAAACCAGGCACTGCTCATCATCTGCCAAATACAATCCCAATAGTGAAACATGGTGGTGGCAGCATCATGCTATGGGGGTGTTTTTCAGCTGCATGGACAGGACGACTGGTTGTCATTGAAGGAAACATGAATGTGGCCAAGTACAGAGATAACCTGGTTGAAAACCTCTTCCAGAGTGCTTTGGACCTCATACTTGGCAGAAGGTTCACCTTCCAACAAGACAATGACCCTAAGCACACAGCTAAAATAACAAAGGAGTGGCTTCAGAACAACTCTGTGACTATTCTTGACTGGCCCGGCCAGAGCCCTGACCTAAACCCAATTGAGCATCACTGGAGAGATGTGAAAATGGGTGTCCACCAACGTTCACCATCCAACCTGAGGATCTCCAAGGAAGAATGGCAGAGGATCACCAAATCCAGGTGTGAAAAACTTGTTGCATCGTACCCAAGAAGGCTCATGGCTGTACTAGCTCAAAAGGGTGCTTCTACTCAATGCTGAGCAAAGGGTCTGAATACTTATGATTAGGGTTGAGCGAAACAGATCGAACAATTTCATAAGTCGCCGACTTTAGGCAAAGTCGGGTTTCGTGAAACCCGATCCGATCCCAGCGTGGGATCGGCCATGCGGTCGGCGATCTTGGCGCTAAAGTCGCGTTTCGTATGACGCTTTCCCCGCCATTTTTTCAGCCAATGAAGGAGTGTGGGCAGCGTGATGACGTAGGTTGTGGCTTGCTTTCTGCGGTGTCACAGAGCCATATTACCGTTTGGGGTGTAGCGATTTCCGCAGTCCAATACAACATATGCTTTGCACGGAGGGGAGAGAGAGAGAGGGAGAAGAAGAAGAAGAAGAAAAAACCCACAACCCCATTGACTTGCATTGGGTTTCGTGTTTCAGTCGGCCCCCCCGACTTTTTACAATAATCGGCCAATTTCACACGATCCGACTTTTGAGGAAACCCGAAAAACCCGAAACCCGACTCGATCCTAAAAAAGTAAAAGTCGCTCAACCCTACTTATGATCATGTGATTTTTCAGTTTTTATTTTTAATGAAATTTGCAAAAATGTCTGCATCTCTGTTTTTTTTCAGTCAAGATGGTGCAGAGTGTACATTAATGAGAAAAAAAAGAACTTTTTTGAATTTTCCAAATGGCTGCAGTGAAACAAAGAGTGAAAAATTTAAAGGGGTCTGAATACTTTCTGTATCCAGTGTACCTTTCATGCTGATGAAAGGCTATTTTGCTTTGTAAGCTGTGAACTGTTTATGGACATTTAATAAACTGCTCTTTGTTTGATACAAGAACTTTCTGCCTGCGTGAATGCTACCAGCTGCCAAAGGGTTTGGATTCCCACCACAGTCTTAGCCTATGTTCACATTTGCGGTCTGCGCCGCAGCGTCGGGCGCCTCAGCGTCGGGCGCCGCAGCGTCGCCCCATGCGTCATGCGCCCCTATATTTAACATGGGGGCGCATGGACATGCGTCGCACTTGCGTTTTGCGCCGCATGCGTCCCTGCGGCGCCCGCGTCCGGGCGCAGAGGACGCAGCAAGTTGCATTTTTGCTGCGTCCAAAATCAATGAAAAAAAGGACGCATGCGGCGCAAAACGCAGCGTTGTGCATGCGTTTTGCTGCGTTTTTGTTTGCGTTGTGCGTTGCGGCGCCGACGCTGCGGCGCACAACGCAAATGTGAACGTAGCCTTAGGCTGCTGTCACACTAGCAGTATTTGGTCAGTATTTTACATCAGTATTTGTAAGCCAAAACCAGGAGTGGGTGATAAATGCAGAAGTGGTGCATATGTTTCTATTATTCTATTATACTTTTCCTCTAATTGTTCCACTCCTGGTTTTGGCTTACAGATACTGATGTAAAATACTGACCAAATACTGCTAGTGTGACGGCAGCCTTACACAGATATGTATCAGTAAAGGTAACAATTGCAGGCTATTATGCTTTAGTAAACCAGGTATCCCAAAGTACTAGCTGCTTGCTGGCTCAGGTAAGATAACGTTGTACAGTGTATAGAAGAAAATAAATTAACTGCTATGGGTTTTTTTTCATCCTTCTCAGAAAAAATTACAAAAGTTGTTGACTTCATTTTACATTTCTCCAAAATGGTACCAATAAAAACTAACACCCATCCTGCAAGAAAAACAAGTCATCGCGCAGATACATTGAGGCAAAAATGAAGAAGTTGAGACATAGTTGGAAAAAAAAGAAACTAATGACTCTTGCATTGTTTAAAAATTAAAAAATTGCTGAGTCATGAAGGCAAAGCTCTATTTTTTAGTAATAATTTCACAATACATGAAGAATGCATAGCTACCATCAAGTATTGAAAAAGAGCAGCACACTAACCTGACAGGAGATTCATGCTGTTTAAACCTATGCTATTACAGGCATGTATGTTTTACTCTGAAATTCTGCATTGAAAATACATACTTTGAAAACCCAGCCGGGGACAATGTGTTTCTGCTGAATAGTCTGAGGTAGGTTCTTGGCAACTTGTCACCACCACAAACCTTTAGACTGACTGGTCTCTCCCTATGTAAGCACACAAGGCGAGACCTGTTAGTCATGAGCAGGGCCGGACTGGCCATCTGGCAAATGCCAGAAGGGCCTGTCTGGTTGTGGGCTGCCTTGACTGCTACGTTGTTATCAGACTCGGTGTTCTCAAGACACCCATACTGTTAAAAGCTGTAACGGATGTGATGCAGCAATCACTAACGGGTTGGGGAATTCTCGCTTATCAATGGGATTAAGGCACATGGGCACGCTTTTCTCACAAAACAGTCTATTTGGTTTATTTTGCACTCATAAACCACATGAAGCCATGTTATATATCACAGGCTTAACACATACTCCACAGCACTTCATAGTATACTGCTTTAACTTGCAGTCACTAAACACGCTGGACCTCTTTGTCCAGTTACCGTGGGCGATCACACGCTGAACAGTTCATTAATGTCCATGGAACACAACAGGCACCAACACACGACATTAGGTTGCAGTCTCTAAACATGCTGGACCTTACTCTGTCCAGTTACCATGGGTGACAGCACAGTTCATTAACTAACTCCCTGTCCATGCACACAGTTCCCCATACTCTGGTGTTATGACCTGGTGGTTACGGAGCGGTACTGAGATGACCTGGTGGGTAAAACCAATCATGGACAAGCTCAGAGGAGGTGGCAGCTCCACAGACAGAAATCACTGATATGACCTAGTGATTACGAAGCAACACTGAAATGACCTGGTGGGTAAAACAAATAATGTACAAGCTCTGAGGAGGTGGTAGCTTTACTGACCGCAATCCCTACTCCTAACACCAACACTAGAAATAGCCGTGGAGCGTTCCTATCTCTGCCTAGACGCCTCTTCACAGCCTAAGAACTAGCTACCCCTGAAGATGGAAACGGAAAACTATCTCGCCTCAGAGAAACCCCCAAAGGAAGATAGCCCCCCACAAATATTGACGGTGAGTGGAGAGGGAAATTACAAACTAAGAAATGAAATTAGATTTTAGCAAAGGAGGCCAATACTATCTAAATAGACAGAGATAGAAAAGGCTACTGTGCGGTCAGTATAAAAACTAAATGTCCACGCAGAGTTTACAAAAATAACCTCCACACCGACTCACGATGTGGAGGGGCAAATCTGCGACCCCAGAGCTTCCAACTAGCCGGAATATTTCATAATGACAAGCTGGACAAAAGAGACATAACTTAAACTGAACAGAAGGTCATAAGCAGGGAAACACCCAAAAACTAGCAGAACTTATCTTAAGCTGAAATGAACTGGCCAACAGAGAACTTCCAGGAAAGAACTGAATCCACAGAAAAAACATTGACAGCTGGCATCAACTACAGCCAAAAGCCCAGTTAAATAACAAGGCCAGGGAACCGATTAGTGAAAGCAGCTGCTAAGTTCCACTCGAAACCACCAGAGGGAGCCCAAGAGCAGAACTCCCAAAAATACCATTCGTAACCACAGGATGGAGCCCAAGAACGGAATTCACAACACTCTGGGTTACCTTCCAAGAGCTCCTGCTCCACATGCTGACTCCTATCAGTACTCTCTCTCTCAGTGAAACTGCCGAACTGGGATCACCATCCCGGACAAGGCCTTGCTCACCAGGCCACCTGACAGTCCAGATCCTCAGATGGATGGTAGCTCCCCCAATGCAGTGCCGTCACAAACTCTCCATACATGCCTTTCCATGTGTTCTTCAGGAAGTCCTACTCCCAGCATCTTCCAACACAGGTTGTGCTATTCAGGAAATCCTACTCCCAGGGTCTTCCAACACAGGCCTTCAGATCCATGGCCTCACCATGCGCTCTTCCGGGATCTGATCCTACTCCCAGGATCTCCCAACACACTGGCCATCCAGGATCTTACACACAGACCATTCAGGTCCACACACTCTCTACCACAGAGACCTTGTGACCACACCATGGTCACATTATATACTTGTAACCACTCCCAAAGGTGCGAGGTGTGTGTGGTTAGTCAGACCCGCCCAGCTCTCCGACTAACCTTGTAAGTCTCCATTAAAAGCTACACAAACACAACTCTTATGGAACTACAAGTCCCAGCACCATAATACTGGCTTACAGTGCAGACTCCCTCTGTGACACATACCGGCCATTTACAATCATGCCAGACATGGATTCCCATGGCCTCAATATGTGCGTGTTCTGAAGAGACCATGCAGCAACAGGGTGTATGAGCACAAAGAGTCTCTAGGACAACATCAACTATTGTATATGACCCTAACATCAGACGCATCTTCAGCACACTTTAGATAAGCAGATTTGTATAATACAGAATAATGTTTTAGAATGCCTTAGATTGTAGAACATTTATTCTCGACATTATGGAAATATATACTGTATGTACTGTATATACACTGTATATATTGATATTGATTTGAAAAATGAAGCCTGCAATTTTATATTAAAAATTACTTTTTTTCTGCACATTTACAAAACTTTCTAAATCGATTTAATTATATTAATATTAATAAATGTTATAGGAAAACGGCTTCTCGCCTCTTGAGTATGTAGCTTTACCCTTAAGGAAACTTGCTCGTGGCTATGTCTTGAGATTTGTCAGCTCAGTGAGGACATTCTTACATACATAATAAATGTCAAGCACATTCTACAGCTGTATGCGAATTCATCACACGTAGATGCTAAGCTCCCCGAGAATTTTTCTCCTTTTGCGAAGAAACCATGATGAATGACATTTTCAAATTTGCTTACAGAAAATGAAGCAAACAATATGAAAGTATCTGAAGGTGTTATAAATAAATTGTGAAATCAGCAGACTCGCACAACATATTGTGTACAGCTCCAAGACCAACACGTTATAAGCACGGAGCGGCTGTAAACACACACAATATGTTCAGATCTGCGGCTCATAGCTTTCTATGCCCTAGCTCAGTTTTATTTTCATATTACGGTGTTAGCGCTACAGAGTGAATGCAATTTTAATTTTGTCAAATAATTATGAAATAAATCTGCTTGAAGCTTGTTCACATTGTGCTGGAGCTTTTGCAGTTCCATATAGCTAGCTTTTCAATTTCAGAGCAAATCTAGTCATGACTAATATTGGGTTTTCTCAAGTTGTGTTTTCAGAAGTAGCGCTCATTCTCTCGGCTTACTGCTTTGCCAGAGGCAGTGTTCTCCTGAAGAGTTACAGTTCTGACTAGCGGGTCCATACTGTTGAACTGCAGAGTGGTCGGTAACCTAGGCAACAAGCTATAAAATGAAAATTTCCTCTGCTCTTAAGAACGGAGAGGATTTTTAATAAGGGATAAATTGCAAAGTTGCTTGTTTTTACAAGCACTTTGCGATTGTAAATATTCTGCAGATACATGGCTTTTAAAAACAGGCTCGTATTTACAAATGCTATCTACGATGTAGACAGTATACACTTGGCCTCACAGTTACAAGAGGTGGTAAATTTATCACAGGGGCACAGGTTGTGCGTTAGATTTGGTGCATCTTTCATAAAATTAGACGAACTGGTAGGCCACATTCAGATGTCCGTTTTTCACGGATAGCACACATACCCATTATATTCTATGTGGTTATTTACATGTTATGCTACTTTGCAGACCAAGTGGCCCGCAAAAAACTCTCTAAAAAACGGAGACATGTTTATTTTTTTATATCGAGTCACAGATCGAAATCACTTACTAGCCTATGGGTGCATGAAAACCACTGTCATTTTTGCTATCCATGCTAACCTCCCGAAATCTGACATCTCCCTCTCCATGGGTGGCTCCATAAAAACGCCTAGGCAGCAGGCGCACTGTCTGGATGTTATATTTGACACCAATCCTTCCTTCAACTCCCATATACAATCTTTTGCCCGCTCTTGCCCCTTACACATAAAGAACATCTCTAGAATCCGCCCCTTTCTCACCATGGAAACAACAAAAACTCTCACTGCCGCCCTAATCCTCTCCCACCTGTACTACTGCAATGCTCTATTAATTGGCCTCCCCCTTACTCGACTTTCCCCTCTCCAGTCTATCCTTAATGCAGCAGCCAGGGTTGTCCATCTGGCTAATCGTGTCCGCTCATCGCCAGTCATTACACTGGCTGCCCATTCATTATAGGATCAATTAAAACTGCTTGTTCTCACCCACAAAGCGCTCCACAGTGCGGCACCCCCTTACATCTCCTCCCTCATTTCTGTCTATCGGCCTACTGGCTCGTTACGCTCTGCAAACGACTTTCGACTGACCTCTGCACTAATCTGTACCTCCCACTCTTGGCTCCAAGGATTCTCCCGAGTTGCGCCAATCCTCTGGAATGCTCTACCCCAAGAAATTAGGACTATCCACAACTCACACAGTTTTAGGTGCTCGCTCAAAACTCATTTGTTCAGAGCGGCCTATCACGTTCCCTAATCAGTCATTTTATGTTTGTGTGTAGCCCATTCACTATCTCCATCTACCCCCCACCCCCTGAAGATGGCTGGACCATCATTGTAAATACATCACTGTAAATACACACCTGTACTTTGTATCTCCCCCACCTCATTGTAGATTGTAAGCTCTCACGAGCAGGGTTGTCTTATCTTATCTTATTTTGCTTTATTACTGTATTGTTAACATTGTTACCTATGACTGTTGTGTTTGAAACTGTTAAACTGTAAAGCGCTGCGGAATATGTTGGCGCTATATAAATAAAGATTATTATTATTATTATTATTATTATTATTATTATTAAATGCCACTAATATAGAAATAAATATTAATATATTGTCCCTGTGGAGGACAATGAATCAGGGATTACAGGAGTCAATATAATAATAAATATATAGCCATAATTCCCGTAATGAAAACGGTCTGACAGGTGATACACAATAAGGTCTAACGTATCAGTATCAATATATCAATTAGTGTATCACAATATCTAATGCATCAACCGTATAGTGACCAGTAAATATGCCCAAATAGGTCAAATATAAAACATCCATTTCCTGAAGGTAAGTGTTGCTGGCCAATAAATAGATCAGGGTTTGTGCTCACCATCCTGCCCGACGGGCGCCGTTTCGCTGCTCGCTTCTTCTGGGGCGTGTACAGTGCGGGGTGCCGCTCAGCTTAAATATGTGATATGAGAAGGTGATAGGCAGACTCCATGAAAATGACAACGCATGCATCCGGGCAGCTCCCCTGTAGCTAAAGGAAGTAGGGACTTCAGGAAAGTGCTTTCTGGAATGCACTGTGGTCACATGATGGAGCACTTCCGGAAGTCCAGGGGAATCCAGACCAGCGCATGCATCTATCGTGGAGATGCCAAACGGGCTGGGGATCATAGATATAGGGGCACAAAGCCAAAGGAAGTGAAGGAGGGAAATAAAGGGGTACTGACCATAAGGATATGGAAAATAGAGGAAATTGAAGAAGAAAAAAAGGGGCTATAATTTTGGGACTGATGGATAAGGCTGGACGGCCACGGATTCAAAAGTACACTATTAATGGTATAATTATGCATAAACTACAGGGTGGGCCACATATATGGATACACCTAAATAAAATGGGAATGGTTGGTGATATCAACTTCCTGTTTGTGACACATTAGTACATGGGAGGGGGAAACTTTTCAAGATGGGTGGTGACCATGGCGGCCATTTTGAAGGTGGCCATTTTGGATCCAACTTTATTTTTCCAATGGGAAGAGGGTCATGTGACACATCAAACTTACTGAGAATTTCACAAGAAAAACAATGGTGTGCTTGGTTTTAACGTAACTTTATTATTTCATGAGTTATTTACACGTTTATGACCACTTAAAAAATATGTTCAAAGTGCTGCCCATGTGTGGGTAGGGAGGAGGCATAGGGAAGGGACATTTTTTTGTAACTTTTGAAATGTATAGTAAACTAAAGTTATGACCCCATCTGCCATGTTATATGCACAGGTGTACATGCAGCGCCCCAGAGTCCTGGTCGTTGCAGTACTGTGGCTCCGCCACTATGGGGAGCTATGGTGCGTCTGATGGCACTGAAGGAGTTCATCGGATCAGGTATCACAGACACCAATACATTTCACAGCTGGGCCTCCGGGGGGAGCTAAGGGTGCTATTCATTAGGCCACTCCCCACCATAGTGGGTAAACTGGGGGTCAGGCAGGAAGTTAGATCAGAAAGCTGACTGGATTGGACGAAGCAACACCTAGTGGCAGAGGGTGTTGTGGAGGAAGAGACAGTAGGGTCTCTGTCAGGGGTGGGATCCTGACAGAGGCTTGGCATTGGAAAGAACGTAACGGGTCCGCGCCAGCTCCGGGAAGCGGCGGGGCTCAAGAAAGGACTAGAAGCGAGATAGATTGTGCTGAGTGAGAAACGAGATCAAGCGATAGGAGAATTCCAGTAGGGGTCGTGCTGTAAGACCGGAGCAACACCCTACTGAGGCGCACTACCGGTGGCCGGAACGCCGAGGGAGTATTATAACATTCAGCTTCAAGCAATACTCTAAACAGCGGCAGGACAGTCAGTTTAAGGCGGGCTGTCTAACACATATCACCTATGAAGTCTTGGGAGGCAATTGCGGGAGAGGGGCGTCTCTAGGGTCCCGGAAGAACTCCAGGCCTACCTGACAAACGGGTGCCGTTCTAACTGTAACATCAGGAAGGGACGGACGATTAGAAGAACATCATTTAATCGAGTTGTGAGGGAACTTAAGAAACAGACACAACAGTTGTGGGGTACTTTCCGTAAGCACAGCAGGGAAGGACTACAACACATAGCGCTAAGAAGGAAGGCACCGATTTCCACCTGTGAAGAGAACTCTGGAGGTGCCATTGGACCGGCCGGACTTGCGCAGCTTGGTGAACCGTATTCTGGACTGAGGACTCAGAGATCTCCAGTAAAGAGGTAAAGAGACTGCAACCTGGTGTCCTCGTTATTTACCGCGACTGCACCACCAACATCCACACCGATCATTCACTGTGCGCCCCACGGCAGGGTCACGGACCGGGGCCTAGCCGCCGTGACAACCCCAGAAGCAGAGACTCAGAGGCCCGGTACCGGGTACCCCTCGGCCCTGCGGCAGTGGGGGCGCCACATACAGGAACCCAAATATTGGAATTTCACACTGGAAACCTAGGGTTCGAGGAACCAAAATAGTTGCTTCTTTTACCTTTTCTATTCTGTCAGTGAAGGAAAATCAAGGGAGCTATGAGCTATCTAGTTTATGGAACATCTAACATACTCCCTATAACAGCTCCCACTCATTCTGGACACCTGTGAATGGGAGTATATAAGGTAACTCAGAATTTCTGCTTGGAGGGAAGTTTTTCATGCTTATGCCCTCATCCTTTCTCTTTTGGAAGCATGAAAGAATTTACATTCAGCAAAAAAAACAACTTGCATAACTATTTTGGCTATAACCAATGTGGGAGCAATGTTTATATGATCTAATCTTTTTCCAGTTGTCTTGTCGAGTCTTGAAAGTCTTCGAGCAGTGTATGATTTCCACTTTCAGCACACTGACTATACTACACTACAGAGAGGAATTGGAGAGTGTATATTAAGTATGCGAGAAAAGTTTCATATGACTTGGGGACTAAATGAAATACACGCTTCGTGCTTCTACATAGAGCAGATAAAAGAGATGAATTAGCTGGGTAGAAAGTCAAAATGAGTAATTGTAAGTACACAATGCTGTATATGATATGATGATTACAATATATTAAGAGGTTAAAAATGGTGATGGGAGGAGGGCTTCTTTAAAGGAAATCTGTCACCAGGCTTTTGCTATGCAATCTGAGAGCAGCATAATGTAGGAGCGGAGACCCTGATTCCAGGGATGTGTCACTTACTAGGCTGCATTTTGCTGTTTCAGGACAATCAGTGTTTTATCAGCAGGAGATTATGACCACAGGACTAAGTGCTTCCTAGTCCAGCCATGCCCACCAGCAGATATCAGCAGCTTTCTCTTACTATACAGTGTACACAGAAACTTGCAGTTATACACAGCTCAACAGCTGAGCTCTGCTAGATCTGCAGCAAAGAAAACTGTGACTCTATCATAACTTCTGCCCCAGTAAACTAAGTGATACCTCACTGGAATCAGGGTCTCTACCTCTATCACATGGTGATGTCAGATTACGTAGCAAAAAACTGATGACAGATTCCCTTTCACATATTTTATTAGAGTAAAATATTTTAATATGTCATAACAGTCTTATTTGGAAATAGTCAAAATGCTCCAGAAAATAATAATTTATTAATAGTCCATAAAAAGCTTACATGTAAAACATTTTTTTTTTTGCAAAAACCTTACCAAATAAGCTTCCAAAATGTCCATCTTTAGTTACTGGACGCAGCTCATTTTCTCCCCAAGCATATCTCTTATAGCTGTCCCATGCAAATTTCATCATCTGTGGTAAAAAAAAACAAACAAACAAAAAACAATAGGACACATTATATAAATTAACTAGAAACTAGAAACATAGTAAATTGTTTGATATTTAAAGGCGTTGTCCGGTCTTAACCCCTTAGTGACAGAGCCAATTTGGTACTTAATGACCGAGCCAATTTTTACAATTCTGACCACTGTCACTTTATGAGGTTATAACTCTGGAACGCTTTAACGGATCCTGCTGATTCTGTTTTTTCGTGACATGTTGTACTTCATGCTAGTGGTAATATTTCTTCGATATTACTTGCGATTATTTATGAAAAAAATGGAAATATGGTGAAAATTTTTAAAATTTAGCAATTTTCAAATTTTGTATTTTTATGCCCTTAAATCAGAGAGATATGTCACACAAAATAGTTAATAAATAACATTTCCGACATGTCTACTTTACATCAGCACAATTTTGGAAACAAAATTTTTTTTTGTTAGGGAGTTATAAGGGTTAAAATTTGACCAGCAATTTCTCATTTTTACAACACCATTTTTTTTAGGGACCACATCACATTTGAAGTCATTTTGAGGGGTCTATATGATAGAAAATAACCAAGTGTGACACCATTCTAAAAACTGCACCCCTCAAGGTACTTAAAACCACATTCAAGAAGTTTATTAACCCTTTACGTGCTTCACAGGAACTCAAACAATGTGGAAGGAAAAAATGAACATTTAACTTTTTTTGCAAACACTTTAATTCAGAACCATATTTTTTTATTTTCACAAGTGTAAAAACAGAAATTTAACCATACATTTTGTTGTGCAATTTCTCCTGAATACGCTGATACCCCATATGTGGGGGTAAACCACTGTTTGGGCGCACCACAGAGCTTGGAAGAGAAGGAGCGCCGTTTGACTTTTTCAATGCAGAATTGGCTGGAATTGAGATCGGACACCATGTCACGTTTGGAGAGCCACTGATGTGCCTAAACAGTGGAAACGCTCCACAAGTGACACCATTTTGGAAACTAGACCCCATAAGGAACTTAACTAGATTTGTGGTGAGCACTTTGATCCCCCAGGTGCTTCACGGAAGTTTATAACGTAGAGCCGTGAAAATAAAAAATCACATTTTTTCTACAAAAATGATCTTTTTGCCCCAAAATTTTTATTTTCCCAAGGGTAACAGGAGAAATTAGACCACAAAAGTTGTTGTTCAATTTCTCCTGAGTACGTTGATACCCCATATGTGGGGGTAAACCACTGTTTGGGCTCACTGCAGATCTTGGAAGAGAAGGAGCGCCGTTTTACTTTTTCAATGTAGAATTAGCTGGAATTGAGATCGGATGCCATGTCGCGTTTGGAGAGCCACTGATGTGCCTAAACAGTTTAAACCCCCCACAAATGACACCATTTTGGAAACTAGACCCCTTAAGGAACTTATCTAGATGTGCGGTGAGCACTTTAAACCCCCAGGTGCTTCCCGGAAGTTTATAACGTAGAGCCGTGAAAATAAAAAAGTCGCATTTTTTCTACAAAAATGATCTTTTTGCCCCCAAATTTTTATTTTCACAAGGGTAACAGGAGAAATTAGACAACAAATGTTGTTGTGCAACCACTCCTGAGTACGTCGATACCCCATATGTGGGGGTAAACCACTGTTTGGGCGCACTGCAGAGCTTGGAAGAGAAGGAGTGCCGTTTTACTTTTTCAATGTAGAATTGGCTGGAATTGAGATCGGATGCCATGTTGCGTTTGGAGAGCCCCTGATGTGCCTAAACAGTGGAAACCCCCCACAAGTGACACCACTTTGGAAACTAGACCCCTTAAGGAACTGATCTAGATGTGAGGTGAGCACTTTAAACCCCCAGGTGCTTCACGGAAGTTTATAACGTAGAGCCGTGAAAATAAAAAATCCTTTTTTTTCACTCAAAAATGATTTTTTAGCCTGCAATTTTTTATTTTATCAAGGGTAACAGGAGACATTGGACCACAAAATCTGTTGACCAGTTTGTCCTGAGTACGCTGATACCCCATATGTGGGGGGAGGGCACTGTTTGGGCACCCATCAGGGCTCGGAAGGGAAGGAGCGCCGCTTGGAATGCAGACTTTGATGGGATGGTCTGCAGGTGTCATGTTGCATTTGCAGAGATCCTGATGTACCTAAACAGTAGAAACCCCCCACAAGTGACTCCATTTTGGAAACTAGACCCCCGAAAGAGCTTATCTAGATGTGTGGTGAGCACTAGGAACCCCCAACTGCTTCACAGAAGTTTATAATGTAGAGCCATGAAAATAAAAAAAATCATATTTTTTCCACAAAAATGATCTTTTCACCCCCAAATTTTTACTTTCACAAGGGTAACAGGAGAAATTGGACCCCAAAATTTATTGTGCAATTTATGCTGAGTAGGCTGATACCCCATATGTGGGGGATAAACCACTGTTTGGGCGCATGGCAGAGCTTGGAAGGGAAGGAGCGCCGTTTTGGAATGCAGACTTTGATAGAATGGTCTGCAGGCATTATGTTGCGTTTGCAGAGCCCCCGATGTACCTAAACAGTAGGAACCCCTCCACAAGTGACCTCATTTTGGAAACTAAACCCCAAAAGGAACTTATCTAGATGTGTTGTGAGAACTTTGAATGCCCAAGTGCTTCACAGAAGTTTATAATGCAGAGTCGTGAAAACAAAAAAAAATATTTTTTTCACAAAAAAGATTTTTTTAGCCCCCCAATTTTTATTTTCACAAAGGTAACAAGAGAAATTGGACCCCAAAAGTTGTTGTCCAATTTGTCCTGAGTATACTGATACCCCATGTGTGGGGGGGACCACTGTTTGGGCGCATGGCTGAGCTCGGAAGAGAAGGAGTGCCATTTTGGAATGCAGACTTTGACAGAATGGTCTGCAGGCATTATGTTGCGTTTGCAGAGCCCCCGATGTACCTAAACAGTAGAAACCCCCCACAAGTGACCTCATTTTGGAAACTAGACCCCCCAAGGAACTTATCTAGATGTGTTGTGAGAACTTTGAATGCCCAAGTGCTTCACAGAAGTTTATAATGCAGAGTCGTGAAAACAAAAAAAAATATTTTTTTCACAAAAAAGATTTTTTTAGCCCCCAATTTTTATTTTCACAAAGGTAACAAGAGAAATTGGACCCCAAAAGTTGTTGTCCAATTTGTCCTGAGTACACTGATACCCCATGTGTGGGGGGGACCACTGTTTAGGTGCATGGCTGAGCTCGGAAGGGAAGGAGTGCCGTTTTGGAATGCAGACTTTGATAGAATGGTCTGCGGGCGTTATGTTACATTTGCAGAGCCCCAGATATACCTAAACAGTAGAGACCCCCCAGAAGTGACCCCATTTTGGAAACTAGACCCCCCAAGGAACTTATCTAGATGTGTGGTGAGAACTTTGAATGCCCAAGTGCTTCACAGAAGTTTATACTGCAGAGTCGTGAAAATAAAAAATATTTTTTTTTTCCACAAAAAAAGATTTTTTAGCCTCCAAGTTTTTATTTTCACAAGGATATCAGGAGAAATTGGACCCAAAAAGTTGTTGTCCAATTTATCCTGAGTACGCTGATGCCCCATATGTGGGTGTAAACCACTGTTTGGGCGCACGGCAGAGCTCAGAAGGTAGGGAGCACCATTTTACTTTTTGAGCACAAAAATTGGCTGTGGCGTTTAGAGACCCCCTGATGTACCTAAACAGTGGAAACCCCCCAATTCTAACTCCAACCCTAACCTCAACACACCCCTAACCCTAATCCCAACCCGATCCATAATCCTAATCACAACCCTAACCCCCAAAACACCCCTAACCCTAATCCCAAAGCTAACCATAACCCTAATCAAAACCCTAAACCCAACACCCCCCTAATCCTAATCTCAACCCTAACCTCAAAACCTAACCCTAATCCCAATACACCCCTATCCTTAATCCCAACCCTAGCCTTAACCCTAATCCCAAATGTAACCCTAATGCCAACCCTAATCCAAATCCTAATCCCAACTCTAACCCTAACTTTAGCCCCAACCCTAGCCCTAACCCTAACTTTAGCCCAAACCCTAACTTTAGCCCTAAACCTAGCCCCAACCCTAACCCTAACTTTAGCCCCAACCCTAGCCCTAACCCTAGCTCTAACCCTAATCCTAGCTCTAACCCTAACCCAAGCCCTAACCCTAACCCTAAGGCTATGTGCACATGTTGCGGATTTTGCTGCGGATCCGCAGCGTTTCCGCAGCTGTGGGTCCGCAGCAGTTTCCCATGAGTTTACAGTACAATGTAAACCTATGGGAAACATAAAACGCTGTGCCCATGCTGCGGAAAAAAACACACGGAAACGCAGCGGTTTACATTCCGCAGCATGTCAATTCTTTCTGCTGATTCCGCAGCGGTTTTACACCTGCTCCATAATAGAAAACCGCAGGTGTAAAACCGCAGTGGAATCCGCACAAAAACCGCGGTACATCTGCGATAAATCCGCAGGAAAACGCAGCGTTTTGGTCCTGCGGATTTATCAAATCCGCTGCGGAAAAATCAGCAGAGAACCATTCTATGTGTGCACATATCCTAACCCTACCCCTAACCCTAACCCTACCCCTAACCCTACCCCTAACCCTAACCCTAACCCTACCCCTAACCCTACCCCTAACCCTATTTGGAAAATAGAAATTCATACATTTTTTTTATTTTATTATTTTTTTCTTACTAAGGGGGTGATAAAGGGGGGGGGGGTTATTTACTATTTTTTTTATTTTGATCACTGTGATAGGATCTAACAGTGACCAAAATAAAAAAAGAGGAAGAATTTTCTTCTGCCGGCCGGCAGATCATGGCGGGCGCACTGCGCATGCGCCCGCCATTTTCTTACCGGAGCAAGAAGCCGGTGGCCAGCAGAAGAAGCAGGAGGACCCAGGGACACCGGTAAGTATAACAGGGTCCCCGAATCCCCCTATTTCTCTGTCCTCTGATGTGCGATCACATCAGAGGACAGAGAATGACATCGCTTTTTTTTTTTTGCGGTCGCCGGTAAACAGTTAATTACCGGCGATCGCAAAACAGGGGTCGGTAAAAACCGACCCCGATCATGTTCTTTGGGGTCTTGGCTACCCCCGGCAGCCGAGACCCCAAAGAACATCCGGGTGCCGGGCGGCGGGCGCACTGCGCATGCGCCCGCCATTATTTCCCCGGAAAAAGATGGTGGCGCCCATCGGGAGCCACGAGGAGCACCGGGGGAGGTAGGTGAGTATTGGGGGGCTATCGGGGGCTATCGGGGACCACATTTCTCTGTCCTCCGATGTGCGATCACATCGGAGGACAGAGAAATTAAATGGCAAATCGCGTTTTGTTTTTTTTTGTTGCGACCGCCGGTAAACGGTTAATTACCGGCGATTGCAACTCGGGGGTCGGTAAAAACCCCCCGAATCATGTTCTCTGGGGTCTCAGCTACCCCCGGCAACCGAGACCCCAGAGAAAATCCGACTCTGGGGGGCGCTATTCACTTTTTCCACAGCGCCGTTAATTAACGGCGCTGTGGTTTAAGTACCCTTAGCGGCCGCCGTTAAAAGGCGTATCGGCGGTCGTTAAGGGGTTAAACTTCAAGTCTGCAGTCATGCAGTCACTCCACAATCCTCACATCGTGTGCACTGCGTGCATTCTTCGATGCCAGTGCTGGGAGAGGATGGTCATGTGATTGCAAGTATGCGATTTGCATACTTCAGGCCACGTTCTGACTAGACTGTATCAGGTCTCACTCAATACGCTTGTAATGAGCAAGGCTGGATACAGTCTAGCCGTCACGTGACCACATGTATGCAAATCGCATACTTGCAGTCAAACCCCCCTCTCCTGGCATCGGAGAATACTCACAGTGTACAGTGCACACGATGTGAGTATTCATAAGTCTGCAGTCACAATATGGCTGTCCGCTATCTATTCTAGGCAATTTTGTGCTCCAAAAGTCTATAGGTGCTCCTTCACTTTCAAGCCTTGCCGTGCGCCCAAACAGTAGTTTTCCATCACATAAGGGGTATTGGCGTATTCAGGAGAAATTGCACAACAAATTCTACAGTCCATTTTCTTCTGTTGCCATTGTGAAAATGAAATGTTTGGGGCTAAAGCAACATTTTTGTGGGAATTCTTTTTTTCATTTTCACAGCTCAACGTTATAAAATTCTGTGAAGCACCCTGTTCTAGGTGCTCACCACAACTCCGGATAAGTTCCATGAGGGGTGTAGTTTCCAAAATGGGGTCACTTGTGGATAGGTTTCCACTCCTTAGGCACATCAAAGGTTCTCCAAATGCAACATGGTGTCTGCTATCTATTCCAGGCAATTTTGAGCTCCAAAAGTCACATGGAGTTCTTCCTTTCCGTGCCCTGCCATGCGCCCAAACAGTAATTTTCCTCCACATATGGGGTATCGGTGTACTGAGGAGAAATTGCACGACAAATTGTACAGTTAATTTTTTCATGTTACCTTTGTAAAAATTCAAAATTTTGAGGCTAAATGTACATTTTTGTGGGAAAAAATAAAATGTTAATTCCTTTAATTCCTGTGGAGCACTTAAAAGGTTAATATACTTCTTGAATGTGGTTTGGAACACTTTGAGGAGTGCAGTTTTAAAATGATGTCACTTTTGGGTATTTTCTGTCATATAGGCCTTCCAAAGTCATTTAAAACATAGTGTGGTCCCTAACAAAACGGTTTTGTAAATTTTGTAGGAAAATTTAAAAAGTGCTGATAACCTTTAAACCTATCTCACTTCCTAACAAAAAAATATGTTCTAAAAATGATGGTGATGTAAAGTAGGGAAAATGTTATTTATACATTATTTTGTACAGCATGACAAATTGGTTTAAGGATATAAAAATGTAATGTTTGAAAATTTTCGGAAAAATTTTATTTACAGATATAAACGCAAAAAAGTTCCACCTAAATTTACCATAAAGGACAATGTGTCATAAAAAAACAAAGAATCACTGGGATACGTTGGTGTAATAATTATAGGGGATAATTCAGGAGGCTCTTTGCGTGGAACAAGACAACAGGACACAGTTTTATAAGTGGTAAAGTTTATATTATCACACGGTGATTCAAGCAGGTGCAGAGAGAAACTCAAGTCCACAACACTTGGTGCAAATAATAAACGCAGCTTAGCAGTCAATAGGAAACTTCAGAGGTAGATGCAAACAAACCGAAAGTCTATGAAGCACAGTTATTCTTGAGGAAACTTGACGCGAATAGATCCTTGACTTAGTCCAGACACAGATAGATATGCTATTAGGCAGTTCAAATCATATCTTAGCTCAACCAGGGAGGCCTGGTTAATAGTCTCAGGTTTTGCAGAGCAGAAACAGCTTACATGTCCAGCAAATGCAGATGGAAGTAACACGAGCAGCAGATGAAGGAGGATCACTGAACACCGGTGTATGCAGCAGGAACTCAGAGCAGAGTGGCAGGATCTCCAACACCAGTTCACAGGAGCAGGTGCAGGTGCAAGGCCAGGGAGTAATCAGGAGCTGGATGCAAAGCAGAATAATCTAGCACAGACTGAAGGCTGGGGTGGAGTTTTATAGCAGGAAGACAAGTGCACATGAGACCAAAGACACCATGTTTGAAAAGGGCAGTAATGCACAAAAGGTAAAAAATGTTCAGAGTCCTGACATTACTCCCTCCTTAGAAGCAGCCTCAGGACGATCCTGGACCTGGTTTCTCAGGGAATCTCTGATGAAAACGAGAAATCTTCTGTTGGGCATTGATGTTTTCCACAGGTTCCAAAGAGTCTTCCTCAGGGGGATATCCCTGCCATCTTATACGATATTGGAGCCGATTCCTGCGAATCCTGGAATCAATAATTTCCTCCACCACGAATTGTTCTTGCCCATCAATCACCACAGGCTGCGGAGGTGGCACAACACGTCCCTGGAAGGTATTAGGAGATACAGGCTTTAGTAAAGATACATGAAAAACTGGGTGTACCTTCATTGTCCTAGGTAGCTTCAGCCGGCAGGCCACAGAGCTCACAATACCGTTGATCTAGAGAGGGCCAATGAATTTCTGTCCAAGCTTTTGTGAAGGAACATTTAACTTCAGATTCTTAGTTGCTAACCACACGGAATCTCCTACCTTGAACATGGGTGCAGGTTTACGGAATCTATCAGCCGATCTCTTATAACGTTCTTGAGCCGTGGTCAGGGATTCCTTCAGAACCTCCAGATTTTGTCTCATCGCAGTCAGCCTTTCCTCCACTGCTGGAACCGGAGAATTAATTGGAGACCTAGGTAAAATACACGGATGATAACCCAGATTGGCAAAGAAAGGTGTAAACTTAGTGGAGGCGCTCTGAGAATTATTATATGAAAATTCGGCTAACGGCAACAACTCCCACCAATCATCCTGGAGATGGCTGACATAGCATCTTAGATATTGTTCCAGTGTCTGGTTGGTACGCTCAGTCTGACCATTTTTCTGGGGATGGTAAGCAGAAGAGAGACATTGAGTGCAATGTCTATTGAGTGCAGAGCAAAACCCCTTCCAGAATCTTGAAGTGAACTGTACTCCACGGTCAGAGATGATCTCATCCGGCACCCCATGCAACCGAAAGACATTCTGTATAACCAAGTTCACTTTATCTTTAGCAGAGGGGAGGCCGGTGCATGGAACAAAATGAGCAGCCTTAGTCAGGCGATCAACTACCACCATGATTGTATTCATGCCCCCCGCTGTAGGCAGCTCCACAATAAAGTCCATTGTCATAGACCCCCAAGGGCGGGATGGAACAGGTAATGGTTGTAGAAGACCCGTAGGTGCCACATGAGGAGTCTTGTAACGGGCACATACCTCGCAAGAGAGAACATAGTCCTTGGTATCCTTCAGGCAAGTTGGCCACCAGAAGAATCGGCTCAGGAACTCTTGTGTCTTCTGTACCCCCCTGTGACCAGCCAACTTGGAGTCATGTACCAACTTGAGGATCTGAAGACGGACGACCTCCGGGACATAGATACGTCGATCTCTGAACCACATGCCACCCCTAAAGATAAGATTAATATCCACACGTGGGTTGGCCAGAAATACATCACCTTCATAGGCCTCCCTGCACGCCTTCCACAAGTCCTGATCGTGGATAACTCCGATGAAATTGGCATCAGATAGAATGGTCTTGGACGGGGCTCCAGGTACGGAATCCACAGCATGGATTCGGGATAAAGCATCAGCCTTCCCATTACGAGAACCTGGACGGTACGAGATAACAAAGTTAAATTGATTTAAGAATAAGTTCCAACGAGCCTGACGAGGAGAAAGACATCTAGCGGATCTAAGGAACTCTAGATTGCGATGGTCAGTTAGCACTATGATCTGTTGTGCAGCTCCTTGCAGATGATGCCTCCATTCTTTGAAAGCCGCAATAATAGCCAGCAATTCCTTGTCTCCCACGTCGTAATTCTTCTCTGCTGAGGTTAGTCTATGGGAAAAGAAAGCACAGGGATGTAGCAGACCCTTCTCTCCAGTTCTTTGGGAGAGAATAGCCCCCAAAGCATCAGAAGCGTCCACCTCCACAATGAAAGGATGTGTTTGATCTGGGTGTATGAACAGCGGTGCTGATGTGAAACAGATCTTCAGCTTCTTGAGCCTGTGATGACCACTTAAAGGGCTTTTCCTTCTTTGTCAAGGAAGTTATAGGTCGGACAATATCAGAAAAATTTCGAATGAAGCGTCTGTAGAAATTTGCAAAACCAATAAAACATTGGACCTCCTTAACATTCTTGGGTACCGGCCAGTCAAGGATAGCCTGAATCTTACCAGATTCCATGTTCAGCCCCTGGGGAGAGATGATATAACCTAAGAACTGTATCTCAGAACGATGGAACTCGCATTTCTCCGGCTTGATATACAGTTGGTTCTCTTTCAGACGTCTTAAAACAGTTTTGACATGTTCTTCATGTTCCTGTAGAGAGTCAGAAAAGATTAGTATATCGTCCAAATAGATCACCACAAACTGGTCCAACAAATCTCTGAAGATGTCATTAACAAGGTGTTGAAATGCTGCAGGGGCGTTACAAAGCCCGAGGGGCATCACAAGAGATTCAAAGTGTCCATACCGGCATCTGAATGCTGTTTTCCACTCATCCCCTGGACGAATACGCACCAAATTATAAGCCCCACGAAGATCCAGCTTAGAGAACACCTTAGCATGGCGGACTCTTTCCAGTAATTCGGGAATCAGAGGCAAAGGGTAACAGTTTCGTACGGTTACCTTATTGAGTTCCTGATAGTCAACACAGGGTCTCAGGGTCCCATCCTTCTTCTTTACAAAAAAACGGGTGCCCCTGCTGGTGAGAAAGAAGGACGTATGAAGCCTTTGGCCAGATTTTCATCAATATACTCCTTTAAGGCTTGAAGCTCAGGTGCCGCCAAAGGGTATACGTGACCAAAAGGAATATCTGCCCCAGGAAGCAACTCAATGGAACAGTCATAATGCCTGTGTGGAGGAAGTTGATCTGCATTCTTCCTGTCACAGAGGTCAGAGAACTCTTTATATGCTGGAGGTAAAGAAGATAACTGTACATGTAGTTCCGTAGCCGTGGACTCAGGGACAGCTTCTGTTAACGCTGAGTTGCTCCTTGTTGGAAAGATAATCTCCTTTGTCTCCCAGTTGATAATTGGGTTCTGAGAACGCAACCAAGGAATGCCTAAAATCACAGGAAAATGAGGAGAAGAAATTAGCAAGAAAGAAAGTTGCTCCTGATGATTAGGCTCCAACAAAATTTCAAGGGGTACAGTCTCCTGATCCACAGCCCCAGAGATTAAAGATGACCCATCCACTGTTTCCATGGTAATTGGAGAGGCTCTTTGCTGAATTTTAATACCATGTTCCTTGGCAAATGCGATATCCATGAAATTGCCACCTGCACCAGAGTCAATCATAGCTGAACTGGAAATCCACTTTCCTGAACACAGGATCTTAATAGGGAGAGAACAGTGAGAGTTCTTTTCCTTCAGCTCCTTGGGGGGTGAAGTCATAGAAAGTGAATGGAATACAGCGTTTAAAGGCAGGCTACATTCAGAAATGTCAGATTCATCATCACAGTTGTCATACTCCCCTATTGTTGCTAGCACCTTGTTAGGCCGTCTAGGACACTTAGGACAATTGATCAAGAAGTGGTCAGACTGGCCGCAGTAGAAACATAGACTTTCACGAAGGCGATGCTCCCGGCGCTCATTGATCTCGCGTCTCTGAACGGAATCAATTTGCATGGACACCTCCTCTGTCATGAATCCCAATGGCTAGGGATAGCACAGGACAAGCAAAGTACAAATATATTACGGACGAGCTCTAGGGTGATGGAACCTGGGCTGACCGCTGCCCTACATCTGACAAACGCAACTAGAGATAGCCAGGGAGCGTGCCTATGTTGGTTCTAGACGCCACGCACCAGCCTAAGAACTAACTAGCACTGCAGAGAAAATAAAGACCTCACTTGCCTCCAGCGGAATGAACCCCAAAAGATATAGTTGCCCCCCACATGTATTGACGGTGAAATGAGAGGAAGGCACACACATAGAGATGATATATACAGTTTTAGCAAATTGAGGCCCGCTGTAAACTAGAAAGCAGAACGATACAAAAGGGGACTGAGCGGTCAGCAAAAAACCCTAATCAAAAAAACCATCCTGAGATTACAAGAACCCATGTGCCAACTCATGGCACATGGGGAGAACCTCAGTCCACTAGAGCTACCAGCTAGCATAGAGACATAATAAGCAAGCTGGACAAAAAAACCAAACAACTGAAAATCAGCACTTAGCTTATCCTGAAAGATCTGGGAGCAGGTAGGCAGGAACCAAACAGAGCACATCTGAATACATTGATAGCCGGCAAGGGAAATGACAGAAAGGCCAGGTAAAATAGGAAACACCCAGCCACTGATGGACAGGTGGAAACCAAAGGCCGCAACCCACCAAAGTCACCCAGTACCAGCAGTAACCACCAGAGGGAGCCCACAAACAGAATCCACAACAGTACCCCCCCCTTGAGGAGGGGTCACCGAACCCTCACGAGAACCCCCAGGGCGATCAGGGTGAGCTCTATGGAAGGCGCGGACCAAATCAGTCGCATGAACATCGGAGGCGACCACCCAGGAATTATCCTCCTGACCATAACCCTTCCACTTAACCAAATACTGGAGTTTGCGTCTGGAAACACGAGAATCCAAGATCTTCTCAACAACATACTCCAATTCTCCCTCCACCAGCACCGGAGCAGGAGGCTCAACCGAAGGAACAACGGGCACCTCATACCTCCGCAACAACGACCGATGGAACACATTATGAATAGCAAACGATGCTGGGAGATCCAAACGAAAAGATACAGGGTTAAGAATCTCCGAGATCCTATAAGGACCGATGAACCGAGGCTTGAACTTAGGAGAAGAGACCTTCATAGGGACAAAACGAGAAGACAACCACACCAAATCCCCAACAAGAAGTCGGGGACCCACGCGGCGACGGCGATTAGCAAACTGCTGAGTCTTCTCCTGAGATAACTTCAAATTGTCCACCACCTGATTCCAAATCTGATGTAGCCTGTCCACCACCACGTCCACTCCAGGACAATCCGAAGGCTCCACCTGACCAGAGGAAAAACGAGGATGAAACCCCGAATTACAAAAAAAAGGAGAGACCAACGTGGCCGAACTAGCCCGATTATTAAGAGCAAATTCGGCCAGTGGCAAAAAAGCAACCCAGTCATCTTGATCAGCAGAAACAAAACACCTCAAATAAGTTTCCAAGGTCTGATTAGTTCGCTCCGTCTGGCCATTCGTCTGAGGATGGAATGCAGACGAGAAAGACAAATCAATGCCCATCTTGGCACAAAACGTCCGCCAAAATCTAGACACAAACTGGGATCCCCTGTCAGAAACGATATTCTCCGGAATCCCATGCAAACGAACCACGTTCTGAAAAAATAAAGGGACCAACTCAGAGGAGGAAGGCAACTTAGGCAAGGGCACCAAATGAACCATCTTAGAAAAGCGGTCACACACAACCCAGATAACGGACATTTTCTGTGAAACCGGGAGATCAGAAATAAAATCCATGGAAATGTGCGTCCAAGGCCTCTTCGGGATGGGCAAGGATAACAACAACCCACTGGCCCGAGAACAGCAAGGCTTAGCTCGAGCACACACTTCACAAGACTGCACAAAGGTACGCACATCCCTAGACAAGGAAGGCCACCAAAAAGACCTGGCCACCAAGTCTCTAGTACCAAATATTCCAGGATGACCAGCCAACACAGAAGAATGGACCTCGGAGATGACTCTACTGGTCCAATCATCCGGAACAAACAGTCTTTCTGGTGGACAACGATCCGGTTTATCCACCTGAAACTCCTGCAATGCACGTCGCAAGTCTGGGGATACGGCGGACAATATTACCCCATCCCTAAGGATACCAGTAGGCCCAGAGTCTCCAGGAGAGTCAGGCACAAAACTCCTGGAAAGAGCATCTGCCTTCACATTCTTTGAACCTGGCAGGTATGAAACCACGAAATTGAAACGAGAAAAAAACAACGACCAACGAGCCTGTCTAGGATTCAAACGCCTGGCAGACTCAAGGTAAATGAGATTCTTGTGATCAGTCAAGACCACCACACGATGTTTAGCACCCTCAAGCCAATGACGCCACTCCTCAAATGCCCACTTCATGGCCAAAAGCTCCCGATTACCCACATCATAATTGCGCTCGGCGGGCGAGAATTTTCTAGAGAAGAATGCACATGGCTTCATCACCGAGCCATTAGAACTTCTCTGTGACAAAACCGCCCCCGCTCCAATCTCGGAAGCATCAACCTCAACCTGAAAAGGAAGTGAAACATCTGGTTGACACAACACAGGAGCAGAAGAAAACCGGCGCTTAAGTTCCTGAAAGGCCTCCACGGCCGCAGGAGACCAATCAGCAACATCAGCACCCTTTTTAGTCAAATCAGTCAAAGGTTTAACAATACTGGAAAAATTAGCAATGAACCGACGATAAAAATTAGCAAACCCCAAGAACTTCTGAAGGCTCTTAACAGATGTAGGTTGTGTCCAGTCACAAATCGCCTGAACCTTGACGGGATCCATCTCAATAGTAGAAGGAGAAAAAATGTACCCCAAAAAAGAAATCTTCTGGACTCCGAAGAGACACTTTGAGCCCTTCACAAACAGAGAATTGGCCCGCAGAACCTGAAACACCTTCCTGACCTGTAGAACATGAGACTCCCAGTCATCAGAAAACACCAAAATATCATCCAAATACACAATCACAAACTCATCCAGATATTCACGGAAAATATTGTGCATAAAGGACTGAAAGACTGACGGAGCATTGGAGAGTCCAAAAGGCATTACCAAATACTCAAAATGGCCCTCAGGCGTATTAAATGCGGTTTTCCACTCATCACCCTGTTTCATCCGCACCAGATTATACGCACCGCGAAGATCTATCTTAGTGAACCACCTAGCCCCCTTAATGCGAGCAAACAAATCAGTCAATAATGGCAATGGATACTGATACTTGACTGTAATCTTATTCAGAAGGCGATAATCTATACAAGGCCTCAGGGAACCATCTTTTTTTGCCACAAAAAAAAAACCTGCTCCCAGAGGGGACGAAGATGGACGAATATGTCCCTTTTCCAAGGACTCCTTAATATAATTCCGCATAGCAGTATGCTCTGGCAGTGACAGATTAAACAAACGACCCTTAGGGAACTTACTGCCAGGAATCAATTCTATAGCACAGTCACAATCTCTATGCGGAGGGAGCGAATTGAGCCTAGGCTCCTCAAAAACATCCCTATAGTCAGACAAAAACGCAGGGATCTCAGAAGGAGTAGATGAAGCGATTGAAATCGGAGGTGCATCATCATGAACCCCCTGACATCCCCAGCTTAACACAGACATTGTTTTCCAGTCCAGGACAGGATTATGAGTTTGTAACCATGGCAGACCAAGCACTAGTACATCATGTAAATTATAAAGTACAAGGAAGCGAATCACCTCCTGATGAACGGGAGTCATGCGCATGGTCACTTGTGTCCAATACTGCGGTTTATTCATAGCCAATGGTGTAGAGTCAATTCCCTTCAGAGGAATAGGAACTTCCAGAGGTTCCAGACTAAAACCGCAGCGTTTAGCAAATGACCAATCCATAAGACTCAGGGCAGCGCCCGAATCCACATAGGCATCGACGGAAATGGAAGACAGTGAAAAAATCAGAGTCACAGACAAAATGAACTTAGGCTGCAGAGTACCAATGGCAAAAGATTTATCAACCCTTTTTGTGCGTTTAGAGCATGCTGATATAACATGAGCTGAATCACCACAATAGAAACACAATCCATTTTTCCGCCTATAATTTTGCCGTTCACTTCTGGACTGAATTCTATCACATTGCATAGTCTCAGGTGCCTGTTCAGAAGACACCGCCAACTGGTGCACGGGTTTGCGCTCCCGTAAACGCCGATCAATCTGAATGGCCATAGCCATAGACTCATTCAGACCTGTAGGCATAGGGAACCCCACCATAATATCCTTAATGGCCTCAGAAAGACCATTTCTGAAGTTTGCAGCCAGGGCGCACTCATTCCACTGAGTAAGCACCGACCATTTCCGAAACTTCTGACAATATATCTCCGCTTCATCATGCCCCTGAGAGAGGGCTAATAAAGCCTTTTCAGCCTGAATCTCCAGGTTAGGTTTCTCATAGAGCAATCCCAATGCCAGAAAAAACGCATCCACACTGAGCAATGCAGGATCCCCTGGTGCCAATGCAAATGCCCAATTCTGAGGGTCGCCCCGCAGGAAAGATATTACAATCTTGACCTGTTGAGCAGGGTCTCCAGAGGAGCGAGATTTTAAAGAAAGAAACAATTTACAATTGTTCCTGAAATTCAGGAAGGTAGATCTATCTCCAGAAAAGAACTCTGGAATAGGAATTCTAGGTTCAGACATGGGAGTGTGAACAACAAAATCCTGTATGTTTTGAACTTTTGCCGCGAGATTACTCAGGCTGGAAGCCAAACTCTGGACATCCATGTTAAACAGCTAAGATCAGAGCCATTCAAGGGTTAAGAGGAGGTAAGAAGCAGCTAGACAGCAATTAAGGGCTAGGCAGCAAAACTCTGAAGGGAAGGGAAAAAAAAAAAAAAAAAAATTTCCCTTAAACACTTCTCTTTCTCCTGCTTCAGCCCAAACAATTAACACTTTGTGGGCCGGCTATACTGTCATGAATCCCAATGGCTAGGGATAGCACAGGACAAGCAAAGTACAAATATATTACGGACGAGCTCTAGGGTGATGGAACCTGGGCTGACCGCTGCCCTACGCCTGACAAACGCAACTAGAGATAGCCAGGGAGCGTGCCTACGTTGGTTCTAGACGCCACGCACCAGCCTAAGAGCTAACTAGCACTGCAGAGAAAATAAAGACCTCACTTGCCTCCAGCGGAATGAACCCCAAAAGATATAGTTGCCCCCCACATGTATTGACGGTGAAATGAGAGGAAGGCACACACATAGAGATGATATATATAGTTTTAGCAAATTGAGGCCCGCTGTAAACTAGAAAGCAGAACGATACAAAAGGGGACTGAGCGGTCAGCAAAAAACCCTAATCAAAAAAACCATCCTGAGATTACAAGAACCCATGTGCCAACTCATGGCACATGGGGAGAACCTCAGTCCACTAGAGCTACCAGCTAGCATAGAGACATAATAAGCAAGCTGGACAAAAAAACCAAACAACTGAAAATCAGCACTTAGCTTATCCTGAAAGATCTGGGAGCAGGTAGGCAGGAACCAAACAGAGCACATCTGAATACATTGATAGCCGGCAAGGGAAATGACAGAAAGGCCAGGTAAAATAGGAAACACCCAGCCACTGATGGACAGGTGGAAACCAAAGGCCGCAACCCACCAAAGTCACCCAGTACCAGCAGTAACCACCAGAGGGAGCCCACAAACAGAATCCACAACACTCCTCCACTTCCCGAGATGTTTTACCTGCAGGCTCTTTGGAAGGAAGGGAAAAGTTAGAAATACGGTTATATGCAGCAAATTTCTCCTGCCTACGCTCAGTAAGGCGAATGTCTATGCGCACACAATGCTGTATAAATGTCTCTAGTTCTTGTGGTGACTCTGAGCGAGCTAGTTAATCTTTTATAATACTAGATAGACCCCTTTTAAAAATAGGCAATTGTGCATAACTGTCCCAATTGGTATCTACCGCCAATCTCCTGAATTCAGTGTCATACTCAATAACAGAACGTTTAGCCTGGTGTAAAGACAACAAAGCAGATTCAGCGGTTGCACGGCGATTAGGGTCATCAAACATTAATGCCATAGCGGCCAAGAAATCATCCAAGTCATTTAACCATGGGTCACGAGACTCAATCATCGGATTCGCCCAGGCGAGCGCTCATGAGGTCAGCAGCATTATTACACACAATACTTTGGATCTATCAGTAGGAAAATGGTCAGCATGCACATCAAAATATAGCATACATTGATTCACAAAGCCATGAAATTTGTCGCGATCACCATTAAATCTGAATGGGGGCAACTTAGGTGGGCTAGCTGGTGGCGGTTGCCCAGAGGGTAAAGTCACTTGTGCAGCTATTTGCGTGCTTATGTCCTGAAAAGCCCGTCCATACTGGGACTCTATGCCAGCAAGTTTGTTTTCCTGGGCTACCATGCGATTGCTTAAGTCCTGCAAAGTTTGTCCAAACACTTGTTGATTGTGTTCAAAGCTTCCAAACTTCTTTTGCAGACCTTCCACATCTTTCCGCAGTGATCTAATTATGGAAAACACCTGCTCTAGTCTGCTTTCTGCAGTCATTGTTCCAGCAGTCTCCTTTTTTTATGGCTAGATTATCCTGTAATAATTATAGGGGATAATTCAGGAGACTCTTTGCGTGGAACAAGACAACAGGACACAGTTTTATAAGTGGTAAAGTTTATATTATCACACGGTGATTCAAGCAGGTGCAGAGAGAAACTCAAGTCCACAACACTTGGTGCAAATAATAAACGCAGCTTAGCAGTCAATAGGAAACTTCAGAGGTAGATGCAAACAAACCGAAAGTCTATGAAGCACAGTTATTCTTGAGGAAACTTGACACGAATAGATCCTTGACTTAGTCCAGACACAGATAGATATGCTATTAGGCAGTTCAAATCATATCTTAGCTCAACCAGGGAGGCCTGGTTAATAGTCTCAGGTTTTGCAGAGCAGAAACAGCTTACATGTCCAGCAAATGCAGATGGAAGTAACACGAGCAGCAGATGAAGGAGGATCACTGAACACCGGTGTATGCAGCAGGAACTCAGAGCAGAGTGGCAGGATCTCCAAAACAGGTTCACAGGAGCAGGTGCAGGTGCAAGGCCAGGGAGTAATCAGGAGCTGGATGCAAAGCAGAATAATCTAGCACAGACTGAAGGCTGGGGTGGAGTTTTATAGCAGGAAGACAAGTGCACATGAGACCAAAGACGCCATGTTGGAAAAGGGCAGTAAGGCACAAAAGGTAAAAAATGTTCAGAGTCCTGACAGTTGGATCGTTCCAGAGTTGTTACCTCTGGTGATGAGCGGGTGTACTCATTGCTCGGGTTTTCCCAAGCATGCTCGGGTGATCTCCGAGTATTTGTAAGTGCTTGGAGATTTAGTTTTCATTGCCTCAGCTGCATGATTTACAGCTGATAGACAGCTTGAATACATGTGGGAATTCCCTAGCAACCAGGCAACCCCCACATGTACTCAGGCTTGCTAGCAGCCGTAAATCATGCAGCTGCGTCAACAAAAACTAAATCTCCGAGCAGTTGCAAATACTCGAAGACCACCCGATTGTGCTTGGGAAAACCCGAGCAACGAGTACACTCGCTCATCACTAGTTACCTCATAAAGTGACAGTGGTAAGAATTGTAAAATTTGCCCTGATCAGGAAGGTGAAAACAGGCTTGGGGGTGTAGGGGTTATAATGACCTTTCAGTAGAAAGACTTTTAAATCTTTAATGTGTCCAGGTCCACACAAATGTTTTTCCACAGGCGTGTCCAGTTAATTCTTAATAGTATGCCTGTGTAGATTCATTCTCGTTTGTATTTTTTGTTTAGTTTCTCCAGGGGGCTAAACTAGAGGAGAAATTTTTATCAACTTCTGCTATTAAACCTCTAGCATACTTCCACTGCATTTGATTATCTGTTGATAATAGGTACAAGCTCAAAAGATTATCTGATTACCTTCCACAATAACTTCACAAGTTCCACCCAACAAACCTTTTTCCAATCCCAAAACAGGGATAACATTTGTACCATTACTTGTCAAAAAGACATGTTTTTCCATGTACACCACTGGAATATAAATTCCAACAACAAAGGCATCTTCCAAAAAGGAATGATTTTGGAACACTTTTAAAATTTAAAAAAAACCAAAAGTTTGTTATTGCAGTATGTTGTTAAGCAGCTTTTTAATTACAATCCAGTTACCCATATATAGATACATTGGGGTCATATTAACACTTCTAATGCATTTTGTGTTAAAGAACATGAAAAGGGATCAATACAGTCCTAGAAGATGTCAAAGTGTTGTGACTTTTCCAAGCCATTGGAGGCTTTAAAGTATTGTGTGGCGCCCCTAGGGGTGTTTGCCACAAAAATAGTTATTGACACCAAATACAAATATTAAAATAGCAAGACTGCACTACCATCTCCGGCCAGAAGGGGGAGCTCCAGAGACTCCCCTTGATCTATTCTGGTCTGAGAAAAGGACTGGCAGTTGGGTTGAGGAGCTGAAAGTGAGAGGTCGTATAACTGAACTCCTAACAGCCCTATGACGGATTATAGGCCCGTAATACCCTTAGTAGGAAAAGAGGAATAGAGAAAAAGGACATTGTGAGAACCGGGTAGCAATAATTTCTACCCAAAATAGGCGCAGAGACGGATACCGGATCCGTGGCTATATTCGTTATATATAATACAGCAACCTGAAGAAAGTGAGGTGATATCAGCTTCACCAGGGTAAGACGCAGCAACAGACACAGAGTTCAGCGGTACTCCCAAAGGGGGTAAGCCGACAAAAAGGACTCGGGTTGTCTGTCGAACCAGAGCACAGAAGAGACAGATTGGGTCGGCAGCCAGTTCACATACAGCAGCAGGGCCATACAGAAACTGCGCATAATAAGAGGTGGAAATCCTGACAGGGTCAAAGTAATTCAGAGTTCTTATACAGACTCCGGTGACAGTATTGGTTGCAAATCCCTTTTTGTTGAAGTAAACTGGTTAAACGTTTCAGCGCCTCAGTCTTTCATTTGGACAATAGCCATCGATCCAGGATCGGGGTCATCACAGCTGAGAGGACCTGCTGCTGATCAAGTAAGTGTCTGTTCCTTCATGATATCCCTTGCACTGTGCATCGCCTGAGGCCACAGCACCGGGTCAAGCCACTAGTGACATCCCCCTCAAGAGACGGACCTCTTTGATCTGGTGCTGGGTACCTCGGTCTCCCGGGCGAAACAACTGGCGTCACGAACAGGATTGGGCCAGCCCGTACACCGGGTATTGTGCGCCGCAATTGGAGTCTGAAACTGTGAAAATTTGGATGAAAAATCTTGGAAATTGACTTTGTTAAAGAAAATCCCGTTCCCCATTGAAAACTATTGAAAGTGACTTTTCTCCATTGGTTATAATGGGGTAAAAATGGCCGCCATCCCCTGATGTGATCATCTCATAACCGTTAGGCACAAAACTGTTAATCGAGCTACGTCATTACCCAAGCCCCAGTCTAACTGAAAAACTTCAAAATCCATCATCACAGAGCGTGCGGCAGTTAGAGGCAGCAGGGGGCGTGTCATTGTCATCCTGCTGCACAGAGGAACGAATCTATATTATCTAGACGGAAGCTGGGACCGGAGGGGTCTGGATTAACTAAGGGGGTACAGTATGTCGCAGCACGGAGACGCCGCAGCACCCGGCGACGCTAATGCAGCTGAAAGACAGAGTGTCGATAGAGAGCCTGGCAGCGCAGCAGTGCAAGGAGTGGCGCCCATCATGCCGGTGTTGATGCCATATACCCCGGGTGGCCCGTGGCTTCCAATGTATGAAGGTGAACCTAATACCCTTGACGGTTTCAGGGAAAAGATGCTGGCTCATTTTGATATGTTCCCCGTGGGTGAAGCTCAGCGTGTTAGTCTCCTGATGATGCAGTTAACTGGCCATGCTAAGCGAGAAGTCACGGCATGGGCAACTGATCTAAAAGGTACTGTTGAACGCATATTTGCTGGATTAAAAGCTACATTTGAAACCACTGCCAGCAGCAAAGCTAAAGTACGATTCTTTAATTGCAAAAAAAAGCTAATGAGGGCGTGAGAGATTTTGCCTTAAACCTGCAGGAAGCCCTTAAATCACTTACACTGGCTGAACCCATTTTTAACACAGGAGCCGATAAACTGCTAAGAGATCAATTTATTGAGGGACTCTACACCCCTTCTCACCGGGGGCATGTGAGCATGCTTGTTTTTAAGAACCCTGAATTGACATTTGCCCAATTAAAGGAGAGCGCTATACGTCTCCAGCTGGCAGAGGCACCTCAGGATCAGGATCTCACACAACCCATGGCAGATGCACTTCAGCAACAGGGAATGCCAGTGACATCAGCTACGTCCGGTGCCAGTGCTAAGTCCCTGGGGCCCATTACTAATGAGACTCTTCAGCAAAAGCTTGACTCTTTAACTGATGTTGTTGCTTCAATGGCTAAAACCATGCAGGAGATGAGAGAACCCAAGATGGAGTTGGTAAACCGTAGAGAGGATGTTCCATGGATGAGGTCCCGGAGATACCCGACATGGAGAGGATGGCCCCGTGACCGCTACCAACCGGATGGACAGCCCATTTGCCGCCGTTCCCAGCAGCCAGGCCACTTTGCACGAAATTGTGATTTAAACGGGAATCCCCTGGGAATGCGGGCTGCTTCGCAGGAATGAATTTTCAAGGCCCAACACCCTGGCACGACAGATACATCGGAGGACGACCCATCATCCCTATCGTGCTGGACGGAATTCCCCTCAACGCTTTGCTGGATACAGGTTCCCAGATTTCATCTATACCATATATCCTTTATAAGAGGTACTGGGCTGAGGTAGATATTGATAAAGGACCCTCTGATGTTGAACTAGATATATGGGCCAGTAATGGTAAGTTGGTACCGAAACTAGGATTCAGGGAGATGACTATAAAGATTGGTAAAGCAGAATTGAAGAAACAGGGTATAATTGTCGTTGATGTTGATCGGCAGAACTGTGAACCAACTGTATTGATAGGGATGAATGTGTTAGAGAATTGCTTTTCCGAAGTTATTTCTGTCTTACAACAAATTGCTGAAACTGCCCGATCCTGCCAGCAGAGAGTTCTCCGGAGGGCAATAAAAGTATTAATGTTAAGGCAACAGATAGAAGTTGCAGGTGGAGAAATCGGCAGTGTGAGGGTGAGTGATCCAACGTCTATTGTAATCCCACCAAAAACAGAAATGCTGGTATGGTGTAGAGCGGCCATTGGTACTAAAGGACGAGACTATCAAGCCTTAATAGAACCAGCGTACACCGACAGCAGGCCCACTATACTAACGGCACGAGGGGTGGTCGAGGTACACCGGGGACGGGTGCCGGTACGACTTTTGAACTGTGGAGAGGAAGAGGTCACTTTGCCAAGGTACGCTACAGTGGCAAAGTTATATACTGTTGACAACAATGCCATCACAACCGTTGAGCCCTTAGAATCGACCTGTCAGGTGGAAAATAACGGCTCAGATGGAGAATCGGAGGATTGGTGCCAACAGCTAGACGTGGGTGTAGATTCAACACCTATCCATCAAAGACAAGGGGTGTATAGATTAGTGACGGAATATGAACAGGTCTTCAGTAAACACCCATTGGACTTCGGACGGATAGAAGGGGTGGAATATACAATCCCCAACGGTGACCATCCCCCGATAAAAGAAAGATATAGACCCATACCGCCCACTCACTATCAATGCGCGAAGGACATGCTGAGAGAGATGAAACAGGCTGGGGTAATAAGAGATAGTTGTAGCCCTTGGGCGGCCCCTCTGGTGATTGTCAAAAAAAAGGACGGAACCATGAGAATGTGCGTAGACTACCGGCGGATTAATAATATCACCCATAAAGACGCCTATCCCTTGCCTAGGATAGAAGAGTCCTTGACTGCTTTGAAATCTGCTAATTATTTTTCCACCTTAGACTTAACAAGCGGGTATTGGCAAGTCCCTGTGGCTGAGAGAGATAAAGAAAAAACGGCATTCACCACACCAATGGGTCTAAGCAAATTTAATCGCATGCCGTTCGGACTCTGCAACGCATCCGGTACTTTCCAGCGACTGATGGAATGTTGCCTCGGACACAAGAACTTCGAGACCGTCCTCCTGTACCTAGATGATGTGATCGTCTACTCAAAGACTTACGAACAGCACTTAACAGACCTGGCAGAGGTGTTCGAAGCCTTATCTAAGTATGGTATGAAAATCAAACCATCCAAATGTCACCTTCTCAAGCCAAAGGTACATTACTTAGGGCACATCGTGAGTTCGGAGGGAGTAGCGCCGGATCCCGAGAAAATAACTGCCATAAGGGATTGGCCAAGACCTACCAATGCAAAAGAAGTGAGGCAATTCTTGGGATTAGTGGGTTACTATCGTAGATTTATAAAAGGATTAACCAAATTGGCAGCGCCCTTGCAAGATGCTTTGATAGGGCAGACGAAGAAACCTTCAAACCGAAACCCTCCTTTTCAGTGGAACGACGAAAGAGAAGACTCCTTTGAACAACTAAAGAAAGCACTAACCGGAGAAGAAGTTCTGGCGTACCCGGATTACCATCAACCTTTCATCCTCTACACCGATGACAGCAATGTGGGATTGGGAGCGGTGCTGTCACAAAAGCAAGAAGGTCGGGAGAAAGTCATCGCCTTTGCAAGTAGAAAACTCCGGCCTACTGAAAGAAATTCAGAAAATTATAGTTCCTTCAAATTGGAGCTACTGGCAGTAGTTTGGGCTGTGACTGAACGTTTCAAACACTATTTGACTGGTTCAGAATTTATTGTCTATACTGACAACAATCCATTGACCCACCTAGACACGGCTAAATTAGGTGCGTTAGAACAGCGATGGATAGCCCGGTTATCTAATTACAACTTCGTGATCAAGTATCGAGCAGGTCGCAAGAATGGAAATGCTGATGCCCTATCCCGGATGCCACACTTGAGAGATGTAGAAGAAGAAACGGGGGAGCTTGACGAAATTGAACTACCAGCCTTTCATCAGCCCAAGGCAAAACATCGTCAGTCAAATACCTATCAGAAACAACAAGAAGTGAATTTTAATCCGTTAGCACACCATAGATGGGCTGACACCCAAGATAGCAATCTGGCTGTGAACCTAGTGAAGGAACTGTTGACTGAGCAAAGTGCATATCCCGATGAGGATGCCCCAGAAGAGACGCATCAACTCTGGAAAGAGAGAGGCAAAATGTTCTTGTATCAAGGGAAACTCTGTAGAAGATACACCAATCCGAAAACACATGAATTGGTTTGGCAGATTATTGTGCCTAAACAAGATGTGAAGATGGTCCTCGAGGCTTACCACAATGGTGCTGGTCACTTTGGTTGGAAAAAGCTAGAAGTACTTCTGAGAGAAAGATTTTATTGGGTCGGGATGAGAAAATCAATCAAACAGTGGTGTAGAAACTGTGGCCCGTGCAACCTCAGAAGGAACGATCAAAAGAACCAAAGAGCACCACTGCAGCCCATAATCACCAAACAACCACTTGAACTGGTAGCCATGGACCACGTGAAGTTGACACCGAGCCGATCCGGTTACGTCTATGCCTTGACCATCGTGGACCATTATTCACGCTTCTTGGTAGTAGTACCTGTAAAAGATCTAACTGCAAAAACAGCAGCCAAAGCGTTCCAAACGTACTTTTGTAGACCCCATGGATATCCGGAACAGGTTCTCACTGACCAGGGTACAGCCTTTGAATCAGAGATCTTCAGAGAATTCTGTAATATGTATGGTTGCAAAAAGATCCGGACGACGGCCTATCATCCGCAAACAAACGGCTTATGTGAGAAGATGAACCATATTGTGATAGACCTATTAAAGACTTTACCTGAAACGGAAAGGAATCAATGGCCAGAGAAATTGCCTGACTTGGTGGATCTGTATAATCATGTCCCGGTGAGCTCTACCGACTGCACCCCAGCTTATCTTATGCGTGCAAGACCCGGCCAATTGCCAATCGATCTAGAAATGGGAATTCTGAAACCAGACGCAGAAGTTCAAGACTCCAATTGGGATGTCGTACGGCAAAAGCAGTATCACCAAAGTGCAAGAGAGTGTGGAAAGAAGCCTCCAGCAAACCAGAGAAAGACAAGAGCGAACTTTCAACCAGAATGCTCCAGCAACTCCATTAAGACCGGGTGACCAAGTACTCAAGAGGAATCGTCGAACCAATAAACTGGATAATCAATGGGAAGCCGTACCCTACACAGTTTTACCAACAAGAATGGATAATCCTAAAATGTGTCTCATTAGCAAAAACGGAGGTTTAACATCTGTACTAGTGTCAAGAGACAATCTTAAATTATGTCTGGAAACGTTGAAAGAGCCAGAAGTTGTCCAGCCAGAATCAGAAGTTATTCAACCTATACAGGTTCAACCAGTAAAGGAAAAAGAGGAGGAAATGTATCACACCTGTATAGGAGACTTTCCCAAAACCCTACTAACATACCATGGTGCAGTAATGGTTCCCATGATGGCCTTTTATCCAACACCGAACCCAATATTAGAAGTCCCAAGACAGGAAGAGGCTGACCCCGAACTATAAGAGGTTCCAGGTCAGGAAGAACAGATTCGTGATCAGAGTGATCCCATTCACGGTGGACTTGCCAACCCCATAGTGGTGGAATTATCTATAGCAGAGAGGGCAGATACTATATCCGCAGTAGACAGTAGTACACCACATAAGGAGACACCGCTATTACGTAGATCCCAGCGTAGTACCCAGGGTCAATTACCGGCCAGGTATGCGGATTACCAACTATAAGACTATAGTCATTGTTATCGTTCTGTAACGTTTAAGCCCAGTACCTACAGAGACTTACCTGTATGAACTTCTTGCATATTCTTGAACTTTTATCAGCCCGGAAACACTAAATCAAAGCTCCGGAAAGACTGCTTTGTGAACTTTGCTTCCTAATACCTTCAAGGATAAAACTGTATTAATGGACGCTATTTGAAGTGACTTTTTACAGAATTCCATTTTTTTTGTTTCTTTGAGTGGTTTTTGTAACTTTTCATTTTTAAGACTCTGTACATATCAATTGTTATTTCAAAATGTTATCGTCCCACAGTCCCGGAGTACTGTTCTTAACTAAGGGGGAATGTGGCGCCCCTAGGGGTATTTGCCACAAAAATAGTTATTGACACCAAATACAAATATTAAAATAGCAAGACTGCACTACCATCTCCGGCCAGAAGGGGGAGCTCCAGAGACTCCCCTTGATCTATTCTGGTCTGAGAAAAGGACTGGCAGTTGGGTTGAGGAGCTGAAAGTGAGAGGTCGTATAACTGAACTCCTAACAGCCCTATGACGGATTATAGGCCCGTAATACCCATAGTAGGAAAAGAGGAATAGAGAAAAAGGACATTGTGAGAACCGGGTAGCAATAATTTCTACCCAAAATAGGCGCAGAGACGGATACCGGATCCGTGGCTATATTCGTTATATATAATACAGCAACCGGAAGAAAGTGAGGTGATATCAGCTTCACCAGGGTAAGACGCAGCAACAGACACAGAGTTCAGCGGTACTCCCAAAGGGGGTAAGCCGACAAAAAGGACTCGGGTTGTACGTCGAACCAGAGCACAGAAGAGACAGATTGGGTCGGCAGCCAGTTCACATACAGCAGCAGGGCCATACAAAAACTGCGCATAATAAGAGGTGGAAATCCTGACAGGGTCAAAGTAATTCAGAGTTCTTATACAGACTCCGGTGACAGTATTGGTTGCAAATCCCTTTTTGTTGAAGTAAACTGGTTAAACGTTTCAGCGCCTCAGTCTTTCATTTGGACAATAGCCATCGATCCAGGATCGGGGTCATCACAGCTGAGAGGACCTGCTGCTGATCAAGTAAGTGTCTGTTCCTTCATGATATCCCTTGCACTGTGCATCGCCTGAGGCCACAGCACCGGGTCAAGCCACTAGTGACATCCCCCTCAAGAGACGGACCTCTTTGATCTGGTGCTGGGTACCTCGGTCTCCCGGGCGTCACAATTGCAATTTGAATTTCAAAATATTTGATCATCTCTACGTGCAAACAAACCACTTCCTATTCCGAATTTTTACTTTCCTAAAAATTCTCTATTCCTGCAAAATTATAGGCTAGTCATATCTAGCATCTAGCCATACTACAGTTATCATCACTCATGATGACTCATAGCCATAATTCTCCTTCAACATGATCAATTCATCTCATCAATCTTATTCTGAAGGCTTCTAGAGTTTATGAGAATACATTTTATGTGTTTTGGTGTGTGATAGGCAGTCATATTTTCTCACACTTGGTCAATGTGAAAAGGTAAATGCCTACAGTTGCAGAAGATCATATTTTCAAGTTATTATTGAAAAATTAGGTTTCATTTTTCACATCTCATTGTGTTCTGCTATTTGTTTGTATAATCAGTTAAAAAACACAGCAATTAGGATAGACATAGACTCCTGTTAGTTTGCTCAGTTATGTATTTATTTCTATTGTCCATGTGAATTTATATTACAGACTTATATTATCCTTTACCACAGTTTGATATTGGAAACACTTGACCTTAATCATTTAATCTCAGATTATGTTGGTTATACATGTTGTGTTTTGGCTATAGATGCACTTTTCATAAAATCACAACAACACAGGAGCATTTTGTTACTGATTTTGCAAAAACCTTGCCAATTAACCATGTATATGACCGGATGTGTTAATTAAACCTATTAGTAGAAAAAGGAGATTGACATTTCAGAGTAGACCATGCTGCTGCAGAAAGGATGCAGTTCCAGAGTTTAATAGTGATTACATAGTCTTTATTTTTATGCATTTTGTGCTCGGACAGAGAGAGCCCTTTTTTAAAAACAAACTACATAGCACAATATTGGATGGATTCCACTGTGCAACTGCTCGCTTTCTGCAGCAGTGTGAAACGTCAACCTACTTTTTCTACTAATCGATATGCACCTTGATTTGCCAACAGAACTGCAGAAGCTGTAATACTTATTACTGGAGTTGTAACAATCATAAGCGAATGATGAGCGAATATGCTCGTGTGCTAACCGAGTGTCTTCAGAGTGCTCGAATAATATGTTGGACGCCGAAGATACTCCGTTAGCACACGAGCATACTCGGATAACGCCTTATCTGAGCACATTCGCTCATCACTAATCATAACCTTTTAGGTGAGCAATCCCATAACTCCTGTCTCATCTGTACCTCTTAATATTACCCTATTTCTCCCCCCCCCCCTTTTTTTTAAATAAAGCCCATGACATTCTCCCATAGCATTATTTTGTAAGTTAAAGCCAGTAGTGGAAGCCACAGAGGATAAAAGTGTAATAGATTTGCATCAGTTTACTGGAGCAAAGTACTGGCCAAAATATGCAAGTGTGAAAATCACCCTAGGCTGCATTCATGTACTATGTACAATTTTTTGTGGATTTTTTTACCAACGTCATGAGTAGCTAAAAGAACGGCGTGCATTTAATATATTATTTTTCTTCATGACCAAAAATATGCATCGAATACTGCACCAGGAACAAGTATGAGTTCAGCAATTTTTGGTATCTTTGTAGCATAAATCTGTATCTTCATTAACTGCGCTGCTTGAACTCTACAATCTTAGTCAGGCCATGTGACCCTCTGTATGTATTGTTTTCCTTCTTTATTCTGTCTCTTGTTCCAGGCTCTAGATTTTGAAAGAACATGACAGGCAGCTCAGGAGGTGGCAGTGCACTATACAGTAAGGCTTCTTTTACACTTGCCGTGTTTTTTGCATCACGTTTTTGCGGGCTGTATTGCCAAAATTTTCACAGTCTGCCGCAAAAACGGGCTGCAAAAACACGGCAAGTGTAAAAGAAGCCTTACAGCGCCACCTCAGGAGTCTACTTTTCTTTCTAGGAGGCGGAGCACTATACAATTACTGCACTACACAGAGGCAGTACACGATACAGTAGGATATTTATAGCACCTCAGTGTTATATTTCCAGATCTTCAGAAGTGCATTTGTCTTAAAAGGGACTGATGCACTATACAAGTACCACATGACCTCAGGAGCTCACTCATTTTGAAAAATAGAGGTGCACTACACAAATATGGCACTAACTCATAAGTTTAGACATCTCAGGAGATAGAGGGCTTTGTACAGTAACCGGCTTACTGCACCACCTCAGGAGCTCAGTCATCTGAGAAAATAGAGGTGCACTTCAAAATTACAGCACCAACTCAAGCTCTCTCTTCTAAGGAGATAAAGGTGCACTATAAAAGCGCACAAAAAACGTATAAAAAAAACGCACCTGCGGATTCTGCCAGGAGATGCAGATTTAGTGCAGAAAATTCTGCACCACATTTCCTACGTGTGCACATAGCCTTACTGTACCACCTCAGGAGCTTGTTTCAAATAAGAGAGGTGCACTACACAGCTACTGTACGAATTCAAAAGCTCTTTCATCTCAGAAGATAGAGGTACACCATACAGTTATTGCACCACCTCAAGAGATGACTTGTCTCAGGGAGGTGCAGTGGACAATATAGTTATCACATCACCTCAAGCTCTCATTAGTACATGCACTATGTAGTTACGATAGCACTACAGGAGCTGATTTATCTCAGAAAGAAAATATGCACTACACGGTTACTGCACCGACTCAGAAGCTTCTCATCTCAGAAGATAAGGGTGCACTACACCGTTACTGAACCCCCTCAGATGCTCACTCGTTTCAGGAGGGGCAGTGCAGTAGACAGTTATCACACCACCTCGGGAACTCACTCACCTCAGGACTTAAAGATGAACTATAGAGTTACTGCACCACAGCAGAAGTTCACTCGTCTCAGGAAGGAGGGATGCACTATACCGTTACCACCTAAGGAGCTCACCTCAGTAGGGTGTATGCGGAGTGGAAAGTATCCACATGACCCCTCCTGAGATGAGTGAGGTACCTGTCACGTTCTGTCCATATCCAAAACCCAGAAAAGGGGTGGAGTAGGTGAAGGAACACATTACATACAGTCTGTAGGCTGTTACTTCAGTTTCTAAATCTGTAATGTTCTGTGTATGATACATGTGTAAAAAGTGGTCTAACTTGACATGAAATGATTTCAGTTCAGCTTAAATTAGAGTGTATAAAATAAATGTGCAAGTATAGGAGACCAAATTATAGTGGACAGTAAGACGGGGCACAGCATGCTGTCAGATCAAAGTTCTTTGCTAACAGTCAAAAACATTTGGGTGAAATAATTTATTTATGCTCAATAGTTACCTCTTTTATCTTGTTTCTTTTTTCCCGTATTTCTGAATCATTTGGTTCAGGTTGATTTCCCAGTGGTGGAAATTTAAGGGATTTTTTGAATGCCTTGTAATCAAAAACAAAGTCAGCGTGGTTCTTCTGAGCTGCAGATATCTCACTCTCTTTATTTTTGGCTTTAGCAGCTACTATGTGTTCTCTCTTCAATGAAACATCTTTTTTTGTTTCATAGTTGCTGGCTAGAAATCCCAGTGGTTTTACATCCACATCTAACTTGTCTTTGGATCTCCACTTTTCCTGATTTGTATTCCGTAGCAGTGACTTTTGATCTTCAACAGTTTTTTTGTTCATTTTCTTGCTAGCATAGTTGTGTAATCTTTCACCATTCTGGCTTTGTGTACTAGATAAAAAAATTCTTCTAAATTTTGATGTGTCTGGTAAGAGAAACAGTGTTCCAAAGCATAGTGTAATAAATCCAGACAAAAATAATAAAAATACAAATTTCTGTGACAGTCGAAGTCCAAATCCAACTGGAAATATCCCAGAAATTTTTCTAAAAAACATTATTTTAATTTGCATCTAATCGTTAATGATATTTATCCAAATCATTACATTGCATAGACATCGTATTTTAAATTTAGTAACTCTTCAAAACGATAGTTGACTGCGATAGCTGACCCATGAAGATGCTGAAATGTTGAAACCTGTAATGATAACAGAGATAAAACATAAATAAAGTGTAATGATCAATCGATATACTGCTGTCATTCATTTGCACAGCAGTATCACTGCAGCGGTCATGTGATCTGTTACTCTAAAATAAGTGCGCAGTGCCGCTACTGTCAAACTCTGGCCGACACGCCAGGGTGAGTATATTTGGCCCATGACCCAGGGCGAGTCAAACAGATATATTTGACCTGCGACAGCAGGTGGCTCCCTTCAACTGGCATCGCACTTTCAACTATATCGGCGATGCTGATATAGTTGAAAGTAATGATTGAGGAGCTGACGCCTTCTCTTTCATTATTTCCCCTCTGTGTCTGATGTCTCAGTGCATTGGGCATGATGATGTAATCACAACTTGCCCGCTGTACCGAGATGAGCTGAGGATCTGAAGACACCATGAAGAGCAGCAAGGGAACAGGCAGAGGTGAGTATTTATTTTTTTAAATGTGGTGCCCATTATACAGTATGAAGTGCTATGTGGGACCCATTATACTTCATAAAGCACTACATGAGGCCATTTTACTGTATGAAGCACTATGTGGGGTGCATTATACTGTATGGAGTACTATATGGGGCCCATTATACTATATGGAGCACTATGTGGGGCCATTATTCTGTTTGGAGCAATATGTTGGGCCATTATTCAGTATGGAACACTATGTGGGGCCTATTATACTGTATGGAGCACTTTGTGAGGTCTATTATACTGTATGGAGCATGATGTGAGGCTTATTATACTGTAGGGACCACTGTGTGGGGCATGTTATACTGTCTGGAGCACTATGTGGGGCCATTTGTTGTGAATCCGCTTTTTGGGCTCCCCTGGTGGTTGCTGGTGGTACTGGTGACTTGTGTGTGCTTTGCTGTCTCAGTTCACCTGCTCCCATCAGTGTTTGGGAGTTTCCTATTTAGCCTTGCTCTCCAGTCATTTCCTTGCCGGTCATCATTGTAACCAGAGCCTTCGGTTGCATGTTCCTGCTACTAGTCTGCTGATCAGCTAAGTGGACTTTGTCCTTTTGTTTTGTATCTTTTGTCCAGTTTGCAGTTTTTGTTATTCTCTGTAGCTGGAAGCTCTTGCGGGCTGAAATTGCCACTCCTGTGTCATGAGTTGACACAGGAGTCTTAAAGTAATTTCAGGATGGTTTTTTGAAAGGGTTTTCAGTTGACCGTGAAGTCCTC